>NC_086322.1:68484078-69838078 GCF_036172605.1 Pelobates fuscus | reverse complement strand
AATTGGCAATCAGTGTAATGTATTCTTTGTCCTCTGGGTGGCCGCCATTCGGGAAACAAACACGTGGCGGCGGCCATCTTAAACTACCGAACAGCGGTGTTTTGCCGTCGAGTGTCTGGAACTAAAATCGGACACTTGACTAGGCAAACACCGCTGAGCCCTCCATACTTCCAGAAATTCGTATAAAAACTACCGAATGACCAGCCGTTCGGTAGAAAGAACCCCACAAACAAGGGAATTCATTCAAACCCTCTCCAGGCTCTATAACACAGGCAATTCGTCTGTTTTCATTCCCTTGTTTGTGACCGACCGCAGGGCCAAAATGCATGGAACTGTTTTCGGATACTTTACCCATGCGGTCGGTCAAACCTTTGGAACCTCATATCTCCCGAACCATTCATCCGAATGACCTGATTCTTGGATATGTTGTCCCCTTGAATAAGGGCTATCAGGGGATACCTGTTTTGGAGGTGTAGCATGTGTATTTGGGGTACATCCAGGAATTGGGGAAAAGGGTGTACGGTATAATTATGTTAAGTGCTAATCTAAGGGGAGGAAATGTGTGGGAGGTACATCCATGTGATTGGTTAAATTCATCCTCCCCCTGGGAGTGTCCTGTATGTACTTGTTTGTAATAAAAGCCAGACTGGGTGTCCCAGTCTAGAGTTCTTGCTTAACCCTCAAAGCGATGTGTCGTCTCGGTCTTTGGGGGAATGGGATTGTATGCTGACTGCCAAGAGTGTAAGCCGATGTCTGCTTTTCTTGTTCAGCTGTTCCAGTGTTCGTGTGGTTCCAGTCGGGAGAATGGTGTTTGCAGTAGCTGCCTGTGCATCTGGAAAGGGGATTATCGCCTAAACTGGGTTTTATCCTCTTGTAAGGGAAACGGTCCGTTACAGTATATGTACCAGGTTGTGTTTCATTTGTATTATCTGCAGCAGGGTAAAGACTCAAGAACATTATGGGCTGGTCACCTTGTAGTTGATCTCTATGAGTAACCAAGAAGGAGTTTTCTTTCTTCACTAAATGCACAAAATTTTATCATTTAAGAGATAACAATAATTATTATTATTATTTTCATCAATAGATTGATAATGAACATTTTAGCTGGGTATTATAAAACCACATTCATATACACAATCAATACTTTAAAAGTATAATAATTTCCCCTTTAAGAAAATACAATATATTATTGATATTGCCTTCATTTAACATTTAGTCAAATTACAGAAGAGACATTCTTGTACAATGCAAAACGTAATTATTTAGGTTTTTGACTTCAACTCCACTTTAGATCTAAATGAAATAAGCCATTTATTCCCCAACGAGCAATGATTCACATCATGGAAGTAACACACATCATTAGTTACAATTGGTAGTCTCAGAACGAGGGAGCTTTGTATTAAAAATTATTCACCTCTCCTACAAAAAGGTCATAATTCATAATAAATAATCCCTATGCATTCAGTCAGGAGAGTAATGAAATAGCAATGCTTCAGCAAATAATGTTATTTAGTAGAAATGTTTATAGCAATCAAATTAATTAAATACTTTGTACTCGTAAAATGCTTTCTAGTTTGATATAAAAACTACAATTCTAATACACAAAGAATATCAACACTGAATTTTCATTGTGATACACTAACTCTCTGCTTCAAATTTCATTTGGTTGGTTTATAAACCTGGGCAATTTAAGAGCCATATTAGTGTACAAGCATATATTATAAAGAATTTAAACAAACAAATACATGGAAATAATTGTTCTACAGTGCATCTGGAATGAATCTGTTTTGGCCTTGTCATTGATCTGCAATAGATCTGGCATACAACTTGAATGGATCTGTCATGGATTTGCCATGTAATCAATCTGGCATGAAATAACAATGCATATAACATGCCTCTGGGATGGGACTAGTATAGAACTGGAATGGAGCTAACATAGATCTGTAATGGAGCTATCGTAGATCTGAGATGGATTTTGTATGCACATGTAATGGATTTGGAATGGAACAGCAATGGATCCAGTATGATCCTGTCATTGTTGGCCAGAGGAGGCTCAGCAAGGTGAAAGCCAGCATCCGAACAAAGGCAAAAGAATAGAGGGATAAAATAGGTAAATTAGGGACCATAAAGTGGTGAGGCTTAACTTAAAGTAGGCAAAAAGAGAGAAAATGGATCAGCGCTTAATAACCAATGAAGAGATTTCTGTCGACACTTGGGATTGTACCCCGTGTGCCTGATTCATAGAGCAGTCTGTTTGCACCTAATAGTGTAAGTAACCTTCACGTTTTTATATTATAAAACTATTGTTTTCCCTTTGACCGAAATGGTCTTCATTTCATTGCCCTGCGCCTATGGTCAGCATGCCTCTTTAGAAGCAGTACTGAGCCCAGGATGTCCTTAACATTGGTCCAAAGTGAAATGAGCTTAGGCAGGTTCTTGTCCAAGGTTGGAATTCCAGCCATAGATCCTTCCACAGGAAGAACTGTTGGGTGAAACACCAAAAAAGGGCTATGCCCGGAGGCATCATGATTAGTGTTAATTCTGGCAAACTTGGCCCAGGGCATCAGGTCAGACCAGTTGTCTTGGTTTTTTGAAACAAAACAGGGAGTGCCAGTATGGATAATATGGATAAACCCCTTGGCTAGAGCCTCCTACACATAGTCCACCACGACTTTATTTTCGACAACAGACAAAAGATAGATTTTTCCCCTAGGGAGAACTAGTATCAGGCAGGAGGTCAATGTCACAATCATAGGAATGATGAGGAGGAAGCTTATTAGAAATTCTTTTGTCAAATAATCAAGTCAGTGTAAGTGGCTGAAATGACAGGGTGGTTTTCTATATGAACTGAGCACACTTGGTGAACCGAGCTGAGGCAGGAATCCTGGCAACTAGGACCAAGGAAACTCCAAAACCACTGGGCAGGAGGGAGAAGAGATTACTTGTAAAGTGATCACCTCCAAATGAAGTGCACCCACAAAAATCTTTAAAGAACCCAGATAGGGCAGGTGGCATGGAAGTGGTCTTTCGTCCCACAGTACACACAGATACCCTACGTCTGTGGAGCTTTTCAGAATCAGAAAATGTAATCAGACCAAGCTGCATAAGCTCCTCCATCGAGGTACCAATACCATATCCAGGGAAGGGGAAGGATTAGAATTGGTATATGTAAAACTGTGAGTGAGATGAAAATTGTTACGCCTTTTCACTGTCCTTGATAGTCTGACGGACCCAGAATTTGTTGTCAATCATGGTGAAGTAGGTGACTAACTCCTGAACAATCTGTATTTATGGGCAGCTACTCACAACAACCCACTGAATTTGGGACGTTTAAGCTGTAGAATGTATTTAGGAGCACATTGAGGCTGTATTTACTGTAATCTATTTATTGTTGTCACTTATTTTTGAGTAATCCTTTCTTATATTATTACTCCTCTGGTTCAACATAAGCAAGGGAGAAATAAAAGACCATGCATACCTCCCTGGGAAACAGGAACCCCCTAGCTTATTCTTTAATTGCCCCTGTTACTTTTCTTATGTGTCTTTCAAGAGATGAATTATGACTCTTATTCTGCAGAGGGTTTTGACAGATATAAATGAGACAGGAATATGGGTAGGTCAACTCATAGACACAATATATCTCATTGAGATGTTATTGATTCAACAATGTTTATAGCAAAGTAGTCAGTAAGATTTAAAAGGGCCTTTTCTTAAAAAAACTGAAAAAATACATTCAATACAATAGATTTCTAAATAGAAGCAATTTATAAGTTTAAAGATCATTTAAGTTAAAATTTCATGGAATCTGGCATCATACAGCTCTTAAATCTAGTTTATGATAAATCAAACTGTGTTTTAAGTTAAATAGGAAAATATTAATGTTCATGGTGGTGTTCCTATAATGAAAGAGAAAATAAGATTCATATATAAAATAAATGCAACTATTATTCCCTTCATATAAATAAAGGACATGTCCATGCATCATTTTGAAATAATTTGTATTTTATGTACTCTTCAGTTGTAAATGTTTACACTTTCTTTGGTTTACACAGTAAAAAATAAATAAAATGAATATTGATGGATAATTATATAGTCATTTTGATGTGGTCATTGTCTAATGTTCCCAAATCTCAATATCTGCATTAATTGGTTGTCTTTTGGATGTATCTTGACACATTTGGTTATTTTGACAGATTGTTCTGGTATAAATCAATGCTAAAACAGCCATCCCACCATTTAATGAGTGAACTCTATCGCTCTTTTATTTTTTACCTACCACATCCTTATCAGTCTTTAGACTTGTACACAGTGGAAAAAATTGGTTTAGCTGAATAGATTCACTCAAAAAAGATTTCTCCAGTTGATTCTGAATTGTGCTGTTTCAGTCATTTGTACAAACCAAAATGAAATGAAAATGGGCTAAGCAGTATACAGTAAAATATAAACATAATATAAATATTACGTATATATTTTACAATGCCCTAAAAGGCATATTTTCCATCATTTGATTCACAGATCAAATGAGAAGAAGTAACCAATAGAGGGGAAAAAGAAGGTGCAGTATAAAATACATATATTTATATATAACATATACCGTATTTTTCGCTCCATAAGACGCACCTCACCATAAGACGCACCTAGTTTTTAGAGGAAGAAACCCAGAAAACAATATATTCTGAACAAACTGTCCCATAGTGTTTCTTACTATGGGACAGTTTGTTCAGAATATTTTTTTCTCCCCTGTCCCATAGTGTCCCCCCTCCCATAGTCTTCTCCCACCCCCTCCCCATAGTCTTCTCCCACCCCCTCCCCATAGTCTTCATCCCCCCTCCCCTCCCCATAGTCTTCATCCCCCTCCCCTCCCCATAGTCTTCATCCCCCCTCCCCTCCCCTCCCCATAGTCTTCATCCCCCCTCCCCTCCCCTCCCCATAGTCTTCATCCCCCCTCCCCTCCCCTCCCCATAGTCTTCATCCCCCTTCCCCTCCCCATAGTCTTCATCCCCCCTCCCCATAGTCTTCATCCCCTTTCCTCCCCTCCCCATAGTCTTCATCCCCCCTCCCCTCCCCTCCCCATAGTCTTCATCCCCCCTCCCCTCCCCTCCCCATAGTCTTCATCCCCCTCCCCTCCCCTCCCCATAGTCTTCATCCCCCCTCCCCTCCCCATAGTCTTCATAACCCCCCACCCCTCCCCTCCCCATAGTCTTCATCCCCCCTCCCCTCCCCTCCCCATAGTCTTCTCTCCCATACTGTCCCCCTCCCCTTGTCCCATAATTACTTACCTGTCTTGTAGCGTTTCTCGGCAGCACAGGGCGCACCGCGGTACTGGAACTTGAATTTCATGTTCCGGTTTCCGGCGGGACTGAAAGGAAGTGCGCACACTGAGCTGAGTGCGCACTTCCTTTCAGTCCCGCCGGAAACCGGAACATGAAATTCAAGTTCCAGTACCGCGGTGCACCCTGTGCTGCCGAGAAACGCTACAAGACAGGTAAGTAAAACTTCATATTTGCTCCATAAGACGCACAGACATTTCCCCTCGTCTTATGGAGCGAAAAATACGGTATTTATTTAATATGTAATGTATAAATATAGATTTTTTTTTTACCGCTCCTTCCTTCCTTTTTCTCTCCATAGGTCACTTTTCACTTGATGTGTGAATAAAATGGTGGAAAATTACTGGCTGTATCCTAAACATGATCTTTTTTACCATCAATCATCTATTATTCTGGTGCCACTAATGGAATTCCAAATCATGAAAAAAACTAAATTGTGTGTCCATTGTCTGTTTGTTTTGTGATTTGCCTGTGTAGCGTTTCAGAGTTCCGGAATTCAGAAGGCCCACCTTTGCCCCACATTTGGATGAATTGCAATTCATTTAAATGTGAATTCCCAAGTCTATTGGAAGCAGCTTATAATATTGATGCAGTTTAAACTTAAAGGGGACTCTGAGCTTCATAACCACTACAACTACCTGAACGCAATGCTTTCCCCGGCTGTTCCCACTTCCTACAACCTCCGATCCAGTACCAACACTTTACTTAGTCTACCTCAATATAAAAAGAAAGCAGCCCGATCCTCCTTCTTCTACAGAGCACCGCATTTGTGGAACAACCTCCCGCACAAATTAAAATCTTCCCTAAGCTTAAAGTCCTTTAAGAGATCCCTCTCTACATACCTCAAAACAGAATGTACCTGTCATGGTTGATTATATATTTCCTACCTGTTCTATGTTAAATTTTGTATATATTGTATATTAATATTGTATTTGTATTTTATTGTACAGTAACTGTAACAATGCAATGATTTGTGGACCCAGGACATACTTGAAAACGAGAGAAATCTCAATGTATCTTTCCTGGTAAAATATTTTATAAATAAATAAATAAATAAATTATGATGCAAAAGGTATGTTTTGCCATTATCCAGCAATATTGGAATAGATTGCCAAAAAAAACTGCACTCTCACAGTTTCTACATTCCAACATTTCACCCGTTGTCACGTAAATGCAATCAAAAACATCTCCAGTAGCCTATCAAACTTGGTTGGAAATTATGAAGGTATTGCGTTAACCAGCACTGAGTGCTCCTAACCTGTTGTTAAAGTTGGATAGTCTAATGCAAAGTTTACTTCTACAATAACCAAGCCACAGTAGACCTCTCAAAAAGTATTTTACGAAACTAGGCAAAAGTTCCCAGCAGACTCTTTGCACCATAACCACTATAAAGATCTATACTGGTTATGGTGCTTGGAGCGCCCAGTTCTATTTGGTTGGAATGATACATTTTCAATTACGTCATAAGGTATAGATGATATTAATAGGCAGCTCAATGGTACTCATTTTACCAATCTTGTAAGGACAAAAGGCTTATTTGACCGTACTTTGGAACAAAATTGTAAACTTAATAACATTTGAGTGAACATGTGGGCAATAATACAAGTATTGGGTAGAAAGAAATATTCTTCAAAGGGACACTTTACTGTTCAAATACAATAAAAAAAATATGGAAAACTTTTTTAGTAGTTATACCTAAAATGGAAACATGAATGTATTTAATTATGGTTTTTATAAATAGGGCTATTCGATTGTCTGAAGCCCTCATCTTATTCCTCAAACAGACTTTCTGTGGCTGTCCAATCACAAACTTTCCCAATCAGCTCAATTACAAGTCTTTGCAGGTGCTTTGAGCAATCCCTGCCTCTTGGGTTTAGCCCCACTGAGATAAGCAACCAAGAAATAACAGGACCAGTTGCCTGATTGACAGCCTAAGGGGGGGGGGGGGGTGTAACAACGTTTATTTATAAAATACCAATTTCTTTAGAAATCTGCACTTTTTGTCAAGGCCGGTGCTAACATTTTTGGCAACACAGGCGACGATGCATTTTGTATTTCCCCCCTTACAAGGGGCACAGGGGCTGTAGACGGGGGGACAAGGGCTGTAGAAGGAGGGTCAGGGACTGTTGTGGAGCACAGGGGCTTAAAACATTAAAAGAAAAACAACTTATGGTGTATTACCCCTCCCCGAGGGAAAGGAAAAACCTTATCCCTGGTGGTCAGGTGGGACAGAAGCTGGAGCCTGCAGCCAGCTTACAGCAGCCAGTGAAGTCAGCCAGCTCCTTCTAATGATGTCAGAAAGAGGGCGCTCTGCTGAGGACTCTGGGAGTAGAGCAGTGGGAGTCACAACCTTCTTCTGACATCATCATTCTGACTTCACTGCCAAGCTGCTGCTGTGTGCTGGTTGAAGGGAGAGTGAGGTAGGTTGAAAAATCTGAGTCCCCAGCCAGAGGCAGGGGATTCCGATTTTTACGCCCCCTGCTCTGGTGCCCTAAGGCGGCCACCTGTGGCCACCTGCTTTTAGTAAAATGTAAAAAGAGGACACATTATTGACACATAAAGTACTTCAGAAAACTTTAGGTGTTTGAAGTGTTCCTTTAATGGACACCTAATGGAAAGAAGAAAAATATTTTGTCAAAATAAGAGATGTTTGAAATTTTAAAACATTTGTCTCTGAAAATATGTAAAATAAAACCTTTTGTACTGTTTGACAAAACCAATTCAATTTCTGCATATTGATGGAAAAACTTGCTCAAATTGCCACTTTTAATTTCCCAAAGGATGCAGTACAAATCAGAAACAGGTGTTGCTTCAAGCAAAAAACAATATCCCATATGTAAAAGGTAAGTGAAAGATCATTTCTTGTATTTGTAGCAGATAATTGGGCAAGAATTCTTTCTTTGAAATGTTGCAGGATTTTTTTATGGACTAAACAAACAGATGCAAAAGTTCCCAAAACCAGAACATCTTGGTCATTTCCACCTACCTGTTTTAACCCCTCCAAAGACTTTTCATGCAAAGCTTGTTTTATTTATTTTTTTAATTATCAGCCATATATTTGTTTGAGAAGATAGCAAATCATTGATATTAGGAAACACAATTGCTCTTTTGTTTTTTAGATTTCTATAACCAAATATAAGTGTAACGGAGCTCCCTGTACCCCGGCTGGGTACCTCTGCCAAGGACCGCTTCCTAGCTGGAACAAGGGAAAAACCTCAGCGCTTTTGTCCCCAGTCGCCGTGGCTTCACTGGGGTCCTGGAACCTATCCATCCTGGCGTCAAATAGGGGACTAGCTCTATCCACTCCCATTGACTGGATGACACTCAGTCCTTAGAGCTGTAGTCCTTACAAGGAATTTCCCCGCTGAATCCTCCACGCTGGAACAAGCTGGAACAGCGATTAGCCCTCTCCCCTCTCAGTAACTAGACGACACATAGTTCTGGAATGCTTTAATCTGGCCAGATGACCTGCTTTTATAAATTTCAGAGTACCAGCAAACCCGCCCTGACCACTCCAACAAACACACCCACAAAATGTCCGCAAAGTGCATTGTCACCATTACTCAGCGATAAAACATAAAATATGAAAACACATAAAAATACATATTTCCCACATAGGAACCCCCACAGTCTATATATCCCTGGATAGCCTGGATCTGAGCGCCCAACATATCTGAAAAGCGCTCAGATCCCCTGAACACAGCCGAAACACCACCAGGGTAAAGTTCTAGCGTTTGTTCATTGGGTTCAAACGGAAAAACATACCGAACGGCGCTCTCCTGACATGTGTGGGTCAAAGTACAATGGTGTTCAAGAGTTTCAGTGTCCGATTTGAGTTCCATGCGATCAACGCCCAAACACCACTGCCTGCATTCTTGCAAACAAGATGGCCACTGACACAGTTCCCACATGTTCGTGCATAAGAATGGCGGCCACCCAACAGCATAATTAAAACCCAAGATGATAGAAGTGTCAGGAGAGGATAACAAGCACAGAAGTGGTCCGCAGTTCGTGAGTTGGTTCGGTTCCCGAATAGAAAAAATAAATCCCAAGAACCAAGTCTTTTTATGAGCCAGTTCCATGGCCCATAGTCCTGGGGTAGGAGGGTAGGAGGCTGGCTAGCAGGCTCCTCCAGGAGCTTGTGGTGAACGACCAGACGAAAGGGCGTTCGTCACTATAAGCATATAATGTTCATAATGGACACAAAATAACAGTCCATCTGGAATGTATGGAATTATAATACTGTGCCGCTATCGACCCTCTCTGCTCCTGTCACTTCTGAAATTGTATAACCTTTACCTTTCGGTTTGATCCGCGCAAGGTGTTCCTTCCCTCCCTCAGCTGAAACAGTAAGTAAAGGTTATACATTTTCAGCAGTGATGGGCATAGTGTGAATGGATATCTGCTTGGCTCTGTTTCTGAAACTCCTTCATTACACAGGATCCGAGGGTACTCTTACAATGAGGATTGCCTGAACACATAGTTTGTTCCCAGTCTGTCTAGGGTAGATGGGAACAGAATGGAAGCCAATATACCTGTAACAGATAATAGTAAAGGGTTATTCCAAACCTTTTTTTATTTTTATTTATTTTACCCGGAAATACCCTACTCAGCACTTGGCACACTCCCCCGCCCTGCTCCGCCCCATTGTTGCAAAAAAACTTTAACGTAATGTTAAAACTTACTTTGTTTGTACTTGCTTGTTTAATCCATGTCTGGCATTTAGAATTGTTCTTTTTTGCGAGTTTGACAAACTCACATATTTTTGGATTTTTTTTTAGAATTTAAAAGGAAAAAATAATTTGCTTTTTTATTTTAAATACTGTAGCAAATATGATTTCCAATTTTAATCTGTGGGAATCAGTCAATGCCAAATGTTACTATTGCATCACAAGAAGAGATCAAACAGGGGACATTGCTAAAGTTTCATTTTGAGGTTGGCACATGCTCACATGACAGGCACAGTATGCAAACAGGCTTGTTCCATCAAGCAAGGTGATGCAATAATTAAATGATGAAAGCCGGCCAGGATTGAGCAATGAATGCAATGCTGAAGGCTACTAATGATTTGCTGTGTTGCAAGGGGAAAAGCAGAGGCATTTAGCTTCCAGATAATTCTGATTTACTGTTATGGCTCCATTGCCACAAGGTTTAGAATATATCACCATAAAATTGCTAATAAGCTAACTAATAGCTTATCAATCAAATATGCAATGCATGAGAGCGCAGTAATCCTGTTACATCATGTGCAAGTATTTTATTGGCCACTATTAAGGTTCTATTTACAACTGTCAGGATCTTTTTAAATCCTGTAGAATTTTGAATGAAACAGCCTAGATACTGTATCAGACACAAAGTTTTAATAAGGAATGACACCCACCAATAAAGATAGGGGATCAACACTATGACTCCACACAGACCAAGTCGACTATCGCTATCTCATGAATTGTAGACCAAAGAAAAAAAACTATCCCGGCACACATAAGCTCTATCCAAAACTGCAGATGTTATTGAAGTTGAATAGGTAACGTTTTGGCTAACAGAGTAGCCTTTCTCACAGGAACCTTTGGCTGTATCCAATATTGATATTTAGCTTCAGCTTGTCATTAGTGATGTCCCGAATGGTTCGCTGGCAAATAGTTCCTGGCGAACATAGCGTGTTCGCGTTCGCAACGGACTGCGAACATATGCGATGTTTGGTCCGCCCCCTATTTATTTTTTTGTGGTCTTTCAGCCAAATTTACTAATACTAAGTAAAAATTACTTAGTATTAGTAAATTGTGCCCCTACTCGCAATACCGCGAGTAGGGGCATGTCTATTAAACAATTGGTATTTAGGGCCCCCACCCACCGCTCAGGGGTGGGGGTCAGGGGGAGGACAATAGGTCCCCCCCTATTGGTATTTAGGGCCCCCACCCGCCGCTCAGGTGTGGGGGCCGGGGGGGAGGACAATAGGTCCCCCATTGGTATTTAGGGCCCCCACCCGCCGCTCATGGGTGGGGCTGGGGAGGAGGACAATAGGTCCCCCCCTATTGGTATTTAGGGCCCCCACCTGCCGCTCAGGGGTGGGGGCCGGGGAGAGGAAAATAGGTCCCCCCTATTGGTATTTAGGGCCCCCACCCGCCGCTCAGGGGTGGGGGCCGGGGGGGAGGACATTAGGTTCCCCCATTGGTATTTAGGGGCCCCACCCGCCGCTTAGGGGTGGGGGCCAGGGGGGAGGACATTAGGTCCCCCCCCCTTATTCTTGTGTAGGGCCCCCACCCACCACTCAGGTGGGTGGGGGCCCATCACTATTGTGGCCAGAAAGAGTCCCTGTGGGTTTTAAAATTCGCCCGCCTATTGAAGTCTATGGCGGTTCGCCGGGTTCGCCCGTTCGCGAACATTTGCGGAAGTTCACGTTCGCCGTTCGCGAATGGCAAATTTCATGTTCGCGACATCACTACTTGTCATTATATCACAGTTCAGCTTCAGAGCAACTTTCCAAAAACAATTAACAAAATGGTGTATAAGTTGGTGATACATGTATAAATGAAGTAATATGAGTAGGTAATTCATGTATAAATTAAAACTGTTACATGTATAAATGTATCTAATACTTTAAATGCACATTCACATTGAGCTATAGAGTACAAAAAGATATCTCCTTTGTATTGATGGGCTAAAACTCTCATAATAAACTCTAATAATGCTATCTGCGATAACATAGGATTGTTATCGCAACAACACATGGGACGAACATTTTGATATCCCATCTCAGACATCGTATGTTATAGTTAACATGTCGTTACAATGATAGAAAGATTTCCATAGTTTTATTTTTGTGTGATCTTCATTGTTTATTTATATCATTTTCACTCGGAATCTGTGCATTTGTTTACTGAATTCACAAGGCTGCTTGCTCTAAACTATTTCAACTTAATTCTTTTTTTCAATATATTTCCTTGCAAATAAAATAAAAATGCCTTAATTGTATCCAACTTGTAAATTCACTGCCATCTGTGCATCTCTTTTCAAAGGGCTGTTTCTATTTATCCTGCTGAAATTCACCTCTTTTAAAATGTGCTTGTCCTATCAACATGCCCATATTTCCCTTCCAACAAATTGAAGTGTACCCTGCTGTTATCCTTTCCCTATTGACTCCCCCTACCGTGCAGCCTCTATTACTCGACAGCAATTCCAACATGGCTGCAGCATGCATTTTTTCTGTAATGTGTCACAGGAGAATACATTTTGTATACTTTGAAGAGATTCCTCTTTTCTTCTATACTGGCTTACTTTATCTATCTTGATTTAAGAATTTCGCAAAAATGTATCCAGCATTCATTCAGTTTTACCAAGTTGCATCATATCACTCAACTGCCATTTCAAGCTATTAACTCCAATTTATTAAATTGTTTTATCCTTAGATAGAAGTGAAAGAGAGGTCAGGAATGTTGTGTAATTTTTGTTTACATTTGTTTAGTTTTATGTATTTCGCAAGGATACGAGTCATCTGAATATATACCTTGTATCTGAATCTACTATGGTACTTCTAAAAAGCAGGTAATAAGTATGTCATTATACTTTAAACAGTCTTGGGAGGTTGTACTGAAGAAGGGTATGGTTATATGGACACTCATTGTACGGTAAACATATAGACATAAAAATCTTTCTTTCTCTGCAATGACTACTTGTTCCAGCCACTGAAACGTGACACGTGATGTGAGGCCTTTAACTTTAACTGAGACCACACATTAGTGTCAAACCCACTATGTTCACATCTGTCCACATTGTAGAATCTTTCCTTAAAGGAAAACTCCAGCCACCATTACCACTTCTGCTTATAAAAGTGGTAATTTAGCCAGAAAACTGTATGATCAGATTTGTCGCTTGAAATACTGTCTACACAGTGCTGTTGTGTAGTTAGTCCCCTGGCACACGTGACTCAGTTAGCCCGGAACACTGTTCTGGACTTCCTAATGTGAGTCTTGTGCAAAAAAAAATATGTCAGTTGTCAACATGTACATCAACAATGCCCCCTCTCAGTAAGACAACAAGCAAAAAGCACTGAGTAGGGCATGTACTAAATGCTGAAGGTTTCCATGCCAGACTCCAAGATGTACACCACTACTGACCCAAAAGCACAAGACAGCACCAATACGTTCAAAATCATATAAGTAAGCCACAGCAGTTTTGGAATTCTATTCTGTGGAGTAATGAAGCAAAATGGGAACTTTTTGCACCAATGAATCAGCGGTATGTCTGAAGGAAGAAGAATGAAGCATATGCTGAAAATAACACTCTGCCTACAGTTAAGCATGGTGCTGGCTCAGTGATGCTCTGGGGTTGCTTTGCATCCTCTGACAATGGAAACCTGCATCATGTGGAAGGCAAGATGGATTAATTGATGTATCGGGAAATCTTAGGAGAAAATGTCATACCATCTGTTAGGAAGCTGAAGCTTGGGTGTCATTGGACCTTCCATAAGACAATGATCGAAAGCATATCTCAAATTCCACCAAGGCTTGGTTCCAGAAAAAGTCCTGTGGCCATCACAGTCACCTGACTTGAACCACATAGAAAACATCTGTTGGGATTTGGAGAAAGAGGTTGCAGCATGCAGTCCCGAAAATATTACTGAAGAAGGGGACATTACTCATGAGCATTGGTCTAAGATTCCTGAGGAGCACTGCCAATGTCAATTGCATTTGGTTACACCAGTTCAAGCATGCATTGTGAGGAGCTATTTCACTTGCTTTTGTTTGATTTGTTTATTGCAAACAGCTGAAAGTCTGTCAATTCTGACAATAAACCAGATTTCCAATGGGGGTTGAATAATTACAACTGTAGAATGTGGATATTTAAGAACAGTTAATTAACATACAGATTATTAACAGGGACAAGAGATGAATAAGGCTCTGATCAAACAAACATACACTTTTACAAAAATATACATAATATATAAATATAGAGTTTTTACTATTCCTCCTGTTTTTCCCTGCATTGGCTACTTATTCTCACATGATCTGTGAACTAAATGCTGGGAAAATGCTTCTATCACTGATTTTTCTTTATTTTTTACTCTTTATACATTGTTATGCTTTCTTAAATGAATAATGTGTATTTTCTGATCCTATACTGTTAAAACTACAATTTAGGTGGCTTGCCTACTCCCTTACCCCCCTTAAAAGATAATAAAACATACTTTATTTCAAGTGCCACGTTGGTCTGCTGGCGATATCCTCGCCCCCTATCCGGCTCCTTGCGTACATCATCAGAATTTAAGATTTCAGCCAATCTAGTGCTTTCATATGGAATTAAATAGGCAAAGAGGCGGGTGCAAATGCTGGCTTGGCCAATTAGAAACCTCCTCATAGAGATTAATTGAATCAGTGCATCTCTTTGAGAAAAATTCAGCGTCTCAATGAAGAGTGCAGCATTGTCACAGGAAGCACTTCTCAGATGGCCACTGGAGGAGTCCCTAGGGGGCAATGTAAACACCACCATTGCTCAGAAAAGGCAGTGTGTACATGAAAATGCCTCCAGGGAAGGATTATACTCACCAGAACAACTACATCAAGCTGTAGTTGTTCTGGTGACTATAGTGTCCCTTTAACCCCTTAAGGACACATGACATGTGTGACATGTCATGATTCCCTTTTATTCCAGAAGTTTGGTCCTTAAGGGGTTAAAGGGAAAGCATAGTAGGATATCATATACAAATACACAAAAAATGCCCAAGTGCAAGAATATAAATTATGACAGATTGATTGCTTTAAATAAATTTTCTTTTGTACATCATCTATTATGTCAACTAGTCTAAACATTAAAATATGTTACAGAGCAATTATTGTTTCCCAAAAGTTTAAATAAAATCTAACACATTTTAAAGACCTTTTAAGGTGATATAAACATTTATTAGAATGTAATTCTTCTTTGAATAATATAAATATGCTCGCTAATTACTGTTTAACTACATGTTGTCAGGAACATTTAAAAGGCTTGTTAAAGCCTGTTAATGATTATGTTTAATAGCTGAAATGCCATTTTAAAATTTACTATGTATGTAGAAATGTAGGTCATGAGGGCCGATAAGAACACATTGACTCATCCAGCTTGCCAATTTTGAAAATACAGACTAGACTTACGGTGATTGTTCTTCTTGCTTACCAGATACCTGTGCATTCTCAAATTCATTTACCGTATAAGTAAATTTATATTTTCAAGGTGGCAGGTAAAATATGGAGGAATATTACAAACAAGCAAAGGATACAAGCATCCTTAGGACGCCCATTATCTATGGGAGGCCTGGCCGAAAGCCCCCTCTTTTTCACTCACTGTGTGGTTCAGCAATGGTTAATAATTAGCATAACACAAGACTTCTGATTATCAAAGGGGGAAAGGCAGAATGGTCCCCCCTTTTTCCCACAAAAACTGTGTAATAATTTATTTATTATTTTAATTGGGGTGGGATTTGTGCAATGTTCAACTTTATCGGTCCACACTATGTGTTGAATATTTTGGTTCGTATAATGGAACAAGCTTAAAACATGTGTAACCCTCTTGCCCCTAAAGGAATGTGCCCAGCCCCATGATACTATTTTACCTAATACCTGAAGTGTAGGTCCTATGAACCTATAGCCAAAGACCAAGGATATATGTACTGCCTACCAACAAACAGATACATATATTCCCTGTCTCTCCCTATAGCCTTCAATATATGTGTCATCAAATCCTATCCCTGCACATTTTCATACATATGAAATATTTTTTTATTGATATTCTATATCTTCTGTATAGTTCAATTGGCATTTTTTAATTAATTTTAATTTATTGATTTTAAAAATAATTTTAAACTGGGTCTTTATCAAAATTTTTAAGATTTTGAAAAGGTCCCAAGAGTTCAAAATCATGTTTCTTAAACCTGTAAGCAGTTTGTTTTTTTGTTTTCAGTTTATATATATATATATATATATGTTATATGTTGGTGTGTATTATATGTCAGGTCTGTGAAAAATGATATTGAAAGAGTGACAAGTGTTTGTGAAAAGTCTAGTATGCTAAGAAATGTTATTGCTTGCTGTTCCTGACAAATTTTGTTTTCTTTAATATATTGAAATTTTATGAGATGAGAAGCATGGCTCATAAAATCCAATAAATTAAGGGAGCAATCCCTCGAGAGCTAAAGCAGAGAAAAGATTCTTCTAGGAAATCCAAAGAACTATTGACTTGTACATTTCTTATAATAATACATGGAACATTAAGGTGTAAAGTATAATGAGGGATGTAATAATGATATATTTTATTTCCCTATGCCTTCCAGTAATTGAAACTTACAACTAAAATACATTACAGACATCTTGAAATTACGTATCAACATACTCAATATGTTAGCACTTAATGGGTCCCTCTGGGCACCATAACAAGTTCATCAGAATTAAGTTGTTATAGTGCCAGGAGGTCCCTGCCTCTGGTTTAACTTTAGCTTATACTCTAAGCCAGGCATAGGCAACCATCGGCACTGCAGATGTTTTGGACTACACCTCCCATGATTCTTTGCCAGCATTATGTGTGTAAGAGCATTATGGGGGATGTAATCCACAACATCTTGAGTGCCGAAGGTTGCCTATCCCTGCTCTAAGCCAACCAGTAGCTCCTTGTTCACAAACTGGCTTGAGGATTGAAGGAGTGGCAAGAGCTAACTGGCCCTGAATTCAAACCTTTGGGGTCAAACTGTTCATTAACAATTAAACCCCCAAAATGTTGAGCTAGCACCAGGGACTTCCGGCACCATAACTTAATTCTGATACATTTGTTATCAGATTTGTTCCTTTAACAAAAGCACACTCTGAGATTTTCCATCATTCCATCCGATGTAACCAAAATCCAGGCAAATCAATAGATTTTTAGTGATTTCACTAATTCAATATATAAATTACAATTTTAACACCAACCTGATGTTATACTATATTATTCATAACTCAGTAACTTTGATGGGCTACTAGTTTCATTTTAAGGGGAAATATTAAAAAAAAAATAGTTTTGATATATTGTAGCATTTATCAATATATGCTACTTTGTAACATTATAATGTCAATAGCTATTAAGTAAAAAAAAAATCAATATTCCATTTTTTATTATGGTTCATTATCCCGTTTCCATTCTGAGAATTATGAGGTAGAGGTTACTCTGGGAGGCCTGAGAATTCTATAGACAGTTAAGCACTGCTTAGAAGAGAGTGAGCACATTTAAGTAATTCAGTGCTCCTCAATCATCTCCTCAAGACACACCTATCAGTCCAAGATTTAGGGATTACCTGAGTGTGTCTAAGGTGTTTAAAAAAATAAAAAAAATGAAAAACACCTTACACTATAAGGCAGTGGTTCCCAACCCAGTCCTCATGTACCCCCTATCATTCCACAATTTTTTGAATTACCCTGTAGAGTCTAAAGTGTTTTTTTTTCTCCTTCTAAAAAACACTTTAGACACAACTGGGTAATCCATAAATTCTGGAATGGTAGGGGGAACTTGTGGACTGGGTTGGTAACCACTGCTTTGAGGTGTGTCTTTTTCTAAACACCTTAGACACGCACGGGTAATCCCTAAATCCTGGACTGATAGGTGTGCCTTGAGGAGAGGGTTGAGGAGCACAGAAGTAATTGAATGAACTATTGTCATTTGCTCGTTACAACTCTGTATATTAGCCATAATTCACATATTATACAATACAACATAGAAGTTGTTGTTTCATATATTTGGTAGTATAACAAACTGCTGCAAATGCTGCTTGGCTAAAGACAGGTTAAGCAACACTGGTCTACTTAGTTAATACTTATTGCAATAATCGTTACCGTAGGTTTGTTACAAAGATGATTGATTATGTAGAAGTAAGGGGGTATAGAAAGGACATGTTTAATTAAATGTTGCCACTAAACCTCTGCTTTCGACCAATATTGGAGGAGTTCCTGTGTGTTTATGTATATCGTTTATGTAGCTGCATTGTTATTGGGTATCATAGGGCACTTAATGAAGATTATTGATTACCCATAGATAAGTAGTTACAAACACTACAATATATAATTGGGGTTATAAAATAAAAGATAATAAATAATCCTGTTTGTAGTCTCAATGTAGTTTTATTGTAGCAGTTAAATACAAAGTGTTTATGTAACTAACCCACAATCATGCAAACTGGAATAGATAATGGAGGTTGTCAGAAAAGATAGCAAGGGAGAGCTTGAAGCTGTTGGAAGAATTAAGGGGCATACTGTTTAGGTAATGAACAATAAAGACTTACTAATACAGTTTTATTATTTCACAATGAAGGATAATAATTAAAAAAATATATATGTAAAAGAGTGTGGGTTAGTGATTAGTTAGTTATTGATTTGGAACAAGCCCCAATATTAGGAGTCAACCCAGCGCCAGGCATCACTCGAAACCTACTCTGCCATTTATGAAGAGCTGCAAGTTCCTCAGTAAGAACGGCCATTAGCCTTCCCATTGAGGGACACTTTGGTGAATATCTGTTAGATATAGGGTTCAATATAAGATTCTGATGCTTGCTTACAAGTCCCTACATAATGTTGCTCCAACCTACCTATCCTTCCTAATACACAAGTATGTCCCGTTGAGGCCCCTACGCTCTGCCAAAGACCTACGTATATCCTCTGTCCGTACTCCCACCTCTAACGCTCGCCTCCAAGACTTTTCCAGGGCTGCATCTTTTCTGTGGAACTCCCTTCCCTTCTTCGTTAGACTTTTACCCAGTCTCCACTCCTTCAAAAAATCTTTGAAAACACACTTCTAAAGTAAAGCATATCATTTAAACTGTCAGCAGGTTTTCATCCCCTCCCCATCACTCCTCTCCTGCTAGGTTCCCAGTGATTACTTTTCTAGCAACCTATTTCATTACCCCTACTTCTAGCCTGTGTGTCAATATACCCCACTCCCTCTAGCATGTAAGCTCATTGAGCAGGACACTCAACCCCTCTGTTCCTGTACGTCCGTTTGTCTGGTTACAATTACGTGTCTGTTAGTCCACCCATTGTACAGTGCTACAGAATCTGCTGGCGCTATATAAATGATAAAATAATAATATCTCTCTGAGCTTGTTAATGCATTTAGCATTGTTCTCTCAGCTGTCCTAGGTTAACACTGGCAAGTTTAGCACCAAGTTAGATCAAGTTGACTTGGATTCTACTCTAGTGTAAGGATTCAGGAGATACTATTGCTTACTTGTAATCTCATGCACCAAAATGTTACCAGTTGATTATTTCATGTTGTCTTTACTTGTAAAGCATCCATATTCTATTCATTCTGCTCTTTGCCCTCTCTTTCTGCATTTCACTCACGCATTCCATATGATTCATGTCTCCATACACGAAGCAGACACAGATACTGAAATTGTGCTATTTGATTTTGGCTATTTATTTTAGCTTGCCATATAGAAAAGGAATTTTGATTTAGCTTTGGGTTTTATCTGCTAATTTAGTTGAGAGTATGAAATCTACTTGTTTGTATATATTTGTTAGTATTTGTCAGTATGTACGTATTTTCATTGTCTTGTTATGTGTATAGGTTTTTGAGATAGGTAAAAGGGTTCAAGTGAGGTTTGAAAACCAAGGACCATTTTTCAAAGCATATTGGGTAGTACTTATATATAAATATAAATATTTCAAAGACTCAAATTGCAAGGAAATAGCAAGTCTGTGTTGTGAGTGGAAAACCTTGACTCACATGATACCTTCTGTAGCAATGGGAATATTTAAAAACATCAAAAGGTACATTTTCTATAATTGGCAGATATAGGCACTCTATTATCTTAAAATACAGATTAGCTTAACAAATCCCAAGGAAAAAATAAATAAAAATAAAATGAATACTGAACTGAACTGCATTTATATGCCTAACTAAATGTATTTGTATTGTCCTTCTGTTCCCTCTGTTCTTAAAAGGCAATCAAGCATACGGTATCTAAGTATAGTCTTATAAATATCCAAGACTCAGTCATGAAGCAAAAATAATATATTTCAGACCATGTGGTGCATGTACAGTACTATTAATAATCAGCACAAATACTAAGGGAAAAAACAACAACAGAGGACACACAAAACAAATAAATGCAGAGCATACGCATGTTTTTAGGTTCTGGTAAAAGCTGGATGACTTGTATTAAATATTTTACTTACATTTACTACTTGAGGAATAACTATCATTGTTATGGGGCACAAAAATGTCATTTTAATATTCCTGGTTGGAACTGCCGATGTGATTTGTAAAAGAACAAAGTGACAATGAAGAAAAGAATTGAAGACTTAAAAAAACATTCAGCTTCTATTAACATAACCTGGTGCTACATGTCACTATTTAACAGGCTATATGTTTTGAAAAGTGATTAAAATAATTAGTATCAATTTATGTAAAGAATACACATGCTTATATTTATTTAATCATTATTAGACTTAGAGATTCATTTTGGTTTGAACTGCAATTGGAATTTGGTCCAAATGGTTGATTGTTTGAAATTAGGAACTCTGAGCCGAAATGTTCCCGAACTACAAACCAACGAAAACACGCAATGGTCGAGCATGTTCACTTTGATTGGTGAGTCTGTGGCTACAAAGAAAATATATAATTGTGATTGATGGGGAAAAAAAAATTAATAACTAGGGGACAGCCACTAAGTGTTGATTTTATCAAGAGAGAAGTGAGAAATAGAGAGAAAAACAGTAAGCAAAAATCTATATTTATGTATTAAACATTTAATTTCATTTTTTATTTGAATATTTTTTTTTATTTGCTCCTCCTCTTTTTTTACTATATTGGTTACTTTTTCCTTCTTTGATTTGTAAACCAAATGGCAGGAAAATTGGTGCTATCAATATACTGCAAAATATATACATAATATATTATGCATACATTTTTCAGGATACTAATTGGCCAACTTTTGTGCCCTTTTGGTTCTTCTGATTTGGTTTCCAATAAAATTTTTCATAATCGAAACTATGTCAAGCTGAACTAAGAAATGGCTGAAATTCAAACGTCACACAAAATTTTCGAATTTTAAGAAAAATGGTTTGGCTGGGCCGAATTTTCTTGCCACGCACAAGTTTAATAATTATTAGATTAGATGCATTGATGGCAAATGAGGCCAAAATATTGCCCGATCATTTATTTACATTGTATCTAGTTATATAGTTATAACTTGGCCTTTTCTAATATATTTAATGAAGACACTCTACATTTTTACCATTTATTCTGTAAGTAAAAATTCAAAGTAACAGCAATCAACATGACAGGTAATTAATCATACACTCTCTGCCAATTTAAGCTATCAATATATAAGCTCTTTTCATTAACTTGCCTTATCTGTCAATAAAGTGGTAATGTAGTGTATTCTCTGCTTTTGCATACCTTCAAATTCGATTTGTTCAATAATCAGGGTAAATTTAACTTGTTCTCCCCAAGCCCTCCCACCCTCTCAAAAATAGTGTTAGTTTTTATTTTTTCAATAACCTAATACTTTATATTCCTTTACTTCATATTTTCCCAAGGGATTTAATGCTTCTTTCCTCATTAAAAAAATGTGGTCAGCAACTGCAAAAATACTGGATACTTCAAGTAGTTTTAGAACTCTGCAAGAAGCCATTATTGACATTGTGATTCAGGATAATTACAGTACGATTGCACTGACACCTGCTAATAGTTACATAATGTGTTTAAGTTAACTACTGACTTGGTTAGAATGTGCAAGGATAGTCATGTGAGTAATTATTTAAACTGCTGCCGTGTCTATTTAAAAAAAAAAATAATTTTTTTTTTATTGAATTAGCTTTATATTACTTTCATTATCTCAAGTGACTTATAAAACTTTTTTTTTATTGTTTTGAGTAAAGCAGAAAGGTAAGGGGTGTAAGGGTTTAACCCCCTTAAGGACTGAGCCAAATGTACATGTTGTGATCAAAACAAAACGTAAACAAAAAACTGGCATTTGCGCTATATGTCTGTTCAGGCGTAATTCGCCTCTTTCATATTATGTGCACCCACACTTATTATATATAATTTTATTCAGGGGAAACAGGGCTTTCATTTAACATCAAATATTTTAGTATTAAACATAATTTAATATGAATAAAATATAAAAAAAAATGGGGAAAAATAAGAGTTTTAAATTTATTTTAGTTCTACGTGACATTGTAACTGTGAATGTCATAATACTGTTTGCTTTTACTGCAATAAATACACATATTTGTATTCAGCGATATCTCACGTGTAAAATAGTACTCCTAATGTACAGGTTTTATGGTGTTTTGGGAAGTTACAGAGTCAAATATAGTGTGTTACATTTTTCATTTTTTTCACATTGAAATTCGCCAGATTGGTTACGTTGCCTTTGAGACCGTATGGTAGCCCAGGAATAAGAATTACCCCCATGATGGCATACAATTTGCAAAAGTAGATAGCCCAAGGTATTGCAAATGGGGTATGTACAGTCTTTTAGTAGCTACTTGGTCACAAACACTGACCAAAGTTAGTGTTAATGTTTGAAAATGCAAAAAACTAATTTGAACGCCAATTTTGGCCAGTGTTTGTGACTAAGTGGCTATTAAAAAAGACTGAACATACCCCATTTGCAATACCTTGGGTTGTCTACTATTGCAAATGGTATGCCATCATGGGGGTAATTTTCATTCCTGGGCTACCGTACGGTCTCAAAGGCAACATAACCAACCTGGCAAATTTCAATGTGAAAAAACTGAAACGCAAGCCTTATATTTGAAACTTTTGAAAACACCATAAAACCTGTACATGAGGGGTACTGTTATACTCGGGAGACTTCGCTGAACACAAATATTAGTGTTTCAAAACAGTAAAACATATCACAACAATTATATCGTCAGTGTAAGTGCCAATTGTGTGTGAAAAATGCAAAAAAATGCCACTTCCACTGACGATATCGTCGTTGTAATACATTTTACTGTTTTGAAACACTAATATTTGTGTTCAGCAAAGTCTTCCGAGTAAAACAGTATCCCCCATGTACAGGTTTTATGGTGTCTTGGAAAGTTACAGGGCTAAATATAGTGCTAGCAAATTAAATTCCTTGAACTTTCAGCCTGGGTTGTCAGGCAGGTCCTGCAAATTGTAATTAATAAAATGGCCTAATTATGTAAAATTGTTACATAAATATATACGTAGAATTATTATATATATACGTGTGTATATATATATATATATATATAAATATATATATATGTGTATATTTTTATTTATATATAGGTATATAGTGATATATACGTATATACTTATGTATATAGATGTATATATTATTTTGTTCTGCATGTATTTTGATATCAATATATATATATATATATATATATATATATATATATATATATATTTTAAAATACAGTTAGCACGAAATTACACATGTATATATATGTTTTATTTATTTTTTAAATTATTTTTTTTAATTTTATTTTGTAACATATTTACATATGTGTTTATTTTATATTATATATTCATATATATATAATGATAATTATATATATATTTAGTCAATATCATTGTACGTGTACTTTAATATTAATATTTAAATACACTTAGACAGTGTATTTGTATTTATGTGTATGTGTCTATACAGAAGGCCTTGGCCTGTAATTGTGGGAGGCACTTAAGTTCCCTATATAAACCGTGTGAGCCCCTGCTTACCTGTCTTCGACGTTCTCGGAAGTGCTTCAGTGTACTTCCGGTTCACGGATCCGTGACGTCAGTTTCCCGCCCGCCGGCAGCCCGGTTCAAACGCTCTGCGGCTGTATTCGTGAGTATTACTGCTTGGCTTTACACGGACGGCAAGAAAACGTAAGTTTAGCCCTGACTCTCGCGGGCTCGGGTTTTTCTCCGCTCCGTGCAAACTCTCGGTCTGTATAACACGTTCAGTTACACATTCACCTCGTAGTCTCGTTTCGCATGTCTCAGCCGGACTGGGTTGTCGTGCGTTTTCTTCAAATTGTTGCAGTACGTTCATACTGTTACATTTTCGTGTGTGGTGATAAAAACACATTTTAGCAGTAGTATAAATAGATAATTTTGTTAGTTTTGTTAAGATGGTTTCTCTCTTTTGTCCGCTCTAGTATTTCTATACTTTGGTTCTTAAAGTTATTTAAGTGTTCCCCTTAAAGGTATAGTAAAAAAAAAAAAAAAAAAAAAAAAAAAAAGGGGGAAATATTATATACATATATTTAAATGGCTGTTTGTGTCCTATTTTCTGTTATAGTCCTTACTAGTTCTGACACTACTTGCAAGTGGCCCTTCGCGGGTATACGTGTTCGCAGCGTTATTAAAGAGGTAGGCCTCCATTTCACCCAGCTCATTTGTGTGTGTGTTTAAAGTAAATAGTACGTTTCATAAATAGGTCACGTTTCTTTCCCTTTAGTTCCTTGGTTCCCTTCAGGACAAGTAGTCATATATTAGGTCAAGTAAAGTTTATTCCTTCCTCAGCAGGTACGTTTACTTCTGTGCCCTGGGGGGATTTTAGGACTAGTTGTAGTTCTCCCGCCAAATTAGGTATGTTCCCATAGGCCTCTTTGCCTATAAGTTTAGTGGTCCCGCAAGGCATAAAGTCAGCCCTTCCGTTCGGAGGTTCAGGCCAATCGTCCCAACGCTTAGTTAAAGCCTTGCTTCAATTTATGGTTAGGGCCTCACCCGTCACGGCCAAACGTTTTGTACATTCTTTTACGTGTCACCGAGAGGCCAACACCCCGCCACCCACCTCAGTGGCACAAAGGCCCCACGAGCCAAATCATAGGTAGTGCCTCTCATAGCCACTTGGCAAGTAGTTAGGGCCTCATCTGCCACCAACTTAAGCTAGTTAATACAATTTCGCCTATGGGCACTAATCTAGTAAGCGGGGTCCCTCCGGTATTTATAGTTCTGTACTAACTCAACCTCTCTGCCTCACCCCCTTAGCATGTCCAACGCCTCTGTACTAGAAGACAATCTGTCGGTTACCAGCACCCCTCTCAGGTCAGGCACGCAGAGAAAGCAACCCATCCCTCCGAGTCCAGCGTCCAGCTATCGCTCCTGGACTATCCCTAAAATCACCGCAGAACTCAAAAATCCGGCTACAGCCAGGAAAAATGAACTTTTTCGTTTGTTGAACTCTACTGAGGATAACGAAAGGCCTGGCCCTAGTTCAGAGGTTAACGTACTAAATAGCCTGGCTGAATTACACGCCATGATGGCCTCCCTAGTGTCCTCAGTAGCTACTATAAATAATAGGTTGGATAACCTGGAGGCTAATAATGTTCCAACAGTCCCCGAGGTTCCCAGGCCGGTTGCTCAGCCCGCGCCTAACCCTAGAGGTAACGATAACCCTCTACCGGCTAAAAAAGCTACCAATGTTATCAATCCTATTCACCTCATACCGCAGACTCTGAGACGTGACATCATAGAAGGCAAGGACGTTAACTTGGCCTCACTACTGATAGCGGCTCAAGACGTGGTAGAGAACAGGGCATACACGTTTGAGGATCTGTCAGTAGTGATGAAGGCTAGAGATCCTAGACTGAATAGGAAACTTAACATTCCCGAATTCGTCTTGGCATTTGGTCTGTACAGAGACGTAATCTGTACAGCTTTTCCCCTCCGCAGAGAAGAGCTAGACTTATATCTACACAAAGGGATAGAGCTAGCTTATAAGTATGGGGGCTTTGCCTTTTACGACTATCACAAGTCATTCTCCTCCAGGTCAGCCGCATCACTGTCTCAATATAATACAGTCACAGATTGGGGTCAGTTAGACACAGAATTATTTCTCATGCATTTCGCAGGTCTCAAAACTCCTTCCTGTGCCATATGCTCGTCTGCAGCTCACTCGATTAATTTCTGTCCCGAAAATGTAGCTATCCCTTCTACCAGTAGCGCCAACTCCGATTTCCAGTCCACCTCTACCCAGAGGGAAGTTAGAGACAAATTGGGCAGGCCAATTGTGTTTTTGGGTAAAGCTCAGGTCTGCAATAATTTCAATGCTGGGGGTTGTAGTTATAGTGCCTGTAGGCTGCTACACGTGTGCTCGCTTTGTTTCAGGGCACATGCCAAGACGATGTGCCCTAACAGATTGTACCCTAAAAAGGCTTCCACTCCAATAAACGTACCTAATTTGCAACGTTACCTGTCTAATCATCCTTCTTTACATTTGGTGGAATTTCTCATGACAGGGTTCACTCACGGGTTTCACACAGGCTTTGTGTCTCTCCCCACAGGTATCTTGGAATGCCCCAACCTTCAGTCAGCTCTCACAGACCCTCACACCTTACAAGAACTCTTACAGAAAGAAGTCACTAATGGGTTCATGATAGGCCCTTTCACTATACCACCTTTCTCCTCCTGGAGAACTAACCCACTAGGTATCGCCACAGGAAAGTTTAACAATAAAAAGAGACTAATTATTGATTTTTCTGCACCACACGCATCTCCCACACCTAGCCTGAATGCACTAATCCCATCAGAAGACTTTTCTCTACAGTACGCCAGAATTGACGATGCCATTCAAGCTATCATTAACTCCGGGAAGGCGGCCTGGTTAAGTAAGTCAGATATTACTAACGCCTTCAAGTTACTTCCCATTCATCAATCACTCTGGCATCTGCATGGAGTTAAGTGACAAGACAGCTACTATTTTGCTACCAGGCTTACTTTCGGCTCCAAAAGTAGCCCCAAGTTATTTGACCTTTTTGCCGAAACGTTAACGTGGCTTCTCCTGAACTTCTGCAGATGTCCAGTTGTCATACACTACTTAGACGACTTCCTCACCATTGAACCACACCACTGCACTCCTCACAGCCTTAATCACATGCTCACTCTCTTCAAAGATTTTGGTGTCCCTGTTGCCCAGGACAAAACTGAAGGTCCCAATACGGAGATTACTTTCCTGGGGATTACACTCAATTCTGTCTCCATGCAAGCCAGCCTGCCCCAGGAGAAAGTAGACAGAATTCTTTCTTACATTAACGTCTGCACGTCACAAGGCACCTGCACCAGGAAACAGCTACAGTCACTACTTGGTTCACTTAATTTCGCTATGAGAATAATTCCACAGGGCAGGTCTTTTATTTCCAGAATCCTCTCACTTTTGCACGGTCTCCCTGATGATGACTCCACGACACCCATAGACGAGTCAGCTACAGCTGATCTAAAAATGTGGCAGCTGTTCCTATCCTCTTGGAATGGCAGGTCACTGTTTGTTCCCCCCATTTCCGACGATTCCCCAGTACTCTGGACTGACGCTTCAGGTGCCATAGGTTATGCGGCCATTTTTGGCGATGAATGGCTTTACGACTCTTGGCCGATCGAGACCGCATCGCTCGAAAATTTCAGTACCACCTCGGCACTTTTCGAGATTTACCCTATCGTTGCTGCAGCACACACGTGGGGGGTGGAGTGGAGGGGGCAGTCAGTCAGATGTTTTTGTGATAACTTAGCTACCTGTAACATCATTAACAAGGGCCGCTCTCAGTCCCTCACGGTCATGAACCTGGTCAGGAGACTCACTTGGCTAGCAGCTAATCTCCAGTTCTGCTTAACCTGTGTTCACGTCCCGGGTATACAAAATACTGCTGCTGATGCTCTGTCACGCTTTAATTTTCAGGAATTCTTCAGACTGCATCCAACAGCAACCCAGCAACCCAGGGTACCTCCAAAATTCGAAGACCTAATAATGCGTTAAGCTCTCTCTTACAACATAGTGGGACGCTCGCTCAGGCGGGTTTATCCCTTAACACTAGGAAAACTTATTACAGAGCATATGAACTGTTTAAACGTTTTGTTCGTGATTACTGTGTAATAAATGTTTTTTCTATTGAAACCATGGTTGCATTTACAACTTTTTGCCACTTTTCTCTTAATCTAGCCTACAACACAATCAAACTCTACTTAACTGGAATTCAACACTACATGTTAACCTGCTTTCCCAACAAATCTCTTTTCCTAGCTTCCTACCCAGTTAAAAGTGTCCTCAAAGGCGTTCAGAAATTATCAGTACACATACCCACTAAGCGTCTTCCCATAGATAGTAAGCTGTTTAAGAATATCTCCGATATACTCGACACGTCCCCTTTCGAACACATCACAAACCTAGTTATCAAATCCGCGGCTTACTTAGCCTTTTATGGTTTCTTGAGACCCAGAGAATTCACTGTAGAGAAAGCTTCCGACTCCAGTTCATGCCTCCAAAAGAAACACTTAGTTAAAAGACAGGACCACTACATATTGTCCGTTACTCATACCAAAACGAGCCAAACGGGTCCACCAGTAGAAATATACTTTTATCCCACTTCGACCAAATGGTGTCCCGTCCGAGTATTGGATAAACTAGTAGGATCCCAATTTAATTCCAACCCTGATTGCCCACTTCTAGCTATTCTAGGGAAGCCCCTAACCACTAAAAACTTTATGCTTTACATACGCACGTTACTACTCCGGTTGGGACATAATCCACATTCATTTTCGGGCCATTCTTTTCGCATTGGAGCAGCCACAGCTGCCTCAAGTAATCATGTACCCACACACATAATTAAAAATATGGGGAGGTGGAAATCATCTGCATACAACAGGTACATCCCCAATCCAGGAAAAGAGATAAGGTTGGCTTTCTGTGAAATGGCTAAATGATGTATTGCTTAATAAACGCATTTGACTTAATCGTTTCTTATTTTTGCCCTCTTTTACAGGCCTAACCTCACGTCAGTTTCGGCACACCTCAACTGACTTGCTCTTAAGGAACTACTTATTTTTACTTTGCTTTCCTTACGTCCTCGGAATGTGCCGTACACAAATAGAAGGCCTTGGCCTGTAATTGTGGGAGGCACTTAAGTTCCCTATATAAACCGTGTGAGCCCCTGCTTACCTGTCTTCGACGTTCTCGGAAGTGCCCCTCCCACCGCACCCTCAATTTTATCATTTTATCTAGGTGGGCCCTCTTTTACAGGCCTAACCTCACGTCAGTTTCGGCACACCTCAACTGACTTGCTCTTAAGGAACTACTTATTTTTACTTTGCTTTCCTTACGTCCTCGGAATGTGCCGTACACAAATGTGTATATATATATATACTTAGATCATATATATAATAAATACATATGATCTAAGTATATATTATTTAATTTTACACTGTTTTAACATGTTTTATTTTTATTCCAGACAGCAGGGGGAGTACCTGTCATTACAGGCACTCCCCCTGCTGGCAATGCCTTGGATCCCGAGATCCTCGCAAGGACTTTGTGACCACATGGCCCAAAGGGGCCAAAGAGGAAGGGGGGGAGGGGACTCCCTGGGCTTCCAGGTAAGTCCCCATACCGCGATCGCCGGCGTGGGATCGCCAGCGACCGGATAAGTACATAGGATGGCAGAGACGTTCTATGCCGCCCTGCAGCGTTTAGAGCTGCTTCCTTAAGGACAGCATAGAATGCCCTGCGGTCTTAAGGGGTTAACAATAAACAATTTTAAAAAACATGTATTTTATATACACCAGGGTCGCTTAAAACAAATAAAGTACGCCAAATGGTGAAAGTAAAAGTCTATCACAAAGAACCTGCAAGGAATACCAGGTGATAACTTGAAACATTTTATAATTAACTTTTGTTGTGGATTTTGAGACTAAATATTTGAGATTTAAATATTTTAAAAACAGGGAAATCCCTCTCTCTTTAGCTTAGGAGTCCTCATTTCAGCCCAGTTTACACATATAAATGGAAAGAGAAAAATCAGCGCTAGATTGCCACACAAGAAAATAGTAGTAAGGCTGCAATCCTTAAAGGGGAGTCCCCTATAATCCCCTAATGATAAGAAATGATGCAAAATAGAACAAAAAAAGCTTGCGCCTAAAATATACAGTAAAACATATAAGAGTGTATATAATAAATAATATAAAATAATACAATTTAATATTAAATATTAAATGAAATATAAATGGATAATTGGCAATAGTCCAAAACACTTATCATAAGTCCATAATGGTAGACGCCATGTATAAGAACAGGGATCCTGAGGCGTAAAATGGGGTGTGTCTTCACAAAGGTGTCCTTGAAATCCAGTGAAGTAATATGTGGAGAAAAAAAACAAGAGGAACTCCAATGGCACAGTATATAGATGAATAAAATGGTAAATAAAAATAAAAGTAGTCTTACTCACACTTTTCAGAGCTAGAACCTAGCTCTGATATAACGCACGTGAAGTGGAATAATCCCCACTCAAGGATATGCGGAGTAATATTGATTGGCAAGTATCTGGCTCAGATTCAACGTCAAAGTTGGTATTATTCGACCCAGGGAGATAAAATAAAGTATATAGTGCTCTCTGTATAGTAATTAAAAGGTATAAAAAGAGAATAAATATACTACTCACAGTATATAGAGCAGGCTTGTACTGCTCAATGTAGGCGCTTGGGTGGTATCATCCCCACCTAAGGATTCTTTAGGCTTCTCGTCAGGTAGATAGTGTATGTATAGTCAGGTGAAAAAGAAATCAAAATGGCTATAAAATGTTTTATGCCAAAGTATTTTCTTTATTGTAAAGTAATAAAATTAATATCTAAACGCGTTTCGCCGCAAGGGCTTCTTCAAGTAGATAATAGCAAAAGCACATATAAGCTAGTTTGGATTGACACAACTGTAAGGTTGGTGAAATGTAGACATGGAGGATAGTTAGACTTGTTGGATTTAAATAAATAATTAAAGAAATAAAATGTTAAGATATAGGAATAGTTGCAAATTACTTAAATAGGAATGTAATTTTATGGTGACAATTTTAATTTAAAATTAGTATGTGTTGCCTTGCCCAACTTGACCAAATTATGAAATTAGAATCTTCACCTTAAAAAAAAAAAAGTTAACTTGTAAATAAATACAACATTGAATATTTAGACAAGAAATGGATACAGCCCACATAAGAACACAGTACATTACATATGGTAATATTGTATATACTAATATTTGTTAGTTGTAAGATAGTTACACTCACAAGATTTAATTATAATGTAGCATACATTGAGATATTACAAACTTCAACTGGAGTGTTTTCCAAGCATTGCTTGTGTTGAAATGCTATTATACAATGTGAATTAGTTTAGGAACAATGCACAATCTAAATATAGCAACCACATTTTTTTGGGTTCTTCATTGTTTTTATAAGCATATTAACTCACCGGGAGACACTGAAGAAGTCTTACCGGCGAAGCACGTTGGGCAAGCTGAATTCTGAAGTGGAGCTGAGTACAGCTCAGTGACACTTGTTATATGCTCTGAATGATTTTATTTGACTTTCATATAAAAAAAATGATTTTATTCTAAGTATATTGACATTCTGCACTATAATGTTTGTTTATGTTTCTAGCCTAATGGCAGTTCAAGACCAGTGAATACGGAGTTGTCAGAAGAATTTTTTAGTTGAAGTCTACAATATCTCATTACGTAGGTCATTATAACTTATGCCTGTGAGCAGAGGTGGCTCTAGACTTTGAGGCCTTAGGCGAAACCCAAACATGAGGCTCCACTAACACCAAAGTGAAAAAAATACAATACATTGATGCACTGTCTACCTGCGTATGTGCCTGAGAGTGTGTGTCTGACAGAGAGTGCGTGTGAATGTATGTCTCTGTGAGCATGTTTGCGTTTTTGTCTGGGACCATAGCTGCTTGAAGTGAGTTGTGTGTATGGGGGTCTGCCTGTGGCCTTTGTGCATTGGGTTTATGGCAAAGCTATGTTTTCTGACTGTGTGTGTATGATGAATGTCTTCAGCTGGTGACTGTGACAAGGTGAGTTAAGGGGTACCAGTGGCAGGGAGAGTGTGAAAGGGCAAAGGGGGTAAATGGGACAGGGTGGAGGGGGGGTTGAGAGAGTGAGGGAGAGGGCGTATGACATGGTTTGAGGAGGGAGTGTGACAGGATGAGTGGAGGTAAATGTGTCAGGGCAATTGTGGCATGTTAGGATGGACAAGTGTGACAGGATTAAGGGAGGTTTATGTGACAAGGTGAGTGGCAGAGTTGACAGAATTAGGGGAGTTAATTTGACAGGATGAGTGTGGCAGAGTGAGGGCAGGTGAGTTTGGAGGGGGTGAGATTAACACAATTAGGAGTGGTTGCATGAAGAGGCTGACAGTGTGGAGGGGTGACAGTGTGGGGGTGATGACAGTGTAGGGAGGAGTGGCAGTGTGTGGGGAGGTGACAGTGTGAAGGGATGCTAACAGTGTGTCTAGGGAGGCTTACAGTGTGTGGGCGTCGGGTGACACAACATTGTTGTGGGTGACAGTGTGTGAGGGGCATGACAGTGTGTGTGTGAATGGGTGACAGTGTGTATGAGGGAGGGTGACAGTGTGTGTGAGGGGGTAATACTGTGTGTGGGAGGAGGTGACATTGTGTGTGTGTGTGTGGAGGGGGGTGATCCTGTGTGTGAGAGGGGTGATACTGTGTGTGTGTGGGGGGGGGGGTGATTCTGTATGGTAGGTGGGTGATTGTAACAAAAATATACCCCAACACGCAGGATACAACTCAACAGAAGACAACACAGAGGGGAGATATGTCTACCGGACCTTAGAATGGCCGGACTCGACGTGTATGAGAGGAGTACAGAGTCAGGGGCGAACCGAGGTCAAGGGCACAAAGAGACAGCGTAAACTAGGACTAGCCGGGGTCTGGTACACGGTAAACAGCAAGCCGGCAAACAGAACAGATAAGGATAAAGAGAAAACGTAGTCAGAAACAAAGCCAAGGTCAAGTACGAAGGAACACAACTAAACACAACAAGCGCTAAAGATACTGTATGGGAGGGGATGATACTGTATAGGAGGAGGGTGATGTTGTGTGGGATACTGGGGTGATATTGTGAGAGAGGGGGTGACAGTGTAGGGGTGATGACAGTGTGGGGAGGGGTGACAATGTGTGGGGAGGTGACAGTGTGAAGGGATGCTGACAGTGTGTCTAGGGAGGATGACAGTGTGTGGGAGTATGGTGACATGACATAGTTGTGGGTGACAGTGTGTGTGAGGGGGTGACAGTGTGTATAAGGGAGGGTGACAGTGTGTGTGAGAGGGGTGATTCTGTGTGTGGGGGGGGATACTGTGTGTGGGAGGGGGGTGACATTGCGTGTGTGAAAGGGGTGATCCTGCGTGTGAGCGGGGTGATTGTGTATGAGAGGGGGGTGACATTGTGTGTGTGTGGGGGTGATTCTGTATAGGAGGAGGGTAATACTTTGAAGGAAGGGGGTGATACTGTGTGTGACAGTGGAGTGATACTGTGAGGGTGGGGGTTGATAGTGTGTGGGAGGGTGATGGTGTAAGGGAGGGTGGTGATGGTGTGAGGGAGGGGATAATAATGTGTGGGAGGTGGGTGATGGATTGAGGGAGGGGGTGATGGTTTGAGGGAGGTAGGGTGATGGTGTGAGGGAGGGGGTTGTTGGTGAGTGGGGTGATTATTAGAGGGGTGATGGTGTGAGGGAGGAAGGTAAAGGTGAATGGGGTGATGTTGAGTGGGGTAATGGTGTGAGGGGGGTGTTGGTGTGAGGTAGGTAATAATGTGTGGAAGGTGGGTGATGGTGTGAGGGAGGGGAGTGATGGTGAGAGGGGGGTGATGGTGTGAGTGAGGGGGGTGATGGTGAGTGGGGTGATAGTGAGAGGGGTGATGGTGTGAGGGAAGAGGGATGTTGGTGTGAGGGAGGGGTGGTAATAATGTGTGGGAGGTGGGTGATGGTGTGAGGGAGGGGGTGATGGAGTGAGGGAGGAGGGTAATAATGTGTGGAAGGTGGGTGATGGTATGAAGGAGGGGGGTTAATAATGTGTGGGTAATGGTGTGAGGGAGGGGGGACTAAATACCTTATTAAATTCCCTGGTGGTCCAGTGTGGGCTCAGTGGTGGTCCGATGGTGATATCTGGTCTGCAATGTGCAGAGCTGCAGACCGAGTATCTCGCGAGACCCAGTCACAGCGTTGCAGTGGTAACCCGCGGCAACGCTCTGATTGGCCAGATCTCGCGAGACACAGGGTGTGCAGCTCTGCACATTGCGGAGCTGCAGATCATTGGTCATGGACGCTCTCCTCCCGGGGCAGACGACACAGAGGGGCCTTGCACCCAGTGCGTTACTGAGCAAGCTGCTAGACTGACAGAGGACCTGACACAATCTGCCCTAAGGTGGTTTAGGTGGCCGCGAGGTCCCAGCCAACACAAGGCCTTAGGCGGCCGCCTAAACTGCCTACTTAGAGAGCCACCTCTGCCTGTGAGTCCAACTACAACCAGCAAATATAAATGGTTACATTGTTACCCTGCACTCCTATTAGGTAGGTTGAAAAATCACCATTTTTTTTTAGTGGTAAGCATATTTTTTTAATTATTATTGGACACAGTGATGTTAGATAGTCATTTGTAAAAGGGGGTGTTTGTTAAGCACATATTTAGACATATTTTTTTAGCATTTTTATTATTTTCACATGTGTGTATATTCTATGGAATATTTAGAGCTGCCTTTTATATTACTAAATAAACATTATGTTGGTCTGTTTCATTTCTTCTTGCAAATATTCCCTACTCATGCAATATACAAGTATCACTATGTTTGTTTATATTATTATAGTCGTATACAGAAAATGTGCCTTTGTTCATATATTAATGCCTTCTTACTGTATTTTGTTCTGGTTAAATGCTGTTTTGCATCTGCTGCATTTGCATGAATTTTAGTATCAGTGTAATTATAGAGGGCATAAAATGTTGTTAATGAGTGCATTTTTTTGTCTAATGGCTTAATTTTTAAGAGACTGCATATCAGTTGGATTTTATTGCCACAATTTAACATGATATTAAATGTCTATTTTACTCAATAGCTCCTTTGGTAAACATGAAAACACTTCCCAATTTCATACGACTTATGTGTCTTATCCTGTTTGGCACAACTAAAAAATGTATGGACAGAGTAATGTATTGATACTTTAGTGCTTATTGCAATCCTTCTTATACATCGAATGGAAAATAATGCAGGGATTCTACTGATTTGCATGTTGTATTTGTTGTATATTACCCATGAATTTCATAATGAACCCCTTTATATATTTGCAATATATAAATGTATTCATTAATAGTAGGGTCGTCGAAGTTGGTAGGTGCAAACTTTTAGTTCTCAAATCTGATCACTTTAATCTTCATTTGAAAGCATCAAAGTGTAAAATAACAAGTAACAAAATGCGTGCCTACTGCAGATATGTTATATTTATAGATGTAATATTGGGTTAACAGAGTTTGAGAAACAATATTATAAGAGTTGAGGTTTTAAAAAAGTATCCTAAACTAACTTAGCGAATCAAAATCACTCCTAGTCTACAGAGCCTAAAGATTGATTTTAACCAAGTGTTTTTTTTAACACAATTTTATTTATTTTTTGCCATATTTATTGGTTCACTAAGTCTAGGTACATGAGCCAATTTGAATCATAATTTAATAGTAATTGAAGCTATGAGCTATTTCTGCCGGGCTCTATCTCAACAGGTTTCCTACCATTGCCCCAGCCAGATATATGCATAACCATCTAACCATTTGTACTGTATTCTGGGTTACTTTAGGTATCCTTGCTTAGTGTCTAATTATAGTTTTGGTTAGTCTGATATCTTTTCTTTGATTTTAGTCCCATACTATAGGTCCTTCTCTACATAGAAAGTCCTATCTCTTGCCCGTGTGTATGATGAACGTCACACTGTTCAATGTAGTCTTACTTTATGCCTTTCAGGGAATTATACCCCAGCTTACAATAAAATGGTGAATCCCACAGAGGTACTACGTAGACATATTACAGGGCCTTAAAGTGGCCCGGACTTAATGTAATTAAGATATAGACAATATCAGTAGTAGACAAGGTCAGGTGAATAGAAATACGGATAAACAAATAATCAACATGGGTCAGGATTACAGAAATACTCAAAGTCAATAAACAAGAATGGTCAGGATACCAAAATACACAGTCATATTTAAGTCAAGGTCAATATCAGGATATCAAGAGAGACTTACACTAAGCACTAAAATAGTATCATGGCATAAACCATGATGTGGCACTGAATAAGGGTTTAAATAAGCTTTAACTACATGTGCTTATATGTTGACCTCCCCTAGAAATCTACGAGCATGCACCCCCAAGAGGGTCGTCTTCCTTGTTAAGGACCGTGTTTTTCTTTTCAATGCATTTTAGTAGCATGAGGGATAATGCATTTGCCAAGGCCTCTGTGGATTATAGAGACTTGGCTGTTAACGTGATATGTTTTGTGTTGTTTGTCATGTTTAGTGAAAGTTTTTTGTATGTCCAGACATATGTAGATGTGTATATAATGCGGTCGGAGGAGAGAGAGATGGGTGGGATTTATAGGTTTTATGGTAAACAGTTTATCATTGAACATCCAGGGTTTGAATTCCCCCAACAAAAGGTCACTTATTATAAATGTACTTAAAAAAGAAAAAATAGAGATTTGTATGTTCCAAGAGACACACTGGCTAATAAAAGGTCTTGATAAAATGAAATTTCAGGGCTATACGATACTAGCTAATGGATCAATGATCGATGAAAAAAAAGAGGGGTTTCTATTTTAGTTTCCCAATGCAGTAACAGTGGAAACTCTACATCAAGAATATGACTTAGAAGCTAGGTATAATATACTGGTATGTAGAATAAATCAACAAATAATGACCCTGATAAATGTCTATGCTCCTGCTAAAGAACAGATAAATACCCTGAATAAAGTTATAGATACAGTAGAGAAATTTAGAAATGCACCAGTATTTGGGCTGGGTACTTCAATATGGCAATATAACCTAGCTTAGATAAAATGATACCTAGGGGTTCCATCTTGTCTCGAGAAGTAATCAGACAAGCACAAAATTTCAAGAAAGTTATTAAGAAAAACGGCTTCCATTATGTATGGCGCATCTTCCATCCTGATAGAAGAAACTTTACCCATTGGTCAAGAGTACATAACCCATTCCCATATAGACCTAGTCTTGTGTCAAACAATACTTTTAGAAAAGATCAATAAGATAGATCAGATTAGGGACCTGAATAAATTGATAACAGAAGAAGAGGCTGGATCAGAAATAGATAAAATAAAAATAAAATAAAGCTCCTGGACCAGATGGATTTTCGGGATTATTTTATAAAACAATGAAAGCTGATTCATGTAAATATTTAGTTAAATTATTTAAAGGAACACTATAGTCACCTAAATTACTTTAGCTAAATAAAGCAGTTTTAGTGTATAGATCATTCCCCAGCAATTTCACTGCTCAATTGACTGTCATTTAGGAGTTAAATCACTTTGTTTCTGTTTATGCAGCCCTAGCCACACCTCCCCTGGCTATGATTGACAGAGCCTGCATGAAAATAAAACTGGTTTCACTTTCAAACAGATGTAATTTACCTTAAATAATTGTATCTCAATCTCTAAATTGAACTTTAATCACATACTGGAGGCTCTTGCAGGGTCTAGCAAGCTATTAGCATAGCAGGGGATAAAAAAATCTTAATTAAACAGAACTTGCAATAAAGAAAGCCTAAATAGGGCTCTCTTTACAGGAAGTGTTTATGGAAGGCTGTGCAAGTCACATGCAGGGAGGTGTGACTAGGGTTCATAAACAAAGGGATTTAACTCCTAAATGGCAGAGGATTGAGCAGTGAGGCTGCAGGGGCATGTTCTATACACCAAAACTGCTTCATTAAGCTAACGTTGTTCAGGTGACTATAGTGTCCCTTTAATGGTTTTTCAGAGAGAGGCGAAATAACTGCAGAACTACTCCAGGCAAATATAATACCAATATTAAAAAATAACAAAGACCCATCCCATATTGAAAACTATCATCCAATCTCATTGATAAATGGGGATATAAAAATATATTCAGCTATCATAGTCGATAGATTGAAACCTATAATCCCTTCTCTAATCCAAATTGAACAAGCAGGTTTTGTCACTGGAAGATACCCATCAGATAACATCCACAGAGTAGTGGATCTGATTGACCTATCTAAAAGAAGGACTGAACAGACTATATTATTATCACTAGATGCAAACTAAGCATTTGATCGATCAGCTGGAACTTTATGTTCCAAACATCAATTAAGATGGGTTTAAAGGAATTGATATTACAGGCAATATTGGCTCTTTATACTAATCCTTCAGCTAGGATAAATGGATCGGCTATCGTCTCTCCTTGGTTTAGGGTTCGAAATGGGACTAGGCAGTGCTGCCCTCTTTCTCCCATCCTGTATATTCTCACTCTGGAATCTCTATCACGAATAATTTGAATAAATAACCACATCAAAGGTATACAATTTGGCAACAAGGAGGAAAAATTAAGTCTCTATGCTGATGATGTTATATTAACTTTAACAGAACCCCAAAACTCGATCTATTTTTTTACTCAAAGAATTAGAGGTATTTAGCAGTCTGTCAAATTATAAGCTCAATACATCTAAGTCTACTATTATGAGCTTAAACCTAGATAGAGAAACTATTGATAGTCTTGTAGAAAAATATAGTTTCAACTGGGCCACAGACAGAATTGAGTATTTGGGTATAATTATTACATCCCATTCAAATAACTTAATAGAGGCCAACTACGAAGCTTTGTTAAATAAGACTATTAAATTGCTTAATGATTGGAAGACCTTAGAAGTCTCATGGCTGGGATGAATTAACGTGATAAAATTCTATGTTTTACCAATATGGAACTATCTTTTTGGGGATCTCCCAATATGTTTATATAGATCAAAATTAATAAAAAAAATCAGAAAAGTTTTTTAGATTATATATGCAAAGGAAAGAAGCCAAGAACTAATCGTAAGCTACTAGAAAGAAGTATAGACAAAGGAGACTTAGCTATTCCAAATATAAAGCAATATCATGATGCTGCCATCCTAAAACATCTCTATAAATGGCTAAAAATGGAACCCAAGGAGCCCTGGCAGGATATTGAAAAATATAGGCTGGAGATATCAGACTCTCCCTTTTATTTTGAAAAGATTCCAACAGAACAGGGACAGAAAGGACAAATGATAGACCTGGGGATAAGAACAACCTTAGTAATCAAATCATAAAATGTTGGTCTTAATTTAGATCTGAACATAAGCTGTATTGGGGAAAAACTATCCGATGTAATAGTAATATCAGTCGCTTAGAATATAATATGGAGGAGATGAACCTACATACTTGGAAGTAAAATGGTATAAATTATTTTAGGGATGTTCTAACTGGACCAAACATAAAATATTTCCAAGATCTAGTTTGCAAATTTCATATCTCCTCCAAAGAATTTTTTTGTTATCTAAGAATAAAAAGCTAAATGCTTAAATACACATTGAAAAGAGACAAGAAATCGAGGGATTAGAATGTTTATTAAAGGATCACTATAGTGTCAGGAAAACAAACCCATTTTCCTGACACTATAGTGCCCTAAGGGTGCCCTCACCCTCAGCATCTTACCTTAATCCAGCGCCAGGCTCCCTCGTCGCTGGTGACCTCTCCTCCCCCGCCGACGTCAGCATCTGAGTGGAGCAGAATGTGCATGCGCGGCAAGTGCTGTGCGCGCATTCAAACAGTCCATAGGAAAGCATTTCTCAATGCTTTCCTATGGACGTTCTGCACGCTGGATGCGAATTTCGCATCCAGCGTCGCAGATGCTCCTCTAGCAGCTGTCAGGAAGACAGCCACTAGAGGTTGGATTAACCCTGCTATTCTCTGAAACTGCTATGTTTACATCTGAAGGGTTAAAACCTGAAGGACCTGGCACCCAGACCACTTCATTGAGCTGAAGTGGTCTGGGTGACTATAGAAGTCCCTTTAAAGAATGGAGATAGAATTAGTGCATTAATGAAAAGTACCTTGTTTGATGATTTATGTCCACAAACAATTGATCCAGTTACAACTATAATAAATAAATGGAAAAGGGAGCTTGGGGTAGAATCATAAATTGGTACAACGTTATACCAGAGGTCAAGAAATGTATACACTGCCTCAACCTTATTGAACTACAATATAAGATAGTAACTAGATGGGATTTAGTTCCAAAGATAATAAACAAGATGTTCCCTACATCCTCAATGCTTTGCTGGCGTTGCAGCCACATGGAAGGCTCCTATACCCAGCGCTGTGGAATTTGTTGGCGCTATATAAATAATAATATAATAATAATAATAATATCCAAGGAGAATAAAATGTAAATTATACTGATACTTTACAATTATTTAAGCCCCCAAAAATCGGGGAACTCCCTGGAAAAATTACATGTTAATATAATGACCATTTGTACTCATGTTTCAGCTATTTCCTCCCACCTCTCTCCTCTACAAGACTTTGCTCTCTTCATGATGTCTGTGCTTTTTGGCATATGTGTATGTTTGTGTTATGTTTTGGTGTTATGTATTTCTTAAAAATGTAATATTTAAGAAAACATGATTTATTTTTTCTAAACATTTAATAAAGAATGAAGAAGAAAAAAAAAAGAAAAGCTTTATATAGGCCTTCGCAATATCTGATTGGTCCACATCATCTGTGCGACTCCAAAATGTATGATAATGGAGTCACCTAGATGACGTGGGCACTTTAAGGGCGGGTGTGACGTCACTTGGTTTTAGCTATAAGGATGAGCCCTTAAAGCTGGGAGTATCCTACAAACTGCAAGGGAGAAATGGCTGTCAACTTGATTTCAGCCCATGCGATCCAGAAGGAGGAGCAGTTCACTGGAGCCGAATGGTAAGTATGTTCAGCATACTATTTCCAATTCCATGTGGAGTGCTCAGTTCGCATGAGCGGTTCGGCCACGCAAAGTGTTTAGCTTGTGCAGCCTGATGAGAGGAGTGGCGCAGGTGCCTGAGCAGGTATGTTTCTTCGATGCCTGAATTTCATCCTCTTCATTGTACTGCTCTTGTTTGGTTTTGCCAATGTCCTTTGCCTTATGTTGCTTTGTTTTGACTTTCTCTGATCTTCTTTTATTATTTTGTCTTTTTTATTGATCTGCAGAGTTAGATGCTACAAAATACAGATACTCCAAACGTTTAGGTGATGTGACCCACCACCTAACACTTTAGAGTGAGAGTGCCGAGCCAGAAAATGTCAAATTAAAATATATATGAACACTCATCCCTCCAAACAAATTCAAGGAGTTAAAACCATACATGGGGACAGTAAAAAAGAGAAAAACACAATAGTGTAATATTATACCACCATTAATCACTTGTATTGATCTGCATAGTTAGATGCTATCCTTCAGTATGTTTAATAATATGGGTATTAGATAGTTCAGTGGTTCCCAAACTTTTTAGGTTCAAGGCGCCCTTAAAATTTCAGTATTTTTCCGAGTTATATTTTCTAGGTTGAATATCTCTACAGCGCTGCAGCATTTACTGGCGCTATAGTGTAATGTACAGTATTCATTAATTAACAAGAGCATGTTTAGAAGTGTTATCTGTCTACTGAAATACAGTTCAATATTTTGTAATACTTTTTTTTTTCTTAAAATAGCTAGACTCAATAAATAGCTTATATATCCTGAAGATTATATATACAAAGTATTCTAAAATACAGTTAGTAGTAAAATCAATGAACAGTACATTGCATGTCTTCATAAAACCATTGTTAATTAGAAATGATCTCGAAAGCTTCATTTTATTTGGCCATTTGACAAAACCGACAATTTGTGTCACATAGAATCATCTTGATTAAACCATCATTATTCACCTGAAACAGATTCGTTTGCAAGGTACCATGGAAAGACGTGTGGGTTATGAAATTATGTTGGATTGGGAGTTTAGTGACCACATTAACAGAAAAATAACAGATTAGATAAAGTTGATCAGGGTTTATTACTTTATGTTTTTGTTTTACTGTGTATATATGCATTATGTATTAATGGTGCACATACTGTATCTTTCCTCAGCTATATGTTACCCTGTAGAATGCTAAACATGTCTCCTAGAGATATATAGATAAATAATCCATGCATACACATGCCCAACTCTGGGAAGTATAAATTCTAGTTAAGGTGATGTGTCAAAGAGGGCATCTCTATGAAATTGCACCATTTCCTTCGCAAGGCTGTAGGAGCAGCATCTATGTTTCAATATCATCTCATTAAGATAAAGTGATTTTGGTTCTTAGACTATCCCTTTAATGTGTACGGTTTTCTTGGCAGTCAAAGTTAAATATTTATATATTTATATTTATAAAATATTTTACCAGGATGGATACATTGAAATTTATCTCGTTTTCAAGTATGTCCTGGGTCAACAAAACATTGCATTGGTACAATAGGGTACAATATAAAAAAAAAATACAATATACAAACAATATATATAAATACATATACACATATATAAATTTAATACATAACATTTAATAAATATATTCAACCATGACAGGTGCATTCTGTGTTGAGGTATATTGCCATAAATCCCTTAAAATATTTTAGATTAAATGAAGATGTGACTGTGTCCCTGAGGTTATTCCACAATTGCGGTGCTCTGTAAGAAAATGAGGATCGAGCAACTTTATTTTTGTTCAAATGAAAAAACAAAAAACAAAATAAATCTCCAAAATAGTATCTATCTGTGTGAGAACAATCAATATGCTTAAAACTTAACTTTTATTTAAGTTAATAAAATAGGTGTAATACGTGTACAAGGCAAAAAAAAGAAAATAAATAGAAAGGAAAATAAAATATATACCAGATAGTTTCCACTATTCATAGGGCAATACAGTGCTGAATCCACAATTAGTACCGTATATACTCGAGTATAAGCCGACCCGAATATAAGCCGAGGCCCCTAATTTTACCCAAAAAAACTGGGAAAACGTATTGACTCAAGTATAAGACTAGGGTGAGAAATGCAGCAGCTACTGGTAAATTTCTGAATAAAATTAGATCCTAAAAAAAATATATTAATTAAATATTTATTTACAGTGTGTGTATAATGAATGCAGTGTGTGTGTATGAATGCAGTGTGTGTGTGTATGAATGCAGTGTGTGTGTATGAATGCAGTGTGTGTGTATGAATGCAGTGTGAGTGTATGAATGCAGCGTGTGTATGAGTGCAGGGTGTGTGTATGAGTGCAGCGTGTATGAATGCAGTGTGTGTGTATGGATGCAGTGTGTGTGTGTGTGTATGAATGCAGTGTGTGTGTATGAATGCAGTGTGAGTATGAATACAGTGTGAGTATGAATGCAGTGTGAGTGTATGAGTGCAGCGTGTGTGTATGAATGCAGTGTGAGTGTATGAGTGCAACGTGTGTGTATGAGTGCAGCATGTGTGTATGAGTGCAGTATGTGTGTATGAGTGCAGCGTGTGTATGAGTGCAGCGAGTGTATGAGTGCAGCGTGTGTATGAGTGCAGCGTGTGTATGAGTGCAGCGTGTGTATGAGTGCAGTGTGTGTATATGAATGCAGTGTATGAGTGCAGTGTGTGTATGAATGCAGTGTGTGTGTATGAGTGGTGTGTGTATGAGTGGTGTGTGTGTGTGTGTGTTGCAGAGCCTTGGTGGGGGGTGGGCAATTTTTTTTAAAAATCTTTTTTTTATTATTTTAATTATTTTTTTAATTATTATTTATTATTATTATTTTTATTTATTTAATTTAATTATTATTATTTTTGGATTATTATATATTATTTAAGTATTATTTTTTTTTTATTACTAATAATTTTTTTTTCGTCCCCCCTCCCTGCTTGATACCTGGCAGGGAGGGGGGCTCTCCTTCCCTGGTGGTCCAGTGGCATTGGCAGTTCAGTGGGGGGAGAGGGGGGCTGGCAGAGCTGTACTTACCTTTCCTGCAGCTCCTGTCAGCTCTCTCCTCCTCCGCGCCGTCCGTGCAGCTCCCTCTGTCAGCTCCCAGTGTAAGTCTCGCGAGAGCCGCGGCTCTCGCGAGACTTACACTGGGAGCTGACCAAGGTGCTGAACGGACGGCGCGGAGGAGGAGAGAGCTGACAGGAGCTGCAGGAAAGGTAAGTACAGCTCTGCCAGCCCCCCTCTCCCCCGGTCTGTATTATGGCAATGCAAATTGCCATAATACAGACTATGACTTGAGTATAAGCCGAGTTGGGGTTTTTTAGCACAAAAAATGTGCTAAAAAACTCGGCTTATACTCGAGTATATACGGTACTTAATATAGTTGATGGTACTTTAGTGAAGAAAAAAATAAAGAATGTAAAGTATAAAGAAAAGTGGATATCAGCCACTCTAAATTCATATATTGTGCTATAAATAACTACTAAATTAATAGTGGCTAAACAGTCGAGTGGAGAGGTAAAGAGATAGAATATTCGTGGTGGCCCTAATCAAGATAGAGAATAGACTAATGTGCCTTCGAGGGCACCCCTTACCCAAAAAGACTACTCTCTCACTATTAGCCCACCTAGCCCAATACTCCAGAAAATAATAGAAAATAATAATAATGGAACACGTAAAGATATAACTAAAGTAGTTCACAGCAGAGGTAAATAGAAGTCGCCGCAATTATTATCTGCTAGTACTGACATCTAATATATAACTAGATATTACCCCTCAATGCCCAAGCCTCAAATAGTCCGAGGCTAAAATTTGGATATCAGTGGAAAACAAATCCAGTATTAACTAAGGTAGCTAAAATGTCTATTGCCGCGGTACGGTATGCAGTAGTGACATACTGACATCTTACAGTATATTGGAATGCTACCCGAGCCCCTGACGTGCGCTTTTCGCCAGTTAGCTCATTAGAGGGGACCCTAACTAGCGAAACGTGTACAAAGATCATTCTAACTGTTTTGATATTAAATACTTTGGATTTCCACAACTCATAGTTTCTAATATTCAGATTTGTAATTTTGCATTTTGTGTTTGCCAGATTTTACGATTTTTCCAGTAGTTTTCCATGCAGTTTAATACTACTCTTTCTTTGAATTGAAGCAGAAACACTTGCCTTATTCTGGATATGGGTCATATTGCTAAGTCCTGGGTCCAAAACCGTTTATGTATGCTCTCTATCTGAAATATCTTAAAGCACCATGACCACTTAAGTGATTTGCTTTGAATGTGCAGCGTTTCAGTATGCACAGATATTTAAGGTGTAACTCCACCCCTTTCAGCTTCATTAGTACATTATTAGCCAGCCTGGAAGAAAAGTTCCAGGCTCATTAATGTCAATTCTGTGCTTATTCCATGAACAGAGAGTCATTCATTGGCTGATAATGCCCATCTGATGATCTCAGTCAATGAATGACTGCCAGGATCGGCATCCAGGTCTGCAGCAGCAGAAACCAGATGTGTGCGTCACCAGTCATTAGAAGATCCTCACTGCCTTGCTGAGAACCATGTAAGAGGGCAAACCATTGGAAAGTGGTTTGCCCCACTACAGGGGAGCGGGGTCAGGGTACTCCTCACATCATAACCAATACAGCGGGCTGTGTAGTGGTTATAATGCTTGAAGTAAACCTTTAGGAAGTATTTTAATGAATGCAGGGGATAAGAATGAATGAAGACCAGGTATAAGAAACAACAATGAAGAGATCATGACCAGATACAAAAACCATTGAGTCAATTAACCATAAATACATAGCAAAAGTGGACAAACAGTGCTACAACTACTTACACTTGCCACAGCTCCACCTACTGCCCAGACTATGAAACAGTGTGTATAATGAACGATGTTGCAACCTCATTACAGTGCTAGTTAAATAGTTGTGAGGTGATGGGGTAGAATGAACCAAGGTAGATACATGGTTGTGAGTTACCCTTCCAGCATTAAGGCTGTAAGGGCATTATGGGAGATGCAGTCCACAACATCTCAAATGCTAAAGGTCGCCTACCTAGTTCCTAAAAGAGATGCAATTAAATCTCTTTAGCGGGACGATGATTTCAATGCTAAAAATATCATTATTTTATGATGCATATATCCTAAATGTGTCTCTCTGTGTCAGTCACAAGTAAATCCAGTATAATTCCAGTATTCAGTAATCAGGGTGTTAATAGCACAAAGCTCCAATAAAAAAAAAAGATTTAAAAAAAATAAACTTTCTTATGATTCTGCCAGTGAGATTGAATGTTGAAAGCACTGCTGCTGGTTTTCTGCCAAAAACAGGTGCAACAAAACAAATTTGATTGGATTTGGCAAGCAGGTTTAAATATAGTGCCATGCGCTTCTAAGAGAATAATGTTAGACAATGCAATCATGGCTTAGCCAAAAACATTCATTACTAAAAATATACGCTGTATGAAAATGCTCTTTCAAAATGAAAAGGTATGAAGATGAATTCTTCACGTCTGTTTGTTTGTTTGCAACCTCCTTCTTTACAGAAACCCCAAAAAGTATCTATTCAGAAAACTCTAGGACAAACAATTTAAAGAAACAACAACATGGAGCGCAGAGTCTAACCGGCAGCTATAAACACCTGTTCATACTTCTGTTGAGATATGATGTCCTTTTTATTGATTACATTGTTACCAGCAATGTTATGATGGGGTTTGTATTTCTATAATTAGATACTGGTTAAAGGGTTACTCCAAACCTTTTTTATGCTCTGTGATTTTTTTTTAATGAATAACACCCTAATACCCATTATTCTTTAGTTTACCCCAACCCTAAAATTATGGTGGAAAATTAGCTTTAACGTACATAAAGTCCACCACCTGGTGAAGTGGTATTCCATACCATGTTTGACGTGACCGGAGCAGTTACGAGCTCCAATCATATAGCGTAAAAATCTATTTCTATCAGATGGTCTCATAGAGAGCACGGCTCTTTCTGTGATTGACCTAGTCTTTATGATTTCAGACAATCTAATGCTTTCCAGTAGGGAGGTAAGTGCGCAAGCATGGTAAAACGCTGCACTTACCTCCCTATTGGAAAGCATTAGATTGTCTGAAATCATAAAGACTAGGTCAAACACAGAAAGAGCCGAGTGGTGTAGAAGAAAGGGTGAATAAGCTTTTTTTTTTTACTCCTTACAAGGATTAGGATACTATAGCATTAGGAATACACATTTGCAAGGGAAATGTGTGTATTTGATAACATATTATATACTATTGAGTGAAAAGTAAAATACAGAATGGATGGGTATGCGTGTTAGCACTAACTGCTACAAACAGAGCAAACTAACTCAATTAGCACACTGGAACAGACTGATAACTGGCTCATCTTGCAGCTCAATCGACAGAGGACCGGGAGACCTACACAACGGTACCACATATGTGGTGTTACTCACCGGCCTCGCCAACTCAGCTCTCGCGGCCTACCAGCATGGATGGCGCATGGGAGACGGGTGCTCCTCGACCCGTGAATCTTGCTGCACATACCAGTGTGGAAACCCGTTCCCCCCATATCGACCATATGGTGGGGGTAATCCAGGTCCCCACCGACCCACTGCACCTTTGCCTCTTACCGCCCACCAAGATGTAAGCCCAAAAAGCTCTAAACCTAAAAAAATGGCGGACGTGCCACGGTCGTTACTACCCACACCTCAGCAGCTGAGAAGCAACCATATAGAAACTGCACTATGATGCCTGGATAAGATATTTCAATATTTTTGCAAGAAACTGCACCGGCGCCTGGCACAACCTCCACTACCACCTACCCGTGAGACGAAGGTGAGGGGAAAAGGGGGGCAAGCTGCCTTGGGCGCTCCACACATCCACACCACTGATGTTCTGGCTAACAGCCAACCCGAACCAACGATTGCCTGGAGACCCCTCAGATACATCGCCCACACTGCAAGAAGACCGCCCACTGCTGGCGGCGACAAAACACTGCGCCTTCCGTAGCACCCGAAAAGGGATAGACATGGCCTCACTGAGCTCCCGAGTCTGTGGGGAGAAGATGCCGACCAGACACATGGCCCGGGCCTGGGAAGAGGCCTTTACACACCCACACTTCATCGTCGCCCTAGTGGACCCCACAACGCCCGCCATCACATTGCCCAGCATGGGAATAGGCTGACTGTGGACATTCTGCCTTGCAGGCTGTACCACACGGTACTTCAAGAGCGCACTGCACCGCAAGGACGGGGTGCACTCTCACACATTTAAGTCTTTTCATGGACTCAGCTCTGCTCACCCATTTTACCTTGGCTTCCTTCCACATGCCAGGCACCTATAAAGCACTGAACAACTGTAGCCCCTCTTATATCTCCTCACAGATCCATAGATATGTCCCTTCTCGGTCTCTCCGCTCTACCCGTGACCACCTCCTGTCCGTTGTCCGCACTCGTACGGCCAACTCGCGCTTGCAGGACTTCTCGCGGGCGGCTCCCTTCCTATGGAATAGCCTGCCTACCGCCATCAGACTCTCCCCTAGTCTTGCATCTTTTAAGAAGTGCCTTAAAACCTATCTCTTTAGGAAAGCGTATGGCCTCCAAGACTAACCCTTACCTCACATACCTGTCTCTTGCCCTCTCCTAAAGGGCAGTCCACCTTATTTGATTGCAAATTCCTGTCCTAATGTGTTTTACACCCCACCTCCTATAGAATGTAAGCTCGATCGAGCAGGGTCCTCTTCAACCTATTGTTCCTGTAAGTTTATTTGTAATTGTCCTATTTATAGTTAAATCCCTTCTCATAATATTGTAAAGCGCTACGGAATCTGTTGGCGCTATATAAATTGCAATAATAATAATAATAATAATGTACCGAGCAGTGTAATCATCCATGACTGATGGGTTTGGGTAACCGGCACATCACATAACTATACCTTACGAGGCAATCACGACAGGGAGAGTAGGGTATCGGTAGCCTCATAGCGATGTTTAAAAGTATGAATGCTCTGTTTAGCATGCAGTACAACTGTTTATTCTTTTCTCTACTACTCGCCTAGTTAGTCAGTTGATATGACTGTTCTTTTACTAGGCTGTCTAGCTTGTAATACATCTGATTATTCTTGTTACCACTACTCGCATAGTCAGCCAGTATAGCCTGATTTTATTAAATAATGTGTTATCTCACCACTGACTACTTATCCTTCCCATAATTATCTAGCATAACAATATGCAGTTTAAAAGTATTAATGGTCTGTTTAGAATGCAGTACAACTGTTTATTCTTGTCTCTACTACTCCCCTAGTTAGTCAGTTGATATGACTGTTCTTTTACTAGGCTGTCTAGCTTGTAATTCACCTGATTATTCGTGTTATCACTACTCGTGTAGACAGCCAGTATAGCCTGATATACCGACTAAGGAAGCCCCCACCATAGGGTGAAACGCGTATCGGATTTACTAGCCATTAGGCTGTGCCAGCATTGGACTATTCTGGACTTATTTTGACTTTTTACTTTCATCCATATGGTCTTTTATTTTATTGCACATAGTGCATCGTGCTTATTTTATTTGACCCAATAAAGCCTTTTACACCAGAGAAGAATTTATTATTTCATCATTACTCAAAAATCCTTAAAGGCTACACAAGGACCAGCTGGAAGACGGATGGGGACATCCTATTAAGAGTCCCACTGCACTACCCATGAGAGCCATATGTCGAGATTTGTTAGAATTTTTATTTTTTTGTAGAATCATCAGACGTGTGTTCCACCTACTGTATGTATTATATAATATTTATTTGTAAATTATTATATAGGGTGACATATATTTTTCAGTTTTTCGTTGCTATATAACATTGCATTGACAAGGGTGGAACTATTGGTAGGTTATAACTTTTTAGGATGTTTAAAAGTAAATTATTTACACCCACTCACCAGAACTACCACCAATGCACTGGACTTACTGAGATTAGTGCTAGGGCAGAATTTTAGATGCTCTGTGAGAACATGGCTTTGAATGGACATCATCACAATGTTTTTACCTCGTTGGGCTAATCCCCAAAAATCAACAATTCCTAGAGTCTTTAAATGTCACTAAAATGATTACACAGGTAATCTCCAACCTCACCTTGAACCACCTTACACACACACTTATGGGAAGGGAACATAAACTTAAAATGATGAACAGTAACAATGACCCTTCGAAGGGGCATTTTAGTCCCGAGCGTGCAGCCCAGCCACACACGAGACCCGTGAGACAGGAGACCACAATTGGAGACCGGAAGTGATCGTGATTGCCTCTGATTACTGTTCATCGGACAAAGGGACAGTTTGGAATCTCTCTCTTCAGCATTTAATTGGATATCTGCCTATAAGTGAACATACTTCACTCCACAGCCCATATTTAAAGCATCCATAACATGTGGTGAGATCCAACCAATTGCATCATACAAGCAGTGGATTTCTTGCAGTCTTTTGAACTTTTCAGTTTTTTTCATTTTTATTTTTTTCTCCTTTTTTAATTTTGTTCTCATTTTTTGTTTTTTGTCTTTTTTGTCTTTTTTCTACAATATTTTCAGTGTAAACAGAATATAATTAGTGGTGGATCCACCTTAATATATATGAACTTTCAGCTTCATTCTTATGATGTTTATGGACTGTATATAGTTGTAATTAATCAGATGTAAATATTATGACATTTTGTTACATTCACCTCAGATGAATTCACAGAGGGATCATTAATCTGTATATTTGGCAACAGTGGTCTTTTTTTCTCTTTCTTTTTTTCTATTTTTATGAATTTAGTGGTTTCTTTTCCACTTAAATCCATTGTGAATCTCATATATTCTATTATTGCTAGCATTGTAGAACTTATTGATACCCGTGACAAGTCAATTGAAGCTATCACCAAACCGTCTCCCACCCTAAACAAATTACTGTCAGCAACTACTTCTCAAGAGATACATCTCAAAATAGTAAATTGGGCTTTATATTTCGCTTAAGTGGTAAAGTGCTATACGCTTGTTATTATTTATATAGCGCCATCAAATTCCGCAGCGCTTTACAGTGGGTGGACGAACATGTCAGGATCGGGACAGGGATCCAACACGCAGAGTACAAACAGTAGCCAGATACGTATACCGGACCTTAGAATGGCCGGACTAACGTAAGTAGTACAGTATAGAATGGTCAAAGACAAGCCGAGGTCGAGGGTAACAGAAGACAGGTAAGCGAGAGACAAGCCGAATCAAGGGTAACAGAGATAAGCAGAGTAAGGTAAACAAGCCGGGTCAAAACCAAAAGGGATAATAGAAAACACAAGCACTGAGTGACTAGAACAAGCTAGAACCACGACAGGGCAATGAGCTAATGAAGGAAGCTCTGTTAAATACCCTGTTCAGAGCAGTAACCACACCTCCGAGACGTCCTGATTCGTCCTGCAGCAATTGACTGACAGGTCGATCCGGGGGAGTGTCCTGATGATGACTTCCTGCCTAGATGGTGTAAAAGGCAGTCACTCCCTCGCGGCCGGCCTTGCATGACCGGATATACCGCAGGGAAGGGAGTCATCAGACCGTCTGAATGGTGGAACAGCTAAGTCTCTACCTCTTTTGGAGGTAGAGACCACAGGTACCCTGACAGTACCCCCCCTCTCAGATACGCCCACCGGGCGGAATGAACCGGGACGAGATGGGAAGCGAGAGTGATACGCCCTGCGGAGACGGGGAGCATGAACATCCTCCTGAGGTACCCAACTCCTCTCCTCAGGACCATATCCCTTCCAATCAACCAGATATTGTACTCTCCCCCGGGAGATTCGAGAATCAATAATAGAGTTGACCTCATACTCCTCCTGACCCTCCACCTGAACGGAGCGAGGAGGGGCTATTGTGGAGGAAAATCTGTTACATATGAGTGGTTTCAGCAATGAAACGTGAAACGAGTTCGGAATGCGTAAGGTATTAGGAAGAGCTAAACGATACGCAACCGGATTGATACGGGTCAGCACCCTGTAGGGTCCAATATACCGAGGAGCGAACTTCATGGAGGGCACTTTTAAACGGATGTTCCTCGTGCTCAGCCATACCCTATCACCTGGAACAAAGACCGGAGCCGCCCTTCTACGTTTATCAGCGTGTTTCTTGACCAACATAGAGTTGTGCACAAGGATTTGTCGAGTTTGATCCCACAACTTCCTCAAATTGGCAACATGAACATCAACCGACGGCACCCCCTGGGAAGGAGAATCCGAAGGAAGAATAGACGGATGAAAACCATAATTCATGAAGAAGGGGCTTGAATGAGTAGAATCGCAAACGAGATTGTTGTGTGCAAACTCCGCCCAAGGAATCAAACCGACCCAATCATCCTGGTGTTCAGAAACAAAGCATCGTAAATATTGTTCAATTTTCTGGTTGGTACGTTCAGCAGCTCCGTTAGACTGAGGATGATAGGCAGAAGAAAAGTTTAATTTAATACCAAGTTGAGAGCAGAAGGACCTCCAAAAGCGGGAAACAAATTGGGAGCCTCTGTCCGATACAATTTGAGAGGGTATCCCATGTAGGCGAAAAATCTCCTTGGCGAATATCTCTGCCAATTCGGGAGAAGACGGAAGTTTAGGCAGGGGAATGAAGTGTGCCATCCTAGTAAACCTGTCAACCACGGTGAGGATAACAGTCTGTCTTTTAGAGATAGGTAGATCGACAATAAAGTCCATGGCCAAACAGGACCATGGTTTCTCTGGAACCTCCAAGGGTTGCAGGAGTCCACATGGAAGCGTATGGGGTTGTTTGGTTTTAGTACAAACTTCACATGCAGCGATGAACTCCTCAACATCCCTCCGTAAAGCAGGCCACCAGAAGTCCTTAGAGATCAACGCGTAAGTCTTGCGAATACCAGGATGTCCCGCCATCTTGCTATTATGTAAACACTGTAAAAGTTCCAGTTGAAGAGCAGGAGGAACGAAATGACGGCCCGCAGGAGTCTGTTTAGGTGCTAGATGTTGCAACTTAATGATCTCGGCCAATAATGGAGAATGAATCCTGAGATTCGTATTAGCAATGATATTGCATTTCGGAACTATAGAAGAAAGAACTGGTTCAGGTACAGTAGAAGGTTCATATTGGCGAGATAATGCATCGGCTTTAGAGTTTTTAGAACCAGGTCTGTAAGTCAGTACATAATTGAAGTGAGTCAGGAATAAGGACCAACGAGCTTGTCTAGAGGATAAGCGCTTAGCCTCCCCAATATAGGACAAGTTTTTGTGGTCCGTCAAAATCGTAATAGGGTGTAGGGTCCCCTCCAACAAATGTCTCCACTCCTTTAAGGCTTTAATGACTGCTAACAGTTCCCTTTCCCCGATGTCATATCTGCTCTCAGGCCCAGAAAATTTCTTAGAGAAGAAACCACAAGGGTGTAACGGTTTATCCACCCCTAACCTTTGAGACAGAACAGCCCCAACTGCTGTCTCAGAGGCATCGACCTCGAGCAAGAAAGGCAGAGTCGTATCAGGATGGACTAGAATGGGAGCCGAGGCAAAAAGTTCCTTGAGAGTCTTGAAAGCACCCAGAGCCTCCTTAGACCAGAACTTAGTATCAGCCCCTTGTTTGGTCATATTGGTAATAGGCGCAATGATAGAGGAGTATCCTTTAATGAAGCGCCTATAGTAGTTGGAAAAACCAATAAACCTTTGGATAGCCTTGAGTCCTTTGGGCAAGGGCCAGTCTAAAATAGATTGAAGTTTTACAGGATCCATTTTAAAACCTTCCCCAGAAATCACGTATCCAAGAAAGTCTACCTGAGACTGATCAAAACTGCACTTCTCCAATTTGCAATATAGACCATGTTGCAGCAGCTTGTGTAATACCTTTCTGACCTGTCTATGGTGAGTCTCAATCTCCTTAGAGTGTATTAGTATGTCGTCCAGGTAAACGATAACACAATCATGCTGAAACTCCCTAAGTACCTCATTAATCAAATCTTGAAATACTGCAGGAGCATTGCATAGTCCAAATGGCATCACAGTGTATTCGTAATGGCCATACCGGGTATTGAATGCCGTCATCCACTCGTGACCTTGCTGGATTCTCACCAAATTGTAAGCCCCTCTGAGATCTAACTTGGTGAAGATTTTGGAGCCCTTAAGACGATCAAATAACTCGGTAATCAGTGGGATAGGATAGGCATTTCTGACAGTTATTTTATTCAAGCCTCGGTAATCGATACAAGGTCTCAGCGTGCCATCCTTCTTCTTAATGAAAAAGAACCCAGCCCCGGCCGGAGAAGAAGACCTCCTGATGAATCCCTTTTCTAAATTCTCCCGAATATACTCCTCTAGAACCGAGTTTTCCTGAACAGACAAAGGATATACATGGCCCCTCGGAGGCATAGTGCCGGGTAGAAGCTTAATCTTACAGTCAAATGACCTGTGTGGAGGCAAAGAATCGGCATTCTTCTTGTCAAACACTGCCCTTAAGTCTAGGTAAAGGTCTGGTATTTGTCTTTCTGTGGACTGAGTAGGATTCTCCGGTATGTTAATATTAGCTAATGGAGAAACCTTGCACAAACACCGATCCTGGCAGCCCTGGCCCCACGAGAGTATCTCTCCTAACTCCCAATCGATAATAGGGTTATGTTTTTTCAACCATGGGTACCCCAGAACTATGGGAACGGAAGGAGACGAAATGAGCAGAAGAGATAAATTCTCCACGTGTAGGATACCAACATTTAAATTAATGGGTATGGTCTCACGAAAGATAACAGGGTCTAGTAGTGGTCTACCATCTATGGCCTCAACGGCCAAAGGTGTCTCCCTTAGCTGGGATGGGAAATTGTTCTTACTTGCAAAGGCTTGGTCGATAAAATTCTCAGCAGCACCGGAATCTATCAATGCCATAGCCTTTACTACTTCCTTCCCCCAAGTTAAGGAAACTGGTAGCAGAAGCCTGTGATCTTTATAATCAGGAGTAGAGGACAAAATAGAAACACCCAAGGCCTGTCCTCTAGAGAGACTTAGGTGCGAGCGTTTCCCGGGCGGTTAGAACAGTTCGAGAGTAAATGACCCTTGGCTCCACAATACATACACAAACCCTCTCTTCTCCTGTGCTGTCTTTCCTCCTCAGAGAGGCGGGTATACCCTTTCTGCATAGGTTCAGTAAGCAAAGATATCGTGGAGTCAGGACTTGGAACAGCGGGAGCTAACCTAAAAGAAGGTCTCTGGTTCCTCTCTCGAGTGTTCTGTCTCTCTCTTAGACGTTCATCTATACGAGAGATGAATGAAATTAAATCCTCTAAATTCTCAGGGAGTTCTCTGGTAGTAACCTCATCAAGGATTACATCAGATAGGCCATTCAAAAATACATCCATATACGCCTGCTCATTCCACTTGATTTCTGCCGCCAGAGACCTGAACTCTAGTGCATAATCCACCAGTGTTTGGTTCTCCTGTCTCAGGCGCAACAGTAATCTGGCTGCATTAACCTTTCTACCTGGAGGGTCAAATGTTCTTCTAAAAGCAGCTACAAATGCGTTATAGTTATAAACTAATGGATTATCGTTCTCCCATAGTGGGTTGGCCCATCTCAGAGCTTTCTCAATGAGTAGGGTGATAATAAATCCTACTTTTGCCCTATCTGTAGGATAAGAGCGAGGTTGCAATTCAAAGTGGATACTAATTTGGTTTAAAAAACCACGACACTTCTCAGGAGCCCCACCATAGCGTACTGGGGGGGTAATGTGCGAAGAAGCACCTACTGTGGCTACCTCTAGACCTGAACCGACAGGAGAAACAGGGGTATTACGTATCTCCTCTGGTGGGTTATTGGCACCAGCTAATAGAGCCTGTAGCGCAAGCGCCATCTGATCCATTCTGTGATCCATGGCTTCAAACCTAGGATCAGGAGCAGCCAGCTGACTGTTTGTACTTGCAGGATCCATTGGCCCTGTCGTAATGTCAGGATCGGGACAGGGATCCAACACGCAGAGTACAAACAGTAGCCAGATACGTATACCGGACCTTAGAATGGCCGGACTAACGTAAGTAGTACAGTATAGAATGGTCAAAGACAAGCCGAGGTCGAGGGTAACAGAAGACAGGTAAGCGAGAGACAAGCCGAATCAAGGGTAACAGAGATAAGCAGAGTAAGGTAAACAAGCCGGGTCAAAACCAAAAGGGATAATAGAAAACACAAGCACTGAGTGACTAGAACAAGCTAGAACCACGACAGGGCAATGAGCTAATGAAGGAAGCTCTGTTAAATACCCTGTTCAGAGCAGTAACCACACCTCCGAGACGTCCTGATTGGTCCTGCAGCAATTGACTGACAGGTCGATCCGGGGGAGTGTCCTGATGATGACTTCCTGCCTAGATGGTGTAAAAGGCAGTCACTCCCTCGCGGCCGGCCTTGCATGACCAGATATACCGCAGGGAAGGGAGTCATCAGACCGTCTGAATGGTGGAACAGCTAAGTCTCTACCTCTTTTGGAGGTAGAGACCACAGGTACCCTGACAGAACAGACATGTAGTTGTAACCAGACAAGTTGGACACACAGGAACAGAGGGGTTGAGGGCCCTTCTCAATGAGCTTACATGCTAGAGGGAGTGGGGTATAGTGACACAAAAAGATAAGGATAGTATTAGACTAATGACAGTTGCAAGAGAGGAATCAGTCGGGAGCTATTAACAGTTTAATTGATACACTTTTGTGAAGAAGTGGGTCCATAGGAGCAGACCCAGTTTTTTGTTTTGGGGGTTGCAAAAGCCAAAGGCAAAAGCAGTTTTCCTTAAAATTGATATGGGACACCCTCAACCTTATCACAAATTGTTTCCAACAGTGCTTGCAGTGGCACATAAATCCAAGCCATGGATTTACTACACTCCTACTCCTACTTTATTTACAAAAAACAACAAAACATTTAAACTCCAGAATGAAATGGCAATACATTACAAAATAAATTATCTCCCATCTAAAAGCCAAGATAAAATCTACAGTTACCTATATTGTTTTATTAAAACAAACTCGAGGCATCAGACCTGTTTATAGATCTTGTTCTCCAACCCCTTTTGATGTTTTCATGCTCTAAAGGGAATTCTACATAGTCATTTCTACATTCCTCATTAGCAAATGCCGTCATCCTTATGTTATGTCAATATTTTCTTAACAACTGAATTAATTTGATCTAGTCTTGTTTTGGTTGTTTTTCTTTTATTTGTGCTATGTGGGTGGTAGGGTGGAGAAAAATAACTTTTAATTACCGTCAGTACATGACACCTCATTCATAATATTTTATTCAAATTTCCATCATCACTGCATGCTATATCTAATATGGTTACCATCATTATGTACCATCTGTCATTTCTCCAATTAAAACTGTTAAGTCTAAAAATAAATATTAGTAGACTTTTATATTTTAGGGAGGTCTCCACACTGGTTATATATACTTCTCTCTGCCAAAAGTGTCTTCTTATAATGATCGATGACATTGCATGGAAACTGACTATAATATCCAGACATACTTATCAAGATAAAAGCGTCTCCAGGATATAGCAAAATAGTTCACAGGGCCTGTGGGTGTCCAATGGCATCTCTATTTAGCCTCAGGCTGTAAGAGAGCCTTGGGTCTTCGTAATATTATTTTATTTCTTTTCTGAGTGTAATAACTATAGCATAGATCTCATAAATGTGCAGATAATGGGGAATCTGGGGCAGTTTGTTCTCGGAGGCTTAGCCTTTGATGCAGTTTCAGTGCAGCATTTTATTCAGCCAACAAATACACAAACATATAACTCATAACCAGCAATAATAGAGAGAGAAGGAAGGCAGTTAAATTCTAAACAATTAGAATTACATGATTTATTTTAACAATGAGGCGGTGCAGCTCCACTTAATGCTTTCTAATCAGGGCATCAATGAATTAGAAGAACAAAATTAAATGCTGTACTTGGCAACTTGCCTTGGTACTTCACCAATATCCTTGAACGATAATTAGTTACCTGCATTTGTAGCTCCACACATTTTATTTAATCTTTGAATAGACAGCTACGTCTATCCAGTCAAGATGGAAAGTTTTGAGTTTTTCTTTCCTAATCCTAATGTTTCCTACTCCAAGTGAGAAGGTTCATGCTCCTACTTGAGCTAAAAGATATTAGCATTCACAACTGCAACTTGGAACTATTCTGGATTCTTTAGTACATATTTCCGGGTGTTCTCTTTTGTATTACTCTAAGTTTCTTTTTTTAGGGTTAGTCTGTTGCTCAGTTTACACTGAGACTCGTATCATATCACGGTCTAATTTCTAGACTCTGGTTTAGAATTCTTGTTCCAGATTATATGTTTCATAGGATTCTTCCTTGCCATTCCTGTTTGGCTTATACTTTCCTTGTAACAACACATTCTAAATCCGGAACAGGCAACCTTCGGCACTTCAGATAGTGTGGACTGTAACAGAATTATGGGAGATGTAGTCCACTACATTTGTAGTGTTGAAACATGGAAAAAAGGGATACAGCTAGGATCTAAAAGAAAACAAACAACACATAGTGACGTACAATTAAATTAAATGGCATGCTGCAATGATGGTTGCACTCACAAGATATGAATTAAATCCACTAAGGGATATTACTGGACCGCTTCCACTGGAGGATGGTGGATGAATAGGCAGACTCAGAAGGCTCAGGAGGCAATCAGGAACCAAATGGTATAAAAAGGAAATTTATTGAGGCACAATCGCCCAATAAAATAAAAAATGTCATATGTAAAAACAAATGAAATAAAATGTAACATGTTTCGTCCAACACAGTGAACTTCATCAGAGATAGAAATAAATTCAATAGTAGTACATGCATATAAATAACCCCACTCCCAGTCACATTAAATACATAATCTAGAAGGAGTTGATTGAAGGTCAATCAGGTGTGCCTTGACTCCAAAACACTTTCATTGGTGGACAGAGGAGTGGGTCGATCTTCATTGGACTTACATGAAGATCGAATTGTCATTGATGACCTTTTCTGTAGAAAGTCCCCACATTGTCCGAGCATGCCAACACAAACATCCCATAGTTTCCAGTCTGTTTATAGAATTTAACTTACTGTTTCACATAATTACATAATGATCACTATGAGAAATGTGTTGCATTTTACAACAGAGCATTAAAGCTGCATAATAATGTGGCAAAAACAATACACCCTTCCATCAAATTGAAATCCCTCATAACATCTGTTTCTTTGTATTTAAAATACAAATGTATCTGTAATAGCGGCAAATGTTCTGTTTTCTTTTTTATTACTTGTGTGCATTTATATTTTTTGTGACTTTCATTAGTTTTCCTTTAAAGATGTACAATGCGTTTAATGTTTTGCTTTCCAACTTTCAACTGGACATTTTCCAGAATGTCAAAATGTGCTCTTAACCCCTTAAGGACACATGACATGTGTGACATGTCATGATTCCCTTTTATTCCAGAAGTTTGGTCCTTAAGGGGTTAAAGGCGAAACATGGTCTAGTAACGATCTATGCAAATTCACTTAAATTTCAAGCACATTGAGACTTTTAAAAACCAAGCAGTTTAGTGAACCCACATCATAAAGAGTGCAGTCAAATATGTATCTGCTGCCCAATTCTCCGTGTCACATTGTCCTAATGTAAGAAACCAAACTAATGTTTTATTTTGCACAAAAAATATACGTCAAGAAAACAGTGTTTGTTTCTTTCTGCTAAACATTTTAAAAGCAGTAGAGAACATTATCCATCCTCCCATGCAATAGGCTAATTAGAGGCTATTGAACAGTTTGTGAAAAGTAACAGCTCCTATAAAAAGGTTACTTTTGGTTCTTCAGATTTAATACCCTCACACCAGATGGCTTAAACAACAGTCTTAAATGCTGCCGTTTTACCGTGCAAGTTTGGGCACATACCTCTGAAAAATAACACTTTAGATTCAGCTCTGTTTAATGCATTACACTATAAAAAATACATTTAAATGATATTTAAGTAAAGATAATTTGATTTATCCAATGTTATTGATATAAACCTATAGTTCAAGATACCAGTAAATGACTAAAATAAAATCTCTGCTGAATTGCAGGGAAAAAAAAGGCAGAGTTGGACTCATATAAAGCGACTGCGAGTCTTCAGTGGACTTTGAAAAAACAGATGGCATCAAGAGAGAAATAATTTATAAACACATTGCAGTATGTGTTATTATTTATTTATATTTTCTTTAAACAAACAAACTCAAATCCCTGTCTCCATGAAAAGGCCAATTGCTTTTAATTAATTATCATGCGTTCTATAACATATAAAATTGATTGACTGCCACTGTCCCTTCTAAATGACCCAGGCAACATACTGAATATATTAGGGTATTTTCTAAAGTCATCCCAGCTTGCAGGGCCGGACTGGGGATACAAAGCAGCCCTGGGAAAAAAATCTATGCCAGCCCCATAAGTCATTGTGCCATATATTGTCAGATGTAATATGTAAGGCTATGTCTTGCCACCCTAGATGATTGAGTATATATGTGTCTATATATATATATATTATATTGCTTTTTCCAATATAAAATATTGGTCCTTTCAGAGTAAAATTTTTAATTATACAGTAAGCATACTCACATGCAGACACAGACAATCTCACTGACACAAGCTGATTGATACACAGCCTCATAGCCAAAAAATCTCACTGATATACATATGGTAATTGACATAAAAACACAAGCTCACTCAGTAGCAGGCACACACACACACACACACACACACGCAAGCCCACTCACTAGCAGGTGCGCACACACACACAGCTTAATGTAGTGGTTCTGGTGTCTATAGCCTGTCCCTGCAGGCTTTTCAATGTAAACACTGACTTTTTAGAGAAAAGGCAGTGTTTACATTGCTTTCTAGTGACAGACACTCAGACGGTCACTAGAGGTGCTTCCTGTGTCAGTGCGGATTGGCTGAGATCATCAAGCTTGATGATCTCAGCCATAGAGGCAGGGCCAGTCGAGGGGAGACCAGCACGACGTGGGAAAAAAAAAGGTGAGTAAAAACACACATACACACACATACCATGACACAGACAGACCGTGACACAGACACACACACACACACCGTTACACAGACAGACACACCATGACACAGACAGACACACCATGACAGAGACACACACATACCATGACAGACACACACACACCATGACAGATACACACCTTAAAAAAGACACACACACACACACACACCATAACACAGGCAGACCATGACACAAACACACACACACTGTGACACAGACACACATTACATGACACATGCAGACACACACCATGACACACAGACACACGCACACCATGACACAGAGAGACCGTGACACACACACACACACACCGTGACACAGACAGACACACATTACATGACACAGACAGACACACACATACCATGACAAACACACACACACCATGACACAGACCGTGACACAGACACACCTTACATGACAGACACACACACAATGACACAGACACACATTGCATGACACAGACAGACACACACCATGACAGACAGAGACACACACACACCATGACACAGACAGACACACAGAATGAGACAGACACACACAATGACACAGAGTCACACACACACAATGACACAGACAGACACACTCACACTATGACACAGACAGACACACACCATGACACAGACACACACATACACTCACACTGACACTCATAATTTCTACCTTTGTGCTAGCGACCGCGTGGGGAGCTCAGTTTGATGGTGGCCGCATGGGGGAGCTGGCTCTTCTGGTGGCCGCAGGGGGAAGGTCTTTTGGCGGCCGCTGGGGGAGCTGGCTGTTCTGTCTCTGCTCTCTCCTCCCAGCGCGCAGCTTAATGAGACCGGGGCCGGAATATGACGTCATATTCCGGACCCGGTCTCTTTCTAGCGCGCGGGGGGCGGAAGCAGAGACAGAACAGCCAGCTCCCCCAGCGGCCGCCAAAAGAGTTTCCCCTGCGGCTGCCAGAAGAGCCAGCTGCCTATCCGACCCCAGGTGCCGATGGCCCACCGGGAAATTTCCCGGTATCCCGGTGGGCCAGTCCGGCACTGCCAGCTTGTAATATATAAATATCGAATGGAAGTGAGTGCTGTGACATTAGTAAGTTTCACTAATAAATTTAAGAGAACAATTTACCACTTTAGAAACCTTCTACATTCCAAACGATAGATAGAAAAGAATAAAATACTCACCCACATATATTAAAAAAAGTAGAAAAAATGTTCAATCAAATGTAACAATGTCTTTGCAACCTAGAAAAAATATCTATCGCAAAAGGTTGCATGAAGCTCAATAGTGTATATGTTGCAGTCACATACGCACATGCAGATGACTGTCATACTAGAAACTTAAGGGAGGTTTATCAAAGTATTCTGTTCAAAAAAAGTGGCCTAACTAAAAGTGTATCTGTCACCATGGAAACCAGTGGAATCAGCAGGCACATTCTATTGGTGAGCCCTCCCCCTTTATATTTGTGCACCACATTTCAGAACAGAACACCTTGATACATTCCCCCTTTGTTCTAAGCTTATCAAAACACATGAGCTCACAAACACACATTCAATCACAATTTCCCTTATAATCGGAATGTATGGCTATATTTTTAGTCTTATAAATATTCCTGAAATATTACATACTATATTCCTCTTCAAATTATACACCAAAAGAGAACACACTGAGACCAGAAGAAGAGAGCAGGCATGCACAAATGATCCGACCTGTGTGACACTGCTCTCTTTGTTACTATCACATAATAAGTATTCAGTGAAGTAGCTATCCCCATGTAAAGTGAAAATGAGATATGGACAAGGGGCAAAAAGACACAGTCAACGTGTGAAGAGCAATCACAGCATCGAGTAACAAGAAAAAGAAATTAGAAAGAGCAGAAACTACAATAAAAAGACATAAGTTACTGAATGATGTCATGCTCTGCAAAATAGGTTTCAGGCAGCAGCCCATCTGTAGGGAAAGAGGACACAGTTATCTAGAGTTTGGGTCTGAAACATAGTGAATAATTTGGTTTTGTACAGAATAATCAAGCAATAGGATCAATAATCCAAAGTAAGGAGTCCACTACAAAGGTAAACACTATGTGTGGTACAAAATATCAGGTAAATAGCAGTTTTGGAACATATTATAAAGGCCCTATATTTTAAATTTGTTTGAAGACCTAGATTTTGATAAGTGGATACAACAGTGCAGTAGGCGAAGGCAAAAACCCCAGCAAGATATGACACATACTGTTAGTGGCCATAGTAGTATCTGCACCCGTCTAATACTGGATAGGATCCTTACTCTGTCCCCTGGAAGAACTTGCATTTGTATTGGTATGTATTCAACAAGGTACTGGGCATATTTCTTAGAAATTCTTATTCATACTGACATGATAATATTGTGCAATTTGCATAATTGCTGTACATTTGTACTACAAACTCTCTTTCCACTAGGTGCTCTATTGGAGTGAGATCTGGTGCCTGTGGAGGCCTTTTGAGTATATGGAATAATCAACCCAGTGCACTTTACAGCAGGAGAGGGGAGAACCTCCGCAGGTTGCAGGCTGAGAGTATTCCTCCAGCCATATCTGTCTCTTCAGAGCATTGCCCATACATTACCACAGCAGTGTGCCCATTCAAGCTAGAGCTTGTGTGAACAGAATACCCAGCCTGCACTCAGCAGGGGTTTACTGGAGTCACTTTTCAATGGACCACTAGGTTTTTGAATGTTCCCCTTCAAACATTTTGATCATGTCTCCATGATGCTATGCATTAACTTGCTACCACATGTCAAGCTGGTTAGATAGTTGCATTGATGTACATGTGTACCTAATAAAGAGCTCACAGTTAATATATATTTTATTTCTCAACTGATGTCATGATAATATTTGTTTAAGCTACTGGGCATAATTGTGCTCTTCAACATTGAAAATGTATGTCTGTGGATACTTTACATGGCGGTTTTCCTGACACTATAGTGCCCTGAGGGTGCCCCCACCCTCAGGGTCACCCTCCCTTGGTGCTGAAGGGGTTAAAACCCCTTCAGCCACTTACCTTATTCCAGCGCCGGGCTCCCTCGGCGTTAGTGACCTCTCCTCCCCCGGCGCGTCAGCTCCCTCTGCTGACATAGCGGAGCCGAATGCGCATGCGCGGCAAGTGCCGCGCGTGCATTGAAGCTGTCAATAGGAAAGCATTTCTCAATGCTTTCCTATGGACGCTCTGCGTGATGGAGGCATAATATTCCTGAGGGACCTGGCACCCATGTGGCACTTCATTGAGATGAAGTGGTCTGGGTGACTATAGTGTCCCTTTAAGGCAGAGGTGGGCAAATGTCAGCAATCCACATGTTGCTGACTAGACATGTGCAATTTTTTTCATTCCGAATGTAAATTCTGACGATTTTCTGCAATTCTGACATGTGGATGCTTCCAAATGTCCGAATTGCTTATTGCCGAAGTTCCAAAGTGCCGAATTTCTGAAGTGCCGAATCGAACTGAATTACCGAATTGCCGAATTGCTTAATTAACAAATTGCCAAAGTGCCAAAGTGCTTTGGATTTCTGAAAAGTGGCAAAACAAGAGTGGGAGGGAAAATTACGTGAATCATGACAGGAATCTATCCGTAACCCTACCCCTAACTCTTTTCATAACCCTACATGTGTAAGTGGTTGTGGTGGTTAGGGGTAGGGTTAGGTGTAGGGTTAGGGTTAGGGGTAGTTTAAGGGTTAGGGGTAGAGTTAAGGTTAGGGATAGGGTTGGGGTAGGGGTAGGGTTAGGAATAGGGGTAGGATTAGGATAAGGGGTCGAGGTAGAGTTAGGGGTAGAGTTAGGAGTATGATTAGGGGTAGGGTTAGTGGCAAGGTTAAGGGTAGGGTTAGGGGTTTCGGTTAAGGAATTGCTGAAGTCCCGAATTCCTAAAGTCCCGAATTCCTAAAGTCCCGAATTCCTAAAGTCCCGAATTGCCGAAGTCCCGAATTGCCGAAGTCCCGAATTGCCGAAGTCCCGAATTGCCGAAGTCCCGAATTGCCGAAGTCCCGAATTGCCGAAGTGCTAAATTCCCGAATTTAGAAAGTGCCAAACCTAATTTTTTGCTGACTACATCTCTCCTGATGCTTTGCCAGCATCATGCCTGTAAGAACATTATGGGAAATGTAGACTACAACATCTTGAGTTTCGAAGGTTGCCCACACCTGCTATAAGGGATCAGGATTAAATTAGAATGTTGACGTAGGAAAACTAACCAATCTAACTTATATTTTCAACTCATGTATTTTGGACTACATTTGAGAAGTTGGATGTCAATAATCATGTAAAAATTTGCATGTTGTTTTGAAATGATAAACGGTCAGTAGACATTTGAGGCCCAAACAAAAAGATAGAACCTCACAGAAATATGATAACGAAGTAGTGAGTTTGAATGAGTAGTACAAACAAATTCATGGTTGAGAATTAAATGGCTGTTTTATCCCACTGGGTAGTACTAGTTGCAGTGTTGCGGTAATAAAGTCCAATAAAAAAACAATTATTTTAATAATTGTTTTGTACCAGTCTGACCCTGCAGCACCTTGATGCTGTGAACCGATTAATGTTTATAATTAAGTTTCGCAATAATAATATACTATACTGAAAGTTCTACGCTTCCAGTATTATTTTATTAAATTTAAACAGTAAATCTTTGTGCAAATACAAAGACTGTATATTATATGACAATGACAACCATCAATAGAAATATATCATACCCAACCTAGTCATTTTATTTCCTGAAGCAATGGCTTTATTACATGTGCCATCTTTCTGCTTTATATGGGAAGTGAAGATGTGTAATAATTACATTCATTTCTGGAGGCGATATCCAAAATCAGGCTAATGCCTGCCAGTGGCAGCGAATCTAACTATAGCATCTTCAAATTCAGATTAGCTGCAAGAGCAATAAACTGAAAAATTACTATTCTTTCAACAGAATCTAATTTTTTTCAAATCAGTTTATGTTTGTATACAAAATGCATATGACACGTGTATAATTAGTCCTGCTAGCAATTTTGTTTGCAATAGAAAAAAAAAAGCAAAATAGCTGTGTCGAGCGTTATGTGAGAATTACTATATAATGATACTTATTCACTAAATAGTGAGTAGTGGCAATTTGAGAATCAATTTGAAATTTTTGAATTAATCAACTTGGCAGTTTTTCCCTTAAATTTTCAACTCTACTATTTGGACTGAAATCCATTAAAATACAACAAATGCTGAACATAATTTCACATATAAAATGTTCTGTCCACGGATTCCTAAAAATGATTGGGGGCTGTCGCTTCCGAGAACTTTTAATATTATGTTTGTAACGTCTATAAAATAAAATGGGATATCCACATATCTAATGCAGATTTAAAAGGAACGAAAACATCTTAGGAAAAAGTTCTACGTTTTAAGAGATGGCCAGATTTTTTCCAAGGTATCGATGAGAAGTAACTGGCCAGCTTTACATGATTTGAATTTATGTTTATTCACCTTTAACAGTTAAATCTGTGTATAGAATATTATCATAATTTATGGAATCTCTTATTCCGCACTATATCATACAAGTAGTACGACTGATATCGTAGTCATTCCTGTTTTAACAGATATTTAGTATGTGTCCCCGTTTCAGAAATATGTCCTTACATGTAACAGGATTGTGATATTATTTTTCCTTTGTTCTTCAGCCCTAACCTGTTGATATGTTACAGTTTATATTAATACAACTCATTTGTGATCTAATACCAAACAGACATTATTCTAATGGAGAGCTCCGGAAAACACTATTAGGTTGAGATTCCTCTCTAGTTCAAGCTCAACAAACATCAAACCATGTAAATAAAAAATACATAGTTTAATAGGTAAGTATATCCCTTACACCCCAGACATCTATAAATTCTATGAAAGTATCTATTATTTAATGTATTTAATACAAAAAAGCCTTCAGACTTATCACAACGTCTGGCAGCAATCTATAATTGGAAAACAAACAACAAAAGGATCAGCGCTAATTAAGAGACGACAGGAGGGCAGCAATCTTATTGTACTCCCGTCAGGATTACAGTTGATCCAGCACGCAGAAATAGTATCACACCTAGGACTAAGGATAACGTTTAACCGGACCTTAGAATGTCCGGAATTAACGTACCCGAGAATAGTCAATATACTAGCCAAGGCCAGGGACACAGAACATGACACAGCGATAAGGAAAAGCCAATAGTCGAGGATAACAGAAGTCATGGAAGTCAAAACGAAGCCAAAGTCAAAAACCAGAAAAACACGATCAGGAACACACTCTCGGATAACCATCTAAGGGAAACCATGACTGGGCAATGAGTAAAAGGAGAAATGAGTTTAAATAACCTTCCTGCAGATCCGATTGGCCGTAACCGGCCTTTGACCCCAAAACGTGCATGCGCGTCTTTTGCGTGACTTCACACGCACGTCGATGCCGTCATCACCGTGGGCGGATTTGGGGCTACAAAATGGCGTGGATCCGCAGCAGCTGGTGTCCACAGTCATGCTGCAGAAGTCAGGCATACTGACGCAGGACTGCTGAGCGGCACCTCCATTACCGCTAGGAAGGCAATTTTCCACTGCAAACACCCTGAGGTGAGGATGAATACGTGACAACTCCTAAGGCAAAGTTTGTTCAGACTTTTAGCTGTTTGCAATGATGAAATCAAACAAAAGCAATTGAAATTGCTCAACACAACGATACAGAGAACACTATTTGTTGCCTTTTATTTCTGCTTTTGGATTTCTGGAATCTTTCCCATTGTGGACATCCACATCATATCCTGTAAGTGGGGATTATACCACAGCACGCATATATATACTGGAGCTGGCTATAGCTCCACTAAATGTGAGTAATTCATTGTTATTTTTACCACCTCCACTCTAATCATATTGATATATTGCACTATTGGAGCATTTCCCATTTTTGTATTTTTATGCTATATATGGATTACATCAAGGGACTCTGAAAACCTGCATACCCTTCTAGACAAGATTGTTCCACTTTTACCCTTTGACCACCTGCCTTTACTACTACTACTACCTAAGAGGGTACTTTTATTCAATACTTTTTTTATCTGGACTATTTTTTACTACATCAATAGTCTTATTTATACTAGTTGTTGTTTACTATTGTTGTGTATATCTCAGGTGCAGCCCTTATTTCTGTGTTGTTGCCTTTACCAATCTACAATTACCTACACTGGCATCCATAACAAACTCTCATCAATCTTAGCCAATTTCCTCCTGACATAAAGAACTCACAAATGAAGGGAGCTGAAAAGCATTAAAAATAGATTCTGTTTGTCTGTCTGTCTGTCTGTCCATCTATTCATAAATCCATCTATCTACACAGATTTGCTATTCTATTTTCTATTTTTCTATATTCTCTTAAGGTCAGAGATAAATGCTCAGTACCTTTCTTATATGTAGTTTGACCACAGTATTAACCTTATTTACAAATTTCTGATACAAATGCACACCCTGTAATCACTGTACCTTTTATCATCCCTGCAGGAGAACAAGATAGTTACCTTTTAAAACCGGTAGCGAAAAAGTCAACATATTGGGGAAAGAAGGATATAAAGCTGAATTAAACAAATGATGAGTCGTAATTTAAGGAGACAATGAATATATTGCATTGTGACGGGAGAAGCTAGGGAAGTGATCTTGGAAAGATTCTGCGATCCTGAAAAATTGTGCAAGGTTGGAAGCATGACTGGAGAAATTAGTTATATGGTTGGGGTGAAAAATAAATATATGTCTGGGGAGAGGGTCTGGACACATGGCTGGGGATAAGACTAGAATTATAACATTAGAACAATTAAAATTTAGTGAACAATGACAGTACCAAGGACATTGGTGCTAGAGCTTCTTAGTTCTAAAACAATCACTCTAATCTTTATTGTAATATTAGTTTATAACGGTATATTTATTCAGACCTCTAACAGTAAATATATATACTTTTGAAACGTATCACTATATGGTTACGTTATCGATTTCACTGACATATTTAATGGTCTGTGCTGGCATGATCAGTAAGCCTCAGTGGATGGATTGATCAAAGAAGAAAAATTCCCGGGATTAATTAGTGTCAGTAACTAAATCTGATGAAGATACTCTCAGGTTTATACTCATTAATACCTCATTATGTCGATGCATTAAAAGGCGTCACAACATATCCAGTTACTTTATCTTCGGAAGGGGAAATGGAAGATTAATTACAAATGAATGGGAAATATAAAAATATTTTCACTTGCTCATCTCGATTGAAATGTAATATGTGGCAGCAACAGCCTTTTTTCTTCGAGAAGCGAAATACTTTCAGCCTTTTCTGTTACATTGTTTGTATTTGTGACACAATGTTATTTCTACAGTTTTACAATTCTTTTTGGGTTTCTCATCTATTGCTGCATCTTTTTCAATTTCACAAAGGGATTCGGGCTTAATGGGTACACGATCTTATATGTTATTTGTTTCTGTATCATTTTGTTCGAAAATTATTATCTGCACCTGCTGCTTTTTTTTGCCGTCTGAAAAACAAATATTTACTGTCCGCTAGCATTGTATGAAACATATCTCTAGCTATCTGTTATTTATAATTATCCATTTATCGAAAAATTGTGCAGATAAGAAATAAAAAGCCAAATTGTTTGTAAACTAAGTGCGCCAATACCACTCTCCAAAACCTTTACAATCTAGCATGCATTTTGTAAAATACAATCTGGGGATTTACTGCAGTCTTCAGGATAAAAAAACAACAACATTGAAATTACTGGGAGTTTTAGTATCAACAGACATGTTACTGCCAGTTAAGAACACCTGCTGAACGCTTAAATGTTCTCGAATAGAAACTTGCGGGGAAAACAATTCAGTGGATAAAAAGATACAACATACGGTGTAAATTATTGCTCTAAGAGCTCACCTGGTCTATGCTGACTATATTTACTCGTGATTGAGGACCCAGCTTTTCAATTTGGGCCTGAAACAAACATATAATTTTCTTTATTGTGGCTCATTAGAACCGTATTAATACTCCGATCTGACACATCTTCATGCAGGTCACTCTTTATACTACATGCAACTGGTCCTTTACAAAGGTGCCACCTTAATCTTGTATGTGTTTATATATTTATATATATATATATATATATATATATATATATATATATATATATATACACACTGCTTAGGTTTATACCACTGCATCAAGTTATTTGTGCTATAAATGACTGGAAAACTCGCGGCACAGGCTCGGTGGCTTGGAAAAAGGATTTTGAAGACCTTTCCTCCTCAGATATAATAGAGGGTACCCAACTCATAAATGAACTTCTGCTCTCCTCCTTGTAATAGGAAATGTCCTTAACGTTTACAGAACAGGTTTGGCCTTATACATTGTTTATAGAATTTATTCCCTCTGTAAAAACAGAAAGAGGTTTTAGTGAAAGGATGTGAGATTTGAGTTAACCCCTGTATGCTTGGTGTTTGCCATCTTAACAGAAGGAGGCCAAACTTGATTTTGAATAGGGAGAGAGGGACTTACGATTTACCTTGTCACATTCAAGGGGCACTTTTTCTCGCACTAGATTAAACTGGTCCATCATAGTTACCAATAGCTACCAATAGTTATACATTTGCTTTCTCTGACATTTATTGGTATATTACTGCAAAAATGCATGAAACGCAAATAATCAGAAACTATACTTACACATCTACAGCACAATCATACATTGGTCATCTGAGCACTCTTTGTAAAACACTAGAATGAAATAGTTTATATAGAATCATATCCAGTATGTTTGTAAATTTTCCAAAATTGCCTAGCAAATTTGGAAATTCTAATTTTTGATGCATTTCGTTCTTGTATTTTTGTTGCATCCACTAATATAAAAAGATTATCCGTACAATTATAACATGTATTATAATATTCTCAGATCTCTGTGCACAGGTAAAGACAAAAATGTTTCACAAGTAAAATACAAAAATAAATACACGAATGGAGATCACTTTATTAATTAACCTGCCCGTAGAGGAGGTGGTCACATTTTGTTCTGAGACAACAAGCATTCATTATATAATTTAATCCTGACGTAGCATATTCAGATTTGTGGAATGAGGACTATTATACTGAAAAGTCAGCATAAAGCAGTGGAACTAAAACCCTGCTTGTGTTGTACTCGCCATTTATATTAAGTAAAACTGCTGCATCAAACCATTTCAGGCCTAATGCATTAACTTGCAGGAAAAACATTAACGAGGTTATCACTTTTCAAAAAGATCAGATTTCAATGCTTATAGATTTGTTAAAAAAAGCAAAGCAGTTTGACTTCTCTGTTTTTACAAGCTATTTGTTTTATGAATGAGCACTTATAAGCTGTAAACAGCTGAACCTCCAACATACCTGTGAAGAATTCTAATTTACAAAGCTGGTTCACTTTGAATAATTTTTGTTGTTGTTATTGTAGTTCAACCACACATTGCACATGTGTGAGCTTTGGATAATATGATTGGGTCACTTCATCTTCAGTAGGGTCTGAAATAAGAGCATAAAAGGGAAATAGAACATAGTTAAATATGTTCGTCACACCACAGTAGATTTATTAAACATAGATAACTAAAATTGAATATATTTTCCCAAAAAATGCCAGCAGAATGTAAAACTAAGTTCCCGAATATTGTCCCTTTGCTAACATATTATTATTATTATTATTATTATTATATTATTTATAGAGCGCCGTCAAATTCTGCAGCGCTTTACAATGGGTGGACGAACAGACATGTAGTTGTAACCAGACAAGTTGACACACAGGAACAGAGGGGTTGAGGGCCCTGCTCAATGAGCTTACATGCTAGAGGGAGTGGGGTAAAGTGACACAAAAGGTAAGGATAGTATTAGACTAGTGACAGTTGCAGAAGAGGAATCAGTTGGGAGCTATTAAGAGTTTAATTGATACACTTTTATGAAGAAGTGGGTTTTTAATGATTTTTTGAATGAGTGGAGACTGGGTGAGCATCTAACGGAGGAGGGAAGCGCGTTCCACAGGAACGGTGCAGCCCTCGAGAAGTCTTGAAGGCGAGCATCAGAGGTGTGAGTATGGACAGAAGATAGACGTAAGTCTTCAGCAGATCGTAAGGGCCTAGACGGGACATACTTGTGTATAAGAGAGGATAGCAGCATTATGTAGACATTTGAAAGCAAGAACCAGAATTTTAAATTGAGCTCTATATTTTATATCAAATCTACTGTTACATAAATTACCTGTAAAACTCAGAATATTGCAGACTTCTTTTGCTGCACTCAAAGAATATCTGTAGTGTTTGGAAAAATAAAAATAATAGGCGCTCACTATAGTGATCAGGCAGCAGTATACAGAACAAGGATTCCCCAACCTTGTGAGTGAATAACAGAGAAAGAAAGAGGGCGTATACCGCGCCTATTAATTTATATATACAAAAAATACATACATGTATCCTTGGATATTCCAATTAATCGTAACCTCAAAAAAGAAATTACGATAAAAAATAATAGTGCAATACAGTAAATTTTATCTTAAAAGTAGGTAGTTAGTAACTATGTTATAGCTCATCTCCATGTGAGTGGACTGCACATAGTTACTAACTTCCTACTTTTAAGATAAAATTTACTGTATTGCACTATTATTTTTTTATCTTAATTTCTTTTTTGAGGTTACGATTAATTGGAATATCCAAGGATACATGTATGTATTTTTTGTATATATAAATTAATAGGCGCTGTATACGCCCTCTTTCTTTCTCTAATATCTGCTGTGTGTCTATAAAGTATTTTCTCTGTCTGGTAGAAGGCAGCCATTATGTTTAACAAAAAAAAATTGCTGTAATGTAGGTGGGGAGAAGGGGAATCCTATTTATCGTATATCAGAGGGGAAAAAATGAAATCATGGCAGATACATTTGTTTCTATGCAGTGAAGAGTAAAGCAAAAATAAATGTAGCATTAATAAACATGTTTTTGGAAGAGTTTTGACAAAGCATATGCTATAAGACACACACAGGCTTTGTATGGCTACATTATTAAACTTACCTACAAGGTAAATGAAAGGATGGTTTGAATATGTTGTTAGTGAGGATCTTTTTTCATTATGGGATGAGATGAGTTAAGTTATATTTGGTTTGTTTTCCGAGCATTTAAACTTTTGGTTTGATACCCAACACCTTTCTCTTGTAGAGATGATGCAATCAAAGAAACACATAAGGGAATAACATCAACTAATCTTAATCACGCAGTCCTGTATCAATACAGATGATTAATTGTGAAATACCTTAGCAAAACAACAAGCAATATCCACTAGGCAGAGAGATACAGAGAACTACAAACAGCGAACACATTCAAGACTCTTAATCCTTAAGCAAAACCTATAAAGAAATCATAAAGAAACATATACTTACCATACATAAATTTATAGAAATATCTGTATCTGCATTAAAGAATTTATCAATAAAATGGTTTCATAAAATATCCATTATAAACCAAACCCTGCAAATTTTGTAAAGAAACGATTTTTTGTGCTTCCAGAGTACATGAAAAATAAATTTGTATGTCACTAAACAAAGGTGCAAATCTAAACTGTACGGTCACTGCCCTATGCTGGGCACACATTGTCCGTTCGTCAGGAGCTGGCTGGCTCAGGGTGATGGGCGCTGGTAGAGAGAGAACGGGTAGCTCGTGCTTTGATAATTAACAAACCCGCAACTCTGTATTCTATTTCACAGTGTGCGCTAATTTACATATTCACATCAGACAAACAACACTTAGGATCCCTTTGGATGGCTGGAGAAGATGGCAGCCTAATTCCTAAGCTCCTTGTGGAGCCTACTAAACACTGTTTCTAATTGTCTGTCCGTCTGCGGGCAAAGACTACATGGGCCGCATAAAGAGGTCAGTGGATTACCCAGGTATCCCTAGACCCTCAGGGTCCGGATTGGAGTCCTCGATCCGGTTATTCCTCACAACACACAGGGCCCTGGCCACACTGCCCATGACAGCCATGCAGAGCCCAGAGAGGGGCTTCAGGGCCTCCTCACCAGCAGTGTTCTCCCCACCGGCATCGCCTGACCCTGAACCGAGAGACACCACTGAGGGGAAACTCGGGGCACTCATTCCTAACCTGCTCAATTAAGTTGTTTTCATGGCTCTAGCAGACCAACTAGGCTGCATGGTGAGAGATGAGGTGGCACTGCTTAGAGCAGATTTCACAAACGGGGAACCTTGAGTGGAGGTTGTGGAATCCAAGGTGGTGGAGCTTCAGTAGGACGTTGATACAGTCTGCACGATAGCGACAAACTGCGAGTCAGACCTGACTCACCTTGCCGTGTGTGGATGACCTGGACAATCAGGGCCGCCCCCTGAACCTGCAAATCCGCGGCATCTGTGAACACGGTCCAGGGGAGAGGCTACCAGACCATCAAAGAAGAGATCCTGAGAGTAGCCCAGTGTATAGGCACCTTCCGCCTTGATGGGCAGTCTATCGCTATATACCAAGACCTCTCCCGCTTTACACTTCAAGCGAGAAGGGCCCTCCGCCGAATCACATCCGCAATCCAAGCAACAGGAATGCAATATCCCTTCTCCCTATCAACCAGACAAGGTGCCAAAACCCTAACTCACGGATCACGAAGTGCAGAGATTCCACGACAGGCGAGACCAGCTCCTCCACAGAGGCAATGTGCATGGCCCTGGGCCAAGCAATGCCTGAGGGGTAGGCCACACTATTTCCTAGAGAAATGCACCCGCCTACTAAGGGATTTAAATAGATTCAGAACGGCAATCGCATTTATTAAAGAGATACACTTTCAGGAAGGCATAGAACCATCCCTGAAGGATCGCCACTTCCCAGTTGTGCTATTCAGCAACAAATCAGAACGGAGGACCCGCAGCGTAGGGATATTTATCTCCAGAAGGATCTCATTTACAGTCCTAGATGTTCAGAACGACCCCCAAGGAAGATACTTGCTGGTTAAGGGTTGCCCCATACATGGTTGCCCCATACCCCATACATGACTAGATGTACGGGGCATGGTTGCCCCATACATGACTAGATGTACATGTTGTGAACATCTACGCCCCAAATTCGAGACAGCACCAATTCCTCTGAGTGACACTTGGTAAGCTCTCAAACCACATGAAGGGGGTGGTGGTAAACTCTGCAAACAAACAGGCATGCTAAAATACTACAGCTCCTCCATACTCACCAACTCACAGACTGTTGGACGGCTCTTAATCTGACAATGCGTGACTATACATTTTATTCCACAACACACGAGTCAATTATTTGTTTATGCCGCAATCTTCACTCAATCTTCTGAAAGGCTCGGATATACTCCCGATGACATTGTTGGACCACAACCCACTGCGCCTATGATTATGAGTGTTGCTGCTCTGCCACCGCCATGGAGACTGAATGAATCGATCCTCTCGGACTCATCACTGGTACAAGAAATGGGACACGAGATTACGGACTACTTTGTAACCAACAAAACCCCGGATTTAAACACACTGTTAATTGCTGGGAGGTACAGTGATCTGCTGCCAACTCATTGCTCGATGTTCCGCTAGAAAACGGGCGGCCACTCAGGAGATGTCTAGAGTGGCAACATAAACTCACGCTGGATAAAACTGTATATAGGGACCCTAGCCTGAAGAGGGGCCACTACTCAATCAATCTATTCAACACTCATACCAGCAATTCCACCATATAGCTTACGAACATGGCAACTAATGTGGGTGCCTACTGGCTACGTTACACAGACAAAGAAGAACCCAACTACATATTCCAAAGATCAAGGACCCCATGCAAAGCATGCATCACTTCCTGGACAAGATCAGATATCCCTACAATATTACCAATCACTGTATAATATAGCTGCAGACCAACCTCAAGACCCGATGACTAAGAAGGCGGTGATTCAACAATACCTCAAGACCACAAATCTAATGCATCTGGAGAACCAAGACTTGGAATCTCTGGAGACTCCCATCACCATGGAGGAACTCGCCTATGCAGTCAAAACATCACAGACGGGTAAATCACCGGAACCAAACAGCTGGCCACTAATCCACTACAAGACATTTTGCGTGGAACTACTCCCAAAGTTATTAAAAGCTCTGGATCCCATCTTGGAGGATGCTAGACCCTCTCCACAATTTAAATCAGCCAATATCACACTCTTGCACAAAGAGGGCAAGGACCCACCCTGTACCAGAGCTACCGACTGATCTCAGTGCTGAACATGGATCTCAAACTTCTCTCCAAGATCCTGGCAAATCACATATCTCTAGTGCTGCCAGACATTATCAGGCCGGACCAATCTGGGTTCATCCCATGCAGGGAGGTCCGAGACAACACCATCAGAGCACAAAACCTGATTGCACTGTCCGACGTGGGGGCCTCCAGGTTCTGCTCCAGTACACAGACACGGAAAAAGAATTTGACAGGGTAGACTGGGAGTTCATGTTTGGAGTTCTGCATGCACTAGGTATCGGCCCAAAGTTTCTATCCTTGCTATCGGCAGTATATACTAATTCATTGGCCCGACTACGAGTAAACGGACCCGTTCGGGATGTTCAATGGAACGCAGCAGGGCTGCCCACTGCCCCCCCTCCTTTTCGCTCTGATGTTAGAACCATTCCTGAACAGAATAAGGAGCAACAAGGCCATACGCGGCATGCAGGTAGGGAAGTCCACTCACAAAGTCCAGGCCTACGCAGATGATCTGCTCTTTGTGGTATCGAACCCTGCTACCTCGCTACAACACATTATGGCAGAAATTAAGGAATACGACATGATTTTCAATCTACATATTAACTTTACCAAATTGTAAATCATAGACCTGTCCTCTGACCATGAACGGCACTGGGGTCTCGCACACCAATTTCCATTCAGGTGGTGCAAATATGATATGCAATTGTCAGGATCGGGACAGGGATCCAACACGCAGAGTACAAAGAGTAGCAGATACGTATACCGGACCTTAGAATGGCCGGACTTAACGTAATACTACGTATAGAATGGTCAGGGACAAGCCGAGGTCGAGGGAACGAGAAGACAGGTAAGCGAGAGACAAGCCGGGTCAAGGATAACAGAGAAGACAGGTAAGTAATAACAAAGCCGGGTCACAACCAAAAGACAAGAGAATACAAGAGCACTGTGTGACTAGGCTGGCTAGAACCACGACAGGGCAATGAGCAAATGCTGAGAGCTCCCTTAAATACCCTGGTTCTAGAGACTAATCACGCCTCCGCCGAGACCTGATTCGTGTCCGGGATTTGACTGACAGGTCGGGCTAGAATAGCGTCATGACGTCGACTATTGAGCGTCACGTTACAAAAAGGCATAGTTCTCTCCCGGCCGGCGTTTACATGCGCGAGGGGACCGCGAGGAACGGGAGAATCATGCCGTCTGGATGGAAAAACGTCTAAGTCTCTACCCGTCTCAGGGGTAGAGACTACAGGTACCCTGACAGCAATATCTGGAAGTGTGGCTATCTAAGGACACAGCAGACCTATTTGCCCACAATTTCCAACCAATGTTGTGGAAGGCCGCAGAGGAGTTGAAGCAGTGGAACACCCGCTACATATCATGGGTGGGCTGTGTAAAACCGGTGAAAATTACACGGCTTCCACAACTACTATTCGTATTTCAAATGGTGCTCATCTTCGTACTGCAACCCTTATCTGTGACATAGATTAAAACTTTAAAACGTACAAGTCTAAAGTCCGTAAGTTTATCTGAAACGGCATATCACTGAGAGTGACACACTCCCATCTGATGCTGCCTAAACTGAGGGGTGGCCTGGCACTGCTAAGCTTACTACCTAACAGCCCATTTCTCGGGGATCATCAGCTGGACAATCCCATGAGGCAGTAAAGAATGGGTCCACCTGGAATTGGATAGTATACAAACAGACCTCAGAGCCCTGCCGTGGAGAGATTGAGGGGGTGGAAGCGACAAAGAAACATCAAACCCGTTCATCAAAGCGACTCTCAATCTATGTCACAGATACGGGCCCAAACATTACCTGACAATGACACCGAGCCCTTTACTCCTCCTATGGAGCAACCCGGACTTCCCAGCCAGCATGAAAAGAACAATAGGAAAGATACTTAGGGGTGCCTCCCTCCCCAGGATGAAATACGTCTTTGGGAAGGATGGAACTATCTGGAAATTGGCTGAGCTTTCCCTGACATGACCCACACATTCTTCCACTCACTGACGAGACTGCAGATAGCGTGATACATCTTCTCAAAGCCACCACTGTCAGGGAAAGAGAAAGGTACTTGGGGTTTTCTGGCTCCTCGCCCCTTCACCCCTCTTGCATGCTGGATGTGCTGTCAGCCCCTTCATAACATCCCCTCTCTCTCCACTAGGTTGCTTTATATTTTAGGTGTACTACTATTAAGGTCCTGGGTCCCCCATGCGGGGTTAGGCCTCTGGCCTGTTAATGTATGGGGTGATCTGGGGTACTACTAGGGCACTGTCCTGTTTTCTGCCCTCTACTGGGCCTTGCTATTGTGTCAGTGACACTCCTCTGGTTTGGATGACCCCCTCCCTCTGACTGTCCTGCTGGACCTGCATACTGAGGGTGATTGTTGGGTGATGCCCTCTTGCACGCTGGTTGACCTCTAGCTGGCCTCCCCAGGTACCACACTGACAGTACACACCTCCATTGCAGTTACACAGTCATGGCTGATGACTCAGATTTTCGTGCCCACGAAGGTCTCCAGGTCTGGCTACGTCATGCCATAGCAGATTCCTTGCCTAAAACCTTTGCTGCCCTTCATGGTGACACTACTCCAGGGCTGGTCGGCAAAGTGGCCGCGCCACCAGCAGAGCTGCCTGTTTGGGCAACAGGCCCCACCTCTCACACTCCTCCTCTTCCTCGTCTCGGTACCAGTACTGTCCACTGTTTCACCAAGGTTCTTCCAGAGGCCGAGGTGGATTTGTTCTTCAGTTGGCTCCCTGATCACCTCAGTGAGGCAGTGAACGCATTCCTCTAATGCACCTGATTGGCTTTTGAACATTTAGCAGCCCAGGAGGAGAATGGGTGGACATTGGCACTAATTTGGGGAGTTGGGCAATGGCATATCCACCCCCCCATGTATATTTATTTACAGCAACCAACCACCCCACATGTAATGAGGGCTTGGAGGGACACTAATTCCCCCCCATTGAATATTATAGTTAGAGCACCCACTAACAGGCAATGGGTGGAAAATGTGGTGGGGACTTTAGGTCCCCTCAGTTATATTATAATAGTCCCCGCCCAATGCCAATTGGTCAGTTTTTCCCACTTTAATAGGTAGCTCCACACCTGGTCAGCATTAGGGCATCCTCCCCATTTTATGAATTTTTATTTCATAGCCCCCACCCACTGTGAACAGATGTGGGCACGGTAAGGACTGTAAGCTTATTACTGCACATTATTTAATATCAAGTCCCCACTGTTATTTTTAAAACCACCCCCATTATTTTACAGTTGCCGATGCACAAGCCCTGATTTTAATCCGGGCACCATATGGACACGTGCGATTGTTGCAGATCTGGTCGGGCTCACCGAATTTTACTTTACTTTTGAATTGCCATTCTGTTTGGAATTCCATCTGGAAAAAAACCCGATATTTAGTGAATAATCTTGTGAGTGTTGTGTTATGCATATCTATAATATGTCAGAAGAATATAATCAGGATAAAATTAAATATAATAAGGAAATACATGATATACAATAGCAAAATTGCAACATAAAAAGCTTTTTGTTTAGAAATACATGGAATTTCAGAAAGTTTTGTTCACAAAGGGGTTAAAAATTTATTATGATATTACGGACAAATGAGCAGTTCTGATACAACTGCTGATAGCCAATGTTATATAAAGCTGTATTTGAGAAACCTAATGGAAGCTCACTAGTATTTCATGTAGATTTAAAAGTAATTTTATACTAATGTATGCTTTTTTCTCTGAGCTATTTTCTTTTCCTTTATTTTTTTTGTTATATTGATAACTGCACTGAAAATTAGAGCTGAAAATAGGTAAAACTACCTATCTACTAAAAAAAATGCCATTAGTATGTGCCCATGTTCTATTACATATGAACAGAAACTTTTATAGTGGCATAGGTGGACATTAGACTATACCCTGCATTTTTGTTTTATCTGTACTTACATGTACTTAAAGGTACGAAAAGGGATAATAAGATTCAGTTATGGTGTTATATGTTGTTAACATTTCATATCTGCTTAGTTGATAATTATTTTTTCAATTCAAGTTTTTATTAGGAGAGGACAAGTGATTCATATCATCGTTTGTACATATCCACACGTTGGCTTTACAACTAAAGAGTCAAGATAGCAATAAATAAAGATATATTCAACTTTTAAACAGTATTTCTGTACTAAAAACTATAGCATGAGTCCAGACAATATCAAGACCACAGTTAAATCTCACCCTATCCTATTTAAAAAAATTAAAAATGTTTTACTTATAACACATCACCATAAATGATGGTGAGGAAAAAAAAATATTTATAAAGACTTTAGACCATAGGTAAAGCAAACATGGACACATATCAAAAATAAGAAAAACTATATATATATATATATATATATATATATATATATATATATATATATATACTGAAAGGAAATACGTGTCCAAAACTTGTACTGGGCACCACTTATTATGAGTAGGATACAAGGGGATTTTAATAGTATGTCCTACGGTGCTGGTTTTTGATTGTTTTAAGAATAGCACGTTATGCGTTATTTAACAAAGCCTTTAATCCATGTCTTGAAAAAGTGGGGTAGATGTCGCCATTCTGAAAGTGGTGGGTAGTGTCAAGAAGAATGCCTGAAAACGAAACCGAGACAAGTGATCAGCAGAGGTATTTGTGTACCCCGGAACGTGGATACATGTGATAAAGAATTGACAGGTGGCCGCTACCCATGTGAGTCGTCTTAGCAGTCTCATGATTACCAGGGATGGCGACCGGCCTTTATTGACAATATGACATGTAGCCATATTATCCGAGTAACACCTAACTGTGTGACCAGACCAATGTGGTCTCCAGGCAATGGCCACCGCCACGATTGGGTACAATTCAAATAAAGCTGAGGTATCAGAAAATTTAGGCAGTCATTCGACTTTGGTCGGCCATGGTCCCCAAAGCCATTGATCTCCCCAGATGGCCGCAAAGCCTGTATTTGATGCGGCATCTGTCCACAGTGTAGGTGAAGTGTCAGAGGGGGGTGGTATAAACATGGCTCGCCTGTTCCAAGAGGTGAGAAAAAAAAACCACATGCGTAAATCAGAGGTTGCGTGGCAATCTAACGTGATGCGTGAAGTGTCTGAGGTAAATTGTGGAAATAGAGATAGTAGGTGGGAAATAAAGGATCTACCTTGTGGTATGATCCTCATGGCAAAATTGAGCGACCCCAGCAGTGATTGCAGTTCCTTCCGGTTGCAATGACCTTGAAGTAGGTAATGTTCAATACTTGCCAGGGTATGCTCAATCTTGTTCTGAGGGAGGCTAGCCTGCATGTGTATCGTGTCTAGTTGGATCCCCAAAAATTGCATGCTAGTGTCCGGACCCAAAGTTTTGTGAGGGGAGACTGGGATAGAACAAAGACAACATGTGTTTCAAACTACTTGGGGGAGTGTGTTGTTCTCAATCTTGAGGAAATTATCCAGATAGTGAATAACCAAAGGAAATTTACACACATTAAGTAATAACCAATCAAAATTTGTGGGCTGCTTTTGGAGCCAAAAGTGAGATAAATTAAGTATAATACAACCCCTGCCATTTAATGCCATGTAGATGCCATAGGGAAGGGTGCATGGGTAGTAATTTGAAGGCATTTACCACGTCAGTTTTACTTAGCCATGCCTCTGTGCCAGCTTTAAGAATGGCCCCTATGGCATGATCGATAGTGGCGTGGCATAGTGTAGTGAAAATTATTCGGAAGGTATGAGTGAATTAAGGCTGGGGACAGTGGAGAAATGTGGTGCAGACAAATCAATAATCAGTCTAGGTTTGAGTGAAGTCTTCCCCGTGACAACCCCCATGGGGTTGGTTCTCCAAGATGTGAAAGGTGGGGAAAAGAATGGGCCCAACAGAAACCCTTGTGTCACCTCAGTCATGATAAGTGTGTGTACCAACTGTGGATCATCTAATGTGGATTGTAGGTTGTGTCATTCCAGTGTACCAGAAGGTAAATGTATCAACCTGGTGTGAAATCACTCAGTCAGTCCCGTGATAAGGTAGTCAACGAAATGGGGTGATGGGTGTTGTCATAACAGCGTAGTCAATAATGTGAGGTTCACACACGTGTGATATGGTTTGGGAAAAGCTTTATTTGGACACATTGTCTTAGAATGGGCCCTGAAACAGTGGGAACATACATGCATCAACCTGCAAGAGCTGAAACCACAATTACCCGTATTAAAATTGTTACAAATCTGGGATTTGCCTAGACATATCTCTACCCATTTTGTCTATTAGGCCTCTAGTAGGTCTTTGGGAATTAGAGGGAGTTTGGTCTTGTTCAATTTCTGCCGAATTTGGGCAGAAATTGGTGCTATGTGTGGTAGATGCACACACTGCACAAGATGGGGGCCTGAGGCCTGCAAAGTGCCTGCAGAATAACTCAGTATCCAATTTGCTCCAAATTATGCTTAAATTGAACTGAGTCAGAGCCGCAGCCACCTTTGCAGAAAAGGAACGGTGGTAATCGTAAAAAGCGGTACCACCGTATTTGTGCCCCAGATCCAGCATCTTGTGCATGTATGCATCCAAATCTGCTCTTTTCTGCAGGTAAACTGAGCAGTAGACATCTCTATAAATTCCAAAACCCAGCACAAATTCAGGGATGGACAATTTCTTGTTCAGCCTGGGGTCTCTTGCTCTTAGAACCACTGAGATATCCCCGTATGCAAAGGTCCTGTAGGACATCCTGGGAGGCAATGAGCAATGAAACCAGGTTTACATCCTTGCCCTCCAGAATGTCATTTTTAAGGTGAGATGGGACCATATGCGAGGGGTTAATTGATTCAATACCTGAAATTGATTCCAAGGTATTACCGGGCATAATATCAGCGAGTGGGTGACTGGTAACAGCTGGATTTGCAGCGGTCTGATTGGCACCATCTGCTTCCAATTTATCCAGTCTATCGCTTATTGTGCTGATGGATGACATAAGTGAAGTCATCATAGCGTGAAAAGCTGGCAACTGAGTCCCACTAGGGCCTTCCCCTGCATCAGAGTTGTCAGTAGTAGTGTTTAGTAATCTGAACAACTCCGCTTTCCTAGCAGTAGCTGGGAAAGGGATGCAGCGTCTTCTTAGTTCTGCAGTAAGACGTGGGATGATCCATGATCTTAGGGATGAAGGACTATTAACATCCATTCCAGGAGCAGGGGTACCAGGCCTAGCGAGCGTGCTGGGTAGCAAAAGTTCCTCAGGGATATCAGGAGTTTGTGACATAACTGAAAAATATAAAGTAGCTTAATCAATCATTCTGTAATCAATTGGGTGGGTACTGGTGAGGCTAGCTAGATACCAAGCAGTGAAACAATTATACTCTGTGATAGTGACAAATGAGTCCCTGCTAATTGCCAAGCAGCCTGAGAGGCACTATTTATGCGTGGGCCCGAGGGGGAAGTATGAGGCCACCGAACGTCGTGGCGGGGTGTTGGCCTCTCGGTGGCAATTAAAGCATAGGATAGAATGGGAGTGACAGGTGAGGCCCTCTCTATGCAACTGTGCGAGGCGGCTAGCTATAATTTGGCCCGAGGGACGTATACCTCCGAGTATGAGGATGAGGGTGTTGGCCTCGCGGACCACTAGCCTATGGATTAAGACCAGAAGAGTATTCCTAGTTGGGCTACATAACTTAGGACCAGTACCACTCTAAAACTAGAAAAGTACTGGGTTCTGGCGTAGTACCTGATATGTGAGTCAGGACGAGCTGTCAATGTCGAGATAAATAGCGGTTGTAATAGTATCGTGATGCAACTTATGGACATGAAAATTAAGATATAAGCGTCTGTGCCTGTGATATTAGCTGGCCAGATCGTGGGCCTGAAATCAAAAAGAACCTACCAGATACTATGCAGGGGGTAGTAAACAGAGGATGATGACGGTTTTCCTTGTGCTTGTAAAAAGCTACCGTATGAAATTCAGGAACCTAGAAGAGTAATTTACATGCTTACTAATTTAACATGTATAACTCGTCTAAAAGCATAATTTATAATCAAAATTTTAACCATCCTAGAAAACACAATTTGACACAAATGTCAGTAATCACAAGTTTTGAATCCGTAATTATGCAATCCTAGGTATGGACCTCTGGAAAAAGGTCAGGAATATTAGTTTCTAACATTCAGATTTCATCAATTATATTTGAAATTAATTTTTTAAAGACTGTAGTATCATTTGTTACCAGCAGGGGCGGAATTATAATAACGAATTAGGTGAAATTCGTGCCTTTATCGTGAGTTTGGCCGTAATTACCGAAAGGAAAAGAAATGCATGAACAGCTGAATCATACGAATGAATGCGTCCCCTAAGTGCCGTTCGAATACCGAAAAGATTAATACAGTAGAAAGTGAACGAAGGGTTGCGTTAGTATAAATAAATAAAGTGAACATGCAATGCATAGGTGGATATGGTACTGGAATTAGTCGAACGGCTGGAGCGTTTTGCAATACATGAAAGAAAACCGAACGCTAGGTTTAAATGAATGGAGCCCCGCCATGAAAGGTAGCAATGTTGCGGCTGTTGCTTTACGGCAGGGTCAGACTTACGGTTAAGCCTGGTGTTGGAGCTGAGATCGGGCTGCGCGGACGCCAGCGAGGGGTGGCAGAAGCAGGGAAGTATCGGACCAGGAGACCACGAGGAATACAGGTAAGGAATCCAAAATGGCGGTCTGAACCGGAAGTAAACGTTTCAGACTCGCCAGACCAGCAATGGTAAGGTGAGAGTGGATTGCCAGCCCTTTTAAAGGGGATTCAAGCCCCTCCCACAAGCCTTCAAACAGATTTATATATATATATATATATATATACCGGTATATATATATATATATATATATATATATACATACACATGCATATATATATCTATATATATATATATATACTGTATATATATATATATATATATATATATAGATATATATACACTAGTTCAGCAACTTGATTAATAGAGTGATATGGATATTGTCATATTCGAGTAAGAGAGAGTAGAAAAAAAGAGAAAAGAGGGAGAAAACAAATAAAACAAAACAAAGCAGAAAGACTCCTAGAAAAGTGAGTGAATATAAGGTGAACTTAAAAAGAAATACATATGAAAATATAAATATGAAAAATAAATAAATAAACTAACAAATTAGGGCAAAGAAAACATGTGAACAGAAAGGAGAAAAATTGCCCACTAACCGGCTAAGAAAGAAGTGAGAGCCATACTACAATATGGTCCACTAACAAGTATCTAAGAATTAATTTGAGAAGCAAGAAAAAAACTGGCAGGGGCACAAGGCCTTTAAATGCTGCTTCAAGATGTCATAAGGTTTTGAATGCATCTTCTTGACATGGATAGAATGTAACCATAGAATGTGACCTTCCATGTTTAGCAGCACACAGTCTTGCAGTTATGCAAGGTTTGTGATAGAGATGTAATATTGAGCTGGTGAAATGAGTGGCTTGGTAGTAGTCTTTTAAGTGGGTCCAGTGCAAGGTGGACAGAAATTGTATCGCTGAAGAGCTCAAAGAAATGAACCCAGAAAACAAAGACAACTAGTCATAGACAATCTATTTAATCTTTTATCCGAATAATGCAAAAATGGAGATCAATCTTTATCCAAGATCATGTTCTGACAATTGATATTTATTTTTCTACTCTGTTTTGTTTGAATTAAACAAGCTATAGATAGTTGATATGGAAGCTCCATCCAATTGGTTGCATTTAAAAAGTCATATATAAGGTTGTCATATGGCTTCCTTTAAGGAGTCTACAATAAGAAAGACATTGTCTATCTCTGAGGATGAAAGCTCATGTCTTTTACAAAATGCTTTCATCAGTGCCTTTCCTCACAAATTGGAAGGCATGGCCTGAAGTTGTGGGAAGGGCTATAGACCTACAAAAGGGACTCCCCCCTTCCCTACTTTTGTGGGTCAGACGAATAGCACTTCCAGGTCATACAAGACGCCATTTTGATTTCACCTTTGCTCCATGAGGTCTCATACTTCAAGCTGTGTCCAGGAATCCTGCTGCAGGGCTTTCCGTTAATCCAGTGGCTTTCTTTCCGGTCAGCATCACATTTGGTGCCTCAGGGACTCTCAAACCGTAAGTTGACCCACCTGTCGTGCCAGGATTAGTTCCCACGGCATTCAGCACAGCACGGGTTCTCACTTTACGGTTTCCTTTTGTTTTGCACGGTTATTTTATTACCTAATACTCACCTAGCTGTTCATGTAAAATCTGTTTAAAATCTGTTGGATTAAAATCATCTGTGCGGTTAAAACTACAAACAAAATACTATTTTTTTGCCTACACACTGTCCCCTACCGGTCTTTGGGTGTACTACAGGCTTCTTAGACATTATTGCCTTTCATGTACAAACCAATGAACCACTGCATTTTCGCCCACATACTGACCCCTACCGGTCATTCGGTATACTACAGGCTTCTCAGACATTATTGCATTTCATGTACAAACCAACTAACTACTGCATGTTCGCCTACACACTGACCCCTACCGGTCATTTGGTGTACAACAGGCTTCTCAGACATTATTGCATTTCATGTACAAACCAACTAACTACTGCATTTTCGCCTACACACTGACCCCTATCGGTCATTTGGTGTACAACAGGCTTCTTAGACGTTTTTCATTTTCATGTACAAACCAATAAACTATGGCATTTTCACCTACACACTGACCCCTACAGGTCATTCAGTGTACTACAAGCTTCTCAGATATTATTGCATTTGATGTACAAACCAACGAACCACTGCATTTGCGCCTACACACTGACCCCTACTGGTCATTCGGTGTACTACAGGCTTCTCAGACATTATTGCATTTCATGTACAAACCAACGAACCACTGCATTTGCGCCTACACACTGACCCCTACTGGTCATTCGGTGTACTACAGGCTTCTCAGACATTATTGCATTTCATGTACAAACCAACTAACTACTGCATTTTCACCTCTACACTGACCCCTATCAGTCATTTCGGTGTATTACAGGCTTCTTAGACGTTGTTAGCATTTTTATGCATAAACCACTAAATTTTCACCTAAACACTGACCCCTACCGGTCATTCGGTGTACTACAGGCTTCTCAGACATTGTTGCATTTCATGTACAAACCAACGAACCACTGCATTTGAGCCTACACACTGACCCTTACCGGTCATTCGGTGTACTACAGGCTTCTCAGACATTATTGCATTTCATGTACAAACCAACAAACCACCAAATTTTCACCTACACACTGACCCCTACCGGTCATTCAGTGTACTACAGGCTTCTCAGACATTGCATTTCATGTAGAAACCAACAAACCACTGCATTTTCGCCTACTTGCTGACCCCTACTGGTCAATCGGTATACTACAGGCTTCTCAGACTTTATTTCACTTCATAAGCAAACAAACTAACTACAGCATTTTCGCTTTTATACTGACTCCTACGGAATATTTGCATGGTTGCACGCTTAAAATATAAGTCCTTCCAATTATGTACTTTCACACATTAGGTTATTCAGCAGCCAGTCATGGTTCACTACACTCATGTTTCCGGGTACAGTTGTATTCCATATCACAGATGATATAACACTCCCGACAAGTTAATTTCCTTCAAACAGGGGCATTAACAAGCATACAATAAACATTGGGACGGAGCACTTTGCTCTATTAAACATGCATAACACACATATGGGTATACGCTTTTAAATGTCTATATTAAATTTTCATACATTGTTTTACCCGTCCGGGACACAGTTATTAATAACCCTTACGGCCAGTAAGGGTATCTAATCATGCTACCAGGTATATACACCTGCTTATGTGGTATTTACATACATTTTCTGTTTTCCCCTGGATACATCCTTAGCGTACTGGCAATTAGGGACTATAGGTTTCCAATAGGTATTCTCCTTTCTTGGCAACTACGCCTGTCGTATAGTGGTCCCGCGAGGCCAACACCCCGCCTCAACGCTCGGAGGCAAACACCCATCGGGACACTCGTGAGCTAGCCGCCTCGCATGGTATATAGAGAGGGCCTCACCTGTCACTCCCCTCCCCTTTTTTCTGGTTACAGTCACCGAGAGGCCAACATCCTGCCATTACGTTGGTGGCCACAAAATTCCCTCGCGCCATTGCATAGATAGAGCCTCTCAAGCCACTTGGCAACTAGCAGGGCCTCACCTGTCACAAAACAAAGGATTCATTGTTTCGCCATGCGGCTTTAGCTAGCAAGCCAGTACTAGCACACTGTGGGTTCATATAATAATGGCTATCTTCATCTTTCACTTGGAGAGGATGTTGCTAGTCCCACATGACAATTTTGTCCCAACACAGTGGACGATCACATTTCAGGCTCCAAGCTCTAGCACCTCAGAACTATAAGAGACAAATTGGGTCGTCTCATTCTCTTTGGCAAATCCCAGATTTGCAACAATTTCCATGTTGGCACAAGTAGTTTCAGTGCATGCAGACTGTGGCAGGTATGTTCCCAATACGTCAGGGCACATGAAAACCATGTGTCCAATAAATGTACCCTGAACATTACTTCACGTCTGTAAACATTATGCATTTCCAGTACTTTCTAACTCATCACCCTTCCAGACATTTAGTTGATTTCCTAATCTCCGATTTTAAAGGCCTTCCAGACAGGTATTGCCATATACTTTTGGGGAAATCTAGAATGCCCTAACTTGCAGTCATCACAGCAGCATCCAACAGCTAGCAATACACTCATGGCCCAAGAATGGCAGAAAGATTTCTACCTGGGCCTCTCCGATCTACACCATTTACCGCGTGGCGCAATCCCATTGGGATTGTCACAGGGAATCTTCCCTCACACTGTAACTGATCATAGACGTATCTGCACCTCACGCCTCGGCTACCCCAAGTCTCAACTCTCTCATACCCTTCCGAGGAGTCTTCATTACAGTATGCCACCATTGTTCATACCATTACAGCTATCACTCAAGCAGCGGGGGAAGCATGGTTAAGTAAAACTGATATCACAATGCATTTCAGACTGCCATCATCCACCTTACACTGGCACTTACAGGGCATTTATGGGCAGCAGTCATATATTTCTTCTCCTGCTTAACTTTCGGGTCAAGAGCAGCCACAATCTTAAATATATTCGTAGAACTATTTGTTGGTTGTGGTTAAACATATCCAGATGCCCCACAGTCATACACTCCCGAGATGATTTCTTGTTGGTCAAAAGGAACGCCTTTCCCTCTAGAAGCTTCAAGGAAGCCATTAGTATGTCTGTCTGAACACTTGGGGGTCCTAGTATTCCCTAAGGTCACAGAAGACCCAGACACTATCGTTACATTCCTGGGCATACAACTTGACTTGGCATCCTTGCCAACAAGTTACCACGTGAGAAAAAGGAACAGTCGCAACAACACCAATTACCAACTCCTGCTTGGTACTCGCAACCGCATGGAACTACAATCCCTGCCAGGTTCCTTAAAATTTGCCATGCACATCATACCGCAGGCTGCGCTTTCATCTCAGACCACTTTGCTTTTTCCACACTCCCGCATGATGATCAGGGGCTGTCCCTAGACAACCAAGCCATGGCAGACCTAACCACACGTAATGGTAAACTACTGTGGCAGCTGACATGACAGCCGCCATGGCAGGGGGTCATTTATGGTCTAGGTCATGGATTACATGAACCTCGCCAACATAGCCGGGCTCTGACTAAACTGGCCTTGTCCACCAGCACTCAACACGCTTGCTACAGGGTTTCCATTTATAAAATACGTTTCATGTCGGACCATGACTTAGATAGCTGGTTTGAGGTTTCACCATTTATGGCATTCACTTCTTTTTGCCACCTTAAGTTAAAAATTCTCGCACAACACGGTTAAACTTTATCTCACGGACATTCAACACTATACGTATTTCTCCTTCCCAAACAACAAAGGTTCCCATCATCCTACCCCATCCATACCTTACTTAGAGACATAGCCAAGCGGACATTCCCGCTACAACTAAATACTGGCCATAGACATACAATGTTCAAACCATATCAGAACCACTCGACCATGCACCTTCCGAACCATGCACCAATGCAGTCATCAAAGCTGCTACCTATCTAGCCTTTAACTGCTTTCTCAAGGTATAACTCACTATCTGCTGCAAACATCATAAACAAAAGTGCCTGTTGACCTCTTATTGTTCTAAAACACACAAAACCACTATGTCCGGTCCCTTCCTAAAACTAAGACGAGTCAGATGTGTGAACCAGTGCATATAACCTACTATCTTACAAGCAATGCTGGGTGCCCGGTTTAAGGTACTGGTTACGTTCTTGGGCACGCCACCATACGCGCCACTGCACCATTACTGTCACTGTACAATACTGCCATTACCACAGGTAAGTTCATGCACTATATAGCCAAGATATCCCTGCACACGTTAAAGACACGGGGCCGCTCGGAATCATAGGCTTATGCGACTTACATACCACTGCCGATTCAGGAATTAGGAAGCTTTCATTAAAATGTCTACCTGATGGTTAACAAATGCACTATGATCCTGTATAATGTTTTGCATTAATATTTCTCTTTTTGACCACTTTTTACCGGCCTACAGCATACGTCGGTTTCGGCACACCTCAACCGATTATTCCTAAAGCTACATCGCTACAACCATCTTATTCTATATCATATGAGAATGCCCCGAACACAAATTGGAAGGCATGGCCTGAAGTTGTGGGAAGGGCTATAGACCTACAAAAGGGACTCCCCCCTTCCCTACTTTTGTGGGTCAGACGAATAGCCCCACCCTCCACTCCCATTGTTCATATTTCCTCTATGTAAGCCCACTTTTTACCGGTCTACAGCATACGTCGGTTTCGGCACACCTCAACCGATTATTCCTAAAGCTACATCGCTACAACCATCTTATTCTATATCATATGAGAATGCCCCGAACACAACTGTAGTTTGCCTACTATGAGTAGTCTAGGATTTTACCATCATGGAATAAGAGTATGACTCTGTTATGTGCCAAAATAGAAATTAAGATTATACAGAATGGGCATCAATGGGAACAAAGAAAGGAAAATAATCACTATTTGCTCTGAAACACATAGAAATCCTTTGGTAAAAGTGTTCCCTTGGGAAACTCAGCAAATACTAAAGATACAACGAAAACCAAAAGGTAGAAAATGTGTGTAGATCAGCAAAGGTGGAAAATAAAACGGTACAACCTGTTTAGTAATCGGTGAAGTACACTATGAAAATGTAAATGTAGGGGAGCAAAAAGAGAATATAGTGCAATACAATCAGCACAAGGGAGAGAGTGGGGGGTGGTAGAGAACTCACTAGATGTTAGAAAATGCAGGCATGTCTCCCTCAATCATGGTGTAAATCCACTGGTGGAGAAGATCTTCCAAAGAAACAAACTTCTTCATACAGGTATAACTTCTTAGATACCTCGAAATAAGAAAGTGAAAAGAAAAGAGTGCAGATTGTATAAAAGTAACAAATTTATTGATACAAATTGCAGGGAAAAATCCCAGGATCACAGATGCAATAAAAACAAACAGAAATAAAAATGAAAAACAATGTAGATACACAATATTACACTTTTCGTCCTGTTCTGGACTTCCTCAGGTATATGTAGTATTAGTCCGTCGAGTTCTTCTTATATATTTGTTTCCATTGCGTCACACTCGAGGCAGCTGATGGCTTGTGTTCCACTGTGGAACTCCTATAGAACTTCCGTGTAATCAATGTCATTTCCGGTTGATGGCGGTACAAAGAATACGTGCCGAAATCACTTCATAGATAGAGGGCATTGTGGGAAATGAAGTTTTCCATTGTGTCACTCAGAACATAGGTACTATATTTATCAAAACATTACAATATGTTACTATTAAAAAGGGAGAACATAGCAGTCATGTACTAATACAAAAAATATAACTATATTAGAAAAAATAGAAAAATATATATACAAAGAAATGATATATCAAAAATACATAATAAATAAAATGAATAAAATAATATACATATAAACAAATATCCTTTGTATTGTATACGACTGTCATATTGAACCTTTCACAAAAATGAATAATAAAATGATTAAAAAATGTGTAAAACACATGTGAATATATAAATATATCAATATCACATATATATAGGAATCCTTCTTGAATGTGACCCATAATTCTCAAAAAAACAAAAAAAAAAAGAGTATTACTATCACACTAATATGAGTAAACCAAACATCTTGAAAAGAAAAAGGGAAGAAAGAAAAAACGAGTGCACTTTAGGTGTATAGGTCCTACCAAAATAAAATAAAACTAAAGGAGTCCTGACAAACCTATTTCCTGGTTAAGACCATACTTTAGATTAAAGATCCACTGGGCTTCTTATCGTAATTCAGGAGACATGCCTGAATTTTCTAACATCTAGTGAGTTCTCTACCACCCTCTCCCTTGTGCTGATTGTATTGCACTATATTCTCTTTTTGTTCCCCTCGATATACACTTTCATAGTGTCCTTTACCGATTACTATACAGGTTGTACCATTTTATTTTTCACCTTTGGTGATCTACACACCTTTTCTTCCTTTTGGTTTTCAATATGCAAGTGTATTTTTTTCCTGAGTATATACGTGAAGACTGTGTTTAGCAGAAATGTATCAAGGGTATGTTTATACAGGAATCCATGGGAAACTTGCCAAGATAGGAAAAGGGACACATTTATTCTTAATGTCAACCTAGCTATATGTACCCCCTGGTAAACTCCACTTCAACATCTGAGAAAAGTGCGATGATCTGTAGTAAAGTATGGGGTTAAGAACCCCTAACCCCTACTCTCTGCCGTGGTAGGATAGAATTAGTTATAGACATAATTGCCTTTGTTCCAGACCACACAAAGTTTAACATAGATTTTAAAAAAATATTCTAGCTAATGTTGGCCTACTGGAATAAGTGAGGTTTGTAAAAGATATAAAATCTTAGGTAAATAAATTTGACATAAGAGTGAAAACTTATAAGGTGTCCATTTCATCTTTATCCGAAACTGTAATACCAAGATCATGTTCTGACAATTGACATTTCTTTTTCTTCTCTGTTTTGTTTAAATGAAACAATCTATAAATAGTTGATATGGAAGCTCCATCCAATTGGTTGCATTTAAAAAGTCATATATAAGGTTTCATTAAAGGGACATGGTCTTGTCATATGGCTTCCTTTAAGCCAGGGGTTCTCAACCCAGTCCTCAAGGACCCCCTACCAGTCCAGGATTTAGGGCTTACCTGGGTGTGTCTAAGGTGTTTAGAAAAAGAAGAAAGAAAAAACACCTTTGAGTCTAAGGTCTTTCTTTTTTCTTTTTCTAAACACCTTAGACACTCCCAGGTAATCCCTAAATCTTGGACTGGTAGGGGGTCCTTTAGGACTGGGTTGAGAACCCCTGCTTTAAGCAGTCTACAATAAGAAAAAAACATAATAAACAGGACTATATATAGGACACAAGATCACCCATTTAAACTGTAACAATAAGGATTAGGAATTATCTTCCTCAAGAGGTGTTTTTTTCAGCATCCGACAAATGCTTAACCCCTTAAGGACACATGACGTGTCTGACACGTCATGATTCCCTTTTATTCCAGAAGTTTGGTCCTTAAGGGGTTAAACAGCAACAGGATGAATACTTGCAAAAATGTATTATTCAGGGATATAATTTGTCAATATGACATGTCGAGAGGTTTATTGCAATATTGAGAAGTGCTAGGATTGTCTTCTTTTGGATCATCAGCAAACACAAATGTGAGTGACTGAAAATCTTTTTTTTCAATGTATATAACTATGTAGAGTGTGTGCATGACTTCTGTTTCCAAGCTATAACTTTAAGATATGGCTCTGTCCAGAAAGTGTGTGCGTGACTTCTGTTTCCAAGCTATGGCTGTGTCCAGAAAGTGTTAAAGACCAGACCAAATTTAGCTAGAAATTCCAAAAGGGGCGCCTGAGGTTTCTCACATCTCACATCATCCACCATTTCAAGCTTGGTAGCCATTTTAGGCAATTAGAATGTTTAGGCACTTTTTCACTTTTATAGGTTAGCAGTTTTGCTTTTGCTTAACAAAATATATTTTGATTTGCTTTGATATTTCTAATTATGTCTTATTTTTTTTTTAGTAAATAAGATTATTTATTATTTATATAATATATTATTTATTGCTTGTCATTATTTTTAAGTATATATACATGTTTGTTTTGTCTTTTTGTACACATTTACTTACACTGTGTGCAGAATTATTAGGCAAATGAGTATTTTGACCACATCATCCTCTTTATGCATGTTGTCTTACTCCAAGCTGTATAGGCTCGAAAGCCTACTACCAATTAAGCATATTAGGTGATGTGCATCTCTGTAATGAGAAGGGGTGTGGTCTAATGACATCAACACCCTATATCAGGTGTGCATAATTATTAGGCAACTTCCTTTCCTTTGGCAAAATGGGTCAAAAGAAGGACTTGACAGGCTCAGAAAAGTCAAAAATAGTGAGATATCTTGCAGAGGGATGCAGCACTCTTAAAATTGCAAAGCTTCTGAAGCGTGATCATCGAACAATCAAGCGTTTCATACAAAATAGTCAACAGGGTCGCAAGAAGTGTGTGGAGAAACCAAGGCGCAAAATAACTGCCCATGAACTGAGAAAAGTCAAGCGTGCAGCTGCCAAGATGCCACTTGCCACCAGTTTGGCCATATTTCAGAGCTACAACATCACTGGAGTGCCCGAAAGCACAAGGTGTGCAATACTCAGAGACATGGCCAAGGTAAGAAAGGCTGAAAGACGACCACCACTGAACAAGACACACAAGCTGAAACGTCAAGACTGGGCCAAGAAATATCTCAAGACTGATTTTTCTAAGGTTTTATGGACTGATGAAATGAGAGTGAGTCTTGATGGGCCAGATGGATGGATTGGTAAAGGGCAGAGAGCTCCAGTCCGACTCAGACGCCAGCAAGGTGGAGGTGGAGTACTGGTTTGGGCTGGTATCATCAAAGATGAGCTTGTGGGGCCTTTTCGGGTTGAGGATGGAGTCAAGCTCAACTCCCAGTTTCTGGAAGACACCTTCTTCAAGCAGTGGTACAGGAAGAAGTCTGCATCCTTCAAGAAAAACATGATTTTCATGCAGGACAATGCTCCATCACACGCGTCCAAGTACTCCACAGCGTGGCTGGCAAGAAAAAGTATAAAAGAAGAAAATCTAATGACATGGCCTCCTTGTTCACCTGATCTGAACCCCATTGAGAACCTGTGGTCCATCATCAAATGTGAGATTTACAAGGAGGGAAAACAGTACACCTCTCTGAACAGTGTCTGGGAGGCTGTGGTTGCTGCTGCACGCAATGTTGATGGTGAACAGATCAAAACACTGACAGAATCCATGGATGGCAGGCTTTTGAGTGTCCTTGCAAAGAAAGGTGGCTATATTGGTCACTGATTTGTTTTTGTTATGTTTTTGAATGTCAGAAATGTATATTTGTGAATGTTGAGATGTTATATTGGTTTCACTGGTAAAAATAAATAATTGAAATGGGTATATATTTGTTTTTTGTTAAGTTGCCTAATAATTATGCACAGTAATAGTCACCTGCACACACAGATATCCCCCTAAAATAGCTAAAACTAAAAACAAACTAAAAACTACTTCCAAAAATATTCAGCTTTGATATTAATGAGTTTTTTGGGTTCATTGAGAACATGGTTGTTGTTCAATAATAAAATTAATCCTCAAAAATACAACTTGCCTAATAATTCTGCACTCCCTGTATATCCCTAGCACAAGGATATTCAACACATAGATCTCCAGATGTTTTCACACTACAGCTTCCATGATGCTTTGCCATTCTATAGGCATGCAAAGCATCATGGGAGTTGCTGTTCTACACCATCTGGTGATCTATCTTTTGGGCACCCCTTCTCTAGCACAATATTTGCCAAAGAGCATATTTTCCTTGTGTTCACACATTTGACATTGTAGATTTGTCTTAGATTTCATAAAAAACAGAAACCCCCCCCAAATAAATGCTCTCACATCCCTTGAAATAATAATATAGTATAAGAAAGCTATTTAATATTTTTAAATAAATTTTTCTACTCATGCTAAAAAAGAAGAAAAAAGCTAAAAAAAAATCACAGCTGAATCCCATACTTTGATTTATTTTTCTAACAAAACACAGCGTGCCATTTTTTTTTACATTTTTTTTTTATTATTATTAAAAAAAAAATTCAAAGCAGTAAATTTGTAAACGCAAGTATTACAAGACAAACCAGAGTTATATGTTGATTTCAAAAGCAGCTTTTAGAATAACAATTTGCTTTGACTTGGGCTGATTTGCTAGAAAAGCAATCACATTACGTTTAGGCTGGAGCAATGCTGCCTATTTATACATAACAGATCTACGCTCTCCAAATGCACATTTAAATGAGGCTTGTCGCACTGTAAACTATTTTGTCCTTTGCCCTAGGCTGTCTGTTTTTTTAAGATAGCAAAGTGTAAAAATAGCTGAGATTTTGGTCCAATCGGTCCTGTGGGGGGGAAACAACTTTTTTTAAAAATTGGCATTTTTTTGAGATAAATGTCCCTTAAATAAGTTATGTTCTCTTTCTTAAAATTATTACTAAACAACCACCTGCATGCGTTCATATTCAAAGCTAGTCTGCTTTGCCATATGCATCTCCTTCAGTGCTTTATTTACCAATCTGTTTTAGCTGCACAAGGGAGCTACTAGGAAATTATGTATCGCTCATCTTGTCAGTCATCAACGATGACAATTCCAGCATCAAGAGACTCATTTTATTCTGCAGATGTTTTTTACAAATAGAACATAAATCATAACATCCCCTGCTTTTTTCTTGTTTGGTTCTTCAAAGACAGAGAAAACTACGAGTAAATATAATTAGATACTGTGTTTTGTGCAGCATATGAGAACAAGTGGTTCTTAGAGTATCTTCCTCTTAAGCTTCTTCTCTGATGGTGGAGATTGTATGCTTCGTATTCATAAATCGTATCTTAGTTTAACAGTGCCCAACTGCACAACCCAGATATCATGAGATTGCTTACCTGGCAGAGAATCAGAATAGCTATAGTATAGCAACAACTGATTGTCAGGCATTTTGCACAACTATCCTAAATAGGAGAGGTACAATATAGTCACCCCTAAATTCTAATACCTGAACCTTTTTGGTGCATTAAGTGGTTCATACCTGGTTGATCAGCAGGAAGAAACAACTTGTTTACAAGATAGATGTTTATTACTGCTTTTTAATGTTCTTTATAATTTGTGGACTCCAGAATTAGGGACCATTATTATTTACACTGCTAAAACCTGCCAAGTGATGATACATGTAGGGGGTAAGCATTGTAGTTTATTCCTGAAGAAGACATATGGCTGGTATAATCCATCATTTGGTACATAGTTAGTGCAGGAAATGAAGATGTGGACCACACCTTCAAGCAATGCTTCTGCAGGAGTTTGTGGTTCATTACTTGCTCCTGTTACAAATGATGACAAAAGAAAGGGAGGATTAAACATGGCATTTTTGGAAGGCATTAGTAACACCTAGGACCCTTTAGTTCTCATCCAGGGGACCTCGAAGACCCAGAAAAGTTTATGGGCACTTATACTGTATATCAACATGGCAACTCTGTTTTCCTGTACCCTGGTGCCATGCCAGGGCAGTTATCTGAAGCACAATGAGAAAGAAGGGAAGCGGATGGCTGGGGAGAACAGAGACATCTTTCAAGTGCCCAATTATTAATTTATTTTATTACAGGTGATGATCGAAAAAGGTTGCAACATTGCTAGATGTGCAGAGAGTCAACCTTAATGATGTATGGCCAAGCTCTTTTTATTGATCTGTCTTCAACGCCTCCTCCGTTACATGTGATGCAGGGTAGCAGAAAGACTGTGTGAGAAGGGTGCAGAAGAGAAGAAGATGAGAGTACAGGGCATGCATAAGGAGAGATCAGCCATGTTCTCGGAAGAGGTTACGGAGTATCAAAGGGGAAGTGCAGAGTGGTAGGAGTGGGAGCAGAGTCAATGTGCGAGATGAGAAGACTGTTTGACAGGAGGAGCAATATCACATGGGGAAACAGACTGTATGGATGGGGGAGCAGAACATACAGGGATCTGCATTCTTTCGGGGTCTGGAACTATGATATGGGGGAAATAAAGAACTTGCCTTTATTTTCCTTAAAGCCTTGCTATGCCTCTGGCAATTTGTAAAGTGAGAATAGGAACAAAAAACTCCCCCCAAAAAACGCTACATCAGTTTTTTTTAATTCAGTATACTACATAATCCTCCTTGATCATATACTAGTTAACATTTACCTGTAATTCCATTAGCTAACAGCAATGATAATTTTTTTGTCACTACTGACAGCAAGAATGTGTTCACCCAGAAGAGCTTTGAGGCAGATCAGTCTTCAGGCAATCTACGGCCAACAATATGACAAAAAGTGTAACGTTTCTGTAAGATCTTTCACACATAGCATACTATTATTACAAGAGTCAAAATCGCGAGCGTACAGTCTCCTTGTTTACACTTCAAATGTACATTTTTCTTTTTAGGTAAAACACTTTTAGCAATGTCTCTCTTTCTCTCATTAGTCAGCAAATATCTGGGAACGAATTCTCGCAGGTATGCTAACTGCTTTCTAAATATTGATTTAGCATCAACTACATTTCATATTTCTTTAGATTAAACTATTCATGCAGAGTTTTGTATTTTACAAGGTGCTGTTCATTATAAAATCTCTGAACATTAAGCTAATTCTTAAAATATCCATTGGTCAAGATCACAATCACCAGGTGTACCTGTTCTAAATTGTGATTTGTAGTGAATTGACAACCGAATTACAATATTGAGGTAGAAGAGTTGAAAAATATAACCAAGATGGACTCTTTGGTTTTGTCTTATATCTGATGATTCTTTTCTAAATTCAACACAATGCATTATATTAGTGAATAAATCCAAATTGTCACTTAACTGCTTTGGAGAATTCGAACCTAGTTGTACGTTTTTAAAATTGTTTATAGATACAAATATGTAACTGCCACATACATAAAGTATAGCAACTGCTAGAAAATAAAGTAATATATTTACATTTCTTGGAAACTTTTACATTTTAATGTTATACAATGCTTATTTTCTAAGAGCCTTTTTTTAAATCAACCTTTTATACGATCAGCATTATATGTCAATTTTATATAAGATCCTTTACACTAAACAACACATACAAATTACAGGTGATAATCAAAAATTTAGAATATCGTGCAAAAGTTCATTTATTTCAGTAAGGCAACGTAAAAGGGGAAACTAATATATGAGATAGACGCATTACATGCAAAGCAAGATAAGTCAAGCCGTGATTTGTCATAAGTGCGATGATTATGGCTTACAGCTCATGAAAACCCTAAATCCACAATCTCAATAAATTAGAATATTCCATGCAATCAATAAAACAAGGAGTGTACATAGAACAATATCGGACCTCTGAAAAGTATAAGCATGCAAATGGACTCAGTACTTGGTTTGGGCCCCTTGTGCAGCAATTGCTGCCTCAATGCGGTGTGGCATGGAAGCTATCAGCCTGTGTTATGGAACACCAGAATGCTTCAATAACGGCCTTCTGCTCTTCTGCATTGTTCTGTCTCATGTCTCTCATCTTTCTCTTGGCAATGCCAATCAAGCACAGTAATGCCACGGTCATTAAACCAGGCTTTTGTGCTTTTGGCAGTGTGGGCAGGTGCCAAGTCCTGCTGGAAAATGAAGTCAACATCCCCATAAAGCTCATCTGCGGAAGGAAGCATGAAGTGCTTCAAAATTTCCTGGTAGACGACTGCGTTGACCCTGGACTTAATGAAGCACAGTGGACCAACACCAGCAGATGACATGGCTCCCCAAATCAACAGAGACTGTGGAAACTTCACACTGGACTTCAAGCATCTTGCAGTGTGTGCCTCTCCATTCTTCCTCCAGACTCTGGGTCCTTGGTTTCCAAATGAGATGCAAACGTTGCTCTCATCAGAAAAGAGGACTTTGGACCACTGAGCCCATGTCCAGGATCCGTCTGTGTGTGGTGGCTCTTGATGCACTGACTCCAGCCTCAGTCCACTCCTTGTGAAAGTCCCTGACACTTTTGAATGGCCTTTTCTTGACAATCCTCTCCAGGCTGTGGTCCTCCCTGCTGCGTTGCACCTTTTTCTTCCACACTTTTCCCTTCCACATAACTTTCTATTAATGTGCTTTGATACAGCACTTTGGAAACATCCAACTTCCTTCGCCATTACCTTTTGAGACTTTCCCTCCGTATGGAGGGTGTCAATGATGGTTTTCTGCACAACTGTCAGGTCAGCAATCTTCCCCATGATTGTGATTCCTACTGAACCAGACTGAGAGACAATTTAAAGGCTCAGAAACCCTTTGCAGATGTTATGGCTTACTTAGCTGATTAGAGTGGGACACTGTGAACCTAGAATATTGCACCTTTTCACAATATTCTAATTTACCGAGATTGTGGATTTGGGGTATTCATGAGCTGTAAGCCATAATCATCGCACTTAGGACAAATCACGGCTTGAACTATCTTGCTTTGCATGTAATGCATCTATCTCATATATTAGTTTTCCCTTGTATGTTGCATTACTGAAATAACTTAACTTTTGCACGATATTCAAATTTTTTGAGTATCACCTGTATGTTCATTATTATTATTATTGTATTATTTATATAGCGACAGCAGATTCCATAGCGCTTCCATAACTGCGTATACTGTGGTTGCCAGTCCATTGTTGGAAAGCAAAATATAGGCAAGTGAACTGTTCTTAGAGAAACATAAAGCTCCCATGATGGCTTCATCTCAATGAAAGTGTTATGGGAGCTTGTGTCCCGGACACCCACTTACCTTACAGTGTTAAACCTTTTTAAATGGTTTAACATCACTGTTGTATCCTAAACATTGTAATTTAAGAGATTAAGTTGTTATGGGGGCAGAGTGGCGCTTTAAACATTTTGATATTAGGGATGGGGACAGCACCAGGGAACCTGAGGATGCTAGGCAATCTAACCACTAGAAGAACCTTTAGTAGATACAGTATCTCACAAAAGTGAGTACACCCCTTACATTTTTGTAAATATTTTTTATACTGGTTATGACCTTGAGCAGGTCAGATAGGAGACTTTGGCCAGAGATAACATTAAAGGCTTTATTGGTAAGTTTTGATGAGAGAGAAAGAGAGAGAGAGAGCGAGAGAGAGAACATAAATAAAGGAAACTTTAGGTAGTAATCCCCCTATTTGAAGGAGTATTGCTCAAACAGGAAAAGAACACCATGTAATATTACTTTGAGGCAAAATCCAGAGTGGTGATATGCAGGCAGGTATAGAGCAGAGAGGTTGTATGGATTAAGCAGGTATAAATCAGGATGGCAGGATAAAGCTGGATAGTTGTGAAGTTCGGGTTGGTATTGTGCAGATTGGAAGTCAAGCAGGACTGCAGAGCTGTTCAGGCAAGTCTGGAGCAGGTTGGTATAGAGCAGGTTTGAAGTAAAGAAGGTAAGTCTACAGGTTAGTTAACAGGAGCCAGGATCTGAAGTGTTTCAGTCAAATCAACAACTTCATTGTAAAGGCCATGTGGTAAGTTGGGTATAGCCTTTTGTAAGATCTTAATTAGTCCAAGCAGGTGAAGATGAATAGGTGAGAATCCAGAACTAGAGGCAAGGGAGGCCAATAGTGGTAAAACATAATCAGTGCAGGAACTTGGTTTTAAAGGAACAGAATAAACGGAACAAAAGTCTTGTTTGCCAGGATAGGATCCTGACAATACCTTTCCATGTGACAACACTGAAGAAATGACACTTTATTACAATGTAAAGTAGTAAGTGTTCAGCCTGTATAACAGTGTAAATTTGCTGTCCCCTCAAAATAACTCAACACGCAGCCATTAATGTCTAAACTGTTGGCAACAAAAGTGAGTACACCCCTAAGTAGAAATGTCCAAATTTGGCCCAATTAGCCATTTTCCCTCTCCGGTGTCATGTTATCGCTCTCACACTCTCTCATACTGGTCACTGGAAGTTTAAAATTGCACCTCATGGCAAAGAACTCTCTGAGGATCTGAAAGAAAGAATTGTTGCTCCACATAAATATGGCCTAGACCACTGATGGCGAACCTTTTTGAGCCTGAGTGCCCAAACCGCAATACATGCCTATTTTTTCCCCTCAAAGTGCCAACACAGCAATTAAACCTGAATACTGAGGTTTAAGTTTAAAGAAAACCGCTCGTACAGTTGTCCGAACTAATTAACATCTTTTGCTTTAACCCCTTAAGGACCAAACTTCTGAAATAAAAGGGAATCATGACATGTCACACATGTCATGTGTCCTTAAGGGGTTAAAAGAAGAACACAACAACAGAGAGTTCAATGATACAAATAATATATCATTTAAATAATGATATACATAATAGATCAAATCAAGCTTATATCTATTAGTATCTCCAACAAATGCAATACATACATACACACAGACTGGTGAATACAGTCACAGACTGCTGAACACATTCACACACCGACTGCTGCATACATACACCGATACACACAGACCGCTGAATACATACACACAGTCTTCTGAATAAGTGCATATAGTCCGCTGAATACACACATTATGAAGAACACACACACAGTCTGCTGAACACACACACAGGCTGCTGAACATACACAGGCTGCTGAATACACACAGGCTGCTAAATACACATAGACTGCTGAATGACTGCTGAATACACACAGACTGCTGAATACACAAACTGCTGAATACATACAGACAAACACACACACAGACTGCTGAATACACACACACAGTCTGCTGGATACACACACAGACTACTGAAAACATACAGACTGATGAATGCATAAAGACTGCTGAATACACACATGTTGCATTGAGGGGTGCAGTGTATGTGTTTGTGTGGAGTGCTGTGTGTGTCTAAGGGGTGCTGTATGTGTATGAGGGGTGCTGTGTGATAAACGTGCTGTGTGGTGGGGTGCTGTGTGAGACGGGGGTGCTGTGTGGGGGGGAGGAGTGATGTGTGTGGGAGGGGTGCTGTGGTTGTGGGTTGGGGTTCTGTGTGTGTGGGTGGGAGTGCTGTGTGTGTTGGGGTAGGGGTGCATTGTGTGTGGGGGGAGTGCTGTGTGTGTGTGGGTGGGGGTGCTGCGGGTGGGGGTGGTGTGTGGGGGGGAAGGGTCCTGTGTGGGGGGAAGGGTTCTCTGCGTGGCGGAGGAGTGCTGTGTGTGTGGTGGGGGTGCTGTGTGGGGGGAGAAGTGATGTGTGTGGGGGTAGGGGTGCTGTGTGTGTGGGGAGGTGCTGTGTGGGGGGAGGGGTACTGTGGGGGGAAATGGTGCTGTGGGGGGAAGGATACTGTGTGGGGGAGGAGCTGTGTGTGTGGGGGGTAGGGGTTCTGTCTGGGGGGAGGAGTGCTGTGTGTGTAGGGGGGTGCTGTGTGGGAGTAGGGGTTCTGTGTGGGGAGATAAGTGCTCTGTGTTGGGGTAGGGGTGCTGTTTGGGAGGGAGGAGTACTGTGCATGTGGGGGAGGGATGCTGTGTGGGGGGAAGAGTGCTGTGTGTTGGCGGTTCTGTGTGTGTGGGTGGGAGGGGTGCTCTGTGTGAGGGTGCTGTGTGTGGGGGTGCGCTGGGTGTGGGGGGGTGCTGTCTTTGGGAGGAGTGCTGTGTGTGTGGGGGTAGGGGTGCTGTTTGTGGGGGGTAGGGGTTATGTGTGTGTGGGGGGTAGGGGTGATGTGTGTGAGGGGGTAGGGTTGATATGTGTGGGGGTAGGGGTGATGTGTGTGTGGGGGCAGGGGTGCTGTGTGGTGGGGGGAGTGGTAAAGATACATAAAAATAAAAAAATTTGAAGAATCTTTATCCCCCCTCCCTTCTTCTTACCTTTGGTGAAGGAGGGGGGGACACAGCCAGCCCTGGTGGTCCAGTGGTGGTAAGTATGTGTCTGGCTGCAGCTCGCCTGTTCTCCCGCGCCATGCTGTGTGGAGCATTGCCATGAAAATGCCCAGCAACGCTCCACACAGCCTGCTTGCGAGAGGACAAGATTGCTGCTTCCCAGATCTCTTCCCCTGCCTCCAGGTCCTCCCGACACAAAAGCAGAGTAGACGCCTGCGGTTTTGGGCAGGAAGGTGCCTACTCTGCATGGCTGACGATCAGTGCCAGTGCTCCCCCCCCCCCCCGGCAACCTATGGTCAAATGCGTAGAGGGCTCGGCGTGCAACCTGTGACACACGTGCCATAGGTTCGCCATCACTGGCTATAAGAACATATAAGAACTATGAGAACATTGCAAAGACCCTGAAACTGAGCTGCAGCATGGTGGGCAAGACCATACAGCTGGTTTAACAGAACATAAAATTATATACATACAATGGGTGGAATGCTTCGGTTCAGGGTAAAAGATGATGGTATAGAGGCAAATGGAATAACTGTAAAGATAAAATAGTGTTCAAGCACCTAGTGCAATATCATACAGTATAATGATGTATAAGCATAACATCTATGATTCAGTACTCACAAGGAGGGAGCCAATAGATAATGGCTCAATCTGAACGCCTATGGGATAATTTCAAGGGATCCCACTCCCTTCCAAGGTACAAGTGGTCCTTCGTTGGTTCCAGAAGAAATGCCCACTGAGCTCTGAGCAACTGAGGAAGCCTAGGATTTGGGCGAAACGCGTATTGCAATCTTTTTTATCCCACAGAGGACTTACTTATTTTACCACATTATAGTGGTTTCTGGCTAGGTCTTCGTTTTGTTTTTAACAAGTGCATTTCTGTATATTTGTATTTTACATTTCATCATTAAAAGAAGTTTAGTCCCCAATATTCTATTGGTGTGGGCATTTTTTCTGGAACCAACGAAGGACCACTTGTACCTTGGAAGGGAGTGGGATCCCTTGAAATTATCCCACAGGCGTTCAGATTGAGCCATTATCTATTGGCTCCCTCCTTGTGAGTACTGAATCATAGATTTTATGCTTATACATCATTATCAGGGGAGGGCTGGCAGCCTAAGGCCTGGGGGGAAAAACCAGTCAAGTGGCCCATTGCACCACCAAATCAGTTCACCATCCATGCCCACCTTTTCCTGGTTTTATAACGGATATTGATGTTATGCTAATCAGTAGCTCTTTGCCATACCCGCTCCTTCACGGCTCTGACTTTCAATGTTGTCAGAGCACAGGCTGAGAATCTCTGAGCCTGTGCTCTGACTCACTAACTGGGCGCCGGAACCACGAGGGAGAGGATATGATCTGACTGCACCTACTGCTGGTGCGCACCAGTGGACCACCAGCGAATCGTTTAAATTGAATATGTTGGTGTACCCAACTTGTGAGCTGTGTTGGCCACCGGGCGCCTCTGTTGTCATGGCACCCTGCGTGACCGCACAGCTTGCACACCCCAACGGCTGGCCCTGCAGACACACACTGACGTTACTACTTAGACATCCCTCAATATTTATACAGACATCAGAGTAAACACCAATAAACTGTGGAAACAGAGCTGAACCCCCAAAATTTATAAAGATTTGCTTACTGGATTTGTTGTAAGACTAAAGCATGCGTCCTCCTCTCTCTCTCCCATGCGCTGCTCTGTAGGCTGGGAGGAGGTGAAGAGTAATCACATTCTCCCAGCACAGCGCCACCTGTGGCTGCATGGGGAACAGCTGTTTAATGTAATGCTTGCAGGACGGCCAGCTGCCGCAGAACCTCTTTGTCGCTGCAAAGGGCACCAGGCACTGCTTGTTGTGAGTGTGAGCCACTGTAAATTAGGGGCAGAGGGCAAAGGGCACTTGCACTGCGGTAAAGACGGGTCTGGGCAGGAGGAGAGTGCAGGAGGAGAGCAGCTCGGCGACGCTACAGGGGAGGGGAGAAGCAACTGCAGCCGCCTGAGGCTCTTTACAGAGCGCTCAGGTGGCTGCAGCATTAGGACCGGCCCACTGCGGCCACTCTTAATAGAATTTAGGGCGGCCTGGGGGGCAATTGCCTCCCTGCCCCCCGGCCCAGCCCGCCCCTGATCATTATACTGTATGATATTGCACTAGGTGCTTGTACACTATTTTATCTTTACAGTTATTCCATTTGCCTCTATACCATCATCTTTTACCCTGAACCGAAGCATTCCACCCATTGTATGTACATGTTTTTATGTGACTTTTTGTGTGGATAGAGAGGTCACCACACGGGTGTTTTAGAGTGATTTGGTACCTATTTGGGTAACACGCTTAGACTCTGTACTTGTATTCTTATGGTTTCACAGTACAGGTTCCACTCAGAACAGGCCTCGCCATGGTCGACCAAAGAAGTTGAGTGCACGTGCTCAGCGTCATATCCAGAGGTTGTCTTTGGGAAATAGACGTATGAGTGCTGCCAGCATTGCTGCAGATGTTGAAGGGGTGGGGAGGTCAGCCTGTCAGTGCTCAGACCATATGCCACACAATGCATTAAATTGGTCTGCATGGCTGTCGTCCCAGAAGAAAGCCTCTTCTAAAGATGATGCACAAGAAAGCCCACAAACAGTTTGCTGAAGACAAGCAGACTAAGGACAAGATAAAAGTATTTGGTTCAGATGGTGTCAAGCGTGTGTGGCGGCAACCAGGTGAGAAGTACAAAGACAAGTGTGTCTTAAATACAAAGAAATACTATTAAGGCTTATATAATCCCTAAGTGGATATACATGTTTTGTTTGATTCCTCTTTACATATCTCCACATTGGCTTTACTTGGTCCAAAGCAGTTCCACAAATTTTATTTGGAGAGGAAAAAAGCCTAGAATTAATTAATTCTCGTTGTCAAAAAAAAAGTGTTAACCCCTTAACCCCTTAAGGACACATGACATGTCTGACATGTCATGATTCCCTTTTATTCCAGAAGTTTGGTCCTTAAGGGGTTAAGGACCAAACGTCTGGAATAAAATGGAATCATGACATGTCACACATGTCATGTGTCCTTAAGGGGTTAAAGGAGGTATTGGCTATCCAATAATTAGTCAGTCTTATCAGGCTAGTATGATGCTACACGCTATTAACTTACAAAAAAAAAAGAATCAATACAACAACCATGGTATAAGCTGGAAGCATATAAAATCAGAAAGGTTAGTTTAGAATTTCTTTTATGGTATAATGTGAATAAAAACTATTTGATAAATATCACAGAAAACGAGTCCTTAATATTATCCCAAACCATGGCAGAATGGGGAAAAAGAAAAAGAAAACTTAAATTAGATAATGTCATACCTTACACTATATCATTAAGAACTTTAGGACATATTATGACACAAATTGATCTGAAAAACTGGTATAATTTCAATAATATTCAAGTTGGAGACTTATATAATGACAAATATTTAAGGAAATTTGTAACTATTTAAGGATTAAAAGTTTTCTGAGAGAACATATTATAAATAGAGAAGATAAGCTAGGCAAGCTATTAACCCCTTAATGACACAACTACTGGAATAAAAGGGAATCATGACGGAATATTTCCGTCATCTGTCCTTAAGGGGTTAAAAGAAATTTTAGTGAATTACACCATTAAACATCATTATGCTAAAGCGATGGAAGTGATAATACAAGTGGGCCGCCCCAACGTGCCAACAGTATTTAAGTCATGGGAAGTAGATTTATCCAAAAAAATACAATATAGGGCATGGTGCAAAGCATTTATAAAAATAAAAAAATATATACATTGCCTAAACATACTTGAGACTTTTTTAAAGGTATCTTATAGATGGTATTTAGTTCCTATAAGACTTAATAGAATATCGATAAGCAACCCTTCAAATTGCTGGAGATGTTGGCACATTATCGGCACATTTCTACACATTTGGTGGAATTGTTCTAGAATTACTCCGCTATGGGATCTAACTTTTGATCTGATAAAGAAAATAGGGTCAATAACACTAGAGAAGAACCCAGATGTTGCTTTATTACATTTATATGGGAATGAATATAATAAGAAAGTAGAAATCTTAATAATTCATAATATTATGGCTACTAAGATATTAATTGCAAAAGCTTGGAAACAAATTAATATACCATCTATATTACAACTCAAAGCCCAAATGCTAAAACAATTAGAAATGGAACTGGGCATTTTAATTCATAACTCAAATACAAACCAAACATATATTGATGTATATAAAAGCCTTATTGCTGATATTGTAAAGCTGGGATAAGCCACATAAAATTCAAATGGGCAAGAATTACGACTAAGAAAATTTCTTCTTTCCCTCCTCGCCTTGGTAATTCCAGGGAAAGGGAAAAAAGAGGTATGAGAGGAAACCATTTACTACTATATAAAATATTACTGAATTCAAATATTAAAACTTGACCCATTTTTGATCTACGAGATGAGAATAGCTGACTAATATATTTAAGACATATAAGGATCTACATCTTTGAGTTTTGTAAAGGACATGAAATAATTAGGTTCAATGTTCTGTCTATGATTATTTTGTTAAAATTTCTAATTAATAATGAACTCATTCTGATGGGAACATTTGAGGTCTGGGCTTTGCACATTATTGGAAAATGACTACCAAAAAATATAAGCCTCCCAATATAAAGTATTAATATAAGAAACTTGGCAGACCGGATGTATGTATATTGAATGCATGTTAATTAGGTAGAATGAATATCATATAAGGCATTAGATGGATTTTTAAACCACTTCACTGTTTTCTTCCACTTTATTTTAGGTGTATTAGTTTAATGGGGAATTTTCAGCGATGATTTATTATTTATTTCTATATTAGCTAGGAAGGACCCGGACTTATTCTTAGTCACGTTAGCAGCAATAAGCACTAGCAGAGATCCTATTCTGGGAAATGCAGGGAGACTACTCTGGGGGATGTTATTTCAAGCAGTCAAGCTGTCGTCCCAGAAGGAAGCCTCTTCTAAAGATGATGCACAAGAAAGCCCGCAAACAGTTTGCTGAAGACAAGCAGACTAAGGACAATATAAACATATTTGGTTCAGATGGTATCAAGCGTGTGTGGTGGCAACCAGGTGAGGAATACAAAGACAAGTGTGTCTTGCCTACAGTCAAGCATGGTGGTGGGAGTGTCTTGGTCTGGGCCTGGATGAATGCTGACGGCACTGGGGAGCTACAGTTCATTGAGGGAGCCATGAATGCCAATATGTACTGTGACATACTGAAGCAGAGCATGATCCCCTCCCTTCGGAGACTGGGCCACAGGGCAGTATTCCAACATGATCATCTGTGGGGCATCCTCAAACAGAAGGTGGGGGTCTCTAACATCCGAGAGCTCTGTGATGTCAACATGGAGGATTGGAAGAGGACTCCATGCCTATGAGGGTTAAGGCAGTGCTGGAAAATAATGATGGCCACACAAAATATTGACACTTTGGGCCCAATTTGGACATTTCCACTTAGGGGTGTCCACTTTTGTTGCCAACGGTTTAGACATTAATGGCTGTGTGTTGAGTTATTTTGAGGGGACAGTAAATTTACACTGTTATACAGGCTGTACACTTACTACTTTACATTGTAGCAGAGTGTCATTTCTTCAGTGTTGTCACATGAAAAGATATAATAAAACATTTGCAAAAATGTAAGGGGTGTACTCACTTTTGTTAGATACTGTATTTTGCTTAGAGTGTACCTTTGAAGGACACATTTACCAACATATGACAACATAATCAGAGTTATTCACTAAAAAGTGCTATAAATTCAAAGTAAATTAATTGTGAATTGAACAATTTAGTCCAATTTTTTCCTGAAATGATTGCATGGATAAAATTCATCGAAACCAAAAACATTACTTGGACAAACCAGAAAAGCCTGAAACAATTATTTTATTTGAACAAAACTCTTCTGATGATCAATTTTTTTTGTCCATGTTGCTCTTGTAGATAACCCTGAATGGCATCGCAGGGCATAAAACAAGCATCCTTTTAACAAATTGGGATGTAATTCAGGGCAAGCAGGCAAGAATCCACAATTTGCAATGCTTTTTTCTTTGTCTATATTGTCATCGTTCTTGCTACATTGTTTGCATGTTTATAAATCATATTTGTTTTTAAAGTAAATAGCAATGAAATTTGCCATTAAAAAGTCAATCACTGTTCTGCTAGTGATCGTTATCGCTGGATGTCAGAAGAATATGTCAAACATTTTATATGATATGACTTAATAGTGCAAAAAACATTGCTTTTAATTAAAAACAATTCAACATTACTCAGTACAAGTTCCATCAGTAATGTGAATGCTTAATGATCTTTGAACTGCTGTGTAATTTAAGAAATTAAATTAAATTAAAAAAAATGCATTTAATATATTAGGTTATATTTAATTCTTGTAAAATGTGTTTCACTGCAATTCAAAAAAAACTGGATTATAAATGTAAGACTGAATCTGTTTTACAGAGCTGATTACTGATATTAAGCGACTACCTTCATGTAGGAACAATAGCCAGTACTGTTATAATTCGCAAAGAGTGAAAATATTCTTAGCATGAATATAATGAAAAATCACAGTAGGGTTCTATGTTGTAATACAACATGACACTGTGTGTTCTTGTACATCATACTCAGTGGTGTGTCATATTCTTTCTTATCACAACAGCCCTGGAAAATCATCTTGTTAAAGTACAAGAGCATGAAACACATAGACTGTAGCCTTATGGGATAATCACTATTTTGTATGCTGTTAGCGGTCTGATTTTGATTCAATTTTTTAAACCACAAGTGAGAATAAAAGAAAATAATATTTTTAATTTTAATTGAGCCTCCTTGTTGTTTTTTTATCTCCAGTTCTGGCTAATTGTGCCATGATATGTTTAAATTCATTTTTTTTTATATTAGCTGTAGACTTGTAGCAGAACCATGTAATTCCCTACACGTGAGTCTTTGAGTCTTGCAGGAACTTGTGTCAATGTGTCAATGAAGTGGTCACTGTGATGTCACATGCTATGGCTATAAATACTGTATCTTCATTAACAAAGTCACCTTTGCAAAATATTGCCATTGTGAAGGCGTGTAAGCACGTGATGCATTGTATGAAATAGTATGATTTTTTTCAAACTAGGGCCTCAATTTATTTTTTGGGGATAAGCTTTTCAACTGATTTTATATTTTTTGATAACTTCTAAATGATTTACTATTATGTTCATATTTTTTTAACTATGGACACACATTTTATATATGATATATTTCATACATTTAAAAAAAAAAAAAATTTGAAGATGTTATCAAAAAATATAAAAAAACATTTTGTAAAGTTTATCAAAAATATTAAATAATTTGAAAACTTTCTTATAAATTATTAAATTGAGGCCTTGAAAGTAGTGCAGTTTATATTCGTTTTGCAATTTGACAAGTATGATCTAAAGTCAAATAAGAAAGTATATTCTGATGTAATCAAATCATGCATCAGTTGCGTGAAAGAGAAAGAAAAATGGGGGTGACCATGTAACCACATAGGCAAATGGGGTTTAGGTTTTATAAAAATTGCACCAAGTGAGATAAAATCCTCATAATCAGTAAAAGATCCTCTAAAAACTATAAACTTTCTTAGTGGAATAATATATTCATGTAAACAGATTTGTCATTTCATTCTATGAGCTTTCAAATGCCACTGTCTTCATTCTGCTTCTTGTATATATAGATACTAAATATAATGTTGAGCCTTAGGGTTAAATATCCACACAGTCATTAAGAATGTCAAAGCATTAATTGTATTGTATAGAAATATGCAAATATTACAGATTTATGTCTCAGCTGTTAGAGCCGATAACTAATAATGAAATAATGTAATGCCAGTGACGATAGTATTAAAAATAACTTGATGTACTTTAAGTTAAAAAGTAAATAATAAAGGCTTTGATTTTTGATTTAATATTGTTGGATAAGCTTTTCATATTATTTCATATTTTTTGGTTAAACTTTTAAAATATATTTTTTCAAATATTAAAATATAAAAAAATATATCATATATAAAAAAATATATATTAATATATCAAAATATCAGAATATTAATTTTTTTCTCATAATATAGAATCATTTTAAAAGCTTATCAAATAATAGTAAATCATTTGAAAGGCATATCCAACAATATTAAATTGAGGCCAGAATTATACATATTTAGAAACCTAACTTCTGAAAGATCAGAATATCTATGTAGACCAATACCTGGGATGAACGTTTCTTTGTTAAAATCATAGAAGATGAGTAGAATACCTTTAAGCTAATGTTACAAATATCCAGTAACAATTTATTCCTATGTAAAATAAGCAATTTAAGGCCATTTAACAGAAAGGTTTATAAGGGCATAAATAAGTGGTGTTTAAATCACGTGGTAAATTAGTCAACTGTATATTTAAGAAAATAAAAGCAAGGTGTATTGTTCCTTTGAGGAGAAAGCAACATGGAAGTAGAAACACTATATTTTAAAGAAACAAGCTGGCACCACTGGAGTGGTTATGGTACCACAAGTGCCTTAGTACTTCTCCATTGTTAGGCATAAAAACCTTTTTTGAACAGTTTGACCTCTTACTTGGAGCCTGCCAGGTGACACTTCCCACCTCCACTATTAACATCAGATAGCCAAAATTTTCTAAGCAGCAACATCCATTAGCTCACTCAACCTAAGCCCTGCCCTGCTTATTGGCTGTCAAGTGCTAAGTTCCTGATTAGCAACTTCCAACACTCCGTCAATGGTGGTGGAGATGGAGGGTGTGGGGGGGTGGTGGCTCTCAGCTGACTCCAGGTGGGTGCCAGGGCCCTGTCAGCTGTAGCAGTCATGTAGTTTTTCCTTAAAGTATGCAATGCAAGGTGAAAATATCGATTATAAGGCAACTAAAAGCACTGCCACTTTCACTGCTGTATAAGCAGATCGCACAGTTCCTTGGGTTAGACTTTGTACGAACAGAAGAACCCAAAGTTATGGCTGTTGCATAGAATATAAGATACATTTTTATTTTTGATTTCTAAACCTCTGTCTCAACTGTAAAAAAAATAGCAAACATTATCATTATTATGAAATAGTCAGCCTTCGTCAAGTTTTTGATTTTTCTTCTATCAATCATTATAAAATACACAGCCACAAAATACGATAACACATTCAAACTGCTATTTTTTTTAAACTTACAACTTACTAATTGCACAAAGCAGAATTATTTCAGACATCCTTAACCATCTCTCATGTCACATCTTTTAGTTTTCCAATTATTATTATATAGTGATTCCAATCCATACCCTTAAGGATCCAATTCAAAATAACATCAACTAATGTCTTAAAAACTCCACCCCACTACACTTATCAGTAATAAAATAATTCACCCCTGCTTGGCCTCTTTGCTCTTCTAGTGACATTTTCTTGTCTTCTATTGGCACCATCGATGGTAATTTTTGCCTTACAGAATTTCTCAAGTGCAGCTCCATCCTTATAGAACGGGCTATGTCCCCATCAGACTTTCCCCTATCTCCAAACCTTTTATATTTGTCTTAAAACTCACCACTTCAGGCAGGCTTATCATCTGCTTGAGAGTTTTTCATTTCTTAAACCTGCCTCTCCAACATAGTTATTGGCCCAATGGCCATTTCTTTCTCTCACCTTCCCACAATAAATCTTTCATCATGTTTTTTTTCTCCTTCTATTAATGTAGCAAGATATTGACTTCATACCTGGCGATCTTATCCTCGCCACATTGTTCTTTCTCTCATGTTATTATACCTTAACTCCTCTAAGCTTGATTGAGTAGGGCCTTTACTAACCTCTTGTCCCTGTTAACACTTGTAATAACATATCTGCTCTAGGAGTTTTTATCCCCTTTGAGAAATTTGAAAGCTCTGCAGAATATTTTGTCACCATATAAGTGATGATAACAATTTAATCTTTTGTAGACAGATGAGTCAAGTGCCATTTTTTAAAAATATATTTTAAAAATATTTGCTGAAAAAATTGCAATTTTGGATCTAAAATGGTTATTAAGAAGACATCAACTCATAAGAATATGGAGTTAGTGGTATTGAATATCCTTGTGTTTTAGATATTTTGTGCGAATACCTCATCGCCTAGTAAACACCGTATATGAAATCAGACACCAAGCTTGACATTGCATTCTACAAATAATCCGCAACACCTGGGGACATTATGTAAAGCTTTCCGGGAGTAAAATGTGTTCTATGCAAGATACTGTAAAAGGTTGTGGAAATTGCTGATATACTCCTTCTAGACCACTTGATCAAAAGAACCTTTGCAATTATTGATTTACTTTTGAACTTTTTAGATTTTTTTTTGGAGATTTGAGTTAGTCCATCAGATGTATTTCCAGAAATATCATATGTGAGATCTTTTATATGTAGAATTACCTTAACTATTTGAGGTTTTACAGGAACTGCCAACATCAGCACAAGTGTCTTTATAGGTATTGTAAATTATTTAGATATAGAGGTAAATGATGATAAATGTCATTGATGGTACTTATAATTTATGATCTCATTTTACTCTGACCCACATCTTGAGATAATTTAAACCAGTGTTGCTCTGCTATTGTAGAGAGTTAATAATAATAATAATAAAAAAAACATATGCAGAGAAATGTTGTCACAGTCATGTCTTATTTTACATAATTTCAATAAAATAAAAATGAATTTATTGTTAGAGAAGATAATGGAAAATTTGCCATATAAACTTACGTTGGTTTGATAAATAGTCAAGTTGTGTTTATGCTGGCTATTTTGATTTCCAAATATTCAGTGATATTAACCCTAAAAAAATAAAAACCAGGTAGCAAAAAGACAGTAAATAAATAAATCAATCAGTGCGTTGAGAGAAGCCATCTTAAACTGACTTATAAGTTTGCCTAGATCTTTCTGAACTGGGGATAATATTCATATGACTCCCATTGTACAGCACTATGGAATTTGCTGGCGCTTTATAATTAATAAAATAATAATAATAATCTGACTCCACAAATAACCTGCCATGTCTGTCCTAGCACTAGATTTGTGCATGGTTCAAAACATTTGTTTCAGGTGTGTAACAGACTCATTCCCTTTTGTTCAATTGTCTGTACCACCTTGTTCGTCTCCCGAATGAATTGTGTGTGGTCCCCCTTTTTATACCTCCCCAAACACCAACCTCCCCTGGCTGTTAAACACAAATTAGGGGATTAACTCAAGTACTTTCCCTTGGTGGCCACCATTCATATAACCGAAAGCAAGCGTTCTAGTGCATTGTGGCTGTTTTGTCTCCCAAACACAGGCAGCGGTACATGGTTGTCGAACGCCTGGAACTATTTTCGGCCATGTGGTCTCACGAACCTGGGCAAATATGTTACTGCTGCCCGTTCAACTTCCCGAACAACTAGACGAATGACGTTAGGGAGATAAGAACTTTCATCTGGGGGGAGCATTCGCTCCCTAAAAGCCAGGGGGAGTGTTCGTCAGTTTTCACACAGGAACCCCCGAAAGGAGACCGGCCATTGTCCTCAATTCCCTGGAACTGTTTTGGGCCATCGGCTCATGGCCGGCTGGTCAGAACTTTACCCAAATGGTGATTTCGTTCTAACAAACGGATCTGAGTGCTATTTGGATATGTTGTGTGCTCAGATCCGGGCTATTCGGGGATCTAAAACTTGTGGGATCCTGCTAAATATTAATATGTTTTTGGGGTGTTTTATGTATGTTTCCTGTATTTTCCTGTAAGTGAGAGATAATTGAGTTACTCAGTTTTGACTCAATTATCTCTCAGACAATGGATCGCCTGGGAGGGGCTTGTGTATATTTTGTATGGGGTCTGTGCATAAAAGGCTGTGTTTGAGCTAAATAAACCAGTTGTACTCCCAGAACTGTGTTTCATCCAGTTACTGGGGAGGGATAGAGGTATTCACATTTCAGGGCCTTGTTCCATAGTTCCTTTCTTCACGGTTTCAGCGGAGGGAAAAGTATTTGTCAGGACTAGCGCTCCGCTACAAGGTGAACGACTTTGTCTGAAAATATTTTTTTTCCAAGACGGACAAATTTAGAAAACTTGGAAGTTTAACTTGCCCAAATTTCGATTACAACAAAAGGACAAGAAAATGGGCCAATCAGTGTACTACAAAATACACAGTACACACTATGTAAGTAGTATGTGCACATTTTGCAGTACACTATCAAGATAGACAAAAGTAACTAGTAGAGGGAAAAAGAGGATGAGCAATAAAAAAACTATTACATATAATATACATAATCCATGATAATTAATTATACATAATCCAAAATAATGGAGTGCACTCAAAGGTCTTCCAAAGTGAATTGCTTTATTTTGCGTATAAATTATGTCTGTCCCAATCGACATTTTGATATGTTCTGGTCTTTTTCAAGATGAATTTAACTGTAAAACAAATGCCTATAAATAGATAAATGTGTAAAACAATTTACCAATCCAGTGTGTGTGCAAGCGGGACACGTGATCCACGCTGTGTGTGTCCGTGCATCATACATAGTTGCTAAGTGACATAACAACAAAGGCCCCAATACCAGTGCAATACATCATATCTGGAGGACTGAACAAGTGTATAGATGAGGGTTAGTACAAACAGAGCAAAGAAGGGTATCGCTCAAGTGCAGAGAAATACCAAACAGTGAAAAAAATATATACACACTTAAGTGATGTGAATTAAAACCTAAAATATCAGGGAATCCCCTAAGCTAGAGCTACACTATGTATTACTTATGTAACATATAACTATATGAATACAGACTTTTTTTTTTAACTGCTCCTCCTGTATTCCCTTTTCCTATTGGTTACTTCTTACTTGATCTGGAATAAAATCAACATTTAGTGTCTGTCCCGTAGCCACCAATAATTTTTCCCCCTGAATCGTCTCTCTTTTTATTTTGCACTATGGGTGGAATATTGAATCACAAATTATAATGAATATGCTTGTCCATTGCGTGGTTTGTTTGGTTTGTGATTCTGCAACATTTTGACTCAGAGTCCATGAATTTGTATGACCAGACTATCAGACGAAATTTAGACAAATGGCAGTTTCTAACATAATGAATCTCCAAGTCTACCATGCACAAATTAAGGTATCCTTACTAATAAACCCCCGAAGGTTAGAGCAACGTTTTAGTGATAGGAAAGCAATATCTACCTAATTGCTCATTTTTAGTAACTTAGTTACAGTGAGCAGGCGTTACAATGGGTTTATACCTCCCTTATACAAGTGTGTTTTTTTTTTGTTTTTTTTAGTAATACAGATAAGGGACTGCACACCCCAAATGATAAGAAAAATTCATCAGTGGTGCCTCTCAGACTGGTATAGCAATGTTTCCATTTAGTAGACAATGGCAACAAGTGACATTCTGCTATGCATACTTTATTCAGATGTTATTCAGATTTCTTTTGATCCTGAGGAAAGTCCATAGGTGGACTGAAACGTTGATTCTATTTTAAATATTTGGAAATCAAATATTTTTGGATTTTATGAAGACTGTGAGTGCAGCCTTATCTTTGGAATTGTTTCTACGCGAGCACAGGCTTTGGCACCCAGCACTGCAATAATACAGCTTGATAGTTAATACAATGTTAGAAAAAAAATCTGCACACCAGTCAAGCCATAAGACTTGCTTTTCACACAGAAATTACAAATTTGCAGTGATATTACTACCGCAAAGTATTCTGGGTGGGCATATGCAAATTAGTTTAATCACATACCCTATCACAGGTGCCTCATCCCAGGGCCCTATTTACTTGTACTGCAGAGAGCCCCAGATGGATTTTTTTCCCCAAGTAAGTGTTAACCTCATAAGAGCAGACATTAAGCTGTTAGAGTAGGACCTGCCAAAAATGGGGTACATTGACATTGTGGCAGGCTTATTTAATGTATGTTCATATATTGTAACTAAACCCCCATTATTTTTGCCTAGATTAGGTGTTTTTTTAAAAAAAACCTAATAAAATCTGGCAACATTGAAGTTGCTCTTTAGTGGATAAGTGAGTACGCTGGATCTTGTGTATTGTATATATATATTCCTAATGACCATTGGTCATTAAGTGGTTAACAGTGTTGGAAACAAAAGAAGAATGTTTTCTCCGTTACATCATCAGCCAAATCTGTAATCAAGATTCAATTCAGGGAATATTCAGAGGAGTATCCTTTGTTCTGCAAACATTGGCACATTTACTATGCAGACACAAAATCAACTGGCATATGTAGCTTTTCTATTTCTACTTCTTCTGCTAAGGATATCAGTGTGTATATCCCAAAAATTTTTGTACTCTTCTACTGTCTGTATTAGTTTTCTTTGTTACCTCGTGAGCCATCTATTCTAAAAAATAAAATAATATGCTTTGGTTTTACCATTACTTTACATCCATTAGCATTTAGTCTGTCTTTCTATAATTCTATATACCTGTATGTAGTGATGTCGCGAACATGAAATTTGCCGTTCGCGAACAGCGAACGTGAACTTCCGCAAATGTTCGCGAACGGGCAAACCCGGCGAACTGCCATAGACTTCAATAGGGAGGCGAATTTTAAAACCCACAGGGACTCTTTCTGGCTACAATAGTGATGGGCCCCCACCATTGGTATTTAGGGCCCCCACCCATCGCTCAGGGGTGGGGGCCGGGGGGAGGACAATAGGTCCCCCCCTATTGATATTTAGGGCCCCCACCCGCCCCTCAGTGGTGGGGCTGGGGGGAGGACAATAGGTCCCCCCCTATTGGTATTTAGGGCCCCCACCCATCGCTCAGGGGTGGGGGCCAGGGGGGAGGACAATAGGTCCCCCCTATTGGTATTTAGGGCCCCCACCCATCGCTCAGGGGTGGAGGCCAGGGGGAGGACAATAGGTCCCCCCCTATTGATATTTAGGGCCCCCACCCGCCGCTCAGGGGTGGGGGCCGGGGGTAGGACAATAGGCCCCCCTATTGGTATTTAGGGCCCCCACCCGCCATTCAGGGGTGGGGGCCGAGGGGTAGGACAATAGGTCCCCCCTATTGGTATTTAGGGCCCCTAAGGTATTTAGAGCCCCTATTTAGGACCCGCTCAGGGTCCTCCCCCCTTTTTTTACTTTAGGACCCCCACCTGCTCAGGGCTGCTCACTGTTTAATAGACATGCCCCTACTCGCGGTATTGCCAGCGAACCGTACGGGATATCACTACCTGTATGTCTAAATAGTGAGTTCCTATGGACCAGTAACACATTAGTTATTGCTATCAATCTATTTGTGTTAGTTTTAATGTTGTGCTTTGCTAATCTCTGTTACAGCTCTGAAATTGCTAGTTTGGTCAGAGTTAAAAAGGATTTAGTGTTTCAGAATGATTTGTCCCACTGGCCATATTATAGCTTTTTTAGGGCTGTTAGATTTTTTTACTCTTAGCTTTCTATGGCTGAACAAAAAAGTTTCTACCAAGTAGGGGTGCTAAGGTTTGTATGTGCGTTTGTATGTGCGTATTATTAAAGTGTCCCTTTAATAATTAATTCAATGCCGATTCGGTCTCCTTAAAGGCGGAATGTGTGCTCTCTTAGTTACAAATGCAAAACCTTGCACCAGACAGTACAGTTTTCTGTTGCATTCTTAAGAATTCAACGGTAATGAGTTCTCCAATTGGCTCTTACTAAACTTGATGAATAGCTGTCAATCACCAAGTACCAAATCCTAGTTAACCGGAAGGTCCATTGCAGCAGCTAACTGTATGCTTAACATTTTAACATTTTATATAATTCCATCAAAAATAAACTGGACTTGTCACAATGTCTGTGCTGTTTGTCTGCTTACTGTTATTTTACTAGTAGCGGCAATCACTGGGAAACAGTAAGAGCTATTGTTACAGCAGAAATAGCCTCAGACTGATCGTAAAGTCCCTTGCGATCCAGAAACTCCTTAATGCTTACTAGTTTCAGCTGTGACAGCAAAAAATTCGCAAGCCAGATGCTCAGATTTCAGCATCCTTAATGGTTTAACTATTTCTAGCAGAATGCAAACAAAAATCTTTTTAAAATTGTTGGTCATAAACATTAATGTATCAGTTTCCAAAAATAATTTGATTATTTAACTTACAAAGCGCCCTGCAATATGCCTCTGCATTTAAAATCATCATAGAAATCTTCAGTAAAAGCTTTAGTTACTGCATTTCAGTCTGTCATTTTTCTGCAATAATTCAATGAATGTGTTTTTGAGAGAAGGTCAAAAAGATATCTTGCAAATGTGTTCACAGGACAAAACTGCAGTTTTACAAAACAATTATGAAATCAGATGGTAATGTGAGTTTAAATCAATTTAGGATGTTATTTTTTATGTATTTACTCAACATGCATTTGCTAATATAAAGAGCTTCAGTAGTTGTCTCAAAAGTTTGCAAATAAGGTCAATACTGTGGCCAAATACATATAGGAGGTGCTGAGCATTTATCTCTGACCTAAAGAGACCAGGGAAATAGAATAGAAAATTTGTATGGCTAGAAAAATCGATAGCAGTGCCAGCGCTACCATAAGTAGCACAGGCAGCTGTCTTACGGTGCACCAGCCTGGAGGATGCAGTGCTCCCCTCCTGCCGGTCACAGCATGTAGCATGGTCCAGCCGTGGACCGTGGTGAAGAGTTTAACTAATCTCTACCAGGTCTGATAGGAAATGATCACTAAGAGCAAATAATTGTTTCCTGTCAGACCAAAGAGAGGGAACAGGAGTTCCTCCAACAAGGTCCATTGCTCAGCCATGCTACACAGGGGAGAACAGCTGGCACGTGGGCAGAGGGGGGAAGACACATGGGAGGAGGGAATGCTACATGACATGTGCATAGTCGCCTCTGCGGCATATGCTTAAACCCAACTCCAATCCCCATAAAACCACTGACACCATATTGTGTGGTAATAAATGATCACAGCTTTTATTGATAATAAGTTTGAACAAGTAAAAATTAAGGTCGTTGTCAACACCATGCCAACATTGACATGTAGATCCAGCATCCTGCCTTTATACAATTAAACCCCCCCGACAATGACCCACTCTAACATAAACAATAAATCCCAACAAAATTATAACACCATATAATTAACATTGAACACATAACCATTGCCACCAAGGACATCCATTTTCACAGTTCCACAATTGTAGGGGCATACCGAACCTACCAAACCAGTCCAAAGGTCTACCTATTTTCCCTGAACTAAACATTTTACCCCATATCAATCTGACTTACCCCCCAACTTTTCTCTCCATCCCCCGCCACAGTTTAGATCTTGACTCCTCAAGCCACCTGAGCGCTGCACCCCCACCCAGCAAAAAGATTGCTCACTGCAGGCTCTCCTGAAAACCCAACAGTAAAAAACCTAAGCCAACTTCGGAGAGGTGAACCCCATTATGCCTGTAATATCCTGGAAGCATGGCTTCCAAATCTATATGCCTAATCACCACCACCCTAAACCGCCTGGCATACATAGCCATCACCTTGTTAACTTTACTCCTAAACTTAGCCACCGCAGAAGGATTCCACGCGTGGCGCCAGTGACAATGAGGAACCATTTCCGACCAAATGACCACAACCCCAGGCACTAACTCTCTCAATCTGTCCACATTACTCTTTATACAGAGAATCAAATCCCTCTGGGGCACCAGCCCCACTCATTTCCCCCCGCGTGAAGCACTACCATATCGGACACCGGCCCCAAACTAATCTTACCAAAAATGTCCAAACAAATTGCACTCCAATCCCGATGGCAAACTGCAGCTCTCCGATGCGCCCAGTAAATGTAGGAATTTCCGACCAACCAGGCAGTCCAACCTAAAAAAAAAGAGACATAGAAATACCCCATAGGAACAGGTAACACCACAATTACCACCCCAACCCAATCTAAACCATTTTATAGGGCCTAACATAGGATCTGAACCTCACAGATTCCCACCTACCAATTCTCTTAACCAACTCATCCCCAAGACCCAATCAAGCAACCTCTGTCGCAGCGCCAATCCTAAAGGGATGAGTCCCAAATTGAACTGTATCCAAGCCTAAATGTGCCAAGGCAAACCTGAAGACCCTGAGGAACTGACACTTCGATAGGGCGGAACCATCTGCATGCAGGAAAAAGGTACCCCACACTCCACACTCCCCCGTCTCCACATGAACCCTTATAAAAACCTCCTCACAAAAATGGACACACCCCAATTCCGAGCCTCGAAAATAACATCACCAAACAGCCTTTTCCCCAAAAATCTGTCTTGGAAGTATGCTAATTAATAACCACCCTGTTATGCCACAATTTAACATCTAAAGACTGTAGACCCCCACTCCCAAAACAATTGGCACTGATTGCAACTTGCTTACCCAAAATGCCCCAAAAAAGGCCCAACTACAACCACAGAGAACAATAAGACTTTGTACTGGGAGAAGCAATTTCGGGCCATGCTCCCATTGCATTCATGGATGCCGTGACCCGAATGAAATGATGAGGGAACACCACCCCCAGTGGCCTTTGCCAAGATCCTCTTAAATACCCTACTGATAGGGATCTCCCCACATGCAAAGTTCAAACGACCAATCAAAGACTGCTAAGTTCGTAATGTAACTTTTTTGGCGTCCCTGACCTCCGACACCACCCCGCAAAGAGCAAGCAATTTGTCTTCTGGCAAACGACATTCTCCCGTGATGAAATCGATCTCCAAGCCCAAAAAACTCAAACACGTTGTGGTACCAACCGTCTTGTCACCCGCCAAAGGTACACCAAAAACATGCGCCACCCATTGCAAATGTCTCAATCCTATTCGACAAGCCTCTGAACCGGCAGGCCTGATGCACAGGAAATCATCCAGATAGTGGACCACAAATTAAATTTCTGCCTCGACCCTGACCACCCACTCCAAAAAGGTGCTACATGAGATAGAACACCCCATGGGAAAACAAAGATCTACAAAATACTTGACCTAAAAAAAAGCCCAGCAAATGGAGTTTGGAGTGAATTGAAAGGAGACGAAACGCCGATTCCATATTTGCCTTTGCCAACAATGCTCCGCGGCCCGCCTGCCAAACCAAATCAACTGCCTGATCAAATGACGCATACGACACTGAACAAAGAGCCTTATCAATAACATCATTTACAGACGATCCCTTTGGATAAGAAAGATGGTGTATCAACCGGGACTTACCAGGTTCCTTCTTTGGCACCACACCCAGAGGTGAAACCCTAAGATAAGGAAGTGGGGGCTCACAAAAGGCCCCACCATCATGCTTAATTGGACCTCTTTAAGCATTTTTTCCTGCACCACCCCTGGAAATTCCCCAACCGATTTTAAATTATGATGACGAGGAACCATTACCCTATCCCGGAACAGGATAACAAAACCACTAGTAAAACTATCCTTCAGTCATGAAGCATCGACCTGGTTACCGTAGTGGTTTAGCCACATTGCCCTCACTGGCATTAACCCCACCGGCAGCACATTGGACCGCACTTCCTGATGGACTGCCTGCGGACGCAGCCTTACTTCACTTGAAGCACCGATGAAGTATGTGGGTTCCTCCACATCTCGAGCACTCATGCTTAAACTGACATGTGTCCCCCCCACTTGCACTGCCCTTCATTTAAACCTTTTCTGTGGCTGGCTGACGAGGTGGAGGAAGATCCCGTGCCGGCCCCTGACTGAAAGGGGGAGGCCTTCTGTGCCATGATTAGCGTCATCCAGAGCGGTAGGTCCATTTGATCCCACCCCATCCCTGGATTGGCAGACAAGTGCTGACGAAACTGTTCATCATAACGTCACCACGCGAGACCCCCGTACGTGCGGTATGCTTCCCAAATACCGTCAAGGTAGCAAAGTTACTGGGAACAACAATCCAGAGACTTCTCGCCCATCATGCTAGCTAGAATGCAAAAAACCCTCAACCAATTTCCAAACGTCTTAGCAATCTTTCGGTAACGATGCTTCTTTTTCTCCTCCTCTTCTTTAGTATCCTTTTTATCCTCCTCTTTAAGATCTATAAACTCCTCCAGGGGGAGAAGGGAATAGATCTCCACAAACTCCTCTTTCCAATTACGTTCCTTCACTTCGGGCTTAAGATGACAGCACAAAGGTCCAGCAAAGGAAACATGCACATTCTGACAAGCCGCATCCGGAATACCCCCACGCAAATCCACCCACTGCCAAAACAGCCAATGTTGCCACTGTCTCCACCTCTGCGCTCCATCCTACAACAGGGATCCCAACTGTGCTTGACCCTAAACCTTCCCCCCTTGGCACCCAAACCTGACTAAAATTCACATCCTTTCCCCTACCCGCACTCCAAGAATCTAAGAAATGTTTTAAACTGTCTAACAGATCCCCTGAATGATGTACTGAAAGTAACTCACCCTCCGAACACCTTGCCTGAAGGCCCAGGAGGGTGTCATCCGAGATCCGCTGTCCTGACCAAAGCACTCTGGTGCTTCGAGCCATACTTCCCCAGCAGGAGGTCTCACCCTATCTGAGGGCAACCATTTAGACGACTTCCCAGCGTATGGTCTCACCTGATCCGTGGGCGACCGTCTTGGCGAATTCAGTCTCACCCGATCCGTGGGCGACCGTATTTGCGACCTTACATTGCTTGATCTCACGCGATCCGTGGGCGACCATCTTGGCGACCTGCAGGGAGAATACATCATGGGTAGGCTGGCAGTAGTATCCCTGACCTGCCTTACTCCCAAGTGGGAACTGTGAATTAATCCCCCACTGGCGTCCTGACCCCTAGGGCAGTGAGTGTGCGAATTAACAAAAGCATTTAATTAACAATAGTCCCAGTACCGCCCCTCTCTGGAGAACTCCCACTAATAGATCTTGGCCTACTATGCCTCTGGTACTCAATCCTAATAGGGGAATCCAAAATTCTCCCCATGCATATTTTGAAGGGGACCCCCTGCCATCCCGTACGATGACTGCTCCTAGAGGATACCTATCAGCATCCCTATGGAACCTGACATCATCCTTCTGAGTGCAGCGTTGGATGCCTACCCATGAGGAAAGCCCCCTGAGCTGTCCCTTGGCATCATCCCTATATGCGTACTGCCTGCTGCTCACCTCCCGACCCACCCCATGTCATCCTAATGTTAACCTGGGAGGGGACACACTATGCTCCCGTAACCTGTCAGAGGAAATTATGGAGCGCCACCCGTCAGTGGAAAGAGGGGACCCACCTGCCATTTGTCTGGCCGTATGCCACCCTGCTTTTGCCAACCAAACCTGTACTGGGGCCCACCTCAGGGGAAGCCCTAGGGCTAGCAAAAGTGGGGACAACAGTGTTGGGAGCCGACTCACCTGGCTGATGAACAGCTGATGTCTCAGCTCTTCCACTCCAAAAAGCACTTCCAGCGTTACCAGATTCTGCTGCAAAGTTTGCCGTTCGTCCTGCATCATTCCTGCTGTTCACTGTGCGAATAAGTCTCTGACCCGAATAGGAAGCAACGTGTGGTTCTTTTGTATGTATTTTTATTGAGCACAGGCTCCTGTAATGTAATACAGAGGAGAAGCTTTAAATGTTTTTATTAAATAATTTTTGCCTTAGTGTTTTATGCAGTATTTCAATTAAACATTAAAGAAATACTCCAAGCACCATAACCACGATTGCTCACTGTAGTGGTTATTGTACCAGGAGTGGCCTGGCACTAAAACAGTTTGGCTACTTACAATGGGTTACATGAGATCACTCTTGGCACCATACCCAATACAGCTTGCTGTTGTGGCTATGGTACTTAAAGGGTTCCTTTAATTCATTTATTTCAATTTCATGATGGATTGCATTGTTTCTGTCAAATTTAGGCATTGCTTTAATTTCAGGTAAAAAAATAAATTGTTTGTTGGCTACTTTTCTTACTGACTACCTACTGACTACCTACTGACTTCTACTTGTGAAAACTTGCCAAGTCACAACATGACCTTTAGTAAACTCATAGTCAAAATGCACTATGCATGGATAATATAATCTTACTCATGGGAGAAGACACTATAAAATGTGTCTCATTCACGTGGATATGATGACCTTACTAGGGTTAATGAGTTAATTTAAGAAAGGGTGACTATCAACCTGTGTTACTCTTCATGAGTGTGGTTTATTAGTGAAAATGACATTCAGAAGAATCCATTACAATGATCACTATATTTTTTTGATAGCAAATACTGCTCAGAGAAGCCCACCACCGTACATTATTTCTATATACCACGAGTTGGGTATAATTTGCAGTGTTTAATTATTTTGCATTTTTGCACTGAACATACACGAAAATACTACATAGTTTTGTGTGCGTATAATTTGTGTCCCTTAAAGTGATTCTCAGCTTCTTTGCAAACTCATTAACTTATGGAAATAGAAATTTTGAAGAGACATGCCGGCCGTATATTGTTGTTGTTGTTGTTGTTGTTGTTCTTTAACCCCTTCAGGACCGGCCTGTTTTTGCGATGTTTGTACGTTAAGGACCAGAGCAGTTTTAACACTTTTGTGGTGTTTGTGTTTAGCTGTAATTTTCCGCTCTCTCATTTACGGTTCCCACAGTGGCGTACTAAGGGGGGGGCGGGGGGGGCGGTCCGCCCCGGGTGCCATCCAGTAGGGGGGTGCCACACTCTGTCCCTCCTGCTGGTCGTCCTCTCCCTCGCGGCTCAGGCGCTCAGTGAGTGAGTCAGAGCACAGGGAGGGGATTCCCAGCCTGTGTTCTGAGTCATCACTGAGCCCCAGGGATGCTGTTATGGAGTGTGCCAGCAGGGGGCGCAGAGCGTGCATTCTGCAAGATTTCTCCCCTGCGGCCACTCTGCCTGCACCTCCTGCACTGCCTGGGCTGGGATGGAGAGAGACAGCCCCTGAATCATGGTAAGTTAATATTATTATTGTAAATTCACCCTCACCCCCCCCCCCCTCAGTCACCCTGTCAACCCCCCTCAGTCACCCTGTCACCAGTCACCCCCCTCAGTCACCCTGTCACCAGTCACCCCCCTCAGTCACCCTGTCACCCCCTCCCTCAGTCACTCTGTCACCCCCTCAGTCACCCTGTCACCCCTCCCTCACCCTGTCACCAGTCACCCCCCTCAGTCACCCTGTCACCCCCTCCATCAGTCACTCTGTCATCCCCCTCAGTCACCCTGTCACCCCCCCTCACCCTGTCACCCCCCTCAGTCACCCTGTCACCCCCCCTCACCCTGTCACCCTGTCACCCCCCTCAATCACCCTGTCACCCCCCTCAGTCAACCCCCTCAGTCACCCTGTCACCCCCTCCCTCAGTCACTCTGTCACCCCCCTCAGTCACCCTGTCACCCCCTCACCCTGTCACCCCCCTCAGTCACCCAGTCACCAGTCACCCCCCCTCAGTCACCCTGTCACCCCCCTCAGTCACCCCCCTCAGTCACCCTGTCACCCCCCTCAGTCACGCTGTCACCCCCCTCAGTTACCCTGTCACCCCCCCTCAGTTACCCTGTCACCAGTCACCCCCCCCAGTCACCCTGTCAACCCCCTCAGTCACCCTGTCACCCCCTCAGTCACCCTGTCACCCCCCTCAGTCACCCTGTCACCCCCTCAGTCACCCGGTCACTCTGTCACCAGTCACCCCCTCCCCAGTCACCCTGTCACCCTGTCACCCCCCCAGTCACCAGTCACCCCCTCCCTCAGTCACCAGTCACCCCCTCTCTCAGTCACCCCCCCTCAGTCACTCTGTCACCAGTCAACCCCTCCCTCAGTCACCCTGTCACCCCCTCCCTCAGTCACCAGTCAACCCCTCTTTCCCTCACTCTGCTACCTGTCACTCCCTCCCACGCTCTGTCAGCCCCTCCCTCCTACGCTCTGCCACCTGTCCCCTCCTCACTCTGCCAACCCTATCCCACAGCACACTATGTGCCTTACAATGCCCTACACACACTACATACACTACATCCCACCCCCACACTATGTGTCTTACCCATACTACATCCCTATCACCCCTACACCAGGTCTGTCTCCTAAATTACTATCAATAAAGATTTGTATCAGGACAAGTAGATTGTCACGGCAGACAAGTAGATTGGGCAAACACTTTAGTCCCTGGACAAGTAGTTTTTTTTTAAAAAAAAAATTCAACACCCCTGCCCTCTCTGCCATATACACCCCCACCATGTCATAATATCCTCCCTGCTATAAACCCACTACCTGGTCATAATTCCCACCCTGGCATATACCCCTTTAACATGTCATATAATACTCACACTGCCATAATCCCCTCCCTGCTATATACCTCCACCGTATCATAATACACACCCTGCCATACACCCTGGCCCTGCCTTGACATAATATCCTCTCTTCCATATAACACCCAATCCCATTGTTCCCACCCGTGACATAAAACACCATATACTCACCACCTCACCTGCAGTCACCTCCTTCAATCCACTGTGTGCAGTGGCACACACTGTCATAGTATCCACCACACTGTCCCACCCTGCCATATACCTTTCTCCTGATAGTAATACTCACCCACTTACATATACATCCACGTTTTCACATTCCCCCAGACAGATAGGACAGATATATACTGGAAGGCAGTGAGATTAAACATTTTTATGGACCATATAGGAGTTTGTGTACGCCCTGCAGTAAGCCGGCAGCCGGGGTATGACAACATCCTGGCATCGGCATCACTACTGGTCGTGCAAGTGAGCTGTGAAGGAAGAGCACAGAGATCCCAGCCCAGCAGCAACCGCTTGTCACTCCCAGAGTAAGGTAGGGAGGTTGGTTGGACCTCTTAATAACTAAATGCGTTTGTATATCTGTGGTTGTGTATATGTTTAGTAGATAGCTCCCTAATTTGGTGTCCTTAAATATGTCAATCCCACATAAGGATAACAAATAAGTGAGTTATCTACTAAACAACCTAAAGATTAAAATTAAGAAAAAGGCTTTTTAAATTTTGATCTTTTAGCTATTTAGTAGAGAATTCCCTAAATTGGTGCCCTTATGTGAGATTCCATATGTAAAGATACCAAATTAGGGTGCTGTTTAGCAGATAGCTCCCTTATTTGGTGTCCTTAAATATGGCAATCCCACATCTCAGCATCTTGCCAACACTACACACAAACACATCCCTGCATTCCAGTGCAAACACTACATACAAACACACCTCTGTATTAAAACATCACCATTATATATAACCACACCACTGCATCTCGCCAACACTACACACAAAACCATGCCTGCATTAAAATGCCAACACTACATACAAACACACCCATTCATTCACTCACACTTACTCCATACAAAAGCATGCTTACATTGAAACATGCAAGCACTGCTCAATGTCAATGCTACATACATTTAAAAAAATGTGGGTGTTTTGTACATTTTAAAGTGCAGGGGGGGGGGGTGCCAAAACTAGGACCCGCCCCGGGTGCCATATGCTCTAGGTACGCCCCTGGGTTCCCATACAAGTTATATATTGTTTTTTTCAGGACAAAAGGGGCTTTCTTTACATACCATTATTTGTATTATGTCCAATATTGTATTTAAAAAAAATAATAAAATATGGTGAAAAATTTAAAAAAAAAACATGTTTTTGGACTTTTACTAGAACAATCTTTTACTTATCTACAAAAGCTAATGAAAAAAACAGCTAAATAGATTCAAAATTTTGTCCCGAGTTTAAAAACACCCAGTGTTTACATGCTTTATTGCTTTTTTTTGCAAGTTATAGGCCTATAAATACAAGTAGGAAATTGCTGTTTCAATATATATATATTTTAAATGTATCAATAGTGACCTTGTAACACCGTTATCTGTCATAAATCCCCGAAACACACCTAACATGTACATATTTTTTTTAAAGTAGACAACCCAGGGTATTCAAAATTGGGTATGTCCAGTTTTTTTTAGTAGCCACTTAGTCACAAACACTGGCCAAAGTTAGCATTTATATTTGTTTGTGTGTTAAAAATGCAAGAAACGCTAACTTTGGCCGGTGTTTGTGACTAAGTGGCTACTAAAAAAGGCTGAACATACCCCATTTGCAATACCTTGGGTTGTCTTCTTTTGCAAATGGTATGCCATCATGGGGCTAATTCTCATTCCTTGGCTACCATACGCTCTCAAAGGCAACCTAACCAATCCGACAAATTTCAATAAAAAAAAAAAGTAAAATCAAGCCTTATATTTGACCCTGTAACTTTCACAAACACTATAAAACCTCTACATGTGGGGTACTGTTATACTCAGGAGACTTCGCTGAACACAAATATTAGTGTATCAGAACAGTAAAATGTATCACAGCAATAATATCCTCAGTGAAAGTGCTGTTTGTGTGTGAAAAATGCAAAAAAATTCACTTTCACTGACAATATCATCGCTGTGATATGTTTTACTGTTTTGAAACACTAATATTTGTGTTCAGCGAAGTCTCCCGAGTAAAACAGTACCCCCATGTACAGGTTTTAGGGTGTCATAGAAAGTTACAGGGTTAAACACAGTGCTAGCAAATTAAATTATCTGGACTTTCGGCCTGGGTTGGCAGGCAGGTCCCTCAAATTGCAATCATTAAAATTACTTAATTAGGTAAAAATATTACATAAATACACATGTAGAATTTTAATATATATACATATTTATATATTTGACGTCTACGTGTATATTTATGAAATTATTTATGTAATTATGTATATGGACATATGTATATTTCGTATTGTTTTTATTTATTTATTTATACATAGATATATATATCATTACATTCTAAGTATATTTTGATATAAATATATATATATATATATATCAAAATACTGTTAGAATAAAATTGCATATATAAATATTTTTTTATAATTATTAAAAATTATTTTTATTTTTTGTTATTTATTTTTATTAACATATTATTTGTATTTTATAATAATATATATATACCATATATATAGCAATTATATATATATTGTATATATTCGTGTGTAATTTAAATATAAGTGTATTTTTATATTAATATACGTATATATAAATATAAAAATACACTTAATATGACATTATATATATATATGATACATATACATATATTATATATAGATATAATACATGTATATATATCATATATATATACACATATTATTTATTTATTTTTACACTGATTTTACACTGGTTTTTTTTTTTTACTTTATTTTTTGGATTTTTTACTTGCAGGGAGACTGCCTGTCAGCACAGACAGTCCCCCTGCAGGCAGATACAAAGACCCCTATTGCGGTCATGTGATCGAGTGATCACATGGCCGTGGGGTCCTGATCTGCCGAGGGGGGACTGCCCGGGCAGACAGGCAGTCCCCCTGGACCGGGTGGAGCACTGATCGCCGCCGTGGGACCGACGGCGATCAGGTAAGTAGCCCCAGACCGTTATGACGGTTCAGGACCGTCAGCGGTCCAAACGCACGTTTTACCGCTGACGGTCCTGAATGCAATCGGTTAATGCAATCTTTTTTTTTTTGTAAAAGAACCCCTGAATGAATAGGCTTATGATACGCAACATTTCAGAAAGAAATTCCGCCAAATTAATTTACTTTTGGAATAGAGTCAACCTTTACGTTTTTAATACCTTAAAATTACTGTTTGAAATGCTGCCCAAATTGTTGGAGCTGTGTAAATGCTGATAATAATTACAAAGTGACTTTCCTATAGGAGTTGTTTACATTCCTTCCAGCATTTAAAATGGACAAAGATGAACACTTTAACCTTAGGGGTGAGAGTGTGGGTTCAGAACAATAACAATGCATCTTATTTAAACAGCCTGATTTATTTGCATATATTTTTATTGAAAAAGTATTTTGCAATATCAAACATGCATCTTGGCGTCCATGGAGCGAGGAACGTGCACACCTTACCTTCTGGCCGTCGGTTGGTTCCTCCGCTTCTCAATGGCATGCCGTGAATGTAAGGCACACGGCACCTACTCCTGGACACAGCCACGTTGGTTGTGGCATGCAGGGGAAGGAAGGTGAGCCTTGTCTGTCCTTGATACAGACTTTGTAGGCTGGTCCATAGAGACAGGTGGGGCATTACTGTCATTTCACTAAATATATAACATATAAAATCAATTATTTTTTTCATGCATCCCCTTTTTTTCCCTTTAGTGGTTACTTACTCTTACTGGATCTGTGAAATGAATTTAGTGAAAACTTACCTGTGTACTGCAACGTATATACATAATATTTATATTAGGTACATGTGTTGCAGTACACTAACGTGCATTTTTGTGAAATTTTCCTTTGTCCAAATTGTTTTCCAGAAAAGATTTCATAGATGAAATTCATTCAAGCTCCACATGGTCGAAACCTGATTTTTTTCAGACAAAACACATTTTTACGCTGTGCACAAGACCACCAAGAATGCCAAAAGAGTGTGTCAGCTACTAAGTTAAGACTGAGTATATGCGAGTCTAAGCTATTTCTAGGGAGAGATATTTGTAGGTCATAAGCGTATAGCTGAAATACCTTACGATCACAAATTTAAATGACAATGTCTCTTAGGTGACCTCCACCTGATGTAATAAGCCCACTGGAAGACTAGGAGAACATATAACTAGTAGAACATATTTTATTAACCTATTTTTTTGTCTATATTCTATACTTTAATCACTGGTCTTTTATTTTGTCTTCTGTTTTCACCACACTCACTGTATATTGCTTCTAATTGCTATTTTCATCATATTCACTGAGTATGGTTTACTGATTTACAGAAGTAGTACCGATGTACACAAGTAATGGATCTATATATTTTTTTTCTTTCTCACACAGTTTTGTGAATAGGAAGCTAGAGATAGGCAGGGAGCATCAGCACCCAGTCCATGGCTTCCTCATTTAAGCTTCTGACATCGCAGGAAACCAGGGAGCAGAGTGGATGGGTTCTGCCTTCAACCTTGGGGTTAAAGGTTCACAAACAGTCTAACTCATTAAGATAAGACCGAGCCCAGGACCTCCTGGAACCATACCATCTTCATTTAGGTGTTTCTTTAATGTCCCTTTAATGTACATTTCTCCTCTACATTGTACACACATGGGCCTTGTCGAATAGTACCTTGTAGGAGGTCTAAGGCAGGGTCTTCTTCTCCTTTTGGATCAGTGTGACTAACTATATATCCCCTGTTTCTATAACTACTAATGTTTATTTTCCATAAATTCTAAAGCATGCTGGAAGACAAAATGGCAACTCCCCAGATGGATATGGTAGTCTTCCTTTGAAGAACTTTAATCTTACAGAGTACTAACTATCTTAGATGAAATCAGTATAGCATTAGTTGGCTTTTGTGACATATTTGGATTTGGTGCTTAGGCAGCACCTTTCAACAGAGGCTCACTAATATCCCTGTATAGACAGACAAAAAAAAAAATGGATAGATATGTAGCTAGATAAACTTTACGTGATCTTCCCATTATTTAATTGGGAAGATTACATTTGCAATCTGTATGATGCGTTGATGTTTGCAATCTCTAAGATGCATCAGTTACACCAGCTGTACAATTATTATAATAATGAATGGCCAGTACGACACAGATCATCTCCATGCAGTCTTCATGCAGAGGTGATAACAATGATCGTCAGGGAGCCAAGATGAAAGCATCCCATTCCTTGTTGCAGGATAAAGTGGTGTGGATGTCTATATTTAATTCTACTTTTACATTTCACATATACATATGCTTGGTTGTATAGAATGCTGAGAGGGTAGTGGATGCATGGAATAGCCTTCCAGCTAAAGTGGTGGAGGTTAACACAGTGAAGGAGATTAAGCATGCATGGAAAAGGCATAAGGTTATACTAGACTTAAGGTAAGGCCAGGGACTAATGAAAGTATTTAGAAAATTGGGCAGATTAGATGGGCCGAATGGTTCTTATCTGCCGTCACATTCTATGTGTCTATGACAGACAGACAGATAGACAGACAGATAGATAGATCAGCTGTACAATTATAATAATGAATGGCCAATAAAGCACAGATCATATCCATGCAGTCTATTCTCATTCAGCACGCAAACATGCATGTCCTGGTCTTTCCATGATTACAGGGAGTTAACCCCTAAATGGCAGGGGAGATAACCCCTGAGTGGTCCCTTGTGGCTGAGACTGTAGTTCCCATTAAATTCTATCCTTGCAGTAAAGTCCTCCCTTAACCTATATACTTTGCTAACACACTACAATAAATATTAACCCCTACACTACACTATATTATATCATCATATATATGAAATATTGGTTTATACAGTAAACTACACTATCACAAAACTATAACTTACACCAACACTACCCTAATACTAACCATTACACAACACTGAGGTGCTCCACCTAGGTCTCAGGGAGCATTTGTTTCCCTTAGTCTCAGGCACCTTCCTTTCAAAAAGCACTCTCCTGGCAGGTCACACTTCCCTCCAAAAAGCGCTCTCCTGGCAGGTCGCAAAGTGGTTCAAAACCTCAGACCAAGTTGTCCAGGAACCGCAAGGTCACCTTGCCAAAAATAGTTCCATAACATTCGTGGCTAAGTACCGCTTAGGTGACCGGGAACCACAAAGTCCTCATGCCAAAATTAGTTCCATAGCGATCGCGGCTAAGTACCGCTGAGGACCATTCGTGGATTTGTTCATACGAGTTGTTCAACCAGGGAGCTAGGATTGGGTTCATTTTGTGAGAAGGGAAAGTGCCGAACCAGGGCCACCAAGGGAAAGCTGCTAATGGTGGCTGGACAGGCTAACTCCTGAACGGGGGTCTCTGACCATAGGACCATAGTCGGTGGGCAGGAGGCCAGATTGCGCACACCTCCAGGAGTTTGTGGCAAACATTCGTGGGAAGGATCGTTAATCACAGATAGATAGATGGACAACACACATTGTACATACACCTACAATAACTGAAAGTTGAAGGGAAGAATTATGTCCACTTTAGATGCAACATAAACTAAAACATAACTATTTTCATTTTTGTAAGCTGGAAATTACATCCCTAATTTTTCGTTGCCATTTATTTGTTTCCAACAGAAATAGAGCCAAAACCTGCAGTGCGTTGCTCATAGAGAATCTCCCGCTGTTTATTCTCTCTCCACTCCATCAGGCAGTGCGGACATGTTTTCCATGCAGACATCAAAGGATATTACCAGAAAAAAAAAGTAATTTTGCTTTTCTCCGATTAGGTTGTTTGAGGTCTGCTAATGTCACTAGATGAGTGTGAATAAGCAGACATTCATTTTGGCCGTGAGCTAATTTTAAGGGGAAAACGTTTACGGTTTAAAGTCAGCTATCAGGGAGAAAACCAAAGAGGTGAAAATAGAAATCCTGTTTTACGGGAATGCAAGTTTAAAGATTTAGAAAAACACAAATATGTAAAAGTCATGAGGCCTACTTGTTTAAAAAAAAATCTTTCACCCAAAGCATAAATCTTTTTGTTTTTTTGTTTTTTTTTTGTTTAAAGATACATTTCCAGTTACTTGACTAAGTCACATGTACATTGCATTGTTTGCCATACTTACTTGCACTTACAGAGAACCAAAATCCTGTGCTCAGGTTATATAAAGTATAGTAGCCTGCAAACGACAAGTGTCAGAGGGCAGGTGAGGTGACACTTGCAAAATGCAAATCGAAGTTACAAATAAATTCCATTTTAAAATTATTGTACGTTCCCAATAAAGAAATTCCTTCTATGTACTCTTAGATACACAGGTTGATTCACTAAAGTGTGAATTATCATGAAGGAATTCACAGTGGACTACAAACTGTAGGCTAAAATAACTGAAATTAAAACACAGCTCACCTGGTAATATTTTTTCCATGTGGCCAATTTTTCTAAACATTAATCTAAGGAGCTTTAGTTTTATACACATGCCTCGATTACAACCCTGCAGATACCATTTTACAGCAGTTTTGGGGCTCCACACTGTTGAAAATATTGTATTAGGCAATTCAATTGCATTCATAGAGGACAAAATCCTTAATAAATGGCCATGAACATATCAACAACAAAGAGTTGTCGATAAACACTTTTTTTTTTACTTAAAAACTTGTCACAAGTTTATAGAAAGAAAATATAAATACATAAATAAAATAAAAAAGGTCCTTATGCCTTGCTACAGCCAATACGACTTACATCAACTATTAGTTTAATTGATCCTAGAGTAAAACTGTTTTTAATTTTTTTGGTTTTAGTGTGTTCAGTCTAGTGTGTGCTGTCAAAGTGTGTGAGCACTGTGGAGTGTACCGTGGGCTGTCATGCAAAGTGCAATGCTCCTTAAAATTAAATACAATATTAGTAATTTCACTAAGCAGCAACCCATTTTCCAACAGAAACATATATTTTTGCCAAAGAAGTTGGATTCGTTTAGACAATACCTTATATCCTTAATTATTAAAAAAAAAAAAAAAAAAAATAAACAGGTCCACCATCATACTGTAAATGTTACATCCTTCTAATATCTTGATGCTCCAATTGGTGACTCAAAAGTAGCGGAATCATTTGTAGTTGCAGCAGCTAGTTAGCTCGTCCCATAAAGAAGACAACCAGCTTCACAATAAATTCTGATACCCCTTGCACTGGCACTTTAACTCCTTCTACTACAGCTAGTTCAAGCATTACAGCTTTACTGTTTTATGGTGCTTGAAGCAAGAGATCGGTGAAGCCAGCAGACCTGATGCCTTCCACTGCCACGATTATAAAACACTGGTATCTGATTTCATAAGTACAAGACGAAGAGTGGAAGGTATTGTATCACACTTAAACACAGTTTGAGATCACTTTGAGAGCTTCCAAGAAGGGCAAATTGCAAAATGTAAATAGCGCAACAAGGAAGTGAATAGGGAGAGAATAAATGGTCATTCACTAATGCCGTTATAAACCAACATATGTGAAGACACCACAATTCTGTATTACTGAGGCAAGAAGCAGAAAGAGGAAGTCCTAGGGCAGGCAGCACTGTTTCTGAGTCTGTGCAATCAACTACTAAGGAAGGTCACCTCACAGTCACAGGAAAAAGTGAGTGGGCATAGACAATTGATGACACACTTACTCCTTCCACCTGGAGAAGAACAAAGCTTCTTCATTAATAGTCTATAGAATTCGTGACTAGCTTACATGTGGGAATAACAGTGCCCTATCTTCAGCTCCTCTGTGGAGGTAGCAGTTTCTGCAAGATTCAGAAAGCAGGGCAAAATGAGTACAATAAAAGCATTTTAAATGGTAAAAAAAAAATGGAAAATGTAAACGGGTAATTGATGATCCACTTAACGAATTCACATTTGATTTTAAACTCTTTTTTTTTTTCAAATAAAACAACTCCAGCTGCTGCTAGGGTACTGTTTAGGTTTGTTTTGTTTCTTTTAACTGAAGAATAATTACTGACGTTACAGATTGGATTTGTGGGTAAGCGTTTTTCTTCTCAGGAAGGAAAGGGTGAGTGGATCGTCATTTGCCCACTGAAGAATGATTTCAAAATTTTTGGAAAATGTGTGGGTTATGCTGTTTGTGCATTTTCGTGTGGGCTGTTTGCAGTATTTGCATGTTGGGGATCTTTCTTTTGCAGCTGTTGGTGTGTATGTATGTGGATGTGCAGGTGGCTTTCTTGCAGCCCAGTGATGACCAGGTTGGCCAGGTGCATATCAAGGGCCGGGGTGGCAATGACTGCTGTGAGCTACTCTCCTTCAGTGTGGATTCCCCTTCACAAGCACTGGAAGGACGTGATCTGAGGACTGCTCTTCACCACCTGCTGCAATCACCCCTGTCGCTGAATGCTTGGTTGACACTGGCAGATATGTGAAGAAGTCCCACTGGGACATATGTCAGTACAGCTGCAAAGGAGGTCCTTAGAGCTCCCCAGCCTCTTCTGGTCTGAGAGCCTTCTGTACCATGCAAAGGCACCTTGTGCCATTCATGGCAAGCATGCCATAGGCTGCTCACCCTTGGGTTAGGCAATATTGTAACCATGTTTGCATTACTGCACACTAATAGTCACCTTTCCCCCTATTCTGACTTGCCTAAATGTTTCTCCAGATATTTCTTCAAGAATGACATTTGGAGGGACAGAAGTAATCTCATTTCAGGATAATTTATTTGGCCATAACAAACTTGTGAAGTCCACAAAATGTTTCTGAAAAACAAAAAAGCATGAACTGTGGCGGAACTTACACTTATTTGTATATTTTCTCCAGATTCCTTTTGTGTTTTGGCCACCCCGTGCCCATTATTGGTGCAGGGAATCTTGAATGTATTGCTTGTCTGTGCCTCTCCCCTTTGCCCTTTTTTTCCTGTCCTATTGTTTCCCCAGCAGGGGTTGTCCCAGTCACACTGCCAGACCGGTTTAAACTAGCTGCTTTGTCCCTCCTCAATCTCCCATCAGGATTTTGGGATTGAAACCCCTGTCGTATTGCGTTGGAGACCCCATGTAGGGGTATTTGCCAAAAAGCCATGTGTGACCAAATAAACCTCATTTGACTCCCAGATCGGTGTGTCATCCAGTTACTGGGGGAATGGGCTATATCTCCTAAGCAGCGCTTCCTTTCCAGCTTCAGAGAATCCCAGCGGAGATTTTAGTATTGCAGCTCCGCTACATGATCTTTCATAGTGCGCAGACAATCTAGGTCAAACGGTAATTATATTATCTACCATTGCGATCTGTAGCTCTAAAATAGAGAACAATGGAAAGAGAATTACAGCAGTCAGTAGCAAAAATTAGAAAAGTTAAATTTTAAAACAACTGTATGAGAACTGTAAAATAAACTGAGAAGGCTGAAGAAAATTGAAGAAATAAAGGTAGACGTATGCTGCATAGCGCTCATTTTTTTTTGTAATGCATTTGTGTCAGAACATGCAGATTTGTGTTCTTTTGTCCCTTTTCAATTCAATTACATAAATAACTTCTGAATGTATGCCGTATTCTTAGGAGCTAGGCACCATTGCCAGTATTTTCCTTTACACATTGTTCTTCTAATTGTTAATTTTTAACAATTAGTTGGGTATTCAAATGCAAATCAGAATGAATAGACACGGGATGGAGATGCTAGTATTTTTTTTTTACGAATAATAAATCTTCATAAACTGAGCACATTGTTAAGTAACTACAAAAAAATGAACTTCTGGAAACTAGAAATACCTGTCTTATTCTTTCTATATGTTTGGAGTGGAGAGTGGTAAATTATGCATTGCATTCACATTCGCCCTGATTTGTATTTTTACAAGGCGGCGGCGCAGTTTGACATTAACTCTGGATTTTACAAGGGGTGTTCAGTGCTAGTGGTTCTCTTAGTTAAAAGAACCAATGGGTTTTTAAAATACTATTAACGTGTTGTTAGAATGAAGGGACTCAAAGCATCTGTAGCAGACAATTAATAGAAACATTTTAGAAGTTTTGAGATGTAAATATATATATCACGTGCACGTGGATGGTCTCGTGGGGGCTTATTCACTAAAGTCCGAAATGGGGTGGAGGGGCTAAAATTTAATTGGCAACATTTAGGCTAAATTGCTGATCTTCAACAATTCTCCAATGCAGCTATAGCCACAGTTTAGCCTCATGCTTACTATCTGAAATTTAATTCGCTACAATTTGGGCTTCGGTAAACACCCTGTTTAGTGTTGGTTTGTGGTGTTCTGGTAGCAAATAAATTTAATAATAATTATGCAAATATTTATTTGACCTAATGTTTATTTATATGCGTAGAGCATCTACAATAGTTGCTTGAAAATTGAATTTGTAATATAAATGCTTGCTTTTAGATAGGCAACTGTACTTACTGTACATTATGAAATGATCCCAATCTCCATTCATTCTTGTATTATTATTTATGAACTTGCATTGCAAATAGGCATTTAATCACTTTGCAAATCCCCCCTCTTCTATATATGTCTATATCTAGTTGTTACATCTACTTTTTGTGACAAAACTTACGTTTGTTCTTGTATAACATTTAAAATGTTTCATCATTAAATATTCCAGGGATGTCCGAACCCCAGATGTTGTAGAACTACAACGTCCATAATGCTTTGTCATTCTAAAGAATTCTGAAGGCATGCAAAGCATCATGGAGTTCTACAACATCTGCGGATCTAACTTTTGGCTGCTGTTTATATATACGGTTTTAATATATTTGTCCCCCTCCCCCCACAATATTTAAGTACAGAATAAATAAATGAATACAAGTCAACTTGTGCAGATGTGCAGAAGTACCTGATCTATAAATAGAATTGCTATAAATAAAATGATTTTAACTTCCTATCCATGCCACATTTCAAATATATGTACATGAAAAAACAGAAGAAAACTTAAGGTGCTCCATAGTGAGAGAGTAATTGTAGTTTATCACCAATAGAAAAGTGTGAAATATTTTCACTTTTTAAACCTTTTTTTCCTTCAAAACAGGTCCACGAAGGACTCGTTAGCCTTATGTAATCTAAAGGAACACTCAAACACCTTAACCTCTACAGCGCCATCAAAAGTGCTTGTATGGGCAAAATTGTAAGGCGCCCCTACCCTGGCAAAACAAATCTAGTTCTCTGTTGCTTAATCCATGATTTGTATGACACACAGGAAAGTCATGAAGTCATATGAACAGCGTATGATGTAATACCCGGAGGCTGCGCGGCAGCGCTCTAGTGAGCAGAGTGGTTAGCTATCGGCAGACCAGGCCAGCCACTCACTCCTTCTTCCCTCCTGCTCACAGAACCTGCTGGAGCAGAGAAGAGATTGTGCAGGCTGGGCTGGAACTGGTGAACAGCTCATCTCGAGGTAAGGGAATATAAACTGTAATACAGAATATTACATTTTGGGGAGGGCAGTGTTAAATTGTTGGGAAGGCAGTATTAAATTGTGAGGAGGGGGGCAGTGTATTCAATTGTGGAAAGGGAGGGCAATGTTTTGCATATGGAGGAAGGGGCAGTGTATTTAATAGGGAGGGGGGAGGGCAGTGTATTCAATTCTGGGTAGGAAGGGCAGTGTATTGAAAAGGGAGGAGGGGCAGTGTATTGAATTGGGGGAGGGCAGTGTATTGAATTGGGGGAGGGCAGTGTATTAAATTGGTAGGAGGGAGACAGTGTATTAAATTGTGGGGAAGGGCAGTGTATTGAATAGGGAGGAGGGAGAGCAGTGTATTAAATTGTGGGGAGGGGGCAGTGTAATTAATTGGGTAAGGGAAGGGGAGGGCAGTGTATTAAATTGGGAGGAGGGAAGGGGAGGGCAGTGTATTAAATTGGGGGAAGGGAAGTGGAGGGCAGTGTATTAAATTGGGGGAAGGGAAGTGGAGGGCAGTGTATTAAATTGGGGGAAGGGAAGTGGAGGGCAGTGTATTAAATTGGGGGTAAGGGAAGTGGAGGGCAGTGTATTAAATTGGGGGTAAGGGAAGGGGAGGGCAGTGTATTAAATTGTGGGGATGAGGGGCAGCGTATTAAATTGGGAGGAGGGGGGCAGCGTATTAAATTGGTAGGAGGGAACGGGAGGGCAGTGTATTAAATTGGGAGGAGGGAAGGGGAGGGAAGGGGAGGGTAGTGTATTAGATTGGGGAGGGGGACAGTGTATTGAATAGAGAGGAGGGGGCAGTGTATTAAATTGGGAGGAGGGGGTGGTGTTTTAAATTGTATGCTGTTGTGCTGGTATGCAACTATTTCCAGGGCTGGTTTTCATTCCCAGTCCGACCCTATTTGTGACCTACCTGTATTGCGAAGGCTCCCACTTATGACCAGCTCTCTAGCATGGAGATTCAAGGGATTCCCCACGATAGAGAGCTGGTGTATGTTCGGGGAATTTTCCCTGAACATAGATTAGAGGGATTCCCTGCCTTGTCTATGTTCAGGGAAAATGCACCAGAGCAGGGAATCCATCTAATCTCTGTTCAGGGAACGTTCCCCGAAAAATAGATTTGAGGGATTCCCTGCTATGATGCGCTTGTCTATGTTCGGGGAAATTTCCCTGAACATAGACTTGCACTGGTTTGCATGCACCTCATTTACCAACCAATTTGTTTTACGACCGGGTCGTAAGAAGGGAACCCGGTTGGTAAGTGTGGAGCATCTGTACTGCTACAATAACGCTTTACATAAAATTTTATATTTTCAAATACAAAAGAAATTTTATCAATATAAAAATCAACAATATTGCTTGCATACTCTTTCAGAAGGTTTTAATAGAACGGTATTGTGCTGTTAAAAAAAAGCATAGCAACTAATATAATCAAATGGTTTGTCAATAATGCATTTTCAAATGAAGAAATAAAATATTATTTTGACAAAATCATTTTGCTTGTCAATACAACTAGCAAAATAAAATCTCCCATTCACCACCCAATATTGATTATGTATTGGGACAGCTATCATAAAAATCCTAGTAATTAATGATCCAATACAAATACATGAACCCTGTAGATTGCTTCAATAAATCACAGTAAACATGGAAATGTGTTTCTACCCTCATAATGAAATAAGCATTCATTGCATAAACACATTAAATTCACGTGTCATTAGATCAATTGACAGTACGCTTTACATGATAAAAAAAAAAAAAAAAAAAAAAATCATATTTCAGAGTCCCTGAAAAGCATTGCTTTCCTGTAAAGGAGTATGTGATATAATTACAAAAAAATTACACAGGCATTTTGTACTGTTTGTGATTCATAGGATGCAGTCCTTCGGTTAAGCCCATGTACACTGTGTAAATACTAACGTGTCAATAGATAATTAAAAGTGTGTCCAAGACCATAACCACTGCAGCTTATTATAGCACGTATGGTGCTTGGAAGCTGTGTCTGCAAACTTAACATTCAACTTTCATGAATTTTCTTTTATCTTTGTCTTCATTAGAAACATTCAAGAGTCCCTTTCCCAGTGACATCCTTTGGGGAAATAGCTTCCTCCTTGAGCTATTCAAGGGCTGGGCAGTAACACAGAGCAGTAACCTACATGCAGCTGAATGCATTGATCCAAGCAATGGTAACAACACAGCTCCTGAAAGTGAAGAAGACAAATTTGGACAGTGTGATCAGGCAGTGCATGTTCACACTGTTCATTCTCTTGGGCTTCCTGGTATGATGTCATTGAGTAGGTGGGTGGAGCTTGGGTACCATAGATCAAGACAAGCAATAATGAAATACATTGGGAATTAAAAGTTAGCTTTGCTGATATAGATTGCCCTTTTAAAAGGTAAATATGTATGTAATTAAACGGGAGCCTCCTTGCACAATAACCACTGTAATGAGTGTTTCTAATGGTTGTCATTTAAGATGGCTTTTACCAATCCTGAGAGCAGTTTTGATGATGTTAGCTCATACTTAATATTTCTTAGAAGTTGTTTGCTTTTTATTTGCTTTTTTTTTTCCAGATTGTCTGTCAAGGAGCGACCAGTCGGCACCAAAAGTATTCTTGGAAAGGAGCAGGTTTCCTAGTAATATTCACAGTCAAAACCTGAAAGTAGAATAATTAAAGAATCAGTTGTAAAAAACCCTGAATGAGGATTCCTGAGGACCCCATTCAAACTGGTGGGCAGCTGCATTTATTGCATATGTTTAATGTGCAGTAGCAGAGGGCACGTACAATCCCATCATCTCCACTACACGACTCCTATCCATCTTGGGTTTGGGTAGAAATGAGACCAATGCACAGTTTCTCCTCAAATGATGACAGTCATTGGGATCCTTGGCCTGTTGGTCTAATGCTTAACTTGCTGATCTGAGGCAGTGCAATTAACTCTCCTGGTTAAATAGTATCCTGGGAATGTCCACGTTAATTTAATTAAACCTTAATCCCACAGTATGAGATGGGAGAAGGAGACGGTTTTCAGTTACAGAACATTAACCCACATTCTGCAACATGTTTTCAATGTGCATTAATGCATCTTAACGAGCGATAAGGAATAGCTGTACTCACAGTCATTTCATTGCTCGCCGATTTTCTGCCCATTGGAGACATTAGATTCCTACAATGGTATTTTGCCCTATATTTTCCAAGTAATTCCCAACTTATCACAACTTGTTGTATAGTAAATAGGCCACTAAATCCTCATGAATAAAATAAAAAGAACCACAACCCTGAGATCTAACTAATTAAGAAATGGAAAACTAGGTGATCTATATTCTAATTTAAATACTCCAACATATAATATAGTAGTGTATTTTCTATATATACTATATAATTAACACTATTGTCAACAATAACTATGACATTTCCATGAGGACGAGTCTTGTACAAAGCAGACCTAAAAAAGCCTCTCATATGGAATGTCTATAAACATGCTTCCAAGAACTCTTCCAACTCGCTCAATATATATGGACATAGGAGAGTTTCTTTACTCATTTGTCTCTGCATATCAACCAAGTGGTAAATGTCTAGTTTAATTGTACTAGAATCCCAACCTGATGTTTAGCCATTTAATATCCATATTAGCATTTGTTCAATCAGTATTTTTGTTTTTTTACAGTATGTATTTTTTAGATTAAAGGAATGAAAAAAAAGAAATTCTGAATTAGAATTATTAAAAAAAATTAAAAAAAACAACGTTAGGTACATGCCTGGGCAGCACATGGTAATTGTCTCTAACTTCGCGGTAGGTACACACATTGGCATCAGCTGCTATTGACCTCCAACTGGTTTCTTTTTACTGATATGCCAAGACTGAGAGGGATTGCAGTGGGAAAACCAAGCAGTCTTTCTAAATAGCTCCTCTCTTAGCATTTTAGCAATAAGAGGGAGATTAAAGTTGGTTATTCAGTTGCAAATTGTAGTTTAAGTCTAGGATTGTAACTCCAGATTCAGGCAGATTTAAACATGTCTGGTGCTGGGTTCCACACCGCACAGAGTCAGTCACACGGTTTTATATTTCATTCACAATGTGATGTCATGCACTGTGCCATATGATAACTTAAAACACAACCTACCCATTGCAATAACTATAATATATATATAAAATTATTGGTTTCAGTAAATCTTACTACGTTTTTTTTTTTTTCTTTAGTGAGGTTGTTGAATGTCCTGCTCATTTTTTACTCCTGCATTGACATTACATCATGTATTTACATTCTTTAAAAAGCCTTTTGACATAAATGTAATTTTTTGACATGCTGAATTTTAGAGACAGACATTTAGAGCCAAAACTAAGCTTTTTGTTTTTTCATTTTGACTGCATTTTTTTGTTCTTCATCTAATCAATGTGTCACAGATGCACTAAGCAAGCGGATAAACCTTTATTATGATGCTGACCTCAAGTGATATGAGTCAGGTAAGGGGTGTCCCTTGTATAGGGGAGGGAATTAATTTAAGCCCCTCCCACAAATACAGGCCAAACGGCCTTAATACTTGTGTAAGGGGCAAATAGCCGTATATGGAGTAAGGATCCTGCATAAGCGTAGGATAATATAAAGGGAGCAAGTCGGTTGTGGTGTGCCGAGACCGACGATACGGTAGGCCTGTAAATAAAGAGGGCAAAATGAATAATCAAAGATTTAATACAGTCAACAAATATATACAAATTAACCAGACATTTCCTTAAATGCATTACAGTATTTAATTCCTGGAAGAATTTTGAAGGTAGGAATCTAGGACCGAAAGTGGACACCATTTGTTGTGGGTAGGATAGTATGTTATCTCTACTGTTGGTCCGTGTTGACTCGTTTCGGAATGTGGTAGAGCCAATAGGTAATGATATATGTGTTTACGTACGTGAGATCGTTGAAGACAATGATCTGTCTGAGTGGTGGTGATGGTAGTGGATTCTCTGGCCCGAGAAAGGCATAAAAGGCAATGTGCATGGCTGGTAATGCCCAACTTGGTAGTATAATTGAATGGTTGTAGATCTAATAGGTCCGATAAGGATGAAAAGTTGAATGGCTATTGGTAATCTCTGAGAGTATCGTGGGGGAATGGATTCCTGAAAACCTCTGAGTATATTCTTGTCTGGTATGATAGCATGAAGTTATGGTAGTTTTGGCCATAGGTTATCCTGTGTTGTTGAATGCCTGTAAAATATATAATTAATGGTGTGTGAGATAGTTTAAGGTGTCAAAAAGAAGCAAAACCTAGGAGAAATGTTATGACACAGGTTGAGCTATGTTGTGTTCCAATTAGATTCTTTAAGCCAGGTAAAACGTTGTGTTATGTGTTCTACAAGTATGAGATGAAAGTGCTAGATGGGATAGTGCATGCTATGCTGCATGAGTATGTCTAATCCATGATTTTGTCTCTGGAACAAAAGAGTGGCCGTGACTGTATGGGCGGCTGTAGGAAGCGTATGATGAACATGCCTGGAATATAAATGAGACATGAAAGTGAAATGTGATAAGTGGCCAACCAAGTGAGTTCCCCAGAAATATCATGACCTTATGGATGAGTAGTGGTGTTTGTTGATGATATGACATGTGCCTAGTTGTCTGAGTAACAACGGATTGATGACCCTGACCATGATTTACCCCATGCCACAGCAGCTGCTACAATGGGGTAGATCTCCCAAAGGGGCTGAGGTGGTGGAAAAAATTCCAAACCTGGATGCCATGGCCAACAGCTCCAAAGCAATTGTTCCCGGTAGATCGCTGCCAAACCCGTGGTAGATGCCGCATCTGACCATCTGGTTGGAGAAGTGTCAGACAATCCTGGAAGGAACATGCTTTTACCATGCCAAGTGGTTAAGAAATCCCCCCCCATGTGCAGGTCTGCTGTTGCTGAGGTGTCTAGGGACATCCTCTGATCGTCATGTTGGAAGTGTGGAAAAAAGGGGAAAGTACTCTGGATGTGAAAGCGTGGTCTTGTGGTATGATTGGCATGGCAAAATTAAGGAACCTGGTAGGGATTGTAGTTCCTTGCATTTGTAAGTACTAAGCAGGAGGTAGTGAATGATGTAGTTGAGAATGTTCCCTATTTGTCTTGTGGTAACTTGCGTGTATGGATGCCGACTCAAGTCATATGCCCAGTAATGTGATGATAGTGTCTGAGCCTTCTGTTTCTTATGGGGTACTGGGACGCCCAAGTGGTCAACCAGACTAAGCTGCCGTGAGGCTTCTAGTGAAAAATATCTTCTAGATAGTGTATGACTAAGGCATCTGGATATGTTATCATAACCAGCACAGAGTATCTGCGAATATCGATAGTAGGCTAATCTACTAGCTCGAAAGATGAGCAGGGAAAGGATTGCCCAATTTATGCCATGTAAGTGCCAGTGTGTAGGGTAGATGGTAGCCGTTTACTGCGTTGATGATATTGGTCTTACGTAACCAAGCTTCAACCCATGCTTGAGTGATAGCTGTAAAGGTAGATCAATGGTGTTGTATAGTAAGAAAACTCCTCGGAGGGTATGAGCGAGTTGAGACTTGGGGTAGCGGAGGTGTGTGGTGCCAATAAGTCTATGGTTAGTCTTTGTTTAAGGGAAGATTTCTTGTGACAATACCAATGTGTTTGTGTTTGGTGCCATGCTGTAAATGGTGGAGATTGGAAGACCCCTCTGCAAATCTTGGCTATGAGTGTGTTTACAGCCAATGGTTTTGTTGTGCTGACTGTAAGTGAGGGCATGCTATATTCCTTGAAGGTGTGTTTATGATACCTGTATGGGAGCCCTTTGAAGCTCCAGAGCTTTAGTAAATCTACTACAAGTCTGGAAGGGTGATGAGTCAGTAGTGTTGAAAATGCATTAGTGTGTACAGATGGTGAGTACGTTATTTGTAAGTTGTATTGGGACACATGGTTTGTCATGTGCCCTGAACCATTTGAACATATATGCAACAGTCTATATGCAATGCAACTACTCCTATCAATGGTCTCTGGTAGTTCAGAGGTGCTGGTACCTGGAGCCTGAGAGTGCTCGTCCATTTGTTTGGGACAAACTCCCTTCTGTATGGGTACCTGCACAAATAAACATCTCTACATATTCCAAATGCCAACCCAACCAAGGGATGGTCAGTTCCCGATTTACCTGGAATCCCTGGATCTGACCATCACCGATACATATATATGCCTTGCTTCCCCAATGTGCTGGGATCATACGTGCAGGGTTAACGACTTGTGTGTCATAAGAATTGATTGTACCAGGTAACCGAGTTTCGGTTGGTGCTGGTTGTAGAGTAGCGTGAGGCCCAGCCTTGTGAGGGCTGTGGTGACCAACTCGAGATTGCCAGTCTATCATAAATGTTTTTTTTTTTTTTTTTGGCTCATGAGTTTATGAGTGAGGCTAGCATAGCCTGGGTGTCACCTGAGTTGATGTAGCTGGGCCTTCCCCTGCCTCCGTGTTGTCCGTTGATGTATGGAGGAGTTTGAATAACTCTGCTTTCCTTGCTGTAGCAGGGTAGGGGATTTGTCACCTCCTTAGGTCGGTGGTAATGTGTGGGATCGTCCAGGATCGGATTGCTGCTGGACTAGCAACATCTCCTCTGCTTGAAGGTGTATCAATTCTAGCCGGGGTGCTAGGAAGAGGTGATTCTTCACCATCTTTTGGAGAAATACTTAAATAACAATAAAGATTGCAATTATTATTTGTACCCAGGGTTCTTGTACTGGCTTTCTAGCTAAGCCGTAAGGCGAAATGATTAGGCTTGGTGTTTTTTGGTGACTGGTGAGGCCCTGCTAGTTGCCAAGTGGCTTGAGAGGCTCTATCTATGCTTGGCGCGAGGGGATTTTTTGTGGCCACTGAATGTTGTGGCAGGATGTTGGCCTCTCGGTGACAGTAACCAGAAAATAGGAAGGGGAGTGACAGGTGAGGCCCTCTCTATGATACAATGCGAGGCGGCTAGCTCATGAGTGGCCAGAGGGGTGTATGCCTCCGAGTGTGAGGCGGGATGTTGGCCTCGCGGGACCACTAACAGAAGCATAATGCAGAGAAAAAAGGGGGTAATACCTATTGGACCCTAGAACCCTAATTGCCAGTACACTATTACTATTCCAGGGAAGGTAAGAGATGAATAACTACGTGAGCAGGTGTATGCACCCTGTAGTATGGTATTGAACTTGACAATCCATATAAGTTTTTAGTAGTAACTGTAACCTGAATGGATAAAACCGTATGGCATAAGGAAATGTGGCATAGACCAAGCTTATCTTAATACGTACAGTATATGTGAAAAGTAAAGTGCCGTGATGTGTAAATATTAAACATCGTAGCCATACTGGTTAAATATGTATAAATCTTAACCCATTAAGTGCCGTATGTACAAGTGAAAATGTGGTCTGTCCCCACCTTGTAAGTTGTATGTCTCCTTGCTAGGGGAAAGTCTGTTGTGTGAGCAGGGTGCTGTGAAAAATGTATGTGAACTATATTACCAGTTACGTATATACAGATGCGTCTGCTACTGTGTAATAATATATGTATTTATACCAGATGTTGATATAGTGCTTGCTATGTGAATTGTTGTATGTCTTATTGAATGGTAGGGGTCAGTGAACATGGTGTTGCAAAATGCAAGTGCACTGGAGATCTGCCGAGTGCCCTATAGGTGGCAGTGTAGTTGGATACTGTTTGGTATGTGAAATATTGTTTGTCTGTTGACCTATAGGTGTCAGTGTTTTGGTGTTTGTAAAACCCCATGAAAATTGTCAACGTACTTGACAGACCTGTAGGTGGCAGTGTTGATAGAACCACTGTTGGTCTTGATGTGAAATGTAAATTATTGTGAATTAAACCTGAAGGTGAGCCCGTGCTGGAGTTTAATTTATGGTTATGTTTAAAACAATCTTATGTGTAATTTATATTGGCTGGTAAATTGTATATGACATGTGAAGACAGTTTTGCTGTTGACCAGTAGGGGTCAGAAATGCTGATTGTATGTTAAAATACCCTTTAACCCATTAAGGACCAAACTTCTGGAATAAAAGGGAATCATTACATGTCACACATGTCATATGTCCTTAAGGGGTTAATCCTACTGTTTGACAGATAGGAGTCAGTATAAAAGTGAAAATGCTGTAGTTATTTGTTTGCTTATGAAGTGAAATAAAGTCTGAGAAGCCTGTAGTATACAGATTGACCGGTAGGGGTCAGCATGTAGGCGAAAATACCGTGGTTAGTTGGTTTGTACATGAAATGCAATAATGTCTGAGAAGCCTGTAGTGTAGTACACTGAATGACTGGTAGGGGTCAGTGTGAAGGTGAAAATTCAGTGGTTTATTGTTTTGTACATGAAAAGCAAAAACGTCCTAGAAGCCTGTAGTACACCGAATGACTGATAGGGGTCAGCGTGTAGGTGAAAAATGCAGTGGTTTGTACATGAAATTCAATAATGTCTGAGAAGTCTGTAGTACACCGAATAACCGGTAGGGGTCAGTGTGTAGGCGAAAATGCAGTTGTTCGTTGATTTGTACATGAAATGCAATAATGTCTGAGAAGCCTGTAGTATACCAAAAACCGGTATGGGTCAGTGTGTAGGTGAAAATGCAGTGGTTTATTGGTTTGTACATGAAAATGCAAAAAACGTCTAAGACGCCTGTAGTACACCAAATGACCGATAGGGGTCAGTGTGTAGGTTAAAAATGCAGTGGTTGGTTGGTTTTTACATGAAATGCAATAATGTCTGAGAAGCCTGTAGTACACTGAATGACCGGTAGGGGTCAGTGTGTAGGCGAAAATGCAGTGGTTCGATGGTTTTTACATGAAATGCAATAATGTCTGAGAAGCCTGTAGTACACTGAATGACCGGTAGGGGTCAGTGTGTAGGCGAAAATGCAGTGGTTCGTTGGTTTGTACATGAAATGTGATAATGTCTAAGAAGCCTGTAGAACACCCAAAGACCAGTAGGGGGTTTAAACGAATGATATGCATGAACTTGCAATGGTTTTAAAACAGACTTAGACAAAATGCAGCCGTAAAGTGAGGACCTGACCCGTGCATGGTGCCGTGGGACTGATGCCTGGCGTAACGGGTAGGTCCACTTACAGTTTGTGAGTCACTTGGACACCATCCACGGTGATGGATTGAAGAAAGAAGGTGGTAGGCCGGAAAAGCCTGTGGCTGGATTCCTGACACAGCTCTGCTTAGAAAACCTCATGGAGTACTCAGGTAAAATGGCGTCTGGATGACCCGGAAGTGGAAATCATTCTGTGGAAATCACCTCAAGTGATATGAGTCAGGTAAGGGGTGTCCCTTATATAGGGGAGTGAATTAATTTAAGCCCCTCCCACAAATACAGGCCAAACGGCCTTAATACATATAAAATTATTGGTTTCAGTAAATCTTACTAAGTTTTTTTTTTTTTTCTTTAGTGAGGTTGTTGAATGTCCTGCTCATTTTTTACTCCTGCATTGACATTACATCATGTATTTACATTCTTTAAAAAGCCTTTTGACATAAATGTAATTTTTTGACATGCTGAATTTTAGAGACAGACATTTAGAGCCAAAACTAAGCTTTTTGTTTTTTAATTTTGACTGCATTTTTTTGTTCTTCATCTAATCAATGTGTCACAGATGCACTAAGCAAGCGGATAAACCTTTATTATGGGGAAAAAAAATAACAAATAAAAAAAAAAAACTACAACATAGGTGCAACTTAATAGCAGCACAATTATAACTATTCTTGTAATATTAACCACAAATGATCAACTTTTACTTATGATACACAATCAAATTGGCAACAACTATGTTTATTTTTTTAAATTATCACCTACTTTGATATTTCCTAAACTTCCCTTAAGCAAGAACACTTACCAGGTACAGAATTTCTACAAAAAAAAGGTCAATATTACCCTTTTCATTACTAGCTAAGTAAATACATCAGATGATTATCCTGTAGTATATTTGCTAACTTTATTTTATACATGGCTTTGTTTCAAGCAGAAGGGGACAATAACTATTGTTTTAATAAGTGATAACATCATAATTTTTCCTTTCTGTCAAAAATCTATTCACATGTTCTTATCTTTTTACATGCTTCTATTGTCTAATCACACAATCAAGACAGGTCAATATAAAACCTGCCAGGTAAAGAACGATTGATTTAAACATTATCTAATGCTCTTAGTGGGGGTTTGAGCTCGGAATGACTGATCTGATAAACATACTCCTACTGTATTGTTTGAACACGCTTGATTCCACAAATCCTGATTTTAACAATGCTGGAATATATAGAACCAGTTCTTTCTCAGATTGCTGACATAGAACCTAATCTCCTGCCAGATGTATGGGACGAAATATTGGCATTTTCACCCGCACAACATTCAGATCAAATTTTAAAAAGAAAAGGCTGTGTGATCAACTAATGTTAGGCTTGTAGTCAGGGACGTTTTAGCCGCAAGGCAAACAAGGCATTTGCCTTGGGCGGAATTTTCCAGGGGGCTGCAAAAAATGCCCCCCCAAATGCCCAGGGCAAATGCCTTGTTAGCCTTGCGGCTAACTGACATGTCGGCCGGGCGTGCAGGCTGCTGTGCGCTGGCGGGTAGGCGGCTGGCGAGGGAGCTCTTCCTCTGAGCACTCTGCACAGCTCCCTCGCGCGCCGCCCGCAGAGTGAGGCTGGGAGCCGGAATGTCATATTCCGGCTCCCAGCCTCACTCTGTGGGCGGCACGCGAGGGAGCTGAGCAGAGTGCTCAGAGGAAGAGCTCCCTCGCCAGCCGCCTACCCGCCAGCGCACAGCAGCCTGCACGCCCGACCGGCAGCCACTGGACCACCAGGGAGAAAGAGACCCCCCCCAGCATTCCCAAAGGTAAGGAGACTGGGGGGGGGGGTTAAATTAAAAAAAGTATATATATATGTTAATGTTAGTGTGTGTGTGTGTGTGTGTGTCTGGCTGTGTGTGCGTGTGTGTGTGTGTGTGTGTGACTGTGTGCGTGTGTGTCTGCTAGTGAGTGTGTGTGTGTGTTAGTGTATGTGTGTGTCTGCTAGTGAGTGTGTGTGTGTGTGTGTCTGTTTGTGTGTGTGTGTGGGTCTGTTAATGTGTGTGTGTCTGACTGTGTGTGTGTGTCTGTTTGTGTGTGTGTGTGTCTGACTGTGTGTGTGTTTGCCTGTTAGTGTGAGTGTGTGTCTGTTAGTGTGTGTCTGACTGTGTGTATGTGTCTCTGACTGTGTGTGTGTGTGTGTGTCTGTTAGTGAATGTGTGTCTGCTAGTGAGTGTGTGTGTCTGCTAGTGAGTGTGTGTGTGTGTGTCTGCTAGTGAGTGTGTGTGTGTCTGTTAGTGTGTGTGTGTGTATGAGTCTGACTGTGTGTGTGTCTGTTAGTGTGAGTGTGTTTGCCTGTGAGTGTGTGGGTCTGTTAGTGAGTGTGTGTTTCTGTTCGCTAGTGTATGCGTATCTGTCAGTGAATGTGTGTGTGTGTGTGTGTATTTAGAAGGCGGGACGGGGGGGAAGGGTTGGGTGTGGGGGGGGAGAGGGGCACCTGAGTTTTGTCCTGCCTAGGGCAGCACAAGACCAGAATACACCACTGCTTGTAGTGAAGACTATAGGTACACAAATAGCATAGCATACCACACTATTGTGAGTATTAAAAAAGCATTATATCTTAATTCTCTGTTACAAAATTAGAGTGATTGGGAGGCATTTAAAAATATCGACGGCAACAGAATATAGAATACATTTAGCTGAATCTAAGAAAAAAATGAACTTAAGTATAACTTTCATATTTATGGTATAAGACTTTTCAGATTAAACTAGTATATTCATGTGCAACCCTTTTTTACAAACCAATTATTACATCATTGGATGGTGGAATATTTTATTAATATTAATGTCATTTATAAAGCATCAACATGTGCACAGTGCACAGCACTGTACAATTGGGGAAAAAGACCGTAGAATATATACAGACCAATACAAAAGGTAAAGAGGGTCTTCATCCAGGGCACTTTATAATTTGTGAAAACAAAACATTGCTAATGAGACAGAATACAGACAAACAATAAGCATAAATTGATACAAAAAGAACAGAGGGCCCTGCCTCTGTGCTTGCAATCTGGCAACAAAAGTAAAAGTGTTTAGCAAGATGAGCTTACAATCTAACGGTAACAATGGAGAGTTGAGACATGAGGTTGCAGGGAAATATTTAAAACAAAATTCTGCACCTGATTAACTGGGTTTGTAAAAAGTCAGAATGTCTGAATTGCAAACTTTATACCAAGAACTGCAACAACTGGAATTCCAGTGAAAAAATACTTCTCCCAAATGACAAGCTAAAAAAAAATAAAAAATTCAGTTATAAATTGTCAATAAAACAAGAAGAAAATACTTATAGATTTAAAACAGCTCTGCAATCAGTACAGACTATACATTTAGACTATTTCATAATGTAGGGACTATTTTGTCTTGTGGTTTTAACTCAAGTTGACAAAACTTGGCAAAGATGGAGCTTCCGATGTCCATTGACTTTGTCAATTCCCATGGCTGTCACTAGCAAGAGCTGTAGGATTCAGACTTGCAGATCGCAAAGCTTGGTCTATGAAGAATCCTGTGGTCACCTCTGGGCAACTGTGCAAAATATTCAATTATTTGGAAGGCAACCAAGCTGCTTTAACCAAACTTCTGGAATAAAAGGGAATCATGACATGTCACACATGCCATGTGTCCTTAAGGGGTTAAACTATCAAAAGCTCATTATTATAGACTCTGCTCATAGTTATGAAAAATTACACAATTTTTAAAACTGCTCTACTACTACTACCTAGCCCACCATGGGAAACAGCAACACATGTCTATCTTCAATACATATTCTATTTAAAACCGTAAAAAACAATAACTCTCTTCCCACCCCATGTCCTAAGAAGAAATTAAGGTAGTATTTAAAATCTTTCTCCTGCACAAATCACCTTAACATGCATTAATAAGCACTTAAGAGTGTTACACCTACTTCCAATATGTTGATTTTAAAACTATCTTGACTAGGCAAGACCAATCTGCCATTTTTTTTCTTTTAATTTTAAGTTAAAGGCCAATCTAAATCTTGATGCTCGCCGAAACATGACCAAGATGGTGTCGGCACACATAAGGACAAAGCCATACCACACCAAGAGGCTGAGTACTCTATGGCTTCAGAAACCAGAAAGTGTTTGCTGCTGCACTCTTTGTCCAGCAACCTGGTCCACCAATTTAAGATTATGGTAGCAGACCTTAGAAAACACATAAGTGATCTGGGAGATAGGACATGTTATATTGAAATGAAAATGGCAGAACATGTGGAGGCTCATTTCAGCCTAGTGGATGCAGTTATGGAGACCGATAAAAAAAAACTTCAGCTCTGTTTTGAGAAACATCCTGATCTAGAAGACAGATCAAGACAAACCAACCAGCACATTCCAGGGATTTGAGTATCAGTGGACAAGAAGTCCTTAATGTCCTACATCACAGACTTCTTCAGGGCTCTTGTGCCCAAGGTACATCATGACCAACTGGTGGGCCCACAGAGTAGGGAGACCAAAACACTTACCTAAAACTGCACTTTGAGATGTCCTTCATATGCATTCACTTCTTCCACATAAAAGAAAACTTACGTCTCAGCCATCTAGCATTGAACACAGAAGGTTACTCAGACCTGCAAACTTTCACAGATATTTCAGAGACTTTACCTCAATGAAAAAACATTATCCCACAGATCTGCAAAACTAAGGGAACACAATATACAATACCACGGGGGCTTTCTCACTAAGATCCTGGTGCATTGAAAGGTAAAGGATTTTGGAAACATAAAAATTCCCTACTATCTGATAAAGCCTTCACTGACCAAATCAGACTAAATGTAACCAATTATTTTGTTAAGTACATTATACCGGAGGTTGCATACTCTACAGTATGGGTAACTCATAAAGCAGTCATCAGGTGACTTTTTGCAGAGCCTCCTCTCTCAAAAAACAACATATCACCCAAATGACAAAGTGGTTGATAGAATTAGAAAGAGCTATGTCTGCAAATTAGCAGTGTCCTACAGTAGAATAAAGTAAAGGCATCAAACCCCTTAAAGGGAAAATTTACGAGTATAATTTAGACAAAACACGCATTTATTGACTTCCAAATAAATCCAAATTTTACCAGCAGGTTAATAAAGCTGGGGCACTTTTATCCCATTGTCTGAAAAGCTCAGCAAGTCAAACTCTGGAATCCATACTTGATGTCCAAGAGTAAAGGCAAGATTTATAAATCACAAGAGAATTGCAAGGAATCTGCGTCCTCTCACAAAATTTTATACACAATAAATCTTTTTCTTATGTTCTCTTCCCTCACTTGACTACATGATTCAATAACACACATCACACCAGAGGTCTACCTCTGAATATGCTCCTGGCAAATATAATAACGCTGCTGAAACTGTATAAACCCCTGTCAAAATGCAAGAACTTTATAACTATTTCACTTTTTAAATATTGATGCTAAATTGTATGCAAAGATTCTTGCAGACTAACTTAAGGAGATCTTGCCTTGCTTAATCTTGAATGACCAGGTTGGGTTTGCCAAAGGTCATAATGTTTTGGATAATACATGGAAGGTGGTTGACCTGGCTTCACATATGAGGAGTGTCATGAACGCACCCTACTCCAAGAGTGTGCGTGACGTAGTTGTGGTGGTGAAAGGGTTAAAGTACACTATTTGTCTTCACTAGACCGGAAATAATGACAAAATCCCCCTTTTTAACACCACCCACACTTAAACATAATAATATAACTATTACTATTTTAACGCTGCCACCACCAAGACAATTTATAAATGGGGTGCCTTGGTCCCCCAGGTAAATCAACAATAAAACACACCAAATATTACTTAGTACAATATTTAAGGAATTACAAAAATACTAACTAGTCTCTTGAGGTAACGTGATTCTTAACAAGACAAAGGCAGAACTTAATAAATGAATGTTTTTTATGACAAAGAATAGTCACAGTGCATATAACAATATATGATAAACAAGTTATTTACACCAACAACAGATACAAACAAAAAGGATAAAATACAGAAGTCCTAATTACTCACTGTAGCGGAGTAGCAGTATAATCACGGTATCTCTGCTGGTAGTCGGGATAAAAACAGGTAAAAAACACAGGCAGCGTAATAATAATCCCTCTTCCCCAAGGACTAGACGACACAAAGTCTGGGAGCCAACTGTCAACTATCAACTGACCTCTGTGGGGGTCCCAGCTTCAAAAGATGTAACCCCTGTTGACCTCAGCAATAACATCTCTGTAATTTGTGCCATTTACTACACAAATTTAATTAAAGGATAATATTCCAAGGATGTAATAATAAATTATACACCCTTGCCGTGACAAGGAGGGCTACAGAAGGGGTCCTCCTACAATCCATAGATGCTGAAAAAGTTTTATTAGACTAGGTTGGGGGCTTCTCACTTTGGTCCTTTGAGCTTTTGCTTTTCCAGATTAAAAAAAATATTAGCACCTTATAATAAACTATAAGTGGTTGTGTCAACTGGAAGGTTAACTACTCACAGATTTCTTCGAATGAATGGGATGAGGTTCTCCTCATCTTCTCTTCTATACATACTGACTTTGGAACCTCTGGCTGCTCTCATCAGAGCTTCCCAAGGCATCTGAGGCATAGACATAGGTGGAAAACCATTCATACAAAGTGCTTTTGCAGATGATGTCATATTAACCCTATCACAACCATTGCTATCTCTGTCGAATTTGATGCAGGTTTTGTCTGACTACAGTGCAGTATCATAGTATAAACTCAATGAAATGATAACACAAGCCCTCAGTATAAACCTGACAGTAGCTGTTTAAGAACCTAAACTTTGAAGGCCTCTGCTCAAACTGCATTTTTTTAAATTAATTGTACATCTGTGCCTTTCCTCATCAAGAACATAAAGATTTAAGAAGTAAAGACAACACTCCAAATTACAGCTATAAGCAGAGCACAAAGAGAAGCCAATCAATATGTAGGACTTATCTCCTAGGTAAAAAACATTGTAAGGAATTTATTTCATTCAGTCCATCGGCGACACTGTCCAAAGTAAAAATCCAATGAGCTTCATGCTTTAACAATTCAGGGTTCCTGTCACCCCCTCGTCTTAATTTGGGGACATGCCAGTGAACTTAAGTGTAGCAAGTTGATTACCAGCCTCTAGAAAATGTCTGGCAATGGAGGTGCCTCTTGTGGGTTGTGTGTTTTATTGAAGAGACCTGTGATGGGCAAAACATTCCCAAATTTTAAGTTTTGGGGAATATATATATATATATATATATATATATATATATATATATGTGTGTGTGTGTGTATAAAAAATTGTATAAGATGTATTCTGTGGTACATGTGATCTGATGGCAGTTTTTTTTATTATTTTCCCAAACATGGGAAGCATCCAAATGACCAGGCTACCATCCCATAGGATATTGAAAAAACTGATTTGTATGGATAATCATGTCACGTAAGCTTGTTACTCTCTTGTTACTGACTAATGGGGGTCTAGAAAAAACCTCCAGCAGACGTTGGTCTTTTTGAATTTGCTGCCAATTCTCACAGATAGGTCTGCCAATCAAATGAGACCTGGAGTTGTAAGTCTTGAAGAATACTACCTTATCAAGCGCTTTCCATGCCATAAGGATTTGTGTCTTTAGTTTGCCCATGCTCAATGCCTTTTTGATCAAACTGCTGTAACACCGCCTCTCAAGCAATCTCCCGAACTCCCACACCTGAGGGGTCAGAATTATTCCTAAGGACCCTTCAGAAATTAGGACATCAAGAGTGACTTCGACTTTATTCGCTGACTTTTCAATAGGCGGTTCTTAGTCATTCCCTGATATTTCACAGACATTGCAACATGATTTTAGGATTCTGAATAGCCATGCTTTTTTAAATGTATTGTTGAGTTTTAATTCCACTTCCACATAGATAGGGCGCCTATTTATTGTTCAGTTGTTTGTTGCATAATCACCTGCTTAAAAAAGAAGTGAGGTAACTCCTCTAGATCTCATCCTACTTCTCACCTCCTATTCTGTCTCTGATTTAGATACTTTTATCATCTAATATAACCTGGATTTTGCAATTTGGTTTCCAATTAATCAACATTGACTATTTAGTGAATAAACTCCTGAGTGATAAGACAACCGCCTCCATGCTATGGCAGCACCTAATCACCAAGGGAATATTGGCATTATATCACTGATGGTGTGGCCAAACGAAAGGGTTTTTACATGCTTTTTCAATGGGATATGAAGAGGCAAGTTGAGCATGTATCACATTTAATATGTAAGAAAAAAAACAACATAGTGAAAAAACTGAAGAACTATTATTTTATTTTATGCATCCCATATTTGAAAAACATGTTATGGGAAATGTTTTACGAGGGTCACAGTTGCAAACATAATTGAACAAATAGCACCCTGTCTTTGTGTTTAAAGTCTCTTATAACTTCAGTTAGTTGCACAAGTCACCTCAGGTAATATCTGACAGGTGGTGTGCTCATAACCAGTTAAATGTTTCTCTTTAACAGGTCACATTTATTTAGAAAGCAGATACTCACAGGAGCAGATAGATCATTTAGGATAGTACCAGTGCTATCCGGGGCATGTACCTGTTTCAAATAATTCAAAAATAAAATATAAAGGTTTCCCACTAAAGGGGACCAAAAACTGGTAACGCTTGGGAGCACACAGAGATGTCAATAGGATTAAAATATTTACTGAATATATAATAGATCTGGACTGAAAGCTTGACACCATGGATACAAAGTGAACCAAAGGAGCAATCAGATTGTTTTAAAAGTTAATACAATCACCATAGTCATATAATCTATTTTGCATGTCACTAAAACTATTTTCAGACCTTTTTATAGTCCCAATAACATTACAGACTCAATATTGCTGTTGGATATTATAAATTAAAAACATGAAATCAGTAGATACTGCATTGTCCAAAATGAAGAAATGTTGATACATTTAAATCTTAAAACACACATCTGATTGCGTAAGTATATAAATCAAACCAGAAACAAAGAAAGATTGGTGTTTCTTTATCCTATGGCAAAGAGGACGATGGGAGGTAGAATCCTTTTAAAATTGAAAATGTTGATCTGGCAATGTTTGACTCAAGGTTTGACCAAGACTCATCGTGAGTCAAACCGTTACAAGGTTATCCCTTGGTGGTCATTGCAACTTTAAGGATACTTCAATATTGCTTTAGGTATCACTTGTTCACTTTCTGAGTCTTTGGAAAAGGATAAATGGTGCTATTCAGTCTTTTGCAAAAAGGTCAAATGAACTAATTTAAATAAACTAAAAATATAATATACCGCATTAATACTAAAAATACGTAAACTGCAAACTTATAGTAACATATAGAACGTTTTTGCTGGCATTGCAGTCAGTGACATTAGATAATCCTATTTTGTTCCCTCACATTTGCAATTCCCATGTTGCCCTTAGGCCAAAGACAATGCACTCCCTGACTTTGTACAAAACTATTTAATTAATTACCATCACTACTTATTCCATAGAGAAGCCTGTGTGAATGTCTTGCAGGTTTATTGTTCTTTAGAAAAATAAATCAGTAAGTGAACTAAAGGTCTCAGTACAAGAAAATCTCTAACATTATTTGTTTTCTGTTAATGATGTATTTTTGTTAAAAGGTATGAATACATAGGTTGCATGGAGATAGAACGTGATAAACATGATATCATAGTGTACAGCCACTCCAGTAGGGTGATACTACAGTACTGGGATTTCAAAAAAGTATTTCAACTTCAGTTGAATTTGGGCTACTTCTTTAAATGACATATACACTGCCTGGTTCAGCCCACCCACCGCTCTCTTCATCAAGCCATTTAATTTTGGTGGGCCCTCTTTTTACATGCCTATGCGAAAGTTGGTTTCGGCACACAACAGTTGACTTACACCACCACTACTATAATTTGATATCTTACCCCTAATGACAATTGGGAAAATCAAATATCGCTTGTATGTATGAAAATAGGTCTAGAATAGAAAAGTGAGACATATAATGGTGCAGTATGCCAATGCACTATGGCTAAAATGGAGGGGGGAGTATATATCCAAATCATATGGTGAAGAGCCTGGAGATAGGCTCAAATCACATCAGCTTGGGTATATATGGTTATACCAGACCTCCTCTGGATATACAGCTCACAGGTGTAAGGATATATGGAGAGAAAACACAAAATATCCTAGTGCAGATATGTATATACAAGTGGGCAATCAAGAGCAGCAGTGCATGAAAAGTGCTCACCTGAATTGGAGTTATACTAGGCTCTATGTGTAAACGCCAATGTGCCTTTAAGGGAGGCACTACCCCTATTGAATCAGGTTACAGGAAGCAGTGGGGGATCCACACATATGGTATATATAAAAAATAACAATAAAAACCACAATGGGTATATACCAATAATAAAATCGGTGTGGAGGTCTTCCTTGGTGCTCTGAGACGCGTTTCGCCGGTAGGGCTTTCTCGATCGGATGAATCTGCTTCCTGAATGGGCGGTACTTAAATTCCTGAACTGCCCGCTTGATTGGTACTCCCGTTCATTCGGCGGCCAATCACGCCGCGTGTGGTATGGAGGTGTGCCTCCCATAGCTGTTCACTGTCGGTCCGGGAACTCTGAACCCGGAAGTGACGTCACAGATATCACTAGCGCTATATGCGCATGTCTTAACTTCAGTGCGCATATAGTGCTAGTGATACATGTGACGTCACTTCCGGGTTTGCAGTTCCCGGACCGGCAGCCTCTCTCCAGGCTCTTCACCATATGAGTTGGATATATACTCCCCCCTCCATTTTAGCCATAGTGCATTGGCATACTGCACCATTATATGTCTCACTTTTCTATTCTAGACCTATTTTCATACATACAAGCGATATTTGATTTTCCCAATTGTCATTAGGGGTAAGATATTGAATCTAGCGCTCCACTGAGTGACCTTTTTTGTGGCGGTACTATCCACCAAGTTTTTTGCATCTATATGTGTAAGATTGGGATACCTGCACATGTGTTGAGCTGCTTGTGTTAAATATATACTATTGTTAAGCGCCTTTCTATATCACACAGATTTTTTGTTTTTTCTTTGTACTACTATAATTTGGCTTATTGTCCCTGGTCACAAATAACCTTTTAGTGCAGTCAAATGAAGACTGTTTTTAGTATAATCCCACTACAATTGTCACCTACCAACAAGTGTGGTCAGGAGAGAATGTGGTCAGGTGAGTTCCTTATGCCATATGCTGTGGACATGCCCTAAACTGAAGTCTTACTGGGATAACATTCCTATTTTGATTAGACTTATTGATGATTCCATAACTACTTTAACACCTGAACTATGCTTGTTCAAAAAGATGCCTGATAATTTACCTAAACATAAACGCATAATCCTAGGCCATATTCTAATTTCAGCCACTATGGCTCTTCCACGTCACTGGAAGTCTCCTGTAGTTCTGAATATTAAGGAAGTTATTAACCATCTGTTTGAAAATATAAGATATGAAATTATGCTTAGGTTACCTTCCCATATAAATAGGAGATAACTGTATCATTGGTCCAGGGAAACCCTGGATCAATGGGCAGTGAGGTCAGTGTGGGTGGTACCAGATCCACTGAGGGCTTAACCCTTAAATGACAAAATGTAATACCAAGAAAAGGAATAAATCCCACTCTAAATCATAGTAAGGAATTCCAGACTGGTAAATAAGTGTAAATGTAATAAACGGAAAACCACAAGCAATGTATCAATATCGAAGCTTGATAGGGAGACAACCACACAAACCCACAGCGTAACTCAGTTCAGAACAGTGTATCACCATGTAAAAATGAAGTCAATTTATTGAAGTCAAAAAATTTAAAAATGGATACATCTGTTCAGTTTATATCCACTTGGGGGGTGGTAAGCAATAGCCTCTAGTATGATTATGGGATACCCCTAGTGACTCTCCTGATAAGTGAATATAATACAATTATAATACAATGTCACGAGGGGAAAATCCCCTAAACAATGCACTGTTAATTATCTAAAGGAATATACTTCAATAAATGGGGTAGAGGACGGGTAAATCTCTAGGAAAGGAGTCAATACTCAGCAGAAGCCAGCTGAGAGTAAGCAAAATAGAGCTGTTAACATCACAACAATAATACTGTGCAGTAGTATAATGCCTGATGGTGAAAATCTACAGAATGATGATAACACAGAGCAACTCCTAGATACACTTAATTATGAGTAAAATATATCAATGTAGCTAAAGTCTGCAACTCCTATAAAAACACCTTCATCGGTGTTCTAATCTGGAGAGAAAGAGAGAGCCTGCAGCTACCTCCTGTCTAACACCTTCGAGGGTGTTCTAAGTAGGAAAAATCTAAGCTGGAAAAGCCACTCCTATGTGTACACCTTATAGAGGAAACTGGAGACTGCACAGCTAACTCCTGTCTAACAACTTCAAGGGTGTTCTAAGCTGGAGAACTCTAATTTCAAAGTGAAGACCGTCCTCTTCCCCAACCCCTATCAAGATAAATCAACAAAAAACCTAAAGTGCTAACCTTCCCATATACTTAACCTTCTTAGATATGAATGGGATATCATAGAAAAAGACATCAGACAGAAGTACCACTTACTTTTTTGACCCCACCTGACCAAAATGTTATATATACATTGTGATATTTTGTACCATATTACTCTACACTTGATTTATGAATAATTTACTACTTCCAGATAATGATTTATTACATTATACCCTGGTTTGTTTGTTGTATAAATATTTACTTATCTCATATTGATTGTTCATTTTATTGTAAAATTTTAAATATTTCAATAAAAACTATTTGAAAAGACTATTTTTAGGATTGATACAGGCATATAGTGTACGAGTGTTAAGAGGAAAAAAAATTGTCCAAAATCATAAAATCAACTCCTCGTGTTTCTCATTATTACCATACAATGGACTAGATCTTTTTTTGGAGGGATGGGAGGATTTGACTTTATGAATTCTGCAAAAAAACTTAGTTTAAAGACACTTTATTTATTTGAGCTTTCTGCTAAGTAGTGTCAGCTGAGCTCCACATTTGACACCAAGCTATATGAAAATACAGTTTTGTTTGCCGCAACCATCAGATCATAATAATATCTCAAGGATTAGAAGGTAAACCATTAACAATAGGAGAAATCAAACAAAATCTGATCTGTCAATAAGGGTGGAGGCGTCTATTTAAAAAAATATATATATATATTATTATCATCATCTTCATCTTTTATACAACAAAACATATGATCCTCAAATGGCCATTAGACAGCTGAATGATTCTACCAGTCCCATATAGGAGTAGTGTAGTGTAGGAGTTTCTCAAAATGATTAAATAATGAAATTTAAAAAACCCAACATATCTGACTTGAATTGATTTGTTGGTTAAATAAATTACCACTAGCCTATACTGTAGTATGAAACTGATTTAATTGGTCTGCTGTTCATATGCAGTTTATCCTTGATGCTTTGCCTATACTATAAAAACATGCTTTCATAGCCCAACAAGCAACCTACATGCCCCATTCAAATACTTCATATTTAATTTATGTTTTGAAGTATTCCAGTGTGTGAAGCAATGAAGCATTTTTGTACCACTTGATGGTCACAACTTTTATACAGTTTTCCGAAAATAAATTAAGTTTGGAAATAATATAGGAAATTATTTCTGAATATATACTGTAAATGGGACACTTGATCATGCGATGCTCAATATAATTCTTTCTAGTACTTATTTTAACTTGAATAAAAAAATATTTATCCACAGATATAGCCACAAGCCGTCGATTTGTGTTCCGAAATTCTGAATCTGGAAGTCAGAAGCAGGGACAGCAGAAGTGTGGGTGCAGCCTTCTGAGGTAGCCACAGCAACCACTACTTATTTCATACCTATGTGGGGGCCAACATTTAGTTAGGTGGAATTACTTGCTCTAGTTAGTAGCATACAATGTAACTTTTGCTACGCTGTGATTCCTGTGTAGCTGTGTGCAATTTTAGAGCACGTACTCTACATAATCACTAAGAAGGTGTCAGGATCCCGCGGGCGGCTGCGAGGGGAGGCTGCAGTCCGCTCGCGGCACTCACCCTCCAGCCGTCCGCGGTCCCCTTCCTGGCGTGCGCTCGGCGGGCGGCATCCTCCCAGCCACGGATGCCGCCCGCGTCTTCCTCTACGTCCCCCAGCGGCAGCATGCATGACGCTGCACGCTGGGAGACCGCCCAGTTTTATAAACGCCGGGGTCAGCCACCTGACCCGGCATTAAAGGCACAGTGCCTCAATATATATGTATATATATATATGTGTACACATATATATATGTGTAAATATCTCCCATGTGTGATTGTTAATTCTGATTGGAAATTATCCAATCAGAATTAATCAATAGGTTTAAATACTTACCTTTCCTGTCTCTCTCTGCCCCGTTGTGGTCTTTGATACCTGTATTGCTTTTTGCTCGTGTGTTTCTCTGGTTACCGTATATTTGGCTTGTTATTCCGATTCTCCTGCTTTCTCCATTCCTTTGACCTTGGCTTGTTTCTCGTTCTCCTGTTTTATGGCTCCCTTTACTTGGCTTGTCTCCTGACTATTCTTAGTGTGCTTAGCCCGGCCATTCTAAGGACCGGTACTGCACCCTTTACTATCTGTGACCTGTTAGCGTGTTAGGTTCCCCGAATCGTGACAGAAGGATTCTACTTGCAAGAAAATATCACGATGACAGATAATGTTTACATAATATTACCGAGTAGTAAACAAAAGGATATTTTTTTAACAGCTAATGGTTTTGTCTTGTTATCTAAAAATTGATCTGTATAATGTATGTAGTATATATTCGATTGAAGTAAACATGATGCAGGAAGTATAATGATTTGATGATCCACTGTGCTACATGATAGAACGCTAGAAAACCAATTGCATGTGATAAACTGGCCTATAAGGGTATAATGCTCTCTCTTCTAGACAATGGACTATATTTAGGAAGAACTTTATGGGCTCAGGTAGAAAACCGTAAAGCTCTACACTTCTCACCTAGATCCTGAATCAAACACAACTTGAACATTGCTTGACCAAGCCTGTAGTATCACCACACAATCCCAATTTCATATAATTTTGCAAATAATAAATGACTTATGCCGTAGCTGCAGAGGATTGCATAAGAAGAGGCTGAGTATTTCATTAGTCAGTACAATGTAGTTTTAGATTAAAGCCTCACCCTCTGGATAATCTGCATCTAGAATAGACTGAGTGTATGCCGCTATCTCTCAGTGTATCCGACATGAAGCTTTATCACTATTGCTTTACGTATATTATGTTCAGTTGTCTAAAGGTTTAACTTCATGGTTCTCACTGGCAGGTACCTGACAAGTAATAAAAGGAGTTAATAAAATAATAATAATGATACATACATACATATTATTTAAGGCAAGCATGTTTCTCAATAGTAATTTGACTGAGTATAGGTACAAAGCAACAGATGCACAAAACATTTTTCTCTGTTTTGTATCTTTTCACTTTTATTAACTAATCCAGCACTCAGCCTTGTACATACTGAAATAAACTATGAAGCATATAGTCAGTCTCCGGTTTTAAGGGTAAAAATTAAACAATAAAGCATTATAATATTTAGCTAGTTATGCATGTAAATGGATATCTACACATGCAGACAGATAGATAGATAGATAGATAGATAGATAGATAGATAGATAGATAGATAGATATGTAGATAGACAGACAGACAGACAGACAGACAGACAGATTAACTATATAGACACACTCACTCACTCAAATTGTTTGGAATATATTTGATAATGCTTTAAAAGTTCTGAAAAGTATTCATAGTTATCATTCACATCAGTACATAACCACTGATGTATTCACATATACTGAAGTCTCTTAAGGTCCAGGTGATCTTGGAAATTGCCACTTATTTCAAACTGACATAATGACTCAATAGCTATGGAACCTGCTGTGCCTTAACACAACTTTGTCCTCTTAGTTCATCCGAATGAACTGTTAGGCAGTGACCCCTAGTGTCCAGGCCCAGCATCAATGTCTATTTATTTATCTATTTAAAAACAATAAAGTAACAAACTGAAACATAATGTTTAAAAATCAACACAATGTTTTATTATTACAGTGTTATTTAAAGGACTTGAAGAATTGTAAAAGAAGAGAACAAAATGACCGATGAGAACCATAAATGCGAGGAGATATCAGGATGCTACAGTGAGCTCAGCCCTTTTGGTGTATATAGATAGATAGATAGATAGTTAGATAGATAGATAGATAGATAGATAGATCAATAGATATATGATAGATAGATAGATCGATAGATATATGATAGATAGATAGATTGATAGATAGATAGATAGATAGATAGATAGATCGATAGATATATGATAGATAGATCGATACATCAATAGATCGATAGATATATGATAGATTGATAGATCGATAGATAGATAGATAGATAGACAGACAGATAGATAGATAGATAGACAGATAGATAGAACGATAGACAGATAGATAGATAGATTGATAGATCGATATATATATATATATATATATATATATATATATATATAGATAGACAGATAGATAGGTAGATTGATAGATCGATAGATAGATGTACCCCCTGCAGTGTACTTACCCTCTCACCTCTTTTAAGACATATAATTATGGGACAGCATATAATGTGCACAATATAATGGACAGAAGGAGCAACTGGGATAATCTTATATTTACAGCGCCAAGGCAGAACATTGTTTCCATACTTATAATAGATTATTCTATGATTGAAGTGAAACTAAATTATATAAATGACAGAATTATAAAACATAAATAAATCAAGGGACAATTGGGGTGCAGTTTGATTTCACATTCATTTAAGTGCATGATCTTATTTCTATTCCCTGTTATATATAATTATGATATATATATGATTAAAATTAGAATTGGCTAAGTACAGGCTACCACATGTTCTAAATGTTGCAAAGTAAATTTGAAAAGCACCTATTTCAATGCATTACCAAATATGGAATATATCTTATATTACATGGCTACCCATACATAGTAAGAGCATTTTTCAGGTCTGCATGTCCTTGACGTTATCACTTAGTTATTCTTCTGGGAGATGTCATATATGTCCTGAAACCACAAATAAAGCCTCTGTGGTGGAAAATAGAAAATTAACAATCATGTGCAGTGGTTTTGTTCCCATATGAATGGGAGAAAACTATTCAGTCCTAGCCAGAGGTTTGGTATGGCTATAATGCAATCTGTTTAACCACGAGGAGCTTTCGTTTGTCCTTTTGTGAAAAAAAGGGCTAAACAAGAAAACCACTGATAGCAAAAGAGGGTAAGACTAACTCCAAAAAGATTTTTACTTATATAAATTCTAAAAAAAATCACAAGAGTAAACGTGCTGGCTTACTGAAATCAGGTGTGTTAGTAAATAAACATGTGGAAAATGCATAAATGTTAAAAAAATTATCTTAGTAGATAGCAAAGAAATAAAAATACCTATAGCAGATAATATGCACATAGCTAAAAAAAAAAAAAAACTTACAGCAAACATATGATTGGATGACACATGACACACAACACAATGCTTAAGGTTAATATAAGCAAATAACTTTAAAGGAACACTATAGTCACCTAAACAACTTTAGCTTAATGAAGCAGTTTTAGTGTATAGATCACGCCTCTCAGGTTTCACTGATCAATTCACTGCCATTTAGGAGTTAAATCACTTTGTTTCTGTTTATGTATCCCTTGCCACACCTCCCCTGGCTCTGATTGACACAGCCTGCATGAAAAAAACTGATTTCAATTTCAATCAGATGTAATTTACCTTAAACAATTGTATCTCTTTCTCTGTAAGTAGAACTTTAGTCACATACAGGAGACTCTTGTAGGGTCTAGCATGCTATTTACATAGCAGGGGATACAAAAATCTAAATTAAACAGAGCTTGTAATAAAGGAAGGATAAACTGTAGATGACTCTTTACAGGAAGTGTTTAGGGAGGCTTTGCAAGTCATTTGCAGGGAGGTGTGACTAGGGTTCATAAACAAAGTGATTTAACTCCTAAATGGCAGAGGATTGAGCAGGGAGGCTGCAGGGACATGATCTATACACCAAACTGCTTCATTAAGCTAAAGTTGTTTTCGTGACTATAGTGTCCCTTTAACATAACTCTCTGTAGTTTTCTTTGAAATTAGATCATTTTACCCAACAAAGTAATTAGTAGAAAATTCTAAATGGTTTTATAAAAAATCTAGCATTATTGCATTCTGAGAAGAATTCTGTAGAAGTATAGATCAGGGTTTTTGCAGTGGATATCATGTAGTTGGATTTAGTTAAGGATTTTGACATGGTTGCTCACAAGGGGTTATTGTGCAAATGTAAAGCAATTGGTTTAGATTACTTTTTTTGTTGTTCTTGGATTGCACACTGACTGAAAGACAGAGTTCTGAGGGTAGTTGTTCATGGAAAATATTCAAGTTGGACAACAGTGGTAAGTGAAGTCCCTCAGGGATCTGTTCTGGACCCTCTTCTTTTCAACCAGTTTATCAGTAATCAATGATAGGTATTGAATGTCAGGAGTCAGTGTTTGCAGATTACAGAAAATGAGGTGTGAGCAACATTTCATTGCAGAGAAATGTGCACAAATTAGGTAACTGGACAGTTAAATGCCAGATGAGATGTGATATAGATAAATGCAAAGTTATGCATTTTGGAGGGAGGGAGAATGCATATTGACTTGATTTAATATTTTTGGACAAGCTTTTCAAATTATTTGATATTTTTGAATATATTTTAAAATATATATTTTTTTACACTGTAAAATATATTATATCTAAAAATTATAAATCATAACAAAAAACATTAAATCATTTTAAAATTTTATGAAAAAATATGAAATAATTTTAAAAGGTTATCCAAAAATATTAAATGTAAAACATTGTAGTCCCTGAGGATGCTGGGTCTGTTCTTGTGAAGTAATGTTTATATATGTTTAGGAATTCTACTTATGTATGGGTGTGGCGGATGCTTTGTGAGATTATATATTTCTGTGCGCTATATGTATTGGGATATCTGTGGTTTTATGTGCGTTTATATACAGGCTGTGTACAATACTGTGTGTAAGTTGTTGTTTGGGGTATTATGTGTGTAGAGTAGGGTTTTTTTGTGTGCATGTGATCTGTTGTGTTATTGTGTGCATGTGTGTATGTGGAAGAAGTTGTTTGTGGTATTATGTGTTTGTGGACAGCCTGTTTTATCTATATATATATGCCATGTTTGTGGTAATTGTAATGGACCGTTTCACTCACAAAAGGATAAAATCATTTAGGCGATAATCCCCTTTCCCATAGACCAGCAGCTACTGCAATCACCAACCTCCCGAACTCCAAACTGCACGTATTCACCAACTCTCGAACAGCAGACACACGAACCCTGGAAGCAGCCGAACAGGAAAAGCAATACGAACAGCTTACACTCCTGGCAATCGGCATACAGTCAAATTCCCCCCAAGAATGAGACAACACTTCAGCTTCAGGGTTAAACAGCAACAACACTGATTTATTCACACAACAGGCTTATATGGGATTCTCTCATGCAAGGGAGGGATTTACAGTAATTACACAATACACCAATCACACATGAGTTACCTCCCACAATGCCTCACAATCCCTCCTCTCTTCCCTGGAGATAATTGGGGAAGGAATCTAATTATCTCCAAGGACAGAGGCAAAACTCCATTACCCAGATGGCAGACAAAAAGACAGTAAAATACATAAAATTACCTATTGATGCATTTAGTACACAAAACACATACATGCAATATATCCCCAGATAGCTTAGATCTGAGCGCACATTATTACCGAATGGCGCTCAGATCACATACATATAGTTCAATCACCATGGAGCCAAAGTCTTTCACATAGTCTTTCGTTACATGAATAGGCTCCATGGCATTGCTATCTGGGGTGAGGCTGTTCATACGGTCAAACTACCGAATGAACAGCCAGTCGGTTCCACTACCAAATGCCGAGGTAAGGAGGCTGGCGGCTCAGCGGTGTTCGCGCAATAAAGTGTCCGTTTTCAGTTCCATAGTTTGCGCGCTGAACACCGCCGGCCTTTCGGGAGTTAAAATGGCTGCTGCCACGTGTTCGGCAAACAAACAAAGGCCACCCAGCGTTCATCAATTAAGCTGCGGTTAACCGCAGCTTCTGTGCGGTCAATTGACGGCACACTCCAGCTCCCAGGTGGTCGCGCATTCGTTAGTTTGTTCGGTAGATAAAATCTACTGAACACCTCGGCAGAAAAGGCACGAATAAGCCTTTCTGCAGGGAAAATAAGCATTTTAAAGTCTGGTCCACAGTCCAAAGGAAGCAGGCGAGCAACCAGGCTTCTCCAGTTCATAGTGGCGAGGTTGGTTTCGCCACAGTAATTATGTGTGGTATTATGAGTGTGTGTATTTGTGTATGTGGACTGCTTGTGGTATTTGTGTTTATGTGTGTATAGGGCCCATAGGGCCACTAAGGCCACATTCTCTGGGCATCTGGCAGGAGAGGGTCAGCTTGGCCAGTTGAGAAAACAAAGATCTCCTTACGGCTAGCCCATAATCTTGCCGTGGGAAGGCTATGATTTGCAATCTGTACCCCCACCATTATAGCCGGGTGCCAATCAGCTGCTAATGATGTAAAATGTTCAAGTAGACGACTGCCATTGAGTATTCTAGATGTAGCTCAGCTTGACTGTTACCATGACGATGTATTCTCAAGGGCAGCAAATATGTGGGTTTCTAGTTAATTTTTAGAATAACGATTAGCAGTCAAAGGATTAATTATAATTGATAAAAATGTGTATCTTGTGGTAATTCTCATGATGTCCTTACTTTACAATGCATAGGTTGCAAGGAATGGGCAGAGAATGGGATTTTACATATTTCTTGCTTATTTCAGCAATATCAGGGGCAAGGAAAAGTCAGCTAATTATTTAGTCATTAAAATAGTAGCTAAGTGCCTAAATAACATTGACATGTTGGCCTTATATTCTATACTGCAGGATTTATTACCTTAAAAAAATTAAGAAAGAAACTGCGCCCAAAGATTATGTACACAACTTGATACGTACACAGGTCTCTTAGGGTTATATACACATTAGACCTTAAAAAGAACAGAATAAACAATAATAGTGCAGTACAGTATGTACAATAAGTGAGTGATGTGTGATCTTATGTGATTACACTCACATTTGATTGAGCTATCTCAGAGCTCAGCTGTTTCAGCGCATGGACGGAACAATCCCCATCTAAGGATATTTGGTGATATGGGCGTCCCAAATGGCTCAAATGGAGTGCAGTATGCAGAACCTGTATAAGCGTAAATACAAAAAAAGGAAGCTCCAATGGTGAAATAAATATTCGTGAATATGGAGTAAATTAAATAATATAATGTCCTCAAATTTACCAAAGCAGAACTTGCTCTGGTATATACAGCGTTGGTGGTATAAACCCCACCTAGGAATAGGATGATGCCAGGAAGTATTGGATGGAAAAATAAAAGTATAAATATAAAATACACTATTTATTTACCATACAAAAAACAATAAAAACAATATAAATTAGCTTAAAGAGTCCCACTTAACGTGTTTCGTCTCTTCAAAGCGCTTCTTAAGCAGTGTCCACTTCACACCTATATGGATCTGTGAGCACCCTGAAGGAACTGCTTCCCTACACCTCTTTTCAGTATCACCTATACTATAGCCAGAAAGAAAAGACTCTGGTTTGGGAAGCACCAGCTGCCAAACCTATACAAAACAAGCGCCAGAAATCCTATCTTGTATAATATATTTTATTTCTAGTCTCCATCTGCCGCCAATGAGTTGGGGAACAATTGTTCACCCTTTTTATATGTAAAGCCTACACCCACCACTAATGGGTGGGAACTGGGAATGGACAATAGGTCTACCCAGTGGTTATTATTTAAAACCCCCTGTTTATGTTTTTCAATAGCCCCTCCCCGCTAGCAACGTTTGGGGGCACAGGGAGGCACTATATTCATTTTTTTATTGTTCCCCCATAGGGGCATGGGGGACTTGTGCTAGGTCTTCTTTTATTGGATTAGCAAGTTGGCAACAATAGGTGCACAGCCACTGACATCATTTGTGATAACAAGCAGCCACTGGCTGCTTGCTGTTTAGTAGACAATGCATGAAGGCTGAGCCAAACTGGCCCACCGGGTTATTGGGAAATTTCCCAGTGGGTCGCAGCACTGCTTCCTAATTTGGTAACCCTTAAATAAGGGTACTGATTTGGGGAGTTATCTGATAAACATCTGCAAGATGCAGCTGCAAATCTTGGAATTTCATTGTTCTGAATGAAATTACAATCTGGAAATATTGCCCAAAATGTGTTTGAACTGAACTGGCCATTTCGTTCAAATGTAATTAAATAAATTTTCATCCAAATTAATTTGGATGCACTGAAAATTTTCATTGTCACCAAGTATAGTGATTTATCAAGTTGTTTGTGTTGCTGAATTTTATATTTTTAACTTGAAAACATTTATTGACACAGTAATTAATACATTTATCTAGAATGATTGTGGTTGCATAAGCTTGACTGTGTCTTATGCCCTAGTTGCAGTTTTGTGTTAGCCCCCCATTTCCAGCAAAAAGCTGAAAAGAAGCTTTTTACTTACCTTTTGTCAAGTGCGCAGACTCCCTTGGTGCTGCCGTCCACTCCTTCTCACGCTATGTCATCTGGATCTTAACCCGATGAGCAATTCAATGCTCCTTCTAGAGCAACTTCTTGGGACCAGGTTTTACTCAGACATTAGTAAAGAAAAAAAAGAGAGATAGAACAGCGCTATCCAAACTGATCACAATGGGGAGGGGGAGGCTGCACACCTGAAAGGAAGGGTAACCCTCAAAACCTTTCAAAGGACTGGAAAATTAGGAAACAACAATTACAGGGTGCGCCAAGAACAAAGTAAATAAATAAAATGTATAATAGGAAAGAAAATACCAGGGAAACAGGCAAATTAGAGTCTCTAATTCACAGGTATATTCTTCAGAAATTCTCAGGACGTCTTGGGTCAAGTTCTCATCAGCATATATGAAAGAAAAAAAACACACAGAGGGGACCAATGGTGCAGTAATTTAGAGGAGTATGGCTACAGACAACACTGAGACTAAGAAATGCCAACTCACATTTATGGGAGCTATAACCAGCTCGAGTTAAAACAGCATATAGTGGTATTTAAACTCCCCACATATAGGACATTCCTCTCACCAGATTATCAGTGCAGGTCATATGAAATTAAAACACAAGAGAAGGCCCATAGTGCTCTCTATATAAAAAAGTGCTGGATAAAATAAGAGATGTACTTACAATTTACAGAGCAGACAAACCGCTCTGTGTAAAGTGCCTGGGTGGTATGATCCCCACCATGGATTCTTTGGATGGTGTAAAAGCTTCATATGTTTAAGATAAGCCAGGTAAAAAAATAAGGATAAATATAAAAGTATTTAAAATAGTCTGAAAAAGTACTTTTATTTAGATTAAAACACAACGCGTTTCACCACAAAAGTCTTCTTCAAGTGTACATCACTTTTACTCAGTCATTGTAGAGTAAGCACCTCTAGTGCTGTAATGTTTTAAATTGCAGAGTTTAAATGACATGTACACTGCAGCAAGACCACTTCAGTAAGATGATGTGGTCTGGGTGACTTTAGTGGTCCTTTAACAGCTACTAGACAGCTGTTAATATATAGATAATTATACATCAATAGATTGTAATTGAGGTCAATCTATTGATGTCTAGGTTTAAACATAGTGAGGAATTCCGAATGATAAGGGGCAGCCATTGTGCATGAGTCATTCGGTGCAGTGCTTGAATTTAAAAACTATGAGACATTGCCATGTCAAAATTTTTTATCTAGAGTGATAGTAATTGCTTTTGCTTTACTTATAACAGAACATAACATGGGAGTACTCTTTTTTGTTTTGACTAAAAACCGAAAGTGTTATTGTGACTGGGTTGACATAGTTAACAGCTCATAGGCAGCTGTTCATACGTAGTTAATTGTTATCATTGTAATTGGAATCTGGATGTGTTGCCAAATGTATCTAATGGTAAGGGCAGCCATCTTGTGGGAGTCATTCGATGCAGTAATTGACTTTTAAAAAGTTTAAGATAAGAAAAGGAAACATTAAAATGTTAGGTTATTCGCAAATGTATACACAATGATTATATCAATTCTAATTTCATACTTCCAAAGTGGATTCAGATTTCAGGCCCATGTATCCTTTTCCTAGTAGTGGGGCACCACATAAAAGTCCCCCAAGTGCAGAGAAAGCACATAATTAGACATGCTTGTGATGCACAAAATGGAATCAGGGCATTTTGCCCATAGAAGAGTGCCTCAGAAGATTTGTGTATTTTCAACACTGAGGTGGCTGAATGTTTGCCAGCCTGATCCGCTGCCTTTTCAGCAGGGCTTTACGCCCACTGTATTCCCAGAGATACGCAATGATACTCAATGCATCAGAGAGTGAGAGAAAGAGGTAGACTGTGGTTGTATTTTAAGTGCAGTAAATGTTACTCCAATACGGAAGGTATTTTCATAGCATATTTTACAAACTACTGTTTTTAGATTATGCAAAAGACGTGATAAAGTAACATTTCATTTTTATATTAAATTTGTTTGTTCTATTAAACACATTGTTATACTGTTAATGAACGTTAAAAGTGCAGTGAAACACATGTGGAATTAACTACTAGACTTGTGCGCAAATCCCGTTCAGTTGTGCTGAATGTATCAAATCTGTTAATTGCTGGACAAACAAATCAATTTGTTCGGCAACCCACGAACGACACGATTTTATTCGCCAAGTGAGTAACAGGCATTTGATTCGTTCCGCAGAGCTTAGCAAGCTTTTTGTACAAGTCTATTATTTACTCTTTTATATAATTGTGTATATACCAAAAAATACAAATATGATCTTTATGACCATTAATAAGTATTAATTATATTGTGAAAATGCAAGACTCATATACATGATAAAGTTAATTGAAGAAAATCTGCTGCAGCATTAATTGCAGTATGAATCCTAATCATTAATATAGCATTAATTTAGATTTCTGTCTCAAGACATGATATACAAAACAGGACAATATTTAACTAATTTATTATATCCTCCCTGCTGAGTTATCGTTATGGTCATTGTACATGTCACGTTTGCAGACCTGCGGAAATATGTTTAAACAAGGAGAATTTTATAAAATGATTGTGTCTGTTATTATCACGTTACATTTGTATCCACGTCACCTCCAAGTAATCTTCCCTCTGCCAAGACATTTGAAATCTCCTACATCTCTCTTCCAGAAACACAGCATCCAAGCTGCCAAAACAGAAAGTGCTCCAGGCTTAATTAAGCAAGATAATCCACAATTACATCAGCTCTGGTACATTTGTGGCCGCTCGTCAGCTGCCAGAATCTGTGCTGAATTACCCACGTGACCATGAAATGCTATACTCTACATGCTTAATCAAAGGATCATGTAAAACTCGTACAGGCTTTACGTATTTATCCTTTTGTTATGGTGTTCTTAGATATTACATTAATTCAACTAGTTGACACATGAAAGGTGTACATAGTGTTTTACCCTTAAGCCTGGGAACCAATCTTAATGCCAATGACTAGACTTAAATGAAACTTTTCCAAATCAGATAAAAATTAAATGAATATAATTTGGTGTACATTTTTACTTAGCAGAAATGATATGTTATTATTATTATTATTATTATTGAGATTAAAGTCTGTATGGCGTTGTACAAACAAGTTGACTTTATGAAACATAACTATACTATAAATAATTTTCCATCCCTTGCCCTGTCAATCATTTCTCAGCATAGAGTTGGCAAAGACATCTATGCTGAGAAATGACTGACAGGGGAAAGAAGAAGAATCCTACTATAGGGTGTATAAAATATACACAATAGGGAAGCACATGTGATTCAATTTTGGGTTTCTGGAGATATACATAAACCAAAGGTCAGCCTCAATGAAATATTAAGGCAGAAACAGATCACCAACAAAGAGCTGATTTGATAAAGTGCAAACAACAAGGAATTATTCTGACTGCCCCCCTCAGTTCCCCCCCCCCCCCCCCGACACACTCCCATCTCCATTTTATCCCCATTGTCTGCAACTATAGAATGTTTAAATATGGTAAATATGTTACTCCCAAAGACCATTTCTCTTTACAATGTCTGGAGGTGAAGCCTTTTTATTAATGTCCTAGTGACACTTTCTTAGCAAACATGTTCAGATAAGAAACTTCAGTGCCCAGTTTTGAACCTATTCATCTCCTGGGTGTATTATGATGTCCTCAGAATCCTGACATAGCATCATTTTTTCATGATACCCCAAAGCATGGTTGACAATAATAACAATACGTGTAATTAATTAATACATTTATTCAATGGGAGTTTTTTTCTACTAAAGACTGTGTAGCCACTAACTCCTTCACTACGAAGTGGTTTGCAAAATAAACTCACCACCAGAGTCTGAGTATTTTGGGTGTCCTGGAAAATAAGGTTAAAATATATTTAAATATATATTTAATTGCTATAGCTATATATATATATATATATCTCAATAGCACATCATATAAATGCAAACACAAATAAATGTTGGATTACACATTGGACAGAACAACTTAAAAAATATAATTCACCAATTAATGAAGTTACAGATAAGAATACAGAGTTGTAAACAAGTAACATTTATTAATATGTAACATTGTCTCTTTTTCCCACATACTCTACAATCCTCTAACATATACATGATTCCATATTGCTCAAAGTATATTTTACAAGTTGCAATATTACCCAAACCATATCTCCCTCCAATTGCAGCTATGTTGCCTCTTTGGATACACATACGTACAAATACAGGCACACATACACATACTCTGGCACACAAACATGCACATAGCAACACTCTAATACATGCACAGAGACACATAATCACACAGACATACATGCACGTTGACATTTACAGACACACTGTCCCATTGTGTGTCTGATATGGTGTATGTCACAATGTGTTTTTCTGACTGCGTGTGTCTGGTAGCGTGTATGGGTACCAGTGTGCATGTGTGTCTGGCATTGAGTATTTATGTATGAGCCTGAGAATGTGTGTCTGTCAGTGATTATCATTGTGTATATAGGTGTGTATGTGTATCTATAGCTGTGTCTGAAATGTATATCTGTAACTGTGAGTCTGTGAGCGTATGTATTTGTGTCTCTGGGAGAGCATGGGTGTGATGGAGCTGCTTTCAGTGGGTTGTTTGTATGGGAGGATGCATGTGTTCTGGATGTGTGGGATGTGTGTTTATGGTGAGTCTGTATTGTGTGCAGGAGGGGTAACTGTGTGTGCTTTTGAGGGTCACTGTCTGTGTTATGCACCTGTGTATGAGGGTGACTGTGTGCATATGAGGGTAAATGTTGTGGAGGTGAGCTTGACAGGATGTGTTACAGGCTATGGGTGTGAGTGTGGTGATTGAGTATGACAGGATGAGTGTGAGGACAAGTGGTGGGGTAACTGTACACAGGAAAGGACTAAGTGGGGTGTCTTGAGTGTGAGGGTTGACTGTGTGTGGGGTACCCAATGTGGCAGGGTGAGAGGGTAAGTTTAAGGGATGACTGTGTGTGATGAGACTGTGTGCCTGTGTTCGGTCTCTCCAACACTGTATGGCACTTTTATTTTATTGTTGCCTCCTTGCTGTATATCTTTTGTGCATTAAGAGTACAATCATTCAGACCATGGCAGTACAGTGGGGATCCCTGAGTCTCCACTGGGCTGTCAGTGCAGGTCTGCGAGAGAGTATTGAAGTGACTTGAACCCAGTCTGAGGTGCAGACCTACAAAGTGAGCAGTGCATGGCTGATGTTTAGATCTCCCCATTGGCCAGTGCATCCCCAGGGGAGCTAGGCAGCACTATAATGGAAGCTCCAACTTGGCTGTCTGGGCAGCAATTGCAAATAAAATCCATTTGCAATAAACAGATTTTATTTGCAATTGTTAAAATCATGTATATGTAAATCTAGGGTATGGGAACTTGAATACGCACAAATCTCATATTGAAGAAGTTCTTATGCCGAGCAAGCCTGATGCATGCTGCACAAAGTATGATCCAACGTTACAAAAAATGTTCCAGATTTGGTTGTCTTGAGCAGACCCATACAGACCTGTTGAATTTCATTGGCTGTTAAGAATGGGTCCAGCTACCTTCGAATCCAAATTATTTACATGTAAATAGCTAAGTGGCGGAATTTAATAATATAATGTATATTACAACATATTTTGTAAAACATTGGCCTATGACTCTTCCCCGTATTACAGGTTTCTCGATTAGATTCCGGAAAGGAGAGTTATTGCAATAATCCACTTACTGCAATTTCCTGGGTTATGACAAATATAATCTGCCTGCTAAACCAATAAATTACCATTAAAAATAGACGTTTGGTACAGATAGGGGATCAAGAACACCATACAAGACAGGATAGAAAAAAAACCCATCAAGCCACCCATTAACTAAGGGTACCACAGCATGTGGTTATAATCTATTTTTATACCCAGTAGCCAGAAGCAAATGGTTTCATAGAAAGTAATAGTTTGTTACACAGACCCCCAGCCACTAAATATCTGCAAGCATGTTATAAGCCCATCAGAAGCCAATGTTTATCAAACAATAAAGACAAAAAAGCTGATATGACGCTATTCTAATTATGTTACCACTGCCACTAGTGAATTAACTCCTGTATCATTTTGTAACATTATGTATATTGTTTAAGAGGTTTATATGTGTTTAAAAATAATTTGTAAATAGAAAAAAAATTCCTTTTTCGCTAAAAAAGAAAATATTTATGTTGTGCGACAATCTTGTCACAATGAGAAATCCCAATAAATGCTGTCATAATGCAATAATTTATATCCCTAAATGAAGATCTTATGAACAGAGTAATACATCACTTTATGTTCTCGAATAAAGATCGTGGACTCTCGTTGTGATGAGTAGGAGAGATCTGATGGTTGTAATTGCCTTCCCATTTATTTTCCCCTTAGAAGCATTTTGTGAGCATATTGATTGTTTTGGAGTAATTTTCTGTAATTAGTCTTTGTCAAATTGTATAAATTGATATAATATGTACAGGGTGTTAATTAAGAACCCACTCTGGAACTAACTTTAGCCTTTCTAGCATTCCAACAGTTGTTCAGCTTAAAATAGAAAAAAAATAAAGATCCAGTAAATCAATATTAAAATAATCATCTTAAAAGCTCAACATTTAAACCCATTCTATGTGCACTAAGTATGAGTTATAATTAAAAACAGCAGCACCAATTTCCTAGTACTAGTTAAAGGGCGGCCAATATTCAGGGTTTCACTGATATCCTTATTCATGTAGAGTTGGGTAAATCTCTAAATCCTTGAGGTCTGGTTTGATAACGTCTAAGTGAGAACATAAATTGTTATTTATCGGATTGGATTTTTCATGGTGTCTCTCATGGGAACATTAAAGTAGGTATATCAGAGGAAACTGTATAAGTCCGGTCCCTGTCAAACATTTTTTTTTCAAAATTTTCTAAAGAACTTGCCTGCTGGGTAGTCATGGTAAAGACTGATGCTAGTTTGCTGGTTATAGCTGTTACTGTCAAAGGTGGGATTACTGAAGCACATGGCTTTCAGTATTTAAAGGAAGCTAAGCCTCTTTGTTGTCATAGTGTCAGATCTTGTGGCTGTAATTAATTTAAAGGCATTTATGAGATCATACAGCAAGATTCAATCCTGTTTGATGCATATTAGCCTGTTTTCACGTCAGAAATATATTGTTATAAAATTAAATACTGAAATAATTATATATATTTATTTTTTTGGGGAGTGAAAAAATGCGCATTGAAAAGGTTAAGGATTATCTAAACAATTTTGTTTTAGTTTTTTTATGGCTCCTATAACATACGATGTAAATGTAAGACTCATGAACATGAAGGATTACTATAATTAATTTATGCTAAACGGATACAATAGGTCAATATAACGAAGGAGATTTGAACTAAGCCCATTTTCAGTCTGCTAAAATTTCTTCATTTGTCCAAACTCTTGACTTGTGAACTACATCCCTCATAATGCTCTTACACCCATAATGCTGGCAAAGAATCATCAGAGGAGTAGTCCAAAAAATTTGGAGTGCCAAAGGTCGCCTATGCCTGTGCTAGGCCAACATTGATGATGATCAAAACTTCCTCTTAATTCAGTATCATAACATACAAATACTATCAAGATCATATGTCATTAAATGGCACTATTTGAACTTGGAGTGAACTTTCATGGCTTATAAATTAATAGGCGAGCTTTGTTCCAGTCATTACACAGTGTTCAACAATCCAGTCCAGCAAGGTTTTTCTATTTTTTTTGCTAAAAAAAACTCTTCCATGCCACTGATTTGGACTTTGTTTCACATCACTGATTTGTTTTCTGGACTAGATCTATCGCTGTCTCCTGAAGTCGTGTCTGTGAGTCTTTGCTGGTGAGGCCATGAATGCCTGATGGATGATCTGTGCAAAAGACAGTCAGGGTTATTCACTAAACACACAATTTCATCCAGATGGACACATTCAAGTGAAAATGGCGGAATTACAACTTCAATGGCAATTCTCATATTTACTAAAGCCAAACATGGTTGGAAATTGGTGACCCTGAGTCGATCAGCAATTTCCATGATGCATTTTGATTAAAACTGGTGAATGTACATCTCGATCCTATAAAAAACGATAGGATTTTGAATATTCACAAAACACTGATTTAAATGAAATTCAGAACTGAAAGCATCCAGAAGTATGCCCATTCACAAATGATCTTTCACTTCCTTTTATGAACTCAAAGGATCATTTTAAGTACTATACTATGTTCGTATTGGCAGCGCTAGCAACCAGCAAACAAATAGTTAAATATCCATCCGCAATGAAACTATTAATTATGTGGCAGCAGGCCGGTGCTTGCTAGCTAGTCACCACATTTTAAAAAGTAAAGTAAAGTAAATAAATAAAAAGTCTATGGGGACCGTAAGTCCCCAATATTACTATAAACGAGGTTTAACATCTCCCTATCCTCCCATATCTACTAAAAGTTTAAAACTAGTGACTGGTTTTCATTGCTGCCTAGTCACTGGAAAGTCTTCATCCCATTAGGATAGGGCCTGTGAAATAATGGGGTGGGACATAGTGATTCCCCATGGGCCCACTCTTGGGCATTGGAAGATAGGCATTGAAAAAATAATGAGGGTAGAACAGATTACTTTCCACCCAACTCCCCAACTCATGAACAGCTTTTGGGGCTATTATAATATAATGGGGAGGGGGCCTAGTGTCTACTCAGGCCACCACACATTGGCAGTGGTTGGGTCCCTAATAGTAATATTCAGGGGTGAGAAACTAATGTCCTCCCCCTGGCCAACCAATCAGATAACTCTTACTCATAGTGCACAGATTAGGACATTTTCCCACGTAATGCAATAGCTGACATAGCATGGGAAAGCCTATATAAGGTCTTTCTCTACTATAAAAGCTCAGTGTAAAGCAAGCGTTCATGGGGCAAAGATGAATTAACTTTATTACGTTTTTTTTTTTTTGATCTTTCAGTTTTCTTGTGAATCTGTTTTGTTTTTTATTTAAATGAGTTATTCTGGATTTTACTTTGGATTTTGTGGAAACTAAAGAAAAAAAAAGTTAAAGACTTCTTGCTGTCCCAGAGCTATTGCCTACAGGTTGGGGCACTGGTGGGATTATGTCCCATGTTATTTCACAGGTCCCAGTTTTAAATATTTAGTAGGGGTGTTGTTAAAAAAAAATGCCTGAGTCTTAAGCTATATATACCATAATGTGATAACCACTGCCTCAAGTCTGCATCCTATGCAAACCATCAATGCCATCCTTTGACCTTTGCAGTACAATATACCTCATCCCTGGTCATGTCATTTTATTTCCCTATCTCCCTTCAAACCTTCTATCTATTTTCAAATTAACAGAACCTTTTGTCTTTCTCTCTTCTCACCTCTTTTGTCACCACTAAACTCTTGTAGTATGACTGCCAGGATAGTAACTATAAGCCCTGTGTTGTTTTAATTAGCTGTGTCTGGTATAAAATGATTAAAGCACTACCACTAAGTACTGAGTTCTCACCGAGGAATTATTAAAGAGGGCCAGCCTCAGGTATAAATAGTCACCAACATTTTAAGAAACTTAATAATGTGACATCCACAGCCATAGAATCTAGATTAAGAGACATAATCAGTGCAATACTTTAATATTCAAAAGTCTTGTTTTGTTTGTTTTTCTGCTTTAGTATGTTCATGTCTTATTATTATTTAATTATTTATTGACATTTTTTATGTAATTAGCTAACCTGTGGACTATGTTTTTCACTTATTTCTCAACTATATGCTGAATTTGGTTGTTCATTTAATGTATTATTCACTTCTTCTAATCTTTCCTTTTCATGATGAATAATTAGTTGCAACAATTTAAAAGCTCATGTTAAAAGAATCTGATTACATTGTTTTCTCAAATCCCTCATCAATAATGTAAAATGCTGGTTGTAAATGGGACCTTAATTCATTTCAGCCTGTTTAAGTTTCTAAGCATTTTGTAAGCTAGTAACCTTTCACCATATACCAGCTAATTTATATGTTTTTATTTACACTGAACAAATTTATAAATGCAACACTTTTGTTTTTGCCCCCATTTTTCATGAGCTGAACTCAAAGATCTAAGACTTTTTTTATGGACACAAAAGGCCTATTTCTCTCAAATACTGTTCACAAATCTGTCTAAATCTGTGTTAGTGAGCACTTCTCCTTTGCCGAGATAATCCATCCACCTCACAGGTGTGGCATATCAAGATTCTGATTAGACAGCATGGTTATTGCACAGGTGGCCACAATAAAATGTGCAGTTTTATCACACAGCACAATGCCACAGATGTTGCACGTGTTGAGGCAGCGTGCAATAGGAATGCTAACTGCAGGAATGTCCACCAGAGCTGTTGCCTATTGAATGTTCATTTCTCTACCACAAGCCATCACAAAAAGGCGTTTCAGAGAATTTGGCAGTACATCTGTCAGGGGTGGTGGTCCGGTGACCGGGACCCAGTATGCCTGATCTTTAGAGTAGGAGTCACTGTGTGGAAATGGATTATCAGGGCCTCGTGCTGGGCAACCACACGCTCCCTGGTGTTGAGCACCAGCAATTGTGCGTCCACATACCAGGGCCCTGATGCAGCTTCTGCGGATCCCAGGTGCCAGATGACAATATGCAGACCTCCCAGGATCTGATTAGGAAGGCTCTGCAGCAGATATGTATCCAGTACAGAAACAAGGCAAGACTAGAATAGACACCAAACAAGAAAACAAGACAAAACTAGGAGAACCCAGAACATGTACACAAGACATGAGGGAAACATAAACAGGGCAGGACAGGACAGGACTGTACATGAACTGGGAATACAAGACAAAATAAAACATGACAAGAGATACAAGGCAAAACAAGAGGAGATATAACTAAGTACTATATATGTAAAACATTGGAGATTTACACATACATAAATGGCCAAGATGTATGCAGCCCACCACTGCGTCAAAGTCCTCCAATTACGGTGGATCCTATCTACCTAGATATGCACGACTAAATAAACAAAAATAAAACACACACAGCACTTACCTGCAAGAAAGGGCAGAGGACTTGAAACAACTGCCTGCAGGAACCAACTGAAACAAAATGATTCATGGAAAAGGAAAGGGTGTGGCAACATAAAACAATATAAAGGAATCCAGGAGACTGGGAATTCCAGGAACGAAATAAAGGAATGAACCCAGAAAACCCAGCATAAAGAAAACCAGACATAGAATATAAAACCAGAAAAAACAAGAAAAACTAAACAAGAATTGTAAAAAGAGTACTGGATACCAGAAGCCAAGGCCTGACATCTCCGTAGAACAGAGCAGGATGTGACAACATCCAACCGGCCTCACAACCACGTGTAATCACACAGCTGAGGACCTCCACATCCAGCATCTTCACCTCCAAAATTGTCTGGACAGCTGCTGCAACAATCAGTTTGCATAACCAAAGAATTTCTGCACAAACTGTCAGAAACCGTCTCAGGGAAGCTCATCTGCATGCTCGCCGTCCTCATTGGGGTCTAGACTGGACTGCAGTTCATCGTCGTAACCGACTTGAGTGGGCAAATGCTCACATTCGATGGCATCTGGCACTTTGGAGAGGTGTTCTCTTCATGGATGAATTCCGTTTTTCACTGTACAGGGCAGATGGCAGACAGCATGTATGGCGTCATGTGGGTGAGCGGTTTGCTCATGTCAACATTGTGGATCGAGTGGCCCATGGTGATGGTGGGGTTATGGTATGGGCAGGCGTATGTTATGGACAGCAAACACAGGTGCATTTTATTGATGGCATTTTGAATGCACAGAGATACCGTGATGAGATCCTGGCCCATTGTTGTGTCATTCATTCACGACCATCACCTCATGTTGCAGCATGATAACGCACGGCCCCATGTTGCAAGGATTTATACACAATTCCTGAAAGCTGAAAGCATCACCGTTCTTGCATGGCCAGCATACTCACCGGACATGTCACCCATTGAGCATGTTTGGGATGCTCTGGATCAGCGTATACGACAGCGTGTTCCAGGTCCTGCCAATATCCAGCAACTTCGCACATCCATTGAAAAGGAGTGGACCAACATTCCACAGGCCACAATCAACAACCTGATCAACTCTATGCGAAGGAGATGTGTTGCACTGCGTGAGGCAAATGGTGGTCACACCAGACACCGACTGGTTTTCTGACCCCCCCGGACCCTCCCAATACAGTAACACTGCAAATTTTAGAGTGGCCTTTTATTGTGGTTATTATAATAATCATGCTGTCTAATTAGCATCTTGATGTGTCACACCAGCGAGGTGGATGGATTATCTCGGCAAAGGAGAAGTGCTCACTAACACAGATTTAGACAGATTTGTGAACAATAGAAAGATACAGAGAAGGTGTGGCTATAAACCACTTAACACTTATTTGGTGCAAATTATCCAGTATATCTGCTATATGCACTTTTAGTGGATACTCCAAACCAATATAATAGTGAAACCAAAAAAACACAAAATACCAAGCAGTGAGTTTAGAGTGTGAAAAACATCAAACCAAACTTGATATAGGTGCAGCGCTAAAAAGTGTAATATAAATATTCCTTATGCACTTACCCCTTACAATAGGCACGGGGTGTACATGAAAAATAAGCAAAGGAGATATATAGAGTAGTACTGTCAGATAACTTGGTATAGAGTAAATGATATAAAAGGGTGCAGCGCTAAAAAGTGTAATATAAATATTCCTTATGCACTTACCCCTTACAATAGGCACGGGGTGTACATGAAAAATAAGCAAAGGAGATATATAGAGTAGTACTGTCAGATAACTTGGTATAGAGTAAATGATATAAAAGGGGAAACTCACATTGTAAAGAGCCTTTTACAAGGATATAGGCTCTAAACACATCATCCAACGTGCCTTTTAAGGTAGGCAGTAACACCTAGGGATAGATGATGCTCCTTTCTTCCCTCTGTCCGTGGATTATATCTCCAAAATAAAGCACAAAAGAAGATTCCTAGTGCAGATTTATCTTCAATCAAGTGGTGTAGAACACAAATATAAGTTCAGTGCTCACCTTTTATAGAGCCTTTTGGGGACTGGCTCTAAGTACTGCAGGCATCAGTGTCAATTTAGAGGTGACACTTCCCTCAAACGGATACCAAATATATGGAGGAGATGGAGTATAGGTACTTAAAATTTACATTTATTATATAAAAAAAATATAAAATACATACAAAGTAGCATGCATAAATATAGTACTAGTATATATGAAAAAAGGACGGCGAAACGCGTTTCTGAGAGATTGGACACCTTACTAGTACTATATTTATGCATGCTACTTTGTATGTATTTTATATTTTTTTGATATAATAAATGTAAATTTTAAGTACCTATACTCCATCTCCTCCATATATTTGGTATCCATTTGAGGGAAGTGTCACCTCTAAATTGACACTGATGCCTGCAGTACTTAGAGCCAGTCCCCAAAAGGCTCTATAAAAGGTGAGCACTGAACTTATATTTGTGTTCTACACCACTTGATTGAAGATAAATCTGCACTAGGAATCTTCTTTTGTGCTTTATTTTGGAGATATAATCCACGGACAGAGGGAAGAAAGGAGCATCCTCTATCCCTAGGTGTTACTGCCTAACTTAAAAGGCACGTTGGCTGATGTGTTTAGAGCCTATATCCTTATAAAAGGCTCTTTACAATGTGAGTTTCCCCTTTTATATCATTTACTCTATACCAAGTTATCTGACAGTACTACTCTATATATCTCCTTTGCTTATTTTTCATGTACACCCCGTGCCTATTGTAAGGGGTAAGTGCATAAGGAATATTTATATTACACTTTTTAGCGCTGCACCTATATCAAGTTTGGTTTGATGTTTTTCACACTCTAAACTCACTGCTTGGTATTTTGTGTTTTTTTAGATTTGTGAACAATATTTGAGAGAAATAGTCCTTTGTGTACATAGAAAAAGTTTTATATCTTTGAGTTCTGCTCATGAGAAATGGGGGCAAAAACAAACGTGTTGTGTTTATAATTTTGTTCAGTGTATTTTTAGTTCAGTTTGCCTCTTGTTTTGGTCAGTGTATAAAACCTTGTGTGCATAAAAAATATCCTGTAATGTAAAATTACTGTTGTAAAACAGAGGAAAAACCAGTAATATAAAAAAATAAATATTTTAAAGGGACACTATAGTCACCCAGACCACTTAATCTTATTCCAGTGAAGTGGTCTGAGTGCAGTGGACATGCCATTTTAACTCTGCAATGTAAAACATTTGTTTACATTGTTTACAGTTTTTAAGTACATCTCTAGTGACTGTCAGTATGACGGTTACTAGAGGTGTTTCTGTGGCACAGACCAATTAAAACACAGTCACGTGATGCCAAAAACCCATAGGAAAGCATTGACTCAATGCTTTCCTATAGGGGATTTTGAATGCCCATGCTGTGCTCACTGAACTTACGTATTAGGTCCTAATGCTCCTCTCCTTTTGCTTTGGGAACATTATTTAAAAACATGAATATTCAAAGTGAATTTCACATTAATGTCAAAATAGCCTTATATTTGAATTTTACTTTACTTTGCATTCTCACTTTCTTAAATAATCCTGTGAAGTGTTGTTGCCTCTTAAGGGATCACTCTAAGCACCAAAACAAGCACTTTATTTGGGACACTCCACTACCCAAATACACCCAAATTTTTTTTAGGGGTATATCGAAAAACAGGTTGCAATAGCAACATACATTTTATCTGCTGCCATTGCAAGCCCTCCCTTTCTGACCCCATCCAGCCTTTGTGTGGCTGTCCAATCACAGATTGCCCAATGCAGCTCGATGAGAAGTTTTTGCCAATTGCTGCCTTAACCCCTTAAGGACACATGACATGTGTGACATGTCATGATTCCCTTTTATTCCAGAAGTTTGGTCCTTAAGGGGTTAAACAAACCAGGAAGTAACAGGACCGGTCATCTATTTGACAGCCAGGGAGTGCAACAAGGTTAATTTATAAAAGTGCCAATTTCTATTGAATCTGTACTTTTTGTAAAATTAAAAAAAAGGACACACTCTTCACATATAAAGTACTTCAATTTATATTATAGTTCGCTACAAAGTTTCGATTCCAGGAAGGTACAAGGTGTTGCAGGGTGGAGACATGAAATAATTCCTTGTTTATGGACAGTAGGCTCTGTTGGCATCATCATGTATTGTTAGATATTTTTTACTACTATGGCATAGAGTCTCTTCAACACATGGTTTAATATGTTTTGGCAATATTCAAAGTGTTCAACTTCTCACTGCGTTCAGATAAGGATTAAGATCCAACAGGGCCCCAGGTAGGGTACTGGTTGAGCGCCCCCTTCATTCTTCACATGTGGATGGTGAATGGGGCACTAGCAAATTCATGGTCACAGGGCCCCTGCTCGTCCTAAGCAACTGCTATAGTTTTTTTACTCTTTTTTTTTTTTGTATATTTACATGTATATAAATTGTTGGAGTTAATCTAATAAAAAATTATGAATAGTTGGGTGCTGTTTGTACATTAGGAAGGATGCAATCTCTGGTCTTAGAAAATAAAAAATAAAAAAAAGTAAATTTTTATTTAGGTAGTGTCAATATATATATATATATATGATATATAGATGTCATATATGTAATTGCTGAAAATGCAATAAAACTGATGTAGTTTAAGTGAAAATATCATTTTTAATATGTGTAGTTTGAACAATGGTATCTTTGACGTGGAGGCAATCAGTGCATAACCTATTGAGTCTAGCCCTTGTGTGTTTCTTTAAATATAAAACATGACCTTCCTGTTATTTCAATGGGAACATCATATTCTCTAATCACATACGGCATTGTGAGTTATACACAGGTAGAAGACAGAATTAATGATTGAGTTGAGAAACCCATTAATCTCTGGACAGTGACTATTGCTGCTGAAGCTCCAGACCCATCCTTTTTTTTTTCTTTATTTATATATTTTTTTGCGATTTTGTGATCTGCTTATGTTCTGAAGAGCTCAGTGCCATATTCATAACAGGTTGCCAGGGATACACTGATAGCCTCCCTAGCTTTACTGAGCAACATGGGAATCATAACATATGAAGTGCCCAAGGTAGCTTTCACACAATATACAAATCTGTATCTTATATCGGACCTATCTCTGTTCCATGTCAATTACACACAGTCCCATGTGCCCTATAAAAAATTGTATGAATTCCACGTGTCACATGATGCGTAGGCTTGTACCAGGGGTCAAGTCCTGGGGAAAAAAGTGTGGGAACTCACCCAAGATTCCGCCTCCCCCCCCCTTAAAAAAAAATTACACTCCTATGCATATAGTGCAGTGCAGGGTGTGTATAATGAATGTAGTGTGTTTGTAGTGAATGCAGAGTATGGATAATGAATGTAGTGTGTTTGTAGTGAGTGCAGTGTGTATAATGAATGTAGTGTGTTTGTAGTGAGTGCAGTGTGTATAATACATTTAGTGTGTTTGTAGTGAGTGCAGAGTGTGTATAATGAATGTAGTGTGTTTGCTGTGAGTGCAGTGTGTGTATAATGAATGTAGTGTGTTTGTAGTAAGTGTAGAGTGTGTATAATGAATGTAGTGTGTTTGTAGTAAGTGTAGAGTGTGTATAATGAATGCAGTGTGTTTGTAGTGAGTGCGGATTGTGTATAATAAATGTAGTGTGTTTGTGGTGAGAGCAGAGTGTGTATAATGAAGTGTTTGTAGTGAGTGCAGTGTGTATAATAAATGTAGTGTGTTTGTAGTGAGTGCAGAATGTGTATAATTAATGTAGTGTGTGTGTAGTGAGTGCAGTGTGTATAATGAATATAGTGTGTAGTGAGTGCAAAGTGTGTATAGTGAATGTAGTGTGTTTGTAGTGAGTGCAGAGTGTGTATAATGAATGTAGTGTGTTTGTAGTGAGTGCAGAGTGTGTATAATGAATGCAGTGTATGTAGTGTGTTTGTAGTGAATGCAGAGTGTGTATAGTGAATGTAGTGTGTAGTGAGTGCAGAGTGTGTATAATGAATGCAGAGTCTATATAATGAATGCAGAGTGTGTATAGTGAATGTAGTGTGTTTGTAGTGAGTGCAGAGTGTGTATAATGAATGCAGTGTGTATAATGAATGCAGTGTATGTAGTGTGTGTGTAGTGAATGCAGAGTGTGTATAATGAATGCAGAGTGTGTATAGTGAATGTAGTGTGTGTAGTGAGTGCAGTGTGTACAGTGAATTTAGTGTGTTTGTAATGAGTGCAGAGTGTGTATAATGAATGTAGTGTGTTTGTAGTAAGTGCAGATTGTGTATAATGAATGCAGTGTGTGTGTGCTGGATTATGTGTGTGTGTGTGTGTGTGTGGGTGCTGGATGATTGTGTGTGTGTGTGTGCTGGATGATGATGTGTGTGTGCTGGATGATGTGTGTGTGTGCTGGATTATGTGTGTGTGTGCTGGATTATGTGTGTGTGTGTGTGTGTGCTGGATGATGTGTGTGTGTGCTGGATGATGTGTGTGTGCTGGATGATGTGTGTGTGTGCTGGATTGTGTGTGTGTGCTGGATTATGTGTGTGTGTCCTGGAATATGTGTGTGTGTGCGCTGGATGATGTGTGTGTGTGCTGGGTGATGTGTGTGTGTGCTGGATTATGTGTGTGTGTACTGGATTATGTGTGTGTGCTGGATGATGTGTGTGTGTACTGGATTATGTGTGTGTGTGTGTGTACTGGATTATGTGTGTGTGTGTACTGGATTATGTGTGTGTGTACTGGATTATGTGTGTGTGTGTGCTGGATTATGTGTGTGTGTGTGCTGGATTATGTGTGTGTGTGCTGGATTATGTGTGTGTGTGCTGGATTATGTGTGTGTGTGCTGGATTATGTGTGTGTGTACTGGATTATGTGTGTGTGTGTGCTGGATTATGTGTGTGTGTGTACTGGATTATGTGTGTGTGTGTGCTGGATTATGTGTGTGTGTGTGCTGAATTATGTGTGTGTGTGTACTGGATTATGTGTGTGTGTGTGCTGGATTATGTGTGTGTGTGTACTGGATTATGTGTGTGCTGGATTATGTGTGTGTGTGCTGGATTATGTGTGTGTGCTGGATTATGTGTGTGTGTGTGCTGGATGATGGGGGGCAGGCCCGGACTGGCCATCGGGCACACCGGGCAAATGCCCGGTGGGCCGCGATGGCCGCGGGGCCGAGGCCGGCAGGGGGGATCACAGGATCTCCCCGGCCGGCCGCTGCAGGGCCAGCGCTATCCGAGCGCCGGCCCTGCTGTGTGTCTCCATGGGCCGGTGGGGAGATCAAAGATATCCCTCACCGGCCCAGAGGCAGTTACAGGCGGCTGGTGCTGGGGAGGGAGGGAGGCAGACAGGGGAGAGGACCGGCGGAGCTTTAGCCAGCAGCTCCGCCGGGTCCTCTCGCGAGGTCTGAGCGTTGCCGCGGTTACCGCGGCAATGCTCAGATCTCGCGAGAGTGAACTCTAGCCTGCAGGGGCTAGAGTTCACTCTCACCACTGGACCACCAGGGAAGGATGGCAGCAAGGATCCCCCCCGCCCCCAGGCAGAACGGCTCCCCCCTCCCAGGCTAAAGGTAAGAAGGGGGGTAATAACTTTTTTTTTTATTATTAATATCAAAAGATTTTTTTTATTTAAATAAAAAATACATTCACACACACAGCACCCCCAGACACACACACACAGCACCCCCAGACACACACACACAGCACCCCCAGATACACACACACAGCACCCCCAGACACACACACAGCACCCCCAGACACACACACACAGCACCCCCAGACACACACACAGCACCTCCAGACACACACACAGCGCCTCCAGACACACACACAGCGCCTCCAGACACACACACAGCGCCTCCAGACACACACACAGCACCTCCAGACACACACACACAGCACCTCCAGAAACACACACACAGCACCTCCAGACACACACACACAGCACCTCCAGACACACACACAGCACCTCCAGACACACACACAGCACCCTTAGACACACACACAGCACCCTCAGACACACACAGCGACCCCAGACACACACACACAGCACCGAGACACACACAGCACCCCCAGACGCAAACAGCACCCAGACACACACACACAGCACCCAGACACACACAGCACACAGCACCCCCAGACACACACACAACACACTCCCACATACATATAAATAATAATCCTCAGTGAGTTAACAAAGAAAATTAGAAACCTAGAATGTGACGGCAGATAAAAACACCCTCACACACAGCACCCCTCTTACATACACACACACTCTGCCCCTCACACATACAATACGTCCAAATATATATATATATATATATATATATATATATATACGCATACACACACACTACAGCACCCCTCCACACATTACGCTCCAGATACACGCTAGATCCCTTACCCTATATGCACTCTTAATCCTCTATACATACAAACACACACGCGCACACACACACGCACACACACACACACACAATCTCCTATACACACCCTGGGTCCTTTACACACTAGATCTCCTACACACACACACACACACTGCACCACCTACACACACACTACATTCCTTGTCAGCAAACACACACAGCACACTCCCACATATACATACATACACACATATATATATATATATATATATATATATATAAAATAACCCTCAGTGAGTTAACAAAGAAAATTACAAACCTAGAATGTGACGGCAGATAAAAACACCCTCACACACAGCACCCCTCTTACATACACACACACTCTGCCCCTCACACATACAATACGTCCAAATAAATAAATATATATATCTGGAGCGTAATGTGTGTAGTGGTGCAGTGTGAGGGGTGCTGTAGTGTGTGTGTGTGTGTGTATATATATTTCAGAGAAATAAGGGTTCTCCTTTAAAAATGGACAGATTGGGGGCAGAGCTTGACAGCCGAGCTGCATGGACGCACTCCTTTAGAGCTCCTAAGCAGTGGCGACTAATCCTGCACAATCGTGGGCCACACAGTGTCATCCACGCCAGGGACCACTATCCGACTCGCCCCAAAGCATCAGACAACAAGCCGATGCCTTTCCTATACACACACACACTACAGCACCCCTCACACTGCACCACTACACACATTACGCTCCAGATACACGCTAGATCCCTTACCCTATATGCACTCTTAATCCTCTATACACACACACCTACACACACACTACATTCCTTGTCAGCAAACACATACAACATTCTCTAAACACACCCTCTCTACAACCCCTACGCACACTACGTCACCTATACACAAACACTACAGCCCGTATACACACACTCGCTACATCCCCTATAACACTATGCTCCCTATACACACACACTCTCTACAGCCCCTAGCCACACATATTACACCACAAACACAAATTAAATTGACCTATTTACACAATACCACACCACACTCTACACACACGCAATCCCTCAAGCAGGCTCCAAACACATGCACCATACACTTTCCTGGTCCTTTTGTCCTCTGGTATCCCACTTGTGGAGACACCAGAGACAATTTAAAAGCAAACACAGCGCAAGCATGTTATTAAATTTGCTTGCGCGGCGCAAAACAAATTCAGGGCCTTTTTCTAATGCCAGAGCTCTTCAGCGCGGCTCTGCGCATTGAACTAACATGCTCACTTTGAGAGGGGGTGTGCTTGTCATTAGTGATGACAAAACACACCCTCTCTGGCCCCGCCCCCTTCTTAGGGGGCCGCTCTGATTGAAAAATGCCCGGGCCTAATTTTTTTCCCAGTCCGGCCCTGATGGGGGGGGATGCATTTGCTTTTTAACTTTTATGTGTTCATGTTTTTTTTTACTTTACTCCCCCCTCCCTGCTTCTTACCTTGTCAGGGAGGGGGGAGATCGCCTGGTGGTCCGGTGGAGGGTAGCAGCCGCTGCACACAGGGGCCATCACACGCGGCGTTCTTCTCCAGCTCTCTCAGCTTCAACTCTCGCGAGACTCGCCTGTGCGGAGCGTTGCCATGGTAACCCGTGGCAACGCTCTTACAGCTGCGGGTCTCGCGAGAGTTGAAGCTGAGAGAGCTGGAGAAGAACGCCGCGTGTGATGGCCCCTGTGTGCAGTTAGCAGGGCAGGTCCTGCAGGACTGGGAACGGCGTTCCTGCTTTGGAAAAAGTGCAGGAACGCCGTTCCCATGCGTTCCTGCAGGACTCGAGCCCTGGCTTGTACCCATAACTCTGCTACCGGATTTTTCAGCATTTCTGGCAGCCTTGGACTTGCATCACTGTACCCCAAAATTGATCTTAGATTCCTTTAAAAAATAACAATAATAAAAAAAAAAAATAGCACTACATATCAGGACTGGAGATCTTGTGTACAATGTTGGGGTTTTCTACTACCTCACCTTTAGTCTCCTTTTGCTTTTGTCTTTTTCTTTATTTTTAATATTATCTTTCTTCCCTTTCCTCCTTGAGAACTACTGTGAACTTTACCCTTAACTCAATTTTATTATTGGTACATGTTGCCATGCTGTGTTCCTTGTTCTAAAAACAAAAATACTTTCAATAAAACTTTAATTGAAAAAGTATAATTTGAAAACCAATGAATTTCTGATCCATCCAGTTGTCATTAAGTTTGAAATATATTTAGATGTGTTTTTGGTTTTAAAGTTGATATTATAGTTTTTTTTGGTCTGGTTATACTTTGTGGCAATGACGGCAATAGCTGTGCATAAGATATCAGCACTATAAGAGATTGGCATGACAGATATCACATTTTACAGCAATGACTACAAATATGTTGCTTACCATTTACTATGAAATTCTTGGTTTGCTGACCCACTAAAATATTAAAGTCAGTGACAACTATATACCTTGCCAGGAAAGATACTGCTGCTAACATTTTGCACAACCTTCTAAATTGGCAGCAAGGTTAATGTAAATGTATTCAGGTGCCTGAAATTGGCAGCCAAGATAATATAGATTTAATTTGTTTCAAGAAGTCATATTTGGGATGGAGTTTTCTCATATTGTATGTGTCAAACATCATATCCAATATCACTTTCTTCTCACATAATCCTTTCTCTACACTGTAAACTCTGATATTGAGTCGATAGGCAGAGACTCAAAACTTGTTATGAAGAATATATTTAATTTTCATGTTTTCATGCATTTTCCCGTTTACAGTTCAGTGATGCGTTTCAGTTTTCTGGTAATATCTGGTTATATTTGTAGATTATGTATTTCCTGTACAGATACCAGCATTCACAGGTTGCAGATGACTGCTGCTCCAAACAAAATTGTACGTTTTTGTTTTGATACCAGTTCTGTACTGGTCCTCACCCAGCAGTAACAATAATTTGCTTTGAACATAGGAACAGTGTGACACATTGTATAAAAATCTATTTTTATCTATTTTATTTTGGGGGATTTTTTATTTTTTTTGCTTATTTTTTATGCATTATCTCATTAAAAAAGAATTGGTAATTTCTAGTTTGGAGTGTCATCGTAAGATTACTTTTAATGCACCTGCCACATCTGACATGTCAAAACTAATTAATCCCTTCAACACAAACAAAGGAAATTGAATCGAAGCTATATGCCTACAACACAAGTAAAATCATCAACTTTTAAACAGCACAACAATTAATTATTAACTCTAGATCACAGGAAAAATGAGTGAATTATAATAAAATGAGTAGAATGTTTTATGTTTCTTAGTAAATGTGTTTTCTAGATTCATGCAGGGTGAAAATTTTTGGTTTTCCAAACCACTTTGGCAGATATATATATGGTTTTCAGGTTGGCAAAATGTATTTCATGGTGCTGTTTGGCTTGACCAAATTATACCCAAAAAAATTCTGGAAGGCTATTTAGACATATAGAACAACAGCAAAAATATTGTCTATGACTGTGTTCCATGCAGAAACAGCCACAACATTTCCTAGCCTAATGGTCATATAACATCAGTAATTTTTACAATGCCAATTCCGAGTTGCAAAAATTAGATTATTATATATCTGGATTAAAAAAAAAAATAGTAAATGAGAGAACTTACTTTTATAATGAATCATTTTAAGTAGAAAAAGTAGCAAAAGATTGGATTTATCCAAAAATGAAAGGAAAAAGGCAATGAAAAATTGTCAACCGATTCACGTCTTGCACCCTGGCAAAAACAAGAACATCATCAAACATGTGAAAAGGGGTGAGGACTAGAGATGTCCCGAATAGTTCACCAGGAATTATTCGCCAGCGAACATAGCTTGTTCGCGGTCGCCGTGGCAGGCGAACATATGCGATGTTCGGTCCGCCCCCTATTCATCATCATTGAGTAAACTTTGACCCTGTACCTCACAGTCAGCAGACACATTCCAGCCAATCAGCAGCAGACCCTCCCTGCCAGACCCTCCCACCTCCATGACGAATAGGGGCGAACCGAACATCGCAACATTCGCAACATTCCCGGCGAACTATTCGGGACATCTCTAGTGAGGACCAGTCTTATGAGACCAAAATCAAACTTGTTGGACTCAGCAAAGATATTCTGCAAAGCTAACACTGCTCATCAACCTTATAACAAAAGTCAAATGTGGAATCAAAATAATAAATCATTATTTTTTGTTAGTGAACAAGTGAACTGCCGTATTTATCGGCGTATAACATGCACTTTTTCCCCCTGAAAATAGGGGGAAAATCGTGGGTGCGTGTTATACGCCGATATCCCATAATTACTTACCTGTCCTGAAGCGCGGGCCGGCTTCACAGCTTGCACCGCGGTACAGGAACTTTAATTTCATGTTCCGGTGTCACGTCTAAACATTTGTTATGAAGGAACACAACTGCAGATTTCGTATAGTTTGAATATTTATTATAAAAAGTAAAAGGTATTGACTTTAATTCCAATTTACAGGTACTGTAGCATTAAGTAATAAACGATAACTGAAGTCCACAATTATAGGCACTGTAGCTTTAAGTAGTAAACGATAACTGAAGTCCACAATTATAGGCACTGTAGCTTTAAGTAGTAAACGATAACTGAAGTCCACAATTATAGGCACTGTAGCTTTAAGTAGTAAACGATAACTGAAGTCCACAATTATAGGCACTGTAGCTTTAAGTAGTAAACGATAACTGAATCAGATAGAGTCCTTTAGAAGTAGTAATTAATTAGGTGATAAGAAGTTACAATAGCTGTTCCATAGACTTAAACTGAAGTAAGACAGATGCAGCTAACTGAGACAAAGTATGAGTTGAAGTTAGCTGTAACGAGTTTGTTTTAACGAAGGACTTTGGAGACAGGAATTAACAGCTTTGAGATGCAACGCTTATCACAGAGGTTTTACTTAGCTTCCGGCACATAGAACACTGATTCCCGAGATCTCCTCAGAGGCGGTTTATCCTGAATGGTGAGAGTTCAGCTTTAGCCGTGGATGAGGAAAGGTGAAGGGAACTTGAAGTCTTCCAGTCCGGTCCGGTAACAGAGGGCTTTCACAACGATGTTGCAGCCGGTTCGTGAGTACGGAACGTAGTTCAATAATCCAGCGTCGATCAGCTGGTGCGGTCAGATTAAATAGGGAGACCGTGTCATAAAGAGGTGTGGCTAAGCTCCGTGGAACCAGGAAGTAAGAGGATATCATAATTAAGGCATGACATCCGGTTTCCGGCGGGACTGAAAGGAAGTGTGCACACTATTGTGCACACTTCCTTTCAGTCCCGCCGGAAACCGGAACATGAAATTAAAGTTCCTGTACCACGGTGCAAGCTGTGAAGCCGGCCCACGCTTCAGGACAGGTAAGTAATTATGGGAGGGGAGGGGAAGTACACTATGGGAGGGGAGGGGAGGGGGAAGTACACTATGGGAGGGGAGGGGAGGGGGAAGTACACTATGGGAGGGGAGGGGAGAGGGGGAGAATACTATGGGAGGGGAGGGGGAGAATACTATGGGAGGGGAGGGGGGGAGAATACTATGGGAGGGGAGGGGGGGAGAATACTATGGGAGGGGAGGGGGGGAGAATACTATGGGAGGGGAGGGGGGGGAGAATACTATGGGAGGGGAGGGGGGAGAGTACTATGGGAGGGGAGGGGGGAGAGTACTATGGGAGGGGAGGGGGAGAGTACTATGGGAGGGGAGGGGGTAGAATACTATGGGAGGGGAGGGGGAGAATACTATGGGAGAGGAGGGGGGAGAATACTATGGGAGAGGAGGGGGGGAGAATACTATGGGAGAGGAGGGGGGGAGAATACTATGGGAGGGGAGGGGGGGAGAATACTATGGGAGGGGAGGGGGGGAGAATACTATGGGAGGGGGGAATACTATGGAAAGGGGGGAACACTATGGGATGAGGGGGGAATACTATGGGATGAGGGGGGTGGATACTATGGGAGGGGGGGAAATTTCCTGGAATTTCTTTCTAAAAATGAGGTGCGTGTTATACGCCGATAAATACGGTAGTTTTTTTTTAACTCTGTGAAATGAAAAATGTATTCTAAAATGTGGCGGTGATTGCGGTGTTGGTGGTTATCCCCTTGTTGGCCTGGACTGAAAAACTGGGTGAGGGCAAGATGGATGAAGCCAAATAAAGAACCCTGTTTACTTTGCAATCCATCAGAAACACTGGAAAGAGACTAGCATAGAGGTTTACTCTCCTTCTTAATAGTTACCCTCAGCACACAGACAAAGCCACACATCAACTCACATTAGACTCTGAGGAATAACTTGGAAATTGCTGTTCGCTAACAGTCGTGGTTGGTTTTGCCAACATGATTGGTCAATAGTTGCAGGATCCAAATGTAAAATTCTGGTAAAGATTAATTTAAATTCTGCCAGCTGTAATTCCAGCCACAGATGGTTCTACTAAGTATTTCCTCATGTGGTGAATACCTTTGCAACCAATATGCACAATAAAATATATTTTGCATTTTCAAAAATATATTGTGTAAATCAATTGGAACAAATCCCTATAAAATCATAACATATATTTAATTCCAGATTGTAACATAATAAAATGTTAAAGGGTTGTAGGAGACACACAAGGAGGGTGTATGACACAAAGGGGAAAAGTGGGGGATAAGATACACTAGAGGAGGTGTTGGACACAAAAGAGGGGATAAGAAACACAAAAGGGGTTCAGAAATTCAAGAGGAGGTTAAGAGACACACAGGTGAAGATGCATTTTTGGGGAGGATTTCAAAAATGAATCTTCACCTGTGTATCCCAAAATCCTTCCACTGGCCATGCCTGTAGGGAAACATTAATTGAGAGGTTACTAAAAAGGAACAGTCACATCCTCAATTTTAGCACAACCTTATAGTTAACTAAAAGTTTTTGTTGTTTTTAATTTTTTATATTTTCTTTACTTTTTGCAGTCCTGTATGAATGGTACATGCACAAAGACAAAGGGAATGTACTTATAAAGCATTAAGAGCATATTCCTTTTTTTTTTTTAAATTGTTACTGTGATTTATATTATTTTTTATGTGTTATATATGACCATTAGGAGTTCCTGAAGAAGTTGATCTGTAAAACGAAACGCATAGGATGATTATTGGTAATGTTACATGTTTCCCAATACTATTCTACTCTCAAGTAGAAGGATGTTGTGTTGTTCCAACAGTCCTGTTTAGTAAGATAAGCAAGGTGGCAACACCAGAGGGAGATCATTCAGTGAAGAGCAGTGTTCCCCAACCCAGTCCTCAGGGACCACCAACAATCCAGGATTAATGTATTTCCCTGTTTTATTCCAATAAATATACTGACAAAACCTGTACTGTTGGTGGTCCATGAGGACTGTGTTGGGGAACACTGGTGTAGAGGATGATTTTTACATCCATGGTGGAGCACTTGACCATAATAATTGTGTATGACAAAGGAAATAGCTGCTGGAGCACACGGAAGTGTATGTTGGAACGCACTTCGATTACCTCAGAGTGAAGATTTACTGCAGTTATGAAGGTGAGATATAATTACCTGAATCAATGAACAGGTGAACTAAGCGACAAAAGAGAGGAGAGGAATACAGGACATCCACTGGACCATTAATGGACTTTCAGCACTAGCCCTATGTAAGAGAACTATGGGGTAGGGAATGCTGGGCTGTATATGGCATTGTTATTTATTTGTTTTAATGCTATTGGCCTTTGAGAAAGTGTCATTGAATGGAGCATATTGTTTTATTTCTCAATTACAATTTTATCATTAACATTATATCATTATATCCTAAGCCTACATGTCACAGCAATAAACATTAAACACTGGTAGACGTGCTGGATAGCTTCCAGGTGTGAGGTTTTCTACCTAGATGAACCACTAGGTCACAGCATGAAATAATCTTACTCAACTAGCCAAGTTTGGGCTAACCACTGTGAGGGAAGAGGACCGACCCTTGTAGGGGCAGAATTAAAACAAACAAGTTAAGACATATCAGATCAGGTAAGCCATAAGGATCTTAGGGGCTTTAGTTCGGAAAGTGAGCCAGACTGCTGCCCTATGTAGGGATGCCCTTGTCTAGAGAGCCTAGAGGAGTTAAGTTGGGATGCTTTAGGGAATCATGTTGTGCCGAGAGGGTTGTTGGGCGTCCGTGTAGCAGACCAAGATGTGAGACTTCTGTCCTGTGTCAGGCCAGCAGGGTCTATCGCTTCTGTGCCCTCATGTGCTGTTTGGACTAATATCGCGTGAGGGGTATTGCTGTTTGGGGACAGTGTGTACCCCAGGGAGCTGAAAGTGCCGTCCTTCCTCCCCAGCGGCAGTGTGTGTCCCAGGGAGCAGAAGGTGCCGTCCTTCCTCCCCAGTGGCAGTGTGTACCCCAGGGGGCAGAAGGTATCGTCCTTCCTCCCCAGCGGCAGTGTGTACCCCAAGGAGCCGAAGGTGCCGTCCTTCCTCCCCAGCGGCAGTGTGTGTCCCAGGGAGCAGAAGGTGCCGTCCTTCCTCCCCAGCGGCAGTGTGTATCCCAGGGAGCTGAAGGTGTCGTCCTTCCTCCCCAGCGGCAGTGTGTGTCCCAGGGAGCAGAAGGTGCCGTCCTTCCTCCCCAGCGGCAGTGTGTTTCCCAGGGAGCTGAAGGTGTCGTCCTTCCTCCCCAGCGGCAGTGTGTGCCCCAGGGAGCTGAAGGTGTTGTCCTTCCCACGCGGCTTAACAAGCGTGTGCCGGCAATTGACCACCCAGTAGCTGCGGTTAACCGCAGCTTAATTGATTGTTACTGGGTGGTCGCGGTTACACTTAGCCGCCACACGATGGCGGTGTTCTGGAGCTCCCCGGGGAGCCAGCGCTTTTCTGCCCGGCTTTCATGCACCAAACCCGGACACTTTTACGTGCAGGCACGGCTGAACCTCCTGCCCCTGGTTCTAATTCGTACGGATTTAGCGATGGCATGTAAAATCGGTATTTTATGTTGGAGGAATGTTTTAACCCAGATAGCCATGCCATGGAGCCTGTTTGTGTAATTAAAGACTTTGGCTCCATGGCAATTAAACTGTATTCGTGTGGTCTGAGTGGTCCTTCCTCCCCAGCGGCAGTGTGTGCCCCAGGGAGCTGAAGGTGTTGTCCTTCCTCCCCAGCGGCAGAGTGTGTTACAGGGAGCTGAAGGTGCCTTCCTTCCTCCCCAGCAGCAGAGTGTCCTGCAGGGAGCAGAGACCGTCAGTCTCACACCCCAGCAGCGGGACAAAATAATGAAAGGGGAGACAGCTGGTCCCCCTCTCCACCAGCAGAGAGAGTGTCAGGGAGAGGAGCCTGCTCCTCAGCGGCAGTTTACCGTCCAGAGAGAGGAGCTTGTTACACCCTCTCTCCAGCGGCAGCCTAACCCACCAAGGGGAGATGTTAAGCCCCACAACTGTGCAGATGGGACCGTAGTCTCTGCACTTACAGCACAAGGGGTAGGGACGGTCGGTCCTGTCCCCCAGCCACAGAGCGGTGTATCCAGAGGGGAGACAGTCGATCTCTCCCTCCCACAACCCGGCTCCAACCAGGCTACTTCCGCGGTAGTACTGGCACCAGGGCAGAGTACCGCTGGTCTCTGCCCATTCAGCAACACACCAAGGCAGACTACCAGTCCCCCACACAGCTGTGGTGAGACACCTGGACCTGGACAAAGTTCTCCTCTACCCAGGTGCAGTAACCAGTTATTGTGGGTGGGCTGTACTGTGGTTTCTGCTTTGTGGGTGGGTTGCTGGACTAACCAGGGCACTTACCGGCAGGAGGTCAGGTACCCTGTTAGTCTAATTGGTAAAGGTTAGAAGTGTGGCGAAACCAACCTCGCCACTGTGAACTGGAAGAGCCTGGTTGCCCGCCTGCTGCCTTTGGATTATGGACCGGCAGCTAAAGGGTTAATTTTACTGTGCAGAAGGATTTATTTCTCCCTGTCTGCACAGCCGTTCGGTAGATTCTATCTACCGAACAAACAGCTTTTTATCCGCCTCCCCAGAGCCGTGGGAAGCCAGCCAGCGCTGTTAATGGGCCACCCAGAGGCTGGCATGTGCCTCCTATCGACCTCCCTGAAGCCGCGGTTAACCGCGGCTTAACAAGCGTGTGCCGGCAATTGACCACCCAGTAGCTGCGGTTAACCGCAGCTTAATTGATTGTTACTGGGTGGTCGCGGTTACACTTAGCCGCCACACGATGGCGGTGTTCTGGAGCTCCCCGGGGAGCCAGCGCTTTTCTGCCCGGCTTTCATGCACCAAACCCGGACACTTTTACGTGCAGGCACGGCTGAACCTCCAGCCCCTGGTTCTAATTCGTACGGATTTAGCGATGGCATGTAAAATCGGTATTTTATGTTGGAGGAATGTTTTAACCCAGATAGCCATGCCATGGAGCCTGTTTGTGTAATTAAAGACTTTGGCTCCATGGCAATTAAACTGTATTCGTGTGGTCTGAGTGCCACTCACCTAATAATGTGCACTCAGACCTGAGCTATCTGGGGATATGTTAAATGCCTGTGTGTTATGTGTAAAATGTAACTTTATGTATTTTATGGTGTTTCACTGTCTTTGTGTCCCCACGTGTGTAATGGAGTTTTGCCTTTGTCCTGAGAGATAATTAGATTCCTTCCCCAATTATCTCCAGGGCAGAGGGGAGGAAGCCAGGATGCATTGTGGTAATGTTTTACTGCTGTATGTCTGTAATTGGTACTTGTCTGTCCGTTGTTACAGTCTTCCATCTGGTCCCCTAGGGGAGTGTCCACCAGGTGGGAGACCTGCATAAATACTGGGCAGGTAGCCCTCAGTAAACCAGATTCTGCTTGACCCTCAAACCGATGTGTCGTCTCGTTCTTGGGGGGAATTGGATTGTATGCTGACTGCCAGGAGTGTAAGCGGATTGTATGCTTTTCCTGTTCAGCTATTCCAGGGTTCGTGTATCTCCAGTTCGGGAGATTGGGGAATTCAAGTGTGTGCAGTTCGGGAGTTGGAAGATTCATGTAGTTTGGAGTTCGGGAGATTGGTGATTGCAGTAGCTGCTGGTCTATGGGAAAGGGGATTATCGCCTAAACGGATTTTATCCCCTTGTCTGCTGAAACGGTCCGTTACAGAGGACATTAGGTCCACCCCCAAACACAGGTTACTGGCTATGGGGGGATAATGTATAATAAACACAGGTTACTGGCTATGGGGGATAATGTATAATAAACACAGGTTACTTGCTATGGAGGATAATGTATAAAAAAAACAGGAAAAGAAAATGAATGCAGCTTCAGAATTAATTTAAATTGTATGCTGTCTAGGAGGTGGGAGGGTCTGGGAGGGAGGGTCTGCTGCTGATTGGCTGGAATGTGTCTGCTGACTGTGAGGTACAGGGTCAAAGTTTACTCAATGATGACAAATAGGGGGCGGACTGAACATCGCATATGTTCGCCGTCAGCGGCGAACGCGAACAAGCGATGTTCGCCAGGAACTATTCGCCAGCGAACCGTCCGGAACATCACTACTTGCAATCACAGAATGATCTATGCTCTCTTGCGAGTATAATACATATCCTGGGTTTTGTATGTGCAAACTTACTTGATGGTTCCCCAAGGAAACCTGGTTTTAATATTTTTTTTTTCTTTCAATAAATGCCTTTTTTTTTTTTTTAGAAAATCAGGTACAGCATGAAAATATTAAACATTTATTACAAGAAAAAACAATTAGTGACAGTTTTTCTATAATTGTCTACAGCTCCGGGCACCAACACCACTTTAATGCATTTGATAGATTTTGGCCTCCTTAATATACTGTAGTATTTTGCAAGCCCAAATCTATATAGTTTCTGCACAAAAAAATAAAAATATTTTGCAGAATTTTTCTCCATACACATGTCTCCTTAGGCACGCCCCTTATGCCAGAATGATTTCCTTACCAAACTAGCATACATTTGATAAGGAAGTATTTTACTGGCACGAGGGGGTGTGGCTAAAGAGGCAGTCTTATGGTGCAGTATTCTGCAAAATATGTATTTATTTTATGCAAAAACAATAAAGATTTAAGCCTGCAAACAATACAGTATAGTAACATGGCCAAAACCTATCAAATGCATTACAGTAATATTTGCATCATGAGTGTCCCTTTAAGTATTTGTTTTGAGCTTTGGATAACTTTTTGACTCTGTTAGAAGTATAAGAACAGAATATACTGCTTACAAATAATATATTTAGGTTAAGAATGAATTAGTAAAAAAAAAAAATATATAATAAATATTGTTCCTATAAACCACACAGTGGGAAAAATATCTCATACATATAAACATTTATAAATATATGTATATTTCCTGTAATGGCCAGTCAGCCCGACTGCAAGATACATACTGTAGAAAGTGTACTTTTTTTGTTTGTTTATCCTGTATATTTTTTATTGCACTTTCTCTGATGGATGCAGGCAGCAAAATCTAAATGTATAGTATTTATTCAACACTATAAAACATTACATTCTTCATCGTGCTCATAAACTTCAACATAAGCTTCTATGGTTCCTTTTAATTTGGTATCCCTGTACACTGAATATTTACTTGTTTTTGGTTCACATTCATTATATTATGTACGAGGTGGAAAGTTGTTTGGTTGAGAAAAAGCTGTTTTTAAAAACTTTTCCTCCCTCTGTGTCTTGCAAAGATTTCTGAGCTTCTCGTTCTTGCTACAAATTTCAGTTTTATAAGAACACTATTATCATAATCATGCATGTGGCTGACTATTTTGGGTGGTTTCTTTAAGTGAAGCTATACAATTGAAAATAATTGGGCCTATTAAACAGCCAGGCCTGGGGAATGCCTGAGGTTACAGCACTCAAGAGAACTGGCAGGATTGGGCTAACAGTCTGGATTCCCATGCTAAATCTAATCTCAAGATGTAAATGTCTAATGGCAGATGTTGCTTGAGAACTTTTTTTTTTTCCTATAATGTAGTTATAATCTCAATGATGAGTGTGAAATGCATTCATCAGACCAATATCTAATAATGGGAAGTATGGGATAAAAAGACAATGGGATATTTTTCCATCAACCACCAGAGAGAGAGAGAGATACAAAATTGGGAAATAAAAGTTTAATTTCATAACAAACTAACAAATAACATTAGTTTTGAAAAAGAAAATAATAACAAAAAAGGGTGAGCATACAAAATAATATCCGTACATTTATTAACCCATTATTGACACAGCTACAATTTGCTTGTTTTGTACATAAAGGACCACTATAGTGCCAGGAAAACATACTCGTTTTCCTGGCACTATAGTGCCCTGAGGGTGCCCCCACCCGCAGGGACCCCCTCCCGCCGGGCTCTGGGGAGAGTAAAGGGTTAAAACTTACCTTTATTCCAGCACCGGGCGGGGAGCTCTCCTCCTCCTCTCCGCCTCCGATCCTCCCTTTCCGCTGAATGTACATGCGCGGCAAGAGCTGGGCGCGCATTCAGCCGGTCTCATAGGAAAGCATTTACAATGCTTTCCTATGGACGCTTGCGTGCTCTCACTGTGATTTTCACAGTGAGAATCACGCAAGCGCCTCTAGCGGCTGTCAGTGAGACAGCCACTAGAGGATTTGGAGGCTGGATTAACCCTGTTATAAACATAGCAGTTTCTCTGAAACTGCTATGTTTATAAAAAAAAGGGTTAATCCTAGAGGGACCTGGCACCCAGACCACTTCATTAAGCTGAAGTGGTCTGGGTGCCTAGCAGGCCCGGACTGGCCATCGGGCATACCGGGCAAATGCCCGGTGGGCCGCGATGGCCGTGGGGCTGAGGCCGGCAGGGGAGATCACATGATCTCCCCTGCCAGCCCCTGCAGGGCCAGCGCTATCCGAACGCCGGCCCTGCTGTGTGTCTCCATGGGCCGGTGAGGAGATCAAAGATCTCCCTCACCGGCCCAGAGACACTGACAGGCGGCCGCCGGCAGGAGAGGGTGTGAGTGAGGGAGGCAGGAGAGAGGACCGGCGGAGCTCTAGCCAGCAGCTCCGCCGGGTCCTCTCTCGAGGTCTGAGCGTTGCCGCGGTTACCGCGGCAACACTCAGATTTTGCAAGAGTGAACTCTAGCCTCCACTCTCACCACTAGGACCACCAGGGAAGGAAGCTGCAGAAAGGATCCCCCCTCCCAGGCATGATGTAAGAAGGGAGGGGGGATATTAAGCAATCTGCCCCACCTCCACTAGGACCACCAGGGATCAGGCACCCCCCCCCATGGAAACCCGGCTTCCCACCCCCTAAAGGTAAGAAGGGGGGAGGATATAACTTTTTATTTTTTATTATTAATAAAAAATATATATTTAAATTTAAATACAACATACACTCACACTAACAGCCCCCCCCAGACACACACACAGCACCCAGACACACACAGCAGTCCCAGACACACACAGCGCTCCCAGACACACACAGCGCACCCCCAGACACACACAGCACTCCCAGACACACACACAGCACTCCCAGACACACACAGCACCCAAACACACACAGCACTCCCAGACACACACATCACTCCCAGACACACACAGCGCACCCCCAGATACACACAGCGAACCCCCAGACACACACACAGCACCCAGACACACACAGCACTCCCAGACACACACAGCGCACCCCCAGACACAGCGCACCCCCAGACACGCACAACACCCAGACACACACAGCACACCCCCAGACACACACAGCGCACCCAGACACACATAGCGCACCCCCAGACACACACAGCACCCTCAGACACACAGAAAACAGCACCTTCAGACACACACAGCACCCTCATTCACACACAGCACCCTCAGACAGACAGCATCCTTGCTCACACACACAGCACACTCCCACACATATACAGCACACACACAAACACAATATATGAAATAACCCTCAGTGAGTTAACAAAGAAAATTAGAAACCTAGAATGTGACGGCAGAAAAACACCCTCACACACAGCACCCCTCTTACATACACACACACACACTGCGCCCCTCACACATACAATACGTCCAAACATATATATATATATATATATATATACACATACACACACACACTATAGCACCCCTCACACTGCACCACTACATAGATTACGCTCCAGATAAATGCTAGATCCCTTACCCTATATGCACTCTTAATCCTCCACACACACACACACACAATCTCCTATACACACACTACATTCCTTGTCAGCAAACACATGCAACATTCTCCAAACACACCCTCTCTACAACCCCTACACACACTACGTCACCTATACACACACACTACAGCCCGTATGCACACACTCGCTAGATCCCCTATAACACTATGCCCCCTATACACACATTCTTTACAGCCCCTAGCCACACATATTACACCACAAACACAAATGAAATTGACCTATTTACACAATACCACACCACACTCTAAACACACACGCAATCCCACAAGCAGGCTCCAAACATATGCACCATGCACTTTACTGTTGGAGAAACCAGAGACAATTTAAAAGCAAACACAGCGCAAGCATGTTATTAAATTTGCTTGCGCTGCGCAGAACAAATTCAGGGCCTTTTTCTAATGCCTGAGCTCTTCAGCGGGCTCTGCGCATTGAACTAACATGCTCACTTTGAGAGGGGGCGTGCTTGTCATTAGTGGGGCCGCTCTGATTGAAAAATGCCTGGGCCTAATTTTTTTCCCAGTCCGGCCCTGGTGCCTAGAGTGGTCCTTTAACGGACCACTCCAAACACCTAAAGCCCATTAGCTTTCGGAAGTGCTTTATGTATGAATAAATTTCAGATTTCTATAGAAATTGGCATTTTTTATAAATTAACTTTGTTACTTCCTAGTTGTTAAGCTCAGTGGAACTAAATGCAAAAGGTGGAGACTGTAGAATTGTCCAGAGCACCTGCATGCAAAGACTTCTCATTGAGCTGCATTGGGATATATGTGATTGGACAGTCACAGAAAGTTTGGGTGAGGTTAGAAGGGGAGTGTTTGCAAAGGCTGCGAAGTTGAAGACAAGAGATCTGCAGCTTTTGCAAGATGTTTCAGGTATAACCAAAATTAAAAAGCACAATTAAACGCATGCATATTTTCATTGGGGTACATCTACTAAATAGCGTTTTTTTGTTAATGTGGGCAGTAACGCATCTAGATTCTAAAATTATAGAGAAAATGTTTTCTGACAGACTGTATAGAATTCAGGTTCATGAAGGTATGCATATAATGCATTTTAATTTCCCTCACAGTAATGTTAACAAAATTATTCCAGTACCAGCTTTGCAATAAAATAAATCAGGCCAGACATCGAGGGAGTACCCTCAATGGCTGGACCGAGTGGTGGAAAATTCTGTCACCCTATATGAATGATGTCACCCTACATTCACCCTATGTGGCCATTTTATTGGAGGGATCTGAAGCCTATCCAATTAACAGGAAACACGTGTGGCCTGTTTGAGAGACTGTTGATCGAGTTTGTAAGTCGGGACTTTGGACACTCTAAATCAGCTCTACCTTGCTAAAGACCTGGAGACCAAACCACTCGGTTTCTGAAAAGCTTGGGTGGCTTTCTCCAGTCTGGACTTCTTCCTGCAATTACAACAGAAATCTACTGCCATTCTTAAAGTTCTGAACCTTCAGTAATCATTAGAACCAGTGCTGGGGAGACCCTAGACACATTGAATTGGAGGTCTGGTCTATTGATGTGCCTTTCTATACTTGGCGTTTGTGAGTGCAATATTATCCTCTATTTTATTGTTGTCATGTGTGATTTTACACTACGTTGTTAATTTTTTTTATGTTTTAAAGTGATTACAATTCAAGAAGATTGGTTTTGCATTTGGATTACTGTGCACTTGTACTTGGACACTAAAGACCCTTGACAGTGTATGTAAGTATATTGATTGCATTGGTGCTTTCACACATTTGATATTTAACCTTGAGATTACCGGTGTACCACACTACTCTTTGCTGTTTTGTTTTTGTCCAGTTTTGCAATTAAAAGACTAAGATCTACAGCTTTTGCAAACTGTCGTTAGATAAACTCCCAATGAAACAATGCACAATTAAATTACTAAATAGTTATTTTTTTGTGTGTGTATGGGCAGTGTAGTCTTCATTTAAGGACTCAAGCAATTTATGATTATACTAGCTTTAGTGTACTTATAATCTTAATTTTAATAATGACAGGAGGCGGGTATTTTGCTTTAACTTCCTTTACTACTCCATAGCAGCAAAGAACATATAGAAGAAATAAACCAATCAGAAACATAGCATAACATATAGTATAACATGCTCCACATAAGATACCAACAATTGTCTGGGTGAAGCAATTCGAAGCATGGCTGTAGCAGTCACGTAGGCGTGTAAATGCCTAAACCAAACAAAGTTGAGTTCTGATGGGAAAAACGGATGGAAAAAAATCGCAGTTGAATTCGACTTGGCACGTTGAGATACCTAAAAAGTGACCCCTTCTGGAGAAAACAAGAAAGCATCTACATCCAAAGCCTGAACATCCAAGATCTGACAGAAAGAAACTAAACACAAAAGGAGTGTAAACTTCGCCGTCAGTTGTCGTAATGACAACCTATCGCTGGGAGGCCACTCCGTTATGAAACGAAGAACCTTGGCCACATCCCAAAGGGACAAGTAGTTTGGAGCCAGGGGTCTCTACACAACCTAATGCCCCAAAGTGATCTACAAACCAAAGGGATTCTACCCTATCGGTTTGCCCTGGATTGGGATGTGAGCCTCCGATATCGTGGAACGCACCACGTTAATGGTCCAGTAAAACTTACCTTCTGAAAAGATGCTAGAAAATTCAATATGGAGGGAAGAGAGGCCGTTAAGGGATCGATATTTGGTCTCACACACCAATTGTTCCATGAATTCCAGGCTGAGAGATAGCATTTACTTGTTCCTGGGGCCCATGAGTCCCAGAGGATATCTATAGCTGTAGACGATAGGTCGTCGGTACACCAAGCATCCCTGAAAGACTCCAAGCTACTAAAGAGAGGTGTCCTTCTTGTAGCATGGGGTAAGGATTTCCCATGGGATCCATGAGCAACAACTGATCATCTGGCAGTAGGAGAGGATCTTTGCACGACAGTGCTTGAAGATCCGGGAACCAGGGTTAACTCGGCCATCGAGGTGTCCCCAGGAGGATCATCACTTCTTGCAGTCTGATGTAATGGGTCACTCTCACAATCATTGTGAATTGTGGAAATGCATAAGTCTCTTTGGGTGGCCAGTTCTGCAGGAATGCATCCACTGCCAAACTCTCTGGGTCTGGCAACCAACTCTAGAAAATCTGTAGTTGTCGGTTGGTGCGAGACGCAAAGAGATCGATCCTGAGTGGGCCCCTCTACCTGTTTAGCGTTGTGAGTTCTGCCAGCATCTGGGAGCGAATGCCACCTAGGTGGTTGATGTATTGAACTGTGGAGACGTTGTCCATACAGAGAAGTATACGACAATCAAATCTCCCTTTCGCTAGGCTTCAGATAGTGAAGGCGCTTGCCACTAGTTCCAGGCAAATGATGTGCAGGGCGAGTTCTTCTGTCGTCCAGACACCACCTGTGTCCTATCGGCGGCACCCCAACCCCATTCGCTGGTGTCCAATTCTAGGACAAAATCTGTCCATTTGCCACATTTGGCTTCCTGCCTGCATTCATTCAAGCCACCATCGAAGTTTTAGCTGTACCCCCTGTGTCATGGAGACCTGTTGGTCGTATGTGAGGTTTCTTCTGAGGAAACAAGCTTTTAGGCATTGCATGGCCCGATGGAGGCGGATAAAAGTCCCACTATCCATGCCAGCATTCTGAGTGGAATCGAGTCAATGTCAAATCCCAGAAATTGGACATATTGAGTTGGAATCAGTGCTGATTTCATCCGATTCACCAGGAACCCGAGGGATTCTAGCAAGGTCACCATGCGATCCATGGTTGAGACTAGATGACTTTGAATCTGGTCAAAGAGTAGAATAGTGTCCAGATAAATCAAGCAACGAATGCCTTGTCCTCGTAAGTGGGCTATCACCAGTTTCAGGATTTTCATAAAGCACCAAGGTGCTGAACTGAGTCCAAAGGGTAGGCAGGTGAACTGCCATGGAGTCCTGTTTCAGAGGAATCGTAAGAACGAACGACTGTCGGTGTGTATTGGTATGGACATATATGCGAGTAAACCAATCTTTCTCTTTTGAAATAGTGGTATGAAACGTGTGCGTTGAGATCCCATAGATTTATTACATAGATTTATTACTGGACAGAATTCTCCTGTCTTTTTACTCACAAAGAAAATGTTGCTGAAGAAGCCTCCGGTAGTCGACACCAGTTCAATGGCCCCTTTTGACCTGAGGTCCTGAAGTTCCTGGTCCACCAGCCAGGCGTCTGCAGTCTTGAAATGCAGCGGACTTGGAGGATGAAAATGCACCGGAGTGGTCTGGAACTCGATGCGATACCCACAAACGGTTTGTACAACCCAGGAATCTGACAAAAGTTCTACCCACTTTGGTAAAAATGAGAGAGGCGGCCCACAGGGCATAACCGTTTTCACCTGATGTGAAACTTGAACAAGCCCATCCACGGCCACCGTGGCCCCTATTGGATCCCTGGAATATTGGAAGGGTTGTTGGCCGCCCACTTCTGAATAGAATGGAGGATGTGAGTATCTGGGGCCTGATGGCCAGAAGCGACTGGTGGCACGACCCATCTGCTGACCAGCCCTTCCAAAAAATGTGTGTGTTTCATGAAACACTCTGCGTAATGATGTCTGCACTTTATTCAGGGAGGTAAACACATTAACGTGTTTATTCAGTTCTTTCATAAACTGATCTCCAAATAATTGACCTCGAGCTTGAGGTCCCAGGTCTTTGACCTCGAAGTCCACCAATTTGCTGTTAATTTGAAATAGGGCTACCCGGCGTCTCTCCGAAAAGTAGGCCACATTTGTGTTGCCCATGAAACAAAAGCTTCATTGTGCCCAATCACGCACCATGTCTGCAGTAAATGAATTGGCTTAAACATATGCATCGTCTGCCACATGGCCTAGTGGCCCAATCGTCCCTCTTTTTGACTCTCTTCCTCGGGTCTTTGCTTCGTGTTGCTATGAAGGCTAACATCATTTGGTCAAACTCAGGGGTGTACGCGACCTCCTCTGGTAGTGAAGGTCTGGGGTATTCGGACCTTAAGCATTTGTGGACTACTTTGTCCAGTGTAAAAGAAAAAAACAGAAAAAGGACACAATGTCGCTAATCTGGTGATTTGCGCACACAGAAAAATAGATTTTACCTTACACATAAAATTCCTCAGGTAAACACACTACAGGTTGATTGTACAGAACCTATATCCAAATAGATAAAACACACATAGTGTAACCTGTATATAATAAATAACGTGGAAGGAGTATATCTTCAAACTCACACTTTGCAGAACTTTGTATAAGGGAAATTAACCCTAAACGTACCAGGAGATCTTCTATCCAAAAAAGGGGAAACAGCAAATAAAAAAATGAAATAAACTTCTTTTAAATTCATGTATTGAATACAAGCTGGAGCAATTGGATATAACAATATATGATGATTCCGGCAACAATGTGTTTATGCGTTCAGCTGGACTGGGATACTGTCTGTTATACTGAATCTGTGTAATAGCGAACAAACACCTAAATATGATCTATTGGTTAGCTTTGTTAACTACTGCTCAGACATTCAATAACTTGTAAGAATCTGTAATGATAGAGGTAAGTAACCCCTAGTGTTTAAGCTTCAAAAACAATCCGTTGTTTTCAGTAAAAAACTTTAAAATTTATTTTCACAACATCATCAATGGTAAAAATATCAAAAGTGTAGTACATAGTATATCTAGAACGTGTACATAAAAAAAGTCTATAAGTATAGTTACAGAGTCCTTTGGGATAGGCAAATTCCAAATGGAGTGGTTCCTCGCTGAGCCTCTGGCCGGTCAAGAGGTAACGGTGGGGAAAAAAAAACCGGGAAGATAGGTTTGAAAATCTTCTCGTGCGTCTCACTCTATGTTGGTCTGCTTTCTCCTGGATCTCTGTACAGTTGCGGCTGGTGCCGAAAATGCCTAACGCGTTTCGTGACTGATGTCACTTCATCAGAGGCTTGTCTGTCTATATCACACTTTGCAGAGCCTTTTCAAAGTTGGCTCTAAACTTATAGCGCTCGTCGTCTCATCCTTGAGATATATAGTAAGAGTGCATCAGGTATGCCCACAGGAACTTGGAACTGGTAACATTGCAGCAGATTCCAGAGTCCAAATGAGGTAGGTATAAGAAGTTTTATTTAAACAATAAGTTAAAATAAAAAAGTGTGTATATATATATATATATATATATACAAATAAAATACAAAACATTTTATTTGTATATATATATATACACTCTTTTATTTTAACTTATTGTTTAGAGTCAAATAAACAAGGTCCTTAGTGATGTCACTCACCTGCTGTGGCTCACCCAGAAACGTTTCTTTAACGAAAGAATTGGGGCCCCATGTGCCATCATCTGAATGGGACTCATCAGCTTGCCATTTGTCAAGGATGGATAGGGAGGGAGGCATATCGTGCTCCTCATCCGAGGAGACAGTATGAGTCATGGGGATCATGGGGGTCGTGCCCGTCGTGCCTTCTTAAGGGGAGCCTTAACTTTTGAAGGTTTTAGGGAACACTGGTCCTTTGATGATGAGTCAGAGTCGCCAGATACTTCTCTCCTTTTAGAGTGTTTAGACCCTTTGGTAGTGTCCTGTGTGACAGGCAGCGCCTTAGCAAAGGTCTTTTCAACTGATACATCAACTGCCGCATTAATCTGTGCATGAAGATCAGAGGGCATCTAAGAATCTTATGGGGCCTCAACCCAAGCCGGGTTACTAGGCCAAGACCTGACCGGCTAACTCAAGGTTGTAACTAACCTGAAACAGGTCGCTGTGGCAGATAGTACATATCAGAGTTAAATCTGTACAGTTTTCTGTGAAAATTGCAGCAGACAAATAATTTGCGACTATCCTGATAAACTCCTAACAACCAGCAATGTTTAAAATGTGATCTCGTGATGCAAGATCTGAAATGGCCATGAAAAAAACGTGAAGCGTGGTTCGTGGGGAAATTGCTGAATGTTCGCAAGATAAGTATGCGAACGGAGGTAAAAGAAAACGAACGGAGAAACAATCGAACAAGAAAGAAGAGGCGAACTAACAAACGTAAAAAGACAGCGTGAATGCGAACGTTGAATCGCGTTCACGCAGGGAACAGCCTTTCAAAACTGCAAAATCTACTGTACAAGTGTTGAATCTTTTCACCTTTGGTAGATTAGTGTCCCCGAACCAGGCGAATACTAACGCAGGAATGCGTGCGAAAAGCGAATGCTGTGCGGGCCTGAAGGGAGCATGTAGCAGTGCGAGAGCCCTCGCGAAGTGGGGGACGTAGCCACAAGCAGAGGGGACGAGACAGACAGCAGGGAAAACCCTGGGGAAGAGAAGAGGGAGTGGGGAATTGCAGGAAAAATGGGTACTAATTGTACATAAGCAAGACAAAATCAACACACATCATTTGCTGAAGCCATGTAGTTCTTCTAATATTTTTAAATATGTGTCTCTGCTGTACAGCATGCTTTTTTAATTTATTAAACACTGATGATATTGGAGGTATCAATAAATATAGGCTTCATTTTATTGATAATTTACATTTTCATTCCTGTGAATGGTTGTATAGGCAGTGCCCCAGTGCACTGATTCGCCAGGGGCTATAATGTTGTTAAGATGATCCTGAGGTTTCCAGCACTGTATTTCAATGATCGTTGGTCCTATTACCAACAGGGCCAGAGGATGCCCAATCCAAATATTAAATAATAATTTGAATGCAATTAATTTACTTCAAGTAGTGAGAGTTACTTCTGCATATTGGTATTTTAAGTATCATCCTTCTCAAATACTGTTGTTTTGTGTTACTTGTTTTACTATACAGAGTACAACATAGCAGTGCACAGTGATAGTGAATATTGAGTTACAAAGTATTCTATAAATAATAAAGACAAGGGCAAAATAGAACCAGCTTGAAATAAAACATATGTAATAGAAAAAGGATCAAACATTTTACTGTATACAACAAAAGACAGATATCTTATTTAAAAATGACAATCATACATAACTTCCATATATACAAGCAGCCAGAGCTGAAACACACTATATGTAAACAAAAGTAAAACAAATATATATTACTATTGCATCATGTGAATATAGGTAATATGAACTGGTTTGTGAATAAATAAATTATTGAAGAGAGAATGAACAAAGCAAAGTAGGGAAAACTAGTGGCATTATGTTATTTATTGTTGGTGTGATATGATGGTGGGGTATATTTGTAAATCTAACTGGGGTAACTTCTCCAGAGAATAAAAATATATATTGTATACAAGTGTCGCGGCTTGTACATATTCACAAAATGGACAGTAACCCTCAGCTAAAGATACAAAGATATATAAGAAGGGTTTCCTTTATATTAACAGAATCAGTTAGAAACGTCAAGCAGAGAATACTTGTAACGGACCGTTTCGCTCACAAGAGGATAAAAAACGTTTAGGCAATAATCCCTTTCCAGATAGACCAGCAGCTACTGCAATCACCAACCTCCTGAACTGTAAACCACACGAATCCCCTAACTCCCGAACAGGAAACACACGAACCCTGGAAGCAGCCGAACAGGAAAAGACATACGAACAGCTTACACTCCTGGCAATCGGCATACAGTCAAATTCCCCCCAAGAATGAGGCGACACTTCACCTTCAGGGTTAAGCAGCAACAACAACCGTTTATTAACACAAGTGGCTTATAAAGGATTCTTCCATGCAAGGGAGGGATGTACAGTACACCAATCACACATGCGTTACCTCCCACACATCTCCTCTCCTCAGCATGACACATAATCCCCTTAGCCATGTCCATTACTTCCCCACTTTCTGGATGTACCCCAAATACTTAGAGTACACTCCTAAATAGGGGATCCCCTGATAGCCCTGATCTGGGTGAGTAACATACTCAAAGATCACCCAGATCGGAACAGGGGTTCGGGAGTTACAACGGTTGAAAGTTATGACCGACCGCACAGGCAACAGTAGCTGAAAATAGTTCCATAAAGTTTGACCCTGCGGTCTGTCTCCGTTATCGTATTCAAAAGTCCCGAATGGCTTGCCATCCGTGGGTTTCCTTGGGTTCGTTAGATTCCCCATGTGAACATTAGTCTTTCTACCGAACGGCGGCTAGTTCGGTAGTTGCGGCGCAAATCCACGGAAGTCTGGAGGTCTCAGCGGTGTTTGCTTAGTCGAGTGTCCGATTTTAGTTCCAGACACTCGACGGCAAAACACCGCTGTTCGGGAGTTAAGATGGCCGCCGCCACGTGTTCGTTTGAGGAACAAAGACCACCCAGCGTTTGTCAATTTGGCCGTCGTTCGGATAGACAAGCTCCTAGACAAAATGACCAGAGGCCAGTACCTCACCACAATAGATCTGTGCAAAGGGTACTGGCAAATTCCAATAGCCGAGGATGCCATCCCCAAGTCGGCATTTGTCACCCCGTTTGGCCTGTATCAGTTTAAGGTCATGCCATTCGGGATGAAAAATGCCCCGGCTACCTTTCAGAGGATGGTAGACCGGCTACTGGATGGGTTTCAGGAGTATGCATGCGCATACTTGGATGATATAGCCATTTTTAGCTGCTCCTGGCCCGAACACCTGACCCACATAGGAGCTGTACTAGACCGGATTAGGGAGGCCGGACTGACCCTCAAGCCCAGCAAGTGCCATATAGGGATGGCAGAAGTACAATACTTAGGGCACAGAGTAGGCAGCGGGCTACAGAAACCCGAACCCGCTAAGATAGAAGCCGTCACCCAGTGGCCAACTCCTCGCACCAAAACCCAGGTGCTCGCATTCCTCGGTATGGCAGGGTACTACAGAAAATTAGTAGCCAACTACAGCACTATAGAGAAACCCCTCACAGATCTAACCCGTAAAAACCTCCCCAAGATAGTTGCATGGGCCCCAGAGTGTGAACAGGCCTTTCAACAGCTCAAAACGGCGCTCAGTAAATCACCTGTACTTGCTGCTCCTGATCCAACTAAACGTTTTCTCGTCCATACAGACGCTTCTATGTTTGGATTGGGAGCAGTACTGAGCCAAGTCGGAGCAGATGGCGGCGAGCACCCTGTGGCTTATCTAAGCCGTAAACTTTTGCCCAGAGAAGTGAGCTATGCCGCCATTGAAAAAGAGTGCCTGGCTGTGGTGTGGGCCCTCAAAAAGCTGCAACCTTACTTGTATGGACAACCGTTTACATAACTCACAGATCACAACCCGTTGGTGTGGCTGAACAGGGTGTCCGGAGACAATGCCAGGCTGCTGCGCTGGAGTTTGGCGCTGCAGCCCTTTGACTTTACCATCCACTATCGCCCTGGGAAACAAAATGGCAATGCTGATGGGTTGTCCAGACAAACAGACATTGAACCCTGATCTGTGAGTACTCCTCCGGACATCCCCAAGCCGATCCATTGGGATCAGACTGTGTATGCCGGCTTGGTTCTGGGGGAGCATTGTGGCAAAAGCAGCCACTTTAAAACTATGTTGTTTAAATATGTGTGTACCACTTTAAGAACCAAGTGTATGTATGTGTAATATGGTTCAGGTGAACTATAGCGTTCGTATGCTGGCGGCATGAAAACCGCCAGCATTCATGCAATTGTTTCACGAACAGTGAATTTCAACACTGTTCGTGAAAGAACAAACTACCGAAGGGAGAACACACACAGGAGGTCATGTGGCTCCCATTAAGGATTGCAACATTGTTGCAATCGGTAATTAAGAGGATTCAGGGTGGCCGTCGTTCGGCTACCGACCACGTGGCATTCGGTCGTCTTGGATGCTTTGTTAGCCCAGGAATTAAGATCGGCTACTCGACGGCACGAATACCGCTGGACTTCCAAGCCGTTCGGGAGCCCCGGTCCTTCGGTAATGTGTTTCCCTAAGGTCAATCGGTAGTTTGAATGTAACTTAGAAATAATGTGTGTTTCGTGCGGCGTTCGGTTATTTAAGCTGGGATCTGAGCGGTACTTTCACGAAATGTGCGCTCAGACCCCAGCTATCTACCGAACGTCCATTCGTTTACATCTAACGAATATTATAAAAGTTATGTATTTTCATGTAGAATATTGGTTCTGCTGTACGGAGGGATAATCAACTTAACTGTATATTCTAGTGGGAGTATCCCTCCCGTACAACAGTGCATGATGGGGGAAATGTCCAGGTTGTTCAGTTCCCCATGTGGTACCCTACTGTACAACCCCTGTAATGTCAGTAGGGAAACCCCTTGCATGGGGAATCCCATAAATACTGTGACCTGTAATTAAAAGCTCAGTTGACTCCCAGCCTATGTGTCGTCTAGTTCTTGGGAGGGAACCTGGATTATTGCATGCTGTATCTGCCTACTTGGATTATTATCTGCTTTTCCTGTCTACCAGCGGAGACCCTGTGGATTATTACTACCTCTCTGCTACATAGGGTTTCGTAGCCACAAACTGGTCAAAGTGCCCATGGTGATCCCAGTCCACCACCGAAAGATGGATCAGGTGGATGGACTGGTGTCTGTGCTTTACTTACCTCGGGAAGGAATTAGAGCAGGATGCACAGAAATGGCAGCATGCGAAGAGGTGGAAGCATTGTTATGCTCTGGGCAGTGTTCTGCTTAGAAACCTTGGGTCATGGCATTCATGTGGATGCTAGTTTGACATATAAGACCTAGAGATTGTTGCAGACCACGCACACCTCTAAATGGCAATGCTGTCCCCTGATGGCAGTGGCCTCTTTCAGCAGGATAATGCACCTGCTACCCTGTAAAAAATGTTCAGGAATGGTTTGCAGAACATGAAAAATAGTTCAAGGTGTTACCATGGCCTTCACTCTCCCCAGTTTCTGTAGCATCTGTAGGATGTGCTGGAACAAAAATCTGATCCATGGAGGCCCCACCTCAAAACTTGCAAGACTTAAAGGATCTACTGATAATGTATTGATGCCAGATGCCACAAGACACGTTCAGAAGCCTTGTGGAATCCATGCCTAGATGTATCAGAGCTATGTTGGCAGTACAAGGGAACCTACACGATATTATGCAGGTGGTTTTAATGCTGTGGCTAATCCATGTACATAAATAAACAGAAAAATACATAAGCATGCATATATACTTGTCGATGTATATACACCTATAGGAACACAAAGCATAACATTGAAGATGCCTAAACATATTTATTTTATTGCTTTCTACCTATGTAGAAATATTATATGAAAATTTAAATTAAACATAAGCAATAGCTCAAATGGCAGAGGTGGTTCTAGGTTCCAGAAACACCCGTCAAGGCACATCCCCACCTCTCTATATTATGTTCCTTCCTGTCTACCCATGAAGAGTGTGCCGCTGATACTTCCCTGAACCTCATTCACAGTATTGCCAGAAACAAACATCTGTTGCAGGGCCAGGTATTCACTGCAATCCTACCACGCTACATAATTATTAGTGGTGTGCAGCAAATTTCTCACCTTCTCACCTTCTCACCCTATATAGTCTAGAGAAGTACTATGCCAGTGATCTTTCTATTTTTAATATAATGCTTAATATAATGCTTGATCAAACCACTAACAATGTCCTGCCCCCTCCAGTATCTATTGAGATCCATGACTAAAGAGCCCAACATCCAGAGCTTCAACCCCCAAAGTTTCCCATTAGCAACAGCTATGCCAAACATTAGCAAATTTGACAGGATAAAGATATCCCGTTGCCATTCACTTAAAACCATTGTCTTTTATAAGAACAGATAGTTATTTTGAATGACCTCTCAATTATTCTTTACTTTTTGTAGGATATGGGTCTTTCCAGTCCTGTAGACTTTAGCTAGCTTCTTTAATTAAATGTTCCACAAATCTTATTTACACATTAAGACATGTAAATTCCCATCTAACTGTTCATATATACATACTTCCCATCATATGTTCTAACTCAACCACACTCAAAGCCATGCAGAAATGCAATTAAATGCCTGGTCTGACTCATCATGTGAATCTCATCATGTTCTGCCACGCAGTTAATAACACTTTCAAACTTCAATTGACTCACAGCTCACAATACAATTGCCCTTGACTAGAGGCAGTAGTGTAAACAGTACTGAAAATATGCAATGTGTAGTTTGAATATACTATTTAATATTCTGTTTCATGTGAAAATAAATCTTCTATTTCATTTCATTGTAGACAAAATCCATATCGATGCAGAAGTAACAATACTTGTGCCGAAGTCAAGGACAAAAAATATTGTTAATGCAATATTAACATAAAAATATTTGGAATTGCCTTTTTCCAATGAAAAAGAAAATGTGTTTGACTCTTGCATTTTTTTTTATTATTATTAATTTAATTTTGTGTTTGTATTTTGTCTCTTACACGTTTTAGTGATTTCTATATTCATCAGAATTTTTAGTAAGCACCATCTTAGCACTGGACTTTCTTTATGGTTTCCCTTAAACATGTTTTAAATGCTTATACAAAGTATGGTTTTGCATTGACGCAAATGAGTTGAAAGCTGAAACCGATAAATTCAAGACTATTTTTCCGGCTTTAATTACATATGTCATTATCAGTTTAAACTGTTATGAGATATTAGATAAAGCTATTAATGTTTTGTGGATGTAGTGTCTTTAATACTTTTATTTTGTCAAAATTACAATACATTTTCTAGAAGTTTAAGACTCTTTTTTTTTTCTATAGTTGTATTTCAATTTGTTGCTTGGTTAAGACGAATACTAGAAAACAGACTGAGATCTATTGATAGCCAGTCATCCCATAATAGCAGAAACTCAGCAATGTTCCCGTTTGTGCATCTGTTAAGAAATAATGTGTTGGAAAGAAAATAAAACAAACTAAATTAAAAATGCTAATGTCGGACTTAGTTATTTTATCCAGATGTTTTAAAAGAGCTTGGACTGGGGAATCCTTCTTTGATTATATTTACTGTAAATAAACTAAGCTGAATTTTCTTTCTAAAGAATAGCACACAACTTTATATTCTTCGTCTTTTCTTGTTATTGCTGCCATTTATATATCTAACAGCATGGGTATTATTGAAACTGAAATCACTGGGCCTTCACTATGTTTTTTATTTGTTCATGGGTATATAGATTGTTGAATGCTTCATGGACTGCTATTTACAATAATGTCTTAAAGTTAATTTGGTTTCATTTATTCAGAATTATATCACTTACTAATTCTATCCCAGGTATCAATAACTAATTCTTTAAAAAAATTTGATTGGCATTCTGGTTCCAGTAGTCACCTGTTAAGGGACAATCCAGACACCAAAACAGATATGGCAGAATGTGTAGTTTGTGTTGTAGTTATGTTTGCTGGGTGTTTTTTTCCCCTCATTCTTTTTTATTTATTTATTTATTGTAGGTTGGCACTCATTAGCTTTGATATACGTGCATTAATGACTTGAATTTCTTGCACATATAGTTTAGCTGTTAACTTCCTAAAGCAGAAAGGTATCAGTTAATATACAACTCCATGAAATCATTGAGGACTCCCCACAAGACTATTGATGATGCTCAGGTGCCGTGGTTATCATGAAATCAATGTTATTCACTTTACCGGCCAGTGATTTTGATGTTGTGCCTATATATATATATATATATATATATATATATATATATATATATATATATACAAGATTGTCTCAAATCCAGCCTGTATAGCCATTTTCTTACTTATTTAAATCAATGAGACAATAGATTTTTTTCAATCCATCATCCCTGTATGCATAGTGTTTTACTTTTTCAAAGACAATGAAGTAGACTAATGACTATGATCAATGTTTTGGGTTATACTATTTTGCCAGATGAAAAATGTAATCTCTCAAGTCCAAATGACCTTCATGTGAGAAACCGATTCTTTTAGCAATGCATAATATTAATTCTTATTGTGCCTTTATTTGTGATTGTTATGATTAGTGCTTCTTCAAAACAATTGTATTATTTCCTAGAAAAAGCCTATGGTAAACATGAATATAATTTTTTGAAGTCAGCCAGCAACGGTCATATATGAGGTCGATCGAGTGAGGGTCGTGTAGTGCAATGTCTGATTGTGTTAGTACGTTGTGGGTGGTTATGCTTTTTAATTGGAGGTATTGAAAGATGGACGAGTCCGTTAGTCCATATTTTTGCTGGAGATCTGGGAAGGGCATGAGCTTATGGTTGTGGAACGTATCCCCTATGTGTTTAACACCTTGTTTTTTCCATGTGTTCATCGTCATTGCTGGGGTTAGTGAGTTTAGTGCCGATATTGGAGCTCTGGGGTTAAATATGTTAACTTCTGCCCTAGTGTGGTGTAGATTGTCCCAATTTTTAATGGTGAGGACTGAGGTATGATATAGGTGGGGTGTGTGTGGTCTCAGTTGCTTCGGTGTCCACAGAATTGGTAGTAGTGATTTTCCCAGTGCATTGGCGTGTTCCATGTCTACCCATTGGAAGGTACACCTGGGGGAGTGAAGATTGATTGCGGCTTCCACGAAAGACGCTTTATGGTATTTGGACACATCTGGGAATCATAGACCCCCTTGTTCTGTGCGCTTCTGTCGAAGTGACATAGCTAAACGTGGTTTACGTGCTTCAAATATGAAGGAGGAGAGTATGGTTTGGAGGTGTTTATAGAATATCGGTTTGACATAGATCAGTAACATCCTGAATTTGTATAACATTTTTGGTAAAAGAATCATTTTCACAGTATTTATTCTGCCTAACCAAGAGAGTTTCACTGTTTTCCACTGTTGGACGTGTGCTTTACATAGTGGTATTAATGGCTTAAAGTTAAGGTCGAATGCATCTGTGGTAGAGGGGCCAAGCTTTACACCCAGGTAGGTGATGTCAGTTGATCTCCAGTCAAATGAGTAAGTTTGTTTGAGTTGCATTTTCAGTGCATTAGGTAAGTTAATTGGGAGAGCTTGTGTTTTGTTCTGATTAAGTTTGCAATAAGACAGTTGCCCATATTGGTGGAGCAATTGTAGTAATGCTGGGACGGACTGTTCAGGTTTACGCATTGTAAGCAGAATATCGTCTGCGAACATAGAAAGACAAAATGCATGGTCTTTGATTTCAATGCCTATGATTGTGTTGTGGTGTCTGATTTTTGATGCTAATGGTTCTAGGGATAGGATAAAAATCAGGGGAGCTAGAGGACACCCCTGCCTAGTGCCGTTAGTAATATTGAAAGATCTAGAGAGGAAACCAGAGTTGGAGACTCTTGCCTTTGGGCCGTTTTACAGGGCCATAATACCCATGATGAGGCCCTCTGGAAATCCAAATTTGCAGAGAACTTGGCGCATATATTCCCAGTTAACCCTGTCAAAGGCCTTTTCTGCATCAAGTACTAAACTAGTCCCTGGGTGTGTGACTTATGCACGTGCGAAAGGATATTCAGGACTTTTCTGGTATTATCTGAGCCTTGCCTGCCTTTAACAAACCCTGATTGGTCGTTATGTATCAATTTGGGTAGGACTTGGGAAAGTCTATTGGCTAAAAGTTTGGCATATAGTTTGACATCCATATTGATAAGGGAGATCGGTCTAAAGTTTTGAGATTGGGTTAATGGTTTGCCTGGTTTGCGTAGCGTCGATATGTGGGCTACGAACATATCACTGGGTATGCGCCCTGAGGTGTAGCAGGAATTGTAAACGTTTGTCAGATGTGGTGTGAGAAGTTTAGTGGACGTCTGGTAGTAAAGGTTAGTGAACCCGTCTTGTCCGGGTGCTTTATGTTTGGGTAGGTCCTGGATGGCCTTCTCTACTTCTTCCATAGTGAATGGGAATGGGCAGAGGGCATCTAGATCTTTGGTCTGTAGAGTAGGGACATCTATAGATTGAAGAAAGTCTATAATTGAATGTGGAGAGGGCTGGACTGTCTTAGTGTCCTCTGCGAGGTTATATAGAGAGCTATAATAGGACGCGAATTTGTCCACTATTTTTTGTGGGTCTATTATCTTAGTTCCCCGGGAATTCAGTAAATGTGCAATTTTTGTTTTTTGGGAGTGGGTTTTGAGTTGTGCGACTAGTAGGGCCCCTGCTTTGTTCCCGCTAGCAAAGAACATGTGTTTATATCTCTGTAGGAGGTATGTAGTCTTTTCTAGTTCTAAATGCTGGAGGTCTTTTTGTAATACGATTAGCTGTTTATGCGTGTCCCTTGATGGTTGCAATTTGTTTTTATGTGTTAGGTCTGTGATGTCGTTTATGAGCTGAATGTATCACTGTTTACGTTGTTTTTGCTGGTAGCTGGACAACTTGATAAGTGTGCCTCTAATGACGGCTTTATGTGCCTGCCATACTGTTTCTATGCTTGTGTCTTCTGGAGGATTGTCTGTGAAGTAGGCTTCTATGTCTTTTTGTATGGTGTTTGTTGCGTCGTGTTTTGTAAGCAACGTGTCATTGAGTCTCCACGTGCCTTGTCCTTTAGACGGATATTGTTCTGAGATGACAAATAAAATGGGGGCATGGTCTTACCATGTTATGGGTCCTATTGTGGCTTTTTGAATTTTGTCTATAAATTTGGTGGGTATCAAGAATCTATCTATCCTCATATATGTGTTATGTACTGCAGAATGAAAAGTATAATCTATGTCAGTAGGGTGAAGTATTCTCCAGGGGTCCACAAAGTCATGACTGAGGACGGTCCGCATAATTTTGGAGGTTAATGTCGCTAAGTGTTTGGCGGTTTTCGTGTGGTCTGGGCGGTGTGCTGAGGTATCAGTGGAGGCATTTAGTAGGAAATTAGTATCACCCCCTATGATAACATCCCCAAACTGGTATAAAGAAAGTAGGCTGAATATCTTTACGATAAACTCATGTTGGTTCTCATTAGGTCCATATATGTTTACTAGAGTATACGGGTTATTATTGATGTAGCATTGAATAATCAAGTATCTCCCCCGTTTGTTTCCTATTTTTTTCAGCAGAGAGAAAGACACGTCTTTGCTAACTATTTGAACTATATACAATAGGCCGTCAGGGAGGATACGAAGGTGTACAGATGGCATAGTCAAGGCTGGTAGTGGCCTAGTGGGGGAGGTCTTTCGTTAACCTGCAAGAGACTGACAGTAATGATCTAAATATTTTGTGCAATTATTTCGGTTGACAGGTATATGTGGATATTCTCGTTTGAGGAGTAGGTTATGTAGCCTAGGCAGTGTCAGCTACCATGGCATAACATTTGTTGACACTTAACAACATATAAAACATAACATAACTTACATGAACTGGGGTGGTAGCCTGTGGCATAAGGGATAGATGTGTAAGTTGCATCTTGGTGTGTCATCACGGGTGTAAAGTTTGAATCGTGACAGTTCGTGTTATCGGATCAGGGTTGGAGAGCATTTTGATTTTCTGGACATGTCTATCAACGAGGGGTATAGTCACTTGGCTGTGGGGATGGTGTTCCAGTCCCTGGAAATCTGTGCTGGGGAGCGATGCATTGGATTCTGTGTAGCGTTGTCGTTTTGGACTTGTTGTGGGATATTCTACTCTTTGAGTATCCTGTGGCCTTCTTCTACATTGAGGATATGTTTTTCGACACCATTTCTTCTAATCATCAACCTGGCTGGGAATCCCCATCTATATATGATATTTGCATTCCTCAGAGCTGTTGTTTCCACCCTTATTAGCAAAGACGTGTCTTTCTCTCTGGTGAAAAAAATAGGAGACAAACGGGGGAGATACTTGATTATTCAATGCTACATCAATAATAACCCGCATACTCTAGTAAACATATATGCTAAGGCTTTTCTCTTCAGGAGTCTAGCGGCAGAGAGATCGGTGTATAGCTTTATCTTTGCAAATTCGCCCGCCAATTCTGTGAGTAGCCGTGAGGCTCTCATGATCTTATCTTTGGATGTGTAGTAGTGGAATTTAGCTATAGTGTCTCGTGGGAGAGTTGTTGGGAGGTTTCTTGGCCTCGGGAGATGGTGTATTCTGTCCGGTAGCAACTCTGCTGGGGACAGTTCTGGGGACACTGCATGAAAGAGATCTGCTGCAAAGGATGACAGGTCTTGTGGGGAAATGTCCTCAGGGATACCCCTGATTCTGACATTGCTCCGTCTGTCTCCGTCCTCATGATCTGCCACTTAATCTGTCAGTAATTCGAGTTTGGTAGTGATGTCTGTATAAGCATCTGCAAGTGTGTTATGTGCAGATATTATTTTGTCTGTTTTTTCCTCTAAGTGTGCTGTGCACTCACCTATTGCTTGGATGTCAGCCTTAATGTCTCTTGCCAGTTTGGAGAATTCAAGCTGCATAGAGCTTTTAAGTTCAGACAACATCTTTTGGATAGAGGAGTCTGTGGCTGGTGCTGAGGCATGTGTGGAGATGGACGTGCTGTCGCTCCTGTCTGAGCAAGAAGCAGGAGAGGACGGGCCATCAGCGCCATCTTGGATTTTTTTCCGCGGTGAGGTGAGAGCGGAGATTTGCAGGTCAGCCTGTTTTTGTTTTGACTTCTTCGCTGTGCGGTATGCCATGTTAGCTGGGAAATTATATTTTTTTAATATTCAGAAGATGTGGATCTATTTTGTGTACATATTATGTTCTGTATAACAGCAGTATATATATTGTTCTGACACACTTGGCAAACACATGTGCAAGGACTGAATCTAGTGTGTCCAGGCACATCCAAATTGAGGAGTGATTTGACCTCCCTATCAAACATTTAGGATCTTATCTCTTTTTTTTATTTTGCATAATGTTTGGATGCATATTATCTGATTATAGATTATACCTGTACTGTATATTTATACATACTAGTGCTTTATAATAATAATAATAATAATAATAATAATAATAATAATGAAGCACACTGTCCACAAGCAACACTGGTGTTACAAATCAAGAAGCCCTTGATTATGCTGCAGGAGAGTGAGAATGTTGGAGATTGTTACAACTAGACTTGAGCATTCCTTTTCAGACAAATTGCAATTTGTCTGAATTTCCATAACTCTAACGCGCCAAATGGACACTCTTTTTCCCTCCCCCACACTCCCCTACTATTGTTTATTTTTCCACTTGATCTGTGAACCAAATGGTGGAAAAATGTGCCTACCTGTGTACTGCAATACTTATACACATAATATCCATGTTTCCCCAAATATATCTCAAGGTCAATATTTAGATAAGCCAAACCACTGCACAGATGACTATCGGCCTACCAGAGCTATGTTGTTTGTTTTTTTCAAACAAAGTGATACCACATTTTTCCACCATTTACAAGTCTAGTTTAATTTTTTTATAAACTGCAACATGCATCAATGGACACTTGATCATCTTGATCATTTGTCCTGGAAACATGTTAATACCTTATTGTTTTAATAATTTATTTTCAGTGTTGGCATTGTATGTTTTGTAAATTTAAACTGTTTTTGGGAGAGAACTTTTTTTGCTATCCATTTCATAACTTTTATAAAAGTTTTATATATTGTGTGTATTGCGTATTGGGGCCATATATCACCTAACATGTGCCTTTATATTTCTAAGTGTTACTTTCCCTTTCAAAAACAGTTTTAGAATCATAAAAGCACCATCAGCTAGGCATACTAGTGGAAACATTGTAATGCACTTAGACATGACGAGAGCCCATTGACTTCAAATTCTGTATAACTAAGCCATCAGACCTGTCATGTTATGGAGATGACGGAGAATGATATCCCAAAGGAAGTGTTTTGGATCTTAAATCTAAGTCTTTTTTCTGATATTCCTTTATATACTTTCTGAATGACTACAGGATGGTATAATATACCTAATATGGGTATTGTTTTTTCACTTGACCTTTTGTTTTACTAATGAGCTCTTTCAAAGTACTTAGTCTGCTGTCCAGAAGTTTGGCTTTAAATTTGATATGCGTCAGCTCTTGTTTTAACAAGGGCTTGAATTGTTCATGTAATGGTTAGGATTCAAGACAAACTGTGATATAATATTCCGATGTTTGGATGATTTATGTATATAAGCAACATATATTTATATTTTTATTTTTTTCTAACTTTGGCATATAAATACTGTATTCCGTTGGATATCCATTTGTCTTATGTGGACATACATTTTGATAAATCTATTTAATTCAAACAGGAAATAGTCATTTCCTGTCCAGCCCAAACACAGACAAATTGCTGCCAACTAAAAGAGAACATATCAGTAAAACCTACAGATTATTTTTATGCCAAAATACATATTTACAAGAATAATTTAGATCAAGTTGTATGGCTGTATGGCCTCATTAAATGCTCAGGTAAGAATTCCAGTGGTTGTCTTCCGTAACCTGTCACCGAGATTTGGCTGACTACTTTTTCTAGGTTGTGTCATGGTTGTGCCATATTCTTTCTATTTGTAATAGTTTTTAGGAATTTAATTGTGCTCTGAAGATACTACAATTTCAAAATATCTGTTGATAACCCAACACTGGTTCTTCTCCAAGACTTCATCCGAGACTCATTTTGATAGTTCTTTGGGTTTGATGATGCTGTATCTGCATCGACAATCTACTTTGTTTCTTACCAGCCACCTCAGAGTCCTTTCAATAATTCAGGGACATAGCATATATTGCTGTGTTGCTACTGCATTGAAAAATAAATATTATGTAACAAGTGGTAACAGTGTTATCAAACAGTAACATCAATGAACAGAAATAATCACTGTCTTGTGTAGTCTATCCTCTGGTGGAACATCCAGCTTAGTAACATGTTATTACATTTATTTATGAAATGCAATCATATTCCACAGTGCTGTACAATTAGGGAACGCAGATACTATGGTAAAAACAAACCAATACATAAGGAACCTTATGGGAGTCTTACCCATGAGCCAAGATCTAGGATTTACAGTTGTTTAAACAAAGTTATAAGCTAGATAGTGCCTGAGCTTACAATCTCAAGGTTACGATGTGGACGTAAGACGAGACGGAGCATGGCAGATTGCAAAGTGACAGCTAGGGACTTTAGAGAACATTTGCAGAACATGCTAAGATGTGATGTAATTGAGGAGGTAATTGGGGGAAATGTCAGCCACTCGTGAAGACTTTTAAGTAAGCAGACAGCAAGGTGGGTGGGAGTAAAGGAGTAATGCTTAGTGAAAAAAGGAGGTTGTTTAGAATGAAATAGCACAAAATGCTAGAAATTGTATTACAAAACAATATAACACTTACCATGAAAAGGAAGCAAAACCCTTATGTTTACAAGTTGGTCCTTACAGTCAGGTGACTTTGCAACATTATGCTTTTTCTTCTGTTTTCTTCTCCAAGGTATACTTCTTTCCATATTGTGTTTCCACTAATTTACATGGCTGTAGAGGTCCTTGAATATGGCTGTTCCAAGAATGTTAAACCCTACATTTGGCATTTGACCTTTTCTAAGGAAAATAGATAGGGTCGTGTATAGGAGCACCTGAGTCACGTCTCTTCACATAAAGATAAATGAAGCGAACTGTTAAGTACATTCATCATAACGATTTATTGAATAGAAACCATCTATTTCTCCACCACAACATACTGCAAATTCCAAATCATAAAGTCAATTGTTTTGAGGGAGAGCTGCATGTCAGGGCTGAGAAGCCAGTAAACTAGAGCAGTGTTAGTCAATGCTGAAAAAGAGGTCAATATAATCTTCATGCTCACATAAATCAACTTACATCTGTAATTGGGAATCCTATCTGGAAAATGTACGAAAAAAAGGTACAATAACATTAGTCTGTTAAATATAGTAGATTGGCTTCCCTTCATCCGTTGGTCTTCTTACTCATTTTTAATTATGCAGCAGGAACAAAATTGGAATGTTTGGAATTTATATATAATACACTTGATGAACAGTGCTATAGCTGTCAGTAATTAGTTATCACATATGTAATCATGCAGTTGGAAGTTTTTTCACTAAAATTGTATATAACCCCATTGAAAATAATAGGGTATTCAGAAAGGGTTAACCAACCATCATTAAATTCCGTGTATGAGTATAAAACACAAGCAGGTGATAAATATGAGAATTCCTAACATTAAACAAAACATACGGTAGGTAACGGTATGATTAATGAGACAAATTATTATTATTATTTATAAAGTGCCAGAATTTTTCACAAATGGGATCTCGAGAACAAATAGCCAGTCTCAAAACAATTAATGGTTTTAGAAGAAAATGTAGAGACAATGAATTAAGGAAACACATACTATCACTTATTATTTCCTCTACTATTTACTTTTTTAAATATATACAACATAAAAAAGCTAAACCCATGGAAGACAAATATATTGTATTTAAATCATTATTGATACACAGAGTGTATACCATGCCACACTGTCTAATGCAATGTTCCCTATACGTTATACCACACTTACCCCCACTATGTGCAACATGGTGGGGATAAGAACCCCTTAACCATCACTGCAGCTACTGGTGTGACAGATACCCAGAATCCCTTAGTGTAATAAAACATAAATAATGCATTATCTTTGTATTTTGCATAAAAGAGAACCTTTAAGAGTTAACTTTTTACTGGTGTGGGATCTAGAATATCCCTTTTGTGTATTAATATCAGAACTGAGTAGGATTCAGCACTTTATTTATGTTGTACACATAAGTTGATAGCTATGTAGAAAGTGGAAAGTGATTAAAGGTACACTTCAAGCATGTAACAACTACAGTGTTTATGGTGCCTGGGAGTACCCTGATACCTCCTCATTGTAAGCAGCCATTTTAGATAGATAACTATGTAGCTAGGGAAAGGCAATAACACTGTAGACACACTGCAAGCACATAAACACGATAGGGATTATGGTTCCTGGAGTGATCTCAAGTGACCAATTGTAAGTAACATTTTTAGATTGGTTTGACTTCTTACCTGTGGGCTGGTGGGTGCCATTCCTTACTAGCACTACTTTGCCAAGAAAGCCTGATGCTCTCAGGCTAAGATATAGCCCTTTACTGCAGGGCTTAGCTCAGGAGAGATAATGGAAGCTTCATCTTAGGAGGTTCCAACTCTCAAGCAGAAATAGAGTAGGTGGGGAGTGACTTACTGGGAAATTAACTTACTGTATGAAGGCATTTTTTCTCCATATAAAGTTATAATGTGTATTCTGCTGCCAATTTGTGAAACAATTTCCAAAAATAATAATAATATTAATAATAATGACAGGCTTACGTGTTATTTGTGTACAAGATATCTATTTGCACACAGTTCAGTGGGGTCCAAGACGAGTCATATGTGCTAGCTAGCGTCCATGGTTGATGGATAAATGAACAAAAACAACTTAGAAGTGAAGAGTAATCAAAATATAATAATGGAAGAGAGTTTTAAACAAATGTACATATTTCTAATGCATTTGGAAATAAATAATGTTTTGTTTACACAGGTATTCCATATTGGGTTAATATATCCAAAAGCTTCACAAAATTGAAGAATACAAATTGGAAGTATTCTAATGCTTAGTTTTGTTGGAACATATAGCTGGAATTCATTTACTATTTTCCACTTAGCAAATATTGATTCATTGTATTTGTAATTGTTAAACATTGATTAATGGTATATGTTATTGTCATGTTAAGTAGCACAATTGCTAAATTTCGACTTCGTTTCCAAGTAACAAATACAAGTTGAATAGTCTCTATAAATAAATTACAATTCTGACCAAAAAGCTAATTACAAGAGTATTTATTTTGTTTGAGATAAGACACATCTATTATCATAAAGATAATTAACTCACTCTGACAGATCCAATAAAGGGATAAGTTTGTCATTGGCTGAGCCAGAAGCCCAAGGCAAGCAATTTTTATAATTACTAGTTATAACAACTGGGCTTTGAGAAAATAGCATGTGATATTAACATTAAAGTTGATTTGCATTTAGATCCACATTTTTTCTAGAGATGATCTATTTACTCGTTAAAGCCACAAATAAGCTTATGTAACTGAACTGTGCACAAATAGCTATCCTGGGCTCGGAAGTAACATGTAATTCTGTCAGAATTATTAATGTCTTTCTACAATATAACATACAGCCATGCATTGATCATCGCTCAGATTATGCTATAGAGAAATTACAGTTTATGTTACATGCATATTTCTACAGTTCTAATGCTTATCAAGCTATGCCTCAACCAAAGCCATTATTGCTGTCTTTTTATTCTTGATTTATTATAGATATCAATCAGGCAAACAAAGTTTCATTCTGTCTGACACCTGGAAATATATATATATATATATATATATATATATATATATATATATATATATATATATATATAAAATGTGCTGGGGCCAATGAGTTATCTTAAACCTCTACACTCTTTTGCTCTCTTTTGCCAGATATCTATGTGTATATATATATATATCTGGCAAAAGAGAGTAAAGTATATATATATATATATATATATATATATAAACAAAGAAAAATACTGGCACTCAAGGATTTTCCAGAAGTTTACATCTCCATTTATTGTGGAAGAATAATCAACGTTTCAGCTCCTCTAGGGAGCTTTCATCAGGACACAAACAATCATAAAACTGAAAATACATTTATATAGGACATACAATTATAGGGTACTCACATTCAGCTGGTGTTCATTGCCATCAGCCGCCGGGTTCGCCATGCAAGCCCGCTCATACCGGAACTGCTTCCTTGTCAGTAAGTTATCTGACTAGGGGTGCCAATATCATCGCTTACGTCCAATTGGATGAGCCACCTCTATACGGTATCGCATGCAGGACAAACTTAGCTTGTTCTCTTAATGAACCGCAATTCGAGATGGGGCGTTCCCATAGCAACCGGCGTGCGTCCCGGAGGCTGAAGGGAAATAAATCACCTAAAACGAGTTCAAAAGAAATCAATTAAAGCACATATTAGACCAAGAATAATCAATACAGGAGCTATTACGTTAGATCCTGGATATTTAGTCCCCCTAGATCGACCTCCGATCAAAGCAAATTCCCAAAGGGAATAAATTTATATATAAATTAATAAAAATTGCACAAAAATATGTACATAGTGATATAACATAAATAAATGATAATAATAATAAAAAGTGTCCTTGGAGACTGAACTAGGATTGAATTGTATAGCATTCATTACCCACTAGGGGGGACTTCTAAAGTAGGGATGGAAGATTTCCAGGCACAAGCAGGTGCAAGTGCATCACAAGCAAATACATTACAATTTAGCGATGCTCAAGCAGAGGAAATTCTGTGGAATAAAACTAGTCTAGAATTCCCTGCCACCACCACGCTACATGATATCTATTTCAAGATCTTGAAATTTAAGAAAAAGGAAGTAGATCTGGATCTTCATGGTACTTTTTTGTCAGATTACCATAGGGCAAAACAAATACCCCATGGTTTCAGAATGAGAAATATCGCCACAATTGGGAGAATGAAAGCAAAAGTATGCAGGGATTGGACATCTGTGCTTAACAAATGCTATTTAGACCTTATGCTTGTGACTATCCAGGATGTAAAAGAAGACCTGGTTGAAGTTAGAAAGAACATCCAAAATTTGGAATCTGAATTTGCTTTGCAATTGAGCACCCAGGAAGTTACAGAAACCATACTGAAATTAAATGAGGAGGTTCTCAAATATAAAAATCAACTCATTAAATTCAAACGTCAAAAGTCCAACTTGACTGTCAGGAGGGGACAGTTTATAGGTGGCTGGCAGGTGAACAAAAGGGAAGACCGAGGAGGTTCCGTAAGAGAATTACAAAACCAAATATAGCAACCATCCATGTGACATCAGGGAAATCAGCTTCAGAGGGTGAAGGAATCCAGTCCAGAATGAATAGACCTGCTTTTTTAGACAAAGACATGGAACAAGACAGGACGCCACAGTCCACAACGGTCACAAGGAGCAAGGGAAAACATGGAAAAGGACCCACACCAGACGTGGACAGAAGGGAAGAAGTCACTGGCCCTAGGGAAAAAGCCTAGTAAACCCCAGTGTTTAATTTATCAGAACTGACTATTCCAGAGATCCATCTACTGAGTAAGGGTCTTTCTTTCATTCCTACTGTACCACCTAATCAATTTCAATGGGAGGTTGATCTCTACAAATCTGGCTGTTCAATCAGACTGAAATCATTTTTAAAAAATTCGGCTACTTCAACTTTGGATCCTTCTGCTATAAGAAATCCATATCGATTTAAACTGCCCAGCACCTTTGATCCCCCTGCTACTCAAGTATCCATTAAAACCTTTTTGTCTACAACTAAGTGGGAGTCTGAAAATATTCTTAATCGACATCGACCCAAGCACTTTAACCTCTCCAATGATGAACGTACCCTAAAAAAAATTTGGCAGCAGATCCAACAATAGTGATTCGTCCAGCGGACAAAGGAGGTGGGATAGTGATTCTGGAATATAAGACCTATGCAGCAGAAATAAGACAGCAACTAAGTGACACAAAGACCTAGCAACATCTGGAAAGTGACCCAACTAGCTTAATAGCTAAGAAAATTGATGAAGTATTAACATTTGGATTACATGCAGGGCACATAAACTTAGAACTTTTTCAATATCTTCAAAAGGAACACCTTCGCACACCAATTTTGTATACATTGCCGAAAATACATAAAAATCTTGAAAATCCTCCTGGACGTCCTATTGTGTCTGCTACACAAGGGATACTAGAACCAATAGCTAGATATTTAGATCATCTATTTAAAGATCCAGTTACCTCCTTGGAAACCTGTATTAAAGATACTCCTGACCTCCTCTAACGACTTAAATGTGTGGGTACTTTCAATGGCATTCTCATGACAATAGATGTGGGAAGTATTTATACTGTTATCCCTCATGAAGCAGGGATCCAAGCTATGCGCAATCTGCTTTCCCATTCACCACATTATCAAGGACCTGCAATTGAGTATGTGTTGGAACTTTTGAGCATCACACTTCAGAATAATTATTTTCGTTTTGAGAATGACTGTTTTTTACAGATAGGGGGCCGCAATGGCCCCAATGTATGAGAATACATTTATGCATGAATATGAAACCGAGTACATTCTTCATGATTATGCCCATCAAATCATCCGTTATTTTAGGTTCATTGACGATATCTTAATTCTATGGGGAGGTTCAAAAGAAGAAGCTACTCAATTTGTACGGGACCTTAATAATTTACCAACTCGAGTCAGATTAACCTCGACCATTAGCGAGTCCAGTGTTCAATTCCTTGATATAGAAATAATGATCAGCAATCAGCAATTGGAATACACGTTGTTTACCAAACCCACGGACCACAATGCAATATTATATTTTGATAGTTTCCACCCTAAACACCTGAAGCAATCGTTGCCCTATTCTCAGTTTTACGGAATAACTCACTGAGAGAACAGCGTGAGCAACAACTGGTACAGATGCATGAGAAATTCCAAGTGAGGGGATATACCCGAATGGTTCTTGATAGAGCTCTTTCCAGAGCAAAATCAGCGGTTTCTCCAAATTCAACAGTGGAAGTAAATTCTACTAATACCAGATGTAGGTTTTCTACGCAGTTGAACACTGCGAATCTTGAGCTAATTTCTACAATTCAGAAACAATGGCATACACTGGAACTAGATCCTTTGCTACCAGAGATCTTTCAGCAGACTCCTATGATTTGCTACCGACGAAATAAGAATCTAAGGGACCTATTGGTCAAGACTGACCCACGGCATTGTTATAGCATGGCAAAGAAAGAGAGTACTAATGTCGGGTGTGTGAGGTGTTTGGGGTGTGTAACGTGTGGTCATCTCATCCCTTCTAAAACTTTCACACACCCCTATACAGGCAAAGTGTATAAAATCCGACAACGGATTCACTGCCGGACTGATCATGTTGTATATAAATTGACGTGTCCCTGTGGACTTAATTACGTAGGCAAAACAGAGACTGCCCTCTGTGAAAGAATCAGAGGCCTCAGGTCTAGTATTCGGCTTGCCTACCGTGATGGCAAGTCGGATAAGCCAGTGGCCAGACATTTCTTAGAACTTCGACACCAGTTGACTTCATTGAGATGTGTTGCAATTGAGCATATCCCTATGCTTGCTCATGGTGGCGATAGAGCTAGACTCTTACTACAAAGGGAAGCCTATTGGATTTGCCAATTGGGAACTATGTCCCCGAAGGGTCCTAATGAAAAGTGTTCATTTACAGCATTTTTATAGGAATATGATTGCATGTCCCTCATATAGGATGTAAAATAGGCACAGCAATATTTCCTTGATTTAACAACTTAGATTTAATTTATAAACCTGAAACTGCCTACATTTATCCTAATACATGTTCGAATCAACATTGAAGACAAAAGTCTTTTGTAGATTTTTGGTATTTTAAAAAAAATTATTTTTAAGTTTTAGAATTATTTACTTGTAGGTTTAGTAATTTATGGATTTACTTCGCTTTGGAAATAGAATGAGTTCAAATTAGAATAAACCACATGGCCCTGATCTTACCCTACTAAACAACATATAGGGGTACACTTACTCATTATGATTTGATGAGACTTTCATTTTTTCACTGTATACACTTAGATATAGCATGTCACTTACCCTACCAACCGACATATAGGGGTACACTTATTCATTAAGATTTGATGAGACTTGTATCTTTTCACTATATACACTTAGAGATAATATGACACTTATATCAGGTTAAATATGCTTTACATTTTAAAATGCAATCACACTTTATTAATATTGTAGATGAGATATAGTTATACACATTACGGTATCTGATTTTCTTGTAACATAGGATTGCTATATTGTATCTGTCATGATCTCACTCACAGCTTTATTGATACTTCATTGGTTTGACTATAATTAACACTTTTTATTATTATTATCATTTATTTATGTTATATCACTATGTACATATTTTTGTGCAATTTTTACATTTAATTTATATATAAATGTATTCCCTTAATTTTATTGGGAATGTGCTTTGATCAGAGGTTGCTCTAGGGGGACTAAATATCCAGGATCTAACGTAATAGCTCCTGTATTGATTATTCTTGGTCTAATATGTGCTTTAATTGATTTATTTTGAACTCGTCTTAGGTGATTTATTTCCCTTCAGCCTCCGGGACGCACGCCGGTTGCTATGGAAACGCCCCGTCTCGAATTGCGGTTCATTAAGAGAACAGGCTAAATTTGTCCTGCATGCAATACCGTATAGAGGTTGCTCATCCAATTGGACATAAGCGTCTTTGGTTGCCCAGGTAACGTGGAGTTTGGCCAATGATATTGGCATCTCTAGTCAGATGACTTACTGACCAGGAAGCAGTTCCAATATGAGTGGGCTTGCACGGCGAACCCGGGGGCTGATGGCAATGAAAACCAGCTGAATGTGAGTACCCTATAATTGTATGTCCTATTTAAATGTATTTTCAGTTTTATGATTGTTTGTGTCCTGATGAAAGCTCCCTAGAGGAGCTGAAACGTTGATTATTCTTCCACAATAAATGGAGATATAAACTTCTGGAAAATCCTTGAGTGCCGGTATTTTTCTTTGTTTAAAATTGAGCCACCAGAGCACCAGGTATTGTTTTCTTTTAATTCGTTGGAGTGCAGGGGTTGCCTGTATTTTTATATATATATATATATAGCAAAAGAGAGTAAAGGTATAGGATAACTTATCTCCTGAATGGGTATCCCCTAGTGTTATATATATATATATATATATATATATATATATATGTATGTATCAGTTAGATTATAAATTTATAGACACAAAATTACATTGCATGACAGTGCACAGGTAACTTTTATTTGTTTTTGATTTTGTTCTAAAATAGTAGGCCACGGTGTTCTGTTGCAAAAACGTAAAAATTCAGATATTTGTGATCAACCGCAACCCTAGTTTCACTCATATGTATCAGCATTATTCACATTATTTATAAATGATCTGCCTAATGTCTGTAAAGCCTCACCTGTACACATGTACGCAGACAGTAATCTACACTAGCAAACCAAATCTACCACACCTTGAGGCTGTGCTCCAAGACCAGGTAGAAAAGTGGATCACAGATAACAAACTTTTCCTAAACTCTCACAAAACTGTCACAATGTTGTTTGGAAGAATACATTAATTACAGAATTCCCATCTATAGCAAGATCAAATAACACACTGACAAATACTTTGATTTGTTGCTAGACCCAGATCAATCTTTTAGCCTTCACATCGAAAAACTATATCCAAAACTAGGTGCCCTGTGCAGAACCAGATCCTGCCTAATCCCCACAGTAAAGAAACAGATTGGACAGCAAATGCTAATGCCAATCATTGATTATGGGGATGTTGTGTATGCCCCTGCACTGTAAACTCACCTTCGTAAACTTACTACATTGTATAACTCATTTTACTGCTTTGTGCTACAACGTAATTACATGAAACCAAAAGGGTTTCATCTGAACATGCATACGTTATAGGGTGCTGCTGTGGGCAATTTAAATACATAAAGGGAATCAATACAGTAAAGGAGGAGACTATATTTAAAAGAAGAAAAACTACCACAATAATTATTATTATTATTATTATTATTATGTTATTATTTATATAGCACCAACAAATTCTGCAGCGCTTTACAGTGGGTGGACGAACAAACATGTAGTTGTAACCAGACAAGTTGGACACACAGGAACAGAGGGGTTGAGGGCCCTGCTCAATGAGCTTACATGCTAGAGGAAGTGGGGTAAAGTGACACAAAAGGTAAGGATAGTATTAAACTAATGACAGTTGCAAGAGAGGAATCAGTCGGGAGCTATTAACAGTTTAATTGATACGGTTTTATGAAGAAGTGGGTTTTTCATGATTTTTTGAAGGAGTGGAGACTGGGTGAGCATCTAACTGAGGAGGGAAGTGAGTTCCACAGGAACGGTGCAGCCCTGGAGAAGTTGTGAAGGTGAGCATCAGTGGTGGGATTACGGACAGAAGATAGACGTAAGTCTTCAGCAGAGCATAAGGCCTAGACGGGACATACTTGTGTTTTAGGGAGGATAGATAGGTGGGAGCAGCATTATGTAGAGATTTGAAAGCAAGAACCAGAATTTTAAATTGAGCCCTATATCTTACAGGAAGTCAATGTAGGGACTGACATTGCTGCCGCATTCATTATGGACTGTAACTGCGCAAGTTGGGAGCATGTAAGACCACTGAAAAGCGGATTACAATAGTCAAGGCGAGAGAGGACAGTGGAATGGACCTTAGTCGCATCTGACGTTAAGTAGGGTCTGATACGCGCAATGTTTTTGAGATGGAAATGACAGGATTTGGCGATAGACTGAACATGAGGCGTGAAGGAGAGGTTGGAGTCAAAGAGAACACCAAGGCAGCGAGCCTGCGTGGTGGAGCTGATGGTAGCACCGTTGACTTGGAGGGAGACAGACACAGGAGTTGCAACACTTGAGGGAGGAAAGACCAGAATTTCAGTTTTGGTCAAGTTGAGTTTAAAGAAGTGAGCAGTCATCCAGTTAGAAATAACAGAGAGGCAGTCAGAGACACTAGTCAAGAGGGATGGGGAGAGATCAGGAGAGGACAGGTAGATTTGCGTGTCATCCGCATAGAAATGATATTGGAAGCCAAAGGAGCTAATGAGTTTACCAAGGGAGGCAGTATAGATATAGAACAGTAGGGGACCAAAGACTGAACCTTGGGGGACACCAACAGAGAGGAGTTGGGGAGAAGAAGAAGAGCCAGAGAAAGAAACACTGAAAGAGCGCTGGGAGAGGTAGGAGGAGCACCAGGAGAAAGATATATCTTGTAGACGTGAATAAATTAGGGGGCAAAGGTTTCAAAATAATATCAGGATATATTACTTTACTGAGAGGGTAGTGGATGCATGGAATAGCCTTCCAGCTGAAGTGGTAGAGGTTAACACAGTAAAGGAGTTTAAGCATGCGTGGGTTAGGCATAAGGCTAACCTAACTATAAGATAAGGCCAGGGACTAATGTATTTAGAAAATTGGGTAGACTAGATAGGCCGAAAAAGTTCTTATCTGCCATCACATTACATGTTTCTATGTTTCTATTTATACAACATACAAAATCCAGTGCACTTGCTCCTTCACTAAACAACGATTGAGTGCAGCCCTCTTGGTTTCATTTATATATTTGGGAGTGCAGGCCAACTCCTTGGTTTTGCACCCCTCCATGTCACAAGTACCTCATTCCAGTATTCTATTTAGCCTTAACCTGCAGAGAGTCCCAGGAGGAAGTATTTCCCAAGTAAGTGGATTAATCTTATAAGAGCAAGCATTAGGCTGCTAGAGTAGGACCTGCCAAGAATGGGATACATTGACGTTGTAGCAAGCTTATGAAATGTATGATCATATAATGTAACTAAAGACCCATTATTTTTTGCCTAGGTGAGGTGTTTTTTTAAATAAAACTATTACATTCTGTGAAACTTGAAATAGCTGTTTAGTAAAGGAGCGTGTATGCTGGATTTTGTACAATGTAATTACATGACCCACCATTGTGACATGTTAAAAAAGCTAAACTGGCTGTCGCTGGAATCCAGACGCACTCTTCATCTTTCCAGCATTACCTGAGCAGAATGCTCTCCCTGGCTGTTAACACCTCCTATAATCTCAAATCCAGAACTAGCACTTTATTTAGGATACCATTATATAAAAATAGTGGCTCGATCCTCATTTTCCTACAGAGCACCGCAATTATGGAATAACCTCCTGGACACTTTCATATCCACCCCAAGAGATTTGAGGTCCCTCTCTGCATATCTCAAAACATAATGCACCTGTAATCGTGGTTAATTACATTTCTTACATGTTCTGTGTTACATTTATATATGTGTTGTGTATTAATATTATTTTGTATTTTTTATGTAATATTGTACTCTATTGTAACAATGCAGTGATAGTGGGCCCAAGACATACTTGAAAACGAGAAAAATCTCAATATATCCTTCCTGGTAAAATATTTAAGAAATAAAGAAATTATATATATATATTTCTCAAAATATGACTGATCATGCAAAAACATTATTTTATTGAAGGATAGTGATTATCTGAAGCCATTTATTATTACAGTTTTATCAATGTCAGGCCAGAACAAAAGACAACGTAGTCTCTACTTTGTCTTATGATATCTTCAGATGGCATTGAAATTTTAATGTCATTACAACACATCTAATATGAGTATTTCACATACAGATTTTATCTTTATCAAATACTCAGAAATTATATTGGTAATAGAGTTTTTTTTTCAACTGTGATTAAAAATTCTGAGATGGACGCTTTTTATAGTAAAAAATTCCTGTAACATCATGACACTTAAGCCAGATTAATGAATTCTTGTTCAGAATGACCTATTATTGAAGGATACTCCAAGCACCATAACCACTGCAACGTATTGTAGTTATTATAGTTCTAGGAGGCTATAGGTGAGGGGTTGATTGGGCAGCACTACAATCTCAACCCCTCATTGTAATGAGTTATTATACTTCCTTGTTATCCATCCAAATATTTGCTCAAGTCACCATTCATCCTTTTAATGCAGCAACATTGACATAGGTAACAATGAGTGCTCACAGATATTGTTGTAGTAGTTATGGTACTTTATGTGTCCCTTTAATCTGTAGCGCATAATGCTTTAAAGTGACTTAGGTAAATAATGAAGATAGAGCTACTTTTAACTGTTATCAGTCGATTTAATGTTGCAGTTTCTGACTTGCTACTTTCTGATTTAGCAATTTGTATTTTTAACTTGTAAATGCAATGGATAAATGCTGTAAGCTTACTAAAATTATCCAGAAATATACTTTCAAAATGGAAATGATAAGCATTTGCTATTCAGGATCTGGAACTAAAATGTAAATATCCCCTTTACAGAATGCCTCCTGGCAGTTTGCCTATAAATGTTGGGTTTTAATTTTGCAAACTGCAAGTCACCCATATCTAGACGCACAACAATGGTTTCGCACGAGGAATCCATAAACGTAAGCCAACTCGAAATTTCTTACAAAAAGAGTTCAGTGGATTTTAAGAAATACGTAGAGGCAACAATTTTTATTTTAAGTAAATCATAATGCTTATAAAGCTTTTTACTTTAAACGTTCTTTTAAATTGATTACATGGAAATTGCAATCTTTGTATGAAGCAATTCTTTTGAACTATCAAGTCAGCAGTTTGAGACAGGTGGGCTGTAGAACAGTAGAGTAAGCAAATTAAAATTATAGAACGGTCAATTGGTGCTTAGCTTAGGGTGCTGCTGACTGGTAGTCTAAATCTTTATATAAAAACCTATTCACTGTGTCCTAAAAAAAAACAGTTATTTTACATTATCTACACAAAGAATATTTACCTAGTTCTTAAAAAAAGTCACATTTTACATTTAGTACCCTATAAAGCTATATAATTAATCAACAATATACTATGTTTTTAATTTAAATTAATAATAATAAAACCAATGCAAATTTTACATTTTATAGGTTAAAATAACTTATACATTTGTAAAAATATGGGAAGACCAGTAAACGGAGTGTTTAATTTAATGAGCTGTTGTAAAATTATTGTAGGTGCATTCTACCTATTCAACAAAAAAATTTGATCCTAACCTAACACACATGAGCGATGTTATATCCTGAGTTTCAAAATGCATGCATGGCTTACAAGGCAATGGAGCTTGAAAAATATATTACCCCTCACAATTTTACTAAACTCCATGTGGCCAATATACTAGACTGAATTAAAATCAATGTGCATAATGTCAGGTGAAGATGAAATGACTAATTACTATAGGTAGTTTAATAGCAAAATCTCAAGTAAAAGACTCAAATTGCAGTATGTTTGTACACCAGAGAGTGGTCTGTAACTGAATCCCGAACAACACATCAAATTCACATTTTGGCAGCACCAAGCGTCCTACAGGCAAACAGTTTAAAAATACCAGTTTCCCATAGAATAATCTGATCAATGGTCTCTCTATTCTTAAACCCAGTGTTTGGAAGGGTATAGGTAAATGTAAAGGGTAAGAGTCCATGTAACACCCCTAATCCCTTTGGTACATTTAATGGTGGTGGCACCTACCATAACTTGTGTCAGTGTGTCAGTGTGTCCTGTGTCAGTCAGTCTCTATATACAGCAACCTAAAGGCAGTATATAAATTCCAGCTATTAATAATTAGGACAGTCAATTATTGCATATCTTAACAGCACTTTAGAATGTTTGTTCGACTCCACTATATTCCTTGTAGCAGTTCTTTACTTCTGAACACTTGAAGCCTGTATGTCTCGCTAGCTACCTATACACCACTTAGCCTTATACGTAGACTGACTGTGTATGCTATCAGCTAATACAATTTTATAATAATGCAGGATATAAAAAAAGATATAGTTTTTGTTTGCAAACCATTTTTTATCTATATCTATATGGATAATAATATATTGTACTACTATTGCAGGACATTTTATGGAAGATGGCCTATACTTGTTTAATTTGTTTCTTATTTTGGGTAGGACATTCAGCCCATTGCTATTCAATGCAATATATTTAAAGGGACACTATATGCACCCAGATCACTTAATCTCTTTGAAGTGGTCTGGGTGCAGTGTCCCTGCCCCCCTTAGTTCTACAATGTAAAAAGGTCTCTTAGACAGCCACTAAAGGTGTCTCCTGGAGTTTTGCAAAGTTTGACTCTTTGAAATGGTGCTGGATGTCCTCACGCTCTTCATGACGACATCAAGCATCAGAGAAAACCCCATAGCAAAGCATTTAGTGATTGCTTTCCTATGGGGAAGGTCTAATGCCTGTTGCACTTGCCGCACATGAGCATTAGCCCCCACATTGTCCGATGTCAGAGGAGGCCGTGTGCGATCCAGCACTGATGGACCTCGCGCGTTGGGATTGGTTAAGTGAACACATGGTTAAAGGGAAGAGGCACACGCTAGTGTTAGGAATAGATCTTTTTTTTTATCTTTTTCTTTGTAAAGTTTTTCTTTAATTAGTCCACATGTATTAAATATTTGAATTTTAACAGACAATTGTAAGAATTGAGGAGTGTCTGGTGTAACATACAGTTAAGAGTTCATATTGAGGTGACTAGGCATTTTTTAATTGCAGTTTGTACTCCCTCCAAGTAAATCACTTTGTTAATGTAACCTAAAGCAATTTCTTCTGTATGTTTGACAAATATGATTTTCAGGAATACTAAACTATTTTGGTACGGTAGAAATCCAATCTGTACACACACACAGACATTTTGCATGTCAATATTCTAACAATGACATAATCCTACTAATTCATATTTCCAGTAAATCCAACATGCAAATAAACTCAGTTCCCAATTGTCTGTGTATGTCTCTTTACAAACTGACTATATTTTCATTTCACCAATTAAGCCAATTGTTCCCCCAGAGGTTTTAGCATTTTTTTAGTATTTGACTAGAAAAGTTCTATGTACACTGCCAATCAGCTCTCCATTCTCGAATGTCCTCTGCTGATTTTAAAATGTAGTTGATTAGCTTTATATCTGGGAACTTCAGTTTATATATTATTATTATTATTATTATCTGTGACGGTAGTCACCATCACTGGGGATGGAAGACAGATTATTTTAGTGTTTTGATCACCCTGTGCCCATTATAGGTGCAGGATATGTTGAATGTATTCCTTTTCTGTGCCTCTCCCCCTCTCCCCTTTTCCTGTCCTATTGTTTCCCCAGAAGGGCGTTGTCCCAGGGACACTACCAGGTTATTTTAAACTAGCTGCTTTGTCCCTCCTCAATCTCCCATCTGCCATTGATATTGTCTGACCCCACCCTTCCTTGTACTATAGTGCTTTATGCACTATTGTATGTAAATTAGGCTGGTGGGGCCTAAAATATGTGTGCTATGTCTAGTAAAGTTGCTGTTTAACCTTCACAAAGTGTCGTCTTGTGTTTGGTCCAGGGTGGAAAAGGCCCTCAGTGATCCCAGTCAAGCCTCATCGACTGGGTCTGATGTGCTCCAGGTTCCTTGATAGCTACGAGGAAGCGGACTTGACGGAGGTACTCTGTTGGAGAACTGGAGTGCCATCACATTATCTTTATCACATATAGTATGACATCAAATGAGTCTTGTACTTCTCATAGAGGAACGCTAGATTCTTCTTGATCTTAAGCATTGGACTTGTGAAGCTTGATGATTGCTGCACATGTACCACTGGTCTACAATCTTTCTCTATGAGAGGCATTTGACTGGGCTGGAGATCATCTTATTTTTATTTTTATTTTTATTTTTTTAATTTAATTATTATTATTATTTTTGTATTATTATTTATTATTTACTTTTTTTATTTTTTACTATTACTATTTTTTTTTTTTTCGTCCCCCCTCCCTGCTTGATACATGGCAGGGAGGGGGGCTCCTTCCCTGGTGGTCCAGTGGGATTGGCAGTTCAGTGGGGGGAGAGGGGGGCTGTCAGAGCTGTACTTACCTGTCCTGCAGCTCCTGTCAGCTCTCTCCTCCTCCGCGCCGTCCGTGCAGCTCCCTCTGTCAGCTCCCAGTGTAAGTCTCGCGAGAGCCGCGGCTCTCGCGAGACTTACACTGGGAGCTGACCGAGGTGCTGAACGGACGGCGCGGAGGAGGAGAGAGCTGACAGGAGCTGCAGGAAAGGTAAGTACAGCTCTGACAGCCCCCCTCTCCCCCCAGTCTGTATTATGGCAATGCAAATTGCCATAATACAGACTATGACTCGAGTATAAGCCGAGTTGGGGTTTTTTAGCACAAAAAATGTGCTAAAAAACTCGGCTTATACTCGAGTATATACGGTACATAAGGCTAATTTCTACATACGACAAAACAATCGATGTGGATGCAGAATGCACAGTATACATTATCAAACTTATCTAAAAACACAGTAAGAAAATGTGGAGATTTGGTCACAATATATATCCATAATATGCTAGGCACACCATTAAATCATTGTGCTTGTTTTATTCCCTAATATTTCTTTTTGCTCTTCTCCCATTGCTTGATTGATTTTACATCAATATACGCATGTCTCCTCCATCATTATTACTTTGCTACCTGACCGCAAACTCTCTTTTACAAGACCCTGATAAGTCAGGCAAAGCCTAGAAAGAACAGGGACATGTTAGTGTAGGGGGGAGTATATATATAGAATGGTAAGGAGGTCTTTAGAATGGTGGGTGGAGACCTAGGTCGGCATTTTGCAGGCCACCAGCCATCTTAATTATCAATTGATAACAGCTTCCCACCCTCCCTCCCTTTTGTTTTTATTTTGTTTTTATTTTGTTTTTGTTTTCTTTATTTTGTGTTTGTTTTATTGTCACAGCATGGCGGTATATGGCCCTTGTCAACCAGGGGCTGAACCAGCAGTCCGTTGAAAGTGGATGGGTAGGGCTGACCCTCCCCTAACCTCAGGTGCAGGTATGGATAACAGACATGCCCACTGAGCCAATGATCGGCTAGTGGTTAGCATTATGAGAATGGAAGGCCCAGAAAGGCCTTGTGCTAGTTTGGACAAGGGGAGAGGGCAGCTGCCCAAGTTATTGTTTTGGTTGGCAAAGTGGTACTCAGTGATGTAAATATATTTACTGAGTAAGTTATTGTCATGCCTTAACTACCGGTGTTTCCTTCTCTTCCGGGTTGACGGAGCTTAGCCACACCCCCCTTCTCTGACGCGGTCTCCCCACGCTACATAATGCGACCGTGCCAGATACAAGACGCTGGATTATTGAACAGCGTTACCGCGATATCAAACCGGCTAAAGATTTTCTCCAAACCCTTACTTGTGAACCGAACCAGACTGGAAATCTACTTACCCGCTTTCTCCTCTCCTCGACCACGGCTAGTATCTGGACCTTCCGCATCCTGCTTGACAACTTCCCTCCCTGGAGGAGAACTCCGGGAACCTGATCTTTCTCCATTTAAAGCGAAGTCAATTGCAATATCCGTAATAGGACATTACCTGCTCTCAAGCTGCTAATCCTTCCTGCTACAGCCTGCTCTCTCAATTCCGCTAAGCATTCCTGCTTCAACTTCATTTCTAATTTTGCTCTGTTTCCATACACTTGCAAACTCCAATGTGCCATACTGCATGTATGCCAGAAGCTGCTTACTCCGTTTTAACAACAGCAAAGTAATTAAAGATACAGTACCTGTATTATCCGTAATTAAAGATACAGTTCCTGTACTGTCCACTTGTATCCTAGTCATCAATCTGAGTCCTAAGAGATCTGCAGTTGTGCTCCATTTAAATACATGTAAGCATTACAGAATAATCCAGCCTTTGTAATGGATCCAGCAGATTTTGATTCTAATTTTACTATGCTGAATCAAAGAGTCGATACACTTGCCCAAGGCATGCAAGACCTACAGGTTACAAATGAACGGATTCTTACTTATGTAAGAGACTTACAAACACATACTCCTCATACTGTTATGCACTCAGCTAGCGAACCTGCTGTCTGCAATCCCGAAAAGTTTTCTGGAGATCGATCCAAATACAGGGAGTTTCTTAATTCCTGCAAATTATTGATTGCTTTAAAACCTAGATCTTATCCCACTGAAAGATCTAAGGTTTGTTCAGTTATCTCTTTTCTAAGAGGTGAACCTATGGCCTGGGCCCATTCTTTTTTGGAAAATTATGACCCAATCTTAGACTCATTGGATGAATTTTTTGAAACCATGTCTCTTCTTTATGAAGATCCCAACAAACAATCTACAGCTGATTTAACCATTAGAACCCTACATCAAAAACATAGACCCGTTGAAGACTACATTGCTGAATTTAAAAGATGGGCAATAGAAACTCAATGGAATGACATAACCCTACGCAACCAATTCCGAATTGGGTTATCCGAAGCAGTAAAGGATGAACTTTCTAGAACTGAACTCCCTACTACATTAAATGCGCTGATTCAACTATCAATCAGCATTGACAGAAGACTTAGAGAAAGAAAGGCCGAAAAAGCTCTCTCGAGTTCATTATGGAAAAAAACCATTCAGTCCTTCAAAAACTCCTGAAAAACCATCATTACAAACAGAACCCATGGAAATAGGGGTAATAAGAAGTCCACTCACTCTAGAAGAGAAAACCAGAAGACGACTACTAAACCTCTGCATGTATTGTGCCTCACAAGATCATTTGATCCCAGAGTGCCCCTTATTGAAACGGCCTAAAGACAGTAAGCATGCTTGTACCACTTCTATACTAAGTGCTCTTCCCTCCAAATCAACCACTCAATTCTCCTCTATTTCTCTCATATTACAGTGGGACAAAGAAAGAATTACGACTGAAGCCATTATTGATTCTGGTGCAAACGGGGTGTTCATCGATTCATCCTTTGTGACAAAAAATAAAATTCCTTGTGTTCGCAAAAGCACTTCTGTTTCTGTCAGAGTGATTGATGGCTCCCTCATATCCTCGGGCCCTATACTAAATGAAACCATTCCTGTAAGAGTAACCACTAATCATACTCATACTGAATATCTTATATTCGATGTTATCTCATCACCGCTTTATCCGGTTATACTAGGGATCAACTGGTTAAGGAACCACAACCCACAAATTACTTGGTCTCCCTTCTCTCTCACCTTTAGCTCTGATTATTGTAAAGAAACATGCTTACAACATATTCCAATCTTTCAGGTTATTGAAGAACCAATTATACCTTCCTGTTATTCTGAATTCTCAGATGTATACAGTAAAAAGGAAGCTGAAACACTCCCACCTCATCGTCCCTATGATTGTCCCATAGACCTCATACCTGGTGCCCCCATCCCTTTTGGGCACATCTATCCTCTCTCTGAATCAGAATTAAAAATCCTCAAGGAATACTTGGATGAAAACCTCCGCAAAGGGTTCATTAGACCTTCCAGCTCACCTGCTGCTTCCAGTATGTTTTTTTTTTAGAAATAAAGACCAGACCATACGTCCCATCATAGATTACAGAGCTTTAAACAAAATAACAGTTAAAAATCGTTACCCTCTTCCCCTGATAAATGAATTGTTTGAACAGTTAAAAACAGCTACTATCTACACCAAGCTTGACCTCCGTGGGGCATATAACCTTATTAGAATCAAGGCTAACGATGAATGGAAAACTGCTTTCCAAACCAGATATGGCCTCTACGAGTATCTTGTGATGCCTTTCGGCCTCTGCAACGCCCCTGCAACCTTTCAACACTTTATAAATGACATCTTCAGGGATCTTCTAGATGTTTGTGTTATCATTTATTTAGATGACATTCTTATATATTCTAACACTCCTGAAGAACACAAAAAACACGTGAGATGGGTGTTATCCAGACTCAGAACTCATAAATTATACGCTAAACCAGAAAAATGTCCTTTCAACGTTAATGAAATAACCTTTTTAGGATACGTTATTACACCTCATTCGATAAGCATGGATAGTTCCAAAATCAACTGAATCCTCAACTGGCCCATTCCTTCTAACATAAAAGAATTACAACGTTTTCTGGGGTTTGCCAACTTCTACAGAAAATGTATTAAAAATTACTCTGACGTAGCTCATTCTCTTAATCTACTTAACAGTAAAAAACATCCTTTCACTTGGAATGAAAAGGCTCAAGAAGCCTTCGATGAATTAAAAAGAAGATTTACAACTGCTCCTATTCTTCAACTTCCAAACCCCACATGTCTCTATGTCCTGGAAACAGATGCTTCAGAAACAGCCATCGGAGCTGTCCTCTCTCAACACAAAACTCCTCAAGATCCTCTTCATCCAGTTGCCTTCTTCTCACGTTCAATGTCTCCTGCTGAAAAAAACTACCCTATAGGAGAAAAAGAATTATTGAGTATAAAAGCAGCCTTAGAAACCTGGCGACATCTTCTTGAAGGAACACAAACTCCTATAATGGTTTATACTGACCACAAAAACCTTGAATATCTTCACTCCAACAAGACTCTCTCTGCTAGGCAAGTAAGATGGAATCTTTTCTTCTCTCGATTCAATGTTCGAATTGTTTTTAGACCCGGATCCAGGAACAAAAAGGCGGATGCCCTTTCCAGAATCCACCAAGATCTTGATTTGGAACCTCCTCCTCATACAGTTATCGGAATCCTAACGTCCCTTATAGATGACATAAAAGGTCTAAGTAAAGATGCTCTTGAACTTCCTAAGTCAATTAAGCTATTAAAGAAAGATGGTCTCTATTATTTCAAGAACAGGATTTATATTCCTCCCACATTCAGAAATAAAGTACTCAAATGTATTCATGATTCTCCTCTGGCTGGTCATCCTGGAATAAAAAAGACCCTAGAATTATCCAAAAGATATTATTGGTGGCCTCGCCAGGACACCACCATCGAATCCTATGTCAAAACTTGTTCAACCTGCCAAAGATCCAAATCTGAACATCATCACCCATTTGGTCAATTATTGAATCTCCCGATCAGGAGAGGCCTTGGCAATCCATTTCTATGGACTTCTTGGTGGAACTTCCCCCTTCTCAACATCATACCACCATTTTAGTAGTAGTGGACCGCTTCACAAAAATGTCCCATTTTATCCCCTTGAAGAAATTACTCTCATCATCTGAACTCTCAAAGGTATTCCTCGATAATATAGTGAAACTTCATGGACTTCCAGATGAAATCATATCAGACCGAGGAACCCAGTTTACCTCCAAATTCTGGAACGCATTGTGTTCTTCTATTCGTATTCTACGTAAGCTATCTTCCGCTTATCATCCCCAAACCAATGGGCAAAATGAAAGAGTTAACCAATGCTTAGAGCAATATTTACGATGTTATTGTTCCCACCTACAAGATGATTGGATCACATGGTTGCCCATGGCTGAATTTGCATACAACAACTCAGTTCATACCAGTAGCAAAATGACTCCCTTCTTCTCCAATTATGGGTTTCATCCCTCTTCGTTTCCCACTCATACCATTCCTTCATCTAACCCCACCGTTTCAAATCAAATTTCTCACATGTCTTCCCTATTTCGGAAATTGCATGAAAATCTTGAATTAGCATCTTCCAATCAAAAGAAGTTTTTTGATACTAAGATGCAACCTCCTCCCGCTTATAAAATTGGTGATCTTGTCTGGCTCTCCTCAAAAAACATGTCCACCAACCGTCCTTCAAAGAAGCTAAGTTCCCTTTTTCTTGGTCCTTTTCAAATATTGTCAATTATCAACAGTAACGTTGTGAAATTTAAGCTTCCACCTACTTTGAAACTTCACCCTGTCTTCCATGTTTCCTTGCTCAAACCTCATTTTCCTGACCCTTTCCATAGAGATGCACTTACTACTCCTGATCCTGTTTTGGTACAAGGTGAAGAGGAATACGAGATCCAAAAGATTCTGGATTCACGGATCCATCGTGGCTCTCTGCAGAACCTCATTAGATGGAAGGGTTACGGAATTGATGAGGATACTTGGGAAAACTCCTCTGTGATCCATGCAAACAGGTTAATTACCGCATTCCACAAACGCTATCCATCTAAACCATGTTGATAGCACCCTGTGGGTGCTCCTTACAGGGAGGGTACTGTCATGCCTTAACTACCGGTGTTTCCTTCTCTTCCGGGTTGACGGAGCTTAGCCACACCCCCCTCTCTGACGCGGTCTCCCCACGCTACATAATGAGACCACGCCAGATACAAGACGCTGGATTATTGAACAGCGTTACCGCGATATCAAACCGGTTAAAGATTTTCTCCAAACCCTTACTTGTGAACCGAACCAGACTGGAAATCTACTTACCCGCTTTCTCCTCTCCTCGACCACGACTAGTATCTGGACCTTCCGCATCCTGCTTGACAACTTCCCTCCCCGGAGGAGAACTCTGGGAACCTGATCTTTCTCCATTTAAAGCTAAGTCAATTGCAATATCTGTAATAGGACATTACCTGCTCTCAAGCCGCTAATCCTTCCTGCTACAGCCTGCTCTCTCAATTCCGCTAAGCACTCCTGCTTCAACTTCATTTCTAATTTTGCTCTGTTTCCATCAACTTGCAAACTCCAATGTGCCATACTGCATGTATGCCAGAAGCTGCTTACTCCGTTTTAAAACAACAGCAAAGTAATTAAAGATACAGTACCTGTATTATCCGTAATTAAAGATACAGTTCCTGTACTGTCCACTTGTATCCTAGTCATCAATCTGAGTCCTAAGAGATCTGCAGTTGTGCTCCATTTAAATACATGTAAGCATTACAGTTATGTATATAGGATGGTTATGTGATAAATTTGAAGTTTAGAGATTTATACATATTTATAATATGGTCTATTTTTTTTACCAAGTAAGTCTGTGGTTTGATTATTTTGGGCAAGAAAAGTGATTTGGGATCAGCAGTTAGGTTCACTGACATATGCCCATTCACATTACCCTCTACCTACGCACATGAGCATTTACTAAGTTCTATCCAGGACTCAGTGCTGTGAAGTTCTACCTTATGGGAAGATAGCATTTCTGGAGGCTACCTTCTCATAAGGCAATAACCTAATATCCATGAGTCAAACATGCTAACTACAATCATACTGCTTAATCTGCTTCAAAAGTTTTTCATTACATTTATGTTTTTTGTGGTCACTTCAAAAAGGTCATGTGGCGTGGAGACGTAGTGTGTTCAACCAAAAGGAATCTGATCAGAGCTTCAAATATGTACAGAAGAAAGATATATGTATCTAGATATGCATTTCATACTGAGAGCCACTAGAGGCGCCTCGGTGGAAATACCTGAGTAAAATTTGTCAATTTCTATCAGATGATCTTGTAGAACCTAAACCATTAATACGTCACTTTAGCATTAGCAACACACATTTGTACACATAACACTATAGTTTTCCTTTAGGACACAGGAGATACACAAAAATACAGTTTCAAATATTACTTATGGTTACTTAAAACCACCCATCTTAAGACACATAAAAAAGGGAAATTAGTTATGTCATATGGCCAGACAGTATTCAAGTCTACCACTATGTCACGGTACCTCGGCAGTGGTGGGTCCTACACTCATTTTAAGATGAGAGATATTTATGCAAACTGCAATACTCTCTAATAAACTACTTCAAAAGGCTCTCCTCAAATGACAAGGTGTGGACATATGATGTGACTAAATATTACAAAGCGGAGAAATTATTATTATCACAAATCAAGGGCTCAAAGGGAGAACAATATTCTTTAATTGCAAATGGATTTTTTGTTCAGCATCTTGAAATCCTCACGTTACAAGGGGATGATGGAAAAGAAAATATTACAACAGATACCAGCAATATTGTAGAATATATGTAAATACAAACATTACAAAAAAATATTAAAAAAATATTAAACTTTATATACAGGCATGTACAGAACTAATCTAGAAAAAACAACACATTTTTTAAAAATTCAAATAGCATAATAGAGACATATAACAATTAAATTAAATTAAATTATATGTTGTTGTTTTTTTGTAATACATTCAAGTAAAATGTGTAGTATTCAAATTGTGATATATTGACTTGGTGTGACATAGATAGTACAATTTTTCTTTTTTTTTTATCTCACCCCATAAAACTCAATAGAGAAAGCAACTCAACAACTAAATAAATTACTAATACAAATAAAACAAGACAAATAGGGATACACAGGCTCCTATGAACAACTATTCCTGAACACTATGAGTTGTGGTGGTTGAGTTAATAAAGACAAAAAGAGCAAAAGGCAGAAACTGACATTTTGCCCCCCTCCTTCCTAGGTCCTGGAATTTCCCTAATATATGTGCCCCTCATCTCTAATCAAATTCCTTCCCTTTCGCACTGTACTAAGTACTAAGTATCTTCTGACAATATAGCTAAAACTTTCACATATATTGATCCCACTTACACATAGTTGATAGGATGCCTAATATAACCTCATGGATGAGGGGATAGGACATTGTGATGGACCACCTGGTTACCTAAGACAGATACTCTCCAGTCTCTCCAATCACCACCTCTCTTATAATGGACTACAATTACCCATATGTTGTCAGGATCCCACGGGCGGCTGCGAGGGGAGGCTGCAGTCCGCTCGCGGCACTCACCCTCCAGCCGTCCGTGGTCCCCTTCCTGGCGTGCGCTCGGCAGGCGGCATCCTCCCAGCCACGGATGCCGCCGCGTCTTCCTCTACGTCCCCCAGCGGCAGCATGCATGAAGCTGCACGCTGGGAGACCGCCCAATTTAATAAACGCCGTGGTCAGCCACCTGACCCGGCGTTAAAGGCACAGTGCCTCAATCACAGTGCGAGGTCTAGATAACTCCCACGTGTGATTGTTAATTCTGATCGGAAATTATCCAATCAGAATTAACCTAAGGATTTAAATACTTACCTTTCCTGTTCCTCTCTGCCCTGTTGTGGTCTTTGCTTGCTAGTATTGCTACCGAACTTGTGTTTCTGGTTACGTACTCTCTGGCTTGTTTATCTGACTTTGTGTCTTTCTCCTACCCTTTGACCTCGGCTTGTTTCTCGTTATTCTGTCTTCTGGTTCCCCATACTCGGCTTGTCTCCTGACTATTCTTTGTGTGCTTAGCCCGGCCACTCTAAGGTCCGGTACTGCACCTTTTCTGTGTGTATGTTAGCGTGTTTGGTTCCCGGAATCGTGACATATGTACCTTTCCTGCCCATGCCTCCCAGCCCAGCGTTGGGACCGATGAGGCACAGAATGCCAAAAATATGTGATAAAAACATATATCAGAGATTCTGCACAAATTATTAGTAAGACTGAAGGGATAGAATGGAAAGAGCGATATTTATGGGCCACGACTGACGTGACCTCGCTCTATTCGGTCATAGACTGTATTAAAGACAAGCAAGCAGCTAGATGAGTCTTTGCCCAGGATTTTGATATACCTTCCTAACAAGCTGAGTTTATTTGCAAATGCATCGGTTTTATCTTTGAGGGCTTCTATTATCATCAGTTATGTTGGACGCTGATGGGAACCAGGGTTGCTCCTAGTTACAACAATATTTTTGTAGCAGGTAGCAGACTGAGTCAATAAGAGTAGTTGGCATGACAACCATTTTGGAGCAACCCAGTACTGTAGAAGCACTATATTGACAATGTCCTGATAATAAAGGAGGTAGATAATCCAAGTCTTGACCATTTTATCTCTTATGTTTACTCTAACAAGTATGAATTACAATGTGTGGCTGAGATAGCGAATAGCTCTATTAGCTAGAATTGCCTTTTTTTGTTGAAATTTACAGAGTATGTAATAAGACTATTTTTAAACCAATGGATAGTAACGGATGTATTGAATATTCAAGTTGTCATTACTCAAAATGGCTATGGAACATCCCTAACGGTCAACACATTAGAATAAAACACAATGGTACCAAACCAGAATATTTTAATTAGGTTAGCATCATTAACTAAATGCTGATATGGATATTTTTGTGTTTATAGATCAATCTATGTTATTTATTGTTAATGTACCTATTTTTATATTTTATAAAAAAAAAATATTTTTACACATTGTGTTTATTTATCTGTTAGAGGTCCTCTTTCTCAATTTATTTTAGGATTCCATCTACTTCTTAAATTATAGTGGATAATAATTTCCTAGATCTGAGTATCCTCTATAATTGTTATATATGTATAATTTTAATGTATTTAGTTTACATTTTTTATTCCACTGGGTGAATAGTTGTATTTTTCTATAAAGTTATGTATATTTGAACATCCTTGTAATTGCATGATGCATCATCTTGTTATATGGATAATTATTTTATTGAACCATTGAAGTAAATTCATAATTAAGAGTAAATTTGCAAAGTTTTTTTTAGTACCTCTGGATGCCACTCATGTGCACTTGATGCACCCTTATGCTGTGACGTTGGCTTCGATGTGATGCTGGTAGGTGGACCGATTTGCTGGAATTGGCATATGTGTTTGTGGTTTGTTTTTTTTTTTAAACTTTTTTAAATATTGTTAGTCTTAATACATTTACTGTACCATGATCTTTTTTATGCTTTCTCTTTTATGATGGATCTTTGAGACCATATTTTATCCAGTGTATACTGCTCAACGACAACATTAAAAACACTGACAGGTGAAGTGAATTACACTGATTATAACATTACAATGGCATCTGTCAAAGAGTGGGATATGTTAGACAGCAAGTGAACAGTCAGCTCATGAATTTCATGTGTTGGAAGCAAGAAACGTGGGCAAGTAAAAATATCTAAATTACTTTGATAGGCCAAATGGTAATGACTAGATTATTGGATCAGAGCATCTCCATAATGGCAAGTCTTATGGCGTTGTTCCTGGAATGCTACGGTTAGTACCTTCCAAAAGTGGGTCATGGAAGCACAACCGGTGAACCAGTGTCAGGGTCATGAGCGTCCAAGGCTTATTGATGCACATGGGGAGCAAAGAAGGAAAATAGAAAATCTACAATACAATAACAACAGAAAAACATAGTGCAATAATGCTATAACACTTTAAAATGGTGAGTAGATGCAAAATAGTCACACTCACAAACAGAAATTGATTGTAGGCGTTATCATAAACCTCAGGACTTGCGAAGCATCATGGCAGATATAGAGGAGAAAAAATATATAAAAATAATAGTGCAGAGTATCTTTGATAAAAATGAACACTTTAATGTACAAACACACTTACAAAATTGAAGTGGAAAACAGGCAAATCAATAAATCCAATCTCGGGATCCCTGGAATCAGGAACATCAAAATGACCAATGTCCAGAAAAAAGATGTGAAAATAAAATACAAAATAAAACCAAAATCAGAAATTCTGCACTAAAATAGAAAGCCCTACGCGTTTCGTTCAGTAACCTGAACTTCCTCAGGGGCAAGTGAATCTCCTAGTCTGCATGCAACGTCCTTCAAGTCCCGATCTTCTTTTAAACTCATCTGAGTTTGGCGCGCAGTAAGTCCCAGCCTATCCGCACCATACTTCCGGGTTCGGCATTTTCTATACTTCCGGGTGCGTTCCAATGACGTCACCGGAAATGCGACTCCGGTTTCATTCTTATACTAAACCGGAAGTGATGATGCGTTCCATTCGGCAATTTTGCGTTCCACCACTCGTCAAAGGGGCGGAAAAGGACCATAATATGAAAAAACAATAGTTACCAATAGTTAATAGTTACATGGGGAGCAAAGGCTAGCCCATCTGGTCCAGTCACATAGAAGAGATACTGTAGCTCAAATTGTTAAAAACCCCAATGCCAGAAAGATATCAGAACACACAGTGCATCGCAGTTTGCTGTGTATGGGACTGCGTATCCACAGAGTGATCAGAATGATAATGATGACCCCTGTCCACCACTGAAAGCACCTTCAATGGGAACATAAGCATCAGAACTGGACTTTGCCTGGTTTGATAAATCACCATGTTCTTTTAGATCAGGTGGATGGTTTTGTGTATATGCTTCATTTACCTAAGGAATAGATGGTTGCAGGTGGAGGCAGGCTGGTGGAGGAAGTGTTATATTCTGGGCAATGTTCTCCTGGGAGCCTTGGGCCCTGGTATTCATGAGGACGCTACTTTGATATATACCACCTACCTAGATAAGGTGGTCTTATCCATGGAGGCCCCACCTTGGAACTTGCAGGAGCTAAAGGATATGCTGCCAACGTCTTGGTGCCAGATACCACAGGACATATTCAGATGTCTTGTGTAGTCCATGTGTCAAAGTATCAGAGCTATTTTCTCAGCACGATGGGGATTTACACAATATTAGGCTGATCAGTGTATATATTTGTGGCATGTATAGATCCACACACCTATTTTATGTACATTCACATTGCTTTTATTGGTGTCTGGTGCCCTCTGGTGTATGTAATTTTCCTCTTGTTTTTTGCAACCTGTAAGGGAGTGGTCTTGTGAATGGCAGCACTCCAATACCAGTGTATGAATAATCTCACCATCTAACCAGTCAAGCTCCTTTTGTTCATTAAACAATAAATTCAAGAACAATAACACACTAACACATATTGATCTATTGAATGATTGATTTAATTGATAAATAGAGTGTAAGAGCTCTACCTGTCTAGCAGTCTTTAGTAACATACTGTCAAATCTGTGTTCATGGAAAATATATAACTTACAAAGTCCATCTGAGCACTTATAAAAGAAATGTTGCTTTTAACAGAATGTTGAGATTCTTGACAAAGGTATGCATTATGCTAAATTATAATGCAGGTGCTGAGGTTCTAGCACACAAAGACATAAGTTGAGTCAATGTTTGCTTATTATTCATACACAACATAAATGAACGTGTAGCATAAAGATCTTAGAATAAAATAAAATAGGGGTTAGTGCACAAATATGGAAAATATGATTTTAATGATGCATTCTTACCTTTTCAACTGCACCATTATAAATGGTGCCAATTTACTCTTGCCTTTTACGCTTTTGCATAACCTTTGGTAAACATAATATTCCATCTTCACACTGTGTATTACTTTCTTTTATGTGTAAACAAATGTTTCATGGTCTTTGTAGATTAGGTTACAGTGCCAAAATAACTGTTCTACTGGCTAAAAATATCTGTCATCACGTGCACGACAGTGTTACACAAGAGAAGGAACCTTAAATTTTTGCATTTCAGTTAAACATCATAGGCAGAACCGGTCAGCATGGATAACAGAACATAATTCGAAATCCGTAATCATTAATTCAGAACAGGACTGCGAATGCAAAAACTATCAACTTGTGGATTATGCAAACATACTGAAATTCAATATTAAAAATAATGAAAGTTTGCAAATTAAGTCTATGGTTGTAACAATTAAAGGTCTCGTTTGGGTGTTTAATTATAATCCATAATGAAGTGAATCAAATCATCTAATTTCAGAAACACTATATATAGAAAAGAATCCATTGTGTAGCACGCGTTGAGTCTTCTTTGACCTTGATGATGTATAATTGCCTATAAGTAAGATTATTAAACCATCTCCCTCATCACTCAAATATGCTATAGCTGAAATTTCTCCCCACTGTTAATGTGTGTGTTATTATTGTGACTCTATTAGAGCTCATCTCTAAATGTATTAAAATATATACAATACAATTAATATGCATATGTGTAACTATATATAAGTTTATCTTCATACGCAATGTATAAATACAAAACCTTTATGACACTTCAATTAGGTTATACAAAATATATATAATAATTTAGACAAATAACACATGGATTTATTCAATGAACACAGAATTAAACTGAAATGAAGACTGGAATTAAAATGTAGTTTAAAATAGCCGATCTCCATATATAGACACAGGAACCTGTAGAGTATTGATTAAAGATACATATAATATAGATAAAAAATATATATATAATACCAAACCATCTCTGTGATAGTGTAATCAAGGTTATTGCAGCACAATGATAAGCCAATGATTTGAGGATACTTTAGTACATATTTTTTTTATATAAAATACTTTTTTTATTTACAGCTCCTTTTTTTCTGTTAGTTTTTTTCCTCACTTGATCTATAAACCAAATGGTAGAAAAATGCACCTATCAGTATGCTGCAGAACATATACATAATATTTATATGATATATATATATTTTTTTTTCAGTAAACTAATTGGCACATTTTGGCACCCTTTAGGTTTGTCTGAATCATTACCCCAAATCTTTTTCAGCAGACCAAACTATTTTTTCTGCTGTGCACAATTCTAATAGACATTATGTTAATAAAAAGACAATTTGTGTAGAGTTTTTTTTGCTGATGTATTAAAGTTTATAGAAAAGTAAAACATGAACACACAAACTCAAACCAGCTCTATTAGTCATGAGGAACCTTGATGTAAGATGATGCTCTGATTTTGGTTTTTCTGACAATAATCCATATGTTACACAGATATATCTCCTAAGGAAAATGTTTCTATCATATATCTGACTAGGAAAGGTATCTTCCATTTTTCCTATCAATTGTGACGTGTTTTGTCCTATCCATTGACATAGCTCACTGTAACAAATCCCTACAATGTGCCTGGGAACATCCACCATTTTCTTGCCCTTTCTCACTTTATCCTGCACATAAATACAAAATCTGTTCGTATATGGCATTACTGGCCCTTTAAGAACTAGCCAGGGACATATAAAGTAACAGAGACCACAGATTATATATTTATATTATTATATTATTTTATTCAGCAAAGGACATCAAGCTGTCTAAAAAAAATGTATGTTTTACCTGCTTTCATGTGGATTTTCTCTAAAGACTTTCGGTAGATTAAAAGCATTCGTTTAATTGTTTTCACCGAAACTATATTGACACTGCATTCATCGTACGAATGAAAACTACCGAACACCGGACCACCCTGGCACCTAACTGTGCTTCAATTTACCTCCCTGTTCGTCTAATACATTCATATTGAAAACCCACGAACGCTTTGTTTAAGTCCCTGGGTGGCCGCCATTTCGTGAGTTTTACACGTGGCAGCGGCCATCTTAAACTCCCGAACAGCGGTGTTTTGCCGTTGAGTGTCTGGAACTAAAATCAGACACTCGACTAGGCAAACATCGCTGAGACCTCAAGACTTCCAGAAATTCATGCCGAAACTACCGAACGTCCCGCCATTCGGTAGACAGACTAAGTTAAACATAGGGATTCTAAGGAACCCCAGGATATACACGGATGGCAAGCATTTCGGGACTTTTAATCCACGAACGGAGACCGACCGCAAGGCCAAAACGTATGGAACTGTTTTCGGCTATTGTGCCTGTGTAGTCGGTCAAAACTTTAAAGTTCCATAACTCCCGAACCCCTGACCCGATCTGGGTGATTTTTAAATATGTTGCTCCCCCAGATTAGGGCTATCAGGGGATACTGGATTTATGACCCCAGATATTTGGGGTACATCCAAAACTTGTGGAAAAATGTGTGCTTGTTAATTATGTTAAATGCTTATCTAATCGGAGGAGATGTGTGGGTTGTACCTTGTGTTTATTGGTTACTGTAATAATTGTGTGGGTGTCTCCCTTGCATGGAAATCATCGCATAAAAGGAGAGTATCTGCCATTAAAATTCAGTTCTTCTTGACCCTTCAAAACGTAGCCTTGTCTCGTTCTTGGAAGGGAATCTGCAGCTTAATCACCTAGCTATTTTAAGAGCTCTGCCTTGCTCTCTACTTGGATCCAGTGAATGGGAATAAGCAACTCCACTACTGAACAGCAGCTTGCCGGGAAAAAGGATGTCTCCAATGGCTGATACCCTCTCACCAACTGGGGTAGCCGTTACACTCACCAAGAGGCTGATACAGAGTATAGCCATATACACAATACCACACATTTACTATTATCTCATAGGTCTATACCTACATTATATCATGTTTATATCCTGTGAAATGCTTACCTCATTTTGTTGACAAAAGGGTAAAAATTAAAGCCAATTTAATTAGCCCTGGGCTCAAATTCACATCACTCATAGGTGGAACACATAAATATAGTATTCAACACCCAAATTGCAAAAACAAATAAAACCAAAAAGGTTACTTGTGCACTATCCCAAAGTAATACAACCAATTAATTAACAAAAGATTTTGGTGAAGGGCAATGTGATTAAGCTCACTTGTCTACACCTATATAAACACTTCGGCGAGTCCTATGCTAACAATTCACCTTGTCCAATGTTGATGCCTGAAGGCCCTCGCTCACTCATCTTTTTCACACTTACAGAAGCATTAAAAGGGTAATAGACAACACATTCAATGATGTTGAGGGTCTATTTTCTGCATGCTTAATTCTGTGGAGCCGAACAGTATTTGACAATAAACTTAAAATTGAAAATAATTATTTCCCTCTAAAAATGAAAACTTTAGAGTTTTTTTTTCGGTGGAGACACGTCAATTCATCACATTACAATGTACGTTTTTTTGTAGACAGTGAATGTCCGTTTTTTTCTTAATGTATAAATTTACCAATAAATGAATAGAAGTTCATATTAAATGTGGAACAAGACATTTATTGCACCAAAATCATCTTTAAACATATTCATTAGATACCCCACATTTACCTGCCTTTGATAAATGAAAAATGAAAATGAACTGTTTCATGTATATTTGCTTAGAAACAAAATTGCATTTTTTTAAACAAAATCACACATGGCACTGTTTTTAATCCATTCTCATTTTATACAAAAATAACACATTTCACTGCCTTTTAAAACCTTTTATGCTGAACTGGTGAAATAGCCTAGCCCCCTGTGAGCTTAAGAAATTAAAAAACAGCTTTAATTTGTAAGATCGAGCAAATGTAGATTTGTGCTTTTTATTTATTATAATGCTGAAACATTTTTTTTTCTATTAAATAGTAAGAATGGCATATTCTTTGAATTTTATTTCTTCTAAATGAAGAAAATTATGTATATACTTTAAATTCATGTTTTCCTTTTCCCAGACTAACGCTTCCTATTGACGTGTTTTATTTCATTGCCCGCCTCGCTAAACATTTTATTTGATCACAATAGAAGGTTGCACTCTGTCTATAACCTTTGTACTTACTTACATTGCACTTGAATTAAATCAATTAAAATTCTCATCTATTGATATTTTATTCCAGGTAACAGTTTAAATGAGAGTTCCATTTGACATTTACAAAAGAGAAGAATTATTTTTAGAAAACAGAATAAATTGAAGATATATTTACAATTTTTAGTTTCTACGTATAAATTACTCTAGAATGAATTGTGTGTTGCCTTAGGGAAATTAACTTCGCCTTGAAACGGATTGCTTCTGTCACTAGATGGACAGTGTTATGTTTGATGTCCTTTTACTATTTATCTTCTGTTGTGTATTTATCGGTAATCAGGTTTCTCTACAGGTATACCGGATAAAAGAGAGACATCAAGAGTGATTCTATGTTCAAAGTTTTAGTCCCTTTCTTGCATTTACTTCTTGAAAGATTTCTTTACGATACTTTGCAGTATTCATAGTGCCATTATTTCCACCACCTCTATGATTAATAAAGCATTTGTTTCTTTCTTTTATTTATTCTCAAGTTGTATCTCCAAGCTTTCAATAACACAATTTCAATCAAAGACTCAAAATATGTGCTTCCTGAAGACTTTAAAGAGAGGTTTATGAGATATAAACATATACAAATAATCACTATTTGCTATCTCTTGAAACATCAGGATAGATAAAAAAAACTGCAAAAGAATACGGTTTGGCTAAGAATTCTTTGGGGGAGATTCTAAAATGAGCAGTGTAACAGTACATCTTCAAAGCTACTTATTTCTCTATTTAAAAAGGGAAAGATTTCCCCCTTCCTGTAATATAGCAGTACGTAATATGGCAAGGAAGACAGATGATTATTTGGTTTATGGCTTATATAAAGTTTGAGTAATCCTGTACCAAAAAGCATGTAAAACAGCCTTCACCCAACCTTTGCAACCGTAACAAACACTGATAAAGTAACCACTTAGAAATGTGGCAATAAACTCATAAACCTATATAAACCGAACACTGGAAGGACTACATGTCCCACCACCAAGCACAAGACACCTTCTCAAACTGAGAACACATAATTCCTAAAACAAGTTCCTTATTTAACCTACCTTCTTATGGGACATACTACACCACCTGATTCTGAAAAAAAACTATATATATTTTTAATTTTTTAGCCTAAACTCATCCCAAACAAAATATAAATTATATCCACCTAATTCCTACAATTTTCAATATTTGCATTTTCAAAAATAGCAGCAGATTCCTTATGCATTCCTTGTATAAATATATTATGTTACAATATGGTAGTTGTGTTCCTAAAATAATGTTTGGTAATTTATATTGAAGTAGTTGCAAGACAACAAATACGTAAAGATCTGTGATAGTCGTTCATCGGTGTGATCATACCTGTGCACCGCATATTGTATGAAGGTGTGTACAGAATAAATTACCATCTACATTTTACTCAAAAAATGAATTTCAAATATTTTTATTAATACATTTTCAATAACAATACAGAAACGATAATAACTATAACAAAAACAGTGGCAATACAATGAATGTACATCATCCACTAATACATCATAAATGTATATGAAATCAGTACTGTATTAATAAAATACAGCAGTTGTAAAATTTAATATCTTGTGTGTCTTAAAAAGTTGGTGTGTTTACATAAAAATAAATACAAATAAATAAAATAATGATGTACTCCAAAAATTATAATCTACAAATAGATATTTGCATTTGTAGTGTGCACTAGGTGTATATAGAGATAGTCATTACTTTTGTTCCCCCCAAAACATAAAACCTTTGTGCATTACTGTGTAAGTGATATTTTAAAATATTTAATTTCTGCCTTTAAGATTTTTGGGAGGTATTTATAAAGAGGAATAAATAAAGAAGAACATTATTCCTAATTGTAAATGCTAGGTATGTGTTTTTAGCAAAGAGACCTTTATAGTGTAAGTATCCATTAAACAGCAGAATAATCTGCAGAAGCATTTATTACATAAAATTATTGGATCATCTAGGACGGTATACTTTCTGATTGTATTCTGAAATAATTACCTTGATAATGAATATGAGTCATCTCAAATAGTCAAAATACACATTTACAGGGTTATTTGCTAAGCTCTGAATTTTGTCACATTACATTCAAATGGCATAAAATAACCAAGCTGTGACTATAACCACATTGATTTTCAGATCATTTATTTTAGCTTCAGTTTTGCCATTTACATTTAATTTACTAGAATTCATAGTTTAGTGATTCACAATTTGTATTGACTAACCACAGATAACTAAACACAAGTCAATGGATACAGAAGATCAACCTCACATGACAGAAATACACAAACCAGGAGAAAAACCCACATTAACTAAATGTTATCCTAAATTATGTATTTACATAGTATTCAATGCTTTTTACACTATAAGTAACCAAGGAGGTCTGTGCAATAGTGCCAGGTGTCATGACTGCTAGTGAGGTCCAGCACGCAGAACTATGTGACATCGACATAGACAGAACAGAAAAGGATAGAACGTAAACCGGTCCTTAGAATGGCCGGACTAATACGTTAAAGACAGATAATGGTCAAGGGATAGCCGAGGTCAAGGAAGCCAGAAATATACAATACCGTTTAACAAGCCAAGTCAGAAAAAACAGAAATCAGAATAGTCAGAAATAGCCAAGGTCAAAATACCGGGAATATCAAAAACAGGACAAGAAAACGCAGGAACTGAAACCATGACACGGCAATGAACTGGGAAGCTTAAGGGATTTAAATATCCCTTCTTTGACTGTGATTGGTCAGAGGGTGACCTCTGACCCCAGAACATGCGTGTGCATCGATGTTGTGACGTCACACACAAGTTCGTGTGACCCTGGGTGGCGGAGCCATCGATGGCTGTGACCACATGGTCGGCGCCCTCTTTATTTTGGGCAGGCGGCTAGGAGCACTTGCCACTGAGCAGGTAAGTTCAGTTTGTCGGAGCGGTCGCACCGGTCGGGTGCGGCCGCACCTCGCGGCGAGCCGGAGCCCTTGACACCAGGTCATCTGAACCTCTAGAAAATAATTCAACAGTCAATTGGTATGTTGAATGTATTGCTTGCCTCTGCCTCTCCTCCTCCCCCTATTTCCTGTCCTATTGTTTCCCCAGCAGGCCATTGTCCCAGGGAAACTGTGCAACCCTGTCCCCCCTCAATCTACCATCAGCCCTTGCTATTGTCTGACCCCACCCTTCTTGTACTATAGGGCTTTATGCACCATTGTATGTAAATTAGGCTGTAGGAAAGTTAGTTGATGTTCAATCTTCACCAAGTGTCGTCTGGTGTTTGGTCCAGGGTGGAAAAGGCCCTCAGTGATCCCAGTCAAGCCTCAGCAACTAGGTCTGAAGTGCTCCAGGGTCACTGATAGCTACAAGGAAGCAGACTTGGTGGAGGTACTTGGTCAGAGTACTGGAGCACCGTCACATATTCCATTCTAGTGGTTCCATAGTGGTGATCTAAAATAGTCACAATATGGATTTATAAATATATATATACATATGTTTATAGAATTCTTATGGTGTCAACCAGATTCAAAGGCACACACCATGCATCATAACAACTACACTATGGCGGCTCTGGTGCCAAGAGTCCCCTGATATCATCCACTAGTTATCTGTCAGACCTTTTATGAATGGTTAGATTAGTACCTTGTCTAGTCTTGCACATAAGACAGTGGTGGGCTTAAACATTGTATAGCCATATGATGTGACCGAATTGTCATATTTATTTGAAGAGGAGATTTTTGGCCAGCCTTGAAGGAATTAAAAATGTGTTTTTTCTGTTGCTACAATAACTTGTATTTTGTATAGATGTTGATCTTTACAGCAGCACCACTATTAACAAATGCATTTTCTTTGTGTGCCCCTCACTAGTTTCCCTATTTGTAATGAATATTGCTTAGACCTGTTATGACTGGTATCATAATGAGGAGGTATAACCTTCAATTTCATCAGACTAACTCAGATCATCAGGACCACGGCATCTGACACAGCAAGGAAAGAGTCAGACAGAAATTCTGATGAGCCACAACAAGCACAAAATCCCGCCATTCTCAAAGAAACCCATTTATTCTTTACTGCACAAGATATTTTTAGCACCAATGAAGCTAATTTGTATGGTTTCCAATTTGGAACTCATCAGGATTGGTTGAGAGGAAAGCAGGATATAGTAAATCGAATAAAGCCTCTTTTCTCAATTATGCAAATTTTTCCAATGTGTACCAAGCAGCTTTATCTGAATTTGCCTTTCCAATTCAAAGTTTAGTGAATAACCTTAAATGTGCCTTCTCAGGAAAAATACATGGATTTTTCTTTCAGTATCATGAATGTATTTTTGATTATTTTCACGATTAAAATATAGGTCATCATATATGATCCACTAAACATAGTCTATAGAATGAGAATACCTTCCGGACCATCATTCCATATGTTGCGGACAATTATCCTAGATTGTTGGGTGAAATGTCTGATGGTAGTGCCCAGCTAGAGTGTCGCTAGATCAGAAGCCAATGGACTCAATGGAGTAAGGCAGCAAAATTAAAAACATCAAGAGGTTTTGATGAACATATGGGTGGCAGCATTTTGAAATTGTTGAAGTGAGATAATGGAGTATTGGGAAAGGTAAATGAGTTGGAAATAAGATAAGGAGTTTTGTAGAGAGAAGAAAGTGAATGGACAGATGCTTCAGATACTACAGATATGAAAACAGCAGGTGGAGGTAATGGAGAATATGTGTTTGTGAAAAAGGTTAGATAAATCAAAGATGTCATGTAAGTTTTCAGTTTTAAGTGAAGAAAGATGGGAAGAACAAAGACGAGTATTAGATTTGATTAAAAGGGATGGAATTGTTAATGGAGTCAAAGCAGGTACTAAAATCGCTAAGTTTTTTTTCTGACTTTATTCATAGACATTGTGAGAACATGTAAGGGGAAATATGTGAACAAGAAAAGTCCGGGTTTCAGTAATGGATGTAATGATATATCAACCAGAGATATATAAGGGTACGTGGATTTATTGTTAAAAGAAATAATGTATAGTTGGTTGGAGAGGTAGTATGAGAGAGTTAGATTAAAAAAAAAAAAAAAAAAACAGGTTAAATGTTTGCATCAAGAGATAGCTATTTAATGCAAACATTTAACCTGTTTTTTTTTTTTTTTAATCTATCTCTCTCATACTACCTCTCCAACCAACTATATATTGTTTCTTTTAACAATAAATCCAGGTAACCTTTCATATTTGAGAAAAGTAGAAATTAGGTGAAAGTCACAGAGTGACTTGTAGCTTGATCAGATAAAATGGAAGACAGGTGAGCTTAGAATGAATCAAGGTATGGTAATTAGGAGAGTTCGTAAAATAGAATAATGGATAGAAAATCAGTGGGAGCCTTGAATATAGGATTTTTTTTGATGTCCCTTGTGTGTCTTTCTTAGTTCCTCCAAATTTTACTCTCCTCGAACTTGTCCTTTTACATCTCTAGAGGGAATGACTGAGATATTGAGATATTACAGCAGCCAGTGGACAACTCAGCCAGTGAAAAACCAAATACCTCCCATAACCTATTTTAGCCAGAAAGTGAAATAATGCATTCAAATACATTAAATAATTTAGTAATAATAAACACATGCTAGACACTTCACGGTTTAGTGGTTAAACCTGTTACTTACTATGCATGTGTGAATCCATAGGAATGTGACACGTGCATAATAAGTAAAAAGGTTATTTACTAAACAATGAATTAACTTTAGTTGTCTAGGGGTTTCAAATTTTAGGTCAAAATGGTTGAAATAGAAACATACTTATACTCGACTTTGTTTCCGGTTCTTATTATTTTTCAGTTTAGTAACTAATTAGGTAAGGGTATGTAACAATACTGGGTTCATCAAAACAAACCTGCACTTCTAAAATCCCTACTCTAGATATATTATTTAACCATTACCACTACTATTCCAAACCTCTTGGCTGAGCAATAGCACCCCTATCCCATGCTGAATAATGAACATTCTATCACTTATCACTTAACCTGCACTAAATACCTTTAACCCAGAAATTTTCCTTAAACCCTCACTAAATACCCTTATACCTGATATATTTCCTAAACCCTACTATCCTTATGCAAGAAGATGTAATCTAACCCCTAATGTACTTAACCCACCCATATCCCTTAACTACTACTACACTTTACCCCAACCATAAATCTTAACCACTACTATCCTTCCCCCAGTCATTTCAATTAACACCTAACTATACTAGTCCAGCTATATCCATCAACCCTTACTAACCTTACCCCACACGTTAAACCCCTACTTTACTTAACCCAGCCATATTATTTTTCACTGATATCTTTACTTCTGACACATTAACACCTAAAATTCACATACCTTTAGCCTAACATCTCTTCCCCACAATTATTAATTAATCCCTAAACTCTATAAATTTAACACCAATCCTTACCAAACACGTAATTATTTCTTGATTGCGATACAGCATTTACTTACAACCTGCTCTAAATATAAATATACCCATTTCCAATCGACCATAGTAGTAAATCCTTACATATTTATACTAATTGCCAATGTATTTAAATATCACACATACTAGATTTTTTACATTTTACCATGATGGTCCAATGATATTGTAGTACCATAGTGTCCAATGATATTGCAGTACCATAGCGTCCAATTATATTGAAGTACCATAGTGTCCAATGATAGAAAGATAGAAACATAGAATATGACGGCAGATAAGAACCCATCATCACGTTACTTCGGACGTTACTGCTCCGCCCTCCAGGATTGCTTTAGCAGCAGATTTTGCACATTTTTAGTCCTGAGGAAGTCGGCAATCGGGCCAAGTGCAATCTTGTTATTGTGGGGTTTTATTTTTTTTATTTTTTTACACATTTAGTGTATTTTCTGTTTCATTTATTATTGGAATAAAGTCTTTGGATTGTATCCTGCTGCCTGCCTCTCTGTGGATATTAGTCCATCTTTCGTTCTATAGCTGCATGGTGGTGGAGAAGTGACTGGATAGTCTGAGCAGACTTACCTGCTCCCCTTTTGTGAGTGTAACAATTCACATGTGTTTGGCAATATAGTAACAATATTATACTATGTTGTTTTTTTTTTCATTGTTTCTATGTATACCATGATGGGAAGTTCAATGTATGTAAGTGAAGTGTAATCGAGTTTGAGACTCATATTAAGTGTGTTTACACTTTGCAGTTTTTTGACTGGAAGTATATCGCTTTTATATTGCACTTTGTTGCTATTAGTGCACTGAGTTTCTACATCTACATTGTAATTTACACATTTTTCTCAATCGTGCACTTTATTGGTCTATGTAAATTCTTAGATACAATATGGAACAAGGTTGGAAGCTAGACAACACAAGAAAAAAAAAACATTTTCATAGGGGAAAAGAATTGTAATGACTTCAAGCAGGTTATGTAAATACTGTAAGCAGGAAACTAAAATCAAAATGATTGGAATAGAAAGGAGTCTTAGCGGAATCTCTTTTGTCTTGTTTTTACAATTGAAAAAGGATAAATATGAAAAAAAACTCAGAAATGTTTAATGGTTTTATTATATTTTAGCCTTTATTGTCCTGCTCACTATTCTTTATTAGAGTGAGGAAGTAAATATGAGTACTAGTATTGGAGCTAGAGGATTTGGAATCTTGTGGCCCCAATTAAATTACCCTCCACCCCACAGCACATGGAGTGTAAGAAGTAACATCCATTTCTCATCCATTTCTCCTGCACACTGTATTATTATTATTTATATAGCGCCAACAAATTCCGTAGCGCTTTACAGTGGGTGGACGAACACACATGTAGTTGTAACCAGACAAGTTGGACGCACAGGAACAGAGGGGTTGAGGGCCCTGCTCAATGAGCTTACATGCTAGAGGGAGCGGGGTAAAGTGACAAAAAAGGTAAGGATAGTATTATACTAATGACAGTTGCAAGAGAGGAATCAATTGGGAGCTGTTAACAGTTTAATTGATACGCTTCTATGAAGAAGTGGGTTTTTAATGATTTTGGATGGGATGATGTGGACATATACTGGGCCCTCCTGATTAAAAGTTAAGTCCATTGGATATCATTTTTTTTGTAATTTAATTTATTTGAGGCAACATGACAGACATCTCAACTCACTGTAGGTTCCGGGAATCTTCAATGTTTTCAGTGCGGCTCCATGACACCTGCAAATCATATACAATATCCCAGAAATCACACACACAATCTGACATACAATGTATATCAAATTGTTTGTGTGTGTGTGATTTCCATGATATTGTATATACTTTGCGGGTCACCCAATGGGTATTATTTCTTATTCGCTGAACAGGTGGTAATATCACTTCATCCCAGCTTCACAGAGTGGTGCACGGGAGGGTAGAGTAGGCTAGAGGTGGTAGCAGCACAGACTGACAGCACGGAGGCAGAGGAGAGGCTGGAGTGAGCTGCGGTGTGCTCACTCCCATCAATCAGCACCAGGACCCCAAGCAAGCCACCCTTCTGGACACAAAAAGGTATGTTAACAGAAGGGTGTTAATATACACATTATAACATGTATGTGTGTATGTATATGAGATTGTGTGTATCTTTGTGTATGTCAGTTTGCGTATGTTTGTCTGTGTGTGTGTGTATGTGTCAGAGTGTGTCAGAGTGTGTATCCGTGTGTATGTGCCAGTGTGTGTAACTGTGTGTCAGTGTGTGTGTATCTGTGTGTATGTGTCAGTGCATGTATCTGTGTGTATGTTAGTGTGTGTGTATGTGCCAGTGTGTGTACCTGTGTGTGTGTGTGTGTGTATCTGTCAGTGTGTGTATGTGTCAGTGTGTGTATATGTGTGTCATGGTGTGTGCATGTTTCAGTGTGTTATTAGTGTGTGTAAAGAGTAATGCTGTTAAATAGTTATGTTTTATAATTCAATGTCATGTCCTTGTTCATACATGTCTGGTGGCTGTGTGTGTGGGTAGGGGCTGTAGCTGGTGAAACCTCCCGAGGGCCGGACTGGCCCACTGAAATTTCCCGGTGGGCCTGCACACTATACAAAACTTTCCTTAATACGTCAAGGTAGTTGGACTGAAACATTGATTATATGCAAATGCACATCTGCTTACAACAAATCTGCTCTTTTGTATATTTTCAAGCCCTATGAGTGCTTTCTTTCCCATTTGAGCGATAGTTTTCATTTTTTTTCCCCGCTTTCATATCGGCACACTATGCTGGCGCAATGCATTATGGGGCTGGTATAGAATTGTTTTCCATGTCTGCTTTTCATTCCCAGTCCGGCACTGCACCCCCCTGACGTTTTGCATGTTGAGATGTCTGACTTGAGAGAAATCGATGACACTCTCAGATAACCCAGCATATATTTTTGTACTTTCAATGCCAGAGCCTCATGCTGCTATCCGCTACAACACTGAAAGGGTTATTTTTATTGGCACCACTCACCTAATAAGACCATACAACTGGTTTCACAAGGCACATCATTTATGCCAAAACACTTTTAACTGTGAAACCAGAACACCTTTTAATATACAGAAAAGAATATTGTGATTTCTATAGTTTTTTATAGAGTAATTCCAGACAATTCGGAAGCATTTAATTTTTGGCATTCTGCCCAATCAGTTAGTTGCAACAGTTAAGTTACTAAGTCATTTAGAATTTTTGGACTGAGTTTGTAGAAATGCCAGTTTTCGTTCCCTGTGGTTCTACGTAGTAAAATAAGCTTAAAACATTTAAGAAGGGCAATATGAATGTAATGACTGCAGGTGTTACAGTATCTGGTGGAATCGTCCAGTCTTTTTGTTATCATCATTAAAGTGAGATGATTGTGAGCAAATAGTATAAGATGAAAGTACTTTTTTTTTTTTAACACAGGTATTTTCCTTTCCATAAAAAGTAGAGGCAGTTGTAATGGACGAGGAGGGATTGGGAGTAGATGAAGGGGAGCTAGGCTTTGATAAATTGATTGAAGAGGTAATTGGTAGACACATTAAGTTGTTGTAGTTAATATTATGATTAGTGAAAGATTTATGCCTGATAATATGGGAGATGATTGCTGTTTACACTGGGAGAAGTAACAAAAATCTATCTTGTTGGATGTAAGGATAAGGATAGACGTCGATGTATTTTGAGAATGATGGTTTGTTAACTCATTGCAGTGTGTGATGGATGAAGTCTGTTTGCCACTGACACTTTGCACTCTGCAGTGTATAATAGATGGAGGGATTCAAAATGATACTACATTACTCTAAAACAAAACAAAAATCACAAAAAAAATACACAAAATGAAAAGGAATTAAACTTTACAAACTAAGAAAAAAATTAAACTATTTTATTAAACATTTTTTTGCAGTTGCTCTTCCTATACTTTTCAGACATTTGCATGATACATTAGAGGGATATATTTATTTCAGGGTGCTTTATTAACAAACCATTGTCTTTAAAAATCCAATTTATTACAGCAGCAGGGTGTTCCAAATGCATCTGCAGAAGCTAATTCGAAACGTATTCTATTAGGTAAAATAATATCAAATTTTTACAAGGTTGTCTGGAACTAATTTGCTTAGTTGTTGCAAGAATATACAGTGACTTAATATATTTTTATAGTTTTCTTTAGTTTGAGTTAATCTCATGAGTCTATTACTGTATTCAGGTTTCAGGTTGAGGTGGAGTTTCCACTTAGTTTAGAACATGCCACCAAATTAATTGGTTGAAATGTTTTTTTTGTTTTTTATTCTTTATTTTTGTTGTGCTTGCGTGAACAAAGAATCTTGAAATGCCACAACAGCAAGTACAAGAGTACTTGTACTCAAGTTGCTTGAGTAACGGTGCATTACATAGCATTTTGATGATGTAGCACAATTTTTTTAAATATATAGATGTAGTAAACAAGCTAGTCTATCATGTCTGAGTAAAAGGCTATATCAGTACTAAAATGAAAAACTAGACATGGTGAGTAGGAAATTCTTATGTGCACTAAGATAAATGCTAGCTAAACTTAGTAGAGGAATACCACTGATAGCTTATTAACTGGTTTCCAGCTATTGTTCAGATAGTTAGAGTGGTCGAGGGTGCATGATATAGTAAGTATATACAGGAAGCGATGGCTCCACCACAAGGGACTCTAACAGGAAGAGATAGGAGAGTTCAATATACTATAGATTGCTGAGCTAGAGACACATTTGCACTGACAGATTACTGAGAACTAGATTAAACAAAAAACATGTTACTTTAACTAAAATGGGATGTTAATATTAGCTTTGCCTTTTATCTCTGTGTTAAAGACACTTCAGGCTTAGGTGAAGCCAAGGTAAAGTCCCATGTGTGATCCTCAGCCAATTCCCACCATGGACAAGACTGTGCCCCTCACTATGTCACCGTTCAGCGGACCTGGCGTCAGAGACCGTGGTGAGGCAATACCTGGGTGGCAAGTCAGGTCCTGTGTTGTTTGTTGGTGTCCTCACCAAGCATGATGCTTCTCAGGAGGCCCCTGTTTTGGTCAGTAGCTGGGAATAAGCCTCAGTGTTGCACCCCCAAAGCGCCGCCAGCACAGCCTTCTCCTCTTGAGATGGGCCACTTCCGCCATGCGTCGGCTTCTGGGACTTTGGAGTCGCAGTGTAGCTGAGTATGTTGGTATAGCTTGTGGGGTCGACTGGAGATATCTGTGTAGCAGGTCTTGCCAAAATTCCTTGGCAGTCAATTCAGCTCTCGAGGTGCTTCAGTTTCTCCCTTTGGATAGGGCCTGTTAGATTCTGCCTTCGCCATCTTGGATGCTTTCATCGCGGGTACTCCTCGAGACTCGGCAGTGCCGCATGCCTTCTGTGAAGGTAAGGAGCCCTCATGGTGGGAACCGGTATTACCTCACCGGTCCATAGGTAGCAGGGTTCAGCTTCATCATATTGCAGGTCCGTGCACGTTGGGCCGGGATATCGTCCGCCTCTCCCCGCCAGAACTCAGGCCTTGCTTGCAGTTAGTGTGGTTTTCCGCTTGGATGACCACAGACTGACTCTGGAGGTAACCCCCAGTCAGTCAGTCAATGCAGAGTGCCAAAATAACTGGGTTTGCTCAGGGTGAGTAGTTAAAAGTTCTGGCGACTGGACTAATTTGTGTAGTACTTTGAGAGCTCTCAGAAAACACGTCCAGTCGCCATTGCAGTCAGACCCTGACCCCCCCTGGTTGAAATATTTTTAACTTGTGAAATACTTTTTTTCCATGACAATTATGTAATTATGAAAATTTTTGTTTCTATGATGATTCTCTAAAATCTAACTAGTTGTGTTAAATGATTTAAATGTTTAGGCAATATTAACATAAATTTATTTTGAGCTTAAAAATATTTTCCATGTGCCTACCATCCTTTTCCTGGTTGGCTTTTGAAATCTTTGGGACTCCGGTAACACCTAGTGCCGACAATATGCAAGAAGACAGTATTCTTAATCTATTGCAAGATGTTTTCTATAACAGGAAAAATATCTATTAAAAAAATTCCAAAAGTTAACTTTCAGTCACAAATTTTGGAGTTGGCAAGCTAAGCTTCAGGAAGGTATGAAATTTGAATCCTTTCAACTTAACATGATGGCTGGTATATCATGGTTGTCCACATTTACCACCACTACACCCCGTTAACTCCATGAAGTTGATAGGTCCAGCAACCCTGTACATTGCAACTACGGTTGAGGTGATGTCATCAAGACTATTTTATGTGTCACTGGAACTCTTGACCCCCGAGTGAAGGTTACATTTGGCCTCTCAACCAGGTGGACAGACAAGTGACAACATGCCATGTAGATTTAAAGTACTCATACAGTTGCAAGAAAAAGTATGTGAACCCTTTGGAATGATATGGATTTCTGCACAAATTGGTCATAAAATGTCATCTGATCATCATCTAAGTCACAACAATAGACAATCACAGTCGGCTTAAACTAATAACACACAAAGAATGAAATGTTGCCATGTTTTTATTGTACACACCATGTAAACATTCACAGTGCAGGTGGAAAAAGTATGTGAACCCCATAGACTAATGACATCTCTAAGAGCTAATTGGAGTGAGATGTCAGCCAACTGGAGTCCAATCAATGAGATGAGATTGGAGGTGTTGGTTACAGCTGCCCAGCACTATAAAAAACACACACCAGTTCTGGGTTTGCTTTTCACAAGAAGCATTGCCTGATGTGAATGATGCCTCGCACAAAAGAGCTCTCAGAAGACCTACGATGAAGAATTGTTGACTTGCATAAAGCTGGAAAGGGTTATAAAAGTATCTCCACAAGCCTTGCTGTTCATCAGTCCACGGTAAGACAAATTGTCTATAAATGGAGAAAGTTCAGCAATGCTGCTACTTTCCCTAGGAGTGGCCGTCCTGTAAAGATGACTGCAAGAGCACAGCGCAGACTGCTCAATGAGGTGAAGAAGAATCCTAGAGTGTCAGCTAAAGACTTACAAAAGTCACTGGCAAATGCTAACATCCCTGTTAGTGAATCTACAATACGTAAAACACTAAACAAGAATGGATTTCATGGTAGGATACCACAGAGGAAGCCACTGCTGTCCAAACAAAACATTGCTGCACGTTTACAGTTTGCACAAGAGCACCTGGATGTTCCACAGCAGTACTGGCAAAATATTCTGTGGACAGATGAAACCAAAGTTGAGTTGTTTGGAAGAAACACACAACACTATGTGTGGCAAAAAAGAGGCACAGCACACCAACATCAAAACCTCATCCCAACTGTGAAGTATGGTGGTGGGGGCATCATGGTTTGGGGCTGCTTTGCTGCGTAAGGGCCTGGACGGATTGCTATCATCGATTTAAAAATGAATTCCCAAGTTTATCAAGACATTTTGCAGGAGAACTTAAGGCCATCTGTCTACCAGCTGAAGCTCAACAGAAGATTGGTGTTGCAACAGGACAATGACCCAAAGCATAGAAGTAAATCAACAACAGAATGGCTTAAACAGAAGAAAATACGCCTTCTGAAGTGGCACAGTCAGAGTCCTGACCTCAACCCGATTGAGATGCTGTGGCATGACCTCAAGAAAGCGATTTCTCACCAGACATCCCAAGAATATTGCTGAACTGAAACTGTTCTGTAAAGAGGAATGGTCAAGAATTATTAATGGTTCAACCAGTTATTAAATCCAAGGGTTCACATACTTTTTCCACCTGCACTGTGAATGTTTACATGGTGTGTTCAATAAAAACATGGCAACATTTCATTCTTTGTGTGTTATTAGTTTAAGCAGACTGTGATTGTCTATTGTTGTGACTTAGATGATGATCAGATCACATTTTATGACCAATTTGTGCAGAAATCCATATCATTCCAAAGGGTTCACATACTATTTCTTGCAACTGTAACCCTGGAAATAAAGATTAAATTGGCGTTACAGCTACATGGACACTCTAGATAACTTCTCTCACTCAAAATCCCCTTAAAAAATAAAGGGAATGCTTTCCAGTATGAGGTGATTTTTTTTCTTCTTGTCTTATTCTATTGATGTTCCAAAATACTTATAGAAATCCTGAAAAGAGATACAGAAAATAGTTCTGAAAGGTTTTGCTCCCCGCTAGCTTCCTTTTCAATAAGATCAGGTGGAAAAAGTACTAGTATTTGCCAAGTCACATTCTAGTTGTGCTGCATGAAATCCTTCCCAGCTCCATCTCATTGCATGACTGATTTCTCACATGAAAAGACTAGTGTGAGAAGGTACCGGAAGTATCTTCCTAGCGCTATTGTACATTTATTATAATGAATCACATTCTGCAACATAGTTTCTGTCACAATTCCTAATAATATTAATTAAGAATCTCTAATGGGTTAAAAAGAACAGATGGTAATTTGCTATGTTCTACCATGAGAAGTCTGGAATGTGCGTGTATCATGAGAGGATTCGGGATCGACGATCTTCATATGTGTTCTTATATGGCCAGAGCTTTAGCTAAAAGTTCTGATGTCATTATAGTCTTGCCTATAAAAGAATAGTAGACAAAATACTATATTCTATTTCCCTGATTTTCTGGACAAAGACACTTACTCTCCTTAGAAGAGCTCTCTCTATATAACATTGTTAAGCTGTACCATATGTAAATATTTCTGTTTGCATTGTGAGTAGAATAAATGTATATTTTTATAAAGAACGTCAGATTGCGTATTAAAGGAACAACACTACAGTGCTCATCTACCCCCTCCCTTCCTCCCTTGCGCCCACACTTAATGGGCAATTAATGGGTTAAAAACTGTGTGTGCATTAGGCCTCCTTATAGAAAAGCAGTGTATCAGTCCTATGCGGGATTTGAAGATCCTGGACGTCCACATGCAAATCAAAGCTGCTTTTTGATACTGTGATTTTTACTGCTTGCACTTCATTTGGTTTCTTAGACTATCTAATGGTCCCTGAGAAAGCCCATTTGGACGTAACACGTAGGACCTGGTATAGCACCAATTTATTTTACTTGTATTTTAAAACATTTTTTAATAACTAGAGCAGACTATTTTTATTCTTCAACCTTGAGTCCAACCTTTTATCCTGCAGTCAGGGGCGGACTGACACCTCACAGGGCCCTCGGGCAGTGGGTGATCAAGGGCCCGCCCTCCTGGTCCTGGTACAAGGTTTTCTGGTCCCCTGCTATTCTTCTCCCCCTTCTTTCTGCTGCTTTTACACATATATTATGTGTAGGCTGCTGAGAACCACACATCCCTGACTCCCACATCCCTGAGTTCCCCCCAAAATGGCCAGATTTACTTTTAAGGGGTTAATCCAACCAAAACCAGTGTTTTAATAAACACTGTGTTTAGATTTAGTAACCCTTGCTGGCGTGCCTCCCCAGCAATTAAAATAAAGCAAATTTAATTACACACTTCCACTGATTTTGCTTAGGACATCACAAGTAGCATCCCCCACATGTACAACCTTACAAGTAGCCACATGTGTTTAGAGTCTACTTGTGGGGTTGTGTGTGTGGGGATGTTGCTAGTGATTTTATGTCCCTGTATGTCAAAGTGTTGTGTTAGATTAATCCTCTCTCTTGTTTTACCTATTGTACAGCGCTGCAGAATATGTTGGCGCTATATAAGTGATTGTAAAAGTTGTGTGTGTGGAGGCTGTGTGCAGTATTGCAATGGTGAGTATGCTGTTTGTGATGTGTATGTGAAGGGAGGCTGCATGTAATTTTGTATGTGTGGGGATGCTGCTTGTGGTGTGTCTATACAGTGAGGCTCCTTGTGGGTTTTTGTATGTGTGAATGGGGCTATTTGCAGTGAATTATGTGAGTAGAGAGGGCTGGCTGTGTTGCAGTGTGTGTGGGATAGAATCTGTTGTAGGCATCTGGTGGTTATTGGGGCTGTAGTGTGTGCGTGCTTGGATAATAGAGGCTCTACTGTGTATAGGTTGGATAGTGGCTGTAGTGTGTGTGTAGGGGGATAAATGCTGAAATATGTGCAGGGAGGCACAGGGGTTGTGGTGGGCACTGTGAGGCGCGGGGACTGAGGTGGGCGCGGAGGGGCACAGGGACTGAAGTGCGGGTGGGACTGGACAGAGTATGAGGTGGGACATAGATGTTGTGGTGAGCGCAGGAGGGGACATAGGAGCTGTGGTGGGTGCTGAAAGGGATAGGGGCTATGGTAGTTGAAGGTGGCATAAGGGATGTGGTGGGAGTATAGGGGCTTGGGTGGAAACATGGATAGATAGATCCTGGGGTGAGTGTTGGGAGGAATGGTGGCTGAGGTGGGTGCAGGAGCAGCTGTGGTGGATGCAGACGGGGCTGAGGTGGGTGCAGGGAGACAGGAGGCTAAGGTGGGTAAAGGGAGAGCTGAGGTGGTTGCAGGGGGAGATGTGGTGTGTGAAGAAGGAGCTGTGGTGGGTGCGGATAGACAAGGGGCTGTTGTGGGCACAGGATGGGACATAGTGGCTGTGGTGGGTACTGGAAGGCATAGGAGCTATGGTAGGTGGAGGTGGCATAGGGGCTGTGGTTGATGCATAGGGGATTAGGTGGGTACAGAGATAGGTAGATGCTGGGGTGAGTGTAAGGAGGAATGGTGGTTGAGGTAGGTGCAGGGGAACTGAGGCAGGTGCAGGGGGAGCTGTGGTTAGTACAGGGGGGCTGAGGTGGGTGCAGGTGGAGCTGTGGTTAGTACAGGAGGGCTGAGGTGGGTACAGGTAGACAGGGGCTGAGGTGGGTGCAAGGGGAGATGTGGTGTGTGGAGGAGGAGCTTAGGTGGGTATTGGGGGCTGAGGTGGGAGCAGAGATGGGTACTGGGGGCTGAGCTAGGAGCAGGGGGGCTGAGGTGGGTACTGGGGGCTGAGGTGGGTACTTGGGGGTTGATGTGGGTACGGGGGGCTGAGGTGGGAGCAGAGGTGGGTACTGGGGGCTGATGTGGGCACTGAGGTGGGAGCAGAGGTGGATATAGGGGGGCTGAGGTGGGGGCCAAGGTGGGTACAGGGGGGCTGAGGTGGGTACAGGGGGGCTGAGGTGGGTACAGGGGGGCTGAGGTGGGTACAGGGGGGGTACAGGGGGTCTGAGGTGGGAGCAGAGGTGGGTACAGGGGGTCTGAGGTGGGAGCAGAGGTGGGTACTAGGGGCTGATGTGGGTACTGGGGGCTGAGGTGGGTACTGGGGGGCTGAGGTGGGAGCAGAGGTGGGTACAGTGGGGCTGAGGTGGGTACTGGGGTCTGAGGTGGGCACTGGGGTCTGAGGTGGGAGCAGAGGTGGGTACTGGGGGCTTATGTGGGCACTGAGGTGGGAGCAGAGGTGGGTATAGGGGGGCTGAGGTGGGAGCCAAGGTGGGTACAGGGGGGCCGAGGTGGGTACAGGGGGGCTGAGGTGGGTACAGGGGGGCTGAGGTGGGTACATGGGGGCTGAGGTGGGTACAGGGGGGCTGAGGTGGGTACAGGGGGGCTAAGGTGGAAGCAGAGGTGGGTACATGGGGCTGAGGTGGGTACAGGGGGGCTGAGGTGGGTACAGGGGGGCTGAGGTGGGAGCAGAGGTGGGTACAGGGGGGCTGAGGTGGGAACAGAGGTGGGTACTGGGGGCTGAGGTGTGTACACTGGGGCTGAGGTGGTCACTGGGGGGCTGAGGTGGGAGCAGAGGTGGGTAGTGGGGGCTGAGGTGGGCACTGGGGGGCTGAGGTGGGCACTGGGGGGCTGAGGTGGGCACAGAGGTATGTACGGGGGGCTGAGGTGGGTACAGGGGGCTGAGGTGGACACTGGGGGGCTGAGGTGGGCACAGGGGGCCTGAGGTGGGCACAGGGGGCCTGAGGTGGGCACAGGGGGCCTGAGGTGGGTACATGGGGCCTGAGGTGGGTACGGGGGGGCCTGAGGTGGGTACGGGGGGGCTGAGGTGGGTACGGGGGGGCTGAGGTGGGTACAGGGGGGCTGAGGTGGGAGCAGAGGTGGGTACAGGGGGGCTGAGGTGGGAGCAGAGGTGGGTACTGGGGGCTGAGGTGGGAGCAGAGGTGGGTACTGGGGGCTGAGGTGGGTACAGTGGGGCTGAGGTGGGCACGGGGGGGCTGAGGTGGACACAGGGGGGCTGATGTGGGCACTGGGGGGGCTGATGTGGGAGCAGAGATATGTACGGGGGGCTGAGGTGGGTACAGGGGGCTGAGGTGGACACTGGGGGGCTGAGGTGGGTACAGGGGGCCTGAGGTGGGCACTGGGGGGGCGGCTGATGTGAGCACTGGGGGGGGCTGATGTGGGTACAGGGGGGCTGAGGTGGGAGCAGAGGTATGTACGGGGGGCTGATGTGGGTACAGGGGGGCTGATGTGGGTACGGGGGGCTGATGTGGGTACTGGGGGCTGATGTGGGTACGGGGGGCTGATGTGGGTACGGGGGGCTGAGGTGGGTACGGGGGGCTGAGGTGGGTACAGGGGGCTGAGGTGGGCACTGGGGGGGCTGAGGTGGGAGCAGAGGTGGGTACAGGAGGGCTGAGGTGGGTACAGGGGGATTTAGGTGGGTACTTGGGGGGCTGAGGTGGGAGCAGAGGTGGGTACAGTGGGGCTGAGGTGGGTACAGTGGGGCTGAGGTGGGTACAAGGGGCTGAGGTGGGTACAAGGGGCTGAGGTGGACACTGGGGGGGATGAGGTGGGTACAGGGGGGCTGAGGTGGGTACAGGGGGGCTGATGTGGATACAGGGGGGCTGAGGTAGGAGCAGAGGTATGTACGGGGGGGCTGAGGTGGGTACAGGGGGGCTGAGGTAGGTACAGTGGGGGCTGAGGTGGGTACTGGGGGCTGAGGTGGGTACAGTGGTAGGTACAGTGGGGGCTGAGGTGGGTACAGAGGGGGCTGAGGTGGGTACAGTGGGGGCTGAGGTGGGTACAGTGGGGGCTGAGGTGGACACTGGGGGGGGCTGAGGTGGGTACAGGGGGGCTGAGGTGGGTACAGGGGGGCTGAGGTAGGAGCAGAGGTATGTACGAGGGGCTGCGGTGGGTACAGGAGGCTGATGTGGGTACAGGAGGGCTGAGGTAGGTACAGTGGGGGCTGAGGTGGGTACAGTGGGGGCTGAGGTGGGTACTGGGGGCTGAGGTGGGTACAGTGGGGGCTGAGGTGGGTACAGTGGGGCCTGAGGTGGGTACAGTGGGGGCTGAGGTGGGTACAGTGGGGGCTGAGGTGGGTACAGTGGGGGCTGAGGTGGGTACTGGGGGCTGTGGTAGGTACAGTGGGGGCTGAGGTGGGTACTGGGGGCTGAGGTGGGTACAGGGGGGCTGTGGTAGGTACAGTGGGGGCTGAAGTAGGTACAGTGGGGGCTGAGGTAGGTACAGTGGGGGCTGAGGTGGGTACAGGGAGACAGGTGGTGCTAAGCTGAATGAAAATTAGCTTACCTGTGCTGTCTGCCAGGCTGCTGCAGCTCCATATCTTCCGGCTGCTCTTCAGGCAGGGCAGGACGTGATGTCACTTCCTGGCCCCGCCTCTTCCTCCTCACACACAGCACCGCACGGCTGGAGACCTGGCAGCAAGAACTGAATACTCACTGCCAGGTCTCCCTAAGAGAGGAGAAACGGGTGAGGTGGGGAGGGGGTTAACTACAGAGTGATATGCTGCAGGGGTCCTGCAGCATATAACTGGAATAACAGAGAAATCATGTTGTTGTTCTGGCTGATCTCCTCAGCCAGATCATGGCTGTGCTGCCGGGCCCCTGACTGCCTCGGGCCCTCGGTCCATGACAGATCTGCCCGACCTGTCAGTCCGCCCCTGCCTGCAGTGCTAACGCTGGAAAGAGAAGTTCTGGGTTAGCCCCCCATCTCCATCAGGTGAGGCACTTTAAGACAATTTGATATTTAAAATATATATTAGCAGAAGGCAGATTGTTTTATACTTTAGAAAGTAAAATGAAATTATAATTTTGATACGTTTTATTAATCTAAAGAAGTAGAAAACTGCAGAGGAAATGTTCTGCACAAACTATAACATTAGCAGTCATAAACTGCAAGAACAATTGAATTAGCGTAATTTTCTTTTTTTGTTTTTTAAAATTCTTTAAAGAAAATCGGCAATAGTAAATATCACATAATTCCAGTCAACAATTGCCAAAGAATGTGTACAGCAATAATGTACACATAAATATAGGTCTTCAGACTCCCCATGAATAGATTATTTGTAAAAGATTATACCTAAAGAAATAAAATAATAAAAATAACTTATGCACATGTCGTGAACACTTACTTATCATTCTACACACAAGTGTATTTACTATAAAAATAAGTTAAAGGGAAACTCCAGTGCCAGAAAAACGATCCGTTTTTCTGGCACTGGAGGGTCCCTCTCCCTCCCACCCACCAATCCCCGGTTACTGAAGGGGTGAAAACCCCTTCAGTCACTTACCTGGGACAGCGGCGATGTCCCTCGCCGCTGTCTCCGCCTCCGCGACGCTCCTCCTAGTGATTACGTCGGCCGGTGGGCGAGACTAATCTCGCTCACCGGCCGAGGAGACCTAATGCGCATGCGCGGAAATTCCGCGCATGCGCATTACGTCTCCCCATAGGAAAGCATTGAAAAATCATTTCAATGCTTTCCTATGGGGTTTTGAGCGACGCTGGAGGTCCTCACATAGCGTGAGGACGTCCAGCGACGCTCTAGCACAGGAAACCTGTGCTAGAACCCAGGAAGTGACCTCTAGTGGCTGTCTAATAGACAGCCACTAGAGGTGGAGTTAACCCTGCAATGTAAATATTGCAGTTTATGAAAAACTGCAATAATTACACTTGCAGGGTTAAGGGTAGTGGGAGTTAGCACCCAGACCACTCCAATGAGCAGAAGTGGTCTGGGTGCCTGGAGTGTCCCTTTAAATACATACATTATGCCAGCATAGTTGCTAGCAAATCTACAGACTTAGAAAATAGATATCTAAAAAATGGGTCTATCCCCTATCTGTCAATCAGTTTTTCAACATAGAGTTGGCATAGCACTCTATAAGGCCAGGAGAACCTTCCTACAAGTGGCTTCCCTGCTCTCTGGCAGAGCAATTTAACTGTGACTGCGGTGGTTACTCCTAAATTAGCATTCCCTATGCTGCTTAGAGGATTATAGAAATGGATTGACTGATATCACTCCTTTCTTTTGCAGATTCGGTGGCAGTGAAACCAGCATTCATCATCAATAGGCCATGGTAATTAGGCAGAATAAACATCCTGAGATAAATGAGTATATTCCTAGGCAGATTTGTAAGAAGAAGGAGCATGATAGATTCAGTGTCCTGAGCTAAAAGGCCAGATTTTTGGGGTGAGTGGGTAGAATACACCCCTGAAATCACACACAACAATATTACCCTCTGTGGCACACCGCAAATCACATTTAAAAAGTCTGCTCACACATTTGAGGAATTTCTCACTGGAACATTTTTGGTTTGCTGTAAAACTCATGACCAACATGCAAACCTAGGACAAACAGTATCAAGAAACAATTTATCGGTCCTTTGGGAAGCTAAGCTTAATGTAAAATTATGTATTCTCTGACTACCCTGTGTCTGCTTAAAGAACGTCTCTTCTGCAGAACAGACAGTCTATAAGCAGATACAGAATAGGCAGAGAATGAACCAAGGTCATGAAGCACAGTGAATACAAAAATCAGAGAACAGGTCAAAGATTACAGAAGTCTGGGAAGTCAATAAATAAAAATCAAGTCACAAACCAGAAATAGCAAACAGAACTATAAAACACACTCTCAGGTATCAGAGACCAATAGGGGTCCAGAAACAAACTTAGGAGTGACCTTAAATACCCAAGAGTCAGGTATCATTGGTTTGCTTAAAATTTTCAAACGACATAAAGTGCTTGACCTGTAATGCTCGAAAAATGATGCAGGTCAGCAGGGCCGGACTGGAAATGAAAAGCAGCACTGGAAAAAAATTCTATACCTGCCCCATAATGCATCGCGCCAGCATAGTGTGCTGATATGAAAGCGGGAAAAAAAACAACTGAAAACTATCACTCAAACGTGAAAAAAAAGCACTCATAGAGCTTCAAAATAAACAAAAGAGCGGATTTGTTGTAAGCAGATGCGCATTTGCATATAATCAATGTTTCAGTCCAACAACCTTGACATATTAAGGAAAGCTTCGTAATTGGATTGAAATTGTAAATGTATGCTGTTACGGTTGCCTCCAGGCTAGCTGAAAGTTGGACCGTAGAAAGGATGCTCCTAGCGCTCACTAAAGGACCATCAGCACTGTAGACACCATAAGTACTGCAGACTCCACGAACTGCCGCTGCTGGGCTGGGATCTCACCGTCTGCTATCCACCCTGGACCTATGACCAGGCTCCAGGTTCCAGTAGGTGAACCTCTTCCTTCTATAGAGCGAAGCAGGATCAGGAACAAGAGCTCTTACAAGAGCTCAGTAGCTAAGGGAGTATGCAGAGCATAGCAATCCCTGTAGTGATTATAGCTGTCTCCTACAAATGCGAGTCGAGGCTGCGAGTTAGAGGGTCAAGTAGTTCCATGGATTTGGCTGCACACACCGCTGACCGCGTTCGACTAACAAAGATGGCCACCACCAAGTGTTCGACTGCACGAACGGAGGCCACCCAGCGGTTGGCAATTAACCTACGGTTAACCACCAGCCTGGGAGGTAAATTAGCCGCACACTTCCACTTCTGTGTGGTCCGCCTGTGCAGTACTTGGTTCAGTAAGCCCTTATTTACTGAACCAAGTGGGAAAAAGGCACGAACAAAGTATTTTACAGCTCTGGGGACACAGTCTTAAAGGGGCATTGTTCACAAAAGTCACAATATGCCCACAGACTGTTCTTAAAGGGCTATACACCCCAAGGCCATAGTCATGAGGCAGAAGTGTGTCAATCAGGCTTCTCCACAAGCCAGGGGAACAGGGCAATTTTTCATTTAAAGAACCAGATACAAAAGGCAGTTTGTAACATATGCTATTGCACATCAGTAAAAAAAAAATAATGACGTTATCTTGCTTATTTTGAAGTAACAAGAGTGTGCTCCTCACTTTGGCTGACAACTGGATAATCTCAGTCACCGCCAATTTAATTCCCACAGGAAAGCATTGGGAGGCTATTGCGCATGTGTGGCAAAACGCTGCACTTCATCTCACTAATCAGCATCTCCTCATTGAAATGCATTGCATCAATGCATCTCTATGGGGAGCGTTCAGCACCTCCATGCAGAGCATGGAGATGCTCAGCATAGGTGCTGCACACTGTGCAGCACTGGACTAGGAAGCAGCTCTAGTGGCCGTTTGAGTGAATGTCACTAGAGATGGTCCTAGGCAGCAATGTAAACACTGCCTTTTCTTTCATGAGAGATACCCAGAAAGCATTGCACCAACACGCATACACACTGTCAAAACCCACAACAATGCACCGTGATTTGATAGCACCATCAGAGAAATGAAGAGAACAGACCGTAAACTCGAGAGAAAGTGGCGCAGGACACATGATCCAGAGGATAAAGCCACTCTTACCAAACATCTAAACGAATATCAATTCAATATAACATTTTTCATTTCTCTTCATTTTTAACATGCGAAATTGCACTCTCCCACAATAGACCCAGGCAACTGTTTCGCACAGTAGAAAGGCTCTGCAAACCAGCATGCATGTATATCCCCACCAACATTTCTCAGGATAAGTGTGAGGCATTTGCGAGACAAGATTTCCTAAATCCGAGACTCTATCACAGCAGGCCAAACAGTTACACACCAGAACCACTACAATAAAATGCCAGATTGCCCCAGTTTATGGTCCACTTTTACAAATGCGGATATAAAGGGAGTTAAAAGAACCATGCAAAAGTTACACCTTACTACATGTGACTTAGACCCTGCTCCAACTCAGTTAACATCTGCATGCATTGAAACACTCTCTCCAGCCCTTACAAAAATAGTGCAGTGTTCCCAGATCCTCTAAAAGAAGCTGTGGTAAAACCACTCCTAAAGAAAACCTTTATTAGACCCAGACTGCATGGCTAATTACAGACCAGTATCCAACCTTCCATTTCTAGGGAAAATAATTGAAAACATAGTGGCAACTCAACTGGAGGCCCATCTATCAAGCTTGAACATCTTTGATCCTTTCCAGTCAGGTTTCAGATGCCACCACTGCACTGAAACAGCACTAGTCCGAGTGCTAAATGATCTCCTTATTGCGAGAGACAAAGATGATTACTCCATCCTAATCAACTTGAATCTCTCAGCTGCATTTGGCACCATTAACCATATTTAATAGAGTGCTTGCAGCACATTTGTGGTCTAGGAGGCACAGTCCTTAAGTGGTTTAAATCTTTCCTCACTGGTAGATCACAGAGACTAACATCAGGATCAAGCTCATCAGGACCAACAGAAATGGCCTATGGAGTTCCACAAGGATCCATCTTGTCTCCCATGCTATTCGCAATTTACTTGCTAGCACTGAGGGACATCATTAGGTGACAAGGCCTAAGGTATCATTGTTATGCTGATGACACACAACTTTACTTCTCCTTTGCTCCAGATACCACAGACCCAACATGCCGCATCAACAGTTGCTTAGTGTGGCGGACCGCCTGGCACCTCGACTGGGTGCCTCCGCCAATCGATGCTTCCTAGTGCTCACCGAATACTCCAAGCACTCCAGCAGACACCATAACCACCGTAAACCCCCACAGCCAGTGTTACAGCTTGGTTGGGTTCTCACTGTCCTCCACCCACCTTGGACCCAAAACCAGGATCCAGCTTACAGTGGGTAGACCTCTCCCAATCCAGAGAGTAAAGCAGGATAGCTCTTACAAGAAATACTGATTATAATCCAAGGGAGTATAATGAGTATAGCAATCCCCAGAATGAATATAGCTGTTCCCTCCACACATGAGATGAGGCTCTATGTTAAGGGTGAAGAGGAAAAGGAGCCACACATGGCCTTTTATGTGAATCTCCATGCAAGGAGTTTACCAAGACATGTCCAGGACACTCCCACACAAAACAGGGTAATCCCTCCCCTATGCCTGAGAGATAATTGAGTCAGGAACTGTACTAAACTCAATTATCTCCAGGCACAGAAAACATACATTTTAACAACATCCCGAAAGTACCCCCAAAACACATGGAAACTCCACAAAAGTTACATCCCCTGGTCTGGGTGACCAAAAATCATCCAGATCGGTTCACGGGTTCTGGAGTTCCATGGAAGTCATAAGTTTGACCGACCGTGCACATGGTCCTATGCCCAAAACAGTTCCAGGAAATCAGGGCTAACGGTCGGTCTCTCTTTCTGGAGTACAAAAGTACATAAATCATATGGACGGAGCCTTTTAAAGTGCATTGGGCAAGGTATATTGCAGGGCCCATAGTCCTGAGGCAGGAGCCTGGTAAGCATGTGTTTACTCTATACATATATATTTTAACCATAGTTAATAAATTATTAATATTTTATTGCTGCATCCTGCATTTTGTCCGGTAATGGGAAGTGTCACCCCAATTTGACACTAGGCCTACAAACTTAGAGCCAAGGAAAAATAGTCTCTAAATAAGGTGAGCAATTTTGCTTTCATTATAAATTTATCTAAAGAAAGTCTTTTCAAAAATACTACACCCAGAATCCGGTCTCTCTTTTTTCTTATACCCATATGGTGGCAAGACAAAAAGAACTGAAAGAAAAAGAGGGGTTAAGCTGTCTACCTTAAAGACACGGAGGCCTGAAACTAAAAAGGCTCTAAAAAATGTGAGTAAAATTGTACTCACATCTAATACAAATCATTGTGTACATACAATATTACACTATTATTCTGTATTTTTTTCTCTTTTATTTTTCATGTATACCCCCACAAGCTAATCAGATTAGGGTGAGTTATCCATATTGTTCACTAAGCGCTGCACTCTAATTTGAGACCCGGAGAGTGGAAACACTAACTGGATCCCAAATTATTCCGTTCGTTTTGAAGCAGGCTCCTCCAGGAGCCCGTGGCTAGGTTCTGTTCGACACACTTAGCAGACCTCATAGAATGGATGAATGGTGGTTGGCTTAAAGTGAACTCGGACAAAACAGAGTTACTCTTGGTGAGGGGACTCCAGGCAACAAAAATATCCCATGATCACCCAAATGGCCTGGAGCTTGGAGCCTCTGAACTAATCAGTTCATCAAAGGTACAAAACCTCGGAGTGCTGATTGATTCTGGACTATCATTTAAACAGCAGATTTCCTCCATAATAAAATCTGCCTACTTTCAGCTGAAAAACAGATTAATTCCACCGGATGATATGCCAACATTAATCCATGCATTTGTATCCACTCAGCTAGATTACTGCAGTGTACTTTACTTGGGCCTCCCAGAAAAATAACTTCATCACCTTCAGACTGTACAAAATGCAACAGCCAGACTACTGACCAATCAAACTCGCTCCTGCCTCATAACACCTGTTCTCCACTCCCTGCATTGACTTCCATTTAAATGGCGAACATATTTTAAAATTGGCCTGCTAACTTTCAAAGCCTTAAACAATCAAGGCTCACAGTACCTGAAATAGCTACTGACATCCTACATTCCATCCCGTTCACTTTGGTCAGCCAGCAAATCCTTCCTGTCAGTGCCAAGAATAAAGACAGACTTAGGTTCCCGGGCATTCAGTCATGCTGCCCCTACCTTCTGGAACTCTTAACCGTGCTCAATCAGAGAGGCACCAGCGCTACAGACATTTTTAAAAAAGCTAAAGACTCACCTCTTTCATCAGGCATTCAGTCTGCTCAGCTGACCTTCAGAAACTCCTAACTTTTATGTCTTTATGTTTGTATACCTGTAAAGTGCTTTGAGTCTCACAGGGAGAAAGGCGCTATAAAAATCGCAAATTATTATTATATATTTTCTCTGAAAAGGTACCACTTACAGTGCTCAGCATACAGGGATAGGCTATAGGCACCAGGACCACTACATTAAACTGTAGAAGTTCTGGTGACCAAAGTGTCCCTTTAATACAAAGTCTTTCTCTCACAGGATGACTCTAAATTACAGTTAGAGCAAGAGACACAAGTGAAGATGCATTTTGTTTGTGTCTTTCTCCCCCAAGCCCCTTTCATGTGTATCTTAGCCCCAGCCCCTTTGTCTCTTTTTCCCCTTTTCCAAGCCCTTCTGTTAATCTCTTTCCCCACAGCTCCTCTGTGTGTCTCATTCTCCCCTTCCTAAGCCATTCTCTGAGTCTCTTTTCCAGGCCCCAGCACCTCTGTGTGTCTCTTTGCCCACAGCTCCTCTGTGTGTCTCATTCTCCCCTTCCCCAGGCCCTCTGTGTGTCCCATTAGTATCCCCCCGGTGTCCCATTAGTTCCCCCTTCCAGCCCCCATGTGTTCTATTAGTTCCCCCCAATCTCCATGTGTCCCATTAGTCACCCCCCCAGCCTCCATTTGTCCCGTTAGTCCCCTCCAGGTGTCCCATTAGGTCCCCCCCCCAGCCCCCATGTGTCCCATAAGTTCCCCCCAGCCCCCATGTGTCCCATTAGTTCCCCCAGCCCCCATGTGTCCCATTAGGTCCCATTAGTTCCTCCCCTGCCCTCATGTGTCCCATTAGTTCCACCCCCAAGCCTCCATGTGTCCTATTAGTCCTTCCCAGATCTTCCTGTACTTTGCTGTAGCGTGGCAGACTGCTGTGGAGGAGCTCCTGTTCACTGTATCCGGTCTCCGGTAGGGGAACAGAAGCTCCTCTACCCGTGGTCTGCCTGGTCGGCCACGCTACATTCTGTGACCGGTGGCCCACAGGCTGGTGTGCACTAGGCGGCCGTGCACATGCCCGATGGAGTGCCGGCCCACCGGGAAATTTCACAGTATCCCGGTGGGCCAGTCCGGCCCTGCAGGTCAGGATAAGTGTAAGAACAGAGACTGGCCATGTGGTCCATGTGACCATGTCAGAAACAACACCAGAATGACGAATGGCGTCAATACATGTCTGGTGACGTCCTGTAGAGAAGAAGCCGTGACTAAATGTAAGGTTGCCTGCAGAGGCGGCTCTCTAATTAGGCGGTTTAGGCGGCCGCCTAAGGCCTCGCGCTGGCGGGGGCCTCGCGGCCGCCTAAACCGCCTGTTGGCAGAGTGTGGCAGAGTGTGTCAGGTCCTCGGTCAGTGACCGAGGACCTGACACCAGGAGGGGGCCCGGCGGCTTGCCCGGTATGCCGCCGGGTGCGAGGCCCCTCCTGGCTGCCCGGCCAGCCACCGCAGACACTTGTCTGCAGCTCCGCAGTGTGCAGAGCTGCAGACCATGTGACTCGCGAGAATTGGCCAATCAGAGCGTTGCCGCGGGTTACCACGGCAACGCTCTGAAATCTCGCGAGATTACACAGTCTGCAGCTCTGAGGAGCTGCAGACCGTGAGCAGTGGCCACCGGACCACCAGGGAGCCCACTGGACCACCAGGGAAAGGTAGGCTCTCCCTCCCCATCATCCCCCACCCCCCTCAGGCTCACCCCCACCACCCTCAGCCTCACCCCCACTACCACCATCACCCCCCACCACCATCACCCCCACCACCCTCAGCCTCACCCCCACCACCCCTCCCCACCCTCACCATCACCCCCACCACCCTCAGGCTCACCCCCCACCACCACCATCACCCCCACCACCCTCAGCCTCACCCCACCACCCCTCCCCACCCTCACCATCACCCCCACCACCCTCAGCCTCACCCCCCACCACCACCATCACCCCCACCACCCTCAGCTTCACCCCCCACCACCATCACCCCCACCACCCTCAGCCTCACCCCCCACCACCACCACCATCACCCCCACCACCCTCAGCCTCACCCCCCACCACCACCATCACCCCCACCACCCTCAGCTTCACCCCCCACCACCATCACCCTCACCACCCTCAGCCTCACCCCCCACCACCATCACCCCTCCTCAGCCTCACCCCCACCACCATCACCCCTCCCCACCCTCACCATCACCCCCCACCACCCTCACCATCACCCCCCACCACCCTCAGCCTCACCCCCACCACCATCACCCACCATCACCACCCTCAGCCTCACCACCATCACCCCCCACCACCCTCACCATCACCCCTCCCCACCATCACCCCTCCCCACCCTCACTCCCACCACCCTCAGCTTCACCCCCTCCCCACCCTCACCCCCCACCACCCTCAGCCTCACCCCCACCACCATCACCCACCATCACCACCCTCAGCTTCACCCCCACCACCATCACCCCTCCCCACCCTCAGCCTCACCCCCACCACCCTCACCATTACCCCTTCACCCTCAGCCTCACCCCCACCACCCTCAGCCTCACCATCCCCCATAAACCCCGCCACCCTCAGCCTCACCTCCCACCACCCTCAGCATCACCCCTCACCACCCTCAGCTTCACCACCCACCACCACCCTCAACATCACCCCCCCTCAGCCTCACCCCCCACCACCCTCAGCATCACCACCCTCAGCATCGCCCCTCACCACCCTCAGCATCGCCCCTCACCACCCTCAGCATCACCCCTCACCACCCTCAGCATCGCCCCTCACCACCCTCAGCATTACCCCCCACCACCCTCATCATCACCACCCTCAGCATAACCCTCCGTCACCACCCTCAGCCTCCCCCACTCACATTACCCCCCACTCTCACATTACCCCCCACTCTCACATTACCCCCCACTCTCACATTACCCCCCACTCTCACATTACCCCCCCACTCTCACATTAGCCCCCCACTCTCACATTAGCCCCCCACTCTCACATTACCCCCCACTCTCGCATTACCCCCTCTCACTCTCGCATTACCCCCTCTCACTCTCGCATTACCCCCTCTCACTCTCGCATTACCTCCTCTCACTCTCACATTACTCCCTCTCACATTACCATCACCCCCCGCTCCCTCTCACCTTACCATCACCCCCCTGCTCCCTTTCACCATCACCCCCCGCTCCCTCTCACCATCACACCCCCCGCTCCCTCTCACCATCACACTCCCCGCTCCCTCTCACCATCACACCCCCCGCTCCCTCTCACCATCACACCCCCCGCTCCCTCTCACCATCACACCCCCCGCTCCCTCTCACCATCAGCTACCCCATACACATAGGGTCTCAGACAAAAACGCAAACATGCTCACAGAGACATACATTCGCACACACAAGGATACTCTCTGTCAGACACACTCTCAGGCACATACACAGGTAGACAGTGCATCAATGTGTATATGTGACACTTTTTTGTTAGTGGGGCCTCATGTTTGTGTTTCGCCTAAGGCCTCATAAAGTCTAGAGCCGCCTCTGGTTGCCTGCATGTTAGTGCACTAGGCAGCCGCACAACGGCCTAATGGAGTGCCGGCCCACCTGGAAATTTTCAAGTAAAATGTAAAATCGCCTGCATGTTAGTGCATAGCAATTAACATTTAGGAAATAATTGATCGAACTTTAGCAACAATGAAAATTAAGAAATGGCACATAATTGCAAAGTAATTAATTTATTTAATTTATCGATCAATATTATGATAATGCTTGCAAGAGGTTAAATAAAAGTTCTGCTTCACGAATCGAGCATTTCTTTAGATGGGCTAATCAACTTTAACTGAGGTCTGCTTAATAATATATATAGTTTAATAAATTAATATGTCATACAGTAGAATTTTCAAGGAATAAGCCACAACTTGGATGATTATTTCACACAGTGACACCATCGATTAAGGATTATTGTTTACCAACAATAAATGTCCAAGTGATTATTGAAATGCCTAAACCTATTTTAAAATGCATTTATTTTTATTTGGGACAACTGAACCCTCCAGTGGAAACAACAATGTATTACAACAAATGATGTGCATAAAGGAAAATATAATGTATGAAATGCAGAATGGAATCCAGTGTAGAATTTAGAGAATTAAAACAATGTCTGAAACTGTAGCTCGGAGATTTGACCAACCTTACATTCCCACTGATTGCTTTAGCATAATGTGGAGCATATTACTATTATGGTTCTGCTTAATGTTTCAATTTAAGTACTAGCATTTCACAGACATAGGCTTGAAAGAATTTATGTAAAAAAAATATATTTTGCTTTTAAGGCTGGTAAAAATCTATTGGAAATCTTGCTAGTGATATAAAGTAATATGTTCCATGTATTAAGCTGAGTCAATGAACTGTTATAATCATTAAGTCAAATGCAGAACTTAATTCAACACATGAAATACAGAGGTAACTAATGGAAGAATCTCAAGAATCTATAAATGCCAATTATTTCTGCACTTTTTACTGGCATCGTGAATAATTGGCTTTTGCAGAATTTTTCTTTTTCTTTTTTCTTTTTTTGCCGTTTCACTGATATTTTCATTTGAGTGCATATAAATTGGATTATTGCATTTACCTACATTGATAAGGATACATGATGAACTTCAATATGTTTATAAAACAGGATTTTAAACTTTCAATATTGTGTGTGTAAAATATAATCTACAGTGATCGGTGAGTCTACATGTTTTTCATTAAACAGAATAGTCTTTTTGCACTGAAATTGTTAAATTATAATCCAGATACGATATAACACAAATAAAGCATTTTAAATAAAAATGTCAATTGCTCATAGTGTATTTGTGAACCCATGTACATTTATTCGCATTTATTTTATATCTGAATGTATGGGCATGCTTCAATGAGTGTCTGAATGCATTTTATTAAGTTAATGCTTGTGTTTTTCTCTGAATGTATATTTAGGGGATTATGAATGCATGTAAGGAACATCTGCCAGGATAGACAGACAAAAGTATTAGTGAACACATATGAAAAAGAGTCCAGCCTGAAAAGGTTTAATCATTTTGCTTTACCTTCTTATGTGTTTACGATATAACATCATGCAACAAAGCCAGTAATCAACCATGAATATTATGGGTAGAGATATATTATTCTTCTAATCTGGATACAAAGATGTTTGAGTAGGTGGTCACCAAATTGGTGTCCATCAAGGTTCCCAACATCTGTGAAAATTTCTCTCCTTTAAAAGAAAATTAGTTTCTTTAAAAACCAAATTCGCTCACCTACAGAAAAATTACGTATGGGTCCCCATGTATCCAAGTCATTCAAAGACATACTCCATATATTGATACAGGTTGACAATATCAGAAATTGTAAGAATAGCAGGAGTTCTAAGTTTAATCACCTCAATCTTTTAGAATAGACCATAGTATCTATAGTAGTATAGTACTGATTTAACATTGTTCAAGTCGAGTAGAGAGCAGACATGCTTTAGACTTGAGAAAAGGAGGTTCTCCTGAAAGCTTGTCATTAAAAAATTCTGTTAGTCCAATAAAAAGGTATTACAAGATACAAATTGTATCTGTTTTTTACATTTATTGATTTAATATTGGTTATATAAGGACAAGTAACTTTGTCCCGTAAATTGCATGCTAAGCACAGAATCAGTTCTCGCTACGATGGTTGCTACCTTGGCAATATATATCTATATATATATACACTGCTCAAAAAAAAATAAAGGGAACACAAAAATAACACATCCTATATCTGAATGAATTAAATATTCTTCTATAATATTTTGTTCTTTACATAGTTGAATGTGCTGACAACAAAATCACACAAAAATAAAAAAATGGAAATCAAATTTTTCAACCCATGGAGGTCTGGATTTGGAGTCACACTCAAAATTAAAGTGGAAAAACACACAACAGGCTGATCCAACTTTGATGTAATATCCTTAAAACAAGTCAAAATGAGGCTCAGTAGTGTGTGTGGCCTCCACGTGCCTGTATGACCTCCCTACAATGCCTGTGCATGCACCTGATGAGGTGGCGGATGGTCTCCTGAGGGATCTCGTCCCAGACCTGGACTAAAGCATCTGCCAACTCCTGGACAGTCTGTTGTGTAACGTGACGTTGGTGGATGGAGTGAGACATGATGTCCCAGATGTGCTCAATTGGATTCAGGTCTGGGGAACGGGCGGGCCAGTCCATAGCATCAATGCCTTCGTCTTGCAGGAACTGCTGACACACTCCAGCCACATGAGGTCTAGCATTGTCTTGCATTAGGAGGAACCCAGGGACAACCGCAACAGCATATGGTCTCACAAAGGGTCTGAGGATCTCATCTCGGTACCTAATGTTAGCACATGGAGGGCTGTGCGGCCATCCAAAGAAATGCCACCCCACACCATTACTGACCCACTGCCAAACCGGTCATGCTGGAGTATGTTGCAGGCAGCAGAACGTTCTCCACGGCGTCTCCAGACTCTGTCACGTCTGTCACATGTGCTCAGTGTGAACCTGCTTTCATCTGTGAAGATAACAGGGCGCCAGTGGCGAATTTGCCAATCTTAGTGTTCTCTGGCAAATGACAAACGTCCTGCACGGTGTTAGACTGTAAGCACAACCCCCACGTCGGGCCCTCATACCACACTCATGGAGTCTGTTTCTGACCGTTTGAGCAGACACATGCACATTTGTGGCCTGCTGGAGGTCATTTTGCAGGGCTCTGGCAGTGCTCCTCCTGTTCCTCCTTGCACAAAGGCAGAGGTAGCGGTCCTGCTGCTGGGTTATTGCCCTCCTACGGTCTCCTCCACGTCTCCTGATGTACTGGTCTGTCTCCTGGAAGCGTCTCCATGCTCTGGACACTACGCTGACAGACACAGCAAACCTTCTTGCCACAGCTTGCATTGATGTGCCATCCTGGATGAGCTGCACTACCTGAGCCACTTGTGTGGGTTGTAGACTCCGTCTCATGCATACGAAAGCACCGCCAGCATTCAAAAGTGACCAAAACGTCAACCAGGTACCATAGGAACTGAGAAGTGCTCTGTGGTCACCACGTGCAGAACCACTCCTTTATTGGGGGTGTCTTGCTAATTGCCTATAATTTCCACCTGTTGTCTATCCCATTTACACAAAAGCATGTGAAATTGATTGTCACTCAGTATTGCTTCCTAAGTGGACAGTTTGATTTCACAGAAGTGTGATTGACTTGGAGTTACATTGTGTTCCCTTTATTTTTTTGAGCAGTGTGTATATATATATTTGCTCAGGGCAACCATCAATATGATTAAAGCAATACTGTGTAGTGCCGTAACCTGTTATAGGAAAAGTCGGTTGAGGTGTGCAGAAACCGACGTATGCGATAGGTCTGTAAATAAAGTGGGCAAAAGGAAGGAGCACACTGCCTGTAAATAAAGTGGGCCCACTCATGTAGAATATAACTGAATAGAGGGAGTAGAGGGAGGGGCATACAGATCGCCAGACTAATTATGGTAGGTTAGGCCAGGTGGGAGTCCCTTATATAGGTCCCACAAGCCCCTCCCATAACTCCAGGCACAGCCTTAACATTTGTGCTTGGGGCAGCCATCGATATGATTAAAGCAATACTGTGTAGTGGCGTAACCTGTTATAGGAAAAGTCGGTTGAGGTATGCCAAAACCGACGTATGCAGTAGGCCTGTAAATAAAGTGGGAAAAAGGAAGGAGAACACTGCTGTTGAATATTAATTTCGATAAAGAACATAATACAAAGAGAAAACATTAAGATGACATTTTTACAAAAGCCTTCTGCATTTCCTGTACTAGTTGAGGTATGTATACTGAAAAAGCAGACAACTTCTATCCAACCAGTGATTTGATAACATGGACTAGTATGTCCTGACTGGAGGCGGTAGAAGCGACCCCTATCCTAAAAGAGTGACCTGAATATTTACTAGGATTCAACCAAAGTCTTGTAAGTAATAATCATACGTACAGCATGAATTTTGAGGTAGTTGGAACCGCCCCATGAAGTGACAGCAATGGGTGTGCTGATAGTGTAGGTAGTGCGAGGAGATAAAAATCCTTCACCGGGCACCATCTATTATGTGTGGGGTAATTTGGGATCTGGACTTGTTGTCCCAGTTGATTAGTTTTGGTAACGAGTAGAGACAGTATGTAGTGATCCTGGTGTTTTACTAGATAGGAGCGCTTAAAGGGACACTCCAGGCACCCAGACCACTTCTGCTCATTGGAGTGGTCTGGGTGCCAACTCCCACTACACTTAACCCTGCAAGTGTAATTATTGCAGTTTTTTATAAACTGCAATAATTACCTTGCAGGGTTAGGTCCTCCCCGAGTGGCTGTCTACTAGACAGCCACTAGCGGGAACATCCTGGTCCCTAGCACAGATTATCTGTGCTAGAGCATCGCTGGACGTCCTCACGCTGTGTGAGGACCTCCAGCGTTGCTCTATTCCCCATAGGGAAGCATTGAAATTCATTTTCAATGCTTTCCTATGGGGTGCATCAATGCTCTTACGCGGCATTGACGCACATGTGCATTAGGTCTCCTCGGCCGGTGGGCGGGATCAGTCTCGCCCACCGGCCGACGGAGGAAGAAGGTGGAGCGGCGGGGGAGGAGCAGGCAGCGACGTGGGACATGTCGCTGCCTGAGGTAAGTGACTGAAGGGTTTTTCACCCCTTCAGCAACTGGGGATTGGGGGGTGGGAGAGAGAGGGAACCTCCAGTGCCAGGAAAACGGATCGTTTTCCTGGCACTGGAGTTTCCCTTTAAGTCAATCTTGGGAGTTAAGTTTACTATTGATGGTAAATTCTCGTGGTCTAAGGAACCCATAAAAAGCCAGGTACATGGCAGTTTTAGTGACCCTGTTTGTGAGATGTTCACAAGTGTCTGAAACTAGCAAATCAGACATATCTTTAAACAATTGTTTATTAATGGGCAACCTTTGATGCGTAGGACCGCTGGTCTTGTTTATGAATTTGAGTATGGTCTTGATTGGATATGAGGAAAGGAAACTGGTACTGTGTGGGTGAGTTGAATACATATGGTGCTGAATGCCAGTTAGGTATAGCTTGATAGTAGTATGGGATAGTCCTAACTTAAGGTGGCAAAAAGTAGCGAATGCTACCAGAGATGTAATGTCAAACATGTTATCCAAGTTATGTTTAATCATGAATTTCTTATATAAAGTGAAAGCTCGTTTGTATGATTGATGAGTGTTATTAGATAGGGCCATGCTAGTTAAAACTCAACTATGAACCAGCAAGTCACTTAATCCATGACTAGTTCTTGGAATGAAGGGGCGGCTGTGGCTAGACGTGAGGTCGTAGGCAGGGATTCTTGGAATTGAGACTATTGGTCAGCTGTGGTATTGAAAACTCCAGAGACATGACAACAAATCAAATAAAAATGATTACAAGAAGCTAACCAAGTCAGTCTCCTAATGAACCTCATGATGGCCAGTGAGGGGATATGACTACTGTCGGTGGAAAATACAGGGAGAAGACTGAAGAGTCTATGAAAACCTTGCGTAAAACCCGTAATTAAGAAATTAACCAGATGTTTGGAAGGGTGGGTAGTTAGAGAGCTAGCCAGTGAACCAACATTTATTGATGTCAGATAAGGTTTGGAATGCATTTTATTTGGGCACATGGACTTTGCATGTGCCCTAAAACAGTCGGAACATACATGCAACAAGCGGCAGCCACTATATCCGCAGGTACCTTCATTGAAATTGTTAGAAAGCTGCGATTTTCCTAAATATACAATTGAACGACCAAGCTTATCCTTAACCAGTTTGTCAAATTTAGCTTTGGCACCAGGGTAAGCCATAGTGGGAGTGATATCGGGTGAGATTGGACAATAGTCCATGGCATGCGTAGAGGATGCACAGATTGCACAAGCTGGCGTCCTCAGCCCAGCGAAGTGCCTGCAAAAGAGCTCAGTGTCCAATTGGCTCCAATCAGTTTTAATGTTGAACCGGGCAAGAATTGCAGATGCCTTCGCTGCAAAGGACCGGTGGTAATCCTAGAATGATGTACCACCGTATTTATTTACCAAGTCTACCAGCTTGTGCAAATAGAGATCGAACTCCTCTCTCCTGTGAGGGTGAACTGAGCATATGACATCTCTATATATCCCAAAGGCAATGAAAAAATCCAATGATAGAAAATTGTTTAGTCTTGGGTCCCTAGATTTCAAAACAATAGATACATATCGCCGTATGCGTACGTGCGATTCTCCATGATATCCTGGGAGGCAATAAGGAGAGAGACAAGATTAACATCTTTGTCTTCCAGGGTTAATGACATGAGAACTTGACCCTGAGGGTACACTATTACCAGGTTGTAACTAGGATGAATCTTGAAGTTCCGCAGCTGGCGACCCAGGCGATGGAATGGAAAGACAATGTGTCTCTATTCTATCGAACCTATTGTTAACCTTTCCCACTAGTGAGGATATCATGGTGTGGAGATCCGAGTTGCAGAAGCCACTCATTCCTTTACTAGCGTTTGCGTTGTCTGTATTGGTCTGCATCAGCCGATATAGTTCCGCTTTCCTGGCCATTTCTGGGAAAGGGATGTTGCTTTTACGAAGTTCCGCCGTAATGCAGGGAATGGTCCATGACTTTATAGATGCAGGGCTACCGATATCACCATTTCACGAGTAGGGGAAATGGACCTGACAGGAGTATTGGGGATAGACAAGTCATCAGCTTCTTCAGGGACCTGAGACATACTGAAAAATAGCAAGCATTTAGAAAAACGGGGCAGTTTTACTGGCTAGCTAACTAGTGCCAAGTGGCGAAAAGATTTGTTATATTGGTGACAGATGAGGCCCTGCTAATTGCCAAGTGGCTTGAGAGGCTCTACCTATGAGTTGGCGCAAGGGGCTTAGTTGCCACTGAACGTTGTTGCGGGGTGTCAGCCTCTCAGTGACAAGTAAAAGCACAAAATAGGTTGGGAGTGACAAGCGAGGCCTTCTCAATGCAACCGAGCGAGGCGGCTAGCTATGTGTAGGCCTGAAGGGCGAATAACCTCAAGCATGGAGGATGGGTGTTGGCCTCGCAGGACCACTGTCTAGACTAGAATAAGCTAGAATCCCAGACAATAATAATATCTGTATAATAGGTGCCTATAAATGTACTACCTAGAACCTAAAAAAAACATAATATTCCAAATCAAAAATCTATAAATGTTTTCAAACACATACATAAAAGAAAATGTAATGTGTTAACAGTTATGAGTCTCTATCCCATGCAATAGTAAGCATATCTAAGACAAATGTAATATCAATGATTGAATGCTAGAGGGCCACAAGGCAAAATGTTGCAGTAAATCCTCAATAACCCGGACAGAGCTTGTAGATACCCAGGATAGGAAGAGTGCGAGTAAGAAAAAAATAACATATAATAAAAACAGCAATATAAAGCAATCCAGCTTTTACAGTAGTGATGCTAGTGACACTAGCCGGATACCCCTGACGAAGTCCAAGGACAAAAGTGACACTAGCCGGATACTCCTGACAAAGTCTAAGGACGAAACGCGTAGGGCAGAAGGATTTTTTTTATTGCTGTTTTTTTTTTTTACTCGCACTCTTCCTATCCTAGGTATCTACAAGCTCTGTCCGGGTTATTGAAGATTTACTGCGATGTTTGATGGGCTTTTATACACCTTACTTATTCTCAAAGATTGGGAAAAAGGAGACAATAATCCCGTATTTGATTTATATACTCTGCTTATTCCATCATACGTTTGTGAGTGCATCTGATTTTAACATATTTTTGGTGTTAAGTTTTATCTACACCATTTGTGGTTCCTCTCTATGTTTTTTATTTTTTTTATTTTAGGTTGTGTATTTGTATCTATGTATGTATTTCTGAAGATCCAGAGGAATCTTCACACTACCTTTTAAGGGGTAACATTTTGCTGTGTTCCCCCTTTTTTTTTTTTTTTTTTTTTTTTTACCACCGGTGTTGTGTGCCATAGGGGTAACACTGTTGTTGTTTTTTAGATGAAGGGAAAATGCATCCTCTTGATAGTGATAAAGATGTCATATTAAAATCATCTTATTAATTAATTTATTTACTTTTTAATGTGGCGGGTGTGTTGCAAGACCTGATTCACTAACATTCACTCCCCCTTAAACCACTGAGGATTTTTTTTGCCGGCTAGCATATAACCAGATATGGATTTAAGCTGTTCGGCAGTATCCAGGCAGCCAGAAATCCAGTGGACATTCATACTAATATTTGGCAGGATTTGGATATTAGATTATACTGGCCTATTTTTGCTAATCCATACCAGAGGCTTTCACTATAGTGAACAACCCTGGAAAGGTGTACACAGACTGCTTTTCAGTGTCTGAATTACATTTTGAGTTTTCTGACCAACCTATTGTCTGTTGCGCCTCTATTCTTATTCCCACTGCTTTAAGGTGTGTTTAGCTAAAAAAAAAATTATTGGATTTACTGTGAGAACTGATTTCTGTGAGAAAGTCCAAAAGGCGTATCTATAAACAATTTAATTGCTTTTGTCAAACCAGAAATTCCTAAGTTGAAGGCCATCAAACTGATATAATTGTGTGCTGCTTTGATTGATAATGCAGAAAAGTTAATAGATAAAAGATTTGACATTTTTGTCCTTGTACACGCTGATACTTCTCAGATATATCACTTATAACTATTTTATTATAGGTGAGGACTTAAAACCATTTTTTTTAAAACAATTTCACTTTGGGCTGACCAAAGGAAATAATGGTTGCTTAGAATAAAATGTGACAAATATACCACAACATATTAATGAAGGCATATTTATTATAAAACAAACATACAATGCAAGTTCCTTTCTGTACAAAGTAACTGAAAAACTGGATGTAAAAGCTAACTTTCTAAGAGCTATGAGCCGCAACATTCCATTTTTTTCAACATTATATTTGTATTGTGCAACATTCAAAATTTTCCTAAATTGCATAAATTATTTTGAATTTCAACTACTTTGAATGTTTAAAGGAACACTATAGTCACCTAAATTACTTTAGCTAAATAAAGCAGTTTTAGTGTATAGATCATTCCCCTGCAATGTCACTGCTCAAATCACTGTCATTTAGGAGTTAAATCACGTTGTTTCTGTTTATGCAGCCCTAGCCACACCTCCCCTGGCTATGATTGACAGAGCCTGCATGAAAAAAAAAATGGTTTCACTTTCAAACAGATGTAATTTACCTTAAATAATTGTATCTCAATCTCTAAATTGAACTTTAATCACATACAGGGGGCTCTTGCAGGGTCTAGCAAGCTATTAACATAGCAGGGGATAAGAAAATCTTAATTAAACAAAACTTGCAATAAAGAAAGCATAAATAGGGCTCTCTTTACAGGAAGTGTTCATGGAAGGCTGTGCAAGTCACATGCAGGGAGGTGTGACTAGGGTTCATAAACAAAGGGATTTAACTCCTAAATGGCAGAGGATTGAGCAGTGAGGCTGCAGGGGCATGTTCTATACACCAAAACTGCTTCATTAAGCTAAAGTTGTTCATGTGACTATAGTGTCCCTTTAACTCATGTGTGTAGCCTCTAGCTAGCTCTAGCATGTAAACCATTAATTAAGTCATTTAGGGCCTCATAAAGATTGAAGACTTATAAAAATGTTAAAACATCTAATGCATACATAATGTTTAAAAGCTCCGTATAAACCACAGCCCTAAAACATGTTTTATTATTTTCAGACCCAATTTCTGAACATTAGTTTAGCAAAAGCTTGCTATCTTATAGACAATCTTGTAAATGTGCAACAAAGCAACAATTGTGTATAAATGTCTTAACTTTTCATCTACTTCGCGAAAGAAAGTAGTCCAGAAAATTTAACTCACCCTCATTTATACTCAAGGAATGATACTAGACTGTAAAGTAATGAATTTCTTCGCCGATGCCATTGGCCACTCATTTAACATATGTGAGTGTGCTAAAAATGTCAGCTCCCCCTGCTTCCAGACACATAAGGAGGTTTTAGTTGGTTATACCTGTCCTACAGTCAGAGAGTAGGGAAGAATAAATGGCCTCTCCAATTTCATTGTTCATTTTAATTACATGTGATACTCAAAAAATTTGAATATCGTGCAAAAGTTCATTTATTTCAGTAATGCAACATAAAAGGGGAAACTACTATATGAGATAGACGCATTACATGCAAAACAAGATAGTTTAAGCCGTGATTTGTCAAAAGTGCGATGATTATGGCTTACAGCTCATGAAAACCCTAAATCCACAGTCTCAGTAAATTAGAATATTGTGAAACAGTGCAATTTTCTAGGCTCACAGTGTCCCACTCTCATCAGCTAAGTAAGCCATAACACCTGCAAAGGGTTTCTGAGCCTTTAAATGGTCTCTCAGTCTGGTTCAGTAGGAATCACAATTATGGGGAAGACTGCTGACCTGACAGTTGTGCAGAAAACCATCATTGACACCCTCCATAAGGAGGGAAAGCCTCAAAAGGTAATTGCGAAGGAAGTTGGATGTTCCCAAAATGCTCTATCAAAGCACATTAATAGAAAGTTATGTGGAAGGGAAAAGTGTGGAAGAAAAAGGTGCACAAGCATCATGGATGACCACAACCTGGAGAGGATTGTCAGGAAAAGGCCATTCAAAAGTGTTGTGGACTTTAGCAAGGAGTGGACTGAGGCTGGAGTCAGTGCATCAAGAGCCACCACACACAGATGGATCCTGGACATGGGCTTCAGATGTCATATTCCTCTTGTCAAGCCGCTCCTGAACAACAAACAACGTCAGAAGCGTCTTACCTGGGCTAAAGAAAAACAGACCTGGTCTGTTGCTCAGTGGTCCAAAGTCCTCTTTTCTGATAAGAGCAACTTTTGCATCTCATTTGGAAACCAAACAACGTCAGAAGTGTCTTACCTGGGCTAAAGAAAAACAGACCTGGTCTGTTGCTCAGTGGTCCAAAGTCCTCTTTTCTGATGAGAGCAACTTTTGCATCTCATTTGGAAACCAAGGACTCAGAGTCTGGAGGAAGAATGGAGAGGCACACACTGCAATATGCTTGAAGTCCAGTGTGAAGTTTCCACAGTCTGTGTTGATTTGGGGAGCCATGTCATCTGATGGTGTTGGTCCACTGTGCTTCATTAAGTCCAGGGTCAACGCAGCCGTCTACAAGGAGATTTTGGAGCACTTCATGCTTCCTTTCGCAGACAAGCTTTATGGGGATCATGACTTCATTTTCCAGCAGGACTTGGCACCTGCCCACACTGCCAAAAGCACCAAAGCCTGATTCAATGTCCATGGGATTACTGTGCTTAATTGGCCAGCAAACCCGCTTGACCTGAACCCCATAGAGAATCTATGGGGCATTGCCAAGAGAAAGATGAGAGACATGAGACCGAACAAAGCAGAAGAGCTGAAGGCTGCTATTGAAGCATCCTGGTCTTCCATAACACCTCAGCAGTGCCACAGGCTGATAGCTTCCATGCCACGCTGCATTGAGGCAGTAATTGCTGCAAAAGGTGCCCAAACCATGTACTGAGTCCATATGCATGCTTATACTTTTCAGAGGTCCGATATTGTTCTATGTACACTCCTTGTTTTATTGATTGCGTGTAATATTCTAATTTACTAAGATTGTGGATTTGGGGTTTTCATGAGCTGTAAGTCATAATCATCACACTTATGACAAATCACGGCTTGAACAATCTTGCTTTGCATGTAATGCGTGTATCTCATCTATAGTTTCCCCCTTTTTACGTTGCATTACTGAAATAAATTAACTTTTGCACGATATTCAAATTTTTCGAGTATCACCTGTAAGCATTCCAGAGACAGAAATCAATAACAAAACACCTTTTGAAAAATTTTAGTTTAGAAATATGATTTTACTGTAGTTGGGGATCGCTCTCAAGCACAGACATTACTTATAAGCATCTATTTCCAATATGTGCATCTATTTAAATATGTATATATTGTTTTCCACACCTATATGAGAAAAAATATATATTTGTGCTTGTATAGTAACATTTCTGAACCTGTTTGAAAACCTGCAAGATAAAGAACACTGCGTCTACAACTCTAAAGAGATTACATTTACATAATTTTCATTTTTAAGCTTATCTAAATAGCACTCTATACTCAACAGTGCTGTTTTGTTATACATTTATGTGCTAGTTATGCATCCCTTGCTTCAAAGAAATGTTATGCCAATATTTTTTTCAAACAAGAATAGGTAGTAAGGGGGGGACAAAGGAAAAATCTTGGATAAAGATGCATTATTGTAACAAGTTAAAGTAAAAATGCTTGTGTTAGCTTTTCAAAATTAATTTCCTACAATCCTACCTTTTCGGCAAATTCTGCAACTAAGCTGATTCACCCCATTTTCATAAGTCACTAACTTCCTTCCTTTTACTGGGCAGTGACCAATCAAATATTTCCCATAGAAAAGCAGTGTGAACACATTGAGCCCATTTGGAAGCTGAAACACGTACATGAAAATAGATGTTAATCTATATATGCCATATATGCTATATGTGCTATATATTATTAAATAATTAAATATGTTATAGTTGACAAATTATATTTTGATTTCTTCCTTCTTTATCTTACTTCTCTAATCTCACACAGGAAGCTGGTTTGCACTAGCAGGCAATTAATCAAGCACAAGATAGGTCTGAAAATTAAGCCTATTTTCAGGATGTGTGTAGGGAGGGTGTCTGAGTGGCAGGCAGAGGAGGTGTGGCTGGGGCTGCATAATCAATGTGATTTAACTCCTAAATGGCAGAGAATTGTGCAGTGAGACTGCAGGGGCATGATCTGTGCCCTAAATTTCTTTATTAAACTAAAATTATTTTGGTGTTTAAAGTATTCCTTTAAATAGTTTCTTAAATGTGGAATAAATAGTGCTATGAAGGATACATTCCAATGTTGTTGGTCTACATCCAAAACTACTGCCGCACATGTTTTAAATTGAAAATCCCTGTGCTTTTGGCAGCCAAGTGTTTGTTTTTTATTTCATTTACTCAACAGTCCTTATATAGAACTATTATCCTGAACAGTTTACACATTTAGTCACAAATCCTATGGAGGGCTATAGACAAAGAATATATAGAGAACACTCTTACTAGAAGCTAACATTCAAACGGCAAGTATCGCAGTAAGCAGAATAAACCTTGTCATAGATATGACAATGTATTACTACAAATATGTATTTCCTTTTCTTTTTTTTTTTACCTCATTGCTGTTTTCTCAGCAAACTGTCCATTAGAGACAATTGGCAATGAATTTGTAAATGTTATGCAACGATAGCCTAACTCATTGACAAATTGGATATATTTTTTTCATTTTGGCTATTTGTACATACAGTCTGAAGCTCTTGTTTCAATTTTACTCAGTTCAAGGTTTAGTGAATAAACCATTGGTTATCTTTGTAGCATAAAGAGTGTCCGAACCAGTAGTGGGCAAATCTTCCCAGACATATCCAAACACAGTCTGAGGTCACTTTTATTCATGACTGGACATTTTATGTAACTTATCGTGTGAGTACACACTCTTCAATTCTGATTCGTGTTTGCAATAAAATTTCAATATGGTTCCACAGAAGAAATGTGTTTATGCAACTAAGGACATAACAATCTTGAGACTTTGTAAATGTTATGTCGTTCTAAAATGAGTATGGTGGATGCGATGTTTGCACATAGCCCTGTGCTGATAAAATGGCTGACCGGGGGCAGAGCCTGCAAGGAACCCCTATTATTTTGTGTAATTTATTATAATTTGCATATTTAGTATTAATGTATCATTAGCCCTACTTTTCTCTTTGAGACAATTTTAATTTCAAGTAAAAATATTTTCTTGTAATCCTGTCTCTTCTACAAACGCTTTTGTGTAAAACTGTTTCAAATGTTTTATCAAAATCTAAAAGTAGATCCATATTTTATTTACCTCTTCATACACAATTGTTAGACTGGGATATTCAAATCTTCATAAAGCTGTGTTAATTCCTAGTAGCAATATCGTTATTCAAAAAGTATTTATAAATATTTCATCGTATCTCTTTTTTCCCCACCACAGGTGTTAAATTCACATTTTTTCCACATTGTGAATGAATTTCTCTCCTTATCAGATAGAAGCTCCCCAACTGTTGTACGCCAATTATTTGGTATCTTGCCCGATGAACGAATTTTCAACCCTCTTTTATGCTTTCCCTTGTTACCCTTATAGTACCTACCTTTACCTATTTTTTATTTCTGCAATTTCTTTTCTCACTTTCTTCCTCCGTGTTTTGGCATGTTAACCTTTTCTTTGTGAAAGTCTACTGTATCTTTTATCTTTCTGCTTTGTAATTTGAATGCTTTGGTTGTTGAAAAAATACTGTTATAAAATAAATTTATTTTATATACGGGGAGAAATTGCTATATCGGATTTTGTCACATATACTGAAATTTAAAAAGATGAAAGTGTCAAATGAGAATTTTTTTTTTGTTCTAAGGAATTTAATTTAAAGTAAAACAATTACAATTAAAACAAATAGAATGGCTAGCTGAGTCTGTTAAACTAAAACATGAAACAGTTAATTTACAACCTCAATTAATATATGACATATATTTCTTAATGTTTTTCTATATTCTTTACTTTTTATTTGTTTTAATTCATTATTTGTTAGGTCTTATAATGAAACTGTCATAAAATAATTATTGCATTCTTCATAAGATATTGTCAATATAATGGAATTGTGTTCTAAATATGTTAGGGCTGATTATGAAATGAGTGTCTTTTTATGTAATTTTTTTTATATCATGTGGCCTTCAAAATCCATGTGTGTTCTTGAATAGATCTTTTAAAAACAAGTGTTCAAAGTAACAGTTTCTGCAATCTGATTTAGAATGAAGAAAGATGATAAGAAAAGAAGAAAGGAATAATCTTTCATAAAAGTTTGTGTTTATTAGTTTGCATCACAAAGCTCTAGAAATCCCAACTTCTGAAAGAAAACCAAAGGTTTGGGAATATGTGATGCCTTGTGAATAACAGACAGGCAAAAAAGTAAAATAGTAAAATAAATAAAAAAAAAGGGAAAAAAAAGTTACACTAAAAATCAATGAAAGCAACTGTTGCATAAGAGAAATACTCAAGCTCCAAATTGGTGGGAAAAACAAAAATAAAACTCTACTGCATTATATAGGGGAATTATTTTGACTAAGGAACTGATTGAATGGACATAGGCATCTATCTGAACATCCATAAAAATTGTGGTAAACAAAGATATGGAATGAAGTCCAGGTCTATATCTTAAAAAGAAAAGAGTAAAGTGTGTCAGCGCTTCTCGTGAAAGAACCAAAGATAGAGGGGTGCATATTAAGGTGTGTCCCCTTATACACCTATAGTAATAAAAATGGTATATAAAAGGATAATACACCCCAAAAAAGTGATCACACATCAAATGCTAAACACAGTATGATAAACACAAATCTAGTTGAGCGATCTACAAAAGATAAATGGAAAAACACATAGTGCTCACTGTATAAAATAAACTATTTGTGAGAACAAGTGAAATAAAACTCACATAGCAGAGAGCCATATTCGGCTCTATAGATGAGGCTCCAGGGTGCCTATACAGGCTGTGAGGTAGATGCGGAAGAGATCGATAGTCCAGAAATAACACATTTATTGGACATATAAAGGGGACAAAAACACATTTGCATTGCCAGCAGGGTATCAAATACAGTAAAAAAGTATGGCACCGCAAAAAACACAAATAAAATGAATAAATAATATAAATACAATTTGGAAGTCCCAAAGGATAGCAACAGATGCGCTTTGACCCTCTCAGGGGTCTTCCTCAATGCTGACTGTCTCTTGTCAGTTCGTGGTTATATACCTCTTAGCCAAAATCGCCAAAATCCACAACAGGTTAGTTCCGGGTATGAAGTCACTTCCGTTTTTTTGCATAGTGGTAAAGTCACTATAGTGTATAGTCACAATGTGAATTTGGCATATCCGGTATAAAAATCCCAGAGTATGGGCAAAGGTAAAAAGGTCCATATTATTGAAGGGCAAAAAATGTTAAACAGATAATATGGTCAATAATATGGACAATAATATGGACCATTTCATCTTTCTCCTTATAGAGGTGCATTGAATCAATCCATCACAATGGTGGGCATTCCGCATCTCCATGCAGAGCGTAGTGATGCTGAGTGTCAGTCCTGCAATCTTTACAAGACCGGACCCAGGAAGACCCTTTTGAGGTGTTACATTGACAGCCGCTAGAGTTGTTACTAGGCAGCAATATAAACACTGCTTTGTCTCTGAAAAAGAGGCTGAAAACAAGAGAAGCACTACATTAAGCTTGTGTTAAAAAGAGAGAAAAAAAATATGACTAGGTGAATGGCAGTCTCATTTTAGTCGAGCAGTATTTAGCAAAGTAATGCTGCTATTTTACTAGTCATGTTATTAAAAATCAGTTTCTGCCTCTCATCAAATCCACAGTCAATTCATATACAGTTTGATATGTTCCCAATTTGCTATACTTCGGATTGATTTATGATTATAGTTTAGCAGAAATCAAATCGTTCCAGAGAGTTTGTACAACTAGAGCCAATCTTCAAATGTACATTCAAATGTACTTAACATGAGAGCACATAAACTTCTGAACTGGTGTTTTGCATATTATTTGGCCATTGTATATGACTTTTACATTTCTACAGTACTTTTTCTGCACTATTTATTGTATTTTTTCCAAAGATGGCAAGATGATGGATACTGTATAATAACTAATCTTTCAGTGTTACTTACTAAGGTGAGAATTGTCTGTAATTCAGAGTCAATTCCAAATTTAAGGCCAAAATAGTTGAACTGGATTCATTGCTGACTTGGAGATGTTTTTTTCATTTCAACTACTGTCATAGATGAAATTCTCTTTGAATTCACAACATTTCTCACATTGGTAAATAACCCTGTGTATATTTCTGCAAAAGAAAATATTAGTTAAAAAAAAAAAAACACAAAAAAAAAATACACACAGTGTATTTAGTTATAAATTATGGATCACTCTTTCTGTGGTAAAGATCGTACACTTGTGTGTTCACTGAAAATGTACTTTATTATTATAAATCTTAAAAAAATTGAAAACCCAAGGACAGAGTACAGAATATTTGATAAAGTCCTAACCTCAACATCTGAGGAAAGGGATTTAGGGGTAATTATTTTAGATGACTTAAAGGTAGGCAGACAATGTAATAGAGCAACAGGAAATGCTAGCAGAATGCTTGGTTGTATAGGGAGAGGTATTAGCAGTAGAAAGAGGGAAGTGCTCATGCCATTTTACAGAACACTGGTGAGACCTCACTTGGAGTACTGTACACAGTACTGGAGACCGTATCTTCAGAAGGATATTGATACCTTAGAGAGAGTTCAAAGAAGGGCTACTAAACTGGTTCATGGATTGCAGGATAAAACTTACCAGGAAAGGTTAAAGGAACTTAACATGTAGAGCTTGGAGGAAAGACGAGACAGGGGGGATATGATAGAAACATTTAAATACATAAAGGGAATCAACACAGTAAAGGAGGAGACTATATTTAAAAGAAGAAAAACTACCACAACAAGACGACATAGTCTTAAATTAGAGGGGCAAAGGTTTAAAAATAATACCAGGAAGTATTACTTTACTGAGAGGGTAGTGGATGCATGGAATAGCCTTCCAGCTGAAGTAGTAGAGGTTAACACGGTAAAGGAGTTTAAGAATGCGTTGGTTAGGCATAAGGCTATCTTAACTATAAGAAAAGGCCAGGCACTAATGAAACTATTTAGAAAATTGGGCAGACTAGATGGGCCAAATGGTTATTATCTGCCCTCACATTCTATGCTTCTATAACAAACTGATTTCAATGAATAAACTTGAGATCTGTTTTGTTCATATGTTGGCTTTGGAAAATCAGCTTTTTTAATTAATTGCTTTACTCTGTTTTGTATTTATTTATATGGTGAGGAGGTGAAAGAGATGTAAAAGGTACACGCACATAGTTACAAAGACTTACAATAATGAAGTCACTTTTTATATGTATTTATTTATTTATTTATTTGTTATTTTACTAAATCTTTTCCTGCCATTTATGTAATGTATATACCAGAAACATTGGTGTGCTGCCATGGATATGGCCAGGAAATATATATATATATATAATATATATTCCAACAAAGAACAGCCGCTCACCGGTCTTATAAAAGTCCAAAATTTATTGAATAGAGTTAAAAAGAGACCAACGTTTCAGTCCCAGCTCGGGACACATAGACACATACACATTAGACACATACAGTATAATATGTGTGTGTGTGCGTATCAATATATATACTGAACAAAATTATAAACGCAACACTTTCGTTTTTGCCTCCATGTTTCATGAACTGACCTCTAAGACCTAAGACTTTTTCTATGTACACAAAGGCCTATTTCTCTCAAATATTGTTCACAAATCTGTCTAAATATGTGATAGTGAGCACTTCTTCTTTGCCGAGATAATCCATCCACCTCACAGGTGTGGCATATTAAGATGCTGATTAGACAGCATGATTATTGCAAAGGTGTTCCTTAGGTTGGCCACAATAAAATGTGCAGTTTTATCACACAGCACGATGTCACAGGTGTTGCAAGTTTTGAGGGAGCGTGCAGTTGGCATGCTGAATGCAGGAATGACCACCAGAGCTGTTGACCGTGAATTGAATGTTCATTTCTCTACCATAAGCCATCTTCAAAGGTGTTTCAGAGAATTTGGCAGGACATCCAACTGGCATCACAACCGCAGACCACGTGTAACCACACCAGCCCAGGACTGCCACATCCAGCATTTTCACCTCCAAGATCGTCTGAGACCAGCCACCCGGACAGCTGCTGCAACAATCGGTTTGCATAACCAAAGAATTTCTACACAAACTGTCAGAACCCGTCTCAGTGAAGCTCATCTGCATGCTCGTCGTCCTCATCGGGGTCTCGACCTGACTGCAGTTCGTCGTCGTAACCGATTTGAGTGGGCAAATGCTCACCTTTCGATGGCACCTGGCACTTTGGATAGGAGTTCTCTTCACGGATGAATCCCGGTTTTCACTGTACTGGGCAGATAGCAGACAGCGTGTATGGCGTTGTGTAGGTGAGAGGTTTGCTGATGTCAACGTTATGGATCGAGTGACCGATGGTGGCGGTGGGGTTATGGTATGGGCAGGCATATATTATGGACAACAAACACAGGTGCATTTTATTGATATACCGTGACGAGATCCTGAGGCCCATTGTTGTGCCAAATAATCCACGACCATAACCTCATGTTGCAGTATGATAATGTACAGCCCCATGTTGCAAGGATCTGTACACAATTCCCGGAAGCTGAAAACATCCCAGTTCTTGCATAGCCAGCATACTCATCGGACATGTCACCCATTCAGCATGTTTGAGATGCTCTGGATCGGCGTATACGACAGCGTGTTCCAGGTTCTGCCAATATCCAGCAACTTCGCACAGACATTGAAGAGGAGTGGACCAACATTCTACAGGTCGCAATCAACAACCTGATTAACTCTATGCGAAGGAGATGTGTTGCAAATGGTGGTCACATCAGATACTGACTGGTTTTCGGACCCCCCCAGATACTCCCAATACAGTAAAACTGCACATTTTAGAGTGGCCCTTTATTGTGGCCAGCATAATGCACACCTGTGCAATAATCATGCTGTCTTATCAGCATCTTGAAATGCCACACCTGTGGGGTGGATGGATTATCTAGGCAAAAGAGAAGTGCTCACAAACACAGATTTAGACAGATTTATGAACAATATTTGAGACAAATAGGCCTTTTGTGTACATAGAAAAAGTTTTAGATCTTTGGGTTCAGCTCATGAAAAATGGGGGCAAAAACAAAAGTGTTGCGTTTATAATTTTGTTCAGTGTGTATATATATATATATATATATATATATATATATATATATACATACACACACATATTATACTGTATGGGTAGCTCCTCCCTAGCCCCAATTAGACAGGAACTAATTAAAAAATAAGGGTATAAGTACCCCCTCCCACCACCTCCTCCCTCAGTCATTTTGTTCCTGTCCTATCCCTATAGGACATATAGTCATTCAAGACTACAGGGGGGGGGGGGTTGAACCGTCCATTCATTTGTTTCTTACAATGCCATGGGACCTCGTGTCCCAGCCTGACATTGAGGCCTTCAGACAGACCGTGGACTGATCCTCAGTGGCACCCACGAGATTTTCCCCCGGTCCATCTGCCTCACCTGAGTCACAGGGGAAATTAGACGGGGACCTACGGGCCCTGCTGCCGAACCTCATTACCAAGGCGGACTTAGAGGCACTTTCCCACCACCTCAGCCGGGTGATCCTCGATGAACTAGCCCAAGTGAAGGCCGACGTGGCAAACACAGACACCAGACTGTCAGTCAAGGAAACAGAAACCAGGGCCCTCCACTCTGAAGCTGATGCCGTGTGCTCCGCAATTATAGGCTGCGAATCGAACCTGGCCCACCTTACCACATGGGTTGACGCAGGAGCCGCAGGCTGAACCTCATGGTCTGGGGGGTTAAAGAGATGGGTCCGTCCGAAAACATACCTGATATCCTATGCACGGTCTTCAGCCACGCACTGGGAGGCCAACAGATCACTAGACTAGGCTTAATCAGAGCACATCGGGGGGAGCCATATACAACCCTACGTAGTGCAGACAGACTAATATGGAGACCTGCTCTCAGGAGACAACCAGTGGGTGGAGCAATGAACATAGGATGCTGCGGGCATTATATCACTCATAGGCCACAAAAGCGAGGGCTTAGGGAGAGTGGGGCGGGAAGCCAGCAGGTGGGGAGGAGGGACTGGGGGGGAGGGATCAGGAGGGAGGAGGGGAGGGGGAGACGAGGGGGAGGAGAGGAAACTAAAAAAAAAGGGGGAAAAAACTGGGAGAAAAATACGGGGAAATAGGGGAAAGAAAACCTCACAAATCAATTTGACTGTTAAAGGGTTGGAGACCACAGGAAACAACGGGGAGGGCTAAGAGCAGAGGGAGATTAGAAATTTGCAAGGACTGAACAAATAGGGAAAGAAACACTGAGAGGGGTGGGACAGAGTGGGAACGAGACAGAAAGAAAGGAAAGAGTGGGAGACAGGCCACCTAGGGATCTTCCCATGTATTAACGGCTGATGCATAAGATACATATCTACACCTAATGCTGTCTAATATGAATGCAACCCCTACTCACTAGACAGCGACCACTGGCTTAGGGCCATGGCCTCACTGGCCCTCCTCCACAATAGCACACTACAAGGCTGACCCCCCACTTGACCGTCAGAAACCAACATACACCGCGTAGCCATCCCACTACAACTCACTTGATGCTCACTCATACACCAGTGTAGGACCCTCCTAGGGGGGTCTGCCTTGACATTGGCAGGCGGGCATTCCCTCCAATGGCCATTGGAGTAACTAAGTGACCTCCATTTGTTTAAATATGCATAGGGATTTAGGAGAGATCACAGGTAACTTTTTCTTTGTTTTTTACTCTATTTATTAGGGCTGATGTGTACTGTGGTCACTGCTGCCGGCCAGGAGTGATGGGAGTGAGCGCAGGATTGATCTTTTTGTATTTGTATTCACTTTTTGTATCACACAGCTTTGTTGCGATGCTGCCGCCCATACCATGTGTTCCCTATTAAGGGTTAATAAGTTTATAGGGGTCTCTGTCTCATTAGAGATATCTTTGCCGGAAGCTCAAGGAAGCAAGGTGAAGGGTCAGTGTAGGACCCGCCTAGGGGGGTCTGCCTTGATGTTGGCAGACGGGCATTTCCTCCAATGGCCATTGGAATAACTAAGTGACCTCCATTTGTTTAAATATGCATAGGGATTTAGGAGAGAGCGCAGGTAACTTTTTCTTTGGATGTTAATATATATCTATATCTATCTATCTATCTATCTATCTATCTATCTATCTATCTATATATATATATATATATATATATATATATATATATATATATATATATATATACACACACATTCTACATATATATATTTACCTAATCCAAAAATAATAAAGTGTGCTGTACCTTTTAAAACACTTAATATGTGTAAAACCTAAAATTCCATTACATATAATATACCAATATTTTAAAGTGCATTTGCAATATCCAACATGTGAAAATATAAATCCAAAGGAGGAGGTACACACTTACAGATAATAACTGTAGGATGCAGCAATGGCGCTGATTACCCTTCGGGGTGATATACAAAGCAAACACAAGAAAGAAACATAGGGTAGTATGCAATAAAAATAAAGGTTAAAATAAGAAAAAATAACACTCACAATGGTAGAGCAGTGTAAGTCTGCTCTAACTGTGCTGGCATCAGTCCTCTTATCTCAGGACTTAGAGACCTTGTTAGAATCAGGACAACAACTGGATCCTTCAGTAATACTTTATTTGTAAAAATACATATAAAGTCATTCAAAGTGATATAGCTCTTTTTGCCCGTGTAGGAGATATCCCCCAAATCAAAACGGTCGCCACAAATACAGCTGAAACTCACCGGTTTCCAGACTGAACTACCGCAGGCAAACACTTCCGGGTTTCGGAGCGATCACGTGGTGACGTCGTGCGTGATGACGCGTTTCGCCCGATCGGCTTCCTCAGATCACATACTGGATCCTGCTGTCCTATCGTTTTTATGCCTGCCTCTCTGGGCGTGTTTTGTTCAAAGTCTCAGTTCATTGGGCATAATTACAAGCCTACTAATGAATAAATCAGTTCTCAATCCGATCATTATACAAGGGTATATCACCTAAACATTTAACTCAAATGGAGGAAAAGCAATATAAGTTACCAATATCACTATACTATAAACAGTATAAAAGAAATATATTTACAGTAAGACCTACATCATATACCAAAAATCATCAAATACATTATTACAGAAAGATTAATTACTTATAAATAACCTCTCAGATACAGATAATTATACTGAACATCCTCTTACCATATATAATGTCAGCAATATGAGACACCCACATCCTACTTAATAAAATAAAGATAAAACATAACAATTAGTGCATAATAGTGATATATTAAAAATGCATAAAAATTCATATATTTATTTACATGAAGTTAAAAAGGTCAAATTCAATATTAAGACCCTTTGATTCTAGAGTTCCCAGCTTGTGGACCCATTTCATCTCTTCTCTACCTATATGCTGTATATGGTCTCCACCTCGCCAGGATTTTTTAACCTCTTGTATCCCTACAAAAGTTAATCCACTCGGATCTTTATTATGATATTTTTTAAAGTGAGCGGAAACACTATGTAATTCAAAACCTTTTCGTATGTTATTAACATGTTCATTGATCCTTTTATGTAGCGGACGAATCGTTCTTCCTACATACTGAAGTCCGCATGGACAAATTAGTAGGTAGATAATATTCTTACTAAAACACGTAATAAAATCTTTAACATTAAATTCATAATTAGAATGTTTGCTTTTGAATTTATTGATACCTTTAAGGGTCCTATGTTTACTACATTTACATCCTACGCATGTCCCACATGAATAAAAACCTTTTTTATTGATATTTAAAAACGTTTCTGGTGTTTCTCTTTTAGGATGAAAAAACGTAAGAACTTGTTTTAAATTAGTAGCACCTCTGAATGTGATATACAGTTTTTGTGGAATAATCTTGTTCAATTCTGTATCTTTCTTTAAAAGGTGACAATGCTTATTTATAATGGATTTGATTTTCTGTGAGTCCCTATTAAAATCTAAAACCAAAGGTTGAAGTGTATTATCACTATTTTTTATATTGCTATTTTTAAGGAGTAGGGTTTCTTGATCTAATTTATTTACCTCCTCATAAGCTTTTAGTAGCAATTCACTGGGGTATTCTTTTTGAGAAAATGTTTCCATTATGATTTTCGCTTGTTCCTCAAATTTATCACTATATGTACAATTTCTTCGTATTCGTTGTAATTGGCCTTTGGAAATGTTATTAAGCCACGGAGTATAGTGTCCACTGTTATACAGTAAGTAGCTATTAGCATCTACTTTTTTTTTTTTTTTTATTTGTTTTTAAAATATTGTCCTCAACATAAATTTCCAAATCTAAAAAGTTAATATTAGACATACTAAAATTGCTAGTTAGCTGTATTCCCCAGGTGTTATAGTTTATATCTTTTAAAAAGGTTTCTAAATCTTCTTGGGAACCTCTCCATATGAAAAACAAATCATCGATGTACCTTCTATATGAGACCAGGTTCGTCCCCCACGCTCTGTGACCATAAATAACTTCATCTTCCCAACCTGACATAAACAGGTTGGCATAGCTGGGGGCGAACCTGGTCCCCATAGCTGTACCCTGTTTTTGTAAATAAAATTTGGAATTAAACATGAAATAATTATTCTCTAAAATCCATTTAATACTGTCTATAATAAAATTGATATGTTCATTTGTCAATGTTCCTGATGTTAGTAAACATTTACGTATTGTTTTACAGCCTAATATGTGAGGAATAGATGTATAAAGTGCAGATACATCTGAGGTAACCAAGAAATACCCATCTGTCCACTGTACATTTTTAAGAGCCTTAATCATATCTGTAGTGTCTTTTGTATATGAAGGCATATTTTTTACTATATTCTGTAGCCATACATCTACATACTTAGAAAGATTACATGAAATCGAGCCTATCCCAGACACAATGGGTCTTCCAGGGGGATGGTTCAGATTTTTATGCACTTCGGTAGTGTATAAAAAATAGGTATTCTAGGAGACTCTATTTTAAGAAATTTATATTCTTTTTCATTTAGAATACCTTCTTCCTTACCTCTATCCAATAGGATATCAAGAGACAATTTTATGTCTGAGGTGGGATCTTTCTTCAGTTCTACATATATTTCCTTTTCTTCTAATTGGCAGTGGCATTCTTTCAAATAATCTGATGTATTTTGGATTACTATACTACCTCCTTTATCCGCTGGTTTTATAATGATTTCTTTATTGTTTCTTAGTTGTTGTAAGGCCCTATATTCACTGGGATTTAGGTTTCCTTGAAATTTTCTCTTGCGATTGTCATTTCATAATTTTTCAAAATCCTCAATTACAGATTTCTCGAACATATCAATGGCACTAGTTCTATAATTTCTCGGGTAAAAGTTTGACTTGTTTTTTAACCCCTTAAGGACCAAACTTCTGGAATAAAAGGGAATCATGACATGTCACACATGTCATGTGTCCTTAAGGGGTTAAAGTAGTGTGGGTATCGCACTTCCTGGGATCAGCGAATGTATTAATTTCAAAAAATCTTTTTATGGTAAGAGTTCTAGAATATTTTAGTATGTCTACATATGCAGAAAAGGAGTTGAAACTCTTACTGGGGCAAATTTTACCCCTTAAGGACACATGACATGTGTGACATGTCATGATTCCCTTTTATTCCAGAAGTTTGGTCCTTAAGGGGTTAAACCCTTATTTAAAATATGAATTTCATCTCTATTAGGTACACATTTTGATAAATTAATTACTCCCTCCAGTTTGACATCCTTCCTCTTTTTCCGTCGTTGTAATCTAATTCCTCCTCTACATCCTCTCTGTCTCTTCTCCTTTTCAGGGGAGAAAAAGACACTTTCCCTCTCGGTTTCTCTAAAAAAATCGTCCTGTCTTTGAGCCTGGGCTAAAGGGTCATACCTATTGCGTAGCTCTATCTCTCTGTTTTTATTTGTAATGGGACTGATGCCAGCACAGTTAGAGCAGACTTACACTGCTCTACCATTGTGAGTGTTATTTTTTCTTATTTTATCTTGTATTTTTATTGCATACTACCCTATGTTTATTTCTTGTGTTTGCTTTGTATATCATCCCGAAGGGTAATCAGCGCCATTGCTGCGTTTGGATTTATATTTTCACATGTTGGATATTGCACATGCACTTTAAAATATTGGTATATTATATGTAATGGAATTTTAGGTTTTACACATATTAAGTGTTTTAAAAGGTACAGCGCACTTTATTATTTTTGAAATGTATATGTAGTGATATTTGGAGCTATTTCTCACTTTAAGGTGCAGCTTTCAAGTTTATAAATACTGTTTCACTAAATATAGATATTCTTGATCACTATAATCACATAGAGCCTTTCTTTTGCTTGTAATTATTATTTTTTTAATATATATTTACCTATTAATTTTACATAATTACATTATTTTATTAATTATAAATTGAAGGATCTGCCTGACAACCCAGGCAGACAGTCCAGAGAATTTAATTGATAATCTCTATATTTAACACCGTAACTTTCCAAAACACCATAAAACCTTTACATGGGGAGGTATTGTTATATTCAGGAGACTTTGCTGAACACAAATATGCGTGTTTTAAAAAGTAAAACTTATCACGATGATGATATCACCAAGTGCAGTTGTTTTAAAAAAAAACAAAAAAAAAACGCTAACTATGGCCAGCGTTCATGGCTACTAGTGGCTACTACAAAAGACTGGAATACCCCATTTTGAATACCCTGGGTTGTCTAATATTTCAAATTGTATGTCATGGTGGGGTTAATTTTCATTTCTTTTTTTTATTTATTTTATTTTTGTATAGTTTTTGTTTGACATAAAGTTGTATACAAACACATACACGTTGTTTAAAGTAAACATTAGAAAGGGCATAAAAGGTAGGGTATACATAAGGCATGAAGATACATGTCTCGTGTCACCTTTTCGTAGCCACAATTATAGTTATACACTATCATATTTTCGTGGCGGAACTTTCAAGTACACAGTATCACTTTTTCATATTATCAGTGTCAAACACCCTATGTCATTTCTAAGCAAAATTTTTGGCACTTGTTCTCACTACTTCAATGTTCGGGGTCCTCATATCATGCAAAGATGGCTCTACGGCTATCCTACTAGTGCTTGTGGTGCTGTGGTTGAGTCTAGTCTCAATAAACTGGTACCAAACCATCTCTACTCCTAGATTGCCGTTTAAGTTACCGGTCTCTTTCCCCGTCTTTTGTGAAGATATAGACTGTATATAGACTGGATATAGCCCGTACCACGCTAGTCTAATCTCTAGTAATATGAAGTGCAGTGTGTTGTGTGTATATACACGGAGTGTCCGCCCGGTGGTGTTGGGTATAATGGCCCTGCATTTCATCTTGTGTGCTGTGGGGTGCCCTCTCCTGTTGTTTTTTCTCTTTTAGATATTGTGCCCATGGTTTCCAGGTGGCGTCAAAGTGATGGTACCTGCCCAGGGCCGTCATCCTCAACTCCTCCATTTTGTGGTAATTTTCATTTCTGGGCTGCCATACCGTCTGCAAGACAACATAGCCAATCTGACAAATAGCAATTTACAAAAACAGAAATTGGCAAATCTTACATTTGACCCTGTAACTTTTCAAATCACCATAAAACCTATACTTGAAAGGTACTGTTGCACTTGTGAGACATTACTCTACACAATTAGTGCAGTAAAATGTGTTATACTGATAATATCATCATTAAATGGCAGTTTATGTGTAAAAAAAATGCAAAAAGAAATATAAACGCAAATTTTGACCAGGGTTTGTGACTAAGTGGCTACTACAAAAGAGTGGACATACTCAATTTTTAATATCATGGGTTGTCTGGGTTCAAATATGTCCCAAATAGGACATGCGTGCATGATGACCAGCTGTAAAAATTCCAAGTTGGAAAACTGGAATGTGCATCCTCCATGTGCCCCCAGAGAACCTGACATACCTATACATGGGTGGTATCACTATACTCAGAAGATGTTGCTAAACACATATTATTATTTGGCAGTAACTCTTAAAGTTCTCAGTACATGTATTGTTTAATTGCTATGTGTGTCATAAAAATCCCCAATTAATTTTTTTTTTTAATTTGGCATAGATTGGTGGTAAACTGGTTGCATGAAAAGAGTCAAAATACCCCAAGTTTAATTCCTTAGATTGTCTTCTTTTCCTGGATTCCTGACAGATATCAGTGTTACAATGTAACTTTCGTTAATTTTGAAAAAAAATGGTTTGGAAATAGCAAAGTGCCACTTGTACTTATTGCCCTATAACTTGCAAAAGAAAGCTAAGAATGCATTAACATTAGGTATTTCTAAACTCAGGACAAAATTTAGAAACTATTTAGCATGGGTGTTTTTTGGCGGTTGTAGATGCGTAACAGATTTAGGGGGCTCAAAGTTAGAAAAAGTGTTTTTTATTTTTTTTCATCATATTTTACAGTTTTATTTATAGTAAATTATATGATATGATGTAAATAATGGTATCTTTAGAAAGACCATTTAATTGCAAGAAGAACTGTATCTAACATGTGTGGGTACAGTAAATGAATAAGAGGAAAATTACAGCTAAACTCAAACACTGCAGAAATGTAAAAACATTACTCTCAGCATTAAGTCTCGGCTAACATATGGAGGGAAAGCTATAATAGCTATATTCATTACTTCATCTGGAAGGAACTATTACACTACGGTAAAGGGAATCCTTGGCAACAATACTTCAGTGGTATATGTATACATGAGCCTAGCTGGCCATGTGTATAATCTATTATTTTGTCCACAGAGTGCTACACAGAACAAGGCTTGTTGTAGATTATATATTCTGAGTTCTGCTCATGTGCAGCCATTTTGTTTTTCGGAATGATATGGCTAGGTGTCAGAAAAAAAGATGTTCCAAGTATTTACTATACTTACCAATTCATAGGTGCATAAAGATTCAAATCACCAGAAACAGAATATATAAAAAAAAACTGGGTTGTTCAAAGTCAGAAGAGGTAAGATGCAATGGAGGAAACATAAATCAAGATTAACTCAAAGTCACATCAGTCAAAAGTGACAATGTCAAATCCTGACAGAAAGTAAAAAATCATAATAGGGTAAGCCACACCAATCAATAATGTTTTCACTTAGGCTCATTTTTTGTAATGATTAACTAAACCACATGCCTAGTAAGCCAGCATATCAGTTATTCTGTAACATTTTAGTAGTAAGTTAGGTAAGTTACCTTATTATTTACGGGTAAGGGGTGGCTGATGATCTCAAGAGTTGGACTGGCCCACTAAGATATTTATTAGAAGCACTCTTTGCATGGTGCTAGTGCCCTCAGTGAGTCTAATAACATGGTCATCCTGGGGTGGCTAGGGACAGCTACCCAGTGTCCCCGTATTGCAGAAGAGCAGGAAGGAACTTTGAAATAGTGGTTGTCAGACTTTGTAATACTGGTTGATTTTGGAGAAGTGACAACTGTATATGAATATTACAGTTTAAGACTAAACGTACTAAATAACAGCAAATCTGTGAGGATTAAAATTATATTTTTATTATATATATATATATATATATATATATATATATATATATATATATATATATATATATATATATATATATAGTCTGTCTTTCACTCACAGTCTATCCATTTAATTAAACCATTCAAAATAAGGTTCTATTCAAAGAATAGTAATGTAATCATATTACAAAGAAATGTTTACAATAATACATATTTCTATGTCTTCTTCGAGATACAGGTTTTGTAATACTGTCTGTCTATTAGCTATAGTTAGCAGACTCATTTGTCTCAAAACGTACACATAGATACAAAGACGTATGGGTTTAAGGCTCAAAATGTTAATTACGTCAAAGAGATCCGTCCATCTGGTGAGGACAGTGCCAACCAACATATGCAGTTGCTGTAAATTGTACACATTTGTTACTGGAATAGTTATCAATGGGGGGAAAAAGTAACAAAATCATCTGGAAAAAAGGGAACAGTGAGATATAAAAAGCAATAAGACAGAAGTCGAAAACTCAGGATAAGAATTAATCAGTTTTGCTAGCATCTAACAGATTGTAGTCCTAGCAGGGTAGAAGACATTTAAAGGTCCTGCTGTGAAACTTCAGCAGACGCCATTGACACAAGATAGAGGTAAGAGTTGGTACACTATTAAACCATTACTGCCTGAAGGAAACAAATCTCAAGAAAAGTTCCAGAACTTTTTTGTCTCATTATTATTTGATAGCAACAATAGTGCTGCATTAATAAAGGTATTAAAACTTGTAAAATAAAATTTTAAAAAATGCAGTGCTGTATATCATATATTGCTTTATTGAAGTTTATTGCAGTGCAATATATTGATTTATATTGGCGTTTCAAAAATGTACTTAAAACCCCCTTCATAAATTAGTTGTATGCAGTTTAAAGAATAGTATAAACAAATATTATTTAATGGAATAGTGAAGCAAATCACAATTTACATTATTTCATAACATGTGTAAATTATATATATATATATGTAATAGATGTAAAAAACAGATAACATTCGTATCGTGTAATACCTTTTTTATTGGACTAACAGAAATTTTTAATGACAAGCTTTTAGGAGAACCTCCCTTTCTCAAGTCTAAAGCATTTCTGTGCAAGACGACACATAGAATTCAAAGATGAGTTGTGATACAGGGGTTAAAGCGTCATGAGTGCATGTAAGACACAGGTTTAATAGAAAATAGACACCATTCTTGCAGAAGATGGTGCTAGAAGGGGGGGGAGTGAAAAAAACATAATTACTTATATTAAGAATGCATGAATTCCCATCCAAGAGTTACAGGATATGCATGAAGGCCTATATCCAGCATACACGGACACATGCACACACTAACACTCACACATGCAATACATAGATCCATACATATGTATATGTATACATACACCTATTCACATATACAGACATGCATGCATGTATATACACACTTTACATACACACACAACTATATATATATATTTGCATATGCATACACATAAACACATTAACTCATATACACAAATATAAATGCAAAGTCACATATATAAGCATACATGCATAAGAGTATGGAAAAGCATAGGTCTACACATGTTGATACATATGACAGAACAGAAAGATAATGTGGGGGAGTAATCATGTAAAGTGTTGGTAGTGGGACAGGAAACCCAAATCAATATTTAGTCCTCTATTCTTACTGTTAAACAATTTGAACATTCTGGCTTCAAAAGTTTTTCTTTCTTGGGTATTTTTAAAACTCTCTATCAGTACTTTGATTTTTAGGTCCTTCATTGAGTGGCCAGGCTGGGTAAAGTAGTGTCCCACAGGAGTGCAGTATGATCCTTCTTTGTGGTATTTAATGGAGTGTCTGTGCATATTCATTCTGCCATTTAATTGCTGGGTGGTTTCCCCAATGTAGCATCCTAGGTGTATACCATATTGCCGGATGTGCAGGAGTATGACCCTTTAATGCTGTAGGTTTTATTGTTGTGTGTGGCTGTGTTTTCTGTGCATATGTGCTGACACAGTTTGCAGCTAGGTTTTTTGTATTGACTGGTCCTGTTTTCTTTATTCTTCCCATCAGTAGGTAGCTTCCTGTTGATTAATTTTTGTTGGAGGTTTGGTGGGCCAAAATGGGTGTTTCAGAGAAAATGTTTTTCAGAGTGTCATCTTCTGTTAACCACTTAAGGACAGCGGGCGTGCTATGCCGTCCTTAGGGAATCGGCTCTAAACGCCGGCGGACGGCATAGCACATCCCCGCCATCCAGGGTACTTACCCGGTCGCTGGTGATCCCACGCCGGAGATTGAGGTGTGGGGACTTACCTGGGAGCCCAGGGATCCCCCTCTGTTGGTTTCGGCCCCCCTGGGCAATGTGATCACCAGATCCTTGCAAGGACCTCACGATCACATGGATGGCATAGCAAATGGGGTGACAATATCATCGATATAGCGATAATATTTGTATGGATTGGTGTGCTATACTTCTAGGAATCTCTGTTCAAGATCTGCCATAAACAGATTAGAATAATAGGGTGCCATCTTAGTGCCCATAGCAGTGCCCATGGTTTATAGGTAAACCTCATGTGTGAGGAAGAATAGTGCCAGTTCTGTGATAATTTAGGGACTGTATTTTTGGTTGTCGACATAGGAGAGGAAATGGAAGCAAGCATTGATGCCATCTGTATGTAGAATGTTGCTGTACAGAGGTTCCACATCCATGGTTACAAGGATGGTGTTAGCAGGGAGATTAGTGATTTGGCTGAGTTTGTTAAGGAAGTCGGTTGTGTCTTTTATGAAGCTTTTGGTGTTGTTGACTAGAGGTTTTAGGATATTTTCTACCAGTCCTGAGATCTGTTCTGTGAGAGGTACCATTATTGTAATTATGGGTCTTCCAGGATTACCTGCTTTGTGGATTTTGGGAAGCATATAGAAAGTGCCCACGTGGTGACTAGTTGGTATGACTAATTGCAGTTCTAGATGCAAATTCTCAGGGAAGGATTTAATGAACTCCCTAAGTTGTAATGTATATTCCTTGGTGGGGTCTTCATTTAGTTTTCAATAGTATATGTCATCTATCAATTGCCTGTCCCCAGCTTTTATGTAGTTCTTTGTGTTCATTATCACTACTGCTCCTCCCTTGTCGGCTGGTTTGATGGTGATAGCATGATTATTTTTCAAGTCATTTATAGCTGTTTGTTCCTGGACTGAGAGATTATGAAACATTTTCTTTTGGTTTGCTTGGTTGCCAAGGATACTGTTCTTAGATGAAACTTTCAATGTAACTGTCCAGTTTGGCATTTCGTCCTGGTGCTGGAGTGAAATCAGTGTTCTTTTTCCTGTTCGTAGAATATATAGCGTATACTGCGCCCAAAATGTATACGTACATAAATCTTCAGATGGGGTAATACTTTAGACCTCAGAATAACAGAAAAAAACAATAATAGTGCAATACAATATAATAAGGTACAAATTAGGAAGTGACTGCTATATGAGATCCACTCACATTTGATGGATGGTACAATCCCCGTCTAAGGATGTATGGTGGTGTAGGCAGTGCCGGTGCTCTAAATGAAATGCAAATATGCGTAGAATATAAGGAGACAAATATAGAAAGAAACTCCAATGGTGTAGTAAGTACTACATGGGTAAAAAGATAAAATGTAATGTACTTACATTTGCTAGAGCAAGACTTGCTCTAGTTAAAGCTGCATGGGTGGTATAAAGCACCACAAAGAAGAATTCTACTGCACTCCTGCGGGGCACCACTTTACCCGGCCTGGCCACTCAACGAAGGACCTAAAAATCAAAGTACTAAAAGAGAGTTTCAAAAATACCCAAGAAAGAAAAACTTTTGAAGCCAGAATGATCAAATTGTTTAACAGTAAGAATAGAGGACCAAATATTGATTTGGGCTTCCTGTCCCACTACCAACACTTTATATGAACACTCCCCCCACAATATCTTACTGTTCTGTCATAGGTATCAACACTTTAAAACGTATTTCAATATGTTCATTCTATCAATATACAAATTACTATGTATAGACCTATACTTTTCCATACTCTTATGCATGCATGTTTATATATGTGACTGTGCATATATATTTGTGTATATGAGTTCATGTGCATGCATGTATATGTGTTTGTGTGTATGTGTATGTATATGTGTTCATGTGTTTATGTGTATGCATATATATTGGTGTGTGTATGTATAAAGTGTGTATATACATGCATGCATATATGTATATGTGAATAGGTGTATGTATACATATACATATATATGCGCCTATGTATGTGTAGGCACATTGGTATAGGTGTAGGTACATGTATTGGTGCTTGTGTGTGAATGTATGTGTAGGTGTGCCTGTATATATAGTTTGGCATTTGGTTGTATTTATATGCATATTGTTGTATGTACTTGTGTATAGTGTGTATGTACTTGTGTATACTTGAGTGTGAGTGTGAGTGTGTGCGTGTGTCTGTGTATGCTTGATATAGGTCTTCATGCATATCCTGTAAATCTTGGATGGGAATTCATGCATTCTTAATATTCAAGTAATTGTTTGTTTTTTCACTCTCACCTTCTAGCACCATCTTCTGCACTGTTTGCTTGTTTTTTTTCTCTCTCCCCCCTCACTGTGTGATCTTCACACAAGATATTTACGACCCTCTGCAAGAATGGTGTCTATTTTCTATCAAACTTGTGTCTTATCTCCACTCATGACGCTTTAACCTCTGTATCACAACTCATCTTTGAATTCTATCTGTTGACTTGCTCAGAAATGCCTTAGACTTGAGAAAGGGAGGTTCTCCCGGAAGCTTGTCATTAAAATATTCTGTTAGTCCAATAAAAAAAAATTGTTACAAGATACGATATATTAGGCAGCATGTGAACAAAACTCGCAAGCGAAAACATCTGAGTGAGATTGACAAGGAACAGAAAGTGGTGGCTAGATAGCTGGGTCAGAGCAAATGGCAAGTCGTGTGGAGTGTTCCCAGGATGCAGTGATTAGTACCAACCAAAAGTGGTTCAGGGAAGGATAACTGTTGAACTGGCATCATGGCCATGAGCACCCAAGGCTCATTGATGTACATGGGGAGCAAGGCTAGCCTGTGTGATTGGATGAGACAGAAGAGCTATTGTAGCTCAGATTGCTGAAAAATGTAATGCTGGCCATGATAGAAAGGTGTCAAACAAACATTGCATCACAGTTTGCTTAATATGAGGCTACATATCTGCAGACCAGTCAGATTGCTCATGATGTCACCTGCCCCACACCAAAAGTACCTTCAATGGATGTGAGCATCTGAACTGGACTGTGGAGCAATGGAAGAATGGTGCCTGGACTGATAAATCACATTTTCTTTTAGACTTGATGGATGATCTGGTGCGTGTGCATCATTTACCTGGATGAGAGATGGCATTTGGATGTACTGTCGGAAGATGGCAGTCCAGCGGAGGCAGTGTTATCTCTTTGCAATGTTCTTCTGGGAAACCTTGAGTCCTGTCATTCAAGTGTGAGATGTACCACCTATCAAGAGATTGTTGAAGACCAATTACACCCCTATATAGCAATGGTGTTCCCTGATGGTAGTCACTCTTTCAGCAGGAAAAGGCACCCTGCCACACTGCAAAAATTATCAGGATTATCAGGAATAATTTGAGAAACATGATAAAGAGTTCAAGGTGTTTACTTGACCTCCACATTCTCCAGATATCAATCCAATTGAGCATCTGTGTGATGTGCTGGACAACAAATCAGGTCAATGGAGGCCCCCACCACACAACTTGCAGGACTTGAAGGATCTACTGCTAATGTCTTGCTGCCAGATACCACTGGACAGGCTCAGGGGTCTTGTGGAGTCCATGTCTCTATGCATCAGAGCTGTTTTGGCAACATGAGGAGCACCGCCATGATATTGAGCAGATGGCTTTAATGTTGTGGCTGATCAGTGTATGTCTGTGCTTGTAAACAACCTGCATCATTGTGACCTCTTGATATCACAATTTTAGTAAATGAACTTTCTCAGTCTTTATGGTTAGGCTCTGCAAATATTTATAATTCTCTAAGAATAATAGCATAGCAATGTGCTCATGTTAAAATTTTCATATCTACCGCCTCACATAAATAATGGTGAAAAGGCCCCCCAAAAAATCTAAAATAATGAAAGAAAATAAAAACTGCAAAAGCTGTTTTTTTTTTTTGTTTTTTTTTTATATATTTACAGTTTGAACTCTTCTTTGTCCAAAAAAAAGCACTATAACAAATGAAATTATTAAAAATAAAAAAGACAAGTTTAAAAAAAAAAAATACATGGTAAAAAAAATTCTAAATAATCGACTTGGAAAAAATATATATATAATCCAAGTGAGACCATTGAGCATTCAAAATGAGCTTTCCATGCCTTGAATGTCAGTCAGAGCACTTTAATTGGTTGATAGCACACAGTGCTCTGACGAGCAAGCTTCATCTCTTTAGATGTAGGTATGCATTTACATCTAAAAGCTTTGAAAGCTAAAAAAGATACATCCTTGTCAAAGAAAAATTTGTGGATTATCACATTTATTTGTCAAATATTTATATTGCAGCATAAATGTTCTAAACATGAAAACGTATTCTTGAATATGCAACCAGTTCCATTGCATGTAGCAATTACCAACATACTTTGCTTCAGCCTTTCTCATGATTTGAAACAGAATTGTAAAATTAATTAAAATCATGAAAGCTGTGATGTTACCATAAACGTTTTGCACTGATTAACTTTTTTAAACTTAAACAATGACAACCAGATGCCTATCTCTTTCTATGAATTGTGCAAAATTCAATAAGTCCATACAATAAAGAAGTGTCCAGAGTTCTCTTGAAGGTTTCCAGCCTACGTCAGAGAATCTTATTGACCTTCTGGAAGCTTTCCCTTTGATACAGATGAATGTTTCTTCGATTGTCAAGCACCCTGTGTTATCTTTACTGCCAGTTAGACTGTGATTTCTTTTGGTCATTGTATAAATTAATCATTAAAAAAAACAAAAAAACATCTTTCAACAAATAGGAGATGCAGGTGAGGTAAGAGTCATAATGTTACTGAATGCTCTGCATACACGTGTGATTATATATTAAAACTAATTTCTGCTAATTTCAATAGAACCAATAAAACATTAAACCAAAAAAATAAATGCTATTAACAACTTAGGGAAATGATTATAATACATATAAAGGCATGTTGATTAACTATTCTGTCTATTAACCCCTTAAGACCGCAGCCAAATGTACAAGTTGTGATCCAAAAAAAACGTAAACAAAACCTGGCATTTGCGCTATATGTCTGTCCAACCGTAATTTATACCGAAAATTATAACCGAAAATTATATATATATATTTAATCTATATCATTGTACGTGTATTTTGATATTAATATATATATATATATAATTATGTATATATTAATATTAAAATACACGTAGGCAGTGCATGTATATTTATGTGTATATGTGTATATATATACTTAGATCATATATATTTATATATATATATATATATATATATATATATACTTATGATCTAAGTATATATAATCTTATTTTTACACTGTTTTAACTTATTTTATTTCCAGGCAGCAGGGGGAGTACCTGTCATTACAGGCACTCCCCCTGCTGGCATTGACGGCTATGCCGTCCATGCGATCGCGGGGTCCTCGCAAGGACCTCGCGATCACATGGCCCTGGGGGGCCGAAGAGGGCAGAGGGGGACTCCCTGGGCTCCCAGGTAAGTCCCCCATACCGCGATCGCCGGCGTGGGATTGCTGGCGACCGGGTAAGTACAAAAGATCGCAGGACGTTCTATGCCGTCCTGCGGCGTTTAGAGCCATATAAATAAGGACGGCATAGAACGTCCTGCGGTCTTAAGGGGTTAAGGATAAGATATTGGGTTGAAACAATAACAAATAATTTTGATTACTGATTTTTAAGTGAATAAACATTTTGAATTTCACGAGTGTGTTGTTAAGGATGAACTTGAAATTAGGGACATTACTATGTAATTTTTCCTTTTGGTATAACACTTTGAAAATCAACTTTCAAAAATTCCATTAAGTATAATATGAATTAACCTAATCAAACATGACATCAGAGGTTAATTGCCTCACCCAATTTATTAGAAAGAAGTCCAAATGGGGTTTTAGGTTTCCATCAGAATTTCATTTGGATATAAAGCCCTAAATACATACGTGAATTATTGAACTACAGCAGTTTATATGTTTCTTTTTCATTTATATTGTTAAAGGATACATCTCATCATAGGCTTGGTTCTATTCCATAATGCAAGCAGACGAAAATGTTTTCAGTGCCCTAGGTAGATATAAAACAAAGAAGAAACTCCTAGCACTGGAAAAATAAAACTTGGAGTTATTTATTTACCACAGTACAAAGTTGCCCATACCTCATTGGTTGGTCCTCAGAAAACCAAACAAAATATTTAAATAAAAATTAAGAGCTCAAGATCCCCAACACATCCAAAGGCAATCTGAATCTGCCCCTCTGCCACATAACATATCCCTTTTTGAGGATACATGGGAATTAAATAACTGATTGATAGGTTTGTGGCATTATCTGCACAGATTTTAAGAGAAAAATAAATTAAGTATGGATAACGACACTAGCTTCTGGTCATAAAATGTCTGGAGAAAAATAATGGAGGGAAAACAATCAAATTTAGGAGAATGATGACAATAATTTTTTTTTATCATAATAATTATATCACCATTATTTAGGTTCCACATAAAATCTTTGTATGTGCTAGCTGACATGGAATACAACATGTATGTTTAGTTGTAATCAACCAAGGGTTGTTTTTTTCCAGAATTTTTTTTCTAGCAGCCTGCAACACAGTAGTTCAATTAGCATGGTAGACTCCCCAGGAAATGCAAGAATGCCTTTGATATAATAGTTGAGTGGGAAACAGTGTGCTTAATGTGTATACATCTGTGAAAAAATTCACAATACAATGAGGGAAAAAAGTATCTGATCCCCTGCTGGTTTTGAACGTTTGTCCACTGACAAAGAAATGATCAGTCTATAATTTTAATGGTAGGTGTATTTTAACAGTGAGAGACAAAATAACAAAAAAATAAATCCAGAAAAACGCATGTCAAACAGTTATAAATGTATTTGCATGTCAATGGGTGAAATAAGTAGCTTGGTGAGAAGGTGACAACAGTTGGTGTGATTATTCGCAAATGGAAGAAACACAAAATAACTGTCAGTCTCCCTCGGTCTGCTGCTCCATGCAAGATCTTACCTCATGGAGTTTCAATGATAATGAGAACGGTGAGGAATCAGCCCAGAACTACACAGGAGGATCTTGTTAATGATCTCAAGGCAGCTGGGACCATAGTCACCAAGCAAACAATTGGTAATAAACGACGCCGTGAAGGACTGAAATCCTGCAGCACCCGCAAGGTTCCCCTGCTCAAGAAAGGACATATACAGGCCCTTCTGAAATTTGCCAATGAACATCTGAATGATTCAGTGGAGGAACTGGGTGAAAGTGTTGTGGTCAGATGAGACCAAAATCGAGCTATTTGGCATCAACTCAACTCACCGTGTTTGGAGGGGGAGGAATGCTGCCTATGACCCCAAGAACACCATTCCCACCGTCAAACATGAAGGTGGGAACATTATGCTTTGGGGGTGTTTTTCTGCTAAGGGGACACAACAACTGCACTGCATCAAAGGGACAATTGATGGGGCCATGTACCATCAAATCTTGGGTGAAAACCTCCTTTCCTCAACCAGGGCATTGCAAATGGGTCGCATATGGGTATTCCAGCATTACAATAACGCAAACACACAGCCAAGGCAACAAAGGCTCAAGTAGAAGCACATTAGGATCCTGGAGTGGCCTAGCCAGTCTCCAGATCTTAATCCCATAGAAAATCTGTGGAGAGAGCTGAAGGTTCGATTTGCCAAACATCAGCCTCAAAACCTTAATGACTTGGAGAGGATCTGCAAAGAGGAGTGGGACAAAATCCCTTCTGAGATGTGTGCAAACCTGGTGGCCAACAACAAGAAACGTCCGACCTCTGTGATTACCAACAAGGGTTTTGCAACCAAGTACTAAGTCGAAGGGGTCAAATACTTATTTCACTCATTGACATGAAAATCAATTTATAACTTTTTTGAAATGCGTTTTTCTGGATTTTTTTTTGTTGTTAATCTGTCTCTCACTGTTAAAATACACCTACCATTAAAATTAAGACTGATCATTTCTTTGTCAGTGGGCAAACATTCAAAATCAAATACTTTTTCCCTCACTGTATATATATATATATATACAGTATCTCACAAAAGTGACTACACCCCTCACATTTTTGTAAATATTTTATTATATCTTTTCATCTGACAACACTGAAGAAATGACAATCTTCTACAATGTAAAGTAGTAAGTGTACAGCTTGTATAACAGTGTAAATTTGCTGTTCCCTCAAAATAACTCAACACACAGCCATTAATGTCTATAACGTTGGCAACAAAAGTGAGTACACCCTTAAGGGAAAATGTCCGAATTGGCCCCAAAGTGTCAATATTTTGTGTGGTCACCATTATTTGCCAGCACTGTCTTACCCCTCATGGGCATGAAGTTCACCAGAGCTTCACAGGTTGCCACTGGAGTGCTCATCCACTCCTCCATGACGACATCACAAAGCTGGTGGATGTTAGAGATCTTGGGCTCCCCCACCATCTATTTGAGGATGCCCCACAGATGCTCAATAGGGTTTAGGTCTGGAGACATGCTTGGCCAGTCTATCACCTTTACCTTCAGCTTCTTTAGCAAGGCAGTGGTCGTCTAGGAGATGTGTTTGGGGTCATTATCATGTTAGAATACTGCCCTGCGGCCCAGTCTCCAAAGGAAGGGGATCATGCTCTGCTTAAGTATGGCAATTATGGTTCCTTCAATGAACTATAGCTCCACAGTGTCGGCAGCACTCATGCTGGTCCAGACCATGACATTCCCACCACCATGCTTGACTGTAGGCAAGACACACTGTCGTTGTACTCCTCACCTGGTTGCTGCCACACACACTTGACAGCATCTGAACCAAATAAGTTTATATTGGTTTCATCGGACCACAGGACATGGTTCCAGTAATCCATGTCCTTAGTCTGCTTATCTTCAGCAAACTGATTTCAGGCTTTCTTGTGCATCTTATGCATCATCTTTGCAGATCAATGTGATGCATGTTGTGGCGTATGGTCTGAGCACTGACAAGTTAACCCCACACACCTTCAACCTCTGCAGCAATGCTGGCAACACTCACATACATCTATTTCCCAAAGACAACCTCTGGATATGACGCTGAGCACATGCAGGCAACCTCTTTGGTCGACCATGGCGAGGCCTGTTCTGAGTGGAACCTGTCCTGTTTTGTGAGATATTGTATATAAATACAGTATTAACATTTTTGTAAATATTTTATTATATTCTTTCGTGTGACAACACTGAAGAAATTACACTCTGGTACAATGTAACGTAGTAAGTATATATATATATATATATATATATATATATATATATACCACCCCAGCTAAGTCCTGTTGTAAATCCTTGAAGTCAGGACCAGATCATCATGCCAACAGATGACACACACATTCTGGCCACAAGGGATGCATTCTTGATCCTGGTGATGCTTTGCAGACACCATAAAAGGATAAGGAAAGCCCAAGTCTTTTGTACCAGGTGTCTTACTTAAACATTTCCTCTTCACATCTCCTAAACCTCCAGAAGCTGAATGGCGGGAACAAATTATGGTTGAAAAATATATGCTCAGTATATTAATCCTTCAAATTCATGCAGAAGGGTCATTTGGACACTTGTCAGGCTCTATCTAGTTAGTACCTAGCAAACCACCCACAAACTCATTCCACTCTGAGAAGAACAAAGCTTTCCCAAACATCCAGTCTTTAGCGATCATCATTCAGTGAGGAAAAAATACAGTGCCCTAGGAGCAGTAGGAGCCATTTAAAAATAGGGTGTGTTTTTTTCAAAAGGGGAATTGATGACACACTCATCCATTCCATAATTTCCTTTTTTGGAAAATGAAATAACTCCTGTTGCTTCCAGGTTACTGTGTTTTTTTTTCCACAAAGAAGGATGATCAGTGATTTTACAGACTGGATGTATAGTTGAACATTTCTCTTCTCAGGATGTAGTGGGTGTTCAATTGCCCACTGATGTTTTCCTTTGCTTTTTGGGTAAATTCCCTTTTTTTGAAATGACTCCTGTTCCTCATTTTCATTAATATTAGATAGCAAAAGGCAAAAAAATTACAATCGATCTCTCACTTCCTATTTTTTTGGAATCCAATTACATAAAAAGAATCTAATTTTGGCAACTAAGAATTGTCAGTGCAAAAATTACTGATCTAGCAAATACTACTCACAAAGTGAAAAGTGTGGCCGCTCGTTGACCAAAATGCTTCAGGATGTTAGACAATCTTTATCTCCCAAATTAAAAAAAACTATCTGGCAGATATCGTAGCAGCCTTACATGAGTTTTACTTGAATCTGTACAACCGAAGGCAAAAACCACCTGATAAAGATGAAATAGTTAAATTCCTCTACAGGAGAATCAGTCGAACCATCCCTCCCACTGACCTAAGGGCCCTGGAAGCTCCCATCTTGATGGAAGAATTTCAAAATGTAGTAAAACTCATCTCACAGGGAAAAAGTCCAGGTCCTGCTGGTTTCACCTCCAAATATTACACGTAATTCCTTCACACACAATCAAAACCCTTAATAACGGCCTTTAACTCTCTTATTCAATCTGTGTCCCTACCTGACTCTGAATTAGAGGCTCACATCACACTTGTACCTAAAGCGGGCAAGGACCCCAACAATTATAGCAACTAATGCCCAATTTTGTTGATTAACATTGACCTAAAAATGTTCATAAAAATCCTAGCCAACAGGTTGCACCCAGTCATACAAGTGCTAGTCCACCCTGATCAGGCAGGCTCTGTGCCAGAACGCGAAGCAAAAAATAACACCACTAAGATGTTAAGCCTGATCCACTTGGCACAATTTAACTGCCCACAATGCCTTCTACTTTCCATCAGTGCCAAAAAAGCATCCGAAAGGATGGACTATTCCCTACTCTTTGAGACTCTAAAAACATTGGGCTTTGGCCCTCACTGGCCTCATTGGCTGGCAGCTTTTTATTCTGATCCAAGCACCAAAATTAAAATTACTGGTGAGCTCTTTGTCCTGCAATGGCACGAGACAGGGGTGTCACCTGTCCCCTCTTCTTTTAATTCTCATAATGGAACTATTCCTATAAGGTATACACAAACACTGACATTCATGGCATCAAAACAAACCAACAAGAGTTAAAACTGGCAGAGTTTGCTGACAATCTCCGTGTCACGACTTGATACCCGTTGTTCTCTGTGCCCCCTTGTTAAAAGAAGTCTCCCTATACAATAGACTATCAACATTTTAAGGATAACTTTACGAAGAGTGAAATATTACCGCTTTGTGTAGACCCTCAAACAAGAACTGTTCTAGAAAAGAAATTCCCATGCCCTTGGGCCAAGACTGTAGTCAATTACTTGGGAGTGTTCCTCCCCATGACTTAAACAAAAGCCACTCTAACATTTTCTACCTCTCCTATAAACTGCAACATCAGACCTATCAACATGGAATAAACCGTGGCTGGCTCTGCCGTGTACACATATTTAAAATGAGCATATTGCCCAAATTATTGTACTTGTTACAAACCTTGCCCATCGATTTACCGAATTCCTTTTTTACAACCATAACACTCATTTTCCGTACATTCTTATGGTCTATTTTTTATGTATTTGACAACATTTGCAGTTGATTTATGTTGATGTACTTTGATTGTACCACATAGGGAAGTGGTCTGCAACCTTTAGCACCCTATTTCTTGAGATACATGCTGTATACATGTATTAACTTAGTCTAAAGGCTGCTACATTTGAAGTATGCTACAGTAAACCAAAACTTGTAAAGTCAGCAACAATCAGTGAACAATAGGTAGGGTCATAACACACAGGTAGGGATGCAGTACAGTAATACTAAATGAGAAAACTACCTAGAAACCGATTATATAAAAAATTAGATGTAAATATCTAATCACAGGTAGCATAACCGAACAAGGCTTAAAATTAAAATAATGAAAGTGTGTCTGGACGTAGGCCGAATGTACTGAACCAAATTGAAAAGGTAACATGGTTGAATGTTAGTGAATGTCCTGAACCAAAGTGAATATGTAGCATGGCCAAACTTAGGCCAAATGTATTAAACTAAAGTGAAAATGTAGTGTAGCTAAAAGCAGCCCAAATGTACTCAACCAAATTGAAAATAGAGAGTGGCTAATCGTAGGCCAAATGTACTGACCAAAAGTGAATATGTAGTGCAGTCAAACATAGGCCGAATGTACTGAACCAAATTGAAAATGTAACATGGTTGAATGTGAGTGAATGTCCTGAACCAAAGTGAATATGTAGCATGGCCAAACGTAGGCCGAATTTATTAAACTAAAGTGAAAATGTAGTGTTGCTGAAAGCAGTCCAAATGTACTCAACCAAATTGAAAATGGAGAGTGGCTAAACGTAGGCCAAATGTACTGACCCAAAGTGAATATGTAGTGCAGTCAAACATAGGCCGAATGTGCTGTACCAAAATGAAAATGTAGCATTGCCAAATGTAGTCCAAATGTACTTCACAAAAGTGAAATATGAAGTGGCTAAACGTAGGCCAAATATACTGAACGAAATTGAAAATGTTCTGTGGCCGAATTTAGGCCGAATGTACTGAGCCAAGGTGAATATGTAACCCAGTCAAACATAGGCCGAATGTATTAACCCAAATCGAATACGTAGTAAGGCTGAACATAAGCCAAATGTACCGAACTAACGTAAATATGTAGAGTGGTCGAACGTAGGCCAAATGTACTGAACTAATGTGAATATGTAGAAAAGCCGGACGTAGGCTGAATTTACTTAACGAACATGAACTTGTAGCATTGCCGAATGTAGGCTGAATGTACTGAACCAACGTGAATATATATAGAGCAGATGAATGTAGACAAAATGTACTGATGCCTTGCTGGACATAGGTCGAATGTGCAATGTCAAAGAAAAGAGAACTGGGGAGGTAAACATGCATACATCATAAGGGTGTGCTTAGAGAAAATGGAGAGAATCAGTATTGCTTGGTTCTGGGTTTGTTAAGTGAGGCCTAAGGAACAGAGATGGAGATTAAACAGTTATATGAAGACATTTACGAATACACCTGAATGCTTTCATTTATAATTTTCAAAACATTGGTGTATTTTGTTTTTAAAAAATCCTTTGTTTTCTCGTCATATCAAAAAAGATCAGAACTCAAGTAGTGCTTAAAAAAAGTGTTTTAGTGAAATTAAAATTCATATAAAACTCCATGCATAGGCCTCAATGTATTATTTTTAAATAAACTTTTTGAATTATTTAATATTTCTGGATAAACTCTTTTTTTCAAATGTTGGAAAAACATATATATAAATTATATCATATTAAATGTCAAAAATATATGTCATATATAAATTATATCATATATAAAAATCAATATATCAAATAAATATCAAAATATTACAAGCTGTTTCAAAATATTAAATCATTTTAAATGTTGATCCAAAAATGTTAAATCATTTGAAAAGCTTATCCAACAATACTAAATCGATTCCATAATAAGCACATAATGTCCTGTTTAATACAACCTTGTGAAACAGAATTTCCCTACAATGAAAAAAAGATGATATACCTCTTCAACCATATTTTGCAAACTATAAAAATTCTAATGCATATTGCATTTTTTAGTAAATCATTGTGTCTGGCAGTCTGAGCAATACATTTCATGGTATCAGATCAGTTTGCAAAATGCTATAGTTTATAGTTGTCTCTGACACACTAGTAGTTGAGGACTGCTGATAAAAACCACTTCTAAATCACAAATGTCTGACTGTATATTAGTAAGAAATGAATTGACACAAACTATAGATATCTTACTGGACCTTTAAACTTTGTAGGCCTGTTCACAAATACATCATAAAAGCATCAATTTGACAAATAGAGCAACACAATAAATTCAAGTTTTCTAGAGAGATGTTTGATTGGCTTTAAAAAACAATTACGGTAGATCAGAGCACATGGTTAGGTCTTGTCCTCAACATTAAATGTTCCCTGCTAGTTCATTGTTGATTACCACCAGCTAGACATTAGGTAGATGTATAACCCAAATGGCCGAAAAAGAAAAATGTTTGGCTCTATTAAACATTGCAATCATCTGAATTTAGTTAGCAAGCACAGTGGTTAAAAGTGACTTTATCCTCTGGACTACCCCAATATTTGTCAGCTACTGAATAATAGATTATGATAATAGCAGTTTTAAGCTACAAGCGAGGGTATTGCTCTGCCATCCACAAAAAAAAAACAAACAAAAAAAAAAAGCTAAAAGCTTTTATACTGCGCCAGTTTTAAAGTATACATGGAAATTGAGAATCACTTTGCAATAAAGAAAATAAATCTGTGAATGCATATGCTGTGTGTCAGTTTCATGTTGTTCCTAAACAAGATTTTTACTGGAAATGTTCTCAGTGCGAGAAGATAATAAGATAGAAGAGTCACATCGTTTATCAAGTCGAGTGCACATGAACAAATTTTCACATTTTATTCATAAGGGACTAAAGTGAAAAAAATCCTTAACAACTAATTCAGTTGTAGAACACTCCCCAAACAGATACAAATTCATTGAATTAAGCATCTCTAAATACATCCATTTTATTCAAACTGTGGCACAATATACGTTGCAATTCTGAGTAGGAAAATATATATTTTTTGGCGTATTTGGCCGAAATGTTGAATCATAGGTAAAATAATACTAGAGGCTGTGAGACATTTTCATATAAGGTCTTCCATTTATCCCTTAATTTGGTACGAATATCACCCAATACTATCTTAAGGCAAATCATTTTTGAAAAGAGACTTAAATGGATCCTGTAGTGCCAGGAAAACAAAGCTTTTCCTGGAACTATAGGTTTCTAAGGAGCCCCCTTCCCACGCGCCCCCACCCCTCCCGCAGGGCTGAAGGGGTTAAAACCCTTCCAGTCACTTACCTGAATCAGGCACCAATGTCCCTCAGGGCTTGGTCAGGTTCCGCCCATGCTCCTCGTCCGTCAGCTGGCGAGGGGGACCTGAGGCGCATGCACAATGCTTTCCTATGGGAAAAACCTGATGCTTGAAGTCCTCATGCAGAGCGGGAGGACGTCCAGCGTCAGATAATGGACCAAAGGTCTGTTTTGATGCTGTAAGCTCCTCCAGTGGTTGTCTGGTAGACAGCCACTGAGGGCAGACTTAGAGCTGCAATGTAAACATTGCAGTTCTCTTGAACTGCAATGTTTTACACTGCAGCACTAAGTGCAATAGGAACACAGAACCCAGATCACTTCAATTAGCTGAAGTGGTCTGGGTGCCTACAGTGTCCCTTTAAGCGTGGCAAGTGTGATTTGTTTGTGAATTAAGTGAATCATTTTAACAGATTTGCTTAAGAAAACAATTTATTCATAAAAAAAACTTCAGAAATGATATGTCTGAAAAACTTTACTTTTTGCCAAGATTTAATATGGACCTTTAATTTGTACAGACAAACTAGAGATCTCAGTTTAAGGTACTGATAAGATAAAACATATCTTTATGTTCATAGAATATGTGTACATTTATTGAACAGAGGTATGGAATATTTTATGGGCAACATTATAGGAATGGTACAGTAATTGCCACACTTATAGAGAAATGGTAAATATAAAGTGAGTGCATATGTAAAGAATTTGATGGAAGGTTCCTGCCTTCTGCATGGAGCTTAACATGCAACAATAACTAGGAGGAGGAAGAAATTCAGATAATTGCTCTGCTGCAAAAAATAAATAAATTGTGAAGCAAATGTAGTTTATTAATGTATTGATTAATTTAATTGCCAGTAAGAGAGCTCAGTAATTAAATTGCAGCTGTTGAACCTAAAAAATTCCAGGTCAATTTACCATTAAGTATAATTACGTACCATTGGCTACTAGCAACATTGAAACCCATGGATGTATTTGGAAATTGGAAAAGCTAAACATGTCAGAAATCTTGATATTATTATTAAAAATCTTGTTTTATTAATGTTATGCTTTGTAAGATTACACCTGGTAAATAGCGCAAAAGGCATAGAGCAACAAGGTTGAAGTGTTTAATCTAAATATAGCAAGATCAACAAAAATGATTTTGCTCAAAGGGTCACAAGCAAGCAGGTATATAGATGATTAGCACAACTTATATAAAGTAGAGGGGTGATCGTAGGATAGCTATGGTCCTCTTATTGGAGAAGGGGCTACATGGAGCTTCCCATGCCCCTTGAAGACAAGTTCCAGTTAGGCGCAGTAATTGGAACTCCTTTTCATTTCAACAGTCGAGTTCTAAACAAGATGTGGAAATGCATAATTATGGAAGGAATTGGAGGCATGGAAGATCCAGTCTCAAGATTGACCATGCCAGGATAGCAGTCAGAGATTAGAAATGGATGGAAAAGCCTCGACGAGTTCTTCATTATTCCGTATCGCTTCACCCCTTGACTTCGTCTTGTATTCTGACTTCTCTCTGTTTGCATAGCCCGGCAACTCTAAGCAACTCTGTTTTTTTCGTGATTTGTCTGTGTGTTTGGTTCCCTGGAAACCATGACAGGCTAGATCTCAACTCACGGGCAGGGCCCGCTTTACCTTTTGTATTGGTCTGTGTATATTGTAGATTCTCTCCTAATTGTACAGCACTGCAGAATATGCAAATCCATCATGCTTTTTTTTAAGGAACCCTGTGCAGCGAATAGTGCACGGAACACATCATGGTCAGGGGAGAGCGAAAAGCAAAGTGCAAGAGAGTAATAAGAATGGACAACAACTCGAGTAGCCTGCCCTTCCGAGGGTCCCCGCTCAGGTCTCAAGCTCGTTTCAGTTCATCCTGTGCCATTCCAAAAAGAACCAGGGCAATTTGCATATCAGGCTGATTCCACCCATAAGGGTGTCCATATCCAAAATGCAAGCCGGCTCTCTATGCACAAAAGATACAGCAACTCCAGACGATCATTTCAACCTTGTTAGGCATCGTCATTGAGGTATAGCATTACCTCTCCATTACTCCACATTTTGGCACTGAAAGCTAAAGTAAAATACATTTATGCTCTGCTGGTAATAGTTACATTCTGCATGTTAAAGCTATTTTGAACATGTAATCAGAGAGACATTATTTAAAAAATAGATAAGTTAATAAATGAATAAATGAGGGGTACTAAAAAACAGGAGTGCTACCTCCTCTTTCTTAACTACATGGGCTGTAGGTTGGAGAAAAATATAAAGGGGAACTATGAGATGCCCAGTCTCATGAACTCTGAAAGGGTTAATCCAGTTGAGCATAAACCGTGGTACTCATAAAGAACCCAGGAGATCGCCTTACAATGACTGCAGGTTCCTACAAAAAAAAGTAACAAATTAAGTTAAGCTAAGTAACGATTAAATCTGGAAAGAAGCTGAAGGTTAAGTGGGTTTTATTGTAATGTATTTTGTTTTGCATTGTTTTGCAATGCAAATCAAACTCAGTTATTTTGTTGGTAATTAAGTGGTTAATGAAGTGTTGAAACTTGGCATTTTAAATGTTCTAAAAATCACAACCTTTACTCAGTTGTTATTAGTCTTTAAAGAAAGCCATTATTCCATATATACTAGATATAGCTGTGTAATGGAAAGTTACTGGAAGAAGAGATCTAAGGGAATCAGATGCTTGGATGTATTTTATTTAAATATATATTTTGGGGGCAAAATACTGTAATGATGACAGTTACCAATGCCAAGGTCAGAATAATTATAAAACAAATTATTCCAACTCAGAATGCTCTGGGCATTGAATTAAACCTGGTTTACCACATTATTAATGCTGAAGCGACAGAAAAAAAATGTAACCTTTTCAAATACCTAAAATTCTTCGAATTGGAAAATTAATGAGAATAAAACAATTATGAATATTAAATAAAGTACTTAATGCAATTGAATTTTTAAGTAGTGAAAAATCATTAGGCTCACGAAAAATTAGATTTTTATTTTTAAATGATCTCATAGACCCAATACATATTCTTCTAATCTTGGCATCCCATATGTTTGTGATCTATATTCCCCATGATGCATAACCACATTAAAATAATTATTAAATTTTAATGATGGGATATATTCAAAGAATGAACTACTTCATCATTTCTTTTATATCAGTGGCAGACATTGGTTTATGGTCACCATTTTTTGTGTGGAATTAATGGATTAATGATATGGATGTATCATGGCTGCCTGTCCCTTAGGAAAACTTAGGTAGTCTTGAGGCTCATCAGTTTTGTTCATGGGCCAGGAGAGATAGCAGATCTCCCTGACAAGTTGTGAACCCCCTCATTGCTGCAAGAGAGTTCTACCTGCACCTCAAATGCGTGAATATCACTCTCATAAGTACTCCCTCATGTTCCACACTCCACCCAGTAAAACACCAGGGAGCAGGACACAAATCCCACATGCATACAGGGAGCAATGCACAGACCACACTGGACTACCATGGATGAGAGTTCTATTACCTTCCTAAACAATTATTTGGAAGTTTATGAAGGCTGGACACAACAAACAAAGACTCCGACATACATCACAAACACAGCAACATACACCACTCACAGATACCCACACAATGATACCAACACACATCAACACACATCACACACACTCTATATTAAATCATTTACACCCCATGCAACACAACAGGGGAATGGATTGGTTGCTGCTCTCCGATACTTGCATCTAACAGAAAGATTACAAGGAAGGAGCTCAGATCTTTCTCATTATTAGTAATAAAAAAAACAACAACAACTAATTGCATGGGCAAATTTTGTCTATAAATTAATTTGCTGTTGATTTTTTCGTTATGCAAGTGATCTGATCATTCATCTTTGAGACGAATGGAAAAATCACCCAAAATGTTGATCCATTTAAATTTATTTCAAAAGAAATGCACAGGCCTATGTGGCATTACTATCTGCAGGGTCTAATAAATCAGATGGTTTCTTGAATTATCAGCGCCCACTTAATAAAAATAGCCTAAATCCTCCTGATCTTCTCCATGCTGAGGTCTCACATAATCTCTTAAAGATAAACAAAATCTAAACAAAATATTTTAATTAACTACATATAATACTTGTTTTTGAAGAGAGAACGCTGGATAATTTCAGTAGAAAATTCCCTAGTTAATAATTATTAAAGGTAAAATAGATAGCAACATACATTTTAATATAATGATCTGTGACCAGGTTACTGAAAGGGTTGTACGATGTTTAGCTGCTCTGGGATGGGGAAACATAACATCAATGAACTGAGTGCTACCTTTAGGAGATTGCATAGTAGTAGAGAACTTTGAGTTTGCAGTGTTGGAGAGGGCCTAGTAGCTTGCTAACAACCATTTTTCATTGATGGGTCTTTTCAAATGTGGGCCAGAGAGCTTTCTTAATTACGTTTCCTTCCTTTCCATTTAACTGAAGATTGGAGAAATGATGGGATCACGTTATTTCTCCTTTAATAACCACTCCACACTGAGAAGTAAGTCAGAAATCTTTCAAGAGGATCCAGAGGACAATTGCTCAATTGTTAAGACAAGAAGGTAGCACTAGGATAGGAAATAATATATGATAGATACTCCTGGTTTAGTAGCAAGTCATAAGGACTCATACTTAATTTTATTTAAGGAGAGACCAATTGAGACTTGGTAATATGAAGCCCCCAAAACCTGTTCTTCATATAGTTCGATAATTACGTACATACATTGTTGATATATTAGTCAGGTTTATAGATCTTTTACATGCTTCCTCTAGTTTTAGGGCTTGGAAAACAGGTTTTTAGGTGGAGCAAAGAATTGAAGAACAGTTTAGTACAAGTTTAGGATAGACTACCAATATTTTGTATCTTTATTGTGTTCTGGAAATAAATGCAGATCATGGAATTAAATGTCTGTAAGAAGCATGATACAATTTTGTCATCTACAGCACATTTCAATGACAGTACTAAATTAAATTCACTAAATCTTAAACTCAAATAATTACTTGAGTTTTTTTAGTATTGCTATTTAAAAGGCCTTGAAGATGCTGGTTCGAAACAATACCTTGCACAATTAATGCTTAAAGGACCACTCTAGTGCCAGGAAAACATACTCGTTTTCCTGGCACTAGAGTGCCCTGAGGGTGCCCCCACCCTCAGGGACCCACTCCCACCAGGCTCTGGGGGGAGGAAGGGGTTAAACTTACCTCTTTCTCCAGCGCCGGGCGGGGAGCTTTCCTCCTCCTCCTCTTCTTCCTCCCGACGTCATCGGCTGAATGCGCATGCGCGGCAGGAGCCGCGCTCGCATTCAGCCGGTCGCATAGGAAAGCATTCATAATGCTTTCCTATGGACGCTTGCGTGCTCTCACTGTGATTTTCACAGTGAGAAGCACGCAAGCGCCTCTAGCGGCTGTCAGTGAGACAGCCACTAGAGGCTCTGGAGGCTGGCTTAACCCTCAGAATAAACATAGCAGTTTCTCTGAAACTGCTATGTTTATAAAAAAAAGGGTAAAAGCTAGCTGGACCTGGCACCCAGACCACTTCATTAAGCTGAAGTGGTCTGGGTGCCTAGAGTGGTCCTTTAATGTTTACATACTTATATTTTCACTCAAACAGCTTAAATCCTTATTGTTACAACCTGCAGTTAATATTGTGCTCTTTTTTGTTTTCTGATGCGTTCTGTTCTTGTCTGTATTATCCTTTGTTGTAGGACAGTTGATGTTAGCACACCACAGCCCATATCTATACAAACCACAGCCCCTATACGCAAACTAGATCACTAACAAACCTTCTGTCACCTTCCCACAGAAACAATACACTTAAAACAGAGACACAAAACCCCATAGGCAGCCTCCCCAAACACACAACCATATACCACAGATAGTCTACCCCATATACTCAAAATCACAAGCAGCCTCCAAATGCAACAAAAATGCAACCACCCTATACACACACAAATACACATAAACTCTCTCCCAACCCTGTGAATATTTTGTTTTCTGGTATCCCACTGATGGGTACATGAGAGACAAGCCACAAACCTGCATGCACAGAATAAGTGTGTCCATCCCTGCATGTGTGAGTATAGGTATTTACATTATTGATTTAATATTGATGGTACTTTGATTTTTTTTTTTCCCCTAGCTTGATCAATAAATACAATAACTCCTTAAAAGATGAAAATGCTAGGCATAAGCTTGTACATTGGAAGATAAATCTAAAAAATCTTTAGTAAAGGAAAAAGTTTTGGTCAAGCATGAGAAGCTCTCTTGACATAAATCACTGATCTGCTTATTAGTAGAACTAAATTTCCAGGTAGGGCCACGGTAATATGTCAAACGACAACATGGCAGAAGGTCACAGATTGTTCAATGCTAATGATGAGGAGCACTTAAGCAATTAGTCTCGGAGACAAGATAATGACAGAAATGCTTAACTTCCAGCCCCTCTCAAATTGTTCTCAGATTTTAGACAGATCTTTTTCATGTGACAGTGGATTAAAATGGTACAAACAGTATTTCTCAGTACAGTAAATTGAACATTCAGACATTGAGAAGAAATAATTGAAACTAATTTATTTTACGTCTTAATTCCTCCTGCTAAATAGTTAAACATGCAGACACATGCCTATTGATACAATCTAGAGATTAAAACCAATTTAGCAGTTAAAAATGATTAAAAAGTTATTGAAAACAAAATAAAATACATAGTTCTACATATCCATAGAGAATGAAAACATGCATACATACCTACATAAATATCCGGCTGACTGATTTAACTGTTGGTGAGAAAGTACATGGTAACTCTCTCTTCTCTCGTTTTTATGTTTTACCATTGCATTGTACTCTTTCACTCACAGAAAGTTAATGTGGAGAGAGGTGACCATGTGCGGTAAAATCATGTTTCCCCACAATGGTTCTACTGGGCACAAAACAGTGCTCTTAGAACCAACATCTAAAGAAAGGTAATCACAAACAATAAACTTGTTCACTTCTAAGTACTCAATGGTGTTTCCTGATGGTAGTGGCCTTTTTCAGCAGGGTAATGCCACACTCCAAAAAATGTTCAGGAATGGCTTGAGGTGTTTCATTGGCCTCCAAATTCCCCAGATCTCAATGTGATTAAGCATCTGTAGCATGTGCTGGAACAACAAATTCGATCCACTGACAATTCCATGCAACTTGCAGGACTTAAAAGGTCTGCTGTTAAAACCGTACCACCAGACACACAGTACAAGTTAAGAGGTCTGGTGGAGTCCATGCCTTGATGCATTAGAGTTATTTTAGCAGCAAGAACAGAACCTGCATGATAATAGGCAGGTGGTTTCAATGATGTGGCATTTGTCTGGAGCCTGACACCTCAATGGTCCATTAGAGAGATCAAAAGATATCCCAACAAGCCTTGAACCACTTAACATTGTTAGGGTGTATGGTCCTGGACCATAAAGAGCATTTATAATAATATTTACTCCCTGGAGGTGCATACTGTAAGTTCTACCAAATAGGCTACCAGGGAGCAGCATCATAGCCCAGCCTGGAAATTTATCAACAAATGCAATACATTTAACAATGTTTAATGGGAACCTTTATCAAACAAGCTAATATGCTAGAATAATGTGTTTATTTATTTTAAAGCTAAGTGTTTTTATTACTACATATTTTTCCAATACATTTAGGTTGCAGCCCATTAAAGCTTGTTTTCCATAACATACTTGTAGGTCGAGGTTGATAGAAGATCACAGACATCTAGCCAGTAGGATGTCCAGGGCCAGATTTCCCGCTATCTTGAGCTGCATATTATAATTTAAAACCTGTGAGTGCAATTTGATTGCTAGTGATTGGATTTATATAAACAGTATTACACTACTACTTGTTTTTACCTTCTAGAATAAGCTGTTACCATTTTGTCTTATTTATGTATACTGCTGACACGAGTACATAGTGAAGAGTCTCTGGGTAAGTATACACCCTGTATACACCAGTAGAAACTCATCCATAGAGCCTCTAGGAGCAGTGCACCACCAGTTGTTATGTGTAAAAAAAAATATCGGCATCAGTTTAAGACTACTGAGACTTACTTTCTGCTGTGTTTAAGTTAACAAATGTGGGGGGGGGGTAGGAATTGGCAACCTTCAACACTCCTGATGGTTTGGACTACACCTCCCATGATGCTTTGCCAGCATTATGGGTGTAAGAGCATTATGGGGGATGTAGTCCACAACACTGTTGCCTACCACTGCGAGCCTAGCCATTGCCTCTGTAAGTGTCAAAGGAAAAAGAAAATCTGTGTCTTTAATTCAATAATTGGTTTCAATACTGCAGGTCCCTCCCCCTGATTGGTGGCTTTCTGGTGAAGCTTTCTTGAGAGCAACTGAGTAAAACTAGGACAGATTTGATATCGGCCTTGATTCAACATGTTTTGCACATGCCTAGTCTCCCATTGCTGACTGATAGCACCAGTGGCGTACATACCAGGGTCGCAGGGGTCGCGGCTGCGACCGGGCCCGGCCCACCATGGGGCCCGGCCGCTCCTGCGACCCGGTATGTACGCTCTGGGCCAGCCTCTTCTCCTGGGGGGCCCAGGAACCGGCCACCTCCGGGCCCCCCGAGGCTGGCCCTGCTTACACCCGGCGACCGGTCAGGCTGGCTGGTGCGCGAGGGAGCACTATCCCCTGCGTGCTTCCTCTTCAGCTCCCTTGCGCACCGCACTGACACCGGAGCCGGAAGATGATGTCATCTTCCGGCGCCGGTATCAGTACGCGGCGCGCGAGGGAGCTGAAGAGGAAGCACTCAGGGGGGAGTGCTCCCTCGCGCTCCAGCCAGCCTGACCGGCCGCCGGGTGACCGCCCCCCCAGGAGCCCAGCAGCACCACTGGACCCCAGGGAATCCCCTCAGCACTCCAAAAGGTAGGGAGGCTGGGGGGATTAAATTAAAAAAAAAACGTGTAAGTGTGTGTGAGTGTGAGTGTGAGTGTGTGAGTGTTAGTGAGTGGGTGTGTGTTAGTGAGTGTGTGTGTGTGTGTGAGTGTTAGTGAGTGTGTGTGAGTGTTAGTGAGTGTGTGTGTTAGTGAGTGTTTGTGTGTGTGTGTGTGTTAGTGAGTGTGTGTGTGTGAGTGTTAGTGTGTGTGTGTGTGTGTGTGTTAGTGTGTGTGTGTTAGTGTGTGTGTGTATGTGTTAGTGTGTGTGTATGTGTTAGTGTGTGTGTATGTGTTAGTGTGTGTGTGTGAGTGTGAGTGTGTGTGTGTGTTAGTGTGTGTGTGTTAGTGTGTGTGTGTGTATGTGTTAGTGTGTGTGTGAGTGTTAGTGAGTGTGTGTGAGTGTTAGTGTGTGTGTGTGTGAGTGTCAGTGTGTGTGTGTGTGTTAGTGTGTGTGTGTGTGTGTGAGTGTGTGTGTTAGAGTGTGTGTGTCTGCTAGTGAGTGTTAGTGAGTGTGTTACTGTGTGTGTCTGTTACTGAGTGTGTTTGTGTGTGTGTGTTAGTGAGTCTGTTTGATGTCTGTTAGTGAGTGTGTGTTTGTCAGTGAGAGTGTATGTTTTGTAAGTGAGTGTGTATGTATGTCTGCCGCTGAGTGTGTCTTTGTCAGTAAATGTGTGTGTCTGTTAGCTAGTGTGTATGCATTTGTTCGTGAGAGTGTGTGTTTGTGTCTTAAGCACTTACCTTTCTCCAGCGCCGGACTCCCATGGCGCTGGGGATCCCTCCGCCTCTCAGCTCCGAATGCGCATGCACGGCAAGAGCCGCGCACGCATTCAAACCGCCCATAGAAAAGCATTACTCAATGCTTTCCTAGGGATGTTCAGTGTCTTAAAATGGCGGAAGCGCCTCTAGCGGCTGTCAGTGAGACAGCCACTAGAGGCTGGATTAACCCTCAGTGAAACATAACAGTTTCTCTGAAACTGCTATGCTTTCAGCTGCAGGGTTAAAACTAGAGGGACCTGACACCTAGACCACTTAATTGAGCTGATGTGATCTGGGTGTCTGTAGTGGTCCTTTAAGTGTGTGTGCATCTGCATGCAGTGGCGTACATACCGCGGTCGCAGCTCTGCAACCCCTGCGACCAGGTGCCCGCCGCCATGTGTTGCTGCCCCAGCCCGCGCAGAGTAAGCGCGAGGGGGGGGGGGGCACGGATCAATTTTCGCACCGGGGCCCCATGGGTCATGTGTACGCCACTGGATAGCACCAAGAACTCATCTTGGAAGTAGCAGTTTCTCGGCCAGGAAAGGGAAGGAAACAGCAGACATTTCTGACCAAGATCACTGTGCTGTGACTAATAGTTTTCAAAACTCTTACTGCTCAGATGCCCAGTGCTCACTATCTTCTTTGAAGTGCTCAGTCACTCTGTAGCTGAGACCTGATACACTCATGCTGTGGCTGCTTGAAAAATTTTGATGCTACACTCTGCAAGGGAATTTGTGTGACTCTGAGGACTGAGCTAATTCTGATAGCGATTATTGTTTCTGCTAACAATGCTAGCTGCTTCTTGCATATTGATCATATTGCCAGCTGCAAAGGTAATAAGGAATCTATCAGTTTCTTGCTGATTTAACCCTCTGCAAACTGTGTGCTGAGAGCTGACTCTGCATTGTTTATAATTAAGTAATAGAGATGTCCCGATTAGTTCGCTGGCGAATAGTTCCTGGCGAACATAGCTTGTTCTCGTTCGCCACGGCGGGCGAACATATGTAATGCTGAGTCCGCCCTCTATTCGTCATCATTGAGTAAACTTTGACCCTGTACCTCACAGTCAGCAGACACATTCCAGCCAATCAGCAGCAGACCCTCCCTCCCAGACCCTCCCACCTCCTGGACAGCATCCATTTTAGATTCATTCGGAATCTGCATTCTTAGTGAGAGGAGGGACAGTGTAGCTGGTGCTGATTTAATAGGGAAATCGATAGCTAGGCTAGGGTATTCAGTGTCCACTACAATCCTGAAGAACTCATCTGATCTCTGCTGTAAGGACAGCACCCCAAAAAGCCCTTTTTAGGGCTAGAACATCAGTCTGCTTTTTTTGTTTTTTTCTGTGTAATCTAATTGCAGTTGCCTGCCTGCCAGCCTGTGTGTCAGGCTCACAGCGTATACTGTGCCCACTTGCCCAGTGCAACCACTCATATCTGGTGTCAAAATAGCTTGCATTTAAAAAAAATAAAATAAAGTTTTTGACTGTAATATAATAGCAGTCAGTTTCCTTCACACGTGTGCGTTTCAGGGCCTGCCAGGGCACAGTGTCACACCAGTGCAACTCATATCTGGTGTAACAGTAGTGTACATTTAAAAAAACAACACCTTTTTGACTGTGAAATAATAGCAGTCAGTTTCCTTCACACGTGTGCGTTTCAGGGCCTGCCAGGTCACAGTGTCACACCAGTGCAACTCATATCTGGTGTAACAGTAGTGTACATTTAAAAAAACAACACCTTTTTGACTGTGAAATAATAGCAGTCAGTTTCCTTCACACGTGTGCGTTTCCGGGCCTGCCAGGGCACAGTGTCACACCAGTGCAACTCATATCTGGTGTAACAGTAGTGTACATCAGGGCCGCCACCAGAAATTTTCGGGCCCCTAACAGAACAAATGGTCTGCCCCCCCCCAAATTCACAAAAAAGTGCAAATAAATAATAAATATAAATATCAAAACAAACAAATAACGCAGGAAACAATGAGCAAATAGTGCAGTGCAAACAAATGTTACACAAATTGACTTGCTCTATGTGTTTTAATACAACTTACCAATGTAGTAATCTTCAGATGTCCTCGGAAGTTACAAGCACGTACGTGGTCATGTAACAGGCAGAAATACTCACCTTTCAGGAAAATTGCAGGTGTCCATCAGTCGCAAGGTCTGAGCAACAAGAAACAAACACACACACTGATGCACAGAGAAACACACAAACAAACATACATTCACAATGTGCATTTGGCTCTGTGTATTTCTAAATGTGTCTGAGAGTGTGTGTCAGACAGCAAGTATCCTTGTAAGTGAATGTGTGTCTCTGTGAGCATGTGTGTGTCTGGGACCATGTGAGCAAGTGGAAGCTCGTATGTATGGGGGGCTGATTGTGATCTTTGTGCATTGTGTTTATGGAGAAGCTATATTTCACGACTGTGTATGATTACTGTCTTCAGGGTGTAACTGTGAAGGGGGAATATAGGGTTAACTTGGCAGAGTAAGTGTGACAGGCAGGAGCGTATTAGCCGCGAGGCAAACAAGGCATTTGCCTTGGGCGGCATTTTCCAGGGGGCGCCTGAGTTTTGTCCTGCCTAGGGCAGCACAAAACCAGGATACACCACTGGTGACAGGGCGAGGGGCGTGAAAGAGACAGGGGTGGGGGTGAGTGTGACAGAATGAGAGAAGTAGAGTGTGACAGAATTGGGGTGAATGTGGGGCTTAAAGTGACAGGGTGAATGTGGCAGGGAAAGATTTGGGGATGAGTGTGACATAGTTGGAGGAGGGAGTGTAACAGGATGAGGGGTGTTAATAGAAACAGAGAACGTGACGGCAGATAAGAACCATTCGGCCCACCTAGTCTGCCCAATTTTCTAAATACTTTCATTAGTCCCTGGCCTTATCTTATAGTTAGGATAGCCTTATGCATATCCCACGCATGCTTAACCCCTTAAGGACCAAACATCTGGAATAAAAGGGAATCATGACATGTCACACATGTCATGTGTCCTTAAAGGACCACTATAGTGCCAGGAAAACATACTCGTTTTCCTGGCACTATAGTGCCCTGAGGGTGCCCCCACCCTCAGGGTCCCCCTCCCACCGGGCTCTGGGGAGAGGAAAGGGGTTAAAACTTACCTTTCTCCAGCGCCGGGCGGGGAGCTCTTCTCCTCCGATCCTCCTCCTCTCCTCCCATTCGGCTGAGCTGCCACTAGAGGCTTTGAGGGCTGGATTAACCCATTTATAAACATAGCAGTTTCTCTGAAACTGCTATGTTTATAAAAAAATGGGTTAACCCTAGCTGGACCTAGCACCAAGACCACTTCATTAAGCTGAAGTGGTCTGGGTGCCTAGAGTGGTCCTTTAAGGGGTTAAAGGGACACTCCAGTGCCAGGAAAACACTGCAGGTCCCCTCTCCCTCCCACCCCCCATCCCAAGTTGCTGAGGGGGTTAAAACCCCTTCAGTGACTTACCTGTATCCAGCGTCGATGTCCCTCGGCGCTGGGTCAGGATCCACTCACGCTCCTCCCCCACCGACATCAGACGGGGAGACCTATAGAGCATGCGCAGCCGTCGGCGGGGGAGACGCACACAAACAAACGCGCATTAGACCTCCCCATAGGAAAACATTGAAAAATGCTTTCAATGCTTTCCTATGTGGATTTCAGCGACGCTGGAGGTCCTCACATAGCGTGAGGACGTCTTGTGCCGTTATAGCACACTTTTCATGTGCTATAAACACAGAAGTGTCCTCTAGTGGCTGTCTAGTCTAGAAGACCGCCATTAGAGGAGTTAACTCTGCAAGGTAAATATTGTAGTTTATGAAACTGCAATAATTACACTTGCAGGGTTAAGGGTAGTGGGAGTTGGCACCCAGACCACTCCAATGGGCAGAAGTGGTCTGGGTGCCTGGAGTGTCCCTTTAAGGAGGATTAATATTCAGGTTCAGTGTGACATGGTTGAAGTGTGAATCAGTGAGTGTGACAGCATTTGGTGCTAGTGTGGCATGGTTGGAGGATGGAGTGTGACAGGATTGAGGGATTATTATGACATGGTGAGTGTGGCAGAGCGAAAGGTGTTGAGTGTGACAGGATTGGATGTATTAATGTGAGTGTGGCAACGTTGTTGGAGGGGAGTGTGATACAGGATTAGCAGGGATAGATGTGAGTGTGGCATGGTAAAGGGGATGACTTTGTGTGGGGGTGAGGGTGACAGTGAGTGAGTGGAGGTGTGGGTAGCAGTGATTGTGGGAGGGGAGGGTAGCAGTGAGTGGGGGAGGTGAGGGTGGCAGACTGGCATTGAGTGGGGGAGGGGATGGTGGCAGTGAGTGGAGGGAGATGAGGGTGGCAGTGAGTGGGGAGGGAGGCAGTGATGGGGGGAAGGGAGGATGGCAGTGATGGGGGGAAGGGATGGTGGCAGTGATGGGGGAAGGGAGGGTGGCAGTGAGTGGGGGAGGTGAGGGTGGCAGACTGGCATTGAGTGGGGGGAGCGGAGGGTGGCAGGGATGGGGGGAGGGGAGGGTGGCCGTGATGGGGGGAGGGGAGGGTGGCAGTGATGGGGGGAGGGGAGGGTGGCAGTGATGGGGGGAAGGGAGGATGGCAGTGAGTGGGGGAGGTGAGGGTGGCAGTGAGGGGAGGGTGGCAGTGAGACAATAAATTAACTTACCTAAAGAGTGAAGTGACTCCCTGTCCCTGGTGATCTTCTTTCCTGCAGCAGCAGGAGGGTGGCAGTGAGTGGGGGAGGTGAGAGTAGCAGTGAGTGGGGGAGGTGAGGGTGGCAGTGAATGGGGGAGGTGAGGGTGGCAGACTGGCATTGAGTGGGGGAGGGTGGCAGTGAGTGGAGGGAGGTGAGGGTGGCAGTGAGTGGGGTGGCAGTGATGGGGGAAGGGAGGATGGCAGTGATGGGGGAAGGGAGGATGGCAGTGATGGGGAAGGGAGGATGGTAGTGAGTGGGGAAAGGGAGGGTGGCAGTGAGTGGGGATGGGAGGGTGGCAGTGAGTGGGGAGGGTGGCAGTGATGGGGGGAAGGGAGGATGGCAGTGATGGGGGGAGGTGAGGGTGGCAGTGAGTGGGGGGGTGAGGGTGTCAGACTGGCATTGAGTGGGGGAGGGGAGGGTGGCAGTGAGTGGGGAGGGTGGCAGTGATGGGGGAAGGTGAGAGTGGCAGTGAGTGGGGGAGGTGAGGGTGGCAGTGAGAGTGAGACAATAAAATAACTTACCTCTGTCCCTGGTGATCTTCTTTCCTGCAGCAGCAGCACCCTCGTGGTCCCATGCTCTCCTTCCTGTCTGCAGCTCCGCCTCCACGGGTTCAGAGCTGCAGTCAGACCATGTGGAGATTGTCTCGCGAGCTCTGATTGGCTGAGCTCGCTGACAATCAATCATGGTCTGCAGCTCTGCACCCGTGGAGGCGGAGCTGCAGACAGGAGTCACAGGGATCCGGATTTGTGCACTGTCTGCAGTCACAGTGCACGGTGACAGGCAGCTCTCTCCCGGCGGCACACAGGGGGGCCCAGCATCCAGCGGCACAGAGGCTAAGCTGCTGGGCCCCCCTACTGTCGGGACTCGAGCCCGCCCGACAAATGAGTCCTCTTCTCAGTCCCGGCCCGCACCAGCAATCCGGCCGCGGGCCGGGCCCCCCAGGACCGCCGGGCCCGTGACAATTGTCACGGTTGTCATGCCCTGATGGCGGCCCTGGTGTACATTAAAAAGAAAATAGAAATTTGACTGTGAAAGAATAGCAGTCAGTTTCCTTCACACGTGTGCGTTTCAGGGCCTGCCAGGTCACAGTGTCACACCAGTGCAAATCATATCTGGTGTAACAGTAGTGTACATTTAAAAAAACAACACCTTTTTGACTGTGAAATAATAGCAGTCAGTTTCCTTCACACGTGTGCGTTTCAGGGCCTGCCAGGGCACAGTGTCACACCAGTGCAACTCATATCTGGTGTAACAGTAGTGTACATTTTAAAAAAAAACAACACTTTTTTGACTGTGAAATAATAGCAGTCAGTTTCCTTCACACGTGTGCATTTCAGGGCCTGCCAGGGCACAGTGTCACACCAGTGCAACTCGTATCTTGTGTAACAGTAGTGTACATTAAAAAACAAACTAGAAATTTGACTGTGAAATAATAGCAGTCAGTTTCCTTCACACGTGTGCGTTTCAGGGCCTGCCAGGGCATAGTGTCACACCAGTGCAACTCATATCTGGTGTAACAGTAGTGTACATTTAAAAAAAACAACACTTTTTTGACTGTGAAATAATAGCAGTCAGTTTCCTTCACACGTGTGCGTTTCCGGGCCTGCCAGGGCACAGTGTCACACCAGTGCAACTCATATCTGGTGTAACAGTAGTGTACATTTAAAAAAAATACATTTTTTTTACTGTAATAGATTGAATAGCAGTTAGTTGTCTGCAAGCCTGTGTGTCAGGCCTACAGCGTCTACTCTGCCAACTTCTGCCAGTGAACAGTGCCACTCATATCTGTTGTCACAGTAGCTTGCATGCATAGTACCACTAATCGAGAATCGAAAAAAATGACAGGCAGAGGCAGGCCACCCCGCAGGGGCCGTCGTGGTCGTGGTGCTGTGATTCCCTTTGGACCTAGAATAATGCCCAGTGTTCAGAGGCCACGTACCCTGAACTCGAAAAGTTCTGAGGACATAGTTGACTGGCTAACACAGGACACCCAATCTTCTACAGCTTCCGCTCGGAACCTTGACGCACCATCCTCCTCCAGCTTAGCTTCGGGCACCTCTCAAGTTACCACTCGCCCGCCTGCCGCCACCACCAACACTAGCACCACAGCCGCTTCACTTGATCTGTCAGAGGAGTTATTTACACATCAGTTGGAAGAAATGAGTGGTGCACAACCATTATTGCCAGAGGATGTAGATAACAGGGATATGTCTCAGTCAGGCAGCATTACACACATGGGCATACGGTGTGATGATGATGATGTTGTACCCGCTGCTGCTTCCTTTGCTGAGTTGTCAGATACAAGTGAAGCGGTTGATGATGACGCTGCGTCCGTGGATGTCACGTGGGTGCCCGCTAGAAGAGAAGAAGAACAGGGGCAAAGTTCAGATGGGGAGACAGAGAGGAGGAGGAGACAAGTTGGAAGCAGGGGGAGGTCGTCGCAAGGAGCTAGTGGCACAGTCAGACAGCATGCATCGGCACACGGGCAGTGGTGTAGCCTGGTTTTGTGCTGCCCTAGGCAGGACAAAACTCAGGCGCCCCCCTCCCGCCCGCCCGCCCCACCCCCATCCAACCCTTCCCCCCGCCCGCACCACCCCCACCCTTCCCCCGCCCCGCCTTCTAAATACACACACACACATTCACTTACAGATACGCATACACTAGCTAACAGAAACACACACTCGCTAACAGAAACACACACTAACAGACACACACACTCACACTAACAGACATACATACACACACACTAACAGACATACACACTAACAGACATACACACACACACACACTAACAGACATACACACACACACACACACTAACAGACATACACAGACACACTAACAGACATACACAGACACACTAACAGACATTCACACACACACACACTAACAGACATACACAGACACACTAACAGACATTCACACACACACACACACACTAACAGACAGACACACACACACACTAACAGACAGACACACACACACACTAACAGACAGACACACACACACACACACACACACACTAACAGACATTCACACACACACACACACACACACACACTAACAGACATACACACATACTCACTCACATATTTAACACTTTTTTTTTTTTTATTTACCCCCCCCCCCCCACAGCCTCCTTACCTTTGGGAATGCTGGGGGGTTCCTATTTCTCCCTGGTGGTCCAGTGGCTGCTGGGCAGTGCTGGCGGGCGGGCGGCCGGCGAGGGAGCACTTCCTCTGAGCTGTCTGCTCAGCTCCCTCGCGCGCCGCACAGTGAGGCTGGGAGGCGGAGCCGGAATATGATGTCATATTCTGGCTCCCAGCCTCACTGTGCGGCGCGCGAGGGAGCTGAGCAGACAGCTCAGAGGAAGTGCTCCCTCGCCGGCCGCCCGCCCGCCTGCCAGCACTGCCCAGCAGACCACCCAGACGGCATGTCAGTTAGCCGCAAGGCTAACAAGGCATTTGCCCTGGTCGTTTGGGGGCGGCTTTTTTTGCCGCCCCCTGGAAAATGCCGCCCAAGGCAAATGCCTTGTTTGCCTCGCGGCTAATACGCCCCTGCACACGGGGTCAGCCAGACAGCACGCCAATCAACGCATGCTGTTGCCACCACCAGAATGCCGTCATTGCAGAGCTCAGCAGTGTGACATTTTTTGTGTGTGTCTGCCTCTGACAACAGCGATGCCATTTGCAACCTGTGCCAAAAGAAACTGAGTCGTGGGAAGTTCAACACCCACCTAGGTACAACTGCTTTGCGAAGGCACATGATCGCACATCACAAACGCCTATGCGATCAACACATGAGTACAAGTAGCACACAAACTCAAAGCCGCCATCCTCCTCCTGGTCCAGCATCTTCAGCCACGTCAACCACTGCTGTCCTCCTTGCCCCCCTCTCAACCATCTGCCACACCGTCTCTCGCCTTGAGCAGTTCCTGCTCATCTGCCCACAGTCAGGTGTCTGTCAAGGACATGTTTGAGCGTAAGAATCCAATGTCACAAAGTCACCCCCTTGTCCGGCATCTGACAGCTGGCTTGACTGAACTCTTAGCCCGCCAGCTTTTACCATACAAGCTGGTGGAGTCTGAGGCGTTCCAAAAATTTGTAGCTATTGGGACACCGCAGTGGAAGGTGCCCGGCCAAAGTTTCTTTGCATAAAAGGCAATCCCCAACCTGTACTCGATTGTGCAAAATGAAGTAATGGCATGTCTGGCACACAGTGTTGGGGCAAGGGTCCATCTGACCACTGATGCCTGGTCTGCAAAGCATGGTCAGGGCAGGTATATCCCCTACACTGTGCATTGGGTAAACCTGCTGACGGCTGCCAAGCAGGGAATGCGTGGCTCTGCAGAGGAGTTGGTGACACCACCACGACTTGCCGGCAGGCCTGCTGCCACCTCCTCTACTCCTCCTACTCCATCCTCTTCCATAACCTCCTTGGCTGAGTCCTCTTCTGCTGCTGCATCTTGCGGCACCCCCCAGCTCCCCAGGTACTATTCCACATCCCGGATACGGCAGTGTCACGCCGTCTTGGGGTTGACTTGCCTGAAAGCAGAGAGTCACACCGGACCAGCACTCCTGTCCACCCTGAACGCACAGGTTGATCAGTGGCTGACTCCGCACCAACTGGATATCGGCAAAGTGGTTTGTGACAACGGAAGAAATTTGTTGGCGGCATTGAATTTTGGCAAGTTGACACATGTGCCGTGCATGGCACATGTGTGTAATCTGATCGTACAACGTTTTGTGCATAAGTACCCAGGCTTACAGGACGTCCTGAAGCAGGCCAAGAAGGTGTGTGGCCATTTCAGGTGTTCCTACACAGCCATGGTGCACTTTTCAGATATCCAGCGGCGAAACAACATGCCAGTGAGGCGCTTGATTTGCGACAGCCCGACACGTTGGAATTCAACACTCCTAATGTTCAACCGCCTGCTCCAACAAGAAAAAGCCGTTAAAGAGTATTTGTATGACCGGGGTGCTAGGACAGCCTCTCCGAAGCTGGGAATTTTTTTGCCACGTTACTGGACACTCATGCGCAATGCCTGTAGGCTCATGCGTCCTTTTGAGGAGGTGACAAACCTAGTCAGTCACACCGAAGGCACCATCAGCGACATCATACCATTTGTTTTCTTCCTGGAGCATGCCCTGCGAAGAGTGTGGATCAGGCCGTAGATGAGCGTGAAGAGTTAGAGTTGTGGTCACCATCACCACCAGAAATAGCCTTATCAGCATCGCTTGCTGGACCTGCGGCAACGTTGGAAGAGGATTGTGAGGAAGAGGAGTCAGAGGAGGAATATGGCTTTGAGGAGGAGGAGGAAGACCAACCACAACAGGCATCCCAGGGTGCTCGTTGTCACCTATCTGGTACCTGTGGTGTTGTACGTGGCTGGGGGGAAGAACATACCTTCAGTGAGCTCACTGAGGACGAGGAACAGGACATGAGTAGCTCAGCATCTAACCTTGTGCAAATGGGGTCTATCGTGCTGTCGTGCCTGTTGAGGGACCCTCGTATAATAAGGCTGAAGGAGAACGACCTGTACTGGGTGTCCACGCTACTAGACCCTCGGTATAAGCAGAAAGTGCCTGAAATGTTACCGAATTACCGCAAATCGGAAATGATGCAGCAGTTCCAAAATAAATTAAAAAGTATGATTTACACAGCTTATAAGGGTGATGTCACAGCACAACGGGAATCTAACAGGGGAAGAGGTGAAAGTAATCCTCCTCCTCCCACGACCAGGCCGGCAAGGACAGGACGCTTTACAGACGTGTTGTTGATGGAGGACATGTGGAGCTTTTTAAGTCCTACGCATCGCCACAGCCCTTTGGGGTCCACCCTCAGAGAACGACTCGACCGATAGGTAGCAGACTACCTCACCTTAACTGCAGATATCGACACTCTGAGGAGCGATGAACCCCTTGACTATTGGGTGTGCAGGCTTGACCTGTGGCCTGAGCTATCCCAATTTGCGATAGAACTTCTGGCCTGCCCCGCTTCAAGTGTCCTGTCAGAAAGGACCTTCAGTGCAGCAGGAGGTATTGTCACTGAGAAGAGACGTCGCCCAAGGTCAAAAAAGTCTAGATTTTTTATTAAGATGAATGAGGGATGGATCCCGAAGGGACTGACAGTGGGCAATACATTCGACTAAAAAATGCCTGATGAGGGGGACGTACCAGGGATTAAACTGATAAGAATAGTACTACTTAACACACCACTCCTATCTGGTGGCACATTAGATTGCACGCGCAGTGCCCAAAATTTGAAGTAGGAGGACCGACCAAGCATTTTTTTCCATCTCCCGGTTCCTAAAATCGATGCCATATACACGTCCCCTGATATGGGGACGTAACAGGGATTAAACTGATAGGAATAGTACTACTTAACACACCTTATAATAATGCAGAGAGAGGCAATGCAGAGAGAGAAGTCTGAAGAAGAGGAGTCAGAGGAGAAAGGTGGCTTTGAGGAGGTGGAAGACCAATCACAGCAGGTGTCCCAGGGGGCTTGTTGTCACCTTTCGGGGGCCCTTGGTGTTGTACGTGGCTGGGTGGTGAAAGAGACCTTCAATGACATCAGTGAGGACAAGGAACGGGACATGGCTAGCTTGGTATCCAACCTTGTGCAAATGGGGAGTTTGCGGTTGTGCAAATGGACTGTTTGCGGTTGTTTGCGGTGTGTTAAACGGGGAGTTTGGTCTTTCACTGTGAAGCGGGCGTACCCTTACACTACCTGATCGATACAACATCATACCTGATGTTTTAAAGCATGTTATTCCAAACAATTTAGGAATGTTAGGTGATGTATGCCCTTTATGGATTAAAACCAGACTCTGCATCAACTATGTAATTTTCCATGGGAGTTTTGCCATGGATCCCCCTCCAGCATGCCACAGTCCAGGTGTTAGTCCCCTTGAAACAACGTTTCCATCACTATTGTGGCCAGAAAGAGTCCCTGTGGGTTTTAAAATTCACCTGCCCATTGAAGACTATGGCGGTTCGCCCGGTTCGCCCGTTCGCGAACATTTGCGGAAATTCGCGTTCGCCGTTCGAAAACGGAAAATTTTATGTTCGCGACATCTCTATTAAGTAACGTTCTATCTCTGATTACTTTTACTGTGCTCTGATCACAGTAGATGATCAACAGAGCCCCTGCAGCTGTGAATATGATCAATCTACAGAGGTTATAGCGTGACAAATGGCATTAACATGTTTTGTAGCAGAAGCAGCATTTACTAGAAAGTTAAAGTTGTCAAACCAGGAGCACTACTAAAGATAAGATCAAAAAGGGAGAAATTCAGAGAGGGATATAAATAAACAGAGAGAACCAGAGCATTATACATAGACATTGTGCTGTATGAATATCTCTGTATTACCTGTATTACAGCTCTGCATATCCATCACAGTGACCCTGTCTATATGTATGGGTATCTCCTTATCCAGCTCTGTGTATTTCATAAGTGTCATTGTGTTGTGTTTAACTCTGTGTATTGTGTTGGTATCTCCTTATTATACCAGGTTCTTTGAATTGGATGGGTATCTCTGTATTGTACCTGGCTGTGTGTATCACAAGGGTATCTCTATATTTTACTCAGTTCTGTGCATTGTATGGATATCCCTATAGTATACCTTGCTCTGAGTATTTATAGGAATCTCTGCATGGTACTGTATACAGCTCTGTATATGGTATAGGAATCTCTGTATTGTACTTTATACAGCTTTGTGTATGGTATAGGAATCTCTGTATTGTACTTGATAAAGCTCTGTGTATTGTATGGGAATTATCATTAGGGGAGGAGTTTATAAGGTCTAGCAGAGAGATCTCCCGGTAAGAAGATAAGGCTACAGAGTTGATGGGAAGAGTCGATTTCTGGGGGAAAAGTCTGGTGCCTCGCTATCTTTAACTTTCACCAATTGCCACTGCTATACACAATACTGAATTTAGAAGTTTGAGAATGATATCACTGGTATAATAAAGTAAATATTATTTTTCATAATTTTTATAATTACTATTATTTGTATTGCATTTGATTGTGTATTACACTAGGAAATGTTAATGCACTAATTACTTCCTATCTAGTACCGACAGTGCCCCTTCCACGCAGGATTCCTTGTTATTGCACTAAAGTAACATGCACTGCACTACCGCCTGAGCAAAGAAGGGTGCACCATTCTTGTTACTAATAGTACAGACATCCACTGGTCCTGTGGTCCATTGTCCTATCATTCTGTCTTTCTTGTTTCATTGTCAAATCAATGGCATCAGAACAGAGTAAAGTGGCTCACATCACTCATGTATTCTTCTTGCAAGTGTACAGCAAGTTTGCCTCAACAACTACATAAATCTATAGTAGTTGCTGTGATGCAGAGCAGGAGATCGGCTTGTAGGAGGATTTTTGTTCTTTTTCATGTCACTCAATTCTCAATATGGAGATTTATGCTATTGACATTGAACGCTGACTGGGAAAGTCTGAAGGGATTAAGTCTTTGTTTTTAATTGAATAACAAAATTTACACATTTGGATAATACAAGTCAGCACGCACAATGTAAAGATTACTTTTTCCACTCTACAAGTTGCAATAAACATCTGTGTTACATGACAAGGTACACTTTAACCCCTTAAGGACCAAACTTCTGGAATAAAAGGGAATCATGACATGTCACACATGTCATGTGTCCTTAAGGGGTTCCAAATTAAGGTTATTAAAGGCACATAGCACTGTTAGTCTTTTCACTTTTTATGGGTCTTGGAGTAATAGGTAGTACCTGTGATATAAATTTAAGCAACACGCACATAGTCTAAAATGTGTATTTTTACTCTCTGACATTTGGATTTTTATAAAAAATTAACTTTTAGTAATTTGAAAAACAAATTGCAAAATTTAGGCTAAAATATATATAAAAAAAACAAGTTACAGAAAGTAATAGTTATGAAAAATACTTATTTATTCCCACTTTGTTATTTTGGCCTACATTTTCCAATTCAATTTTCAGTTAACCATAATTCACTTTTTAATGCAAACCCCAGAGTTCATTTGTAACTCAAACTGCCTTACAATATGTTCAGACTGAGAAAATAAATGTGAAGCATAGCATGCTAATTATCAGTCAAATAATGAATATGAAAAAATTCAAGGTTATTAATAATGCATAATTAAAAAACACGAGAGACATAATAAATTGGCGTATTTCATATGAAAACAAATGTTTTACTGCGGATGTACTTGGAACTTGATGAACAATTTATTATTTTGTTCTTGTCATGGAATCCATAAAATGAAGTAGCTACCAATAATTGTTTGAAAGAATGTTATTACTAATGGGAAAAGAAATTCATAACAGGCCCAACTTAACTTTGTCATCAAAGGGGGAAAAAATCATGCATTAGTGAGATTATGGGAGACATACATTCAATGTACCTCCAACCTTAGCACTAATTATCACCGGATAAAACTATTCACGTACTCTACAACCAGTTAATGATCTAAGATCTAAAAACATACAGCGTTATCCACTAAAGTGAGAATTTCAAAGTCCCCTGTAGTCCAATGACTGGGTTTGCTAAATACAGGAGGTGACAATGAATGACTTGGAGAGTAATTTTTTTTTTTTTTTTTTTATTCTTTTTTTTTGTAGTGCAGAAAAAATACATACAATTTTGTCATGCCCCAACAGCCAACGACAATAGATTCACAATAGATAGCTTACATGTAGTAGGGCAATGAGAAAGACATGCACAATTTTTAAAAAGGTATAACAGGGTTAATGACTTGCTTTGTACATTTTGTATGATTATAGGCATTATATAGACATTTTGGCAGGAGTATGCAACCTATGAGACAAAGCCTTGCTTAAAATGTCACATGTGCTGCACTATTTCATACGTTAACAGGTTGGTGCTATGAATGCCAGAAGATAAGCAAGTGTGATTAGTAATAAAAGTCATGCTAATTTATAATAGTCAAACAGTAATGGTAATAACGTGCTTCAACTTTTAGTGCCGATGCGAGCGTTTCAATAACATAACCTTTTCATGGCAGATCAAAACAGCACATTTTATAAGAGTAGTAAGTAGCAGTTGGAGACAGGAGTAAATCCCTAGGGACGCCCCAGACCAGTGACCCTTAGAGCCTGGGACAGTAGTGCTATGCTATGCAGGCCTCAGCAAAGGGGGTTAACTTTAAACCAATAGGCCGCATGTCTAGAGGTGCATTTACTGAGCAGCGTTATGGTAGCCTTCAGGGAACGATCAAGTAAGCCACCCTCGCCTCTGTTTGAAACCAAATAGTAACGTTATCCTGTATTGTGGCCATGTGTGTCGACAATGAGCTATACATATGAAACGTGTTATGCCTGGAGAGCTGAGCGTTATAGACAATGCAGGATGAGAACAGGCTATGTCTATTCAATGTCGGTTATTATTGGAGCTATATGTCTGCCCTACTGCCGTTCCTTGCATGATAGCTAGTAAATAGAGAAAAATCAAATAGGAAAAAAAAAAAAAAAACAAACAAAAAAAACAAGGAGACAGGAGCTCAGAAGCATGGCCTATAACATAAAGTTAGTATAAATCAGAGCCAGTAATGGCTATCTAGAGCTTTTTCAGTAAGTCACCAGTCATCCGATTCCCCTGTTTTGAAAGAGCCAGGAACGTGATGGTGGGCATTGAATTGGGCTGTCCGCTCTGGGGGATCCTGAGTCCACCTTTCTGCATGCTCGGGCGCCTCCAGAGTTGATTATCTGGGCTATGGTCTTCAAGCCTTCTCAGCGCCCGTGAGCAGTGCTGCCTGGTGAGATTCTCCTGGTAGGGCAGTGTGCAGGTGCGTTTTCGTGCCCCTCCGAGGTTTCGCACGGCGGAGCGCCGGCTGTGCGGTAAGGCTGGTTTGCGGCGATGTGGTGCTGCTTTACATGTTGGTGTCCGGGGAGACCGCTGGTAAGGCAGGCGGTGGGGTGGGCGCTTCTCCTTACTTGGCCCCTGTCTTATGTCGTCTCGGGGTGCTGCCGTTTCCACTTCATGTGGCATTGTGGCGGATGAGTGAAACGCTTTGGGTCTGAGCTCTAATCGCCTCCAAAAGTCTTCACAGATCTTATTGAACCTGGCCTCAAAGCCCTCTCTCCAGGCCTGCAGGCTCTCATGAGGTTGTGGCTCGGCGGCCATCTTTTTTACTGTATGCAAGCTTTATTCCAGCCAGGTACTCCCCTGCTGTAGGTCTGAGGGGTTTTCCAACTGGGACCAGGATGACCCCCACCGGTGCAGAGGGGGGGGATGCGGGGTGTTGGCATAATTGCTGCTCGGTTTGGTTCTCATGTTGCTGTTTCTCCCAGCCATCAGGCCGCCTCTCATGTTAGGCCTTAGGTATGGAGTGTGGCAGATCTCGACGGAAAGTCACTTTTTTGGTGTCCACGAGCTCCCACTCGATGCAGCAATGGGCCTCCATTATGTTGGTCTGTAAAAACCACAATTATGATGAGTTTTCGTTGCTTTTAGGCTTAGCTGTGCCAGAGCTCTCTGCAAGTATGTCTGGCCAGCTCTGCTGTCAGGCCCCACCCCCCGGAGAGTAATTTTTAACCCAATTTTTTTGTGGGTATTCTTTGCTTTGCATGAACTTATCTTTGGAATTTTTCTACAAGGTATTTTTCATTGTGATGTGTGCTAGGTGTTTTTCTTTATATAAAAGGCCAAAAATAATTGAATATGAAATAAAAAAAAAATAATTTTAATTAATCAAATGTACTCTTTTAATTAGCATTTTTATAAAAATATATATTTCAAATTGCATATAGAGATCTAAACAAGCCTCACTTTGACCCTGCATTAGGATGCCTATGGAGTTTGGATTTTAGTGTTGCAAAACTCTCATGGTGACAAACACATCATTAGAGAACTGTAAAGATTATTCTATTTTTTTTCTAACTCTGTAACTAAAATGACAGATGAAGATAAAGTAGTTTGTGCAATACAATTAACCCCCTTCCCTATAGGACTCATATGCACCCATACTCTAGAATCATGTAAACACAGTTTTAAAACTTCTAAATAAATATTGTTATTGCAAACAAATGTCATTTGCTATGCTGCCCAGAAAGCAGAGTCAGCACCAACATGGCTCTGACAGAGCTAACTGTTGGTGCTGACCGCTCCAGAAGCTTCACAAGTTGCTGTAAAATCTATAGCTTTCCCTGCGCTGCCTTGTGTGGCTCATTTTGCAGGTGTGCACCTCTGGCTGGGTACAGTTGGCTGCCGATGCTCCCTTCTGGTCAGAGACCAGGAGAAAGCATTGAGAGGCATCTGCACTTAGCCAGAGGTGCACAACTGCCTCTTCCTGCCATTAGGAATGCCAGGAAAACCACTGGAACACCAGAGAATCCACTGGATCACCTGGGAATGGAGTATTGCCCCCTTCCATAGCCAGACAGTAAGCAGGAGGGGACAAGCATAAAGAAAATGTATTAAAGTGTGTTGGGAGACTGGTTACCTACACACTGTCACCCCGCACACTCACCACCAATTCATAGCAGACATGTGCAAAATGGAATGGATCCATCGGGGGAATAAATTGACCAATCAATTAAATTTTGATTCAAATATTTTTTGGGTTATTAACAAAAAATATTTGCAGATATCTAATTCGTAGTCACACCTACACACATTTGTGTGCATGTATCAGGGTTATTATTGTTATTAGTAATAAGCTCACAAAATGTAATAGTATTTTAAAAACATCTGATTTATTTTAGGTTAAAGGTTAAAAAGGTTAGTTGTTCTTACTGCTCCTCCTTACTCCTCCTACTGGCAACTTCTCACTTGATCGCTGGACACAATCAACATTTAGTGGATGTCCCTGAACCATCAATCATCTTTTTTCCCATCAAGCATATATTTCCACTTGATAAAGCCCTGCGTGGTGAAACATATTGTGATTTTTTTAAATGTTATTTTAATAAAGAAATATTTGCTACTTTTATACTGAGTCTGTGCCACATTCATGTTTTATTATTTTATTATTATATTTTTTTGCCAGTGAGGACCTTACTAAAGAATCCAAGGTGGGGATCATACCACCTAGGCCCTATCCATTGAGCGGTTTTCCTGCTCAACTAAATGTGAGTAAAACACCTATTTATTTTTTCTGGTTTATCTCATACAGATAGTACTATTGTTATTCTGTTGCTTTTATTTTTGGGTCCCATTGTGACCATACTGCTGTGAAACCTGCGGATCATGTCTACACACATATCCTAGAAGTGGGAATAATTCCACTTTACGCCTATTACACTAGAGCTGGTACTAGCTCTGGTAAATGTGAGAACTACATAAGACGCATAACCCATTAAAGTTTAAAATTATTGTGGTAACAATAATTGGGATTTTTTTTCTATTCTCTTGTATGTTCATACGGATTCCAAGCTACTTCTGACCTATATTCCCTACAAGAGAAGCATCTCCCACGAGATTGGTCTTGCACTGTATATTTTTTTTGGACATGTGAACATTTTACTTTTTAGTTTATTTTTCTATATCTTTTCTCTTCAGTTTTTATTTATTGTTATATCATTTTTTTGTTGAACATATTTTACTACTAGTAGTATAAAAATATTATTGGTGCTATATTTATCCTCTTCTTTTTGGAGTTTGTGAGGGGCCTAAGGCGTGCTTGCCTTCTACCCCTTTTATACATTTTTGTGGTTAGACAGAACTGATCCCTTGCTTTCTTTGTTACATCTTTTTTGGCATAACAACAGGAATTCTGAATCGCGAATTAAAACAAACAGCCTCACCCAGTGTGAGAGTAGTTTTTGTCATGATTAGTCTGTATGAAGGATCAGAAAACAGAAAATTGTACAATCACCTGATGGAATCAAATGCATATGAATTACAGTTTATAACAAAACATCTCCAAGTCTAATGTTTACTGCAGCAGTTAGGAAACTTTGAGATTTGATAAACATCCTTACACTTCTTCACAAACTATTAAATTGTTTTATTCTTGATAAATTACCGGTAAGTAGTCATACATGGTAAACATTAATTCGAGTAAAAAAAAAACAAAAAAAAAACATCCTTTGGTTTAAAATAAGGTAAAAGGAATATATTTTATTGGTAAAAAAAACTTTTTAAATTTGTGCCTTAGGTTTGATGCCCCAATTAAAGGAATTTTTAGCTTATTATTAAATAGATATTTGAAAACTGTATATATCTCTTGTAGAATGTGCCAATGTTTATTTTTTTATAGTTTAATATTATCTCTGTTATAATTAAATATAATTGTAGGGAATACATTGTATTTTTGTTGAGTTTTTTCTGCAGCAATTATTTTCCATCTATAGATAATGTTTTTGCATTCATCGACTTCTGCAGAAAAATATAGCATATCTACAATTTTTTTTTAATAGCGATTGTCTGTTTTTTTTTTTTTTGAAGATCCCTATTTCTGAGCAATTACTCCTCACTGTTTTAATTTCAGTCTGTAATACATTCATGAGCTATCTTGGTAGATGACAGCTGTCCCACATGATATAGCTGTTAACACAAATTTTATTAAAGAAAGTATTCTTGTGTATCTTACCTTCTTTTATGCCGGTGCCGATCCGAGAAGCTAAGACATGGTCGTGATATCAGGGGAGATCAAGGTATCTGCCTGGTCAGCCCCTCCAGAAAAGGGGTTCCACAGTCGATGGGGTGATCAAAGATCTCTCTCATCAGTCAGGCCTCCCAGATCATGCTGGGATTAGGAGGGAGAACTTGGGCTAAGTCTACTGTGGGCAACAAACACTCCTGATTGTGCAGACAAACTGCATCCCTCACCGTTCCACCAGGAATTAGGATCCCCCCATGTCCTAAGTTAAGCGAGAGGGGAGAATAAACTTTAGTTTATATAGATTTTTTTAATTAGAATGTTTTTTTTGGTCTATACTTTTCCTTCCAGCACTTAGTGGACCCCAGGTAAGTTATCAAACTATTCCTAAATGGTTTGACTACTCTGGAGGGCATCAGAGAACTACTGGCAATATAAAAACTACAGAGGGATTTAGTAGTTATTTTGCCTGGAGTGTTAATTTAAATAATCTACCAGTGCCCATCCCAAGATTATGATCTGGATCCACCCTTGCCTTAATGTGAATATTTGAAAACAACAAATCAATCCCACTCTTGTTAAATGAATGAACAAGGATAACAAATTAAAGCATTTAAAAGTGAATTATCACTCCCTTTCCAAATTATAAAATTATCATCAATATATGTCTTATATGTGGCTACGTTTGACCATCCCCCAGCCACAGTTCATCCAAACATACTGGTCTTCCCATGTGCCCATAAACAAGTGGGTACATTTGGGAGCAAAACTAGTCCCCATTGTAGCAGCTAAAATTGGTTATTAAACCAGAAAAAATACATATATTTCAAGATAAAATCAAAGCCATCAATAATAAAGTCCTCTATTAACATAATGTTTTTCTAACTATTTCACATCCCAATTTTTGTATCATACCCTCCTGCAATAGAATATCTTTTAAAAATGCACGAGATGCCTTGTATCCTGTAAATAAAACCTCACCTTGGTCACATAAGACTGAAGAAGAAAATCTAAATATTGGGACAGGTTGGGACATTGGGACATGTGATTGCATGTCATGTCCTCCTTTGCATTCTCCCTGCTTCTTGTATTTCAGCCTGACTGTCCCCCAATGGCCATGCTCCAATGATTCTCTATGAGAATCAGTAATTGTAACGCAACCGCTGGCACCCCGACAGGGTACCCTCCGCTGACGGATGCTCCTAGTGCTTTCCGAGGTCTCCAAGCACTCTGCCTGACACCATAACCACTGCAGACCCCACGAACCGCCGCAGCTTGGTTGGGGTCTCACCGACTCCACCCACTCTGGACCCAAGACCAGGGTCCAGCTTCCAGTAGATGGACCTCTCCGAATTCCAGAGAGCAGGAACAGGAACAAGCTCTTAGCAGAGCTCAGCGATTATACCCTGGGGAGTATAGTGATTATAGCAATCCCCAGAGTGTAGTTCTCCAATCCCCCAAACATGAGCCGAAACTTCATGAAGGTACAAGATGATCTGAGGTGCTAGCACACCCAGTCTGGCTTTTATTACAGTTGTTGCAAATACAGGACCGCCCACAGGGAGGGATAAAATAACCAATCATATCACAGTTACATCCCACATATTCCCTCCCCTTATCCTGAGAGGAAACTCAATTACACATACAGTTAAAACATACTTTTTACCCAACTTTCATAACTCTAAAACCATACATCCAATTCACATAAAAATTACATATTCACAATCAATCCATTCAGGGGAACAACATATCAAAAATGGCATGAATCAGACCAGGGGTTCAGAAGTTAGTAAAATATCTTTTGGGCCCTGGCTGGCACATGGCTATCTGGTCCAGACCGGTTTCAGAGTCTTCTATCCTGGAGATAATTGAGAAGTAATTCAATTATCTCCCAGGACAGAGACAAGACTCCATTATGCACATGGTGAGCACAAAGCATTAAAATACTATAAAATACACAAAGTCACATTTTATACATAAAACACAGACATGTTCAGATCCTATTCACACAGTTCAATTTCCATGGAGCCGAAGTCTTTAACTACACGAATGGGCTCCATGGCATAGCTATCTGGGTTAACACATTCACATAAAGTCGGGTCCATAGTCCAAAGGCAAGAGGCGGGCAAGCATCCCCCTCCAAGGACACATGGCGAGGTCGGTTTCGCCACAGTAATGACACACCCACAATGTCTGCCCAAGAAGTACTCAACCTAAGTTACACTACAAATACAACATTCAGACACTAGAACTTACATACCACATCACATTAACACGCACATTTCCTCATCACATTATGCATCTTATAGTGTCATATATTTATTATAAATGAATATAAAGAGACAAATTCTCATAAATATCTTTACAGCATTGTGCTATCACTCTATCTATATTTCTTTCTATCTACCTGTATATCTATCTGTCTATCTGTCTATCTATCTATCTATCTATCTATCTATCTATCTATCTATCTATCTATATATCTATATCTCAATCTATATAAATCTCTATCTATCTATCTATCTATCTATCTATCTATCTATATCTATATCTATATCAATCTCTCTCTCTCTCTCTCTCTCTCTCTATAACTCTATCTATCTATCTATCTATCTATCAATGTTATTTAACAGGGACTAGAGGGAAAGGGTTAACAGTGGGTAGTGAGGTTGGCTGACAGGGACTGGCAGAGAAGAGGTTAACAGTGGGCAGTGAGGTTGGCTGACAGGGACTGGCAAGGAAGGGGTTAACAGTGGGTAGTGAGGTTAATTGACCAGAACTGGAAGGAGAAGGGGTTAACAGTGGGTAGTAAGGTTGGCTGACAGGGACTGGCAAGGAAGGGCTTAACATTGGGTAGTGAGGTTAATTGACAGGGGCTGGAAGTAGAAGGGGCTAACAGTGGGTAGTGAGGTTGGCTGACAGGGAAGGGGATAACAGTGGGTAGTAAGACTGTCTGACAGGGACTGGCAGGGAAGGGCTTAATAGTGGGTAGGGAGGTTGGCTGACAGGGAATGGGTTAACAGTGGGTAGTGAGGTTGGCTGGCAGGTATTGGCAAGGAAGAGTTAACTGTGTAGTAAGATTGACTGACAAGGAAAGGCAGGTAAGGGTTAACAGTGGGTAGTAAGGTTTGGTAACAGGGACTAGAGGAGGAGAACTTATGACTTACAGTACAGGGAGGAAGGAGAGGAGCACATACGAGTACTAGCCTTGTCTCTGTGGTGCAGTCTGTGCTGTGATCATTCTTACGCTATAGAAGACATGCCTCTATTTTCATTGGCTGAAAAAGGTACATTTCTTTCAGAGACTGGGAACCAGGAACATGTTGAAACGTGAGAGGGGATGGTTAAGGAGGCTGGGTTAAACTGCTGAAAACAGCAAAACATTTTACAACACTGCAGGAAAACTACACAGAATTGAAATAAAATAACCTAACCACCTATATTTTTAGCTTATTGGCTTTAATTTAAGCTTAACTTGTTTAGCTGCCTGGAGTGTCCCTTTAATGCCACAAATGATTGGTCTGCCTGGAGGTTTTTCTTTGTTTTATGAGGTTTTGGAAGAAAATGAAAAAATAGATTGTTTTTGTTGTTGTTTAAAAACTTTAAACATAGACCCTTTTAGAGCTAATAATTCATTTTTCTATTGTTGTTTCAAAATGATAACAATTGTTTATCTGCTGCTTTAATGATGATTTTCATGATATCCTAGTCCTTGTTTTGGTTTAATCTCACCACTTGTTAGATCACCTTTCTTTAATTAATATGTTTAATTGTATTACTCTCATTCATAACGTCATTAACTCAGTTTGTGTATTGACATGTTGTTGAGGATAACAATTTAATTATAAGTTAATTTGAAATGATTATATTTAAAATATTGGGTAACTATCTGGAAGTCATTTAGCCCTAGAGATTTGAAATTAGTTTCCTCTTTTTTTATATCAGCACAAAAATGTTTTTAAGACTTAATTTCCTTAAAAATGTTTGTATATCTACAAAACGGTTAAAATGATTAAGTACCCTTGGCAGTGCATATTTTAATCCTTTAATCCTTTGTTTATAACTCTGATTTAATTGGCTATCTAATCTGTCCCCAATACATTAAAAATGCCTATTGGTATGATTTTCTTTTCCTAATCCTCCCACCTCTGCAGCCTCCAAACCTATGCTTACTTTTCTTCTTATTTTGGGGGATCTCCTTATCCGGAGAAATAATGTGGAAATTAAATGTGGAGTTTACTCCAAAAAAAATTGTAATGGTTCGTATATTTCTTTTTATTTTATGACTGTATTCTGAATTTCATTTATATCACAATTTCTTTCTGTTGCAAGTTTTATTCTGACTTTCTTTTACTATTTCTTTAGGGGTTACAATATCAGCTTGGTCCTTTATATCAATTACTGTGTTTATTTCTGCCACTGCTTGAGATCTATTCTTGAGAGGTACATTTACAAAATGTCTTGTTTTACTGTCAGATTATTCTCACCTTTGCGTGCTTTCTCCTTTTCATCATTCTCTATTTGTTTTGTTTGCTGAATTCCTTGTCATTAAACACAACTTTGTCTATAATCGCCTAAGTGAATACTGTGGTCGTCTGTCAAGGTATCACCGCCACAGATACACTTTTCCCATAATAACACGCCAGTAATCCACAAGGTATAATATCACTGGCATCACATAACCCCCCAAACATGAGCCAAGCCTTAATGCTGGGAGAAGACTGTTTATTGGCAGTACAGACATCAAATTTATACAGTCAGTAAACTCCTCCTCTGAGATAATGCCTGTGAGATAATTGAGTCAGGAACTGTACTAAACACAATTATCTCCAGGCACAGAAAAATTAACTGTGGCGGAACCAACCTCGCCACTGGGCATTGGAGAAGCCTGTTTGCCCGCCTCCTACCTGCTGACTATGGCCCCTGGAAGATTTGACCCTTTAAATACAGGATTTGGGCATGTTGTATTGTATTATGCTGCTACTGGCCCTTTAAAAACCATCTGGGGACATACTGTGGAGTTCCTGGGTGGCCACCATTTCATGTATCAGAGGCACATGGTGAGAACAATGGATGAAGCACATGGTGAGAACAATGGATGGCGGCCATTTTAACTCACAGTCACAGACACTGTTATGACTTTTCTACACGGTGCCATCTCGCCGGTATTTGGTGCACAAAGACATCGTGCAGTAGTTTTAAACTATACAACAGGGGACACATTATACAGTAATTATTTTATATATAATAACAATTAGAAAACTATTAAAACCACACAGAAATATAAAAATGGACAATGAATAATGAATAATACTGAACTGTGAAAATAACACAGAATTAAAAAAAATACATGTATAAATGTAAAATTGTATACCACGATAACAGTATAGTCCCATAAAAATATGTCCTTACTTATCTTAAGTTTTGTGTCGTGTTCTTGATTGTGACTTTACTTCATAGCAATACCAAGCGCACTTATGCGTTACAGCACACTCTAATAAGAAAAGATAGTAATTCCATGTAATGGTTATCCCAGGTTTCTGGAAAAGAGAATGCTCAACATAGGGCAATATTGTAGTATACAAAAAATCTCAAGAAATATGATGTACACATCCCACTCACAATTTTATGAACCTGTGTAATTTTATGAGCCCGTGTAATACTGGCTTAAGTAATACAGCATAGTAGTAGTGTGGTAATTCCAATGGTCAGGATCCCAGTCTGATATCCTCCCAGGGAGAGATGAATATAGACAAGTACCAAGTTAAAGTAGTCTGACAAATTTATTTCAACATCAAAACATTTAAATCCTTACATGTAAAAAGCACTTGGTACAGCAACAGGTCCAATGGTCAGGACCAAGCACCACGCGTTTCGGCTGTTCACCTTCCTCAGGTGCATAGTTCAAGTCTCTGTTATCCCTGTTTAAATACACACACCCCACTGCCCCAATACACACACACACACACTGCACCCCTCACACATACTGTCCCCAATAAACACACACACTGCCCAATACACATACAGCACTGCCCCCCAATACATACACAAACACACAAGCCCCAAAACACACACACTGCCTCCCTCACACCCACACTGCCCCGCCAATAAACACACACTGCACCCAAATACACACACACTGCACACGTATATTCACACACTGCCTTCCAATACACACACACCCTCCCTAAACACACACAAACTGCCCCAATACACACATACACATGCACGCACAAACACTGCACACATTGCCCCAATACACAAACACACACTGCTCCACAATATACACACACACACAAACTGCACCCCAATAAATGCACACACTGCCCCAATACACAAACACACACTGCTCCACAATATACACACAGACAAACAAACTGCACCCCAATAAATGCACACACTGACCCAATACACACACAGCACTGTCCCCAACATATACACAAACACACTGGCCCCAATACACACACACTGCACCCCTCACACACACACTACTGCACCTATTCCCTACAACTGTCCCTATTCCCTGGTAGGGCACCATGGCACTCCTGGCACCATAACCATTACAAAGAGCTGTAGTGGTTATTGTGCCTGGATTGTTTCTTTAAATAATCTACCAGTGCCCCTCCCGAGACTAGGTTCTGGATCCGCCCCTGGTACTCATAGAAGGAGTGTTGGGTAAGTTTTGCCTTATGTCCTAATTGTTGTGATTATTATTATTATTATTATTATTATTGCCATTTATATAGCGCCAACAGATTCCGTAGCGCTTTACAATATTTTGAGAGGGGGGGATGTAACAATAAATAAGACAATTACAAGAAAACTTACAGGAATAATAGGTTGAAGAGGACCCTGCTCAAATGAGCTTACAGTCTATGGGAGGTGGGGTATTAGAAACATTAGGATAGGAAATATCAAGTAGGAGTGAAGCAGAGCTGGAGGAGAGAGCAAAGCACTATCCCATAGGAGAGCAAGAGACAGGTATGTAAGGGAGAGATTACTCTGGGAGGCCATACGCTTTCCTGAAGAGATGGGATTTAAGGCCCTTCTTAAATGATTGAAGACTAGGGGAGAGTCTGATGGCAGTAGGCAAGTTATTCCATAGGAGAGGAGCCGCCCATGAGAGGTCCTGCAAGCGTGAGTTGGCCGTACGGGTGCGAGCAGCGGTCAGGAGGTGGTCGCGGGCAGAGCGGAGGGTACGAGGAGGGGCATACCTCTGGATCAGTGAAGAGATATAAGAGGGGCTGGAATTGTTCAGTGCTTTAAATGTATGGGTTAGCACTTTGAATTGACTCCTATAGGATACAGGGAGCCAATGCAAGGACTGGCAGAGGGGCGAGGTGTGAGAGGACCGACTGGATAGGAAAATCAGTCTAGCTGCAGCATTCATTACAGACTGTAGCGGGGCAGTACGGCTTTTGGGGAGACCAATCAGGAGAGGGTTACAGTAATCCATGCAGGAAATTACTAGAGCATGGACAAGCTCCTTGGTAGCATCTTGCGTAAGATAGGGGCGGATGCGGGCTATGTTTTTGAGTTGGAACCTACAGGACTTGGCAACAAACTGGATGTGAGACTCAAAGGTGAGGCCAGAGTCAAGTATGACGCCAAGACAGCGCGCTTGTAGGGATGGACTTATGTGGATATCACTGACTTGAAGGGAGAGTGAGAGAGGAGGATCAGTATTAGGAGGAGGAAAGACAAGGAGTTCAGTTTTAGAGAGGTTAAGTTTGAGAAAGCGTGACGACATCCAGTCAGAGATGGAAGAGAGGCAAGCAGTGACACGTTGCAGGACTGCCGGGGAGAGGTCCGGTGAGGAGAGGTATATCTGAGTGTCATCAGCGTATAGGTGGTAGTTGAATCCAAAAGAGGCAATAAGTTTTCCAAGAGAGGCAGTATAAAGAGAAAATAGAAGGGGACCAAGGACAGAGCCTTGGGGAACTCCAACCGAGACAGGGCGAGGGGAGGAGGTATCCTAGGAAAAGGAGACACTAAATGAGCGTTGGGAGAGATAGGAGGAAAACCAAGAGAGGACAGAGTCACAGAGACCGAGTGATTGAAGAGTTTGAAGGAGGAGAGCATGATCAACTGTGTCAAAGGCAGCAGAGAGGTCAAGGAGAGTTAATATGGAGTAGTGACCTTTGGATTTAGCGGAGATTAGGTCATTAGTCACTTTGATAAGAGCGGTCTCAGTCGAGTGGAGAGGGCGGAAGCCAGACTGAAGAGGGTCAAGGAGAGAGTTGGAATTAAGGAAGTGAGACACACGGGTAAAGACAAGTCTTTCCAAAAGCTTTGATGAGTAAGGGAGCAGGGATATGGGACGATAGTTAGAGGGGGAGGACGGGTCAAGAGATGTTTTTTTCAGGATAGGTATTACAGTGGCATGTTTAAGGTCAGCAGGAACAGTGCCAGAAGAGAGAGAGCAGTTAAAGATGTGTGTTAGGATAGGCACAAGACAAGGGGAGAGAGATCTGATGAGGTGAGATGGGACAGGATCAAGTGGGCAAGTGGTGGGGCGAGAGGAATGGAGAAGTGCAGCCACCTCTTGTTCAGTAGCTGGGGAGAAAGTCTGAAGCGTAGGGAAAGCATGATTTATGTGTGGTTGAGAAAGAGAACGGCAAGGAGGGGAGAATTGTTTCCTTAGCTGTTCAATCTTGTCAGTAAAGTAATATGCAAAGCTATCAGCTGTAAGGTTAGTTTGGGGGGTGGCCACAGCAGGGCGGAGAAGGGAATTAAAAGTGTCAAAGAGACGTCTGGGATTGCGGGAGCATGAACTAATGAGAGAGGAAAAGTAGGACTGTTTGGCGAGGGCAAGGGCTGCGCTGTACGAAAGCAACATGAATCTATAATGAAGATAGTCTGCCTGGGTGCGGGTGTGATCACTTACTCCTAAATCACTTCACCCATTTGAGAGCTGCAGAGTTAGTATTAGTTTTGTTTTGTGTTTCTAAGTCATGGATTGTAGAAAGTAAAGAGGTTATTGTTTTTTCCCTTTCCTTGTTAAGCAGATACAGTAAAGAAAAAAAATCCTTTTAAAACACACTTTTGGGCCTCCCAGTTATTCAAAGGTGATGTATCTGCGTAAGAGCTGTTGTAAAATAGGTAGTAATTACCTCCTGAGACTGTAATTTAACAGTCAGTTTATCAAAAATAGTATCATTAAATTTCCATTTCCAAGCTCTTTGTGGAATAGTGGGAAGGGTGATAAATGCTATAACCGGTGAACTGACTATAGAGTCCAGTTGTGAATAGGAGCTCCACTAGTATTTTTTATGTTCTTTTACTTCTTGTCTTTTGAAGTTGTTGTGTGTTTACTAAACCAGCAATTTGTAGAGATTTAATAAGAGAATTGAAACATTTTAGACCAATATAACCAAAGTAGAAAAATGAACAAAAGTGAACAACCAAAATCAATTTTTTTTATAGTTTGGCTGTTTTTTTTTTTTGTTTTTTTTTATCATAATTTGCAATTCCCCAAACTTTGTGAAAAGACCAAATTGACTGAATGATAATTTTTTTTTTTTTATCAAAAATGTGCATAAATAAAAATGGTATTCGAAAACTCACATGTCTGCAGTAGCTTAATTGTCATAATATTTCAGTAGTCTTTTTTTTTTTATTACTGAGTAAAATCATGGTGGGATGCCACTTAAGTGCCAGTTTATATTATGCATAGGTATAGCCTTAGACATTTCTAATGATGTAATGGTATCTTGATATCGGAACACAGTGTTTAAACTGTTTGCTGAATAGGCACTTCTAGAATTCCAAAAGTTTTTTTTGCAAGAAGTTTAACTTTTTATACCTATATATATATATATATATTTGCATTGTTTATCCTCAGTATTTCAAATTCTTCCTTTTTGGGGATCTTCATGGTTCCTTTATTTTACATATTTATACTCAGACAGAAAGACAGACAAATGCATGTGATATATTTATTTTATTGTTATAAGGATTTTTAAGTAGGACATAATTACATTCACCTGAATCATAAATATAGTTCAAACAGACTGCTTTATATTTTCAAAAATATATGTAGCAGAGTATGTAGCAAAATGGTTTTGCACAGACACAACTATTAAATCTGAAACCTACTGGGTCTATGACTAAATTCTCAGCTTTTCTTGCCAAACTGCTGTCAAGTTAATTAGGACACATTTCAGGCAGAGGTCTGGAAGTGAGCAAAATTGCCTCCTACCGTCAGCCCTGTACTCATTACATTATTTTTGCTTCTATGGCACATCACTCACGATCTTTGGTCCTGCCATAACGATGACTGAAGATTTTAGTAAGTAAACACAAAGCTTAAAATAGGCTCTGAAAAAGGGCTGTAAACAACTGTGTGAGCAATGCTAGGTATGTGAATTGTGTATTGTTTGTGTATTATTCAACAAAGTAGTGGAACTATTGACAAGGGTTGCAGATCTACGAGAGTACAGTTTGGACATGAGAAGAGAAACCATGATTTCAATCAGCATGTTGCAATTTTAATTTACCAGTATTTAGACAGTTTCTGGGTAAAATGCATTATTGCTCTTTTTGTAGTGTAGATTTAATACTTTAAACATATGTTACCCTAAATACCCTAATAAGAAACAACTGGTTCATATAAGCATGAGTGTTGAAATCTTGCATTATTTATTTTTATTCTTGTTTGATCTATAAGCTTTCATTGACTCAATCTTTCATGGCTGACACTGGCAGGCCTAAACATTTCAAAAGGATGTAAAAGGACACTCCAAATACCATGATCACAACAACTTAAGAGGAAGTCTCACTTCCCTATTAACTGTAAAAGTATCTATAGCCTCTTTGTAATGGTTTGACAAAAATGGAGGAACTGCACTCATAAACTCCTAGCCCCATAGCCAGTAGTGATCATGTTGCTTGGTGAAGAGAATAGTATATGTAAATCCATAAATAGTGTCCATACTTATGTTATGGGGATATTCTTATTATTGTAATATCAGATATTTAATAAGAGAGGATATACTGTTGATAGTATAACGTACCCCCATTAAAGTTCACAATTACATTTTGGCAGTAAGCATTTGTCTAAACATCACATGAGTCCCTTAACCCCTTAAGGACACATGACGTGTGTGACACGTCATGATTCCTTTTTATTCCAGAAGTTTGGTCCTTAAGGGGTTAATCATAAAACCAAAATAGCTCTATTATAACATGGAGAACCAGGTCACCACTGGGTGACTACAGCTTTAAAGAGTTACACCAAGCACCATGACCACTTCAGTGGTATGGCCCTGGTGCACAGTGTGTGTATGTGCAGTTTACTGAAGACCAATGGTGGTATGCCCGTCCTGCATCTGTCCTGTCCAAGTCCTCTTTTAAACTTATTGTCCAAGTCACTCCAGGGGGAGTGATGCCACTGGAAGAGGGTCGGGCTTGCAAGGAGAACTTAGTGTTGGTGCTGGATCGAGGGTATGTTTGTACTTTAGGCATGTGGTTAGGCATGTTCATTTCGGTACATAAATCTGAATTCCAACCATGAATTTAAAAAAGAGATGATTAATGGGAAAAAAGGTTAAATGACGACTTGGGGACCATCACTAAATGTTGATTTTGTTCACAGATCAAGTGAGAAGTGAGGAATAGAGGGGGGTAAAGAAGGAGCAGTAAAGAAAATCTATATTTATATATTATGTATAATAAATATATATTATATAGAATATTTTTTTTAAATGTAACTGTTCCTTCTCCTTTTCCCTGTGTTGATTACTTTTTCTCAATAGCAGCAGTGGCGTATCCTGGTTTTGTGCTGCCCTGGGAATGCTGGGGGGGGTCTCTTTCTCCCTGGTGGTCCAGTGGCTGCAGGGCAGGCGGCGCTGGCGGCTGGCGAGGGAGCACTTCCTCTGAGCACTCTGCTCAGCTCCCTCGCGCGCCGCCCGCAGAGTGAGGCTGGGAGCCGGAATATGACGTCATATTCCGGCTCCGCCTCCCAGCATCACTCTGCGGGCGGCGCGCGAGGGAGCTGAGCAGAGTGCACAGCCAGCCCTGCAGCCAGCGCACAGCAGCCCAGCATGTTGGTTAGCCACAAGGCTAACCTGGGCATTTGGGGGCGGCGTTTTTTTGCCGCCCACTGGAAAATGCCGCCCAAGGCAAATGCCTTGTTTGCCTCGCGGCTAAAACGTCCCTGAATAGCAGTCTGAACAAACCATTTTGTGAAACAGGAGCCTTAATTCCTGTAAGAAAAGGTTTCAGTTCATTACATATATAATACAAAACAAAACACAAAAATAATAAATTGCACATGCACTACTAACACACGACTACAAGCTCCTTGTAGAAAAGAAACTTGCATTTCAGATAAACAATAATCTAAATTTAGTGACAATTTTAATTTGATCTCTAGCTCAGAACTAAATACATGATTAACACCACCTAAAATGTATCAGAAACCATTTTTTGGTTACGAAACGCCTTTGAGACCCCGATACTTTTTATGGCTGTTTCCAATCTATGTTTCATTTTTTTATTTCTTGTAATATAATAATAATAAAAATATGTAATTAGAAAACTGGGTGTTGGTTTGTTAAAAGGGGTATTTGGTACATGTAAGTATATGCTTAAGTATTGATCAGTATGTTCATCTGGGTGTTTATATTTACATATTTAAATGCTTGGTAAGCATTGCTAATATCAATATAAAATTGTATAACCATAAAACGTATCAGACACCAGAATTTTTCAAAACTGTTGCATTATTTAATACAAAGATAACTGACTTTAAATGTTAGGCTAACAAATGGTGTTCTGCTCATACTGACCTTGGAATTAGTAGAAAACTGATGTGTAATAGTTTCATTATATAATCTGAATAATAAATATATTCTACTAGTATATTTCTATAGATTGATAATTGCCGACCAGCTTTCGAAACAGAAGGCATTCAAATGGGAGTTATAAAACTGGATCAACTTGCAAGCCTCTAATGTCCAATAGCCATCTGGTAGCCTTCCATCAAACAGACATGTAATGCCATCTTCTGCATAACACTGTACTTTATGCAGTAGACACAAGACATCTTGCGTTTTTCATTGTCTTGGGAGTATATTACAATTGTATTTAGTTTTAAAAAAAATAAAAAAATATTTGCAATATTATCAATACCAATGGTATTTCTTTATGATACAAATATATCAAATTTCTATTACTTTTCTTCAATCAAAATCACAGTTACCCAGATAAACTTTTTTGTATTATGTATTGTGTATCCAATTTAATTTAAGTATTATTCCTTATAATAAACATTAATTATTATTCTTTTATATACATAAAAAATATATACATTTAAAATGCATAACAATCCAGTTTTAAAATGAGTTTATTTTTACAAATGCAAAATGCCTTTCCAAATGAATGTTGTATCTACAACAAATTAAAGGAACACCATAGGGTTAGCAACACAAACATGTATTTTTGACCCTATAGTGTTAAAAACACCATCTAGCCCCCCTTATTTTTATTCCAGTCTGCTGCTGATGGCCCTGCCCCTTGATCTGCCTGCTTAACTGACATCATCAGAAGTGGTCTTCTGAGCCAATTACAATGCTTTCACATAGAAAATCATTGGATTGGATGAGTTTTTTTAAGGAGGCAGATCAGGGGCAGAGCCAGAACAAGTCAAACAAAGCCAATGAGCATCTCCTTATAGAGATGAATTTAATCAATACATCTCTATGAGGAAAGTTTAGTGTCTCCATGCAGAGAGTGGAACACTGCATGTCAGTGCTGCACACTTTGAGGCACTGCACAAGGAAGCACCTCTAGTAGCCATATGAGGAGTGGCCAGTGGAGGTATCCCTAGGCTGAAATGTAAACATTGCATTTTCTCTGAAAATACAATGTTTACTGCAAAATGCTTGAAGGGAATGGTTATACTCACCAGTACAGATACAATAAGCTGTAGTTGTTCTGATGACTATCATTTTACCTTTAATATAAAATAAAACAAGGAAATATCATAAAACAGGAATTTACCCAGACTGTATCTTAATCCCTTCACTCACAGAATTGTATATAAGCATTTTTTTGTGACAAAGAAAAACAAAAATAATACATTTGCATGCAACACGTACGTTGACATACAAATGCGTATTGGTAATTTAAACCTGATTACAACTCAGAATAATAATTGAAATGTGTATCTTTGGTTGCAATATTGTAGATGATAGGCAAGATGCAATATAATACAACAAAAAAATGAAATGATCCAAAACAATATGGAGATTGTGCTAAATGGTGTGAAACAAATATGTATACTTATAACTAGGATAAATTAATTATATGTTTCCATCAGAATCAAATATTCATAAGAACATGTGAAAAAAATTGAAAAACACATAATAGTGCAACTTGTTTGGTTAACAGAAAAATACAAATGCAGAAAATACAGTTGCAATCAAAATTATCAACCCTCATTGAAAATTAGGTTTATTGTAAAAATTTAGCTCAACACAACAAATGCTTCAAATGCTTGAACTGAAAACTCAACTTACAATAACCTATCCAGTCTCAAAATTTTTCTACCCTCTGAATAGAATCCCTCACAACAGCGCAAATATGCAAAACCAGTGTTATCTCAAGCACACCTGATGAAACTAATCAAGGTCTTGAACACACAAACTACCTGAACTGGCTAGGGATTTGTTGAGTGTCACTTTTGATTGCATGTTAAAATATGACTAAGTCAAAAGAATGGCAGACAAAGTTAAGATAAAATATCATCACCCTTCACAAACAAGGAACAGGATACAAAATAGATAGTGTTCCTAGAGCCATTATTGCAAACTAGAACTTTTTGGCCCAATGGATCAGTGGTGTGTCTTTAGGAAGAAGAATGAAGCATACGCTGAAAAGAACACTCTGCCTACAATTAAGCATGGTGGTGGATCAGTGATGCTTAGCACCCTCTGGCACTGGAAACCTGAAGCATGTGAAAGGCAAGATGAATTCATTGAAGTATTAGGAACTGCTAGGAGAAAACATCATGCCGTCTATGAGGAAGCTGGAGCTTGTGCATCATTGGACCTTCCAACAAGACAATAATCCCAAGCATACCTCAAATTCCACCAAGGCTTGGTTGCCGAAGGAGTCTTGGAAAATTCTACAGTGGCCCTCACAGTCACCTGACTTTAACACCATAGAAAATCTCTAGTGGGATTTGAAGAAAGTGGTTGCAGCATGAAAACCCAAGAGTATTACTGATCTGGAGGCCATTGCTCATGAACAATGGGCTAAGATTCCTCAGGAATGTTGCCAGAAGCTGGTGTCTGGCTATGCATCTCATTTGAAGCAGGTTATAACAACAAAATTGTGCTCTACTAAGTACTAACGATGCTTGCCATGAAGGGGTTGAAGCAGTCTGAGACTGAAGAAGTTATTATAAGTTGCATTTTCAGTTGAATTTGGGGAAACCACTTTAAGCATTTGTTGTGTTGAGCTATTTCAATTGCTTTTGTTTGCTTTGTTGAACAGCTGAAAGTGTAAATTTTGACAATAGACCTGATTTTCAATGTAGGTGAATAATTTTGATTAGAGCTGTATATACAGTGATAGATGCAGATATATTGTAAATAAATATGTTATAACTATATATAGTCATGAAAAAAATAAAGTACACCCTCTTTGAATTATTATTATCAGGACATAATAACAATCATCTGTTCCTTAGCAGGTCTTAAAATTAGGTAATACAACCTCAGATGAGAAACAACACATGACATATTACAACGGGTCATTTATTTAACAAAATAAAGCCAAAAGGATGAAGTCATGTGTGAAAAACTTGTGGCTTCCTGTAATATATTTGGCTACACCAGACTGTTCTGTTCATAGTGACATTCATCCTATTAAGAACATACAGCTTTGGTCATCTATCTATTTTTTATGGTTATGTTTTATATATTTTTAATATATATATATATATATATATATATATATATATATACATCAAGCGATAAACAGGAGCACTCAAAAGGACTTCTCTATAGAGAATTTATTGTGACAAAAATTTACAACAAAGTGTAAAACATCTTAATCGACGTTTCGACCCCTCAGGGTCTTTTTCAAGATCAATTAGCTAGTGAAATAAACACAGTTTAAATATAAACAAAGGAAATTGACTCACCAATCTCGTGTGTGGCGCCCCATTCAAACCCGGAAGTGTCACGGAAACCCACGTGGTTTCCCCAGTGTGAGTCTTCTCGATATTAGATCACTCTATTGTTGTAAATTTTTGTCACAATAAATACACTATAGAGAAGTCCTTTTGAGTGCTCCTGTGTATCGCTTGATGTATATTTGGGACGTTGGATGCACCAAAGGCAAGATTTATCGGAACTTTTCAGGGGTGAGTGCCTAAATTATAATTTTTGTACAATATATATATATATATATATATTTAATTTTTACTACAATTTTTTTGCCTCCTATGGGGATCTGAACCCTTTGATCTGGGAGAGATCTACCATCTATTTCTATTACTGAGCGCTATATATAGAGCCAAGGATGGCTCTATAGTCTGTAAGTCAACTGCACATTTAACCATACCTGTAATATACTATTATTACCTATTTACTATTGATATACTACCTACAGTATATAGTTACAATATATTGTATTTACAAGATGTATTTATCACTCTTATAAATATTTTCTGCGTTTTTTTCTTTTCTTTTAACCAGGTTGCACTATTATGTAGTTTTCTTTTTTTTTTACATGTAGTTATGAATATGTTATTCTGATAAAGACACATCATTACTTTATCCTAGTGATAAGTATACATATTTGTTTCACACTATTTATCTTACCATGTATATTGTTTTGCATAGTCTGATTCTAAAGCTTACTTTTGTGTGGGTATAACCTTGGAGTGATTGTGTAGCTCTACACTAATCATGTGTTGTATTGATTTTGGAGCAGCACCTTTTCAAGAAATGTAATTAAACAAAGAAGAAAAAGAGAATGAAAAGTAAGAAAACGTGCACATGCTTAATTAAAGTACAATATTACAGATAATATAATATCTCATTTAGCACTGCACGGCATCTGTAAGATATATGTAATACATTCCAATTATGAATTCCTCATTATACAGTTGCAAGAAAAAATATGTGAACCCTTTGGAATGATATGGATTTCTGCACAAATTGGTCATAAAATGTGATCTGATCATCATCTAAGTCACAACAATAGACAATCACAGTCTACTTAAACTAACACACAAAGAATGAAATGTTGCCATGTTTTTATTGAACACACCATGTAAACATTCACAGTGCAGGTGTAAAAAGTATGTGAACCCTTGGATTTAATAATTGGTTAACCCTCCTTTGGCAGCAATAACTTCAACCAACCGTTTCCTGTAGTTGCAGATCAGACGTGCACAGCGGTCAGGAGTAATTCTTGACCATTCCTCTTTACAGAACTGTTTCAGTTCAGCAATATTCTTGGGATGTCTGGTGTGAATCGCTTTCTTGAGGTCATGCCACAGCATCTCAATCGGGTTGAGGTCAGGACTCTGACTGGGCCACTTCAAAAGGTGTATTTTCTTCTGTTTAAGCCATTTTGTTGTTGATTTACTTCTATGCTTTGGGTCATTGTCCTATTGCAACACCCATCTTCTGTTGAGCTTCAGCTGGTATACAGATGGCCTTAAGTTCTCCTGCAAAATGTCTTGATAAACTTGGGAATCAATTTTTCCTTTGATGATAGCAATCCGTCCAGTCCCTGACGCAGCAAAGCAGCCCTAAACCATGATGCCCCCACCACCATACTTCACAGTTGGGATGAGGTTTGATGTTGGTGTGCTGTGCCTCTTTTTCGCCACACAACTCAACTTTGGTTTCATCTGTCCACAGAATATTTTGCCAGTACTGCTGTGGAACATCCAGGTGCTCTTGTGCAAACTGTAAATGTGCAACAATGTTTTGTTTGTACAGCAGTGGCTTCCTCTGTGGTATCCTTCCATGAAATCCATTCTTGTTTAGTGTTTTACGTATTGTAGATTCGCTAACAGGGATGTTAGCATTTGTCAGTGACTTTGTAAGTCTTTAGCTGACACTCTAGGATTCTTCTTCACCTCATTGAGCAGTCTGCGCTGTGCCCTTGCAGTCATCTTTACAGGACGGCCACTCCTAGGGAAAGTAGCAGCAGTGCTGAACTTTCTCCATTTATAGACAATTTGTCTTACCGTGGACTGATGAACAGCAAGGCTTTTGGAGATACTTTTATAACCCTTTCCAGCTTTATGCAAGTCAACAATTCTTAATCGTAGGTCTTCTGAGAGCTCTTTTGTGCGAGGCATCATTCACATCAGGCAATGCTTCTTGTGAAAAGCAAACCCAGAACTGGTGTGTGTTTTTTATAGGGCAGCTGTAACTAACACCTTGAATCTCATCTTATTGATTGGACTCCAGTTGGCTGACATCTCACTCCAATTAGCTCTTGGAGATGTCATTAGTCTAGGGGTTCACATACTTTTTCCACGTGCACTGTGAATGTTTACATGGTGTGTTCAATAAAAACATGGCAACATTTCATTCTTTGTGTGTTATTAGTTTAAGCAGACTGTGATTGTCTATTGTTGTGACTTAGATGATGATCAGATCACATTTTATGACCAATTTGTGCAGAAATCCATATCATTCCAAAGGGTTCACATACTTTTTCTTGCAACTGTACATGTATGTACATATATATTTCCATTAATACTGAGACTCTACAGTCGTATGAGCATAGCCTGGTTCTGGGTGTAACCCCAGGAGCAAATGTACTCAAACAAATATGTTGCCATGTTTTTTCACAAGTTCAATATGAATTTATGGCTTGAGGGACTTAATTTTTCAAAGCATTGTGTTGGATAATTGAGGAGTTTAATTAGCCTGGTGTCAGGGTTTCTCTACTTTCGTAAACAGCAACCCTTCCTCTCTCTGTGTCTGAGCTATTCAGCTGCTTTTTAATGATCAGCTCCTTCATTACCATTTCCACGGTTACTCACCTGGTTGTTAGTAGCTAGCCCTGCTGCTAATAAGTGCAGCCTATTTAAGCATCAAGTCCCAGTACCTCCTGCCCTTGTGTGGTTTCCTGTTTCCCAGAAGACTCCCTGTTTCCTGTTTCCTGTGTATTCCTGGTTACTGACTTCTGGCCTGGTTACTGACTCCGCTGCCCTGATTCCGGCTCATCCGACTACCCGCTTTGGTGCTTGACCCCTGCTTGCCTCCTGGACTGTGTGTGTCTCTTCTCTAATCTAATACTCCTCCAGCTGTGGGTCTATAGGAGAGTGCCGAGTATCTGTATACGGTGTGCGGGGGGAATCTCAGCCAGATATCATCAAACATAACAGAAAACCTTTTCCCTAAAAATCAGACTCTTAGAAGCCGCTTTCAATCTCTATTTGAAAATTTTGGTCCTAAAAAGCAGACTCTGAGAAGCCGCTTTCAAGCTCTATTTGATACCTCAACTTATACTCATCACAGTACCCCTGAGTGGGTGAAAGGCCTGATTTTTCCATTCGTTTGTGAGTGCATTCATACCTTCACTTATTCACATTAATGCTATACTATTTTACGCTATGTTAGCTATTTGATTTTTTACACAGAGCATACCTTTGGATATTCTACCTGAATACAGGTTATTCTATTCCATATATATTTTAACGTATTCTGGGTGGTTTCCACTTTTCCTATATATCTGTATATATTATAGTGTACCTGTTTAAAAGAAAGTGATAACCTGTACATTCGTGAAAGATCTCACAGAGGAGATACAAGGCGATACAAGGACATTTGTTCATTCTTGATTCACTCTTACATTCAGGTGTGTGGAGTGAGATGACCTCTTTTACATAGGTAAAGCTGCAGAAGCTTAGTGTCTTCTTTCAACATGAGGACGACCTTTGTGGTGCTATTCACAATGTTTAAGTGATCAGTCACAATGCTTTGTGCCAATCCATGGTAAATGGGGACAAATAAGGGAATAGTAGCATTGTATTGAATTTAGTTGAGATACTTGGTGAGGATCGGACAGCCTGGTGCAGCTGAGATTTGTGTGTAAAAAATTTATGTGGGCCAGTACATCTGCCATACGTGAGGCAGACTGGACTTTAGATAATCTATTGATTCTATCCACTATGATTTCCTCAAAATCTAGTGTTAGGAGTATTTCCAAAGCATATTCTTTAAGAAAGCTTTACAATTCCTTGTTAGGAACAGAATCAGGGATTGCCTTTCAATAATGTTATTAAGTCGCAAATAGTCTTCTAGACACATGTTCATTGACCAACGAATTATGAGTCGACCAGTTCATCAGCTTCCAATTTGTCCTTCTTTTCTTCTATCTCTCAAGTGCACTTCGCTAGTTTGGAGTAAGGTGAGTAATATTTGTTTTAAAAGTTTTCCACAGGTCCTGCAACATAAATTTCATATTATCTATGAAGGCAGCAGATTTAAGCAATGTTGCTGCTGAAATTGGCATTTCTGTGGTCTGGTCCTCTGACTAAGATGGCGATGACTCCTTGGTACCCTCCACCATTGGAGCTTGAATTTTCTGCTGTTTTGCCATAAAATAAGTTAATTTTGATTTTGCTTTTTTGGGTTTAGTACCCGTCATCACACCGCACTTTTTCAAGTCTTGTATCTCAAATTTCATTGTGTTTTTTGCCACTTTTGCTCTAAGTGAGATAAGGCAACTGAACTATGTGACCATCTCACAATCATGCTAAGTCACACTCCCATGTATAAGCCTTTTTACTTCCATTTACTTTGCAAAATTAAATTTAGTCTACAAAGCTTAACTCATTTTTGTAATTACTCCAGTAAGGATTTCAAGCATGTATGGAAATTAAATTATCTGCCAGGAGCCACTGGCCACTCATTTGATATCTGCATATGTGCTGAAAATGCCAGCTACCCTCTCCATCAGTTATACCATTCCTGTAGTTGGATCGGAGGTCAAGAATAAATGGGCTGTCCCACTTCACTGTTATCATTATATTAGGATCCCAGAATTAAAAATGATTGTAACAGGAATTTTCTAATACCTTTTTTTCAGCAATATATGATTTAACTGTATTTACTGTATTTTGGCACTAATACATTATGTTGTCATTTTTAGTAAGCTGTATTGTTAGTAATACATTCAGGGTCGTAACAAATACCGTATATACTCGAGTATAAGCCGAGTTTTTCAGCACATTTTTTGTGCTGAAAAACCGGAACTCGGCTTATACTCGAGTCAATAGTCTGTATTATGGCAATTTGCATTGCCATAATACAGACTGAGGGAGAGGGGGCTGGCAGAGATCTTACTTACCCGTCCTGCAGCTCCTGTCAGCTCCCTCCTCCTCTGTGCCGTCCGTTCAGCACCTCGGTCAGCTCCCAGTGTAAATCTCGCAAGAGCCACGGCTCTCGCGAGACTTACAGTGTGAGCTGACAGAAGAGCTGAACGGACGGCGCGGAGGAGGAGAGAGCTGACAGGAGCTGCAGGACGGGTAAGTAAAGATCTCTGCCAGCCCCCTCTCCCCCCCCACTGAACTGCCAATGCTGGACCACCAGGGAAGGAGCCCCCCTCCCTGCCATGTATCAAGCAGGGAGGAGGGACGAAAATAAAAATAATAATTAAATACAAAATAATAATAAGAAATAATAATGAAAAAAATATATTAAAATAATAAAAAATAATAATAAATAAAATAATAAAATTGCCCACCCCCCCACCACTGCAACACACACACACACACACTGCACACACACACACACACACACACACTGCACACATACACACACACACACTGCACTCATATACACACACACATTGCACTCATATACACACACACACACACTGCACTCATATACACACACACACACTGCACTCATATACACACACACACACTGCACTCATATATACACACACACACTGCACTCATATACACACACACACACTGCACTCATATACACACACACACACTGCACTCATAAACACACACACACACACACACACACTGCACTCATACACACACACACACACACACACACTGCACTCATATACACACACACACACACACTGCACTCATATACACACACACACACTGCACTCATATACACACACACACACACTGCACTCATATACACACACACACACTGCACTCATATACACACACACACACTGCACTCATACACACACACACTGCACTCATACACACACACACTGCACTCATACACACACACGCTGCACTCATACACACGCTGCACTCATACACACACGCTGCACTCATACACACACACACACTGCACTCATATACACACATATACACACACACACACTGCACTCATATACACACACACACACTGCACTCATACACACACACACTGCACTCATACACACACACTGCACTCATACACACACACCCTGCACTCATACACACGCTGCACTCATACACACGCTGCACTCATACACACACGCTGCACTCATACACACACTGCATTCATACACACACACTGCATTCATACACACACACTGCATTCATGCACACACACTGCATTCATTATACACACACTGCATTCATTATACACACACTGTAAATAAATATTCAATTAATATATTTTTTTTAGGATCTAATTTTATTTAGAAATTTACCAGTAGCTGCTGCATTTCCCATTATACTCGAGTCAATAAGTTTTCCCAGTTTTTTGGGGTAAAATTAGGGGCCTCGGCTTATATTCGGGTCGGCTTATACTCGCGTATATACGGTACTTTCAATCTGTAGACTTGGGGATTCGTTTCAAGCCAAAGGGCAATTTGGACAACATTTGGGATGATCTGGTGATGAGCTGAATTACCAAACTGCAAGCATGATGAATCATGGCTAAACCAAAATACGCAATGCCGAACATGTTCGGTACGGTTCAGTTCCTGATTCTAAATTCCACCCATGACACCAAAACAAAGAGATGACTGATGGAATCCAGATTGTTGATTTAATTCACAGATAAAATGAGAGTAATCAATAAAGGGGAAAAAAGAAGAGCAGCAAAATTAAATCTATATATATAAAGTTATACCGTATGTTTAATATATATTCTATATATATTTGCAGTCTGTTTTCATTTGTATGCCATTTTGTTCTTCTCATTCAGTTTTTGAATCCGAATCAAGGTTCCAAAATTTGGCCAAAATTCTGGTGCCCCAAAAAATGTTCTATTTTCAGAACAATTGGTTCAGTCAAGCTGAATATTCTTGCCGTGCACAAGACTAATAAGCCGACTTTTAGACCATTTTTATGTATCTAGTTATGTGAGAAACTTTGCATTTTTCTCTATTATACTAACAGTGTGAAATATTGCAAAATAAGGGGTACCAAACCAGGAAGCAACAGGACCTGTTGTTTGATTGATAACAATAAGGTGTAACAAGGTTAATTTATAAATGTGCCAATTTCTATTGAAATCTGCACTGTTTTAAAATGAAATCAGATGATACACTCTTTACACATAAAGCCAGGGGTCAAGTCCTGGGGGAAAAAGTGTGGGAACTCCCCCTCCCCCCAAAAAACAAAACACTTGTATGCAAATATAAACGCGTGCACACACATTCAGACACACATATACACTCACAGACACACACGTACTCAGACACACACAGTGGTGTATTTTAATTTTGTGCTGCCCTAGGCATGACTATACCTGAGTACTCACCTAATCCAAATTTACCACCCCTTCCTGTCAAGGGCGCACCGCTTCCTGATTAAGAACCCACCCCTTCCTCTTTAGACTCCACCTTTTCCTGCTCCTTTTAAAGAAATACTATAGTGCCAGGAAAACAAAGCTGTTTTCCTGGCACTATAATTCCCTATAGTGCCCTCCTCCCTCATGTCCTACCCTCCCCCACTCGACATTAAAGGGGTTAAAATCCTATGGGTATTTAGCAGATGCTGAATGTCCTCATGCACAGGGTGAGGACATCCAGCATCAGTTAGGTGACTTTTGGTCACCTAACCACCCGAAAGTCCCTCTAGTGGCTCTAGGTGGTGTTACCCCTCAAGGTAATTATTGCAGTTTCTGAGAAACTGCAATAATTACACTTGCAGGTTTAGGGGACTGAAACACTGCACCCAGACCACTTCAGTGAGCTGAAGTTGTCTGGGTGCCTATAGTGTCCCTTTAAGCAAACTCTCTGACAGACACCCACACTGGCAGATACACACTGACAGTAACACACACACTCAATGACAAACACACAGACATCACTGATTTGACACACACACACTCACTGACACACACTCATTCATTGACAGAGAGACACAAACAAACACACTGACATACACACACTAATAGTCACACACACACTAAATGACAAACAGACTCACTGATTTGACAGACACTTACAAACATACACTAACAGAAGCACATTCACGCAAACATACACATGCATACACTAACAGAAGCACATACACTTATACACACACGTGCATTCACTAACAGAAGCACATACACATGCATACACTAACAGAAGCACATACACTCATACACACATGCATACACTAACAGAAGCACATACACTCATACACACACACGTGACTCATACACACATACGTGCATACACTAACAGAAGCACATACTCTCATACACACACACACGTACATATGCTAACAGACGTAAATACACTCATACACTGACACAAACACACACATACACACACACATACACTAACAGACACACACATACACTAACAGACATACACACACACTAACAGACATACACACACACACTAACAGACATACACTAACACACACATACACTAACAGACACACACACTAACAGACATACACACACACACTAACAGACATAAACACATACACTAACAGACACACACATACACTAACAGACACATACACTAACAGACATACACACACACATACACTAACAGACATACACACACTAACATACATACACACACTAACAGACATACACACACACACATACACTAACAGACATGCACACACTAACAGACATGCACACACTAACAGACATACACACACTAACAGACATACACACACACTAACAGACATACACACACATACACTAACAGACATACATATCTACAAATTATTAATATTATTAAAATTAGCATTTCCCACCCAGCCAGCCTCTCTACCTTTTATGAAAGCTGGCATGGATGGGTCCCTGGGGTCCAGTGGGGCTGCAGTGAGGCGGGCGGCTCTCTCCCTGTCACACGCGGTGAGGGAGCTGTGTCCTCTCTGCTCCCTCTCGCCGCGTGGGTTGTCTGCTGATGCAGGGAGCCGGAATATGACGTAATATTCCGGCTCCCTGCATCAGAAAAAGGCGCGCGGCGAGAGGGAGCAGAGAGGACACAGCTCCCTCGCCACGTGTGACAGGGAGAGAGCCACCCACTGGGGGGTCCATCAGGTGCCCCCCCAAGAGGGAACACAGGGCATTTGGGGTGGCATCCGCCCCCTGAGTGCCTGCAGGGGGAATGGCGTTCCTGCCATGAAAAAAGTGCAGGAACGCTGTTCCCACTCGTTCCTGCAGGACTCGAGCCCTGCATAAAGCACTTCAGTTAGCTAAAGTAATTTAGGTTCTTTGAGTGTTCCTTTTATGTTATGCATATTATTGTATATATGCTGATAAGCATAATAGTTTCATAACATTTTTCAGCATTCTGTACTTTGTTAAATTATAGATTTATGGATAACAAATATATATTGTGCTTAGTTTTCTCACCTACAGATGGCCCAAAGTGTTGATAATGCCCAATTCTTCAAATTATTTATTAGGACCAAATCCTATGGGAACAGGAGTTGATGTGAAAATTGTATTTCTCAGCAAACTGAAGGCAAGAGTGACTTTGTTAAAGAAAATAATTCACCATTAAATAACAATTAATACGTTCTTACTAGACTATATGAGCAAATCAAGCACAATCGTTAAATTGTCATTTAATGATGAGTGATGGCTTTATATATTTTCTGGGACAATAATTGGGCATTGAAGATCAAATGGTAGTATCACCTTTAAAAACTCCTATACAGTCAAGCATATATATTTTTTTCTTAATTGTTCATATATACTATATAAACCCACTTATTCTATTTCTGGCTTCCATGATATTTTGGGTCAAAACCTTACTTTCTCCATTTGTAACACCCATAATTCTTCCCTTGGATGGCATCTTCAGTTATAATTTACAGTACCTAGAAGGCAGGTATACCCTAACCCTACAATTAATGCATAAGTCCTAATGTGTGCTGCATTTTATATCCTGCAATAACAGAAAATAGACTATCTCTGGTTCCATAATTACATTCCCATTGTAAGAATGTGAGGTTCTGATCAGAAAAAAACTGAAGCTGATTTTGTTTGTGTTTAACAAAGATATCATTGGATATCTGTACCATTTAACAAATATGAGTTCTTTAAAAAAAAAAAAAAATAGGTCTAGACATATATTGTGTATAATCTCCAAACACGGAATATCTTTTTCAATGCAACAATATTATTTATTTTTCAAGACCCTTTCTTTTTTAACAAAGATTAGTTGTTTTTTTTTCTTTTAGAAATAGGGCTAGGCGGATTTGGTGTGTAATCTCTAACATCTTGAATCTCTTTTAACTATGCAACAATATTATTTATTTTCCAGAATCCTTTTAACAAAAAAAATAAAAAATACGACTGTGGCTGTATTCTATAGATGAAAGATGTTAATTTTACTTGTTTTAATTAATGAGAGTTTTATCTTTTCTTGAGGTACTTCCTAATTAAATATTTCTGTTATATGGTAAACACTAAACATACTTTTTTTTGTTGTTTTTATGTATATCGAGTGTAATAATTTAGATTCAAATTTAAAATGGATAAATCATTTAATATTATTATCCTAAAATGAGTTCAAAATGTTCATAAGTTTCAGCGAAAATATATGCCAGTAGAAATGTCTAATATAGGTAAGTTTTATAGCTTACTTTTTTTCTTTACTGAACCATATGTACATCTAGATCTGAATGAAGAATGTTCATATTGAGCATGTTAAGCAAACACAATCGATGAAATCTCTCATCAATCGAATCCTTTATCTAACTTTTTAACTATTTAGATCACATAATGCTACTTTACAAGGTAACTATGGGTTAAACATTAATCCCTACCTGTAATGGATTAAAAGTAATACAAAGCAAAATAGAAAAATAAAAGTTACTTACCTTTACGTTATCCCTCAGGGCACTGTTTTTAGTATTTTTGTCTGCAGTTGCAGTGGAACCTATACCAGACTAGAATGAAACTCTTACTTATCCTGTAATGCTATGGCTGTAAGAGCATGACCGCTGACCCATAATCCATGTCCCCACCACTTTATTAAATTTATAACTTTTAATATTATCCAAATCTGTTAGCTGTTGAGTGGTTGCCCAACAGACATTTCCCCCAACCTATTTCCATGAGCCTAAACAGCCGGCACTCCGCCATCAGCTCCCGTGCGGGCTGTCATCTCCCCAAAGCGACTCTTCGACTTTTTCTTTGCGCTGTCCAGGATACCGCCAAGCTGTGACAAAACAGAAAAGCAAAGCCAGACACCAAACAACCAACAGGGTGGGTGGGCAGGAAAGTCAGTATTCTCCTGTCCCTTGTCTCTGCTGACTGGTTATCCTCCTCCCCCGGCCTCTTACCAAACTGACCACATTACAACATTGTATAATTTTATAATCCAGCCCCTTATTCATGTTCAGCAGTCATGCTCCCCCTTCCCAAGTTGTCCAGGGGAAACTTTATGGGAGATGTAGTAAACAGCATCTGGAGTGTCAAAGGTTGCCTACGCCTGATCTATATCATATATCTTACTCATTTACACACAGCCTAGTTTGTTGTTTAGGGAAATGGACTACATTGTTTTTTTTTTATTTATTTATTTGTTTGTTTGTTTGTTTTAAGTAGCATATTTTAGGGTACAATTATTAGAACTGGTGGTGCAAGAAGATATTTATTGTCATTTTGTAATCAAGAAGGACTTTTCCATGTTTGTTGCACAGCTGGAAATTGTTTCAATTTGTTGTTTTTTTTGCTTTCTTTTGCATAAACCGTAGAAACAGATGTGACGGCAGATAAGAACCATTTGGCCCATCTAGTCTGCCCAATTCTAAATACTTTCATTAGTCCCTGGCCATATATTAAATCTAGGATAGCCTTATGCCTATCCCACGCACTCCCTCACTGTGTTAACCTCTACCATTCCAGCTGGAAGGCTATTCCATGCATCCACTACCCTCTCAGTAAAGTAATACTTCCTGATATTATTTTTAAACCTTTGTCCCTCTAATTTAAGACTATGTCCTCTTGTTTTGGTAGTTTTTCTTCTTTTAAATATAGTCTCCTCCTTTACTGTGTTGATTCCCTTTATGTATTTAAATGTTTCTATCATATCCCCCCTGTCTCATCTTTCCTCCAAGCCATGGGTGTCTGCAGGAATTTTTCCAGAGGTGGGCATAATTGTAATGACATCCATGCTTGGTCCCTTTTTGACAGTGTCATGAAAGGGAAGGGGCATAGTCATTATCACATAAAGCCGGGGTGAATAGCGTTTTCACAACTATGGTGTCAGGAATACATGTTTGTATTTCTGACACTATAGTGTTCCTTTAAGCAAATTAAAGGAACATTCTGGTCACCATAACAACTACTTAGTGTAAATGAAAATGCTATGATGCCAGGAAGCCCCTGGGTGCTCTCTTTCCTTTAATGGGTTAAACTGCTCTCAAATGGTTTAACCCCAAAGACTCTCCAGCTCCTGATCTCCAGGTCGCTCAGTGGTATTCGGCTTCTAAAACGGAGTGTCAGGAAGTACAAATTGATGTCAGGCATGGATGCTGCAGATTGGCTAGAGTGGTCATTTGACACTATAAGCCAATCGCTAGTTCCCGGTTCATTAATTTTTTAAAATCTTTTTTATGAATGGGGAGCTACTGACTGGCTTAGAGTGCCAGCTGACTGCTCTAGCCAATCAGCCACACCCCTACCCAGCGGCACTCTGTGCTTCCTGACACTCAGTAAATAAAAGTGAACACATTAACACTGATATATTTTTTTCCTGGGAGATGAGAAGGTCCAAAGTTTCCCTGCCAGGCACAGGTTCCAAAGCCTTATGATGTTGTGTCCAGAGTAAAGGTGAGGGTTTACTTCACTTGTCCTTCCTGCTCCAATCTCCGTTTCTTCTCCTTCATTTGACACAGTCTTATTTTTCTCCTGACACTGTCTTCTCTCCTCCTTGGCTCCTTCTGCTCCTTTACCTTTCTGCTTATTTTGTGCTCTTCTGCTCCTTTCTCTTTCTGATCCCTTTCTGCTCCTTGCAGACCCTTTCTGCTCCTTCTCCTACTTTACCTTTGTGCTCCTTGCTGTCCCTTTCTGTTCCTTGCTACCCTTTTCTGCTCCTTCTCCTACTTTACCTTTGTGCTCCTTCTGATTCTTTCTGCTCCTTTACCTTTGTGCTCCTTCTTTCCCATTCTGCTCTTTGCAGACCCTTCCTTCCCCTTGCAGACCCTTCCTGCTCCTTGAAAACCCTTCCTGCTCCTTGGTGACCCTTCCTGCAAATTTCTGCTGCTTCTCCTACTTTACGTTTGTGCTCCTTCTGACCCTTCCAGCTCCTTCTACTTTACCTTTGTGCTGCTTTACCTTCCCTCTCCTTGCTGACCCTTCATTCTCCTTGCTGACCCATCCTGCTCCTTGCTGACCCTTTGTGCACCTTGCAGACCCTTTGTGCTCCTTGCAGACCCTTCGTGCTCCTTGCAGACCCTTCCTGCTCCATGCAGACCATTCCTGCTCCTTGCTGTCCCTTTTCTGCTCCTTGCTACCCTTTTCTGCTCCTTCTCCCACATTACCTTTGTGCTCCTTCTGATTCTTTCTGCTCCTTCTGTCCCTTTCTGCTCTTTGCAGACCCTTCCTGCTCCTTGCAGACCCATCCTGCTCCTTGCTGACCCTTCTTGCTACATTCTGCTCCTTCTCATTCTTTATGTTTGTGCTCCTTCTGACGCTTCCAGCTCATTGCTGACCCTTTCTGCTCCTTCTACTTTACCTTTGTGCTGCTTTACCTTCCAGCTTCTTGCTGACCCTTCCTTCTTCTTGCCCTTTTGTGGTTTCTGTTCTCAGTTTCTGATTTCTCTGATTTTAGTGTTTTAGTTATACGTCTATCCCATATTTCTTCACCTCCTTGCCCCCCCCCCCCCACCCCTCTGCGGACGCCCATGCTCCAAGCATATGCATAAAGCACATACATCATGTGCATAAGAGTGCAAATTTGAGCACATCAACCATTATGACTGTATGCATAAAGTGAAAAATTATAAACACATCCACCATATGTGTATGTGCAATGTATGAAGAAATCATCTAAATTCCACACCTAAAATAATGCAAATAAAGCCACTAAGTGCAAATTATAAACCAATATACAATAAAACTTGTGCAAAACCTAATGTATCTCCTAGGCAAAAAAAGAGCTAAAACTATTCAACAGTCAGACAATACAAATTCTTATAACATTTCCCTGAAGGAGGAAGATTACCATTTTTCAATCAAGAGTACCATGTACTATGTTACTATGCATGTATGGTCCATGTTCTGGCTCTTTCTCCTGGGAGGAGAGATAACACAGCCAACATGTAAACGTGGGGTGCAGATACTGCATGCAAAACCTGGATAAAATTTGTATATATACATATGGTAAAGATTTGGTTGACTGAATGAAAGTAGCTGGAGATGGAGTTATACCCTGATTAAAATGTCAAATATTTCAGAACTTGCATTGCTTTACTCTGAAACTCTTTATGCTATCACCACTTCAGCAAGTTGAAGTGGTTAGAGTGCTCAGAACGAATATTTAAGAAGTTTGTGTTTCTGATCCACATACAATACTTTACATACGATAAAATCTATAAGTGTTTCTAAACTCATCAACTGACCAAAAACTCAGCCTCGCATTTAAAGCCAGAGCAGTCCAAGACGGGAAAAGGTGGAAGGGGGCGAAGTCAGAGAGAGGGAGCATGTTGCATCATCACAAATAACACGTACACTTCCCAAAGTAGGCATGTCAGTTTGACTCACTTCCAAGGAAGCTCAAAGTCAGGCCATAGGTAAAATGCCCTTTGTTTGTTTAGCACAGTGACACGTTTTCCTATGCTTGTAGGTCAGGGGCATGTCTAGGAGGGAGTTGGGGAGCTCCAGAGATGAATATGGGGACCTACAGATCCGAATGTTTTTCTGCTTTGTGTTTTTTCTACCCACTCTCCTTGGTAAGTGTAGGATTCAGCAGGGGACAGACAGAGAGAACACAGAGTAAGAGCAGAAGTACTCAGAGGAGACAGGGGGAGTGTCATGCCTTGTCCGCGATTTAAATGTAAAAAAAAAAGACTTAATAATGTCTTTCCAAGAGATACAAGTTAAATTCTCTCTCCCTAATAAAGAACTCTTTACCTATCTTAGGATAAAGAATTTTCTTGGCTTATCATTGTTGAAATCTACCTCAGAAATGTATTCTTTTATTCAGAAGATTTTCAATTATTCAAAAGTTAAGAATGTTCTTTCAAAATCTACTAAATTGATTTATATTTTAGATCAATCTCCATTAAATAAGACAAACAAATGGAAAAAGGAATTAGAGATCGACTTTACTGATAATGATTTGTGTGCTACTTTTATAGATATTCGAAAAAATACTCACTGCCTGAACATAATGGAATGTCAATATAAGCTTATGTATAGATGGTATATGACCCCAGATAAAATAAGTAGGATGTATCCTGATCAATTACCACCTTGTTGACGATGCGGAAGTTTAGATGGGTCTCTCATCCATATATGGTGGTACTGTAACTTAGTTAAATGCCTCTGGAACTGGTGTTTTGACGTGTTGAATTCTTTGTTTAATATTTCAATTGGAAAGGGCCCAGATATTGCTCTTCTGCATTTAAATTGGAATGTTTCGTCCTCTGTATCTAAATTTTTAGTAATTCACTGCTTTTTAGCAGTTAAAATTACAATTGCAAGACAATGGAAGTCCCTCTCATTATTCCAAAAGAGACAATTTAATGATCAATTATTATTCCAGCTTTGTATGGAAAAAGATTTTATGGGTTCCTCATCCCACTTTATAGCTAAAAATCAACATTTTATTAAGTGGATTGAGATGTTAGAAAATATATGATTACTGCTTATTGACCTATGATATAATCCAATACCATATGTATTAGAACCATGTTTATATCTGGAATATTTGATTGTAATTTAACACATTAGCTGATTTTGTATAGAGGTTCTAATGGTAATAACTTAACATTTGATGCAATAGTACTGTTTGCTATACTTGGTTATAATTAACCGCATTATCAAATTTATGTAAGTACTGTCCTTTTAATGTCTGATTTTATGTTGTCCATTTTTGTCAATTCTTAAAAAATGAATAAAGATTATTAAAAAAAAAAAAAAAAATGAAAAAAAATCAGTTGGGGAGTTTAGAAAGCTCCCCAGCCTATGTGATGTATTAGGGAGCCAATTTGTCTACATGACCTCATTGGAAAAAAATGTCCTTCACCCCTGCCTGCTCATGTAGCACAACCATGCCGGTAATGTAGCTGATACATTAGCTTGTACTTTAGTGAAGCAGTGTCTGTGCAAAGAGACAGAGCAGCTGAAACACAACATATCCCCACCCCCGGTTATAGTGTGTTTTAGGTGGAGACTGTAGTATAAGTAGGAAAGGCAAGGGGATAGGGCTACAGTTTGTGGGGTATAAACGTTGTTGGGGAGAAAGGGCTGAGAGGCAGTTAAAAACAAATATTTGTATATGTCAAAAATAAAATAAAGTTTATTCCTCCCTCCCTGAGGCTCACCATGTGTCACGAAGGAGGGAATCTTGAGCCCTGGTCGTCTGGTGGGAGATGAGGTAGCTCCTTCTGACTGGTACTGAATGGAATGTAGCAGAGCATTGCCCTGGTAACTCACAGGAGGTACAGACAAGTTACCTGAATCCCCTTACCCCCCCAGCTTCAGGATAGCCTGGCTGGTGAGAGATATCTTCTATCTCCAAACCAGCTGTGGAACCCACACTGTGCCGGCACTTGAGTAGCATTGGCTCTGCAGGGGAAGGCCACCGATCTCTCCTGTTGGCCTTGGCTCACGGCCATTGTAGACCAAAAGTTTTATTTTTTATTTTTATGATAGCCATTCTGGCAATCCGTATAGAAAATTGCAGTTATATTCTATATTTGTATGTTAGATATGCATCTCATATTTCAAAAAATGTTATGCTATTTAAGAAAAAGAAATGTAGAATTGACAGTTATAGAATTACCAGTAATTTTTCTATTTCAATAGCACTATACAGTTGAATCTATTATTGAATAAATTTATAATAAACTGAAACCATTGTTAAGTAACAATGAGGATACAACTTTGTTAAATTAAATGTTTTTGTTCCCTGCCAGCAGCACATTTTATATTTAAATTATATTCCACAGGAGTAATTGTCCTCTTTCTGAATGTAAATTTATTTCAATACAAATTGTGTATTTCCAATTATTGTAATGTAGATAGACCCATTACCCGTTACTAAGTGATGAGAACACATATTGCAGATTATGTAGCAATCCCATTAAACCAATACAAGAAAAAATTTTTTTTTTTTTTTTTTTTAGAAAAAGGCAGAAATGTGGGTATTTAAAGTAAACATGATATGAATATTTAAAAATTCTACATCCTAGAACCCCATTGTTCTAGTTCCTAAAAAAAATTAAACAAAAATCGCACATATCCACCTGGTAGACCAATTACCGTATTTGTGGCATAGGTTCAGCGACATCTAATTTATTTATTTAACTGATTTCTACAACCATTGGTAGAGCAGTACAAATCTTATTTACAAAACTCCCTCCAGATGATCCAGATCATCAGGGATCTGGATTGACATATTGACATGAACATTACTACCTTGTCATCTGCAATGTCATGTCCCTTTATACATAAACAAGGTATAGAGGTGGTCAAATTGTTCTTGGACCATTGTCATATGCCATCAATACAGGTGGATTTTATTCTGGAAGGAATAGAGCTCATACTCAAGAACAATTATTTTTGGCATGGGGATTGTTTTTTATATTCAGGTATCTACGATGGGCATGAGGTTTTCCCCCATCTGTGCCAATTTTTGTATTGCCTATATAGAAGAATTTTTTTTTTATGGCCAACATAGCTGGGTGGCGAACCACATGACCTACTGCAGATACATAGATGACCTGTTTTTCACATGAAAAGGGGATGAGAATGATTTGCTTAGAATCATTACTTTTCTGAATTTAAATGACAGGAATATTCAGAGTGGTGCTTTGAAGATTCAATATTTTTGTGTATAAATAGCTGTGTGCAATATAATAAAATGAATTCTACCCCCTGCATTCAGACTCATCTAATGTTTGGAAAAAATGTTATAGTAAAGCTATATTCACTACTTTACATGAGAGAGGATCTCCAGAACTATATTTACTGCAACCTTGTTCGGTGACAGCAACCCGAGCCAAGCTTTGGAGTTTGGGTCTTAGGCACCCCAGAGACCATAGTAGCAAAGATGAAGCTGAGGAGCTCCGTCACATGTTCATTGAGTGCATTTATGGTTTATGTGTTTTTATATAGTTATTTTTTATGTATTTATTTTTTTAAATATAAAATATTATTATTATTATTATTATTATTATTATTATTGCCATTTATATAGCGCCAACAGGTTCCGTAGCGCTTTACAATGTTATGAGAGGGGGATTTAACTATAAATAGGACAATTACAAAAAACTTACAGGAACGATAGGTTGGACCCTGCTCAAACGAGCGTACATTCTATAGGAGGCGGTGTGTAAAACACAATAGGACAGGAATTTGCAGTCAAATAAGGTGGGCTGTTCTTTAGGAGAGAACAAGAGACAGGTATGTCACTTTCAGTAATTCACATTTCCACTAATTTATCACACTATCAGATCTTTATTTTCTTTTTACATGTGGATACTCCCCCATAAATTTTAGGGGTAAGTGTGAATCCAATCCTGAGCGCTGCACTGGTTTTACTCTGTGTGTTGGGAAATGGGGTGGATCATCCAAACACTGAGTTCTGCTTGTTATTTTCTTCTCCGAGGATCTGTCTGATGATGTGGAGGAAGAACACCCACAGTCTTCTAGTCCACCACGGATGACAAAACATTGAGGCACAGAGGCAGACTCAGAACCGATCACCACGGCGGTTCTGAAAGTGTTACTAGCGGACCTGAAATGGAGCATCCACAAGGACGTCACAGCACTCCGTGCAGACCGCGCATCACCAAGCTGGAGGACACCTCACAATCCCAGGCCCAGAATATAGCCACAATGAAACACAACATGCAAGACCTGAAACAACTAACCCAGCATTACGAACACTGCCTCGCTTATTTGGAGGACGCCAGGCGGAGATCCAACGTCAAGATAAGGGGAGTCCTGGAGGACATCCCAGATGCTGAACTGCCTAACCTTATGGGACGCCTGTTACAGGCAATTTTACCACTCAGACAGAACACAACAATAACCCCAGTAGAGGTCTTTAGAGTCCCTAAACCAACAAGCGCACCACCCACAGCCACAAGAGATGTCATCATCACCCTCCGCAATGGCAGAGACAAGGCGGCGGTCCTGGCTGCCCTCCGCGGCAGAACCCCCTTCCGCTATGAGAACATGGATCTCTCATTTTACGCAGACCTGTCCAGCGGCACCGTGGCCTGGCGCAGGTTGCTCAGGCCACTCACCTCAGTATTCCGAGCCCACAAGATCGATTACCGCTTGCGGTCCTCCAGGGCACTGATAGTCCTACAAGGACAAAACACACACCATCAGGACGCTCCGACTATACTACGGTCCCTAGGTCTGCCTCGAGATCCTCAGGCCCCAGAAGAACCTGCCAATAATAACAACAGATCCCCAACTCGCATCCACACCTGGAACCTGGAAAGAAGTACATCATTCATTCCCCAGAGCTCCACGCCATACGCATATACGGAGATCACAACCTAGGGACACAGGGTCATTTACCCTCAGAAGACCTCCACTCACCATCAAACCCCGACAAGGATGCAACACAAAATTGCTGAGACCACTGGTTGTGACCCACTGAGGCCCGGACAGCAGTCAGCCAATTTTTCACCATAGTATTTACATACCGCGCCCTGGACCTACCCCACTGCAGGACAACCCGTCCCCTCTGCACCAGCAAGGATAGCTGAGCAGACCCTTGCCGGGACTCAGGAGACTATTTTTACTTCTACCCTAAATTCCCCAATTTCGGAATTGCTTTCCTTTTTTTTTATTTTTTTTATTATTATTCTTGAGGCAAGCGGTATGGCACACTCCCGGAGGTGAGGGCCTGGCTGATGGAGGGCATAGACTGATGTAAGCAATAAGGGCTGGCCTTAGGGGTGTGCGAGCTGTGCGGACGCACAGGGCGCCATGGAGCAGGGGGCGCCCTGTGGTCGACACAGCTCGCACATGGCCGGAGTGCAGGGGAGCTAAAACAGGTACCTGGGTGGAGGATTAATTATCCTCCACCCGGGTCTATTAAAAAAAAAAAATCGCGACAGAGGGGTCGGGGCTTACTGAGCGGTGGGGGCGGGGTTTATGGCAGGATGGAGGCGGGGCTAATACCTCCCAAAACCCCTGCTGCACAGGAAGAGGGAGGGAGTCCCTGCTTCCCCACCAGCCAACTGCATCCACTGGAAAGAGGTAAGTGTGTGTGTGACTGTTTGCCTGTTTGTGTGTTTGACTGTCTGTCTGTGTGACTGCCTGAATGTGTCTGTCTGTCTGTGTGTGTGTGTGACTGTCTGTCTGTGTGACTGCCTGCCTGTGTGTGTGTGTGTGTGTGTGGACTGACGTCATATTCCGGCTCCCGGCTTCATTAGGCGGCGCAGAGGGAGCTGAGCAGGAAGAGCTCAGGTGAGTATGCTCCTTCGCTGCCCGCTGCCAGCCTCGGGGGGGCTCAAAAGTGGCCAGCCGGCCAGCTCTTGAGCCCCCCAGGATGTGAGGCAAGCAAGGGATCTGCCTGGGGTTTTGGGGCGGCTTTTTTTACCGCCCCCTGCAAAGTGCCGCCCAAGGCCTGTGTATCGTGTTTGCCTCACGATACACACGTCCCTGGTGCCTGTGTGTGTTACTGTATTCAGGCAACTTGGTGGGGGGTGGATGGGGAGAGGGGCGCCGTGAAGACTTTTCGCACAGGGCGCCTAATTGCCTAAGGCCGGCCCTGGACGCAATGGGCAAAAAGTGACATCGCACCTCCCATGGTGCTGGACTTAAAGAGACTTAATCTCTCTCTTGAATACTGTTGAGATGCCGTAATATACAGCTCCCGTTGTATTATTCTTTTGTTTAACCCTGCAGTTAGTTTAGTATCAAATGGTTTACTTGCTTGCTGCATTAATATTTTATTGTTCATCGTGCCAAAACCTAAGGAATACACTCCACAGGACACACGCTGCCTCCTCTCCCATGTACTCTACTACCATGTGTCCCAGCAGGCTCAACGATATGCAATGTTTGATTTTCCTCCCACACGCTATACCACACGCCGATAGCTCTTACTTGCAAATGCCTATGGAGCCTAGTACCCACACTATACCTTAGCATTACACCAGAACATGAGTCAGAATAAATCACTTACGTTAATCGAGTACCTATTAATGTTTTCTTATACTAGTCAGTTCTTCACATTAACCGGCTTCGTTTTACTCCTTTGCTATATACAATGTGCTATTCGCTCAAAAGTCTCTTGATACAGCATTGTAATTCGCAGCTAATCGTTTATTTAGATATGACATGTTCAGCCTGCATTTTCTCAGTGTTAAAACTTACCCAAACCTGTACATAAAGCATCGTCAAGTTTTATTTGCTTAGCTTGTCCCCTACACGTAACGTTTAAACTCACATTACTATCACAGGAGGCTAGAAAAGCTAGGATCGTATACTATGACCTGCTCACATCCCAGGCCTGAGGAGCTTATCCTGGGAATACTCACCTTAATTACAATTGTTATGTTAGAGGCATTCCAACTGAGCGATAGCTTACAATATGAAAACCAGACAGCCCTTTGAAGCACTAAGCTACACTGAGAGTTAACCAGTCATTACTTAACACAATTGTCATCACGACACAGCATCGCAGAAGGGCATAAATGTTTATACCATATCGTTTTCTTTCTTATGAGCAACTCTGAGGACCAATGAAGTCAGGATGCTACATGCTTGTTCGTTCTTTAATAGATTATTATTGTTTCGACATATCTGCCTAGCCTACTATGTCTTTAAAACAAAAATGTGCAAGTTTTCCATTCCACTGTTTAACCTATCTATGTTTGTATGTAAACGTACGCTGTTGTGGCGCATGACTATGCTGTGTACGCACCTGCACAACAAAAATAAAGAATAAAAAAAAAAAAACAGCAAGTTAAAAAATAATTTTAAATAGCTTAACTGGAGATATTTGTACTCTCAATTTTACTCTCATTGTTCATTTGAATAAACTCCACTCTTTAATGAATAAACCTTGTCAAATATGCAATAATTAGTATTTATGAAAAATGTGACCATCTGAATAATCCCATCCTGCAAATATACACATTTTAAAAAAGCACAAGCCCCAACGTGTCTCCATAAAATGTAACCCTGTTTATGACATGGGAATAAAATGATTCCCCGTGACAACCCACTGCCTTCTTCAACCTTGCCTCTTTAAAGTACAATGCATCGAAAAGCTGATACTGCAGGTTTCTTACTTATAATCAAAGAAAAGAAAATGTTACTTGCGCTTTTTCCTTAATCCCTATGTATATTTAGACAAATGTAAATACAAATACAAAAAGAGAAGGACCCGCTTAGGGGGGGTCGGCCTTGACGTTGGCAGGCGGGCATCCCTCCAATGGCCATTGGAGCAACTAAATGACCTCCATTTGTCTAAATATACATAGGGATTAAGGAAAAAGCGCAAGTAACATTTTCTTTTCTTTGGTTTTTACTATATATAGGGGCTGATGTGTGTTGTAGTCCTTGCTGCTTAAGCGCAGGACTTCTCTTTTTGTATTTGTATTTACTTTGTATCACACAGCCTGGTTACAATGCTGCTACCCATCCCATGTGTTCCCTATTAAGGGTTAATAAGTAAAGGGGTGTATATAAAAAATACCCCTTTCTGTCTCATTAGAGATATCTTTGCCAGAAGCTCAAGGAAGCAGGCTGAAGGGTCAGTGTTAGGACCCGCTTAGGGGGGGTCGGCCTTGACGTTGGCAGGCGGGCATCCCTCCAATGGCCATTGGAGCAACTAAATGACCTCCATTTGTCTAAATATACATAGGGATTAAGGAAAAAGCGCAAGTAACATTTTCTTTTCTTTGGTTTTTACTATATATAGGGGCTGATGTGTGTTGTAGTCCTTGCTGCTTAAGCGCAGGACTTCTCTTTTTGTATTTGTATTTACTTTGTATCACACAGCCTGGTTACAATGCTGCTACCCATCCCATGTGTTCCCTATTAAGGGTTAATAAGTAAAGGGGTGTATATAAAAAATACCCCTTTCTGTCTCATTAGAGATATCTTTGCCAGAAGCTCAAGGAAGCAGGCTGAAGGGTCAGTGTTAGGACCCGCTTAGGGGGGGTCGGCCTTGACGTTGGCAGGCGGGCATCCCTCCAATGGCCATTGGAGCAACTAAATGACCTCCATTTGTCTAAATATACATAGGGATTAAGGAAAAAGCGCAAGTAACATTTTCTTTTCTTTGGTTTTTACTATATATAGGGGCTGATGTGTGTTGTAGTCCTTGCTGCTTAAGCGCAGGACTTCTCTTTTTGTATTTGTATTTACTTTGTATCACACAGCCTGGTTACAATGCTGCTACCCATCCCATGTGTTCCCTATTAAGGGTTAATAAGTAAAGGGGTGTATATAAAAAATACCCCTTTCTGTCTCATTAGAGATATCTTTGCCAGAAGCTCAAGGAAGCAGGCTGAAGGGTCAGTGTTAGGACCCGCTTAGGGGGGGTCGGCCTTGACGTTGGCAGGCGGGCATCCCTCCAATGGCCATTGGAGCAACTAAATGACCTCCATTTGTCTAAATATACATAGGGATTAAGGAAAAAGCGCAAGTAACATTTTCTTTTCTTTGGTTTTTACTATATATAGGGGCTGATGTGTGTTGTAGTCCTTGCTGCTTAAGCGCAGGACTTCTCTTTTTGTATTTGTATTTACTTTGTATCACACAGCCTGGTTACAATGCTGCTACCCATCCCATGTGTTCCCTATTAAGGGTTAATAAGTAAAGGGGTGTATATAAAAAATACCCCTTTCTGTCTCATTAGAGATATCTTTGCCAGAAGCTCAAGGAAGCAGGCTGAAGGGTCAGTGTTAGGACCCGCTTAGGGGGGGTCGGCCTTGACGTTGGCAGGCGGGCATCCCTCCAATGGCCATTGGAGCAACTAAATGACCTCCATTTGTCTAAATATACATAGGGATTAAGGAAAAAGCGCAAGTAACATTTTCTTTTCTTTGGTTTTTACTATATATAGGGGCTGATGTGTGTTGTAGTCCTTGCTGCTTAAGCGCAGGACTTCTCTTTTTGTATTTGTATTTACTTTGTATCACACAGCCTGGTTACAATGCTGCTACCCATCCCATGTGTTCCCTATTAAGGGTTAATAAGTAAAGGGGTGTATATAAAAAATACCCCTTTCTGTCTCATTAGAGATATCTTTGCCAGAAGCTCAAGGAAGCAGGCTGAAGGGTCAGTGTTAGGACCCGCTTAGGGGGGGTCGGCCTTGACGTTGGCAGGCGGGCATCCCTCCAATGGCCATTGGAGCAACTAAATGACCTCCATTTGTCTAAATATACATAGGGATTAAGGAAAAAGCGCAAGTAACATTTTCTTTTCTTTGGTTTTTACTATATATAGGGGCTGATGTGTGTTGTAGTCCTTGCTGCTTAAGCGCAGGACTTCTCTTTTTGTATTTGTTCTTACTTATAATGATTAATTAATTCAGCACTAAGCAATATTCTTGACTGTACAAACCCCACTTTAGAAAACATAAATGACAGCTTGCTTAAAATAATTAACACTGATAGTGTTGGGAATGTTTCTCTTTGCAATTACTAAACTTAGAGAATATAATGAGTGATATTTGAAATTACAATGAATCAATCAAAAAAACAAATGGAAAGTTAAAAAATGGGATATAAATATAACATGTGGAAATGGACAACAAATTCTCAGGAACTTCTGTAGAATATGAAAAAATTCCTGCAGTACATGTTCTTATTACAGGAAATATATTTTTTAAATAGATAGGAGATAGCTCTACATCTGGGGTTTGTCGTGCAAAGAACCATTACTGCTTCCAGCCTCCAGGTTTCTTCTTTGGAATCTGGCTGGGATCCCACACATGTTGATGTTTGAGAGCTGCGGCTCGAGAGTTCCCTTGGGACTGTTGGACGCCTGACATTGCCGGTGTCTGGAGAGGCATTTTGATCCCTTTGTAGGCCAGGCCGTGGAGGTCCTGAACTTGGCTGAACTGTTTTTTCAAGGTAAGTCTTTCCTGACTATTTTTGTCTTCCATTTCAGTGGCTAATGTTCCCTCTCAGGGCTCTTGCATTGGGATAAGACTCTCGGTCTGCAGGCTGCTCCAAGGTATGCGTCTTTTGAGACCCCTGCTTTACACTATTCCTTGTTCTGGGACGTACTGGTCGTCTTTCGTTTCCTTGGGGACTAACCAGTTGACGGAGATTGGTCTCCCTGTCAGCTTTCAGCTAAGCTATTTTTCTTCTCTGTCTCATGTCTTCCCATCGCGTCTCATATATTTTCACTGTTGACGTGGAGGTGTTTTTCTCTAGAAGGCAGTGTGTGTGTGTGTATTCCTGTGCAGTGTGTGTTTATTGGGGGGTAGTGTGTGTGTGTGTATTACAATAGAAAACAAAATAAAGACACCACCAAGGAATATACATTGCAACTGACATAACCCCCCCCCTCGAGGACCGCCCGGAGGGCGGGAAGCCAGAGGCTTCAAAGGAAATTGTGCATGAAAGGAGCGCATCAAAGAGGGCGCGTCCAAATCAGAGACAGAAACCCAAGACCGCTCCTCAGGGCCGTAACCCTTCCAATCAACCAGATACTGCAACCGACCTCGAGAGAAACGAGAATCAAGGAGAGCAGCCACCTCGTACACGTCACTAGAGACCGCACGGAGGGCATCGGAACGCCTGAGAGACCCAGAGAACCGATTACAGAGCAAAGGCTTCAAAAGGGAGGTGTGAAAAGAGTTGGGTATACGCATGGAAGGAGGCAATGCCAGGGAGTAGGACACTGGATTAATCCTACGCAATACCTTACAGGGGCCAAGGAACCTGGGCACGAATTTCATCGAGGGAACCCTGAGGCGGAGATTCCTAGAGGATAACCAAACCCTATCACCCGGAGCATAAGAAGGAGCCGCACACCTACGGCGATCAGCGAACCTCTTCTGAGCAACTGCAGCACGAGAAAGAGCAGCATGGACCTGATCCCACATCTTCCATAAGGAGGCGAGGTGCTCGTCCAAAGCGGGCATTCCCTTGTCGGAGAACACACTGGGAAGGACAGAGGGTTGGAACCCATAAGCCACCATAAAAGGACCTATGCCAGTAGAAGAATGAGTCACAGTGTTCCTGGCAAATTCAGCCCAGGGAAGGAGATGAGACCAGTTGTCCTGGTGTGCATTCGTGAAGCAACGTAAGTATAACTCCACAGACTGATTGGCCCGTTCGGCAGCTCCATTACATTGTGGATGATAGCATGAAGTAAACGACAAGGAGACCCCCATCTCAGCACAAAAGCCCCTCCAAAACCTAGAGACAAATTGAGGACCCTTGTCGATACGATATCTTGTGCTATACCATGCAAGCGGAACACTTCTTTGGCAAACACCTGAGCCAACTGAACCGCAGAAGGAAGCTTTTTAAGTGGAATAAAGTGTGCCATTTTGGAGAACCTATCAGTTACAGTCAAAATGACTGTCTGTCCATCAGATGAAGGAAGATCCACAATAAAGTCCATGGATAAGTGTGTCCATGGTTTCTTGGGTACAGATAGGAGCATAAGGAGTCCCAGGGGTTTAACATTAGGGGACTTACACTGTGTGCAGACACGGCAAGCCTGCACATAATATACCACGTCTTTTTTAAGTGAGGGCCATCAAAACTGTTGAAGGAGACCCTTGTATGTCTTGGTAACCCCTGGATGACCAGCAGTTTTGGCGGTGTGAAATAAAGCTAATAAACTTTTTTCTGTCTCTCACTTTCACGTATAGCTTACCAACAGGAGTCTCAGAGGGTGCTTGGGATTGGTATGTCTTGATACCATCAAAGAAAAGAGACAAAATAACCAAACGAGTAGCAGCTATTATATTAGATGTAGGCACAATGGGTTCAGGAGTGGAGGCAATCGAATCTAAAGGTTCGTACTGTTGGGAGATAGCATCAGCCTCGACATTGCGATATCCAGGCCTGTAAGTGATGATGTACTGAAAGCGTAAGAGAAATAAAGACCATCTAGCCTGACGAGAGGACAACCTTTTAGCATCTGCGATATAGGATAGATTCTTATGATCAGTTATAACCAGGATTTTGTGTCTAGCTCCTTCTAATAAGTACCTCCATTCTTTAAAAGCCACCACTATAGCTAATAATTCCCTGTTCCCGACGTCGTAATTCTTTTCAGACTCAGACAACCGTTTAGAAAAGTAACAACAGGGAAGGAGAGGTTCGTCATACGATTGTCTTTGTGACAACATTGCTCCTATACCCGATTCAGAAGCGTTTACTTCCATTACAAAGGGAAGAGAAGGATCAGGATGGTGTAACACAGGGGCAGTGGCAAATGCCTTTTTAAGAGTCTTGAAGGCCTCAATATCTTTAGGAGTCCAAACCCTGCAGTGTAAACCTTTTTTAGTCAGTTTAGTGATAGGGGAAATGATGGATGGAAAGTTTTTTAACAAATTTCCTATAATAATTGGCAAACCCCATAAACCACTGTATTGCCTTAAGTCCTTGGGGAAGGGGCCAAGACAGTATAGCTTCCAATTTAGAAGGATCCATGCTGAATCCTTGTTCAGAAATGACATACCCTAGGAATTGTACAGAAGTTTGGTCGAATAAGCATTTCTCTAATTTACAATAAAGACCGTTCTGCAACAACCTCTTAAGCACCATCCTTACACGAGTATGGTGTGACTTCAAATCTGGAGAATATACAAGTATGTCATCAAGGTAGACTATGGCACAGACATGCATTAGATCTCTAAGGACATCGTTTATGAGATCCTGAAATACAGCAGGAGCATTACACAATCCAAAAGGCATGACTAGATACTCGTAATGCCCACTACGTGTATTGAACGCCGTTTTCCATTCATCATTCTCCTTTATACGAACAAGGTTATAAGCCCCCCTGAGGTCTAGTTTAGTAAAATATCTAGAACCTTTAACACGATCAAACAACTCAGTGATGAGGGGGATCGGATAGGCATTTTTAATCGTTATATTGTTTAGAGCCCTGTAGTCTATACATGGCTTCAAATCGCCCTCCTTCTTAGCCACAAAAAAGAAACCAGCACCAACAGGAGAGGAGGACCTTCTAATAAAACCTTTACTTAAGGATTCCCGTATGTACTCCTCCATGACCTGGTTTTCTTTCTCAGAAAGAGGGTAGACCTTACCCCTAGGAGGCATAGTACCCGGTAACAGGTTTATGGCACAGTCATAGTCACGATGTGGAGGTAGCTTATCTGCCTCCCTTTTTTTCAAAAACCAATGCAAGGTCTGCATATACAGAAGGGACAGAAACAGAAAGTGGTTTAGCCGTGGGCACGTTGAGTAAACAAACGTACATGGGCCATACAGTCGCGTTGACAAGATTACCCCTAGGAGAGTATATCTAAACAACCCCAATCAAGTACAGGGTTGTGTTTAACTAACCAGGGAAAACCCAGAACGATGGAAGCAGTAGAGGAGTCAATTATTTGGAAGGTTAACCTTTCCTTGTGCAAAACACCCACAGACATAACTATTGCTTGGGTTTCATGGGTCACCAGAGGTTTCTCAAGTGGTCTACCATCTATGGCCTCAACGGCCAAGGGTGTGGCCTTTTGGATCAAAGTCAAGGCTGAGGTTTTAGCAAAGTTCTCATCGATAAGGTTGTCTGCCGCACCTGAATCGATCAAGGCTTTGGTTGTTATAGTGGTTTTATTGACCAAAAGAGAAACCAGAATAAACGGTCTGGAGATGGACACATGAGGGGACAAAGTCATAACGACCGAGGCCGACCCCTCTCTAGGCCTTAGGTGCTGAAGTTTCCCTGTAATTTAGGGCAGGTATTACAGTGGTGCCCCCTCTTTCCACAATAAAGGCATAACCCCTCCCTTCTACGATATGCTCTTTCAGCCTCAGTTAACCCCGTAGCACCCAATTGCATGGGTTCGGGGGATGGTTGACTAGGAGCGGGTAATGCTAGTAATGCAGTACTGGGTAGAGCAGGTAACACCTGTGTATTCATCCGTCTTTGACTACGCCTCTCTCTAATTAGGTCTAATAATGATATAGTATATAACATCGTCCAGAAGAACAGGCAATTCCCTGGATGCTTTTTCATCCAGTATGTAAGCGTCCAAACCCTCCTGAAAGGCTGTTACGAGGGCGTCATTATTCCAAACCACTTCAGCTGCCAGAGATCTGTTACCCTGTCGGACCCTAAGCAGAGCTTTGCCAGCAGAGGCAAACCTACCAGGTTGATCAAACATGTGTTTGAAAGCTGTCAAAAAATCTGCAAAGGACATAGGAGACGTATTCTCCCACATGTGGTTGGCCCATGCTAAAGCTTTCCCAGACAAGTGGTTTATCAAAAAAGCAATTTTGGTTCTGTCAGTGGGATAGGAACGTGGATTCATCACCAAATGGATATCAATTTGGTTGAGGAAACCACGACACAATGCTGGATCACCACTATAGCGCTGTGGCGGCGTCATATGAACTACGTGAGCAGGGACGGGTACCGGAGTGGGAATGGGTTCGGGCACAGCAGCAGCAGCCTCCTGAATGGCAGGTTGCAAGTGTGCAGTACGAGCCAGTATGGTTTGTAAAGCTTGAGCAAACTGATCCATACGGTGGTCTAAACCATCCATTCTAGCCTCCTGATTAACTAATAGCTGTGGAATGTCAGCAGGTTCCATTATGGCCCTGTTGTAATGTCACGATTCGGGAACCTAACACACTAACAGGTCACAAATAGTAAAGGGGGCAGTACCGGTCCTTAGAATGGCCGGGTTAAGCACACTAAGAATAGTCAGGAGACAAGCCAAGTAAAGGGAGACAGAAAACAGGAGAGCGAGAAACAAGCCGAGGTCAAAGGAATGGAGAAAGCAGGAGAATCGGAAAAACAAGCCAAATATACGGTAACCAGAGAGACACACGATCAAATAGCAATACAGGTATCAAAGACCACAACAGGGCACTGAGAGACAGGAAAGGTAAGTATTTAAATCCTGTGCTTAATTCTGATTGGATAACTTCCAATCAGAATTAACAATCACATGTGGGGGATATCTATACCTCCCACTGTGATTATTGTGCTGTAGCTTTAACGCCGGGTCACGTGAGTGAGGAGGACATGAGCGGCGTGTCAAGAAGAGAGGACGCCGCTCGCTGACAGGTAAGGGGAGAGGGGACCGCGGGCGGAGCCCTGACAGCACCCCAATATTCTAATATTTTTATGGCAGATCTTGAACAAAGATTCCTAGAAATACGGCACACCAAACCATACAAATATTATCTATATCGATGATATCTTTATAATTTGGACTGAAAGCGGAGAAAACTGTTATAGTTCCATGATTCCTAACACATTCCACCAATCAAACTAAAAATGGAATATTCCACTAAATTTGTGAATTTTCTGGACACCACTGTGACATGTAACAATGTCACAATCCACACCTTTACAGAAAACCCACAGACAGGTGCAGTTACCATCACAGCACAAGCTTCCACCCCTCCCATACTAAACAGGGCAATATCTACAGCCAAGCCACTAGGTACCATCGCATATGCTCTGATCTTAATGACCATAATTCCCATCTAAATGTACTCTCCCAATCTATGAGACAGAAAGGCTACAAACCAAAGACTATTACCAAACAAATCAAATCTGTTGTAACAACTCCACGCACAAGCCTGCTACAGTACAGAGAGAACTTGTGGTCACCTACAACCCAGCTCTTGAGGAAATACGGAAAATCATTAAAGACTTATAACCAATGTTAACAGAAGATGAGACTCTGAAAATAAATTTCTCTGAAACACCCATTTTGGCCTACAGACAACCACCAAACCTCCAACAAAAATGAATCAACAGGAAGCTGCCTACTGATGGGAAGAATAAAGAAAACGGGACCAGTCAATGCAAAAAACCTCGCTACAAACTGGGCCAGCACATATGCACAGACAACACAGCCACAGACAACAATAAAACCTACAGCATTAAAGGTTCATACTCCTGCACATCCAGCAATGTGGTATACAGGATTCAATGCACCAAATGCCACCTAGGATGCTACATTGGGGAAACCACCCAGCAATTAAATTGCAGAATGAATATGCACAGACACTCCATTAAACAACCACAAAGAAGAATCATACTGCACTCCTGTGGGACACCACTTTACCCAGCCTGGTCACTCAACGAAGGACCTAAAAATCAAAGTACTGAAAGGGGTTTTTTAAAATACCCAAGAAAGAAAACATTTTGAAACCAGAATGATCAAATTGTTTAACAGCAAGAATAGAGGACTAAATATTGATTTGGGTTTCCTGTCCCACTACCAACACTTTACATGAACACTCCTCCACATCATCTTACTGTTCTGTCATATGTATCAACACTTCAAAACGCATTTCAATATGTTTATTCTATCAATATACAAAGTACTATGTGTAGATCTATGCTTTCCCATACTCTTATGCATGTATGCTTATATATGTGACTGTGCATTTATATTTCTGTACATGAATTCATGTGTGTGAAGAAAAGAGACTTTTCATTCGAGACTTTTAGGGCCATTCGTAACTTTTTATGCTGTATTAGTTCGGTAGATAAAACTACCGTTCACCGACCACCCCCCTGGCTCATTATCTACAAAGGAAACTGTCGATTGAGCGCTCTCTCTGGGTGGCCGCCGTTCGTATAGCCGAACGCCACGTGGAAGAGAAAACGGCAGCTATCTTGTTTGCACAAAAGGAGGCAGCGGGACTTGATTGTCGAGTGTCTGGAACTAACAGCTAGGAGATCGCCGTTCGGTAGTTTACTGTCCACGAACAAGGGGAACAATTGCTTCTATGACCCAGGGGGCTCCGTTCGTGTTTTCTTTTGTTTATTTGACTTTTTAGAAATAGGCTGACCCCACAACCTGAACTCATGGAACTGTTTTGGACAGGAGCCTCGTGTACGGTCGGTAAAATGAGACTTCCATACAATTCGAAAACCCCTGAAATGATCTGGGTGATTTTTCGATATGTTGGTCACCCAGATCAGTTATGGGGATACTGTGTGTTTTAGGGTGCTTTCTAAGTTTTGGGGAAAATATGTTTTTTCTGCCTGGAGATAATATGGTTATCCTTTAGTTGACTTATTTATCTCACAGGCAGAGAGGAGGGGATTGTGTGTTTGCAATGGGAGTGTTTCACTTTGTCACTGTAAAATGATTGGTTGTAATCTTTGTGTCCTGGTGCCCCAACAATGTCCAGGTGGGAGGTCCCCTTGCATGGGGACTTGCATAAAAGCCAGTGTGGCATCAATAAACCTTCATTCCTGTTGTACCTTTCATTTAGTCTAGGCTCTTGTTTGGGTAACTATCTACTGGCTGGGGAGAAAGTACGTGTGTATGTATAAGGTGTACCATCTTCTGCACTGTCTGCTTGTTTTTTGATCTTCAGAAAGATATTTATGACCCTCTGCAAAAATGGTGTCTATTTTCTATCAAACCTGTGTCTTATCTGCACTCATGTTGCTTTAACTCCTGTATCATAACTCAACTTAGAATTCTATGTGTCGTCTTGCTCAGAAATGCTGCAGACTTGAGAAAGAGAGGTTCTCCTGAAAGCTTGTCATTAAAAAATTCTGTTTGTCCAATAAAAAGGTATTACAAGATACAAATTGAATCTGTTTTATATATATATATACATATATATATATATATATATATATATACACACATATACACAAACACACACACACATATATACATACACACACACACACACATACACAGGGCTCGACATATTCTAGGTGCCGGGTCGCCCTGGCGACTAGACATTTGACATTGGTGCTTGGCATTTGTCAGTCCTTTGCAAAGCTGCGCAGGCAACATTAAAGTCGGCCTCTACGGGGAGCATGGAGGCAATTCCTCTCTGTTTTTTACTCACATGACATCACTCCGGCCCCGGCATCAATACAGAGAGCGCACAGGGGAGCAGAGAGAAACTGCAGGAGGATTGAGAGGCGACACACTGGACGCCAAGGAAAGATCCACTCAGCATTCCCAAAGGTAGGGAGGCTGGGTGGATTTAAATAAAAATAAAAATAGCAATTTGTGAGTGTGTGAGAAAATGTGTGGGTGTATGTGTCTCTGTGTGTGTGTGTGTGTGTGTGTATGTGTGTGTCTCAGTCGGTGTATGTCTCAGTCACAAAGTAAATGCCTGTCACTGTATGTCTGTCAGTGTGTGTCTCAGTAAGAGATTGGGGGCGTAGCATACATGGAGGCTATCTTCCATGCAGGGGCAGAGCTTGTGTGCTGCTGCACACTGGCAGAACCAACATAGAGAGGGCCCTGGTGCAAAAACAGTTTTGGGCCCCTGAAGACACATGCCCATCAGTTGGCCCTGAAGAGATTATGTGTGTGAGGGATGCACTGTGTGTGCATGCAAATGTGTACTCTGTGTTGGTGGGAGTGTACTGTATGTGAGGGTGTACTGTGTTCAGGGGGGTGTAGAGAGTGGGATTGGGAAGATCTTTACAATTTTAACTTTAATAATTGTTTTTTAAAAAAAAAAAAAGAGTATTCAACTTTCCCTGATTTTACCTTGCAGGGAGGGGTTGGCACAATCAGATCCATGGTGGTTGAGAAGTCCAAGGGAGGTCATGAGATGAGAGGTATCTCTCTTGGAGCTCAAGCACTTATACAGACTGACCCATACAAACCCACAGACTGACCCATACAAAACCCAAAACCCACATACAAAACCCAATGCACACAGACTGACCCATCCCCCTCACACAGACTGCCACCCCATACACATACTTGTTTTGGATCAAAGAAAACTTTGATTATTTGTCTATCTACACCTTCCAAATTGATTGATGAATGCGTGCACGCTTTCCCTAGAAGTAATTCACACCGGAGACAAAGTTTCTGATCAGTGAAATACTAAGGAATGCTTTATTCCCCAGAGGGGGGTCTCCTTCTTAAAGCAAAAAATACGTCACAGTTTAAACATACAATATCAATTCAACAATTGGTTAACAGTCAAAAAGGGTCCCACCCTACAGGATGTGATGTCATCATTACAGAGCTCTTCCCCCCATATTCCAGCTCTGGCTTGGATACATGAAGAAAGGGGAAGTGAGTAGTTTCTTTGTTACTTTAACAGTGATTCTCCATTTTGTTGCACGTGGAATTGGCACAAAGGAAGTGGGGGAGGAGTTAGCAAAGGAGGCTAACTATTAACACAAGAATGTGTAACAGAATGTGTAACAAGAAACTTGCAGAGGAAATAGTGACTGAACCATAAAGGGGGAAGGGAATATTTACTCTAGCAGCCAGTTTTAACATAGTGAACACAGAATAAATAGACATTAGTAAATAGCTATTTTGGTTTAATTCTTCTGTCCACAACAGTCCCCCCTTAAAATGGCTATTTTACTAATAACTACTATCTCTAACTCTAATACTGTCCCTATAGAAAAATAACAAAAGGCTATCATGCACATCTGTCTGAACAGGCCTCGAATGCTTCACTGTGCGGGTTACCCATAGCAGCTTGTCCACTACTTCTTCCGCGACAGACTTCTGCCCGTAGAGACAGACGCTATCCCTGAATGTCCTTAAGAAGAAGTAGCTATTGATTTAGTGCGGTGGGACTGTAAGGGTGTATGTGGTGTATCACAGTCTATGTCATCAATCTCTTGGTGAAGGAAGGTCGGGGTGGTCTGGTCGACTGTCTGATCAACTGTCTTTTGTAGGCATTTCTTAAGACAAGGTAATACACAACAAACAAGAAGAGCGAGGATGATTATCGTTATTAAAATGGCAACACCTATTTGGGCCAGAGCACCTTGCCATCCAGACATCCATCCAAACCATCTTTCCCATGGATCTGTGGCCCCAGAATTCCTTTTCAGTTCGTTGGATAAACTTTTTAACTTTTCTATTGCCAACGTTACCTTACCATTAGGGCCTGTATTATCTGGGATATAGGTACAGCATGTCATGGTGTCTGGGAGTATTTTACATACTCCCCCTTTCTCTGCCAGAATCATGTCTAAGGCCAGTCTATTCTGGAAGGTCATCTGGGAAGTAGCTTGTAATTGTTCCGCCAAACCCTGGAGGGCATCTCTTGTATAATTTACAAAACGTTGTTGGTTATAATAGATGTAATTAATCCAATTTAAATTTTTATTGGCCGTGATGATTGGAAAAATAGATTCAAACCCTGCGGACACCATCTCTTGCTTTAAATTCATTTGGCACCCCCCTTGGCACTCCTATGGTATCTATATAAATATGGGGATCAAAACTGCCTTTTACAGGAGTATCTCTCTTTATTCTAGAGTATTGGTGTAACGTGCCTGGGGTATCTTGGTGTCCGTCAGAGATTATGTGTATAGGCATAATTACCTTAGCTAGAGCACATTCTCCCCACCATACGCCTTCCAATCTGGTTCTAATCTGCATATCCCCACAAATCCAATATATATCTCCAAGGGATCTTATGTGTTGTTGGATAAAGGCAACTGGAATTGGGCTATATGTGGCACAGTACTTACCAGTGAAATTACCAAAGAATTGGCCTACCCCATCATATATACCATAACAAGTGTAGTTCCCTGGATATATGGTGATACCTTTATCTGGCTTGACATCTTTAAGGACAACTGGGTATTCCTTTATCCATGATTCACATTCCGTCCGGTTGGTTTTAAGTATAGTATAGAGACTTAGGAAACACATCTCTATCTCCGGAGGTATGTTCAAAGGGACAGTACCTAAGTGAGGCCTCGCTCCTCCACAGACATAGCAGTTAGATCTGTTGTGTTTGTTAGCATTATATTTCATCCACTCAAGCCATAAGTTAGTGTCAGAGAAACCCGTCTCTACAGCCATAGTGTCCTCATACGTGGGGTTAGCTATAGCTATCATCTCTTTTAGAGTTTTGATATGTGGCTTAAGAGGATTAATAGTCATGTGTGTGGCTCCTACCCATTCAGGTGAGTCATACATGTCCCGTAAGTAAAAGGTCCCCTGTCTATTGTATGAACCTCCTCCCTTCCAGTACATTCCCATTACATATTGCCCAGCATCTCCAGGACTGGGGTGTTCTATGTTTAAGGCTAGTTTCATAGGTGTCGCCCCCCCTGGTTTCCAGAACGTCATTCTTTTCAGTAAGGACTCCCCATTTTTATCTAATCTGTCTAAGGCACTTTGTGGTCTATAGCCCCAGGCTGGCCCTGTATTCCACCCTGCTGCCTTCCATGAACTACACTCATATCCCCAGTAGTCATTAGTCACACATATGTATGGGTCCTTAATGTTAGGTATATCTTTGTACACTGTTGACGCTGGTGGAAAAGTACAGTTTACGATATCACAATAATCAAATGCAAATGTGGCTACCCGTGTATTAGAGGAATTGTACCAAAATGTATAAACATGATTGTCTTTGGTTATAGCAACTTGTTGGGCCTTTATCAGACCTAGCAGCAAGAACAAATACACAAAATTCATGTTATAACAGGATCTGGTTCCTCTGGAGCTGGAACTTTCTTGCAGTGTGAAGCGTGTATCCAAGAGTTCTTTCCAGCCAATTTAACTGAGGTAGTTGTGGTTAGAAGGACTTGGAACGGACCATCATATCTGGGTTCAAGGGTATGTTTTCTCACGAACTTCTTAACCAAAACCCAATCACCAGGGAGCAACTTGTGTGTGCCTGTATCAGACTCTGGATCTGGAATGGAAGAAAACACTTGGGCATGTATCTTGTTTAAAACTTGGGAAAGAGCAGTCACATAATTAACCATAACATCTGATTGCAGTTGGAGTTGTTGAGGAAAGTAACAACCTAACCTAGGGGCTGAAGCAAACAAAATCTCATAGGGAGACAGGTTAAACTTCCCTCTTGGTGTGTACCTGACACTAAATAGAGCTATGGGGAGACTCTCTGGCCAGGGTAGGTTAGTTTCTTGGGCCATCTTAAGCATTCTGGCTTTTAAGGTGCCATTCATGCGTTCTACCTGTCAGGATCGGGACAGGGATCCAACACGCAGAGTACAAAGAGTGGAAAGGTACGTATACCGGGCCTTAGAATGGCCGGACTAACGTACCGAGAGTAAAGAATAGTCAGAGACAAGCCGAGGTCGAGGGAACGAGAAGACAGATAAGCGAGAGACAAGCCGGGTCAAAGGATAACAGAGAAACAGGGTAGTACAACGAGCCGAGTCAAAACCAAAAGAGCAAACTAGAAAACCAGAGCACTGAGTGACTAGACAAGCTAGAACCACGACAGGGCAATGAGCTGAAGTAAGGAGTAAGCTTAAATACCCTGGCTCTGGATGGAAATCACGCCTCTGACAAGTACCGATTGGATATCGGACACTTGAGTGACAGATAGCTCGTGCTAGCGTCATGACGTCACGTATTGAGCGTCCTGCTAGAAAAGGACGTGGATTCCTCGCGGCCGGTGTTTAAGTGACTGGATGAACCGCGAGGAACGGAGGAAACAGCTCGCCTGGACGGATACACCACCAAGTCTCTACCTCCCTTAGAGGTAGAGGCCTCAGGTACCCTGACAGTACCCCCCCTCTCAGATACGCCCACCGGGCGGAATGAACCGGGGCGAGATGGGAAGCGGAGGTGAAATGCTCTGCGAAGGCGAGAAGCATGGACGTCCTCCTGAGGTACCCAACTCCTCTCCTCAGGACCATATCCCCTCCAGTTGACCAGATATTGCAATTTTCCCCTTGAAATTCTGGAGTCAATGATGGAGCTGACCTCGTACTCCTCCCGACCCTCTACCTGAACAGGACGAGGCGAGGGGACCTTAGAGGAGAATTTGTTGCAAATGAGGGGTTTCAACAAGGAGACATGAAAAGAGTTAGGAATGCGTAAGGCAGGTGGCAGAGCAAGGCGATACGCAACCGGATTGATACGAGTGAGAACCCTGTAAGGACCTATGTAGCGAGGAGCAAATTTCATGGACGGAACTTTTAGGCGAATATTCTTAGTACTCAACCATACCCTATCCCCAGGAACAAAAACAGGAGCCGCTCTTCTATGTTTGTCAGCGTGTTTCTTGAACAGCGAGGAACTATGTAATAGAATTTGTCGAGTCTGATCCCATAATTTCTTCAGGTTGGCGACATGATCATCAACCGACGGTATCCCCTGAGAAGAGGAAACCGAAGGAAAAATCGAAGGATGAAAGCCATAGTTCATGAAGAAAGGGCTAGAGCGAGTTGAATCGCAAACAAGGTTATTGTGTGCGAACTCCGCCCAAGGAATCAGACCGACCCAATCGTCCTGGTGTTCGGAAACAAAGCAACGCAGATACTGTTCGATCTTTTGATTAGTACGTTCAGCAGCTCCGTTAGACTGAGGGTGATAGGCAGAGGAAAAGTTCAATTTGATGCCCATTTGAGAACAAAAGGATCTCCAGAAACGCGAGACAAATTGAGAACCTCTATCAGAAACAATCTCTGAAGGAATCCCATGTAGGCGAAAAACTTCTCTCGCAAAAATCTCCGCCAATTCAGGAGAAGTCGGAAGTTTAGGTAATGGCACGAAATGGGCCATCTTAGTAAATCTATCCACCACCGTGAGAATAACAGTCTGTCTTTTGGAAGCAGGCAAATCAACGATAAAGTCTATGGACAAACAGGACCAAGGTTTCTCAGGAATGTCCAAGGGGTGTAACAGGCCACATGGGGATGCATGAGGTAGTTTAGTCTTGGCACAAGTCTCACAAGCTGCGACGAACTCCTCAATATCCTTTCGAAGTGAAGGCCACCAGAAATCCTTGGATATCAGAGAGTATGTCTTGCGAATACCAGGATGACCAGCTATTTTACTTTCATGAAAACATTGTAAGAGCTCCAGTTGAAGTTCAGGAGGAACAAAGTTTCTTCCCTCAGGAGTGTTTCCGGGAGCTAGATGTTGTGACTTCAAGATCTGGTCAAGTAGCGGAGAATGAATTTTGAGACTGGTATTAGCAATAATATTGCATTTGGGTACAATGGAAGACAAAAGTGGTTCAACTGAAGCAGAGGGTTCATATTGGCGAGATAGCGCATCGGCTTTAGAATTCTTTGACCCAGGTCTGTAAGTCAGAACGTAATTGAAATGGGTAAGAAACAACGACCAACGAGCCTGCCTGGAGGACAGACGCTTGGCCTCTCCGATATAGGACAAGTTTTTGTGGTCTGTCAGGATGGTAACAGGATGTAATGTACCTTCCAATAAATGTCTCCATTCTTTCAAAGCCTTGATAACCGCTAGTAATTCTCTGTCACCAATGTCATACCTGCTTTCAGTACCGGTCAATTTTTTAGAGAAAAATCCACATGGATGTAATGGTTTATCAACACCCAACCTTTGAGATAGAACAGCACCTAAACCAGTCTCTGATGCGTCTACCTCGAGCAAAAAAGGTAGAGAAGTGTCAGGGTGAACTAAAATTGGAGCGGAAGCGAAAAGCTCCTTGAGAGTCTTGAACGCAAGGAGAGCTTCAGTAGTCCAATTCTTAGTGTCAGCCCCCTGTTTGGTCATGTTAGTGATAGGTGCAATAATGGAAGAATAGCCCTTAATAAAGCGCCTATAATAATTGGAAAAACCAATAAATCTCTGTATGGCTTTAAGACCTGTGGGTAAAGGCCACTCTAGAATGGATTGGAGCTTATCCGGATCCATCTTAAATCCCTCCCCAGAGATCACATAGCCGAGAAAGGTTACCTGGGTTTGATCAAAGCTACATTTCTCCAACTTGCAGTACAAGCCATGCTGGAGAAGCTTGTGCAAAACCCTCCTGACTTGCTTGTGATGAATCTCAATGTCACTAGAATGAATGAGTATATCATCTAGGTATACAATGACGCACTCTTGCTGAAATTCCCTAAGAACCTCATTAATCAGATCTTGGAATACCGCTGGCGCATTGCATAACCCAAAAGGCATGACAGTATATTCATAGTGACCATATCGAGTATTGAATGCCGTCATCCACTCATGTCCCTGCTGGATTCTCACCAAGTTATATGCCCCTCTGAGGTCTAACTTGGTGAAAATTGTAGAGCCCTTCAAACGATCGAAGAGTTCGGTGATCAAGGGAATCGGGTAGGCATTTTTAATGGTTATCTTATTCAAGCCTCGATAATCAATACAAGGTCTCAAAGAACCATCTTTCTTTTTAACAAAAAAAAATCCAGCCCCGGCAGGGGAGGAGGACCTCCTGATGAATCCCTTGTCTAAATTCTCGTGAATATATTCCTCTAGGACTGAGTTCTCCTTTATAGATAATGGGTATACATGACCTCTGGGAGGCATGGTACCAGGGAGTAGGTTAATTTTGCAATCAAAGGACCTGTGTGGAGGTAAGGTATCGGCTTTCTTTTTGTCAAAGACTGCCTTTAAATCTAGATACTGAGGCGGAATTTGTGTCTCTGTAGGATTGTCAGAGGTATTCGATGTATTAGTTAATCCAAGAGGTAAGACCTTCCGCAAGCATTTTTCTTGACAATTCTCTCCCCACGAAACTATCTCCCCTGATTCCCAATTAATAATAGGGTTGTGTCTCCTCAGCCAGGAGTACCCCAGGACTATGGGAATAGACGGAGAAGAAATGAGCATTAAGGATATATCCTCTTTATGCAGGATGCCAACAGTCAAGTTAATCGGTATGGTCTCATGGAAAATAACAGGCTCAAGTAACGGTCTACCATCGATGGCCTCGACAGCCAGAGGTGTCTCTTTTAACTGGGATGGAATAGCATGCTTGGCAGCAAAACCCTGATCTATAAAGCTCTCAGCAGCTCCAGAATCGATTAGTGCCATAGTCTTAACTACTCCCTTCTCCCATTTTAAAGAAACGGGTAACACAAGCCTGAGCTCCTTGTAATTGTGAATAGAGGACAAAGTAGAAACACCCAAGGCCTGTCCTCTAGAGGAACTTAGGTGCGAGCGTTTCCCGAACGATTGGGACAATTTAGGCGTAAATGACCCCTGACTCCACAATACATACATAAACCCTCCCTTCTCCTGTACTGTCTCTCCCTTTCAGTGAGATGAGTACTGCCTATCTGCATAGGTTCAGGAATACGTAAGTCTTCGAACTCAGAGATTTGAAAGGTAGGCGCTAGTTTAAAGGAGGGTCTACGGGTCCTATCTCGAGTGTTCTGCCTCTCTCTTAAGCGTTCATCAATACGAGATATAAAAGAAATTAAATCCTCCAAATTTTCAGGGAGTTCTCTAGTAGCGACCTCGTCAAGAATTACATCTGATAACCCATTCAGAAACACATCTATATAAGCCTGTTCGTTCCACTTAACTTCTGCCGCCAAGGATCTGAACTCTAGTGCATAATCCACAAGTGTTCGATTGTCCTGTTTAAGGCGCAACATTAATCTAGCTGCATTGACCTTTCTGCCAGGAGGGTCAAAAGTTCTTCTAAACGCAGCTACAAAGGCATTATAATTATAGACTAGTGGATTATCATTCTCCCATAAAGGATTGGCCCATCTCAAAGCTTTTTCAATGAGCAGAGTAATAATAAATCCAACCTTTGCTCTATCTGTAGGATAAGAGCGGGGTTGTAATTCGAAATGGATGCTAATCTGGTTTAGAAAGCCACGACACTTCTCCGGTGACCCGCCATAACGTACTGGTGGGGTAATACGGGAAGAAGCACCTACAGTGGCTACCTCTAGACCTGAGACTGCAGGAGAGATAGAAGGAGTATGTGTCTCCTCAGGTGGATTACTAGCACGAGACAAAAGTGCCTGTAGTGCCAAAGCCATCTGATCCATCCTATGTTCCATGGCGTCAAACCTGGGATCCGAAGAACCAAGCTGACTGTTTGTACCTGCAGGATCCATTGGCCCTGTCGTAATGTCAGGATCGGGACAGGGATCCAACACGCAGAGTACAAAGAGTGGAAAGGTACGTATACCGGGCCTTAGAATGGCCGGACTAACGTACCGAGAGTAAAGAATAGTCAGAGACAAGCCGAGGTCGAGGGAACGAGAAGACAGATAAGCGAGAGACAAGCCGGGTCAAAGGATAACAGAGAAACAGGGTAGTACAACGAGCCGAGTCAAAACCAAAAGAGCAAACTAGAAAACCAGAGCACTGAGTGACTAGACAAGCTAGAACCACGACAGGGCAATGAGCTGAAGTAAGGAGTAAGCTTAAATACCCTGGCTCTGGATGGAAATCACGCCTCTGACAAGTACCGATTGGATATCGGACACTTGAGTGACAGATAGCTCGTGCTAGCGTCATGACGTCACGTATTGAGCGTCCTGCTAGAAAAGGACGTGGATTCCTCGCGGCCGGTGTTTAAGTGACTGGATGAACCGCGAGGAACGGAGGAAACAGCTCGCCTGGACGGATACACCACCAAGTCTCTACCTCCCTTAGAGGTAGAGGCCTCAGGTACCCTGACACTACCTTACCACTACTTTGTGGGTGATAGGGTGTGTGAAATGCAAGGGTCACCCCTAGTGCTGCCCAGACTTCCTTAGTTACTAGTGCTGTAAAAGCCGGGCCCTGGTCACTTTCAATCACTTCAGGAACTCCATATCTACAGACAATTTCAGTGAGCAACCGCTTGGCAGTGGTCTTGGCGGTCATATTAGTAACCGGGAAAGCTTCTGGCCATCCTGAGAACATGTCCACCATAACTAGGGCATATTCATACCGGCCACTCTTTGGCATCTGAATATGGTCAATTTGGACTCTCTGGAATGGGTAGTGTGGCTTCGCCAGATGTTTGGGGAAAACTTTCTCCAAATTTCCAGGATTGCACTTGGCACAGATAGCACAAGACTTACAGTAGTTTTTAGTCAGAGTGGTAATACCTGGTGCTTCGAAATATTTAGCAATTAAAGAGTTCATGAGGGTCTTAGACAAGTGCGCTGCTCCGTGGGCCCATTGAACCACAGCCGGATACATACATTTAGGCAGACAAAATTTGAGATTACTAGTATATACTCCATCCTGTAAGGTCGCTCCCTTCTGTTTCCAGCTTTGCTTTTCTTCGGGACTTACAGCTGCTTGCTGTTCTTTCAAAAACTTGAGGTCCGTAGGTAAGGTTTGCATGGGAAAAATAGTAATTTCCTCACCGGACACTTTTCTGTCCACTTCCCTTGATTGACATGCAGCATCTTTGGCAGCTTGGTCAGTTTTATGATTGCCACATGTTTCTTCCGAATTCCGTCTTCCATGGGCCTTTACTTTCAGTATGGCCACTTCTTCAGGAAGGAGTAAAGCATCCATCAATTCCTTGATAGCTGTACCATGTTTAACTGGTGTACCGGTTGCTGTTAGAAAACCTCTTGTTTTCCATATTAATCCAAAATCATGTGCTACGCCCAGGGCATATCTTGAATCGGTGTAAATATTAACACGCTTCCCTTCAAACATTTGGCATGCTACAGTGAGGGCTTTTAGTTCAGCTTCTTGAGCAGACATAGACGGAGGAAGTGGGGATGCTTGAAGTACCTGATCTACTGTGGTCACTGCAAATCCAGTGTGGTATCTTCCTTGTTCATCTGCAAATCTGGAGCCATCCACAAACAGTGTGCAGTCAGGATCTGGCAGAGCCGTTTCATGTACTGTAGGAAGATGGGTTGTTTCCATCTTCATCTGTTCAAAACAATCATGGGGGATGTCTGGGTCAGAATCTTTGGGAGGGGCATCTTCACATATTTCTGTGTGATACTGTGGGTAACCAGTAGTCTTACAATTCATAGTTCGTTTGGTAACACCTTCTGCAGAAAGTTGGTCTTGATCTGTTGCACTCCATGCTTTGGCTAATGGACCAAGTTCCTTCCATGAGATATTTGGAGATTTAGTAATAGAGACATGAGGAACTGCCATCTCCCAATGGTGGTACATATGAGTCACTTCTGTGGGTAATTGGACTAAAACTACAGTGTTACCTTTTGTATCACAGTATATGTCTGTCAAAGTGAGAGGTACTTCAATCAATTGAAACAGTTCTTCTTCATACTGAGGGTCAGGCCCCGACACGTCTCTGAACCATAAAGTACAATGCCATAGAGGAGATGGCTGTTCATCGTGTGGTACTGTGGGCATATGGACATCCAGATCAAGGAAGGCATCAGGATCTATGTTCAGACTGTACCAATAGTGTGGTACTCCCCCCTTGGGAAGTGGCAGAAGAGTGGCAGGATTCAAAGTGTAACATCGCTGTAAAGAGACATTATCGGGTAACATTAAAGTTGTTTGGAGACGAAGATGTCTTTGAGTAGAGAGATGTTTAGGTTGAACTTGGTTTAGTATCGCAGAAATATCATGGGGAGCGAGAATGGTTAGCTTGTGACCAAGGATTATGTCACATGTCTTGTCCAGCAGAGCACTTGCTGCAAATACAGCCCGAAGACAGGAGGGTCCTCCTCTGGCCACAGGATCCAACTGGCAGGAGTAATACCCTATTGGACGTTGACGAGACCCATGAGACTGAGTGAGAACACCAGATGCATGGCCCATCTTTTCGTAGACAAAGAGCTTGAAGGGCTTCTCGTAATTGGGAAGGCCCAGAGCAGGAGCAGTAACAACAGCACGTCGTAATGCGAAGAAGCTGGTAAGGGCTTCAGGAGATAAAGCAAATGGTTCAGTTTTGAGGGCATCGTAGAGCGGCTGCAACAGTGTAGAGGCTTCAGGAATCCAGGCTCTGCAGTAAGAGATAAGACCCAGGAAGGCATGGAGGGACTTATGAGCCGATGGAGGGCATAGTGATGTAATACCCCGCACTCTGTCTCTAGTAAGGTGCCGGGTGCCATGAGAAAGACAATGCCCCAAAAAGATCACCGATGGTCGGCACCACTGCAATTTCTTCTTAGATGCTTTACAACCTTGGGCGGCCAGGAAACAGAGGAAATCTTCAGAGGTACATTCTGCAGTCGGGAGATCATCAGCACAGAGAAGGAGATCGTCCACGTATTGCAGGAGGACCACGTCTGTGTGTGATTTCTGCCATGGTTCCAGGATGTATGCCATGGCTCTTGCAAACTGGCTTGGGGAATTTTGTGCTCCCTGGGGCATTACAGTCCAGGTGTATTGTTGGCGGTCATGAGTAAATGCGAACAGGTATTGGCAAGAGGGATGCAAAGGCACGCTGAAGTAGGCATTTGCCAAATCCACCACTGTGAGGAATTTAGCTGACAGAGGGACCTGGGATAGAAGAGTATGAGGATTTGGAACAATGGGGGTTTCCAAGATGGTAACATCATTGACTGCTCTGAGGTCTTGAACCATCCTGTACTTGTCCGGCTCACCCTTTTCGGTCTTTTTCTTAACTGGAAACAAAGGAGTATTACAAGGCGATACACATTTAACCAGAGCACCCGCAGCCAGCAGAGTTTCAACTTGTTTGGAGATAGAAAGGGATTGAGCAGGAGTCAATGGATATTGTGGTCTTCTGGGCGGACTTGCACCTTGGAGCAACTGCACAAGTATCGGAGGAACTTTAAGACGTCCAATATCATCGGGACCAGTAGACCACAGTTGCACAGGAACTCTGTCAAGCGCACTGGGGGAATTATCTGGGACCCTTGCATTCCCATGGGGTGACTCCATGTGGAGTAGGAGGGGTAAAGAACAAAGGGCTGAGGTATCATCACTGGAGAGAGGGGTCAATAACTGAACCTTACCATCTGGAGTAAAGGAGACGGAGGCTTGCAAGCGGGACAGGACATCAGCCCCTAACAAATTAAGAGGACAAGAGGAAGACACTACAAAACGAGTAAGGAGATCTGGGAAAGTACCCACCCGTAAGGGCTTAGTTAATGGGTTGCTACGAGGGGTTCCATCAACACCTATACAGGAAACATCTATATTAGAGAGAAAGGAATCGTCAGGCAGGTCACATGCTCTAAGTACGCTACGGGCTGCGCCTGTGTCAACTAAGAAGGTGGTTGGGCAGCCTTCCACAGGTAGGACCACTGTAGCTAGGGGCCCCCCTTTATCCCCTGTATACACTGCCATGACAGGGGCATTGGACACAGGTTTGCCTGTTACCTATTGGACAAGATCAATATGAGACTGGTCTGGACCAGGGTATGTACGTGTAGGTGTAGTTGGATAGTATGGTTGCTGAGCATGCTGTGCAGGGCGTCGTTGTCTAGGCATTGGATTGTTAGTGGGCAGATAAGTTGCAGAGGGTAGGTTATTAGGATAATAATGAGAACCAGGTAACGGATAACCAAGCGCCTGGGCAGGAGGATAACCGGCCACAGGATATGGTGGCCGTAGAGCATGTGTGCGCTGCCTAGGTGCATGCAGACTCGGACACTCATTCCTAAAATGTCCTAGTTGCCTACAGTGATAACACGTTTTGAGTGGTGGTCCTGGGGCCCGAGCTGTGAAAGGGTCCAGAGGTGATGAAATAGGGTACCCGCCAGGGGCAAGATGAGTTGCAGGGTCAGATAAGGAAAACATTAAAGGATTGGATTTCTTTTGCAGGGGCAATTGGATTGACTCCAGGCCTTTAGCGACCAGGAGGAGAGTATCCAGGGGAATAATCCTGAATTCGGGACGGGACTGGACCAGGCCTTTCCTTATGGGTTCCTTAAGGCCTGCAACGAAAGCAGCTGACAGCATCTGTGTGTGGGACTTATTACATGTGTTGAAACCTAGATCAGAAAAGGTTTGAGTTAACCTAGAATGAAATCTTTCAACTGTTTCTGATTTTTCTTGAACAATATCAGCAATAGAAATAGCCTGATCAGTCAACTTATCTTGAGCACATGCACGGAGTTGTTCACAAAATGTGATACCAGACTGAAAATCTGTATCCGTAGTGAGATGGGCATCATCAAAGCTCCTTTCTATTACGGGCCAGTAAGCATCCCCTGCCTTAATTTCACACAGACTAAACAAATCGCGCCATGCTGCAGAGTAAGTTTTACGGATCTGAACAATCCGACGGAAAAAGGGCATGGGCTGTTTCTCAGGGTCAGGAAGTGATTGTACCAGTGTTGCAGCTTGGGACGGATTGAAGGTAACATACATCAAAGGGGCACCCTCCTGATCATGCTGGGCACCGCAAGCACCTGCTATAGGAATGGAAGGTAGATTAGTTGTGGTCTGTGGAGGCTGCGCCTCTTGGACACTACTATCGGCAGTGAGAATGGGAATCAGACCAGCTGTAGTACTGGTCGCAGGGTGATTAACTGTAGTAGTAATTTGGACCGAATCAAGTTGCGAGGCAGGGGGAGAAGTGGCTGATGAAGCCGTGGAGGTTGCAGGATAATAACCTGATGCTGCCGGGGTCGCAGCAGGAGGAAAGCCTGATGCTGTAGGAACAGTGGATCCAATAGTCATAATAGGGAAAGATACACTGGGGGCAGCCATAAGAGGGGTTGGAATGGAAGAGGATACAGAAGGGGGGGGGAAGAGACCACAGGGGTGTTGGTAGGGTACGTTACCATCATGGAAGGGATGGGTGTGTTAGAAACAGGAAATTGTGTCAGTGAAAGGGCAGAAGGGAAGGATTCCACAGGAGAAGTAAGGGCGGAAGTTATAGGGAGAAGTGAAAGGAATTGGGCGTGGACAGAAGCAACAGGAGCCGAAAGAGAGGGTGTAGCTGCAGAGATGGGCAAGAGAGGAGGAGGAGGCAGAGAAACAGGAAGGGAAGGGGGAACTGAGACTTGGAGTGGAGAAGGAGTGGGGGTTGGAAAATAACATGAACCATCTGCTTTAAGAACAGGGTACAAGGCAGCAGGGGCTGGAGAGAGGGAGTTAGCATGAATGGGCTGTGGGGGCGCTCCAGAGGCAGGTTGAGCCACCTCCCTTTTAGGCCAGGCTTTATCATATGGAGGAGGGCTGGAAACGTCTGCAACAGATTCAACAAAACAACCTTTTTCATGATATACAAAGACTTTTTTTCCTTCTAGGTCTATCTCCTCCTCAATCCACCCCTCCTTCTTAATTACACAAGCAACCTTATACCACGCATCTGCTGATTTCTTCAACCCATGATCCACTAAGATCCCATGTTTGTCATTTAAAAGTTTTCTCCAGTCTTCCGCCTGCAATCTGCCACTGGGGGACATTTTAATACCACACAGTTTAATAATTTTCCGGAGTTTGACCACAGCTAAGTCCCCAGCTCTTTCCTTTACAAGATCACAGGCTAACCGACCACGGGAGGGGTTAACATGAGTCTGACCCATTGATAAACTACAGAAGAACTGGATAGAGAGAAACAGGGAAAAGAGACAGCAAGCAGACCCTTGACCAAAAGAGAGTGAAGATAGTGAAGAGAGTGAGTGAGAGAGAGAGAGAGAGAAAGTGAGACAGAGAGAGAGAGACTGAAAGAGAGAGAAAGAGACTGAAAGAGAGAGAAAGAGACTGAAAGATAGAGAGGGACTTAAAGAGACAGAGAGAGAGAGACAGTGAGACAGAGAGAGAGAGACTAAAAGAGAGAGAGAGAGACTGAAAGAGAGAGAAAGAGACTGAAAGAGAGAGAAAGAGACTGAAAGAGAGAGAGTGACTGAAAGAGAGAGAAAGAGGGACGTAAAGAGAGAGAGAGAGAGAGAGACTTGCAAGAAACTTGCATAAAGTGTCACACCAAGCTAGCAGAGCACAGAAAACACCCAGAGTGATGCAAAAAAAAAAAAAACTAACATCTGGCAGCACAGACTCCAAGGAATGGAGGGGGCAGAAGGGGGGGGGAGGGGGGAAGTAGGAGAAAGTGAGGTGCAAGCAGCACAAAGTATTTAACCATGTGAGTGCCTAAGCACAGCTCTCCTGAAGACAAAAGATAGAATAGGAGAACTGCAGGACACAGATAGAATATATAACAAGTAACATATATCCCCCCCCCCAAAAAAAAAACAGTATACATGCAAAAGCACAATATATATGCCAAAGCACACAAATTCTTTAAAATAAATGCCAGCTGAAAATAAACTCCTTAAAATAAACTCAGTACATACACACATAGAAACTCACACTCAAGCACACATACAACAACTTAATTCTTTGTTTGTTGTTTTTATTATTTCAACAAACTAAAACCAATTACGCCAGTTAATCAAAAGAAAGTAAAACAGATTCTCAAACAGACACTTTCACACATAAAAACTCAAACTCTGGATTTAGTTAGGCTGTAGAATAGACAAGTGACAGGGTTTATATAGTTCTATAAGGGGACATATGGGTATATATATACCTGTCTGAAGACGTCATTCACATGAAGCCGTAGTGAAGCCACGGAGAATAAACGAAATCCAAAGAAAGGAAAATATAGGTAGGTAATTAACTCATTTACCATAGCCAGAGGTGATCAGTCTCCTTTTCCAATCTCTGGTAGTCCTTTTGTTCTCCCGTCTTGTAATGTATACACGGCTTTTCAAGTGAATTAACTACCCTTAATGTCCCTGTTCGGAAAAACGCCAAATTGTTTTGGATCAAAGAAAACTTTGATTATTTGTCTATCTACACCTTCCAAATTGATTGATGAATGCGTGCACACTTTCCCTAGAAGTAATTCACACCGGAGACAAAGTTTCTGATCAGTGAAATACTAAGGAATGCTTTATTCCCCAGAGGGGGGTCTCCTTCTTAATGCAAAAATATGTCACAGTTTAAACATACAATATCAATTCAACAATTGGTTAACAGTCAAAAAGGGTCCCACCCTACAGGATGTGATGTCATCATTACAGAGCTCTTCCCCCCATATTCCAGCTCTGGCTTGGATACATGAAGAAAGGGGAAGTGAGTAGTTTCTTTGTTACTTTAACAGTGATTCTCCATTTTGTTGCACGTGGAATTGGCACAAAGGAAGTGGGGGAGGAGTTAGCAAAGGAGGCTAACTATTAACACAAGAATGTGTAACAGAATGTGTAACAAGAAACTTGCAGAGGAAATAATGACTGAACCATAAAGGGGGAAGGGAATATTTACTCTAGCAGCCAGTTTTAACATAGTGAACACAGAATAAATAGACATTAGTAAATAGCTATTTTGGTTTAATTCTTCTGTCCACAACATACTGACCCATACACACACAGACTGACGCCCACATACACACAGACTGACCCATACACACACACAGACTGACCCATACACACAGACTGACCCATACACACGCACACAGACTGACCTATACACACAGACACACAGACCACCCCCACAGACTGACCCATACACACACAGACTGCTCCCCCACACAGACTGACCCACACATACACAGACTGACCCATCCACACACAGACTGAATCCCACCCCCACACACAGACTGAGTACCCTACCTCACACAGACTGACCCATATACACACACACACACACACACAGACTGAACCACACACACTGACTCACACTTACCTGCAACTGCCTAGGTGCCTCTGTGCCTAGGTGCCTCTCCCCGGCGCTGCTCTCTGTGACCCAGGAAGAAGTCCTCCCAGCACAGTGCCCCTTCTGGCTGCACGTGGGAAAAGGGTGGAACACAGTTCCACAGTGACAGTGCAAGGGAGACTCAGTGCTCCAGACTTCAATTGAAATGGGGGTCACAAGAGGGGAGAGGTGGGTCATGGCCACCTGTGCCCCCCCCCCCCCCCCTAGCCATGTCCTTGTAGGTAAGGGGTGCCCAATAGGTAGATCCCTAGATGTTTTAAAACTATAGCTTCCAGTAAGTTTTGTCATTCTAAAGGCATTCTGAAAACATACAATGCATCATGGGAGTTGTAGTTCTACATCTGGGAATCTACCTTATGGCACAGGTGACGCAGAAGTCATTGCAGAGTTCAAGATCAATTAGTATCTGTGAGATCCTTTGGAGAACAGTGTTTACTGTGGGAAATATCCTGAACAGTGCAGAACCGAACATGGACTCCCGGATCTCTGGCAGGTAACGTTACACAAAGGAATTATAAATTTGAGGCCAAATCGGAAAATGTCCCCACACTATTTTGGTCTGTCAGTTGGTCCATCTGCACATCTGACTGCCAATGTATCTATCTTGTATCTTTATCTTGAAATAGTTCATAAACAAATCAAATCCTAATTGTAGCTGTGATGTATCTTTGAAACAAAACTGCAAGCTTCTAGAAGTGCTGCAATTAGCTTCCACTCCACATAGCAATAAACAGAGGGAGTCAGACTGTAGGTGAACCCACCAGATACATTTGGCTGGTTTACATTCTTGACTGAATGGTCAATGCGATTTTAATCGCTACTTTAACTATATGCACTGGGGTGATATAGCCTGCAGTTTAGACAAAACCTGCTGTGTCTACATCCTGTGAAAAAGTTCTTTGTCCATTACGTACTGCCACACTGATAATTCATTAACATTGCTTGCTCAATAAACTAAAATACTCTCTGTGATGATCACCCATGTTTGCAGTCTTGTAAAAATAAAGAGTCTGGTTCTATTTCCTATGATAAATATATTGTCACATTCCTCGACTATTACAGATCATTTGGAATAAAAAAAGCATCCGAATATTTCTCGGAGTGCCTCACAACATTAATTCAAAGCTGTCTTATATTCATTGTCTGTAATTTTTATTACTTGTCATATTTTAAGGGAAGGTGGGCCAATATATTAAGGTTCATATCCACGTGAGTGCAATATTTTTATGTTTTGATACTTAAGTTGTTTGCACAAACTGCTGCACCAGATATTGTTTACCTTTTTGGAGATTGTATGCCATCGAGAAGAAAGAATGAGTTCTATTTTTGTGAAGAAGATAGTCCCCTCTACTGTTACATAAACAGAGCTATTTATCAAGGCTCTAGAAAATGTGAGTGGACAATATTACTATTTATAGATTGGTCTGTTTTTATTACATATTAGTTGCACAATTGCTTGCTTCCTGTTTCTCTCTTTGATGTCTTGGTATACGGCCATAGTGATTGATCCAATGACAAGTGGTATTATTGTGTGTCACACTATTTTATGAAAATATTTTCTGACTTCACATATATTGTATTTTCACTTTATATATTTTGAAAGCAATAATTTATTTTTACACTTTAAGGAAGTAGATTATAAGTCCTTTATGCATTGTTTTTAAGCACGTTTATGATATAGCACAGGCACTGTAAATGTATGTAGGATACCCACTAGGGAGTTGGGATTTTTTTTTAAGGCGCCACCTTTCTTAAATTCCTTGATTTTATTATTGTGGTTAAGGAAACACATTTGAGGTGTTTAGAGCAGCTAAGGGAATTGTTTTATTAAAAGTAACTCCTAAATTAAATATTGAGGAAGTGTCACTTTTGCACAGTTTTTTATTATATTTAAATTTTAATGGTCTCGACAAACTAATACATCAGTTAGAGAGTTTCCCTAGTAACCTTCTGTGTGGCACTGTATCAAATGCCTTAGCAACATTTAAGTAGATTACATCTACTGGATTGCCCTGATCTATATTTCTAATAACTTTTTCATAAAATGCATTTTAGTTAGTATGGCAAGGCCTGTCTTTCATAAAACCATGTTGATTACTGCTAATGACATTTTTGTTAAAAATGAATTTAAAAATGAATGATGAAATGAATATTATCCCTTAACAGCCCTTCAAATTATGTCCCAGCCACATATGTTAAGCATTCAGGTCTGTAGTTTCCAGGTTGAGCTTTTGAATCCTTTTTAAATATAGGGACCACATTTTCTCCAATCCTCTGGTATAGTTCACGAAAGAAAGGAATCCTGAAAAGACTACTGAAAAGTTTAAAACATATCTGATATGGATATTTCTACATAAGTACATGTGGGTGAATGCCATCTGGCCCTGGGACTTTGTTTACATTAACTTTATTTAATTTCTGAAGCACTTTATCCCATGTTAACCAATTATCTGTTTGCTGTAAGTCTTTTATAACAGGGATTTGCAAATCTACAGTCATAGATTCAGCTTTCCTATATACTGAAGACAAAAATATTTTTTAGAATTTCTGCCTTGCCCTGGTCCTCCTTGATTAACTCACCCATCTCACTTTCTAACAGACCAACACTTTCTCTCTTAGTCTTTTTGACATTAACGTGCTCAACAAAAACTTTTTGGTGTTGGCTTTTCTCTCTTTGGCTATGAGCTTTTCGTTTTCAAGTTTACCCTCTCTGTTTGCTCTTTGGCAAGCCCTATTGGCATGCTTATATTGTGACAATGAACCACCTTTTACCACATTCTGGATCTTTGCTGTCCTGCTACACCAGGACTGTCAAATCCTTGGTGGGGATACAAGCCATCTATGTCCTATGGATTGAGCAATTCCAAATTGCTCTCCAAACTGGTTCTTCTTATTTTAGTTTAATTACAAAGTGAGCACCATATACCTTCTTTATATTTTATTTATACATGCCAATGAAATTTGCCTGCAAAACATCCTAGAGTGCCAACAAACAAGGTGCAAGAGAGTACTGAGAACAAACAACAGCTCACATAGCCTGCCCTTTGGTGGGTCCCCGCTCAGATCTGAAGCTGGTTTTAGCTCATCTGGTGCCATACCAAAAAGAACCAGGGCAATTTGCATATCAGACTTATCCCACTCAAAAGGGCGGTCCAGATCCTAAATGCAGGCGGGCTCTTTCTGCACATGAGATACAGAAACCCCAGATGATCATTTCAGTCTTGTTAGGTCTCGTCAGTGAGGAATAACTGATATTCCTCTAGGCACCGTGAGCAAGGGGTCCAAGTCTGGATTACCCTTTTAACTTGGGGAGTGCAAAAAAACAAGTTGCAAGAGACGACTCAGAAAAGACAACAACTCAAATAGCCTGCCCTTTAGTGGATCCCCACTCAGATCTCAAGCTGGTTTTAGGTAGAATGTTATTATACAACTTAAAGAAGACAAAAAGAAAAAAAAACAGCAGAGAAACAAAAGCCAGAACAATCACAAAATCATGTGAGAAAGTTAATTTGGTAAAAGTAAGGGCAGCACAGGCAGGGCCGTCTTTAGCGCGGGGCAAACGGGGCAGCTGCCCCGGGCCCAGTTGCTCCTGGGGGGCCCCAGAGCAGCTGCTCCGTGGGCCCCGTGATTTGCGCAGCCACCCTTGGGCCAGGCTTTGTGCATGGACCATCCCGCATGCTAAAGAGGGCCCCTGGGTGGCCCATGCACAAAGGGCCACCCGGTGGGCATGTGCCAGCAGGGGCCCAGTCGGGCGCTGATACGCTTAAACAGCGCGACCGGGCCCCTTCCTGTTCGGCAGCCGGATGGGAGGAAGTGAGTGCCGCGCGTCACTTCCTCCCACCGGAGATTAGAGCCGCACAGGAGGAGAAAGGCAGGGAGGGGGGGAGTTTCAGAGTGGAACTCCCAACTGCCTCAGCCTGCCACTGGACTCCAGGGAAACCACCCTCCAGAAAAGGTAAGGGTGGTTGGAGGGTGGCTAAATGTATGTTAGTATGTTTGTGTGTGTGTGTGTATGTCTGTGTGTGTGTGTCAGTATGTCTGTGTGTGTCAGTATGTCTGTCTGTGTTTCAGTGTGTCTGTGTGTGTGTCAATACTTCTGTCAGTGTGTGTGTGTGTGTGTGTCAGCATGTCTGTGTGTGTCACTATTTATGTGTGTGTCAGTATGTCTGTCTGTGTGTGTGTGTCAGTACGTCTGTCTGTGTTTCAGTGTGTCTGTGTGTGTGTCAGTATTTCTGTCAGTGTATGTGTCTGTGTATGTGTCAGTGTATGTGTCTGTGTGTGTGTGTCAGTACATCTGTCAGTGTATGTGGCTGTGTGTGTGTATGTCTGTGTGTCAGTATGTCTGTGTGTATGTCAGTATGCCTGTGTGTGTGTCAGTATGCCTGTGTGTATGTCAGTATGCCTGTGTGTGTCAGCATGTCTGTGTGTGTGTGTGTGTCTGTATGTGTGTCAGTATATCTGTCAGTGTATGTGTCTGTGTGTGTATGTATGTGTGTCTGTGTGTTTCAGTATGTCTGAATGTGTGTCAATATGTCGGCCAGTATATATTTGTGTCAGTATGTATCTGTGAATGTTTTAATATGTCTGTCCGTGTGTGTATGTGTCAATCAGGGCCGGCGCGTCCATAAGGCGGCACAGGCGGCCGCCTTAGGGCGCACGGGCTCTGGGGGCGCAAGATTTCAGTGACCGGCAGGAGGGAAGCTCTCCCTCCTGCCGGGCCACCATCTCGGCCCCCGGTGCGGCGTGCGGCTGTGCCGAGATCAGATGCGGCGAGGGAGCTCTAACCTCTCTGCTCTGCTCCCTCGCGCGCTGCCTGTCTGCTGATACCGCGAGAGCCGGAATATGACGTCATATTCCGGCTCCCGCGGTATCAGCAGACAGGCAGCGCGCGAGGGAGCAGAGCAGAGAGGTTAGAGCTCCCTCGCCGCATCTGATCTCGGCACAGCCGCACGCCGCCCAGCAGCCCCACTGGACCCCAGGGAAGGATTCCTCATCCACACCAGCTCTCCAGGTAGGGAGGCTGGGTGGAAAATATGTATTTGTAAAATAATTAGTCAGTGTCTGTGTGTGTGTGTCTGTGTGTCTGTGTGTCTGTGTGAGTGTCTGTGTGTCTGTGTGAGTGTGTGTGTCTGTGTGTGAGTGTATGTGTCTGTGTGTATGTGTATGTGTCTGTGTGTATGTGTCTGTGTGTGAGTGTCTGTGTCTGTGTGTGAGTGTCTGTGTCTGTGTGTGAGTGTCTGTGTCTGTGTGTGAGTGTCTGTGTCTGTGTGTGAGTGTATGTGTCTGTGTGTGAGTGTGTGTGTGTGTGTGTGCGAGTGACGGCGTGTGTGTGTGTGTGTGTGTGCGAGTGACGGCGTGTGTGTGTGTGTGTGTGTGCGAGTGACGGCGTGTGTGTGTGTGTGTGCGAGTGACGGCGCGTGTGTGTGTGTGTGTGCGAGTGACGGCGTGTGTGCGTGTGCGTGTGTGTGCGAGTGACGGCGTGTGTGTGTGTGCGAGTGACGGCGTGTGTGTGTGTGTGTGCGAGTGACCGTGTGTGTGTGTGTGTGTGTGCGAGTGACGGCGTGTGTGTGTGTGCGAGTGACGGCGTGTGTCTGTCAAATCAGTGAGAGTATGTTTGTCATTGAGTCTGTGTGTGACTATCAGTGTGTCTGTCAATGAGTCTGTGTCTGTCAGTGTGTACAGAGTGTAGCGGAGCGGAGCGCGGTACAGGAGCTTCTGTTTCCTGTACCTGGCCAGACTGACAGGAGGTGCTCACAGAGAGAGCACTCCCTGTCAGTTCGGCCGGGTACAGAAAACTGAAGCTCCTGTACCGCGCTCCGCTCCGCTACACTCTGTACACACTGACACACCAGGAAGAAGAGTGTGACCACTAAAGGGGTGTGGGGTGCACCAAGGGACAGGGAGGGAGTGGGAGAGAAACACCAAGAGACAGGGAAAAGAGGGGGGAGGGGAGAAGAACACTAAGGGACAGGGAAGGGACCAGGGAGGGGCTGGTTAAGAGGCACATAGGTGAAGATGTTTTTTTTGGGGGGGGGGGGGGGGGGGCGGAAAAATGCATCTTCGCCTATGTACCTAAAAATCCAAGCACCGGCCCTGGTGTCAATATGTCAGTGTGATTGGGGGTTGGGCGTAATTGGGGGGTTGGTGGATTGAGAGGGTCGCAGGGCCGAGGGGGCCCAACAAAATTCTTTGCCCAGGGTCCTATTCATATTATAGACGGCCCTGAGCACAGGGGAGAGTCAGACTAAAAATCCTTATGTATTTTGAACCTTGAGGTTTTTAAATATAAGATTCCTATGTTGGTATTATTTTGTCTTGGTCTGTGTTCCATTTACAAGTTATGTTTTATCCTCAATTTGTCAAACCTTAAGTTGGCCATTGCAACACATGGCTGTTTGCCAGTCAAACAATATTCCGATTCTAAGTATTATATTTCTTTTCACTCTAGCTTGAGTGCCACAACTGATCCCTCCCTTCAACCTATCAAGAACACTAACATTGGCTAATGCAGCAAGCATTTTCTGAATGTATTCTCTCAAACAGTTCCATAAAGCATCATTTTCTCTGTTTATCCAATTCTAAATTCCAAACCTCTTTTATCTTGAATACTGTACTCAACTGCTTTCCAGACTCACAGATTTGTACACTTCAAGCTATTTAAAAAAATCTGCTGTCAGAATATAAACATTATTCTATCAATCAGTGTCTGTTTCACTCTTGATGAAATCCTCCTACTGGCATCCAATAAAGTTCTTCATCTACTACACAATTCTTCTGTCTTTCAATTCCCATCACTTCTTCACTCCAACTTACAGCTCCATTTAATATATTGCCACATTCTTAATTTATGGTACACACAAGTCTGTGTTCTCTCCAAATTCTTTGTCATCAACTCTCCATCACTGTTACAAACTATAAAAGACTTCTGGGAATCTCAATAATTAAACTAGGTCACTTTCCACTATAAAACAGAACTAGAGCCAGAACGTATCATGGATTCATTTCAACATACATCTCACCTGCATTTCTTGGTATTTTTAATTTTTTAATTTTATGAATTTAAACATACAGTTTGTTTATTTATTTATTTATTTATTGTATCTGCTGATATAAAAAAAAGTGCAAAGGACTGTGAACCTTATGATCCAGAATTAGTTTATACATAACTGCCCCGGTTTTTATGAGAGAATAACTAACAAGACATAAGGAAATCCTTCTCTGGTGGCATTACTACTCCACGCTGGAGGGGTGGTATGTCGGGGAGGACTGGCTGAGGGAAGGACTTTGGCAGCAAGGAAGGAGGGTCGTGGTGCCATTGATTGCCTGTTACCAGAATCCAAAATACACATAAATGACATTAGCCACCGTGAAACTCTTTATCTGGGCTGGCTAATGATGCTCTAACAACATTGCCAAAGGGTGGAGTTATACTTTTGGCAGCAAAGTGCTTTATCTCTGTATCTGCAGCATTATTATAGTGAAATCCTGCACGAACAAACTCCAAGTACCATAACCACATCAAATTACTGAATTGGTCATAATACTTCGAAACATGTATTCCTGATCCTATAGTGTTTAACCCACCATTTAGGTTGCTTGCCCCCCCCCCCTCCCCTTAGCCCCCCCTATAAAAGTTAATAAAACTCACTTTATTTCCAGTGCTGCACGGGTCTGCTGTAACTGGCTCCACCCCCTTTTGTGACATCATCAAAATGGCCAATTTTTAGCCAATCCAATTCTTTTCCATAGGCTAAAATTGGCACGAGGCCGTTTTGGCCAATCAGGATCTCCTCATAGAGATGCATTAAAATCAATGCATCTCTATGAGGAAAATTCTGCGTCTCAATGCAGAGCATGGGGACGCTGAACATCAGGGCTGCTTTTTCAGCAGCACTGACCCAGGAAGCACCTCCAGTGGCCATCTAAGGAGTGGCCACTTGGAGGTGTCCATAGAGGCAATGTAAACACTGCCTTTTCTAGTGTTTGGATGAAAAAAGCCTGAAGGAAACTATTATTCTCACCAGAACAGCTATATTAAGCTGTAGTTGTTCTGGTGACTATAGTGTCCCTCTGAAGCTTTTCTGATGTTTTTAGATGTACTATATTGAAACAATATAGAGTGCAGAGATGCAGCTGTGTCACTAGCACGTGGAGATCAAGAAGCACAAATTTGTCTTCCTATTTTGAATCCTTGTAAGGACACTTGCCGGTCCATAATCACCATGACGATGTATACCACCGTATGATGTTCCCTTTTTTTATCCTTATTCTCTGTGCCTAGGGACCTATACAAAGGCATATAAGAAGGTAAATCATTTGCAACTATACCACCATAATTGCTTTTAATATAACAAAATGAAACAGCGAGGCTAGCAGCACAGTCCTCATTTTGAATATTTATACCAGTTTCTAGATTCTGTTGTTGTTCTCATATCCTTATGAAAGAAACATTTAAAGAAAAATAAAGCATAAATAATTCACATAAACTTCTTGTTAATGTCATGCTTTTGTTGCACATTTTTTTTTTGTGCAAACCTTGGCAAATATATTAGATCCCACTCACCTTTAAGAATTAAATGCAGGTTGAGATAATTCCTCAAAAGTTCCCCTTGACCTCACAAGATAAATGTTAGCATTTTAAGCAGTTTCACAGAGCAGTCTCTGTCTCGTGTTTTGAATGAATCTTGCATTAAACGATTGCAATAAGAACGCAGGGCACAGAGTGAGTCAGCTTTCCTTTAAATAGAGAGAGTAAAGTGTTTTACAAGTTGTCTTTCTAAAATGCATTGCAATCCTTTGAGAATATACAGAGATTACATGGTTTACTGCTCCTTGCTCAATAAACGGCTGTTCAAATTTATCTGCAACTTGTTCCTTCTAGAATACATTTCGAGTAACATCTAATAAATAATGTGTTTGTGCTCATAGAAAGATTGTAAATCTTCTTATCTATAACAAAAAGCAGTGAAACATTCTAAAATATTGCACATGTAGGTGTAAGGGGGTTCTAAGTAAGTGATGATGACTTTCAATCCACAGTCCATTCTACACCACGCTATGCCATACAAAATTAAAACTGACTCTGTAATCCTTAATTACGACATGTACATATAAGAAAACTAATAAAATATGTACACACCACGGGAGTTGATATGCTTCATTTTCCTATTTTTATTATGTGCAACTTTTATTTGAAAACAGCAGGTGAAATTCAGATTGAGCCATTTTTAGCCTCAAACTATCGTGCAGATTGTTTTGCTTCTATGTAATTGCAAATAGACTGCTTTGGTCGAAGATCCTCAAAACTTTATAGCTAATTTTGCAATAAACCTGCTAATGAGTTAATTGTAAAACATTAGTGAAGCAAGCAATAAGAAATCCATCTGTTTATAAAGTTTTGGAGAACTCTCCTGTGTATTCAGTGTACAAACAGGATGATGACTGTTTCTGTATTATTATATTATTATGGCATCATTTGGTAACCTCAATTGAACTTTAAGTGGACTTTTCATCTTTGAAGTTACTGTCTCTTTAAACTGACCTACATGCACGTCTTTTAAAATTTTTTATTAGTTTAGTAGATATTAGTATAATATATAATAATAATTTGCAATTTTTATAGCGCTTTTCTTCCTGTGAGACTCAAAGCACTTTACAAGTATACAATACAAGCATAAAGACATAAAAGTTAGGAGTTTCTGAAGGTCAGCTGAGCGCACTGAATGCCTGATAGAAGAGGTGAGTCTTTAGCTTTTTTTTTAAGTCTATAGGGACGGTGCCTCTCTGATTGAGCACGGTAAAGAGTTCCAGAAGGTAGGGGCTGCGTGACTGCATGCCCTGGAACCTGAGTCTGTCTTTATTCTTGGCACTGACAGGAAGGATTTGCTGGCTGACTAAAGTGAACAGGATGGAATGTAGGGTGTCAGGAGCTCTTTCAGATACTGTGGGCCTTGATTGTTTAAGGCTTTGAAGGTTAGCAGGCCAATTTTAAAATATGTTCGCCATTTAATTGGAAGCCAATGCAGGGAGTGGAGAACAGGTGTTATGAGGCAGGAGCGAGTTTGATTGGTCAGTAGTCTGGCTGCTGCATTTTGTACAGTCTGAAGGCGATGGAGTTATTTTTCTGGGAGGCCCAAGTAAAGTACATTGCAGTAATCTAGCTGAGTGGATACAAATGCATGGATTAATGTTGGCATATCATCTGGTGGAATTAAGTGTTGTATCCTGGCAATGTTTTTCAGATGAAAGTAGGCAAATTTTATTATGGAGGAAATCGGCTGTTTAAATGATAGTCCAGAGTCAATCAGCACTCCAAGGTTTCGTACCTTTGATGAACTGATTCAGAGCCTCCAAGCCTCAGGCCAGGTGGGTGATCTTGGGATATTTTTGTTGCCCCGGGTCCCCTCATCAAGAGTAACTCTGTTTTGACCGGGTTCACTTTAAGCCAACTAGTATTCATCTATTCTATGACGTCTGCTAAGCAACTGTTGATGTGGCATGTTGGGTCTGTGATATCTGGAGCAAAGGAGAAGTAGAGTTGTGTGTCATCAGCACAACATAATGTCTAACAATCAGCTGCAAAGTTTTAAATCTGAGACCATACACTAAAGTGTGTTAAATCCCCTTGAGACAAAAATAACTATATATAAAATACATAATTACTTCTACTCACATTCAAAATGTAGAATAAATTATTAAGGAGAATAATTATACAAATTAGAAATAGGCAAACTAATTATAAATCAAGACAAATAATTATATTGAGATTCTCTTGGTAAAGTAACTGATCCTTGCTATTCATTAGTGTGTGTCTCAGTGCAGTCTCAAATCATAATACTGAAAATAAAAGTGTTTTTCAATTTCTGAAAAAAAAAGCATTTGCATTTCATTTTGGAGTATGCATGTCTATTGAGTTGTTAATTAATTTATTCTCAAAGATTAGGGTAGTCACACAACCAGGGAGCAAAATATCAAACGTGTTCACTAACTTGTTCCAGATTAATTAAATCATGTAAACTGATATAATAAAGTGATATTATAATTTCATTTCATTTGGTTAGTTTCCTTAAAACCAGCTATCTGGTGAATGGTCCAAACTGTCCAGAGCATAGCTACAGAAACCCAAATAAATCTGGTGAGAATCAAAAAATTCTCATAACCTCACTTTACTCTCATAGCATACAATTAACCACATGGCTTTGTAAAAACGCACACTACACTATATCCCGTTTGTAACCCCTTACTTAGCCATGTTCGGTGAAGCTGGTGCAGCTTTGCATGAATGAGTCTCCGCTGTAGCAAGGTGTCTGGGACATCTTGACTAAGTTAATGGACAGTGTCTTCACTGAGTGATTTTATACTCCTCATGGAACCCACAGCACTGGGACAATAAATAGACAGGAAACAGTGGTGAAAGATATACCAAATATACTCAAAAGTGAATAAAATGCAATAAAATAACAATAAGAACGGTATTCTTATGTATCGGTATACATGTTGCTGCTTGTAAACTTCGAATGCAGCATCTATAAGAGTGGAAAAAATAGTTATAACACAAAGATAATAATCAAACTAAAAACCTGTCCCCCAATTTTCAGGACGCTCTTATTACCCTTTATTACAGAAAAAGGGGAATTAGGGTCACACGGAACATGCATGTAGACACATAGATTGTGCTCTTTACAGCAGCACCATTGCTTAGATATGCATGTTTCAGGTGTGCCCCCAATTCCCCTTTTTTCTTTGCAAGATTTGGAATTAAGACCAAATTCTTATTGGGCTTAGAACCCCATCTATCCACCATAGGTGCCCCATTGGAGGTGACCACAGAAAACATAAATGGAGGAGAGACTCTGGAGGAAGTAAGTATTGCAGTTAGCATGTTAACCTCCGATGTTAAAATTAGTGTACGACCCACGATATTGGGGTACTGAGATGTAGTGGTGGGATTAACACACTATGGCCATATGGTGGAACTGAATCCCCATATTTGTTTGCTAATATAGGTGATTTTAAATAGCCTTGTAACATTTAAAACTGTGTTTTGCATCTGTGTGCCCTGTCCCCTAATCCGTATTTTATATATATTTTGATCTTTACTACTTAGATATGTTCCAGTTGTGCTCCCAAATCCCCTTCTTTCTTTGTTAAAATAATAAATACTTTCAAAAGCTTATCCAACGATATTAAATCAAGGCCGTAGTGTCAGTGTGCATGTATGTGTTTGTACAGTGTCAGATTTCCAACCCAGTCATCAAGTACCCCCTATCAGTCCAGGATATAGGGATTACCCTATTGTATCTAATGTGTTTTAAGAAGAAAAGAAAAAATCACTATAGACACAACAGGGTAATGCCTAAATCCTGTACTGGTAGGGGGTACTTGAAGACTGGGTTGGGAACCCCTGATCAAGGTTATTATACTAAAGTGTGAATTGTTAGTAAGTATCACATTTGAATCTAAAATAGCAAACAAAAATTCTATAAACATTTTCAGCTTGGCTATTATGGACTACAAATGTAAATCAGTATTCAATTCTTGACAATTCACACTCTCACTGTCAGTGAGTGGGAATTCAGGATTCTGTTTAGTGTGTAGTACAAGTGTGTACCTATGCAGATATGTATTTATATGCAGTATTTGTGTGTGTATGTTTGTGACTGCCCCTATTAAGAGGTTCTCTTATTGTGGGGCAGGTCTTTTCTATCTGCACCTCCTGATATATACAACACTCCATTTATAAGAGAAGGAAATAATCACACTCAATTTCATAGTGAAATTATGCTTAGTGGTAGTTGGGGTTATATGTAGGAATTACTTGAGGTTTAAGGGACTATTTATATTACACCCGTAATCAAGGTACTGTGTAACTGACACATGGCAGAGAATAATAGGAGTTAAACGGCACTCCAAGTTCTATAAATGCTATATAACTGTACACTTGCACTCTAAGGACACATCATTATAATGTAGGGTACAACACTGCACTGTAAGTCCCACTCCTTCTTTGAGTTGTGTCTGTTCCAAGTCCCCCTTCCATTTACAGTTGTGTCAGTCTTGTACACCACCTAGAATTGTTTCTGCTCCAAATCTCCCCTTGGAGTTACCCCCATAGAATTGTGACTACTGTAAATACCTCCTTAGAGTTGCGCAAGCCTTTAGATCCCATTTTCAGCATTGTGTCTGCCCTAAACCTCCCCTCAGAGTTGTGTACATTCTAAATTCCTTCCAGAGTTGTTTGGGCCCCAAAACCCTCCTTGTGTCTGCCCCAAATCCTCCTTTTTTTAAAGTTGCGTCTACCCCAAATGCCCCATAAATTTGCTACCTATCTTTCCAATCTCTCTTTTGCAGCCAGCATGCAATGGTAGAGGGTTGTGTGGAACGGATGAGAACCTGTTTTTGTTATAATGTTCCTGCTTTCTATCCCGCATGTTGTACTTCTGCAAAGGTTTGTGTGCGCAGCTTGTTGCAGGTAAGAAATTACCGTTATTCCACCTCATTTCCTACGCCCATGGTTCAAAGAACCATTTCTTTCACTTTTTTTAATCTCTTGAAAAGATTCAGTGTAATTTTCTACTAAAAGCATTTTTAGTACTAAATAATGCCTGCTCTATATTTAGACCAACAGTGTTTCATAGAGGAAATTACAGGGAACTATTTGAACTGCTACAATTCCACTAATATTAATCTTGCAGACCTTTTGAAACCTTGAAAGAAAAAAAAAACTTGAATGAAATTACTTATTTATCAGATATGTTTGGCTTAAGTGATTATTGACTTTAAGCTCCCACAGAAAAAACTAGCTCCTATAACTTGCTGAATGCAAGAAATATAGGCACACACATCATTAAATCTTCATTCAGGCTCGATGATAACATCTTTCTTTCTCTTACTGATTTCACAAAGCTAAGAATAGACGTGTTCAAATACACTGCAAGAAATGGGTTCCCAAAATTGTTGCATAAAGTTAACCATATGCTAAGCTTTTAAAGTAACCTAATTCTAGAAACTATATTTAACTGATGTAACTATATTTTTCTTCTTAGGTGTGATTTTACTCCATCACTACGAAAATGAGTGTATATTGGCTCGGTTTTGTTTTACATTGTATTGCAATACAAGTTGAATTTAAATAAAAAGTACATGGTAATAAAACTAGAGGATGCATTTCAAAATACCTTTAATCCTGCTCTGTTCCTCACCCAGTGGAGAAACTACTTACTCTTGGGCTCTGGTCAAGTCTGTTGTCTAGTCCACATGGGCAGTAAAGATATAATTCTCGCCTATAGAGAACTGGCTAGTGGAGAAACCCTTTTCTACACAGTTTCAACAGATTTCTAGCAAACAGAGGGAAATGTCCAAAGGTTCTGTGAGAGCATTGATAAATGGGTAGAAATACATTTGCAAACCCAAAATAGAAAAATATATATTTTATAACAATGTTACTTTGAATAGAGTTGATCAGATGGATATACACTGTAGAGGTAGATCTGTGCTATCAATGTTACTTGGTTGAATGGAGTTTTTTTTTACTATGCAACCTTAGGTATTTAATATTAGTTAGGACTTTTTTTTAATGGTTACGCAGTGTAGTGGACGAGACAAGACACAAGCAGAAACAAAACAAAAAATGTGCTAACAATGTTGATAGGGAACACTGGTCTGACAAAAAGTCAGGACAAATTGTTTTCATTTGCTGTCAGAAAACAGGAAAATGGTCAGGGGAGACAGTTCAGGTTCATTGATGGAAATCAGGACATATGTCTATACACAGTAAACAAAACCTAAATAAGAGGCACTATAAGGCACTCTGATGGAACTTTGTGCCAGAAGAGTGAAGTTAATTGAGGGATTATATGGGGCTAGTACAGAAAGTAGGTGTCTCAGTGTACCGATCCATGTTTTATTTCACTGGTTCCAGCAGTTTGGCAATATTGGCTACATGAGCGATATGCCTCCTCACATTTGTCAAAACAGAAATGGTAGAGGAGAACATCAGTGTTCTCCATAAAGGAGTGATGGTGACATACAGCATTGGTTAACCCATACTCATTAATACTATTGCGTTATATTAGTATTCTATCACACTAACCTGGAGGCAACCTTTTATAGTTTTCTATAGCTACATGTGCATGACCTATTAACTAGCACTTCATAAGGAGTGTCATTTTTAAAGGAAAACTCAGTCAAAAAAATAATAAAGATTTACTCCAAGATGCCTTCAAATAAAATATGCCAGTGCCTGTTTCTTAATTTCTGCTCCACTAAGCTAAACAAACCAGGAAGTAACAGGATCAGTTATCTGATTGACAGCCAGGGAGTGTAACAATGGATATTTAGTAAAGAGCTGATTTCTATTGTGTTTGGCATGCAAATTTAACTCGTTCAATACCAGTAATGTGTGTGTGTACAAATGTAAGCCGCATGCATCAATACTTCAACATAGTGCATGACGGGCACAGATGCCAAAAAAGAGAACATTGGCAATTATGTTGTTTGTAAAATATGCCTTAGTACACCTGGGCATGTTTGTACTTTACTGATAAACTAGCATGTATTATTGACACTGTAGGGCTAAACTAACTATTTCCGGGCCCCTCCAATTGCATGGGAAAGGTGTTTTCATTTTCCCGTGCCATGCTGTCTGCACTGAGATCATTATTAGGAGGCTAATGTGTGCCAATCAGCATCTTCTCATACAAATACATTGAATCAATGTATCTCTATGGGGAGCATTCAGCACCTCCATGTAGAGCATGAACACGCTGAACGCCAGTGCACTGTACAGCACTGACCCAGGAAGCACTTCTAGTGCCTGTCTGAGTGACTGCACTAGAGGTGTTCCGAGGCAGCAATGTAAACACTGCCTTTTCTCTGAAAAGTCAGTGTTTACACTGCTCAGCCTGCAGAGAACCATTAAGCTGTAGTGGTTCTGCTTATGCTTACTATAGTGTTATCAAATGCCTTCAAGTCATTGTCCAATAAAATCTTATACTCCAATTCATATCTAAAAATCTGGTGAACCTACGGAGCAGTGTATTAACTAATTATGTAAAGTCACGTACCTCTACAAACAACTTTTGCCACACCAAGTCCCAATGGTTCTTAATTGGAATACACCCTCTAGGGCTCAAGATACCGTATATACTCGAGTATAAGCCGACCCGAATATAAGCCGAGGCCCCTAATTTTACCCTCAAAAAGTGGGAAAACTTATTGACTCCAGTATAAGACTAGGGTGGGAAATGCAGCAGCTACTGGTAAATTTCTAAATAAAATTAGATCCTAAAAAAATTATATTAATTGAATATTTATTTACAGTGTGTGTATATAATGAATGCAGTGTGTGCGTATGGGTGCAGTGTGTATGGGTGCAGTGTGTGTGTATGGGTGCAGTGTGTGTGTATGAGTGCAGTGTGTGTATCAGTGCAGTGTGTGTGTATGAGTGCAGAGTGTGTGTATGAGTGCAGTGTGTGTGTATGAGTGCAGTGTGTGTGTATGAGTGCAGTGTGTGTGTATGAGTGCAGTGTGTGTATGAGTGCAGAGTGTGTGTATGAGTGCAGTATGTGTGTATGTGTGTATTAGTGCAGTGTGTGTATGAGTGCAGTGTGTGTATGAGTGCAGTGTGTGTATGAGTGCAGTGTGTGTATGGGTGCAGTGTGTATGTATGAATGCAGTGTGTGTGACTGTAGTGTGTGTATGAGTGCAGTGTGTGTGTATGAGTGCAGTGTGTATGTATGAGTGCAGTGTGTGTGAGTGCAGTGTGTATGTATGAGTGCAGTGTGTGCAGTGTATGTATGAGTGCAGTGTGTGTGTGTGAATGCAGTGTGTGTGTATGAATGCAGTGTGTATATGAATGCAGTGTGTGTGTGAATGCAGTGTGTGTATGAATGCAGTGTGTATATGAGTGCAGTGTGTGTGTGTGTGAGTGCAGTGTGTGTGTGTGTGATGCAAAGTGTGATGCAGAGCCTTGGTGGGGGGTGGGCATTTTAATATATTTTGTATTATTTTTATTTTTATTTTTTTGTTATATTATTTATTTGTTATTACTATTTTTATTATTATTGTATTATTATTATTTTAATTTTTTTTGTTATATTATTAATTTATTTATTTTTATTACTATTATAATTTTTTTGTCCCCCCTCCCTGCTTCCTAGCTGGCCAGGGAGGGGGGCTCCTTCCCTGGTGGTCCAGTGGCATTGGGGGGGAGAGGGGGGCTGTCAGATATGTTACTTACCTCTCCTGCAGCTCCTGTCAGCTCCCTCCTCCTCCGCGCCGTCCGGTCAGCTCTTCTGTCAGCTCACACTGTAAGTCTCGCGAGAGCCGCGGCTCTCGCGAGACTTACACTGGGAGCTGACCGAGGTGCTGAACGGACGGCGTGGAGGAGGAGAGAGCTGACAGGAGCTGCAGGAGAGGTAAGTAACATCTCTGACAGCCCCCACAGCCCCTGTCTGTATTATGGCAATGCAAATTGCCATAATACAGACTATTGACTCGAGTATAAGCCGAGTTGGGGTTTTTCAGCACAAAAAATGTGCTGAAAAACTCGGCTTATACTCGAGTATATACGGTATTATTTTGGTTGCTTCATCTAAGTGTTGCTTCTAAGTGTGTGGTTGGAGATATTCTGGAGAGTTTTACAGAAGCTTCAACTGTCTAAGAGTTGTGCTAAGAGTTTTCTTTTCTACTGTTACAGGTAAGATTCATCTGTAGGAAAAGGTTACTGATTGCACAAGGTTTGATTTCATGTTGGTAATTATAAGGCATTTGATTTGATTAGTTAGCTACTAGCTATTGATTGCTGTTTAATTGGCTATTGTTTGAAAATAAGCAGAGGCCTACCCAGGTGTTAAACATTCCTAATGGGTGGTGATTTTAGGAGTTATATAAGGGTTGTTGTCATTAGCTTGGCTAATATAGCTTGGTTGCTTCATCTAAGTGTTGCTTCTAAGTGTGTGGTTGTAGATATTCTGGAGAGAACCTGGAGGTAATCTGAGGTATTCGGGAGGATAAATATATTTAAATTATTCACCTCATTGGAATAGCAGACTTAGTTCAATGTAATAGTTGCTAAGCATTTGTTTCACGTTCCACTTTTTGAAGGTTTGGTTGTTGTCTAATCTGTAGACAGTTCTCTATCTTGCGGCAGGAGATTGTATTTTTGAAGTCTGAGATTTGTAAATTATCTGGTAAACAAACTCAGGCTGGAACTGCTGCAAAGTCACTGCCGCAGAGACATACTAGGAATGGCAGATGGATCACTGTAGGATCTGGTAAACTTAGAGTTGTGGATAAAAGGCATATTGCACAGTCTGTTGCTCTACATAATTCATTTTCTGCACTTTCAGAGTGTAATGGTGTTATGGAGACAGGCACTGCGGGTAGTGGTGTTGTGGAGAGAGGCTTGGAGACTATGGTGAGGCCTAATAGAAAGCAGTTGTTGTTGGGGGATTCCATCATAGGAGGTGTGGAGATGGACAATGGTGGTCTTGTGAGGTGTCTTCCTGGAGCTACTGCTCACAGAGACAGGAGACGGATCTGTAATATTGTTAAGCGAGCAAAGCAGGAAGGTGAATTGGATGTACTTGTCCATCTAGGGACAAATGACTTGGCTTGCAATGAGGTTTCAGAGGTTAAGGAAGTTTTTAGTGTTTTTGCCAATGATATACGGCAGGTTGCTTCCACACTGTCATTCTCTGAAGTTCTGCCTGTGCATAACAATCAGAATGACAGGCAGATGCGTATTAGGGACTTTAACTTGTGGCTTGGTGAATGGTGTTGGGAGCAAGGATTTGGCTTTATTTCTCATGGTAGCTCTGTTTGGAATGGAAATAAACTGTACAAAAAGGATGGTTTGCATCTTTCTCAAAAGGAACAAAGGTTCTCAGTGAGCAGTTCAGAGGTTTTGCTAGGATGTATTTAAACTAGGAGGGGGGGGGGGCAAAAGGGTGATAAAACATCAATCCAATTGTCCCCAAAAACAAGGACAGAAGGTGCCTGTAGCAAGTGTGTTAAAAAATTATAAACTTAGAGTCATGTCTACAAATGCTCGCAGTTTAGGGAATAAGATCCATGAACTTGTGGCAATAATGGCAACTGATAGTGTAGATTTAGTCGCTGTTACTGAGACATGGTATAATGAGAAAAATGACTGGGACATAGCAATACCAGGGTACTCTTTATATAGAAAAGACAGGGAAGGCAGGAAAGGGGGAGGGGTGGCCCTGTATGTGAAGGATAGCATAAAATCTAGCCTAATAAAAGTTAGTGAGGCGAACATAGAGTCCGTTTGGGTTACGTTAGAATTTGGTAATCACACAGTAACTCGTGTAGGTGTGATTTATAGGCCCTCAGGACAAATTGAAGAGTTAGATAATCTACTAGTTGAGGAAATAGCTAAAATGACAATGAAGGGGGAAGTTATCATGATGAGTGACTTTAATCTTCCTGATGTGAATTGGAAAACAAAAATAGCTGCTTGTGCCAGGAGCACACATATTCGAAACTCCCTACTGGGATTGTCTTTAAAACAAGTCGTTGAGGAGCCAACTCATAAAGAAGCCATACTAGATTTAGTGTTAACAAATGGAGATTTGGTATCCAATATTACTGTAGGTGAAAGTTTAGGATCCAGTGATCATCAGTCAGTGTGGTCTAATATAAGAACAGTGACTGAGTCACACCACACAAAAATAAAAGTTTTGGACTTTAGAAAAACAGACTTTTCTAAAATTAGAATATGTGTAAAGGAGTCATTATCAGACTGGAGCAATTTAAATGGAGTCCAAGAGAAATGGGATTATTTAAAAGTTGCACTACTGAAGGCAACAGAAAATTGCATTAGGCTTTTAAGTAAAAGCACAGAAGTGGCCAAAATAGTAAAAAACTAAAAGTTAGCATTTAGTAATTATATAAAAAAAAAGAGTGAGGAAGACAGAATGATCTATAAGATTAGGCAGAAAGAGGCTAAGCAAGTTATAAGATCTTCCAAATCACACACAGAATAGAAAATAGCACAGTCAGTAAAAAAGGGGGACAAAACTTTTTTTAGATACATAAATGAGAAAAGAAAATTAAAACAAGGATTAGTTAGATTAAAAACAAAAGAAGGAAGGTATGTAGAATAGGATAAAGGTCTAGCTGACTGCCTCAATGAATATTTTTGTTCGGTATTTACAGATGAAAATGAAGGAAAGGGGCCTCAGTTAAGAAAAAGGATAAATGAGTCATTTGTTACACGTGAGTTTACAGAGGAAGAGGTTATATTTCAACTGTCAAAAGTAAAGACAAATAAGTCAATGGGACCTGATGGAATACATCCAAAGCTATTAAAATAGCTTAGTGGTGTACTAGCAAAACCATTCACAGATTTATTTAACCAATCATTGATAACAGGAGTAGTCCCAGAAGATTGGAAGTTGGCGAATGTTGTGCCCATTCACAAGAAAGGTGATAGGGAGGAGTCGGGCAACTATAGGCCAGTAAGCCTTACTTCAGTAGTGGGGAAAGTGATGGAAACCATGTTAAAGGACAGGATTGTTGAACATCTAAAAACACATGGATTTCAAGATCAGAGACAACATGGGTTTACTTCAGGGAGATCATGCCAAACTAATCTTATTGATTTGTTTGATTGGGTAACTAAAATTATAGATCAGGTTGGTGCAGTAGACATTGCTTACCTAGATTTCAGTAAGGCTTTTGACACTGTTGCACATAGAAGGCTTATCAATAAACTGCAATATTTAAGTTTGGATTCCAATATTGTTGAATGGGTGAGGCAGTGGCTGAGTGACAGGCAAGAGAGGGTTGTAGTCAACGGAGTATATTCGAAGCTTGGGCTTGTCACCAGTGGGGTACCTCAGGGATCTGTACTTGGACCCATTCTCTTTAATATTTTTATTAGTGATATTGCAGAAGGTCTTGATGGTAAGGTATGTCTTTTTGCTGATGATACTAAGATATGTAACAGGGTTGATGTTCCAGGAGGGATAAGCAAAATGGCTAATGATTTAGGTAAACTAGAAAAATATTCAGAGTTGTGGAAACTGACACTTAATGTGGATAAGTGCAAGATAATGCATCTTGGACGTAAAAACCCAAGGGCAGAGTACAGAATATTTGATAGAGTCCTAACCTCAACATCTGAGGAAAGGGATTTAAGGGTGATTATTTCTGATGACTTAAAGGTAGGCAGACAATGTAATAGAGCAGCAGGAAATGCTAGCAGAATGCTTGGTTGTATAGGGAGAGGTATTAGCAGTAGAAAGAGGGAAGTGCTCATGCCATTGTACAGAACACTGGTGAGACCTCACTTGGAGTATTGTACGCAGTACTGGAGACCGTATCTCCAGAAGGATATTGATACCTTAGAGAGAGTTCAGAGAAGGGCTACTGAACTGGTTCATGGATTGCAGGATAAAACGTATCAGGAAAGGTTAAAGGATCTTAACATGTATAGCTTGGAGGAAAGTCGAGACAGGGGCATATGATAGAAACATTTAAATACATAAAGGGAATCAACACAGTAAAGGGGGAGACTATATTTAAAAGAACAAAAACTACCACAACTAGAGGACACAGTCTTAAATTAGAGGGACAAATGTTTAAAAATAATATCAGGAAGTAGTGGATGCATGGAAAAGCCTTCCAGCTTAAGTGGTAGAGGCTAACACAGTAAAGGAGTTTAAGCATGCGTGGGATAGGCATAAGGCTATCCTAACTATAAGATAAGGTCAGGGACTAATTAAAGTATTTAGAAAATTGGGCAGACTAGATGGGCCGAATGGTTCTTATCTGCCGTCACAGTCTATGTTTCTATGTTTCTCTTTAACATATTTTAACCCCTTAAGGACACATGACATGTCTGACATGTCATGATTCCCTTTTATTCCAGAAGTTTGGTCCTTAAGGGGTTAAAGAAAACACACATTATTTAATTCTATGTATGTTAATTCAGAGTCAACATCACTCACTATTTATTTTTCATTGTTTATTTAGTGGTGTAAGAATTATAGATAAAATAGTATACTAATGTAACATGGGACCCATTTTAAAAACTGGTTTATATTTATAGAAATAATTTCAGAGGGGACGCACTGAAAATATTAATAAATGTAATGCATAGGGGGCGGGGCCGGGCCGCCGAGCAGAGCGGTCGCAGGACAGCTCAGCTCCTGCAAACGAGGACACTAACAAGCCTAAAAGACAGACTTAAAGCACTCAACTCACCCATGACTGCGACCCTCAATGGAGGAGGGCTACCGGAACCGGGGAGAGGCTTACTCCCTGAGTTCTAGTCCCCCGGAGGGGAGAACTCTGCAGCAACAAGCGGGAACTTCCCTGGCGGTGAGTGGAGTGGACGGCCGCCGCTCCACTATCCTGCCTACCGGAGCCCAACAGCCCAGCTGCACACAGGCGGACCCGGCCCCAGTCCCCCCCCCCCCCTCTGGGCCGGGGGGGTGATCCCGGTCCACGCCCGGTGACCCTGATCGTGAGGCCGCAACTGAAGACGAGATGCCCGACCGATGCCTCCAAAATGGCGGACGCCACGTGTGCAGCCAGCACGGGGAGAACCCTATACCTCACAGTGCCTGCAACAACAGCAGCCCCTGCCTGCAGATCCCACCACAAAGGGCAGAGCTAACTCCCGCAGCCACTCAATATAGGGAGGCACGGACGACCTGAAGAAGCAGGACTGCCGGGACAACGGTCTCTCCCTAATGAATCCCAGCGGGGGTAAGTGGCAAGCCCACCCCACCAGAGCGGCGTCCCGGAGATACCCGATGACCCATGCAGAACACCCCACGGGGGAAACAAGCACAGGTACCTGCTCTGACAGGCACTCTCACCTGCAAACAGCAGACACCCTGGCGTTGCCTGAGAAAAGCCCACACGCCCTGCAGGCCTTCATCTGAACAGGCCCTCAAGATGGCGCCAGAGAGGGAGACCTCTCTCCCTGGCCCGCAAACCGACACGAAAGAACAGAGCAGCAGCTCAAAGGAGGCCACAGACACCCTCTAGCACCAGCAAGAAGCAGCAATCTGCTAAATACCTGCAGAGAAGCAAACCGCATTCCCAACATCAGACCCAGACAAATCCACGGAGGTCCCCCTTCAATCAGACACCCTGGAGAAGCCATCAGCCCTCAGCAAGCACTTACCTACCATGGGAGTCGGCTGACACCGGACTGACTAATTGCAGCGAGCGGCCGCTGGCGGCAACAACCGCCGAGAGCCGTGCAATTTTTACAGGACTGAATGTGATTTACCTTGAGTGACTCTGCTGTTTTATGCAACACTAGCAACCTTTATTGTTGGTTTCAATATGCCTCACACGCTTAGCCAGCCACTATACCACACTAGGCTTTCCCTCTTGAGCTTGCACTCTTTTAGACCCCCTGCCTAGACCCACGGCTCAGCCGGTTCTAATGTGCTAGTACAAAGAGCACTTTCCTAACACATCTCTGACAGACAAGACAATATTCAGGGAAAGTGCTGGGGAATAAGGGACCTCACAGTAAGGCTGACTAACCTAATAAGCCATTCAATAAACTACCACCATCACACACATACCTCACTCGACCAGTCAGATGTGCGGCCCACCTACTTGTTAGCCTGCCTCTCACGTACACCATGCATCATCTTTACCCAGTAAATACGCATATATAGTCAGTCAGTATAGCTTGTTCTCGCATCACATGTTTTGTTGTCACACCACTGACTATTGTTCGTTTATTTTTTCTTGACTATCTTAAAAAAAAATGTGCAACTATAACCTGTGCCACAATTGTAAAATCTTGTTTTAATTCGGTACATGCTACTGCTGTTGTGGCAAAGCATGAAAGCTTGTAATATTAACTCTTGCACGAAAAAATAAAGAATTAAAAAAAAAAATGTAATGCATAATGCAATTAGCATACCATGTTAAAGATAGCTTGTAAATTATTAGATGAAATATGTAAAAGCTGTCTGCACAGTTTATTATAGCCTTTTAATGCTTTTCTAATGTAAAAGTAATAATGACTTGTACCCTTAAAGTCATATTTTTAGAAAACCACAAGCATAAACTGGTAACATTGATCAGGGTTCCGAGATTGTATATATAAACAGGGAAAGGAATCTGGCTTTTAAAAATAGATGAAACATTGGATCATATAAAAATGGAAAAAATATTTTAATCATGGCTAGCAATAATGTACAAATCTTCCTTGAATTTTATGGATTAAATGCCAGTTTCAGGTATATGTTTTTTTTATGTATATGTTATTAAGAAAGTCTGTTGTATCTGAACTCCCAGAAGATCAATGAAATTGAGTAGTGTTCACAGATTTTGAATAATGCATAAAATTAATGTAAGAATTGTGCAGTGGATCAATGCAGATTTTGCTATATGATTTCAATAAAAAGGCTGACTTTACTTTTCATTATGTAAAAATTCATGGCCAATCCATTCCCATCTTCAAATTAATTTTAACTAAAGTAAGTTTAAAAAAAATGTTTTTCTGAGAATTATAAATTAAACAGGAAATAGGTGAGCTACGCCGTGTCTTGCAAAAAAAAAAAAGAAACCTCTTGCCAAACGCTGGCGGTTCATGTGCATGCTTGAATTTGTCACCTATATTTCAATCAACATTCTCAAGGATTTGAAAACACTTGGAACCAGGGCAGCAAAACTCCAAAATGCCTCTAGCGTAATCTCAGAGCATTAAAAAAAACAAAAAAACAAAGGTAATGGAAATACAAAGTAACCACTTACCCAAGGGGAAGACAGGTCACCAGGCGTAGGAACTTGAAATCCAGTTATAAAACAAAATATAGAAATAAGATGACTACAAGCACCCAAAATCCACAGGAGGTTTAATCAACACAAAACAAAAAGTAACAAATGGGGAAAGGTTAGACCGAACACCTTTTCACATTCTCAAGGAGCCTGCCTAAATGCTAGAGACAAGAACACAACTTAAGTGCATTTTTAGTTTTTTTGCCTCATGCTGGGTGCTTAAAGAAAGAAACATATTTTACAGCTTTCTGCATTGTAGCTCCACCTCCTATGACACTTCTTCCCTTTAGACAAAATATCTTCCTGATTTAAAGTAAACCGTGTACTTCAGCCAATGAGATATTAGCATGAGCTGAGCTGGTGACTTGATTCCACTCCTACAGCTAATCAATAACCTCAATTGTCTAACTCTAAACCAAAACAAAACCAAGAATTTGTGGTATGTGCTTGTTCCACCGCAATTCACGGGTTTCTCTTTAAGTTTGGCCATACATATTATATATCAGAAGTTTTTTGTTTGTTTTGTTTTTTAAGGATAGAAATAGCTTTTTTTTAATACCATATATGAATATCTAACACATGAATTAATAAAATATAAAAATTAGGAATTTAAAAAAAAAATGTTTTTTTTTCACATTTTGATCATAATAATATTTATGTATCAAGTGCAACTAAAGAAAAAAGAGCTCAGTCCTGATTGTTAGATGAAAAGATATTTCACCTTAATAAGATAAAATACAGGTGGATTGGCGCTGAAATAGCAGCAACCCCCAGTGTCTAACAATCACTAAAAAGACACTACTTGAATAGATAAAACCAAAACTCAGTGAGGGCGGTGCAAAGTATACAATAAATAATACGTAATACTTAGTACTGTGAGACCTCTTGATCCTTCTGTGAAAGACATTATAAAAAACATAGACATAGCGTAATACTGCATAAAACAATAGTTGATCTATAATAGAGGTATTGTGTCACTCACAATCTTCAGAGCATCAAGAACAAGGCTCTGGCTGTAACTGCAATTGAATAATAAGCTTATTCCGGCTTTCAGCACGATATCTCTGTGCCCTCCTTCTCAGGTAGGTGTAAATCAATCGATATCGAATGAGGTAGGTAAGAAGCTTTTACTTCAAAATAAAACAGTAAATAAAATAGCAGAATAAAAATAGTGAGAGTAAAATAGTGAAGTCCAGTAACACTAACGCGTTTCAACGTTTCAGTCTTTGTCAAAGTGCATAAATGAACCTCATCCGGCATTGGTTTAAGTCTGTAAATTTCTGGACTTAAACCAACTTGAATTTCCAGCCTACTTCTTAAGACTTAAGATTGTGAGTGACTCAATACCTGATTGTTAAATGTCTCTCGTGTCTAAGGTCTAACTTAATTTTTGGTAGTTAACTCTAATCCTATAACAAAGCCTCCAAACTCTATACCAACGCAAACTGTAACCTTATGTTTACGCTACCATGACGGTTGTCACAGGCCCGGTGGGGCCTGCATGCTGATGGGGCCTATCGGGTGGCCCACGCACTTAGGGCCACCGATGAGGCCCTATATCTTCAGGGGCCCTGTCAGCGCTGCGGCCGTGCAATAGTGAGACTGGGCCCCTTTTAAAAAATCGCATCCACAAAGTACTGCTGGGAGGAAGTGGCCATCACTTCCTCCCAGCTCCCTCCTCTCCGCGCCGCGCGGGAGGGAAGTAAGCCAGGCCGCAGGAGCCACGCTGACTCCCATCAGCCACAGCCTTCCACTTGCAAAAAAAAGGTAAGCAAAATTAGCTGTATTTGTGTATGTTAGTATGTATGTGTGTATGTCAGTATGTATGTGTGTATGTCAGTATGTATGTGTGTGTATGTATGTGTGTATGTCAGTATGTATCTATGTATGTGTGTGTGTCAATAGGTCAGTATGTATGTGTGTGTATGTATGTGTGTATGTCAGTATGTATCTATGTATCTGTGTGTCAGTATGTATGTATGTTAGTATGTGTGTCAGTATGTCAGTATGTATGTGTGTATCTCAGTATGCATGTGTATGCATGTCAGTGTGTCAGTATGTATGTATGTGTGTGTATGTATGTATGTATGTGTGTGTGTGTCAGTATGTATGTGTGTCTGTGTGTCTGTCAGTATGTATGTCAGCTTGTATGTATGTATGTGTGTCAGTATGTATGGATGTGTCAGTATGTATGTCTGTGTGTGTAAGTCAGTATGTGTATGTATGCATGTCTGTCTGTGTGTATATATTTGTATGTATTTCTTTTTTTATATTTCTTTTATTTATTCAATAGAAATTTCAACAAATAGAAAACAGTTTCTTGTCCTATGTATCATTGTCAGTCCAAATAATTAGATAAATGTATCAGCAAGTATAAATGTCATATACATATATACAAAATAACAAATCAAGTTTAGACATATCATACGCTTACATAGGAAGATTAAAATAACTAGTTTATATATAAACATTAAAATAAGAATAGAAAATAATCAGAAAAAAAAATAATAATCAGAAGAAAAAAAAAAAAATTAACACATATTCTGGCATATTTTGAGGAGCGGAGAGAACAACCGGAAAATATAATTAGCTTGTACTAAAAGACTATGGAAGTCCATGGGGACCAAATTTTTTTCATTTTCCTAGGGAAAGAATAAAAAATATGACTTGTTTCCATTTTATGTTGAAATTCAATTTGGGCCATAATTTCCATCCAAACAGGGGGGGAAGGGGACTTCCAACATCTAGCAATATCAATTTTAACGGCATATAAAAAAAAATATGGGTCAAGAGTCGTCTTAAATTACCATCCTGTGTGGGAAATCCGATATTAAATAGAAACAGTTGTGGGCTAATTTCATCATGAATAGATTTTACTAATTTAAACATCTGTGATTTTAAATTGTTGAGTCTAGAGCATTCCCACCAGATATGGTATATAGTCCCATCTTCTAATCCGCATCTCCAACATACCTTAGTATGGGTAGATGCGATTTTATGAAGTCTAACCTGGACTAGATACCATCTGTATATTAATTTAAAGTGGGTTTCCACTAGCGATACATTGTGGAAAGATTTTTTAATAGAGGAGAAACAAAATAGAGAGAGTGTGTCAGACTGCCAAGTTAGAGTGGGGGATAACCCCTGCTGAATAAAGTTTCAAAAAGGAGGAAAGAGTACAAGTATACCTGGATAATGCACTCACAGTGGTAATGGTGCACCTGCAGGCTACTCGTAACCCAAAAGCAGCAGTCCTTATATTAAAAATTAACTTTTAATGATCAATTTAAAATCGAAATAAATAATGTATCAAAATAGAACTAAATAGGGACAGAAATCCCATGCAGAATTAGCCAGGAAATGAATAAACTAGGATAGAGTAGAAACAATGGCCACATTAAAATAGTGGCATAATAGTAGAGCACAGGAGGGAAAGGGTTAATGAGGAAAATCTGTACTCCAAAGTGAACCCCAAAGGTTCCCTTAACTTGCTTCTAAGTTCGGAGTCTTACTCTATCGAACTAATAAACTAGTCACTGTAATGCTGCAGAGATTCTAATCCTAGAATACACTTGCTGCTCTAAGAGATTGCTGTCCTGATTAAAAGCAAAATACGGTCTTTCGAGGAGGGTGAGTAAGTGTATATTATTAAATCAAATACGGAGTGTCCTCCCTTGCTGTCAAAGCCCCCCTCCCCTCTGTGAGTGCATTACCACTGTGAGTGCATTATCCAGGTATACTTGTACTCTTTCCTCCTTTTTGAAAATTGTGGATAGATTGTTTTACTAATTGAGTAGCTCTAGTCAATTCTATAAAAGGTATAGATTTACCAATATCCGATTCCCATTTGTTAAAATAAGGAATTCGGGGATCCTCTTCCAATAAATTTAATAATCTAGAAATTCTAGCGATACTCCTTTTTTCTGACTATCGGCGATTTGAAAAGTTATATGATGTTCTTTAAGTATTAGTTTGGACATTAAGAAGTTCTTTAACCTTAGATATTTAAATATATCACTAACAGGTAGATTATATTTTAATTGTAATTGATTAAATGTAACCAATTTATGTCCTTCACACAGGTCTGAAATCTTACTTATCCCTAGTTGGAGCCAAGACTTAATATCTAAATCTATCAATATATAACGTAGTACTTCTATTGGGGTATCATAAAATATTTTACCTTTCAAGTTTAATTTCTTCATAAGTATTTTTGAAGTTGTGACCATATCATTTAAAATATTATTAGAAAAAAGATTTTTCTCCAATTCAACTAAATTTAACCCCTTAAGGACACATGACATGTGTGACATGTCATGATTCCCTTTTATTCCAGAATCTTGGTCCTTAAGGGGTTAAAAGTCCTATCCATACAAGAATGGACAATTTGTACCTGGGACTGTTTTCTTGTTCTATACTGAACCATGGTGAAGTATTTTGGTCTAGATTCATCCACAATAGCAGCTGGAATGCTTTACAAGCCTCATGAACCCTAAACACATCCGGGAAGGCTATACCCCCTTTCGAGTAACTCCTATGTAATACTTCAAATGCGATCCTAGGGGGTTTATTAGCCCATATATAGTTGGAAAATAAACTTTGAAACCGGTTAAGCGTCTCTATCGTAATTCTGAATGGAATTGCCCTGAAGATATATAAAAGTTTCGGTATCAAAAATGCTTTAACCATATTTATTCTACCAATCCAGGAGGGTTCCAATCGCTTCCATTTTATCATTTGATGTTGCAAATTTCTAAATAAGTTATCATAATTCGATTGTATCACTCTTGTAATGTCAAGGGAAATCTTGATCCCCAGGTAATCAATCTCTTCCTTAGTCAAGACCAAATGAAACTGTTTAGATATTATATATTTTTGGGCCTCACTTAACATAAAAGATAAAATTTGAGATTTTTTCATATTGATTTTATAATTAGAAAAATTACTATATGTAGCTATGTTTCCCAACAAATGTGGATCAACTAAGGTAAGAATAATATCATCTGCGAACAGGGTTACTTTCACGTCCCTATCTCGCATTTCCACTCCTTTTATATTAGTGTTTTGCCTAATCAGGGTGGCCAGAGATTCAATTGACAATATGTATAATAGGGGAGCCAGAGGGCAACCCTGCCTAGTACCATTATTAATTTCAAAAGTTTCTGAATCAAAAAAAGGATTGCTATTTTTTGCTGAGGAGTTCTTGTATAATGACATACATGAGTCTTACACCTAAATTGGCCCACTATGCCGAATTGGCCCATGACAGAGTCAAGGAATCTCCAATTGACCCTTTCAAAGGCCTTCTTGGCATCGAGGGCCATAACCGTATTTGTATTTATTTCAATATGTATGTATATGTCTGTGTCTGTCTGTTTATATATGTATGTATATCAGTTTCTGTGTGTGTGTGTGTGTGTGTGTATTTATGTCCTTATGCGTGTGTGGGCAGTGTGCATAGAAATTTGTTCATATTGTTTATTGTCCGGCCCCCAACAGTGTCTGAGGGACTGTGAACTGGCCCCCTGTTTAAAAAGTTTGCGGACCTCTGTCATTATGTATGTATGTCATTATGAATGTATGTCTGTATGCATGCATGTATGTCAGTATGTCCTATGAATGTATGTCTGCATGTCAGTATGAATGTATGTCTGCATGTAATTATGAACATTTGTCTGTGTGTATGTGTGTATGGATGTCAGTATGCATGTATGTCAGTATGTATGAATGTATGTATTGTGACGAGACCAATGTCTTGGAGGAGCCTGGTTGCCCGCCTGCTGCCTTTGGATTATGGACCAGCAGTTAAACAGTTAATTTTACTGTGCAGAAAAAGTTATTAATTCATTTCTGCACAGCCGTTCGGTAGATTCTATCTACCGAACAAACAGCCCTTTCTTAGCCTCCCCAGAGCCGTGGGGAGCCGGCAGGCACCGCTACTTGGCCACCCAGAAGCTGGCATGTGCCCTCCATTTGCCTCCCTGAAGCTGCGGTTAATCGCAGCTTAATTGATTGTTACTGGGTGGCCGCGGTTACACTTAGCGGCCGCTAGGTGGCGGTGTTATGGAACTCCCCGGACGGCCAGCGGTGCTCAGCCGAGAATCAGTGCACTAAAAGCGGACACTTTTACGTGCAGGCACCGCTGAGCCTCCAGCCCCCTGGTTCTTATTCGTGCATATTTAACCGAATACATGTTAATTCGGTAGTTTGTATATGTGAATGTTAACCCAGATAGCACAGCCATGGAGCCAATTCATGTAATTAAAGACTTTGGCTCCATGGCAATTGAACTGTGTGAATAGGATCTGAGCGCTATTCGGTAGTTTTGTGCGCTCAGATCCCAGCTATCTGGGGATATGTGACATGTCTGTGTTTTATGTATAAAATGTGTCTTTATGTATTTTAAAGTAATATTGTATCTTGTGTTCACCACGTGCATAATCTCAATTATCTCCAGGGCAGAGGGGAGGAAGCCAGGATGCATTGTGGGAAAGTATTGTGACTGTATGTCCTAAAATGTTACTTGTCTGTCTTTTGTCACAGTCTTCCATCTGGTCCCCTAGGGGAGTGTCCACCAGGTGGGAGACCTGCATAAATACAGGGGCAGGTAGCCCTCAATAAACAGACCACTGCTTGACCCTCAAGACGGAGCCTTGTCTCGTTCTTGGGGGGATTCACTGTATGCTGATAGAGACTGATTGCCAGGAGTGTAAGCCGCTTGGGAGCTTTTCCTGTTCGTCTGCTAGCAGCTATTCGTGAGGTACCAGTTCGGGAGTTTGGTGCATTCACTTTTATCCAATTCGTGAGTTTTGGTGATTCTACAGAAGCTGTGCCTGTCTTTGAAAAGGGGATTATCGCCTAAACGATTTTAACCCCTTGTCTGCTGAAACGGTCCATTACATGTATGTCTGTATATATGCATGTATGCCAGTATGAATGTATGTCTGTGTATGTATGTATGTGTGTATGTATGTCAGTGTCTGCATGTCTGTCTGTATGAATGGATGTCTGTCAGTATGTCCGTATGTACAGTAACAAGAAAAAGTATGTGAACCCTTTGGAATGATATGGATTTCTGCACAAATTGGTCATAAAATGTGATCTGATCATTATCTAAGTCACAACAATAGACAATCACAGTCTGCTTAAACTAATAACACACAAAGAATGAAATGTTGCCATGTTTTTATTGAACACACCATGTAAACATTCACAGTGCTGGTGGAAAAAGTATGTGAACCCCTAGACTAATGACATCTCCAAGAGCTAATTGGAGTGAGATGTCAGCCAGCTGGAGTCCAATCAATGAGATGAGATTGGAGGTGTTGGTTACAGCTGCCCTGCCCTATAAAAAAAAACACACCCCGGTTCTGGGTTTGCTTTTCACAAGAAGCATTGCCTAATGTGAATGATGCCTCGCACAAAAGAGCTCTCAGAAGACCTACGATTAAGAATTGTTGACTTGCATAAAGCTGGAAAGGGTTATAAAAGTATCTCCAAAAGCCTTGCTGTTCATCAGTCCACGGTAAGACAAATTGTCTATAAATGGAGAAAGTTCAGCACTGCTGCTACTCTCCCTAGGAGTGGCCGTCCTGTAAAGATGACTGCAAGAGCACAGCGCAGACTGCTCAATGAGGTGAAGAAGAATCCTAGAGTGTCAGCTAAAGACTTACAAAAGTCACTGGCAAATGCTAACATCCCTGTTAGCGAATCTACAATATGTAAAACACTAAACAAGAATGGATTTCATGGGAGGATACCACAGAGGAAGCCACTGCTGTCCAAACAAAACATTGCTGCACGTTTACAGTTTGTAAAAGAGCACCTGGATGTTCCACAGCAGTATTGGCAAAATATTCTGTGGACAGATGAAACCAAAGTTGAGTTGTTTGGAAGAAACACACAACACTATGTGTGGCGAAAAAGAGGCACAGCACACCAACATCAAAACCTCATCCCAACTGTGAAGTATGGTGGTGGGGGCATCATGGTTTGGGGCTGCTTTGCTGCATCAGGGCCTGGACGGATTGCTATCATCAAAGGAAAAATGAATTCCCAAGTTTATCAAGACATTTTGCAGGAGAACTTAAGGCCATCTGTCTACCAGCTGAAGCTCACCAGAAGATGGGTGTTGCAACAGGACAATGACCCAAAGCATAGAAGTAAATCAACAACAGAATGAAGATACGCCTTCTGAAGTGGCCCCGTCAGAGTCCTGACCTCAACCCGATTGAGATGCTGTGGCATGACCTCAAGAATATTGCTGAACTGAAACAGTTCTGTAAAGAGGAATGGTCAAGAATTACTCCTGACCGTTGTGCACGTCTGATCTGCAACTACAGGAAACGTTTGGTTGAAGTTATTGCTGCCAAAGGAGGTTCAACCAGTTATTAAATCCAAGTGTTCACATACTTTTTCCACCTGCACTGTGAATGTTTACATGGTGTGTTCAAATAAAAACATGGCAACATTTCATTCTTTGTGTGTTATTAGTTTAAGCAGTCTCTGATCGTCTATTGTTGTGACTTAGATGATGATCAGATCACATTTTATGACCAATTTGTGCAGAAATCCATATCATTCCAAAGGGCTCACATACTTTTTCTTGCAACTGTATGTATATATATATATATATGCCAGTATGAATGAATGTATGTATGCTACCATCACCTCTACCTCACAGGCTCACTGCCTGGGTGTTCTTTTTGACTCCAACCTCTCCTTCACCCCTAATATCCAATCAATCACCAAATCCTGTCACTTCCATCTCAAAAACATTATGCCCATTCGCCCCTATTTAACCCCAGATGTGGCTACGGTGCTGGTCCATGCTCTTGTTCTCTCTCGCCTTGACTTCTGCAATACCCTTCTCAGTGGTCTTACATGTTCCCAGATTGCACCGCTGCAATCTATAATGAATGCAGTGGTGAGGCATATTTTCCTGTCCGCTCACTCCCACGCCTCCCCGCTCTGTCAGTCCCTGCACTGGCTTCCAGTTAAATATAGGGCTCAATTTAAAATTCGGGTGCTTGCTTACAAGTCCCTACATAATGTTGCTCCAACCTACCTATCCTCCCTAATACACAGGCCCCAGGAGGCCCAGACCTTGAGCTGAGTTAGGGGCCCCAAAATTTCTGGTGACGGCCCTGTGCATCGCAAATATGGTTTGTTCAATCATCAGGACGTTTTGCTACCCCTAGTATTGCTGCAGACACACATTTTGCCAGGGACATAGTTCTGGCTGATTCTCACAAAATCCCTGTCCTTGAAGAAGTAGACAGAGGGGGTTAGAAATGTTGGAATGGCATGAGGGCTTTTATGAAATTAGTAATGTTTCAACTTGTACATTCGGATCTAAACAAATTACAATTCAACTGTTCAGATAAATTCTGTATCTCCCAAGCGTCAAGCCGAATGTATAACTGAGCAAATGACTCAGATATGGACAATATTCAGCCAAACTGAACCGTCACATGAGCGAACATCAGATGTCCCAACCAAAATGGCAATTTCAGGAAAAATGATTCGACCAAACTGAACTTTCCTGCTATGCACAGTTCTGATATATAATTGTCTTGAGAAAGAAGGGATAACACTATGCCGTATTACAACATTTTACAACTGTGTCAGCCACATCCATACAAACCAACTGTACACAAATTCCATCCTTTGTCTGTGTAGTAATACTTGTGATGTTGAGCATCAATATCTATTTCTCCTAATCTACAGTTGTTAGTTCTCTATGGTAGAAGTTGGTTGGATAAAGTTATCTCACTGAAACATGGCCTTAGTCGTTCTGATAAGACTCAACTAGGCATTATTGTTTAGATCAGCAATTACTTTAACGTATATGAAGAGATAACCCTTTTCCTGCTAGAACAAATATGGCACTTCAACATGCCTTCACAGTATCTGTTCATGATACACACTTTATATTTCGTTTGATAGTTTTCCCTTTTTACTTAGATAGTTTTCTCCTTTCTGTAAGAATTGCAAAGACTTGAAAGCTGAATTAATAAGTTATTACTGAACTGTACGAATATTAAACTGTAAAATAGGGACTCATATATATATTTTAATTGAAGGTAGAAGAAATAATAATAGCTTTAATTATCACCACATGAAGTGTGATATACCACTGAATGTTCATAGTGGGTTTATATACACAAATATCCCATATCATGATACATTAGAATCCTGTCTAGAACTATTAATTACTTTTCAGCCATTATCAGTGAGTGTTATTTAGCAGTTACAGCAGTAAATTATATTTACCATCGAGATTTTTACACAACTGAATAGCTTTGTAACTGTTATAGTAACTATTCGTTGTGCTATTATTATTTTTTTTTTACATCTAAATTTTTCCTCTTTTTTTTTTTTGTTAAAGAGCACTATAGCATTAGGAATATAAATGTGTATCCCTAATTCTATAGTACCTTAATCACTGTTGGTCCCCACTGCAAGGGTTAAAAATATATATATTTCACTTACCTTTTCTCCCTGCAGTGCTGGTCTCCTTGGGGAAGCCCGGCCTCTTTGGATGACATCATTGAGATTGATGATCTCAGCCAATCCAATGCTTTCCCATAGGAAAGCATTGGGAGGCTCGTGCACATGAGATGAAGTGGTCTTAGGCTATAGAGTAAATTTAACCCATGTGGTGCTATACACAGGGCACACGGGCACTGTTGAGGGAATCCCTGAGTGAGCACATGCCCACTATGGCATTTCCATGTGGAGATGAAATCACCCACAAGGAGTGCATTTTTACTTACTTCTGCTGCCTAATATTCAGTGTTTACTGGGGTGACAAACAAGGAATTTTTAGAGAAGTAACAGTTCCACTTTAACCTCTTGGCAGGCCCAGACTGGCCCACCGGGATACCGGTTGAACAGAATGTAGCGTGGCCGAGCAGGCAGAACCTTGCGCTTGCGTTCCCCTACCTAGTCTGACAGGAAGTGCTCACAGAGAGCACATGACTGCTTCCTGTCAGACCAGGTATAGTGAGCAGGAGCTCCTCCATCCACCACGTTCTGCCTGCTCGGCCATGCTACAGCAAGTTACAGTAAGATCTAGGGGGGAGGGAAACTAATGGGACACAGGGAGAGCTGGGGGAGGGGGAACAAATGGGACACAGGGAGAGCTGGGGGGGGTGACTAATGGGACACAGGGAGAGCTGGAGGGGGCTAATGGGACACATGGAAGAACTGGGGGTGGGGATTAATGAGACACAAGGAAAGCTGGGGGGGAACTAATGGGACACAGGGAGAGCTGGGGGGACTAATGGGAGAAAGGGAGAGCTGGGGTGGGGGAAACAAAGGGGACACAGGGAGAGCTGGGGGGACTAATGGGACATATGGAGGGTTGGGAGGGGGATATAAGAACACATGGAGGGCTGGGAGGGGGCTATAGAAATACATGGAGGGCTGGGAAGGGGGTGTAGGGACACATGGAGGGCTGGGGGTATAGGAACACATGGAGGGCTGGGGGGAACTAATGGGACACATGAAGGGCTGGGAGGAAGGCTAATAGGAAACCTAGAAGGCTGAGGGGCTAATGGGACACACGGGGTGCTACTGAGACACATGGGAGGGCTAATGAGACACATACAGGGCTGGGAGGGGGTATAGGGACTCATGGAGGGCTGGGAGGGGGCATAGGAGCACATGGTGGGCTGGGAGTGTGCTATAGGAACACATGAAGGGTCGAAGGGAGGGCTAGTGGGACACATGGAAGGCTGGGGGCTATATGGATGGAGGGAGGGCTAATAGAACACATGAAATGCTGGGGGCTAACGGGACACATGTGGGGGCTACTGAGACACATGGAAGACTGGAGAGGGTGGAATGAGACACATGGAGGGCTGTGGGGTAATGAGACACATGGAGGGGCTAGAGAGTAAAAAGACACATGGAAGTGTGTGGGGAGAAAGAGACAGAGGGGTTTGGAAAGGGGAACAGGAGACACACACAGAGGAGCTGAGGAAGACAAACAAGAGAAACACAGAGGGGCTGGGAGAGTGACGTCGTATTAAAGGGACACTATAGTCACCAGAACTACTACAGTTTAATGTAGTGGTTCTCGTGTCTGTAGCCTGTCCCTGTAGGCTGAGCACTGTAAATGCACTCAGACAGCCACTAGAGATGCTTCATAGTCCAGTGCTGCACACTCTGCATGGAGGCGCTGATTGCTCCCCATAGAGATGCATTGATGCAATGCATCTTTATGAGGATATGCTGATTGGTGTGGTGAAGCACAGCATTTTGCCACACATGCGCAATAGCCCCCCAATGCTTTCCTATGGGAATTGAATTGGCATTGACTGAAATTTATAAGCCAAAGTGAAGAGTACACTCGTATTACTTAAAAAACCAAGATAACATATTTTTTTACTGCTGTGCAATAGCATACATTCACAATTTCAGTCCAAATGACCAAACGTTTCTTTATATATCAAGAAAATTGACTAAAACATTGATTATATGCAAATGCACATCTGCTTACAATAAATCCGCTCTTTTGTTTATTTTGAAGCCCTTTAAGTGCTTTCTTCCACGTTTGAGTGATAGTTTTCAGTTTAAAGGGTTGTTTCCTGCTTCCATATCTGCACACTATGCTGGCGCAATGCATTATGGGGCTGGTATAGAATTTTTTTTTCAGATTTTACCGGACCTCCTAGATCCTCATACATGAGTGTAAGGAACCTTGGTTGAGTCCTCCAGAAAGGAGATATGAGGATCAAGGAGGTCCGGTAACATCTGAGATGTTGTAGAGTCTGAGCAATGAGAGAACAGGGGGAAAAGGTGTAATGGCGAGTATTTGGCCACGGGTGAAGAAGAGCATCTGCTACTAGAGCTGGCCTCCAGCTGAAGAACTTTGGTAGTTGGGAGTTCAAACATGATGTGAACAGGTCGATATCTAAGGGGCCCCAAAATGACTGTAAACAACTGAAGATGGAAGGATTCAGTCGCCAATCGCTGGTATCTCGTAGATGTCTGGAATTCCAATCCGCCACTACGTGGACATCCCCGGAATGTCCTCCGTCTGTCCTGAAATATTGCGATCCAGGCAGAATTGCCAGAATTCCTTCGCTAGATCCGCTAAGACTGTTGACTTTGTGTCCCCGTGATGGTTGATGTAATGAACCGCTGACACATTGTCCATTTGTAACAGGATGAAGCAGTTGGTCGATACACCGAAGAGGCTCCATAGAGCAAACGAGTCTGCTAGCAGTTCGAGGCAATTGATATGTAGTCCCTGTACCTCCAGGGATCATTTTCCCCAGGTGAAGGTAGGCCCGCAGCGCGCACTCCTGCCGAGGGTACTTGCATCTGATTCCACTACGAAGTCTGGAGCGGTTCCGAAGATCGCTCGCCTGTTCCATGCCTCCATGTGTTGTAGCCACCACATGAGTTCTTCTTTGGCTGTGCAGTCGATAGGAACAGAGTCTGAATAAGAGTGACCCAAGTGAAGGTATTTGGCCTTCAGATGTTGAAGTGATCTGTAGTGCAGCGGGTTGGGAAATATGACTTGGGTCGATGCTGAGAGAAGGCCGATAATCCTGGCCAGCTGCCTCAGGGTAAGAATAGGATGTGTTCCTTTTTGATGGACATGACTTTGGATGTTGGTAGTAGGAGTGCTCCACCCACCGAATCTATGGTGAATACTAGAAATTCTATAGATCGAGAGGGTTCGAGGACCGACTTTTCCCAATTGATTAGAAAGCCTAGGTTGCCCAGCAGCATCCTCAACCAAGACAGGTGTTCGCAGAGCAGGTTCCTGTGCCATGATGAGGATATCGTCCAAGTCTATTATGAGTCGAACTCCTCTGCTGCGTAGAAGGGCAACCACTGGTTTCATGAGCTTTGTGAAGCACCAAGGTGCCAAAGAGAGACCGAACGGAACGCATTTGAATCGCCATTTGGTCTCCTCCCACTGGAATTGTAGGAATTGTTGGCAATCTTCATCCATTGGAACGGTGAGGTATGCGTCCTTCAGGTTGAGTTTGACCATCCAGTCCCCTGAAAGCAGAAGGTCCTGAAGCGAGTGTATACCTTCCATCTTGAAATGGTGGTATGTGACAAAAGCGTTTAGGGGTTGTAAGTTGATGACCGGTCGAATGCCTCCACCTTTCTTGAGGACCAGGAAGAGTTTGCTTAGGAAACCTGGAGTGCGAGAGTGCATTGCTGAGATTGCACCCTTAGAGGCTAAGGACTGTATATCATTTGTCACAAGATACTGATCATGTGTGGAGAACACAATGCGGTTGGGGAAATGCGTTTGAACAGTGTGGTGGACCCAAGCATCTGAAGTGAGCCTGCGCCAGGCATGGACAAAATGACACAGTCTGCCCCCCACCATTGTTATTGAAGACAGGTGGTATGGAATTAAACTTACCATAAGGCTGTCATAGGGAGAAGCTCTGGGTCCATGAGACTGCCAAGGCCTGCCTCTAACTGGGAAGAATGGTGAGGTGGACTTGGACTTAGGCACTGGAAACCTGGAGTGGATGGAGCCTCGAGAAAGTCCAGTATAAAACCCCGGGATGAATGGCCGGGCAGACGGCCGCGATATCTGCTGGCCCCGCTAAAAACTCTCTGGGTGAACACTCGTTTCATGTTGGCTTGCGCCTTATCAAGTGCTGTAAAGGTTCCTACATATGTGCCCAACTTTTTCACAAAGTGAAAAGTGTGGCCTTTTGCCTGTGGCCCAGGTTTGGCGATAGCTAGGCTTACCAGCTTAGGTTCTATTTTTATTAAAATTGCCTTGCGTCTTTCAGTGGCTAATGATAGCTGGATCCAACCCCTGATGGCTAACAAATCTGCAGATGTACCACCTGCCAATGCTGTTTCAACCATGTCGAATATTTTTGCACGTGGACCAGGGACATCTAGGATTTTATCCTGGCAGTTTCGCAAGGAAAAATCTAAACCTTTCTTGGCCTTCCAACCTGATTGGCCCAAAAACTGGACGATTTTTGGGTCCACATCAGGGGTAATGCATGCCATATCAAGAATTGTGCGGTGCGGAGCTTGTTCAGTGCCACCTTGTCAAGCGGTTTCTAATACGAGCGGCAATGTATTTTGCCACGTGATCTAGGGTGTACCACTCTGAGGATCTCAGATGCTGCAAGGTATCTGGGTCAAAGAGCAGTTCGCCCTGAGGGTCAAGAAGGCTGGAGCCATCTACTCAGTCCTTAGGGTCATCTCAAGGTATGGGCAAGGAGCCGTGCTTAGGAAAATAAACGCTGGAATCATAAGAGTCCTCCTTATTGGACTCGCTCAGTGCCTTCTCTTGTTCTGACACAGTTTCGGATGACTCGATTAGGGCTTTTGCCGTCTTCCAATTCCTCACCGATTTTGCTCGGTTGGGGGCTCTTAGTTGTGGTGCAAACACATCCTCTGTGACATGACACACCCTCTCTGTCTGTAAATTTTTGGAGACATCCTTGTCCAAATGGCGAGATTCTTTGGAGGATTTACGCCGAATGGGAGGCACCAGCTTACTCTCTGGGGGGTTAGAAATGAGTGTAGATGGTCATTGGGTTGACATCAGTGCATGAGTGATAGAGTGGGACAGATTATCTGACATGGCCCCCTAGCGGCAAAGACGTCTTGCGTCACAGACTTAGCTATTGTAGCATCTAGGAGTGAATGAAACTCCTCAGAGTTAATTTGCTCCTGTGACGATTTATCTAATGTGAGTGGCCTAGACACCATTAGCGGAAGCTTCCACCTCTTTACCTGACTGCATGGCACAGTAATTACTTCCCACAAGTGTGACAGAAAAAATAGTCTATAGGTCAGGAACTATAAAGATCACAGAATAGGGAGATCCTACACAGTAACAGAACTGGTGTAGTGGAAAGTGTAAGTATAACAGGCACAGATTTATGCAATAAAATTAAGGAACTGTGTAAAACAAAGCAAGCTCACTGTGTGTTCCCTCAGGAATGAACTCCTGGGGAGCAGCAGTAAGCTGCCCAACAACCCAGCCGTCCAATCGGCTTAATCCCGCCCCCAAACAAGCTGTATTGGTGTGCAATAAAAAGCGATGCAAAACCGCCAACCCCAAGATGGGCGGCGACGCACCGACTACATCTTAAGCCACGAGCCGTCTGGACCACGGGCATAAACGGTACACGGTATAATGAAAGGAGCCTCAGACCAGAGGCTGCAATAAAGCAACAAGAATGGATGGAAAATAAACAAACCGACCAGATAACTGAGGGAAGTAGGGGTGGTGGGGGGTGAGAGAGGGAGGTTTCAGGGAGGGAGAAAGGAAAGGAGCAGCAATGCTCCTATAAAGAGAAATTAAATGGGGGGAAAAACAGTGAAAAGAAGGCAGTAATATACTAGAAATAAATGCAGTAATTGGAAGTTGCCCAAATTAAAACATGAAAAATTGTACTTAGCTGAGAAGGCAGCAGGAAAGAAAGAGGAGTGGCTTAACGTCACATGGGGAATTATTGTTACATTCTCACTGGATAACATGTTATATGTGGTTAACCCTTTAGGGTACATGCTGTTTTGTTTTTTCTTTGAATATCTACAATATCCTTTCTTTGCTGCTGAGGAATTAAGAAAAAGATTAAGCATAATGTGCGCCTATGTGTCCTTTTATAATTATAAGGTAAATTCCTCAAAATTAAAATCATGTTCAGGCTATACACAGGCCAGCTCAGCTGTGAATGCTCTAGGGTACCACCTGAAAATATTCCTTTTTTTAGAGCTGGGACGCTCTAGAACGCATCCAGGGATATTCCGTAAACACTGGGTTTTGTCCGGTTAGACAATATCTGGTGAAAATGACCATCTTTAACCCCAATGGCAATGCTCATACTCATTAAAGTCAATCGGGATTCAGTGAGCTCGAGCAAATCTGCAACAATCGCTGGATGCATTCGGTGTCAGAATTAAAACCAGTGGCCTCCATCTAAATCTTATACAAAGATTCACAAAACACCGAAAAAAGACTAGATCCTTTTCGCAGGTTGCATGGTCGCAAGTATACGATAAAAATAGGCAAATAGTTAAATAACCCTTGGTAATGCGAGGGTTGTTTAGTGATTATCCGGTTGAAAGTTCATTCTATTGTTAACAATTCAGCAAAGTCCCAGTTTATATTAACAATTTAATTTAAAACCACAGGTGCAAGCTGTAGTGGTAATGTTGTTTAGAGTTTCCCCTTTCAGGTTAAAGTATTTTCAAAGAAAAAATGCAATTTAAGTCTGTCCTGACTTTAGCATTTAAAGTGTATCATAATTAATTTTATTTGCTTTATTTGCTTTTTTATAATTGCTGGAAATCTATACATTTTGAGCTTCTATTTTTATTTTTTATTGTACTTACATGTCCATATATTTAGTTTCTTGTAAAATATTTTTAACCCAATACAACCATAAGTGGCAACTATTGGAATCTGTCAAATACATTATCATCTAGAATTGTGCTAAATAAAACATAATAGAACTGCCACCAAGGAAATAAGATTCCTTTGTACTTTTACTGGTCACTAACACTGTAACCAACATATAAGAACACACTTATCACACTTATCACACACTGTGTGTGTGTGTGTGTGTGTGAGTGTGTGTGAGTGTGCGTGTGTGTGTGTGTGTCTCTGATTGTGTATCTACCTCCGTGTTTAGCATGTGTGGGGCAAAATGACAGAATATGGGGGCTCTGTGATACTAGGTAATTACTTCAGGGGATTTCAAGTCGATAAAGAGGAGTACAGGAAAAATGCAATATTAATAACTGTTATTTATGTAACACTGAATTTATTTTTTTCCCTGTTCATAAAGAATTATCAACAAATATCCTATTCTTGTATACTGACATGAAAAAAATATTTGTCAATAAGAATGGACAAATGGATAATTATTTTGTTTGCAAATCCATTTGTCGTGAAGGGGTTAATATGCTAGTTCTGTTACAATGGACCAGTGAAAGATGATCCTACCATGAAACGTTCCAAGCCCATTCAAATGTGTCCCCACTGAGAATGTGTGCACACATAGAATACAACTGCTCGGTGCACATTTCAGTATTTTAGAATATATGAGAGCACTGCTGCTGAGAATGGAGAATAAAATAGATATCAACCGACAGCATGTCAGAAATTCCGTCAATATGTTTGTACATTTACATGCAAAGTAATCATCTAAAAGACTGCTGCGCGACTGCGGGGTCAGACGGCCTTGCTTCATCACATGTGGAATGAATGTGATGAATAATAATGTTATGTTAAATGATTTTTAAAAACTACATCGGCTCCCATACAACTTGCAACATGAATTTTAACTCGTACGTTCTAATCCTTTACAAGTCTACTTGTTCTAAATTCCATTAGAGGGAAAAGTTCTGAGAAAAAGGGATTGCATATTGAATTGATTTCAAATGGTTTGCTTATCCCTCGTGACTATAATTTAAATGAAAATATAATTTATCTTAGAGCCTTAAAGGGATAATCTAGACATTAAGGAGAACATTCACTTAACCTAGATTTGTTGCGAATTAGCAAGGGGACTGCAAATTTTGGGGTAGAAGAGTGAAACAGAATGTTTTCATTTGGAGACATTGGCTTAAACATTGCAGTTGCTTGTCAGTTCTTCACTATTTAAATGTTAAGCTAACAAAATAATTACTTTTAGGTTTATTCACTAACGTGAGAATTCAAGGTGAATTCTAAGTGAATATCAAATTTGCAGAGTCAGCTACGCTTCCAGTTCAACTATTACATTTGTAACTCACTTTGAATTTCTACGTTAGTGAATAACCCTGTTTGGATTTAGCAACATCTCCTGAGTACACAAATATCCACAATTTAGGGTAAACTGAAATACCTATAAATTTCTAAATATTCAAAAGTTAATTCCACCATTGGGGGCAAAATAGCAGCTGAGGACATATAACCTAGAAATAAAATAACCTTGGCTGTTTTACATGTTTATTAAAACAATAATATATATATTATCAACTAAACTAATTGTCATATTTGTACCTGATGAAGTCATAATATGAAATGTGTAGGGCTTTTTTGATTGTATATTATTATTTTATTTGACTAGTGTTTGTATTTTACCTATTTTACCTGCTTTTTACCGCCTGGGATTCTCATTTGCATGAAGATCCAGTGAATGTGGTGATATACCTTAAATCCTTCTTATATTGGTGTCTATGGTATTATTTTATGAAGACTACGAGGAGTCTTTTTATATCGACATTGTAATTTTCTACCTTTTATTTTTGTCATGGGTGCTTGCTGTCACTAAGTGCACTAGTGTGTACTTTTTAATTTAGAATCTATGTATTTAAAATGCATTTGATATATTCTACAAATCTGTATAATTTAACCTAAAGTTTTTGGTATTTTGGTCTTCTTTTGTCAGACGTCTAAGAGAAAGTGATAAATTGCCCGATAACAAAAAAAAAAGCCTTATCAGGACAGCCTGTGATATTTTTCTTTTGAATTGACAGTGCAGATAATATTCCAAGAGCTATTGTGATAACCTATATTGTATTTACCTGATAAATTGTCATTTGCCTCACCATTAATAAAATCATTGCATTGTGTAGCCATGGAATTCAAAGCCTTGAAACGTGCAAAGTGCTATTGAAAAACTAAAAAAGATAAAGTATAAAAGTCAAAATAGTTTTTTAGGAAAATGCAAGCAGATTCAAGACTGTGATATGTCATATCTACCTTGCATTTTAATCAAAGATGCATACCTTTTGGGAGAGAGCAAGGGCTACATGAAAATAATAAAAAAAGCTATGATTCAGTGGTTTTGCTTAAAAAATAGAAGGTTATGCTTCAATCAAATTAGATAACTTCCACTATATTAAAAGGGCACTACATCTGAAGCTGAGCCATTCTTTTTTTTTTTTTTTAAGTCATAGAAACATAGAAACATAGAATGTGACGGCAGATAAGAACCATTCGGCCCATCTAGTCTGCCCAGTTTTCTAAATACTTTCATTAGTCCCTGGCCTTATCTTATAGTTAGGATAGCCTTATGCCTATCCCACGCATGCTTAAACTCCTTTACTGTGTTAACCTCTACCACTTCAGCTGGAAGGCTATTCCATGCATCCACTACCCTCTCAGTAAAGTAATACTTCCTGATATTATTTTTAAACCTTTGTCCCTCTAATTTAAGACTATGTCCTCTTGTTGTGGAAGTTTTTCTTCTTTTAAATATAGTCTCCTCCTTTACTGTGTTGATTCCCTTTATGTATTTAAATGTTTCTATCATATCCCCCTGTCTCGTCTTTCCTCCAAGCTATACATGTTAAGATCCTTTAACCTTTCCTGGTAAGTTTTATCCTGCAATCCATGAACCAGTTTAGTAGCCCTTCTTTGAACTCTCTCTAAGGTATCAATATCCTTCGGAAGATAGGGTCTCCAGCAGGGCCGCCATCAGGGCATGACAACCATAACAGTTGTCATGGGCCCGGCGGTCCTGGGGGGCCCCGAGCCCCACATACTGCTACAGTAAGTAATGGCTGAGCTGGGGAGTTAAACAATCTCCCCAGCCAGCCTGCACTCAGCAAGGGGCCCGCACAGCCGTCCGCGGGCCCCTGCTGCTAAAAATGTTCTCCCTCCGTGCAGGGCATACTGAGGGGCAGCTAAGGGGCCTCCCAAAGACCCCACTAGGCTGCCCCTCAGTTTGCCTGTCTCCAAACACAGCCTCACTGAGCTGCCTGTAACACTGCTCAGGGCAGCTCCGTGAGGCTTGTTTTGCAGGAAGTGACATCACCAGTCACAGTGAGCTATGCGGAGCTGCCCTGAGCAGACTTACAAGAGGACCACCAGAGAGGTAAGGTTTGGGAGGGTTTTGGGAGCCACTACCCCCCCTTGCTCCCACTGCATCCCCTACCCCCCTGCTCCCACTGCATCCCCTACTCCTCCCTTGCTTCCACTGCATCCCCTACCCCCCTTGCTCCCACTGCACCCCCTACCCCCCCTTGCTCCCACTGCATCACCTCCCCCCCCTTGCTCCCACTGCATCACCTCCCCCCCTTGCTCCCACTGCATCACCTCCCCCCCTTGCTCCCACTGCATCACCTCCCCCCCCTTGCTGCCACTGCATCACCTCCCCCCCTTGCTCCCACTGCATCCCCTACCCCCCTTGCTCCCACTGCATCCCCTACCCCCCTGCTCCCACTGCATCCCCTACCCCCCTGCTCCCACTGCATCCCCTACCCCCTGCTCCCACTGCATCCCCTACCCCCCTGCTCCCACTGCATCCCCTACCCCCTGCTCCCACTGCATCCCCTACCCCCCTGCTCCCACTGCATCCCCTACCCCCCTGCTCCCACTGCATCCCCCTACCCCCCTGCTCCCACTGCATCTCCTACCCCCTGCTCCCACTGCATCCCCTAGCCCTCTGCTCCCACTGCATCCCCTAGCCCCCTGCTCCCACTGCATCCCCTACCCCCTGCTCCCACTGCATCCCCTACCCCCTGCTCCCACTGCATCCCCCTACCCCCCTGCTCCCACTGCATCCCCCTACCCCCCTGCTCCCACTGCATCCCCCTACCCCCCTGCTCCCACTGCATCCCCCTACCCCCCTGCTCCCACTGCATCCCCTACCCCCTGCTCCCACTGCATCCCCCTACCCCCCTGCTCCCACTGCATCCCCCTACCCCCCTGCTCCCACTGCATCCCCTACCCCCTGCTCCCACTGCATCCCCTAGCCCCCTGCTCCCACTGCATCCCCTACCCCCCTGCTCCCACTGCATCCTTACCCCCCTACTCCCACTGCATCCTTACCCCCCTGCTCCCACTGCATCCCCTAGCCCCCTGCTCCCACTGCATCCCCTACCCCCTGCTCCCACTGCATCCTTACCCCCTACTCCCACTGCATCCTTACCCCCCTACTCCCACTGCATCACCTACCCCCCTGCTCCCACTGCATCCCCTGCTCTCTCTGCAGCCCCTAACCCCCTGCTCCCTCTGCAGCCCCTAACCCCCTGCTCCCACTGCATCCCCTACCCCCCTGCATCCTTACCCCCCTGCATCCCCTACCCCCCTGCTCCCACTGCATCCCCTGCTCTCTCTGCAGCCACTACCCCCCTGCTCCCACTGCAGCCCCTACCCCACTGCATCCCCTGCTCCCTCTGCAGTCCCTACCCCCTGCTCCCTTTGCAGCCTCTAGCCCCTCTGCAGCCCCTACCCCCACTGCATCCCCTACCCCCCTGCTCCCACTGCATCCCCTGCTCCCTCTGCAGCCCCTACCCCTCTGCTCCCTCTGCAGCCCCTACCCCCCGCTCCCACTGTATCCCCTCCTCCCTCTGCAGCCCAAACCCCCCTGCTCCCTCTGCAGCCCCCACCCCCCTGCTCCCACTGCATCCCCACCCCCCTGCTCCCACTGCATCCCCTACGCCCCTGATCCCACTGCAGTCCATACCTCTTGCAGCTCCTACCCACTGCAGCCCATACCCCCTACAGCCCCTACCTCCCACCTCCCTCTGCAGCTCCTAACCCTTGCGACCACTGCAGCCCATAACCCCTACAGCCCCTACCTCTCTGCTCTCTCTGCAGCCCCTGCTCCCTCTGCAGCCCCTACCCCCTGCGACCCCTACAGCCCCTGCTCCCTCTGCAGCCCCTGCTCCCTCTGCAGCCCCTACCCCCTCTGCAGCCCCTACCCCCTGCTCCCTCTGCAGCCCCTACCCCCTGCTCCCTCTGCAGCCCCTAGCCCATACCCCCTACAGCTTCTACCTCCCTGCTCCCTCTGCAACCCCTACCTAATTCAGCCCCTACCTCCCTGCTCCATCTGTAGCACCTACCCCTGCTCCCACTGCAGCCCCTACCTCCCTGCTCCCACTGAATCCCCTACCCAACTGCTCCCACTGCAGCTCCTATTACCCTTTGCACCCACTACATCCTGTCCCTCCTCTGCACCCACTACAGCCTCTATTCCCCCCTGTACCCTCTGCAGCCCCTTCCACTCACACCCTTTACAGCCCCTTCCTTTCGGCACCCTCTGCAGTCCCTTCCCCTTTGCACACACAAACATAAAGGGACACTATATAGTTACCAGAACAACTACAGCTTAATTTATATTATACAGCTTAATGTAGTTCTGGTGAGTATAGTCTACCACTGCAGGGTTTTTGCTGCAAAGACTGCCTTTTCAGAGAAAATGCAGTGTTTACATTGCTGCCTAGGAACACCTAGGCGCTTCCTGTGTCAGTGTTGCAAAATGTGCAGCACTGACATTTAACATCTCCATGCTCTTCATGTCGACGCTGAACGCTTGTCATAGAGAAGCACATATATATATAGAGAGAGCGATTTTCGCTATATATATGTGCACAGAGGGTCCCCTGCTACCTGTACGATGAAGAGGGGGCCCAGCAGCACACTCTGTCCTCCTTTCCAGCTGCTCTCTGTCTAACTTTCTTGCACCCTGCGGCCGCCAGAGCGTTGCCACGGGTTACTATGGCAACGCTCCGCACAGCACACAGGCCTGTTTCGTGAGATTTAGTCAGAGAGGAGCTGGAAAGGAAGACAGTGTGTGCTGCTGGGCCCCCTCTTCAATGTACCGCGGCTGGCTCCCTCCACCATGCCACTGGATCAACAGGAAATGCGATCTCCCTCCTCCCTGGCACGGTAAGAACCAGGGAGGGGGGAATAAAATTGAAATATACACAAATAAATAAAAAAAATAATACTCCCCTTCCCCCCTATTTTACACACACTGAATCCTAACAAGCACACTCTGCACTACACACACACACTACATTCACTAAACACACTCTGCACTACACACACACTACATTCACTAAACACACTCTGCACTACACACACACTACATTCACTAACACACTCTGCACTACATTCACTAAACACACTCTGCACTACACACACACTACATTCACTACACACACATTACATTCACTAACACACTCTGCACTACATTCACTAAACACACTCTGCACTCACTACAAACACTACATTTACTAAACACACTCTGTACTACACACACACACACTACATTCACTAAACACACTTTGCGCTACAGACACACACTACATTCACTATACACATTGTGCTCTACACACACACACACTACATTCACTATACACATTTTGCACTACACACACACACACTACATTCACTAAACACACTCTGCACTACATTCACTATACACTCTCTGCACTCACTACAAACACTACATTCACTAAACACACTCTGCACTACACACGCACTACATTCCCTAAACACACTTGGTACTACACACACACTACATTCACTAAACACACTTTGCACTACACACACACACACACACTACATTCACTATACACACGTTTCACTCACTACAAACACACTACATTCACTACAAACACACTACATTCACTATACACACTACATCCACTACAAAAACACACACTCTGCATGCACTATACACACACCTACATTCACTACACACACACTCTGCATCTAATGCATGCATACAAACATTACATACATTACACAAAACTTACAATCTGCATCCACTATACACACTGCATCCATGACACACATACTGCATCCACTATACACACTGCATCCATGACACACATACCGCCTCCACTATACACATTCTACATCCACTATACATACTGCATCCATGACATACATACCGCATCCACTATACACACACACACACACTTCATCCTTGCGGGCGGACTCGGGGCTGGCCCCGGGGGCCCAGATCTTGAGCTGTGTCAGGGGCCCTAAAATTTCTGATGGCAGCCCTGGTCTCCAGTACTGTGTACAGTACTCCAAGTGAGGTCTCACCAGTGTTCTGTACAATGGCATGAGCACATCCCTCTTTCTACTGATAATACCTCTCCCTATACAACCAAGCATTCTGCTAGCATTTCCTGCTGCTCTATTACATTGTCTGCCTACCTTTAAGTCATCAGAAATAATCACCCCTAAATCCCTTTCCTCAGATGTTGAGGTTAGGACTCTATCAAATATTCTGTACTCTGCCCTTGGGTTTTTACGTCCAATATGCATTATCTTGCACTTATCCACATTAAATGTCAGTTGCCACAACTCTGACCATTTTTCTAGTTTACCTAAATCATTTTCCATTTGGCTTATCCCTCCTGGAACATCAACCCTGTTACATATCTTAGTATCATCCACAAAAAGACACACCTTACCATCAAGACCTTCTGCAATATCACTAATAAAAATATTAAAGAGAATGGGTCCAAGTACAGATCCCTGAGGTACCCCACTGGTGACAAGCCCAAGCTTCGAATATACTCCATTGACTACAACCCTCTGTTGCCTGTCACTCAGCCACTGCCTTACCCATGTAACAATATTGGAATCCAAACTCAAAGATTGCAGTTTATTGATAAGCCTTCTATGTGCAACAGTCTGTTTGGATTTACAGTAAGGCATCAAAATTTAATTTCATACCACCTAGTATTTTAAATGAAAAAAATAGGGACACTTAAATTTTGTATAATATAATGGGAAATAATCATAGATTGACACTGGACTGGCAAAGCATCTGTCATGAACTTACCTGTGCCTGGCGCCCGTGCTGTTCCCCTCCTCGGGCCGCGTGGCATGAATACATATGACTTACCTTCGGTCCCATGAACGGCTCTCTCTGCTGGTTTGCGGGACAAACTGTAGCCCCTATAAATAAAATATTAAGCCATGACATTGTGACCTTAAAGTGACCATGTCATCTAGGCGACCCAATGCTGTTTGGGCTTCCATTCATTGCCCTATCTTGGTTTCTTGTTAGATCCCCGTTTAGTACTCCTAGAGATTCCCTTGTGCTTTCCTGTGTTTGACCTTGGCTTCGCATTTGATTTGTGATTTCTGGTATCCTGACCTCAGCTTCCTATTTGATTTGTGATTTCTGGTATTCTGACCTCGGCTTCGTATTTGAATTGGGATTTCTGATATCCTGACCCGGCTTTGTCTTGACTTTGGGAAGTTCTGTATCCCTGACCTTGATTTGTTCCTGACCTCGATTCTCGATGATGTAATATTTTAATCTGGCCATTCTAAGGTGTCAGGGTACCTGTGGTCTCTACCTCCGAAAGAGGTAGAGACTTAGCTGTTCCTCCATCCAGACGGTCTGATGGCTCCCTTCCCTGCGGTCTATCCGGTCATGCTAGGCCGGCCGCGAGGGAGTGACTGCCTTTTACAGCATCTAGGCAGGAAGTAGTCATCAGGACACTCCCCCGGAACGACCTGTCAGTCAATTGCTGCAGGACCAATCAGGACGCCTCGGAGGCGTGGTTACTGCTCTGAACAGGGTATTTAACAGAGCTTCTTTCATTAGCTCATTGCCCTGTCGTGGTTCTAGCTTGTTCTAGTCACTCAGTGCTTGTGTATTCTATTATCCCTTTTGGTTTTGACCCGGCTTGTTTACCTTACTCTGCTTATCTCTGTTACCCTTGATTCGGCTTGTCTCTCGCTTACCTGTCTTCTGTTACCCTCGACCTCGGCTTGTCTTTGACCATTCTATACGGTACTACTTACGTTAGTCCGGCCATTCTAAGGTCCGGTATACGTATCTGGCTACTGTTTGTACTCTGCGTGTTGGATCCCTGTCCCGATCCTGACATTACGACAGGGCCAATGGATCCTGCAAGTACAAACAGTCAGCTGGCTGCTCCTGATCCTAGGTTTGAAGCCATGGATCACAGAATGGATCAGATGGCGCTTGCGCTACAGGCTCTATTAGCTTGTGCCAATAACCCACCAGAGGAGATACGTAATACCCCTGTTTCTCCTGTCGGTTCAGGTCTAGAGGTAGCCACAGTGGGTGCTTCTTCTCACATTACCCCCCCAGTACGCTATGGTGGGGCTCCTGAGAAGTGTCGTGGTTTTTTAAACCAAATTAGTATCCACTTTGAATTGCAACCTCGCTCTTATCCTACAGATAGGGCAAAAGTAGGATTTATTATCACCCTACTCATTGAGAAAGCTCTGAGATGGGCCAACCCACTATGGGAGAACGATAATCCATTAGTTTATAACTATAACGCATTTGTAGCTGCTTTTAGAAGAACATTTGACCCTCCAGGTAGAAAGGTTAATGCAGCCAGATTACTGTTGCGCCTGAGACAGGAGAACCAAACACTGGTGGATTATGCACTAGAGTTCAGGTCTCTGGCGGCAGAAATCAAGTGGAATGAGCAGGCGAATATGGATGTATTTTTGAATGGCCTATCTGATGTAATCCTTGATGAGGTTGCTACCAGAGAACTCCCTGAGAATTTAGAGGATTTAATTTCGTTCATCTCTCGTATAGATGAACGTCTAAGAGAGAGACAGAACACTCGAGAGAGGAACCAGAGACCTTCTTTTAGGTTAGCTCCCGCTGTTCCAAGTCCTGACTCCACGATATCTTTGCTTACTGAACCTATGCAGATAGGGTATACCCGCCTCTCTGAGGAGGAAAGACAGCACAGGAGAAGAGAGGGTTTGTGTATGTATTGTGGAGCCAAGGGTCATTTACTCTCGAACTGTTCTAACCGCCCGGGAAACGCTCGCACCTAAGTCTCTCTAGAGGACAGGCCTTGGGTGTTTCTATTTTGTCCTCTACTCCTGATTATAAAGATCACAGGCTTCTGCTACCAGTTTCCTTAACTTGGGGGAAGGAAGTAGTAAGGGCTATGGCATTGATAGATTCCGGTGCTGCTGAGAATTTTATCGACCAAGCCTTTGCTAGTAAGAACAATTTCCCATCCCAGCTAAGGGAGACACCTTTGGCCGTTGAGGCCATAGATGGTAGACCACTACTAGACCCTGTTATCTTTCGTGAGACCATACCCATTAATTTAAATGTTGGTATCCTACACGTGGAGAATTTATCTCTTCTGCTCATTTCGTCTCCTTCCGTTCCCATAGTTCTGGGGTACCCATGGTTGAAAAAACATAACCCTATTATCGATTGGGAGTTAGGAGAGATACTCTCGTGGGGCCAGGGCTGCCAGGATCGGTGTTTGTGCAAGGTTTCTCCATTAGCTAATATTAACATACCGGAGAATCCTACTCAGTCCACAGAAAGACAAATACCAGACCTCTACCTAGACTTAAGGGCAGTGTTTGACAAGAAGAATGCCGATTCTTTGCCTCCACACAGGTCATTTGACTGTAAGATTAAGCTTCTACCCGGCACTATGCCTCCGAGGGGCCATGTATATCCTTTGTCTGTTCAGGAAAACTCGGTTCTAGAGGAGTATATTCGGGAGAATTTAGAAAAGGGATTCATCAGGAGGTCTTCTTCTCCGGCCGGGGCTGGGTTCTTTTTCATTAAGAAGAAGGATGGCACGCTGAGACCTTGTATCGATTACCGAGGCTTGAATAAAATAACTGTCAGAAATGCCTATCCTATCCCACTGATTACCGAGTTATTTGATCGTCTTAAGGGCTCCAAAATCTTCACCAAGTTAGATCTCAGAGGGGCTTACAATTTGGTGAGAATCCAGCAAGGTCACGAGTGGATGACGGCATTCAATACCCGGTATGGCCATTACGAATACACTGTTATGCCATTTGGACTAAGCAATGCTCCTGCAGTATTTCAAGATTTGATTAATGAGGTACTTAGGGAGTTTCAGCATGATTGTGTTATTGTTTACCTGGACGACATACTAATACACTCTAAGGAGATTGAGACTCACCATAGACAGGTCAGAAAGGTATTACACAAGCTGCTGCAACATGGTCTATATTGCAAATTGGAGAAGTGCAGTTTTGATCAGTCTCAGGTAGACTTTCTTGGATACGTGATTTCTGGGGAAGGTTTTAAAATGGATCCTGTAAAACTTCAATCTATTTTAGACTGGCCCTTGCCCAAAGGACTCAAGGCTATCCAAAGGTTTATTGGTTTTTCCAACTACTATAGGCGCTTCATTAAAGGATACTCCTCTATCATTGCGCCTATTACCAATATGACCAAACAAGGGGCTGATACTAAGTTCTGGTCTAAGGAGGCTCTGGGTGCTTTCAAGACTCTCGAGGAACTTTTTGCCTCGGCTCCCATTCTAGTCCATCCTGATACGACTCTGCCTTTCTTGCTCGAGGTCGATGCCTCTGAGACAGCAGTTGGGGCTGTTCTGTCTCAAAGGTTAGGGGTGGATAAACCGTTACACCCTTGTGGTTTCTTCTCTAAGAAATTTTCTGGGCCTGAGAGCAGATATGACATCGGGGAAAGGGAACTGTTAGCAGTCATTAAAGCCTTAAAGGAGTGGAGACATTTGTTGGAGGGGACCCTACACCCTATTACGATTTTGACGGACCACAAAAACTTGTCCTATATTGGGGAGGCTAAGCGCTTATCCTCTAGACAAGCTCGTTGGTCCTTATTCCTGACTCACTTCAATTATGTACTGACTTACAGACCTGGTTCTAAAAACTCTAAAGCCGATGTACCTGAACCAGTTCTTTCTTCTATAGTTCCGAAATGCAATATCATTGCTAATACGAACCTCAGGATTCATTCTCCATTATTGGCCGAGATCATTAAGTTGCAACATCTAGCACCTAAACAGACTCCTGCGGGCCGTCATTTCGTTCCTCCTGCTCTTCAACTGGAACTTTTACAGTGTTTACATAATAGCAAGATGGCGGGACATCCTGGTATTCGCAAGACTTACGCGTTGATCTCTAAGGACTTCTGGTGGCCTGCTTTACGGAGGGATATTGAGGAGTTCATCGCTGCATGTGAAGTTTGTACTAAAACCAAACAACCCCATACGCTTCCATGTGGATTCCTGCAACCCTTGGAGGTTCCAGAAAAACCATGGTCCTGTTTGGCCATGGACTTTATTGTCGATCTACCTATCTCTAAAAGACAGACTGTTATCCTCACTGTGGTTGACAGGTTTACTAAGATGGCACACTTCATTCCCCTGCCTAAACTCCCGTCTTCTCCCGAATTGGCAGAGATATTCGCTAAGGAGATTTTTCGCCTACATGGGATACCCTCTCAAATTGTATCGGACAGAGGCTCCCAATTTGTTTCCCGCTTTTGGAGGTCCTTCTGCTCTCAACTTGGTATTAAATTAAACTTTTCTTCTGCCTATCATCCTCAGTCTAACAGAGCTGCTGAACGTACCAACCAGAAAATTGAACAATATTTACGATGCTTTGTTTCTGAACACCAGGATGATTGGGTCGGTTTGATTCCTTGGGCGGAGTTTGCACACAACAATCTCGTTTGCGATTCTACTCATTCAAGCCCCTTCTTCATGAATTATGTTTTTCATCCGTCTATTCTTCCTTCGGATTCTCCTTCCCAGGGGGTACCGTCGGTTAATGTTCATGTTGCCAATTTGAGGAAGTTGTGGGATCAAACTCGACAAATCCTTGTGCACAACTCTATGTTGGTCAAGAAACACGCTGATAAACGTAGAAGGGCGGCTCCGGTCTTTGTTCCTGGTGATAGGGTATGGCTGAGCACGAGGAACATCCGTTTAAAAGTGCCCTCCATGAAGTTCGCTCCTCGTTATATTGGACCCTACAGGGTGCTGACCCGTATCAATCCAGTTGCGTATCGTTTAGCTCTTCCTAATACCTTACGCATCCCGAACTCGTTTCACGTTTCATTGCTGAAACCACTCATATGTAACAGATTTTCCTCCACAATAGCCCCTCCTCGCTCCGTTCAGGTGGAGGGTCAGGAGGAGTATGAGGTTAACTCTATTATTGATTCTCGAATCTCCCGGGGGAGAGTACAATATCTGGTTGATTGGAAGGGATATGGTCCTGAGGAGAGGAGTTGGGTACCTCAGGAGGATGTTCATGCTCCCCGTCTCCGCAGGGCGTATCACTCTCGCTTCCCATCTCGTCCCGGTTCATTCCGCCCGGTGGGCGTATCTGAGAGGGGGGGTACTGTCAGGGTACCTGTGGTCTCTACCTCCGAAAGAGGTAGAGACTTAGCTGTTCCTCCATCCAGACGGTCTGATGGCTCCCTTCCCCGCGGTCTATCCGGTCATGCTAGGCCGGCCGCGAGGGAGTGACTGCCTTTTACAGCATCTAGGCAGGAAGTAGTCATCAGGACACTCCCCCGGAACGACCTGTCAGTCAATTGCTGCAGGACCAATCAGGACGCCTCGGAGGCGTGGTTACTGCTCTGAACAGGGTATTTAACAGAGCTTCTTTCATTAGCTCATTGCCCTGTCGTGGTTCTAGCTTGTTCTAGTCACTCAGTGCTTGTGTATTCTATTATCCCTTTTGGTTTTGACCCGGCTTGTTTACCTTACTCTGCTTATCTCTGTTACCCTTGATTCGGCTTGTCTCTCGCTTACCTGTCTTCTGTTACCCTCGACCTCGGCTTGTCTTTGACCATTCTATACGGTACTACTTACGTTAGTCCGGCCATTCTAAGGTCCGGTATACGTATCTGGCTACTGTTTGTACTCTGCGTGTTGGATCCCTGTCCCGATCCTGACATAAGGCCAGATAATACATTTTTCAAATCATCCTTTTATGGGATTCCTATTTTATGCATGTTGTGGTACGACTCCCGTGACAGCATCATAGGCTGATAATATACTTACAACTAATCATAGACTGACACTGGACTGGCAAAGCATTATAGGATACCAGGAAAGAATCACAGTCTGACAATGTGCTAGGTAAGCATCAACAGGCTGACAATGTATCAAAAGCTAGAAATATACTGGCAAAGATTCATAGACTGACTATGGGATGGGAAAGAATCAACAGGCAGACAATGCATTATCAAATTGTAATTCCACAACATCATGAAAGAGACTACATTACGTGGTGCATTTTCCCCTTTTTGCATTAATTTGCTTTTTACTGTGTATATGTTTTAGAGAGATTGTATCAGCATTTCATAATTACTGAAAAGGGATATTGATTGTTAAGTACTATACAGGCCTTTATCATTGTTACATGCATACTTTTAACACAGTGTTTTCATTAAACAAAGAGGTTTATACAATAAATACTAAAATATGTTGGTTGGGAATCTAAATATGAAAATGTAGGTCACTTATGTTGCCAAATTAGCTATACTGACTTAAAATTTTCACAGTTAAATAAGCAAATTTGCTATTCAACATTTGTTGTCACACATTCTTTTCCAAACAAGATCAACTTAGCTTTTCACCTATCTTAGGCTGAGAATTGTAATAACAGTGTAACAATAATTGGGGTAACTGGTTCTTGACTTGGGATCCGGACCTGTCTGCCACGTTGTTTCTCTCTTCTCCTCTGGCACCAGGGACCATTACCGTCCAGGCAGTATTTGAACCCTTTGCTAGATCCTTCCACTCAGGCAGGAATCCATCCCTCTTCCTGCAACCAGCGTTGTCTGTATAAAGATGCTTCTTAGAACTAAGCCTAGCTCTGGGTACAGGCCTCATGACTCTGTAGCCAATCCAAGCTACCCAGAAGCAATGCAGCCAAAGCACAGTCCCATAGACTCGGTCACTGGGCTCCTGGAAAGGAACACACTACACACTGTTCCAAAAGAAATTGGATGACTTTTTAATTTTTAAACTGGGACTACCTTTTAACAATGTCACATTTAACTTACTGTGACGCATTCAAACCAGAGCATAGAACATAAACATGTAAGCAATAATTAAATACAATATAATAAATAACTGTCACACAGAGGACCTTTATGGGAAACAAAATCCAAATCCCAGGACATGCGTTCCTGAATTTTACAGCATATAAAACAGATCTTTAAATTATAAAGGGTAATCCAGACATTGACCTCGTGCCCCGTGCCTAGAAGGATATCAGCTACACCTCACTGACGAGGCACAAAAGACGTCCGAAAAGATCGTCTGGGGTTGCTGTATCTCTCGTGCAGAGGGAACTTGCTGGCATTTCAGATCTGGACTGCCCGTAAGGGTGGGACCAGTCTGATGTGCTTCAGAGATGTTCTCTCTGTAATGGCACAAGTGAGCAAAGACTATTTTAAGACCTGAGCGGGGATGTACTAAACGGCAAGCTATTGAGTCTCTCTAAGCTTTTGCCCGTTTACAGAGTTCTCATCCTTTCTTTTTTATCTTTACATTGTAAACTTGTTTTGGCAGGGCCCTCTCCACCTACTGTTCCCATATATGCCATCCATGTAAGAAGTAAATGTTTGTCTTGTTTACCTATTGTACAGCACTGTGGAATATGTAGTCGCTATATAAATAATTGCAAGTGTAACAACGCACATAACCAAGCTTTACCTAATAGATGGCACTGCATAGAAGTCTGTGGTCTTTGGAATCTAGGTTTCTTAAATTGCAGACGCAGTGTAGTTCTTAGAAATAGCATTTATCAGGTTACAAACAGTATAGTTAATCATAAAAGAATATCTCAGTGTATCCTTTGGGTTTATTAACTAAACAATAAACTGCAGTGAATCAAAAAACAAAATGCACATTTAGTTAAAAATGTTAGTTACATAGCTCAGATGGAGATGTTTCCCTTTGAACATTTTTAAACTGAAAGAAACACTATAGCGTAGTGTATAAAGTTATAAAGCTATAGTGGTCTACTCCCTATTTAGATTCAAGGACACCAAAATTACATTTTTAAAAAGGGGGGTAAAGGGTTTTACTTACATTGTTTTCCAGTGCCTCTCCTACTCCAGCTCAGTTGTTCATCAGACAGTCTCCTCTTCGTTGTCTCATCCAATTCAGTGCTTCTCACAGAGAAGCACTGGGCACGAGAAGCACATGCATGGCAAGCGCTGTGTTTGCTCCATCAAATTGAATCCAGTGCTCCCCTATAATGTGAATTTGAGGACATTCAACACCTTCACCCAATGCATGAGGAAGCTGAATGTTACATAACAGAGTCTGACTTGATTGTAGTAGCGGATGCATCTTCTAGTGGCTGTCAAGAAGATGTGTACATTTCATGAAAACATTGCCGTATCCACAAATGCACATTGCAGGACTAAAATGACAGGGCCACTGCCCCCTAAACCAGTTCATTGAGACAGAGTGCTCTGGGTGCTTTTTCATATTCATATACTAAGTTAGAAACTTGGGAATATTAAGGTTAAGATCAACATTATAGATCTTAACCTATAACCTTAAGATCAACCTTTTTTTTTTTTTTTTTTAACAAGTACTACGGTTTCAGATTACGTGTCACAAAATACCCTCAGTGAGCCCCCGTACTTTATTATCCCTTGAGTATCAGGATGTCAAAGAATAACAATCATCAAATGAGTATAAATGACAATTTATTCAACTAAAATCAAGTTGCATCATGATCAACTTAATTGGTAATTTATATGAAGCTTCTGCTATCAAAGAGGTTAAATGTATTTTGTAAAATTTTGCAAACATAGCTTACTCTATTTTAGTAAAAGTGAACATCTTTTAACAACTGCAGTCTTTCCAAATAATTAACATCAATTTCAATTAGTTAGCATAACGTTTATGCATGCAAATTAGAAATAGCATTCCAATCTACCGAGGAATAAATCAATTAAATTGTAAGATAGCACAATGTCTAGTACTCTACCTGCAGGATCTAAAAGTACCCACTATCAAATACCTGTTAAAAAATATAGGGCTTGTTTATAGTCTTGTCCCTTGTTTTTATTGGTCAGCCACTAGTCACTAAAATTCTTGTGGCTTCTGTTAGTGAGATTTGGGCAAGCAGCTAAGCAGAAAGTCTGCAACTATTAAAAATGGCATCAGCAGACAGAGGGGAGCAACAAGTATCCATCCATACCTGTGGTCCCTGATCAGTGGTGTATCTTGGTTTTGTGCTGCCCTAGGCTCCCTGCCCTCCCCGCGCGCCACCCCCACCCAGCCCTTCCCCCCTACCCCACCTTCTAAATACACACACATTCACTGACAGATACGCATACACTAGCTAACAGAAACACACACTCACTAACAGACACACAGACACACACACACACTAACAGACACACACAGTCAGACACACACACTAACAGACACACACACACTAACACACACACACTAACACACACACACAGTCAGACACACACAGTCAGACACACACAGTCAGACACACACAGTCAGACACACACTAACAGACACATACACTCACTCACATTAACACACTCACTTCTTTTTTTTTTTAAAGTAACCCCCCCCAGCCTCCTTACCTTTGGGAATGCTGGGGGGGGGGGGTTCTCCCATTCCCTGGTGGTCCAGTGGCTGCTTGGCTGCTGGTCGGTCGGGCGGTGCTGATGAGGCAGCACTTTCTCCTGAGCTCTCTGCTTAGCTCCCTCGCGCGCCGCCCGCATAGTAAGGCTGGGAGCCGAAATATGACGTCATATTCCGGCTCCCAGCATCACTCTGCAGGTGGCGCGCAAGGGAGCTGAGCAGAGAGCTCAGGGGAAAGTGCTCCCTCGCCAGCTCCGCCCGCCCGCCCACCCGCCCAGCAGCCCACCTGCCTGGACTGTTAGCTGCAAGGCTAACAAGGCATTTGCCCTGGGCATTTGGGGGTGGCTTTTTTTGCCGCCCCCTGGAAAATGCCGCCCAAGGCAAATGCCTTGTTTGCCTCGCGGCTAAAACGTCCCTGTCCCTGATGTCAGCAGCGATGTAACTCTGCTCACATCAAATCTGCAGAATGTTCCACCTTACAGGTACTTAAGTCCAGTCTTTGTAGGACCAAAATTTTCTGCTCCAAAAATCCTGCTAAGCTTGGTTTCAAGTTGTGTGCCTGGGCCTTTTTTTGTTACACAGAACTGTAAAGTAAGGTTTGGCCTACCTCGGGCCCAGTTGCACCCTGGGGACCAGAAGAGCATGGTATCATTCATTTTTTTCACTCTCTGAAGGATTTAGTGGAACGTCTCAGTATCATTAATGGGTTAACTATATTTTTTTTGAAGAGTAGAATATTGTAGGGTTAGCGTTACTGGTGCATGATCAGAGACGACAATGGGTTCAATGAAAGTTATTTGAATGTGAGAGAGTATCAAAGCAGACACTATAATCTGTGTGAGACTGTGAGTTATATATTGCTGAGTGCTATTTGTAGTCCAGTTCTGTTACATTGTGGCTATGCCAAGGATCATGGAGTCCACAGGTATAGTAGAGATTTACTAGGACAGTGTATGGCTGCGTACCTTCTATTGTGTGATCAATCTATATGTGGGTCCAAAACTGCATTGAAATCCCCACTAGTATTAGGCAGTCATGGTGAATTTGGCTGAGGAATTTTATGAGTTTTGAGTTAAAGACTGTGTAGTTTACATTTGGAGCGTAAACATTCATGATACATTATTTAACATCATGAACAGTTATGTAATACAAAATATAACAATCATAATCATCAAATACACAGTTAACTATGGTACATAGAACCTTTTGTGTGCAGTTAATTAGCTACCCCTCTTGTTTCTAAGTTGTAGTCAACTGAGATGCACATATGGATCCACCGACATTTTGAGATGAGGTTGAGTTTTTTGCCCCGTGAGTTTCTTGCAGCAGCGTTATGTGTGGTTGGTGGGCCGCCAAATCAATAAAGATTTTTTTTTCTTTTGAAAGGAATGTTACACTATGAACAATTTAATGGAAGAGTATGAATAACATGTGGCTACATTCGGGGAGGTCATTTTATCCAACTCCCTGCCTTTTCTATATAAGCTTTTCCATGATCCAGGGTTAGAATCTGCGCGTCCCAACGTGAGCAAGTTGTCAGGCCTTGAGTAACATTGAGTGAGAGAGATTGTTTGGTCAAAAGAAAACAAAGCCATGCTCCAAAAACTATATACAAGTAACAGTTTCATGTGTAGCCTTAACTTCATTCATCTTGGTGTGGGGAAGCCAGTGATGTGGGAGTGGGGAGAGGTCCCTGCCAATCTGTCAAAACATGGTTGAGAAATGTGTCGGCCTTATTGACCAAAGTGGTTGAGAGAGACCTGAGATCTGCAGATGTAAAGTGGCCAGATTTGTAATGGCAAATCATATTCCTCTTTTGTATAGTGCAGATTGGGGCAATTGCTTTTCTTCTCTGAGTTACTTAAGCTGCATAATTCTTAAATAGGAGTGTTTTTGTTTTGTGGTAGAGGAGCTGATTAGTGTTCTTTTGTAAGCTCTTGGATCTTTATGACATCATTGTAGTTGAGAAATGTTGTTACAACTGGCCTTGGCTTGGTAAGATTTTTGTTTCATTCTGGGTCTACCCTATGGGCTCTTTTTATAAGCAGTGATGTTTCTGGCGAGTCTAGTGACTCTGAAAGCCAGGTTTGAAGGAACTGTGAGAGGTCTTGAGGTTTGACTGATTCTGGAATGCCTATGAATCTAAGATTACTTCTTCTGCTTTAATTTTCCAAATCATTGCTTGCTATTGTTGTTATTGTGGAATGTTGAGTTTGTACTGTGGTTTGAAGATGGCGTAAATGATTTTAATTGCTGATTGAGTTCTACAACAGTTAGTAGAGAGGTATGGGTTTTAGCAAGTGAAGTGCTGAGTCGATGGAGCCTTTCAAATCTTTGAACTGTGATACAAAAAAAAAGTGGTTTTAATATGGCTGTCACCTCTTTGGCTGTTACAGAGGCTTGTAGGGAAATAGTCTTATGGTGAGAGGAGTGTGGTAATGAGTCATCTTTAACATCGGATTCTTGGGGTAGTGGGTTGTGTTTGTGTCACTAGTAAGTCAGAAGAATGGTGCTTCTTTCCTGGGCGTTGGGTTTTTGAAGATGGTTTGTCCACAAATATATCCGTGTCAAACAGAGCCAGGAAGAAGGTGGCAAAAGTGATGTTAGGAAGATAGATGTTAGAGCAGAGGGAGAAATGACAGGGCAGTATAGAGTCCAATGAGTTGGAAACCGATTGGCCAGTAATTTTCTGTGGTCCTTTTATTATTTTTTTTTTTTTATTGACAATAAAGGCAAGTAATTAGCCTTTTATTTTATTATTGATTTTTGTCTGTTTGTTTGTTTATTAATACTACAATATGATTTTCCAACACAGGAGAGTGGGAATTTATTGTAATGGGTTTTTGTTTTGCCTTTAACTTGTTCATTGGTTTCATTTCATTTCGATATCCATGTTTAATTGCAAAGTATGAGCTAACCACTTCTAAAATAGAATAATTTGCCTCTAACTTCAATAGCAAGTGTTGCATATGAAGATCAACTCTTGGCAAATTATGTTTATAGAGCAGGCGCAATTTGCAGTATATTTTATTTCTCACACCATAGTTTGTGTCATTTTATAAATAGTTATCCGTAGTCTGCATGCATGATGCTATATCTCCCCCTTCTGCCCCAAGTGTGTGTGTATATATCTATATGTACACACACTGACACACATGCAGATGCAAAGACACAAAAATACACACACCAACACACATGCAGACACACAGATACTCTGCACAGTACATCCCCCTGTATATTGACACACTATTCTGCACAGTGAATCCCTTTGTATACTGGCAAACCTGCTCTGAACAGTGAATCCCTGTATATACTGAATTCTACACACTGCTCTGTATGTGTATGTAAACACTAGTCTTAGTCGCTGCCAAAGTTTTTGTTTCGTCTTAATACATTCGTAGGAAAACTTTCTTTGTTTTTGAACAAAACTCAGCCATTATTATTGTTTCTTTTCTTAATTTTGGCCTTTCAGTACATGTTTCTAATACAAAGTAAAAAAAACAAAAAACCTTAGTATAAACAAATAGGGGAGGTTAAATCCTCCCTCATGCTCCTACCCAGTGTACTACAGGTTAGGGCATGTCTACTAAACATCGAGCAGACAAAGGCTACACACTGTCATAAAAAAAGACTATAGCGTAATGTAGTAGTTTTGGCTTACAGAGCATGTACCTTTTCTTCAACAAACTGGCAATGTAAAACTGTTTACATTTTGCCAAGAACATTCCTCTAGTGGTTGTCAGAGAGACATTCAGAAATTCCCTCATAGCACGATGATGTCAAACACCACAAATGTTTTTGTAAAGAAGCATCGGATCCAGTTTTTAAATTGTCAGTGTATGGCATTTGCCACATGCGCACCTCATGTCCCCTTTGAATTATACAGAAGCCCCTAGAACTGAGGAATTTAGAGAATGCAGAGCGATTGCTGAAAGGAGACAGTCCCAGTACTGGAGTAGAGGTAGGTTTTACCATGTTTAATTATTATTTTCATGGTGAACTCACAATCTAAATATAAATATAAACAGAAAAGAGAGCTTACAGTTTCAATGTCATTTTTGTTATATTTAATTGACTCATATAATACAATTCTGACAAACCTATCTAACCCTGACCTTTGTGAGGCACGCTCCTGAATAGATAATTGTGCTTCGTTTAGTAAGCACAGTACTTTGAATGCTGTCATTGTACAATAACTACTGTTATATAGAAAACCGATTTTCACTGATGGTTCTTTTGTGACTCCTGGACAGCAAAGAGTTGCATTAAAAATGATTTTCTGTCAAACTTTGAAAGTGATAGTTGAAAGCAACATAGCGAAATTGCCGTACACATTCTTAATATTCTACATAGGGTACAAAGCGGAGGCATCTTTGAGAAAAACAACTCGCAGGGTGGTAATTGGATTTGCTGCTCAATTATATTTCTGCCACAAAAATGTTGTCATTCAGAATGAGATGAAAGTTACCAAGAACAATTTAACCCATTAATGATTTTGCAGAATATTGCAGCTGACAGGATACTTTACTGCGGGGGGAATCATTCCAGATAATTATAATGAAGTTCTACAAACTACCAGAGAAATATCAGAGAGTTGTGTATAATAAATCCTGAATGCCAAACATGAGCTTACAAGAAGAAGGATTTGAACAGGTGGCAGATGTGCTATATTACATACAGTTGTAGATGTGCAGGCACTCTTAAATGGTTTTACTATATTTAAAATATATATATTGTTACAACAACAATAAGAAAAGGGCATTTAAAGCATTTAAATCAGACAAATCAGATGCATCTTATAAAAGATATAAGGAAGCAAATAATGCGTGCAAAAAGGCAATTAGATTTGCTAAACTTCAAAATGAAAAAATGATAGCTAAAGAGAGCAAAACCAACCCCAAAGCATTTTTTAAGTACATAAATTCTAAAAAAACCCAAAAATGAATGTGTAGGTACACTAAAAACTGAAACGGGGCTGTTAGTTAATGAAGACCAGGAAAAGGCAGGAATTTTAAATATATTTTTCCTCCGTATATATTAAGAAAGAACCCATGGCAATAGATGTGCAAATGATTGCTACTAAAAACTTGCAGAATAATTGTAATTGGTTAACTCAAGACAAGGTGCTGCAGCAACTAAAGAAAGTTAATATAAACAAAGCTCCAGGGCCTGACGGTATCCATCCACGTGTACTTAAAGAACTAAGTGCAGAAATAAGTGAACCTCTGTTTTTAATCTTTCAAGATTCTTTTCTTTTAGGAAGTGTTCCGGAGGATTGGAGGAAGGCAGATGTGGTTCCTATATTCAAAAAGGGTTCAAAATCCTTGCCTGGAAATTATAGAACTGTGAGCTTAACTTCTGTGGCTGGGAAAATATTTGAAAGGTTATTAAGGGATAATATTCAAGAATTCCTTGAGAAGAACATAGTTATCAGCAAAAATCAGCCCGGTTTTTTGAAGCACAGGTCATGTCAAACTAACTTGATTGCGTTCTACGAAGAAGTAAGTAGAATTATAGATCAGGGTGTTCAGTGGATGTGATCTATTTGGATTTTGCCAAGGCATTTGATACAGTTCCACACAATAGATTAGTGTTCAAACTCAAAGAAATCGGTCTAGATGAAAATGCTTGTTCTTGGGTAGAACATTGGCTTAAAAACAGAGTGCAAAGAGTTGTCATTAATGGTACATTTTCAAGCTGGACAGAGGTGGCAAGTGGTGTCCCTCGGGGGTCTGTTCTGGGACCCCTTCTATTTAACATGTTTATAAATGATCTTGAAGACAGCATTGAAAGTCATGTTTCAGTGTTTGCAGATGACACAAAACTCTGTAAAATAATACAATGTGAGCAAGATATTACTTTGCTGCAGAGGGATTTTGATAGACCGGGGGACTGGGCACTCAAATGGCAGATGAAATTTAATGTTGAAATATGCAAAGTTATGCACTTCAGCGTAAAGAATACACAAGCAACGTATACCCTTAATGGAAGCGAATTAGGGATAACAACACATGAAAAGGACTTGGGAATTGTTATAGACAACAAACTATGCAACAATGAGCAATGTCAATCAGCAGTGGCCAAGGCCAGTAAGGTATTGTCATGCATGAAAAAGGGCATTCATTCTCGGGACGAGAATATAATTTTGCCTCTTTATAAATCACTGGTAAGACCACATATTAAATATGCTGTGCAATTTTGGGCAGAGGCGTGCTACAAAATTAATAAAAGGAATGGAACATATCAGCTATGAATAGTGATGTCCCGAACTGTTCGCCGGGAACCGTTCGCTGGCGAACATAGCTTGTTCGTGGCGAACATAGCTTGTTCGTGGCGAACGCGGCGGGCGAACATATGCGATGGTCGGTCCGCCCCCTATTCGTCATCATTGAGTAAACTTTGACCCTGTACCTCACAGTCAGCAGACACATTCCAGCCAATCAGCAGCAGACCCTCCCTCCCAGACCCTCCCACCTCCATGACGAATAGAGGGCGGACCATCGCATATGTTCGCCCGCCGCGTTCGCCATGAACAAGCTATGTTCGCTGGCGAACGGTTCCCAGCGAACAGTTCGGGACATCACTAGCTATGAAGAAAGGTTAACAAATGTAAACCTGTTTAGTTTAGAAAAATGTCGCCTGAGAGGGGATATGATAACATTATACAAATTTATTCGGGGCCAATACCATTGTGTGGAAATCAATTCACAAACCGGACTTTACATAGGACACGAGGCCATGCGTTTAGACTGGAAGAAAGAAGATTTCATCTAAGGCAAAGGAAAGGTTTTTTTACTGTAAGAACAATCAGGATGTGGAATTCTCTGCCTGAAGAAGTGGTTTTATCAGAGTCCATACAGATGTTCAAACAGCTACTAGATGCATACTTGCAAAAACAGAATATTCAAGGATATAATCTTTCAATGTAGGGCAATAACTGCTTGATCCAAGGATACATCTGACTGCCATTCTGGGGTCAAGAAGGAATTTTTTTCCTAGCTTGTTGCAAAATTGTGCTTCAGACTGTTTTTTTTTTGCCTTCTTTTGGATCAACAGCAAAAAACAAATGTGAGGAAGGCTGAACTTGATGGACGCAAGTCTCTTTTCAGCTATGTAACTATGTAACTATGTAACAAGAGTACATAGTCTTAAATTAGAGGGGCAAAGGTTTTACAGAGAGGGTAGTAGATGCATTCAATTGCCTTCCAACTGAAGTGTGGTAGAGATTAACACAGTGAAGGAGTTTAAGCATGCGTGGGATAGGCATACGGCTATCCTAGAATTAAGATAAGGCCAGGGACTAATAAAAGTATTTAGAAAATTGGGCAGACTAGATAGGCAAAAAGGTTCATACCTGCTGTCAAATTCTATGTTTCATGACCAGGCCCCCTCTGATAATGTTAGACGCTGGGAGGAAGTGACTGCCACACCGGGAGCCGCGCGGGAGAGAGGAGGGAGTCAGAGTGGGAACTCCCATCAGGCTGAGCCACTGGACCCAAGGAAAGGTGTCTGTAAGAATCTCTGTATGTATGTCGGTGTATGTATGTCTGTCTGTGTGTCTATTAATAGCTCCCGACTGATTCCTCTCTTGCAACTGTCATTAGTCTAATACTCCCTCTAGCATGTAAGCTCATTAAGGCAGGGCCCTCAACCCCTCTGTTCCTGTGTGTCCAACTTGTCTGGTTACAACTACATGTCTGTTCGTCCACCCACTGTAAAGCGCTATGGAATTTGATGGCGCTATATAAATAATAACATAATAATAGTATGTGTATGTATGTCTGTGTGTGTATGTGTGTCTGTATGTATGTGTGTATGTGTCTGTATGCATGTGTGTGTGTATGTCTGTCTGTGTGTATGTGTCTCTGTGTGTTTGTATGTATGTGTGTTTGTATGTATGTGTCTTTATGTTTGTGAGTTTTGTATGTATGTGTGTGTGTTAAGACACCTTTTTGTCTTAATAAGTAAGTCACCGTTTAGTCCACCTTCCCCTCTCACCGTATCAAGTCCTTGTTCGTATACTGTATAATCCACGAACCATAACCAGGGGAAGTAGTAATCTCTCGAATAACGATATCCACCAAACGGCATAAGTTCCCAATAATAGTCCTTAAGCGTAAATAAGAATCCCCCCAATGACGAGACTGAAGCTCCGTGTTGAGGGTCAAAACAAGATCTGAGGACTGGAACATCCAGCCTGCTTTTTATTAGGAAAAGGCACACACAGGGCACTCCCAGGGGGAGGATGAAAATAACCAATTATGCACAGGGTAACACCCCCACCTCTCCTCTCCTCAGATAATCACATAACACAATTATACTGTACAATAATTTACCCCAGTTATGGATGTACCCCAAAACCAGGGGGTACACCTTTAAGTCCAGCACCGCTTGAAAGGTCTTGGTTAGGGGAACACTCTGTCCAAATCTCAGCCCATTCGGTTAAGGGGTTCGGGAGTTATGGATGATTGAAGTTTTGACCGACTGCACGGATCTTCTAGCCGAAAAGAGTTCCATAAGTTTTGGCCCTGCAGTCGGTCTCCGTTCGCCGGTTAAAATCATACGAAATCCTCATCATCCACAACTATCTCCGAGTTCGCTGGATTCCCCATAGCCGATTACAAGTAACTACCGAATGGCTCGTCGTTCGGTAGTTCCAACACGAACTTCTGGGTGTATGGAGGTCTCAGCGGTGTTCGCCTGTTTGGGTATCCGTTTTTAGTTCCACGCGTTCACAGGCAAACACCGCTGTTCGCACGCAAGATGGCCGCGAACACGTGCAAAAGTCCCAAAATGGCGGCCACCCATATGTTAGACATGGAGTTCGTGCGAAATGAGGTGAACGGCTGGAAAACAGGCTGGAACGGTAAACATGCTTTATAACATCACAAATCAGTCCTTTAGACGGATGGCCTAAAATAGTCGAATCCACTAAAGTACCAGACAGACGGATGGTTCCGTCACAGTGTGTGTGTCTGTGTGTATGTGTGTGTATCTATGTATGCATCTGTTTGCATGTGTGGGGGGAGGGGAGAATCAGGGCAATTTTCGCACCGGGGCCCCGTGGTTTCTAGTTACGCCTCTGTTTTCAGCTCAGCTACTCTGGCCTTAAATTTGAAATGTAATTTAAATTCTCATTTTAGTGAATAACCAGGAGCACAGTTTTTTCAGCTATTCCGAAATACATAACATAGCATCAGGTGTAATGTATTCTGCTATTAGCCACACACAGTTAGAATCTTTCTTTCAAGTGATTAGTTATGCGTATACATAGTATACAGAAATAATCTTGCACCCAGGCAGTGTCAAGAGCAATTTATTATCACATGCATGATGTTTCAATCTCTCATGAGCCTTTCCAAAAAGAAAAACACTCAGTGACTAGAAGAAGGTTCATGAACTTTCCCCATAGAGATTCATTGATTTAATGCATCTATATGAAGAGATGCTGATTGGCCAGGTCGGTGTTTGGTTCTGCCCCACTGCCCGTCTCCTTGGCTGAGATCATTAGAATTGACACTCTCAGTCAATCCAATGCTTTTCTATGGGAAAGCATTGGGTCATGGGCAGAGTGTGAGCGTGGCCAGCATTGGCAGACCTGCACAGTGCTGGAAATAAGGTGAGTAATTACTATATTTAAGGGGGGACTAGACAAATGATACATGTGTGTGTTACTAACCCTATAGCAGTGATGGCGAACCTTTTTGAGCCCGAGTGCCCAAACCGCAATACATGGCAATTTTTTTTCCTTAAAGTGCCAACACGGCAATTAAACCTGAATATTGAGGTTTAAGTTTGAAAGAACAACTCGTACTGTTGCCCGAACAACTTTTGTTTTAAAAGAACACAACAACAGAGAGTTCAATGATACATATTTTAAATAATGATATAAATAGATAAAATTAAGCTTATATTTATTAGTATCTCCAACAAATGCAATACATACACACACACACACACAAGACTTCTGAATATAGAGACTGAGGAACACACATACAGACAGTCTGCTGAATACACATACAGACAGTCTGCTGAATACACATACAGACAGTCTGCTGAGTACACACACAGACAGTCTGCTGAGTACACACACAGAGACTGCTGAATACATACACCCACTGCTGAATACACACACATAGACTGCTGAATACACGAACACACACAGACTGCTGAATACACGCACACACACAGGCTGCTGAATACACACACATACTGCATTGAGGGGTGTAGTGTATGTGTTTGTGTGAGGTGCTGTGTGTGAGGGTTGCTGTGTGTGTGTGTGTGTGTGTGTGTGTGTGAGAGGGGTGCTGTGTGTGAGAGAGGGGTGCTGTGTGTGTGAGGGGTGTGTGTGGGGGGGGGCTGTGTGTGTGAGGTGTGTGTGTGGGGGGGCTGTGTGTGTGTGTGTGGGGGGTGCTGTGTGTGTGTGTGTGTGTGTGTGAGGGGTGCTGTGTGTGTGTGTGAGGGGTGCTGTATGTGTGTGTGAGGGGTGGTGTGTGTGAGGGGGGTAGGGGTACTGCTGGGGGGGTAGGGGTGCTGTGAGTGGGGGTAGGGTGCTGTGTGGGGGGTAGGGGTACTGCTGGGGGGTAGGGGTGCTGTGTGTGTGGGGGTAGGGGTGCTGTGTGGGGGGGAAGGGATACTGCTGGGGGTAGGGTGCTGTGTGTGGGGGGGTAGGGGTACTGTGTGTGGGGCTAGCGGTACTGCTGGGGGTAGGGGTGCTGTGTGTGGGGGGGAGGGGTACTGCTGGGGGGTAGGGGTGCTGTGTGTGGGGGGGAAGGGGTACTGCTAGGGGGTAGGGGTGCTGTGTGTGTGGGGGTAGGGGTACTGTGTGGGGGGGTAGGGGTACTGCTGGGGGGTAGGAGTGCTGTGTGTGGGGGGAGGAGGGGTACTGCTGGGGGGTAGGGGTACTGCTGGGGGGTAGGGGTGCTGTGTGGGGGGGTAGGGGTACTGTGTGGGGGGTAGGGATACTGCTGGGGGGTAGGGGTGCTGTGTGTGGGAGGGGGTAGGGGTACTGCTGGGGGGGTAGTGGTGCTGTGTGTGGGGGGAAGGGGTACTGCTGGGGGGTAGGGGTGCTGTGTGTGGGGGGGGTAGGGGTACTGCTGGGGGGTAGGGGTGTTGTGTGTGTGGGAATGGGGTGTGGGGGGGTAAACGTTTAAAAAAAAAAAAAGTATATTAAATTATCTCCCCCCCCCCTTCTTACCTTTAATGAAGGAGGGGGGGGGGGACAGCCATCCCTGGTGATCCGGTGGTGGTAAGTACTGCTTCCGGGTCGCGTGCCATAGGTTGTGGCACGCGTGCCACAACCTGCTTCCGGGTCGCGTGCCATAGGTTCGCCATCACTGCCCTATAGTGTTCCTTTAAAATACATCTAAATCTTATGTTTGATCTGGAGTGCACTGCCCACTACTACATGTCTCCACCATGGCCTCCTCTCTAGCTGGAAGCTCTCAGCCAATGAACTAACTCTGTCTGGCTCATAAGCTTCTGGCTTTCCTAAAAGCTGGGGAGCACTGGTTAGCAGGACCTGGCAGACTCCAAATAAGAAGTGAAATCATTATAAAAAGGTTGACTACATGCAGTTGGGGTGGTGGGGCAGTGCACTACTGGCCCCATAACCACTACAGCGTCCTGCAGTGGTTATGGTATTTGGAGTGTTCCGTTAATATGTTGTTTGTTTATTTATTTGTTTTTTCATATCGTCAAGTATAAAACTCTGTGTAATATGTTGGTGCCAAATGAATAATAATAAGATAAATTACTTTATAAATAAATGCTGTTCATAATTTCTTTTAGCTTAATAGGCGCTTTCTTAATGTAAGGCAGTGTTTATTTAATATCACATTACTAGAGTAATGTATAAAACAGTAATATTGCTTTATCTTTTCTTCCATAGAACAATCTTCCCCCAGTACAAAGCTGACCTTATAGATTTATGTCTAGTACCACACTAGCAGTTTTATCTACAATTAACAAGTTACATTTTCATCTCCAAGGCATCAAATCCTATTTTCTTAGCAGTCAAACCCAATCTAATTTGCTCTCAAATGCTAATACAAGTAATTAAAAATAACATTAATTGAAATACTGCAGGGGCTGTTGGTTTTTATTATTTTAACCTCATGGCAACACTAATTTATGGCACTAATTACTGAACTGCCCTTTGTATTATAAATCTTTGGCAAGCAAAACTGGCCTTTTAAAACTAGTACCGTGATACAGATGGCCACTTCTCTTTTGCAAGTCAAAATACCAATGTTAGAAAGATTTATGTAAAATATACAGATATGGATCGATTTAAGCTGTTAAATGGTTTGCTTATAACTAAATATTTGCTTTGTATAGATATAAAATGAACAGCTTCAATAAAAGCTTTATTACATATAATGATAAAGCAGAAATGAAATAGAATACTAGTCTATATAAGGAAATGTAAAGAATACATAATGGCATTCTAAAATGTCAAATGTGCTGAATTGTTAGTTTATTCCTGGGCAAAGTAAAAGAGTGCCCAAGAATAAACTAACATTTCAGCAAATTTGACATTTTAGAATGCCAATATGTATCTACATGCTGAGCAGTTTTAGGGCTTCTTTTTGTATTTACTATTTACAAGAAGAGATACCATAAGCAGCATAAGCACTATAGTCTACAGCAGAGGTAGGCAACCTTCGGCACCCCAGATGTTGTGGACTCCATCCCCCATAATGCTCTTACACCCATAATGCTGGCAAAGCATCAAGGGAGGTGTAGTCCAAAACATCTGGAGTGCTGAAGGTTGCCTATGCCTGGTCTACAGTATTGGTTATGGGACCAGTAGTCCACTGGTGCTTTACGATGGTAAACTGTCAAGTTGGGAACTCTGGAATAGTTGTAGAATAGTTGTCTCAGGTTTTGTGTACCAAATGGAGACTTCTCAAAGTCCAACTTGAGATATGCAGGTAATGCTCAACAGTCATTTCCATTTGTGTATTTTGGGTAGTTTTATCCTGCTTGATCTTGCCACTTTTTGGAACAGTCTGACACTTGCTTAAGGTGTCCCTATAAAATGCTGCACCAATTCATCCACAAAGATACTTGGTGCAGTTTTACCCTAGTGTTGTCATAATGAAAATAAATGTATACATTTGTTGTCAGTGGTAAAAGTGTAGACTACTATTTTTACTTTAGAGATCAAGTGCAAGTGGGCATGTCAAGATCCTGGGTCATTTGTGGGAAATATCAAGTCTAAGTATAGACCTCAGACACGCTCAGTCTGCTCCTCAACCAGATCTCTGACTTCACCTACTCAATATACATTGGGATGTCTGACCCATGTTGAAATAAAAGGAAAGTGCATTGTCTCCTCTTTAACCCCTTAAGGACCAAACTTCTGGAATAAAAAGGAATCATGACATGTCAGACATGTCATGTGTCCTTAAGGGGTTAAGCTGAAAATTCTCAGCAGCAAGTACCAGGACTTTGAACAATAATAAGAGCATCATGGCAATTTCATGGTTAAAAATCCAACATATTTTTCTGCTCATTGATCATAAACATTTTATTTCTTTATCATATCAAGTCTGTTGTTAGTAGATTTATTTTGCATCGTATTATATGCATTATGCTAGCATCTATTATTAAATGCCCTTATTGAAACGTGGACAAAGTGGTTTGCAAAGAAACATGAATGATATTGTTGGCATGCTCTGGTAGTTTATAAGTGAAACCCATCGTTAAACCCATAGTTACTAATATAGTGTAATCTATCTGTCCCGATGATAACATTTATTGGAATTGTGACAATAAGTGCTATACAGAACAAGCTAAAGATTCTATAAGTATATTCATTGTGTGTACACTTCAAACTCCTGTGGAAAGAAATCTAATTAAGGGCAGTGGAAAGTTTATTTATTTATTTTATTTATTTATAAAATATTTTACCAGGAAAGATACAACTGAAATTTCTCTCATTTTCAAGTATGTCCTGGGTCCACAAAACATTGCATTGATACATTATGGTACAATAAAATACAAAAACAATATTAATACACAATATACACAAAATTTAACATAGAACAGGTAGGAAATATATAATCAACCATAACACGTGCATTCTGTTTTGAGGTATGTAGAGAGGGATCTCTTAAAGGATTTTAGGCCTGGGGAAGATTTTCAATTGTACGGGAGGTTGTTCCACAATTGTGGTGCTCTGTAGGAGAAGGAGGATCGGGCTGCTTTCTTTTTGTATTGAGGTAGACTAAATAAAGTGCTGGTACCGGGTTGGAGGTTATAGGAGGTGGGAACAGCCAAGGAGAGTATTCTGCTCAGGTAGGGCGGGAGTTTCCCAGAAAAGCTCTTAAACACAAGGCTGGAAAGATGAAGGGTGCGTCTGGATTCCAGCGACAGCCAGTTTAGTTCTTATAGCATGTCACAATGGTGGGTCCTGTAATTACATTGTAGCACAAATCGGCAGAACGAATTATACAATGTATTGAGATTATTAATGTGGGATTGCAGTGCAGATGCATATACTACATCCCCATAGGGCATCAGCATTTGCTGTACAATCTTTTTCAAAGTGTGAGTTATTGTGAGCTGCACAAGCCTGGGTTCAGAATTTGTTAGAGGATTCAGTCCAGACCTCTGATACCTGTTTGTACAAGGTAATGTAGACATTTTCTATGAGGCATGGGATACAGATTAATGTAGAAACTATAGCTATAAACTACCCATTAAATATATTTATTATTCTGTTACCAACACATACATTCTGCTGCATAGTTGTTGTTTATGTCAAAGTTATTTCTATTCAAGTAAAAAATACACTTTGATATATGCTGAATTATCTGATTGTTCTGCGTCATGGCTCTTATACCTGACGATCAGGGTACATAAACTAATTCATATATTTGATTTAACCCCTTAAGGACTGATTCAAATGTACACGTTTTGATCAAAATAAAACGTAAACAAAACTTGGAATTTGCGCTATATGTCTGTCCAACCGTAATTCACCTCTTTTATGTTAAGTGCACCCACACTTATTATATATCATTTTATTCAGGAGAAACAGGGCTTTCATTTAACATCGAATATTTAGCTATGAAACATAATTTATTAGGAAAAAAATATTTTACAAAATTGGAGAAATTAAGAAATGTTGTTATTTTTTTAGTTCTGCATGACATTATACCTGTGAAGGTCATAATACTGTTTTCTTTTACTGTAATAAAATACACATATTGGGGGGCAGGGCCTGACTTTGATGGCGGCTAGATGCATTTTCATGAAGCTCTGAGTAAAACATATACTCTAGGCCGTTTATGTACATCCCATCTGGGTCTGGCTGTATAGTTCAACATCTGGGTCTGGCTGTATAGCTTGTGTGTACAACAGTGACTGACTGACCTGAGGGTGCTCACTGCGGTTATTGGCAGCCTTCTGGACGGAGTCCTCTGCAGACTGGAGTGAGGCCTACCAGACACTGCTGAAGGGAGAAGCGGACGATTTCCCGACCCAGCTCAGGTTGATCCCTGGTAATAGATCCTGATGGCGCCCTGCTACCCTCCCTAAGGATCGGTGGGGGTGATCCTGGTCCCCACTCTGGAGGCTCCCTTACCCCAGCTGGGAAGTGTGGAACTGCTGAAAACAGCGAGTACCTACCTTATGGCATACCTAAAATGGCGGATGCCACATTCCCTTTGCTCAACGTTGACAGAGTGCTGTCCAAGCTAAATAAAACTTTCCAGGACTTCTGGAGAAAATTGTCCCTCCAGCTACATAAGTCTGCCCTGCAAACATCACAAGAACACTTACGCGTGAGTCCCCCACGACAGCTTTGGACTCAATCTGTGGTGCTTGGCACTGGGAGAAAGCACAAGAGGCAGACAAGACCACATAGGCGGCTCCTGAGGAACATGGTGAACAGGCCTGCATCAGAGCTAAGTACTTTCAGGGCCAGCAGTGCGAGACTCAAGCAGGAAACAGCACTGAGAAAAGAGCAGCAGAAGCGGGACAAGATGCCTTATGACATGGGCACCGTATTGAACACAGCTCAGCCTCTAAACCTGACGACTCACTCCATCTCCTGGATCAGCATCCTGCCTATGGAGGGCATCGGCTGAAAAGCTACACAAACGTTCTTCTCATATACCCATCACACTCAGCAGGCGGCATCATGGTACTGCTCCACTAGCTTAATACAACTGGTTTTGGACATTAACCTCTAGGGTCTTTTGGGGTGGTATATCACTCATGCCTATTAGCCTTGTACACTTTACTCTATCTAACTTGTATCTAGCTGTGTTTCCTTAGCCAGTTTTAAATTTTACTATAAAAATGTGCAGAATTTCCATATGCCATATGCCCGAAAATAATTGTGCTTACCTCCAACAAACAATACTTTTAGTCACCCATGCTACATCGTCTTACTCCAATTCTTTACAATACCTTTCTAAGCTCAACCCTCACTTAATGTCTGTAATCTTACAGACCATTTCTGTACAGTGTCTAGTGATGCTGAATTTGCTGGCGTGGTATCTTGATCCATAATATCCCCCAATCATTACACAGTACTTTCCCAAAAGTAAGTGACTTGACTAAGACAACTGTGTTAGTCGAAATGTTGCCCCTATTGTGTTCCTTGTGATGCATCAATAAAAGCACGTACAGGGAACAGTATCAGGTAAGAATAACTCACCGTTGCTGCACTCCTGGGTCTCCACATCCAAAGAGCTCCTTAACACCTATAGTAACTTCAAATAGGAGGAAACATGTATTAGTGTAATAATTATATTAAAGTGTTACTCTGTTACCAGTACCATCCCTTAGTAAGAAGTTGCCTGTTGCCATCTCTCAGCGAGGAGTCAAACCATTTTTTGAATGGCTTGACACTTACCTGGATCCTATGGGTGCCTTGATCCACCCTTCTTCATTAATACTGATAGATCACAAGTTCCCCATTGTGTTCTTAATAGCAATTTCAGCCATGTTTGAATGGATTTACTATGCCGGGAGCACAAGCTGATCCTCTCCACCAATTAATTAATACCAAATAGGGATGAAATTCATATCTATGTTATGGAAGGAGAACTTCTGCTTTAGGTCTTTGGGTGGAACATACTTTGGATACACTGGGGGACTAGATTAGTGTGTTATTAATGGTTTGACTCCATAAAATGGGATGGCGCCAGGGTACTAATGTCACCAAAATCACTACAGCAGGCTTAAAGTGGCTCTTATAGAAACATAAATGTGACAGCAGATAAGAACGATTCAGCCCATCTAGTCTGCCCGATTTTCTAAATACTTTCATTAGTCCCTGGCCTTATCTTAATGTTAGGATAGCCTTATGCCTATCCCACGCATGCTTAAACTTCTTTACTGTGTTAACCTCTACAACTTCAGCTGAAAGGCTATTCCATGCATCCACTACCCTCTTCGTAAAGTGACACTTCCTGATATTAATTTTTAACATTTGCCCCTCTAATTTAAGACTATGTCCTCTTGTAGTGGTAGTTTTTCTTCCTTAAAATATAATCTCCTCCTTTACTGTGTTGATTCCCTTTATGTATTTAAATGTTTCTATCATATCCCCCCTGTTTCGTCTTTCCTCCAAGCTATACATGTTAAGATCCTTTAACCTTTCCTGGTAAGTTTTATCATGCAATCCATGAACCAGTTTAGTAGCCCTTCTCTGAACTCTCTCTAACAGTATCAATAGCCTTCTGGAGATACGGTCTCCAGTACTCTGTACAATACTCCAAGTGAGGTCTCACCAGTGTTCTGTACAATGGCATGAGCACTTCCCTCTTTCTACTGCTAATACCTCTCCCTATACAACCAAGCATTCTGCTAGCATTTCCTGCTGCTCTATTACTTTTTAACCCTATATCCCTTTCCTCAGATGTTGAGGTTAGGACTCTATCAAATATTCTGTACTCTGCCCTTGGGATTTTACAACCAAGGTGCATTATCTTGCACTTATCCACATTAAATGTCAGTTGCCACAACTCTGACCATTTTTCTAGTTTAGCTAAATAATTTGCCTTCTGGAACATCAACCCTGTTGCAAATCTTAGTATCATCAGCAAAAAGACATACCTTACCATCAAGACCTTCTGCAATATCACTAATAAAAATATTAAAGAGAATAGGTCCAAGTACAGATCCCTGAGCTACCCCACTGGTGAAAAGCCCATGCTTCGAATATACTCCATTGACTACAACCCTCTGTTGCCTGTCACTCAGCCACTGCCTTACCCATTCAACAATATTGGAATCCAAACTTAAAAATTGCAGTCTATTGATAAGCCTTCTATGTGGAACAGTGTCAAAAGCCTTACTGAAATCTAGGTAAGCAATGTCTACTGCACCACCCTGATCTATTATTTTAGTTACCCAATCAAAAAAATCAATAAGATTAGTTTGGCATGATCTCCCTGAAGTAAACCCATGTTGTCTCTGATCTTAAAATCCATGTGATTTTAGATGTTCAACAATCCTATCCTTTAACATGGTTTCCATTACTTTCACCACAACTGAAGTAAGGCTTACTGGCCTATGGTTGCCCCGACTCCTCCCTTTCTTGTGTATGGGTACAACATTCACTATTCCTGTTAGACAGATGATTCTAGAAAACAGTTGAAAAAGAACACATGGGGGGGCGTGGTCTGACCGTCGATGAGACTAGACGTGTCTCACTAGAGCTCCCGGCGAAACGTGCCCAAAATAGCCAAAATCAGCGACCTTACCAGACTATTGGTTACCCCAAGTTACTTGCGGACATGGAGAAGAGGCCCCCCCCAAAAAGACAGCAAAGAAGGGGCACGGAATCGGGCGGATCAGTCCTAGACCTCATGTCGGCACAAAAACAGAGCCGGTCGGGGCCCCAAGATGGCGCCGGAGCGACCCCTCCGGCATCACCTCGTGCGGACAGGGAGGCCTCCCCCGACGACCGGGACACTATACTGGCTACACTGGCCGAAGTAAAAACGTTCCTGGCAGGCGAAATAGCCAAATCCACAGCGGTCCTCCAGGCCGAGATTGGGGCCTTGGGAGAGCGTACCGCGAAACTGGAAGACCGCATGGAGGCCTCGACTCAGGCCCACAACGCAGTTGTCGACAGGCTCAATGGCATGGCGACCCAGCTGGTGGCGATGGACCTTGCCTTTGAAGATCTAGCCAACCGGTCCCGGAGAAATAATGTCCGCCTGCGGGGCCTACCTGAGAGCGCTGGTGAGGATTTACAGGGGCTCCTGTTTACCGTCTTGAAACCGCTCCTTCCACAGTTGCCAGACGATCAGTGGCACATGGAGAGGGCTCACAGGGCCTTTAGGGGCCAGAGGAATGACGCCAACTCCCCGAGGGATGTAGTCGTCCGCTTCCTATATTACCGCACCAAGGAGGCGTTGATGAAAAAGAGCCGAGAGGGGCCCATTAGATATGCCGGTAACGAGATTACCCTCTTTCAAGATCTAGCTCCCTCCACGCTGCAACGGAGAAGGGATTGGCGGCCCATCACCGAGGCCTTACGGGCAGCCGGCATCAGGTATGCATGGGGGTTCCCCTTCAAGCTGATGGTGTTCCGGGGAGATCGAGTGCACGTACTCGCACCGGGAGGGGACCCCCGCCGCATGCTCAACGGCCTGGGCATACATCCGCCTGCTGACCTACCCGATTTGGCGATATACCCGGAGGATCTCCCTCGTTTGGTGCCGGAGTGGAATGAGGCAGGATCGCGGGGACGCAGTTAAAGGTAGCCTGCATCGTTTTTTCCCTTCTAGCTGGTTTCCCTGATCTCCCAGGCCTATGCTAGCCAGTGCCTTGCGGAAGCAGGGCCGGCCTTAGGCATTTAGACGCCCTGTGCGAAAAATCTTCACAGCGCCCCCCCCCCCCCCCGTCATCCATGTATGCTGTAATGTTTGTGTTGTCTGTGTATGTGATAGTAGGTGTGATGACGGTGTGTGATATGTATGCTATGTGTGATATTTGTAATGGGTGTATTAACAGTGTGTGATATGCGTGTATTGGTTGTATGTGACACACACACACACACAGAGTCAGACGGCCATACACACACACACAGACACACAAAGGCAGACAGTCTCACACACACACACAGGCAGACAGTCAGTCATACACACAGACACAGACAGTAATACACACACACAGAGGAAGACAGTCATACACACACACACACACACACGCAGACAGTCATACACACAGACAAACACGCAGACAGTCATACACACAGACACACACAGGCAGACAGTCATACACACATAGGCAGACAGCCATACACACAGAGGCAGTCATACACACAGAAGCAGTCATACACACAATCACACACACAGAGGCAGACAGTAATACACACAGACACACACACAGAGGCAAACAGTAATACACACAGACACACAGTGGCAGTCATACACACACACAGACACACACAGGCAGACAGTCAGTCATACACACAGACACAGACAGTAATACACACAGACACACACAGAGGCAGACAGTAATACACACAGACACACACAGTCATACACACAGATGCAGTAATACACACAGGCAGACAGTCATACACACACACACAGAGGCAGACAGTCATACACACACACACACACAGAGGCAGACAGTCATACACACAGACACACAGAGGCAGACAGTCATACACACAGACAGTAATACACACAGGCAGAGAGTCATACACACACACAGAGGCAGACAGTCATACACACACACAGACAGTAATACACACAGGCAGAGAGTCACACTCACATGACAAGCACACAGTTACCTGTGGAGTTCATTGTGGAGGCAGTGCAGCTCCTGGTGACTGTTTGGTGGGGAAGCAGGGACTCCTTCCTGCTTCCCCTGCAGCAGTTTCCCGGCGCTTTTAGCTCCGCCCCCGCCGCACGGTAAGCTCCGCCCCCGCTGCAAATTTAAAAAAAAAAAAAAAAAAATTTTTTTTTTTTTTTTTAAAATCCACCGTGCCCCCTGCTCCATGGCGCCCTGTGCGGCCGCACAGCTCGCACACCCCTAAGGCCGGCCCTGTGCGGAAGGCTGGAGGTTTTTCCAGTAAAGTTTAATTGGGGTGGGGTACGGGATGGAGCCCAAAGTTTGTGGGTTTGTTTTTCTATCTTTATGGCCTGGACCCCCCCCCCCCCCCCCCCCCTCCCTGTGGACGCTGCCCAGCTATGTCCTTTGGGCCTGTGGACTTGCCTACCTCGAGTTGCAGGAGTGCTGCGGACTGCCCTTCTCCTCCTCTGCCACCGGGCTGTATTTTTTCTTTTTTGCCCGTTAGGGTCCGGGAGGGCTTGCCGTTGGTTTGGGAGGGGTTTCGGGCTATGCTGCTTCTACCTATAGTCCTTTCCTGCAACACGGGGTGTTACTTACCTAGGGAAGAATCTTCCAACGAGAAAGGATCGGACTGGACTTCTCCGGGTTGGTGTTTGCTTGTTGGTCCTTTTCCCCTGCTCCTGTTCCCTAATACTGCTCACTCGACCTCTCTGCTTCCTCCCCCCGGGGGGCGCCATTTTCCTGGTTGGGGCTGTAGGGGCTTTGGTCCTCTCCCCGTCTATCAGGGCCTGGTCTCCGGCCTGGTCCTTTTTTCCTCTGCTGAGGCCCTGCGCCCCCGGGGGGGAGTGGAGGGGGTCGGGGTTCAGTGGGAGATGGTGGCTACACCCTTGCTGAGTCTGAGGTGTGACGGCTATGCACTTAACGAAATTGTTCAAAATTTAAAATGTTAATTTGTATTTGTTAAAATGGTATGGTAAACACCAGAGCGGAGAGAATACAGAGCGGAACACTTCGATAGCCTAAGGTGCCCGGTTTACCAGGCTCTGTATTGCTCACCGTTACCTAAAACTTTAAAAAAAAAAAAAAAAAAAAAAAAAAAAATAAGTTAAAATTTAAAAAACAGGAAAAAAGGGAAAAAAAAAAAAATGATGAAAAATTGACAACAAAATATGTAAAATGTATATCTGTTTAGGGCGGAATTGTTTGACGAAACTAGAGCAAAGATGGCGAGGGGCACAGCAGTTTGATAGCCTGGTCTGTACGACTAATCTAGTTACACTTTGCTTCTCCATTTAAACACCGGAGCATGGGGGACAGGGAACGGGTCAGTATTTAGAACCTGGAGTAAGCTGTTAGCTTAGTGCTATTTTGATTATCCCCATAATATTAAAAACAAAACGACAAACAAAAATAAAAAAAAAAACAAATAAAAAAAAAAAAAACAACGAAAAAATAAAAATTTATAATTGTATATATGTTATATGTTCAATTCATACGGTAAAATTAGAGCAGAGGGGGCGGAATGCTAAGTAGTCCCAATAGCTTGATGTATACCACTCGCCAAGTTACATTGCACTTTCTGTCACTACCTGTATATATGCTTATGGTAAAATTGTAGGATGCAGCTGGGGCATAGAAGACATGGAGCGATGTAGGTTGATAGCCTGCTACGTGCTCTTGGCCTAGCTGCATTTTACTGCACTACAGAAAATATAAAAAACAACGAAAAATAGCAAAATATTTAAAAAACGAAAATAAATGTATATATGTTCAGGGTAAAATTGTAAGATGACATGGGGGCAATGGGGACAAAGAGCACCCTTTGCCCTTCCTCCGATATGGAGCATTTCGAAGTTTGTATATCTCTACTAATCTACGTTTTATTGCGTGTTATACATGTTTAAATATTGGTTATCGCTACATTTAATTGTTTGAGGGCCTGATGCATGCTGGTAGCCGAGTCGCATTTATCCTATCGAAATCCAAAACAAACAGGGGGAGAGAATATGATCAGCCAATGTGTAAAAACCTAATGTAGATACTGTAAACGCGACATGTGTTGGAATGGTAGTGGTGGCTTACCCGGAGGCAGGGTGCAGCGGCCCCTCATTAGCTGAGGGGTATTTTCAGGGGTGAGAGATTAACTGGCGGTTGGGGACAGTTCAGTAAATCTATGTCCATTACGGGGTTACCGTAATCTATGTCCATCGGGTGGGATCCGGGAGGGTAGGGGGCGGGATACCACTATGCTGGTAAGGTCTCTATAGCATGTTTAGGGCGCGGGTGGGCGGGGCTTTAGGGATCCTCAGTGTCCTCCACGCGTTGATCGTGCAGGGAAGGAGGGCCCTCGCTACCCAAAATGTTCTGGCGAGTTGTAAGACCAGAATCTTCACCGCATCGGACTTTGTCCGGATGCCTTTCTTCTCTCTTTCTCTTTTCTTTTCCCATCCTGACCCTTCCCACCCTTCTTCGCTCCTGGGGGGGGGGCGGACGAGTGGACCATCCCGACGCGGATCCCGGCTGCTCAGGAGATCCTCCCTAATACAAACAGTGGCAGCAGAGCGTTAGCGGTGAGTAATCTATCACACGATGGCGATTAAGATTACCACTCTAAATGTTAAGGGTCTGAACGCTCCCAAAAAAAGACGTCTAATGTTTAGGGCCCTGAAAAGGATGAACTCAGACGTTGTATACCTGCAGGAAACTCACCTACCTAAACAGGCTACTTTTCAATTACGAGACCATGTCTACACGGGCTCCTTTGAAGCCAGGTCGCATCGCAAACGGAACGGAGTCGCTATAGTTATCAAACGCTCTTGCCCCTTCCAGCTGTCTGCCCAGGATGCGGATCCGGAGGGGCGATACATTATAGTTACCGGGACTCTCCACTCCCACGTTGTACACCTGATCAACATTTACGCCCCGAATCAGCCAGATGCTGGGTTTTGGTCCACACTGCGTGATAAGGTTGCCGCATTGCCACACGGAATGGTCCTTATGGGGGGAGATTTTAATGCTACACCCTGTCCGGCGATGGATAGGAGCTCCAGGGCTGGAGGTCCGAGATCGCAGGGACGCGGGGGACAGGACCGCCAGCTTAAGACCTTTATTGCGGAAACAGGACTGGTGGATGCTTGGAGGGCGCAACACCCTATGGACAGAGATTATACTTTTTACTCTGCTCCCCATGGCACCTATTCTAGAATAGACCTATTTTTAATAAATGCAGCTAGCCTTTCCAGGCTCTCGAGCTCAGAGGTGGGAAGTATATCCTGGTCTGACCACGCTGACGCATCTATAGTCTTAGGTAATCTTTGCATGGCAAGCCCATGGTCCTGGAAACTAAATTCATCGCTGCTGAGAGATGAGTCGATTCTAGACAGCATTCGGAAGGCTATTACGGATTACTTTCAGGTCAACACCACACCTGACGTAAGCAACAGCACGATTTGGGCTGCACACAAGGCAGTCATAAGAGGGGAATTGATTAAACTGGCCACAAGAAAGAAACGACTAAAACACCTTCACCTGGAAACTCTGCTTAAACGGCTGAGGAACCTTGAGCAGCAACACCAGGCTACCCCGGACGCTGAAATACACGGTAGACTGGAGACAGTCAGACGGGACATACGCACACTTCTGCTAGATGACACGGCTAAGGCCATGACATGGTCCAGACGAACCTATTTCGATAAAGCCAATAAAATGGATACGCTATTGGCCAGGACGCTTAGGCCCAGGCAACAACGGCCCCACATCACGGCCATCAGACACCCAGATGGCACGACGAAAACAAAACCGACAGACATCGCAAAGGTATTTGAAGAATATTATAAACAATTGTATAATCACTCCCCGAACGGTCACTTGAATGGGAGGCCAGGAGGACCGAAGCATAAAACGATTTCTCGAGGGACTAGACTTGCCCAAATTGTCAGGGGACGCTGCCGGGAACCTAGCGGCGGAGATCAGTACTGAGGAGGTGGACAAGGCCATATCGAGCCTTAAAGGGAACAAGGCACCTGGCCCTGATGGATATGATGGATCATACTACAAGGCCTTCAGGGAGGAGCTAGCACCTCACCTGGCCACGCTGTTTAATTCCTTAAGACAGGGAGGAAGACTGGGCCCTGACATGTCATTGGCTACGATCATATTACTACCCAAACCGGATAAGGATGCACACCTACCTGAAAACTACAGGCCTATATCTTTGATTAACCATGATGTGAAGATCTTGGCCAAAATACAGGCAGACAGGCTGAACCCACTTCTGACTACTCTTATACATGCCGATCAGGTGGGGTTCATACAAGGCCGACAATTGTTCGAAAATACAAGGCGAACGGTTGATCTGATCTGGAAACAGGTGGCGACGAATACGCCCTCCCTGGTAATATCTATCGATGCTGAAAAGGCCTTCGACAGGGTCAAATGGAATTTCCTATTCGCTGTATTGTCCCACCTGGGATTTCCGGAAGAGTTCGTGCACATCACGAGGGCAATGTACCATGATGTAAGGGCTCAGATACAGATCTCAGGGGCCCCGCTTACTCCTTTCCACCTACATAATGGAACCAGGCAGGGGTGCCCTCTCTCTCCCCTCCTCTTTGTGCTGGCCCTCGAGCCTCTTCTACAGGCGATTCGCAGGCATCCGAACATTCATGGAGTAGAAGTCGGAGGGGTAGAATTCACCGTATCTGCCTACGCAGATGATGTTCTCCTCACCGTTACGAACCCGCTCGAGTCGATGACAGCATTACAGAGAGTTATAGGAGAATACGGGGACCTATCTGGATACAAAGCAAACATTCCAAAATCCAGCGCGATGCCAATCGGCATGACAGCTGAAGATGTGGCTCAGATACAGACCGCTTACCACATGCGAATGGAACCACACTCCCTCAAATACCTGGGAGTTCATTTGACGGCAGACCCGGACCGACTGTACTCTAGTAATTATGAACCCATGCTATGGGCTTTAATGAATGACATGGACAAATGGACCGATAAATCTATCTCTTGGCTGGGTCGTATTCACTCCGCCAAGATGAACATCCTCCCTCGTATTCTATTCCTGTTTCAAGCCCTCCCCATCCGCGTCACGAAATCTCAATTACAGCCGCTACAAAGGGCGATATGTAACTTCGTATGGCGGAATAAGCGGCATAGAATAGCCAGACAAGTTTTGTATAGGCGTAAAGATAGAGGGGGATTGGGGCTTCCAAACCTGTACTATTATTATTTGGCGGCCCAGCTGTCCCAGGTGATTATGTGGCATTCCCCTGTGGGTGACAGGAGATGGGTGGAACTAGAATCTTTGATGGTCGGTCTTGATGTTCCCCAATTCACTATGTGGGTCCCGAGAGAACATAGGCCCATGGTCAGAGTAACCTGCCCGGCCATCCTTAATTCTCTACGATTATGGGATGTGAACAGCACCAAATTCGGGCTCACCTCATCCCCCTCCCCCATGACTCCGATACTTAGGAATCGAGCATTTCCACCTGGTATGGCCCCGAGGAATTTTCGCAATATAGAAAAAACCGGGGTTCAACGGTATTACCAACTCTATCGAGGGGGGACCGTGATCCCTTTCCAAGACCTCCAACAAATCACCCACCTGACTCCCACAGATTATTTTCGATACCTCCAGGTGAGGGACTTCGCTAGGAAACCAGATATTATGGCCGCGGCCAAGGGGCAGTTTACCTTCTACGAGAAACTTTGTAGAGACGCATCTGCCCCTAAGGGGATGATCACCCTCATATACGCTCACCTTAGTACAGAAACTAGAGAATGGGGTAGACTGGCGTACATTGACAAATGGGAACAGGACTTAGGGGAAGTACTCGAAGGTATCGAATGGCAGGAAATCTGGGAAGCCACCAAGAGCGCCTCCATATGCGTCACACAACAAGAACAGGCATGGAAAACCATGCTCAGATGGTATACTACCCCGGTCATTTTACACAAAATGCACAAACTAGACTCCGACGATTGTTGGAGGAATTGCGGTTTCCGGGGTACGTATCTCCATATGTGGTGGGAATGCCCGGCGCTCCAGGGTTTCTGGAAGGCTGTTGAAAACCTAATGAGACAGACGTTTGGCAGGCCCCTCCCCCTAGACCCATGGATCTATCTTTTAAATAGAACTATAGAGGGATGGTCCAGGAAAGAACAGAGATTGGCGAGGACAATCACCTTAAGTGCGCGTAGAACTATAGCAGCGGCTTGGCTAACACCTGGAGGACCGGAGTTCGGGGGGGTGATCTCTAGAATAAGGGACAGCAGAATTATGGAGGATCTTACTGCCAGGATGCGAGGGACCGAGGCGGCCTTCCAAAAAGTATGGGAACCGTGGGACAATAGCGCCCCGGGCACTGGGGATACTTAATGGGATGGGACCACGCACACTACTTCGGGGGGTCCCAAGCTTGTCAGCCCTCCCTCCCCCCCCCCCTCTTTATTCCTTAATCCTTGTTTCTATCTCTTTCTTCTCTCTTCTTCTCTTCTTTTTATACTTCTACAAAACCCTTGATATATATAGGGGTTTTCTCTTTTATTCTGTTATTCTTTCATTTGTGTTGTCTCAGTTCAATTGGAAGTGGTTCCTTCCTAGCACAGACATGGGACATGTTGGAGAGACGGGGATCCCTGGGGCTCTTCCTACTTTGGGTGGCCTCTGGGCTATTGATTAAGGTACAAGACCTGTCTAGTAGTACAATATACTTGCAGAGAGGCGGATAGCCTGGAATTCCAGAGGAGGATTGTCTATAGGACTGGTATTTGTTACGATAAGAGCTCTGGCAGGGGTTATCTAACATTGTATATTATTGCACAGGATTTGCCTTACCGCTTTTTCTCGCTATGCCGCTCCTGTGTAACAGTAAGGAACTTAATTGACGTTACACACAAAAAAAAAAAAAAAAAAATCCCTCGATAGGGGGCAGGTATTACAGACTGCATACAGTGAATTGTTGTGGGTGCCAAAGGTGTTATGTATTTGTCTTTGATTATATGTTCCTGTATAATTTGGCTTCTGCGCAAGCTTACATGTCGTATTGCTTCTGCCTTTCCTGTCGAGTGCAAAAATAAAGAATTTAAAAAAAAAAAGAAAAAGAACACATGGTGATGTAAAAAAATAAAAACAAACACATACGGGATTAGCACATTTTTATTGAAAATAATTCTTACTACACAGTCATGAAGATATCATCCTGTTGCAAACTTTGTCTCACTGAAAAAAGTACATGTTTTAACTGTACTTTGATGTGATAAAAGATAACATTAATTATTTGATGATGCTGTCAAAGACTATTCTTGGGAAATCAATCCATTTCTTTTAACAACTTTAGAATATTCAATTGCTGAATGGTATGGAACTCTTGGAAGATCAGCAAGATTGAAATCGACATGGAACAGCCCAAATCTGACACTATATCCCGACGTCCACTCAAAGTTGTCAATCAAGGACCAAACAAAATATCCTTTAACATTGACTCCATCCAGTGTAATGGCTGGGGAAAAAAAAAATATTCATTTTTATATTTTCTTATTTTATTACTGTTTTTAATTTTCAGCCCAATGCACATAAAATGGCCTGATGTATTATTTTAAATTTGCTTGTACAGTTAGAAGATTCCTAAGTGGGTTTGATTTTAGAAATGTATGCAATATATTACAAATGAGGTTTTTTCTTTTTTTTTCTTCACGTTATAGCGCTTTCACAAGCATTGCAGAGGCCAAGGGCATTTTGTGATTTTTTTTTTTTTTAGCTTGGTAATTGAAAAAAATTAAATAAAGAGCATATATGATGAATGTCAAATAATTAGGCAATCAAAAAAATGCTGAAGTCCACATTTTTAATTTGACATTTTCTAAACACCAAATCATATTAATACATCACTATTGCGTTTAATAAGGGGTGTAAGAAAAGAAAAAAAAAGGAGCTAAAATAAATGCAGATGTTATGTTGAGTCCAATTTTATGGTAAATGAATATTTATATATTTTATCCATGTTGCCGTTATTTATTTAAAATATACATTGCTACAAAAAAAAAAAAAAAACGGCTGTTTCAGCGATAATAAATAACGTCAAAATTACACTGCATACATACATTACATGCAAAATCCATTTGCTTTGATACAAACAAATGCAGACTTGCTAAAATAATATCCAAGAAACTTCTACAACTCATGCAACAGAACCAAAAGAAAAGCCAAGAAATGTAATAACGTGATATGCCAATATGATTTATGAAGGCACTGGATTACTGGAAATAAAGTAAAAAGCAACCTTTGTGTGTTCAGCGTCTTCTTAAAACTGAGTGGAATTTTAAGATAACTGAGACAGAATGGAATGACTGTGGATCCAAAGAAAGTGGAACAAATGCGATAAGCAGTGTTTCTTCTTATGTTTCAAGAGCATTCACATTTACCTGAGAACTGTATTAGGAAGAAAAGGCAAGATATAGCACAATATTCCTAATGTGCCTCAGTAAGCATCACATTTCTGAAACCATTTAAACATCTTAAAAGATTTCCAGGTCTAATGGCAAGATGATTCAGAATGTTTTGTAATTTGCATGCTCTTGAAGCTATAGATCGCATTTCCATAAAATACATTTAAAAATAAAATAAAAATGGACGCATGTTTCTATTCTTAGGCCCTTGTTCTTCTCCATCTAAACAGCCTCTTGACAAAATATTTGATTCTCTGGATTTCACCTTTATGCTGACAAAACATTAATTCACCCTCTCCTCTTCTGACCGTTTGTCCTCTCTATTATGTTGTGTCAGACAGTGTGTATCTGAAATCTGTTTCTTGTTGAACATTTTGAAGCTTAACCCCTTAAGGACCAAACTTCTGGAATAAAAGGGAATCATGACATGTCACACATGTCATGTGTCCTTAAGGGGTTAAAGGGCTACGTCAACCACCATGACCATTAGTGCTTTAAAAAGTTGTCATGGTGGTAAGAGTTTGTGTGTGCAGTGATGCTGCTTGAAACGCTGCACATACAAAGTAATCTGCACTTTTGTCCTGGGGGCTAGTTACACCCCAGACGATAACGCGTTTCGACGATAGTATTTGTCTTGCACATGAGGAAGACGAATACTATCGTCGAAACGCGTTGTGCTCTTTTATGGCATCACAGAATTTTGAATGTAAGATTTTATACTTCTTTTAATAAATGAAATTGTTGTTATATTTCTAATTGGTGTTTGACTATCCTGTTCCTACTATATATTGAGGATCAAGCTCCATCCGTTTGGAACTCATCTGAGAACGTTTCTCTAGGTGACACTACCTGAGCCAGTTCCTTTGTTAACAGGCTCCATCATATGTGAGTTGGACTATATAGACTACCACATTAGATCTACTCACCATTACAGTATTATGCTATGATTTTCCTGTTTTTTATATACAGGGCTAATACCTACTGACATCTGTTACATTGGGGTACTTATCCTTATTTCTATTTGACTTACACATTCACCTAAGGTGGAAGCACCACTGATATATATCTTTGTGAATTTGTTACATGCGCTGCACACTTTTCTGAGTTGCTCTGGTTTGCTTAGAGATTAAACAATGAAAATTTTCCGCAATCAATATTTGCACTTCCATTTTGTCAAGCACACACTGCCGTTCCAGAGTGATTTACATGGATTGCTCAGTTAAGGAGTCATTTATTGATGCAAATCACTGTGACACTGTGAATCACTTGGAGAGCACATGTCAATGCCTCAGTTTTTTTTTCGAAGGGATCAATTTGGCGCACCATGGGAAGGACTTTAAAAAGTCAGCCTCCGCTCTACTATGGTTCATGGTTTACATCTCCGCAGTGTTTCTTATTTTGTTCAGTATATTTGTCATATATACTGCTTTCTGGACTCCTAAGTTGGACTGTTATTTGACTATTCTCTGTCTGTTGCCCATAATACCCATTGACAAGTTTATTGATGTTTTCTATTCATGAAATCTGACTTTGATTTGTAACTGTTAATTAAATGCAGTTGCCACTTATTTTGGGCACCCTTCTTCCTGTTTATCCCAACCATTCTATGGTTGGCTTTGCTATCCTTTGTCCATATGTGCAGTTACCTATCTGACCTTCTCAGCTTGACTGAACCTCACACAGGTTTGATTAATTAGTGTACTATATGGTTACAATTTTATTAATCAGCGTATATGGTCACAATGTACATAGTACATAAATAATAAATAATAAAATAATATCAATAGAGAAAAAAAAAACATTCTTAGGATATTTGAGGAAATAACCTGTATCCTTCAAGAAACAGGTTATTTTTGTCTCCTGTTGACTATAGGGTGATCAAAAAGAAATCCTTCTCTGAAACACCTAACATTCAATCTGCATGTCCATAACACTCAGGTTAGAGGCATCCACACTCATTCATTATCCCACCTAAAAGGAGTAACAGGGAGAATGCACTTTTAGACCATTGTGAAAGCTCTAAAACAAACCTTTATGATTTAAGTAAAATGACAATTTTGCAACACACCTTTTAGGATTTAAAATGCAAAATATGTGCATTTTATCAAAGCTTTTTCCTTTTACGTAAGTCTTGTAAAAAGCATTCAATTTGTAGGATATGCACTAAAAATGCATTGTAGAACTATTTTTCTGCAAACACACAGTGAACATCCAAAAATACAAAGAGAAGCAGGAGCTTTTCTAACTAGTTAAATACAGATAACGACGTATGTATACCATAAGTGGCTGATTTTCTACATTAAATAAGGGGGTGTATAGAACAGTGCAAAGATAAATGATCTGCATTGCTCTAGAAGACTGCCTAAGTTGCTTATAAAATGTAGAGTATATTTAATGATTTGATATTTTGGAATATTGCATTGCCAAATAGGACATCTTAAAAAAGGATTATTTTCAAACATAACCGAAAAGAACAATTATATGTAAACAAACAAAAAATATAAAAGTACTTAATAAATACCTTTAATATTATAATAGGAAAGTTATTATTAATATGGTGCCAGCAGAGTATTGTTCATTCTACAGAATATGTACTTTTCGACTATATTTTTTTCAGTTTGTTAAGCAAGTTTTTCCAATCTGTGAAACAAACAATGTGTTTGGGTTTATCTGTAAAAATGTAGAAATCTTTTTTTTCTTCAACAAAACATATGGTTCATTCAGATACTTCCAAGTACTTAATGTTCAGCACTAATTTCATATTGAGCATCACGCTGGGTTTTATATTGTATTTTTGACAAAATCTATCTTTGCAGCCATCTGACAGCTTATATTTTGCATGCATTAAATAATAACATATACTGAGAACATGTTCTCTTCATAACAGCCTTTCATTTTCCAATACTTGTTTGACCCAGGCAGTGTCAATCTAAAGTGGGCATTGATATGTAGCCAATAGTGCAATGGGTCCTTGTTAATGGGGCGTCAATAACTCTTCTAAAACCTGGTTTGACATATCTATCCGTCTTTCTTGTTCACATCATTCTATTGCAATCTTTTTAAGTGATGCAGCTTTTTTTTTATAAATTCTTTATTTTGGATTTTTCAATAAAAGTTGGGGTAGGGTACAGAAAGTAAAATTGGGGGATGAGGTTAGGTTCACAGAATTCATGGTTTGTAACAGCTTTTTCCCAAGCAGTTATAGAGAAGAAGTGATCAGACAACAAATAGCTTATCATTGTTGTTACAGTCGTTTGCTGTCGCTCTATGATTCTGTTCCTGTTACGGAGGTGGTTCTAAAGCGTTCCTTTAGAGGGGGGAAACTTTATTTTATAAAACATCGGTGTATGTTAACAGTAACAATAACAAGGTTGGATGTCGTTCAAAAGTGGCTCGTCTTCGTGTTCTTTTTGTGTCTTCGTCTTTGGGTGGTTGGTCAGTGTGTGTTTGTGAGGTTCTCTACGTGGGGATACTGGGGTGATGCAGCTTTTATATGCAAACATTTCACCTTATACTGCCTTCAACCGGTAGATTGCTTATTGGTTATTACCCACAACTTTTGGTTGTAGGCAATTGGAAAAATGTTTTTGGTAGTTCAAAATGCACACAACCTTATCAAACATTTCAAATATTATAGAGTGCACTTGTACATCAATTCATTAATTCATCAATTCACACACACCCTCCTTGAGCAGACCTCTTGTGCAGCATGGCACACCAATCTGCTTATTTGCCCTCACCCCAACAAAAACAAATACAGATCTCCATTCCTACCCCCTTTTTTTCTGGTGCCACAAACAAAACTCTGACTCATTAAATAACTTGTCCACTGCCCATTTTGTTTTTTTCACGATATATCCATATGGTGTTTTAATGTCAGAGATTTCAGATGAATCACGATCGCTCAAAATTAGGCTAAATCATAATTCATCCAAAACAGAATGAACATGTCTATTGTATAGTGAGCCAGAAAGAAAAATACAATTAAGCCTCAACATATTAACAAGCATCGTCTTTGGGGCTACCATTTAACAATGAATATGGACATTTTCTGTAAAGGCAATTTAACAATCAATGAAAAGAAAACCAATGTATTATTTATCCAATTGAGATTGTTTGAGAATTAATGCTTCTATTCTAATTATATAATATTTATAAAAAATAAGGATATGCCATATTTACTATGTATGTTCTAAAAGTAGCACCACCAATCATTTGTTTCTTGTCTGATACTCAGTGAGAAATGTTATGTAGCTAAAATTTAATTTGATTGTATACAGATGATCAGGCACCCAGAACCTGCCATGCAGGAATTATTCAGACAATGTTAAGATTCAATTTCTCTTAATGAATCACATTTCACCTAGGTATAGCCCACACTTGGTTTCATCCTGTGGATAGTCATACCCTTTAGAATGTGGGGGAAATGTACTGACATACACAACATGATGCCCTCCATAGACAGGGAATAGGCAAGTTGTCTTATAATGGCTGTCGGCCAGCATCTAATTGATTCCTGCAATTGTGTAATAGAGTCAATGTTAGCTCTAATCTCCATACAGAGCCATTTCAGACAAATAAATGGCCTTTGGTAATAGACCTCTCATCTCCTCCTCAAGCATGTCCAAAAGGCTCCTTCAGGTCCACATCGGAGGAGGAACACAAAACACACACAAAAATCTGATTAATGACTAGGAGACAGTCACTAAATATAGATTTTATTCACAGATCAAGTGAGAAGTGACCAATAGAGGGGAACAAAGTAGGCTCAAGAAAACAATTCTACATTTATATATTTATTTCGTATATATTTAGTACATATATAATATATAAATATTTTTTATTTATTTTTTTACTATTCCTTTTTTCGCCTCTATTGGTCAAAACTTTTCACTTTTTCTGTGAACTAAATGGTGGAAAAACATGCCTAATTGAAAACTGCAAAATGTATACATAATATTTATATAATTTACCGTATATACTCGAGTATAAGCCGACCCGAATATAAGCCGAGGCCCCTAATTTTTCCCCAAAAAACTGGGAAAACTTATTGACTCAAGTATAAGACTAGGGTGGGAAATGCAGCAGCTACTGGTAAATTTCTAAATAAAATTAGATCCTAAAAAAAATATATTAATTGAATATTTATTTACAGTGTGTGTATAAAGAATGCAGTGTGTGCGTATGAGTGCAGCGTGTGTGTGTATGAGTGCAGCGTGTGTATGAGTGCAGCAAGTGTATGAGTGCAGCGTGTGTGTGTATGAATGCAGTGTGTGTATGAGTGCAGTGTGTGTATGAGTGCAGTGTGTGTATGAATGCAGTGAGTGTATGAATGCAGTGAGTGTATGAATGCAGTGTGTGCAGGGCCGGTGCAAGGATATTTGCCCCCCCCCCATATGTCCTGACCTCCCCTCCTCCTCCCCTAGTGGTCCTTATCCCCCCTCCCTCCCATAGTGGTCCTTATCCCCCCTCCCTCCCATAGTGGTCCTTATCCCCCTCCCTCCCATAGTGGTCCTTATCCCCCCCTCCCTCCCTCCCATAGTGGTCCTTATCCCCCCCTCCCTCCCATAGTGTTCCTTTTCTCCCCCCCTCCCTCCCATAGTGGTCCTTATCCCACCCCTCCCTCCGATAGTGGTCCTTATCCCCCCCTCCCTTCCATAGTGGTCCTTATCCCCCCCCCCTCCCTCCCATAGTGGTCCTTATCCCCCCCCTCCCTCCCATAGTGGTCCTTATCCCCCCCTCCCATAGCGGTCCTTATACCCCCCCTCCCTCCCATAGTGGTCCTTATACCCCCCCTCCCTCCCATAGTGGTCCTTATCCCCCCCCCCTCCCTCCCATAGTGGTCCTTATCCCCCCCCCCCTCCCTCCCATAGTGGTCCTTATCCCCCCCCCCCTCCCTCCCATAGTGGTCCTTATCCCCCCCCCCCTCCCTCCCATAGTGGTCCTTATCCCCCCCCCCTCCCTCCCATAGTGGTCCTTATCCCCCCCCCCTCCCTCCCATAGTGGTCCTTATCCCCCCCCCCTCCCTCCCATAGTGGTCCTTATCCCCCCCCTCCCTCCCATAGTGGTCCTTATCCCACCCCCTCCCTCCCATAGTGGTCCTTATACCCCCCCCCCCCCCACACAGTGGTCCTTATATCCCGTTTTTTTATTATTATTATTTTTTTATTATTATTTTTTTTTATTATTATTTATTTTATTTATTTTTCGTCCCCCCTCCCTGCTTGATACATGGCAGGGAGGGGGGCTCTCCTTCCCTGGTGGTCCAGTGGCAGTTCAGTGGGGGGGAGAGGGGGGCTGGCAGAGAGCGTTACTTACCTGTTCTGCAGCTCCTGTCAGCTCTCTCCTCCTCTGCGCCGTCCGTGCAGCTCCTTCTATCAGCTCACACTGTAAGTCTCGCGAGAGCCGCGGCTCTCGCGAGATTTACACTGGGAGCTGACCGAGGTGCTGACCGGACACGCAGAGGAGGAGAGAGCTGACAGGAGCTGCAGAACAGGTAAGTAACGCTCTCTGCCAGCCCCCCTCTCCCCCGGTCTGTATTATGGCAATGCAAATTGCCATAATACAGACCTTGACTCGAGTATAAGCCGAGTTGGGGTTTTTCAGCCCAAAAAATGGGCTGAAAAACTCGGCTTATACTCGAGTATATACGGTAGATTATTTTGCAGTATGCTGAGTATGCCAATTTTCGTGACGTTTTGTTTCGTCCAAATAATTTTTCCTGAAACGATCGCATGTATAAAATTAGTCTGGACCAAAACACTACATTGATGAATCCTCAATTGACTACACTAAAATTTTGTTTCGGGCAAAACTATATGGACGAATCAAATTTTTTGACATACAGAAATTTCAGAGTAACAGCCATAAAGACAGGAAATGTATTATTTGTTTGGGATGACATTCAGTGTGTGCTATTGTGGGATGGGTTACTCTAGAAGGCTTGTAAGTGGCATGTGTATTCAGTGCTGTGTCTCTGGGTGATATGTAAATGAGCATTACATATTAATAGCAAGTGCAGTAACACTCTGGGTATGTATTTATTAAACTATCAGAGTTAAAGTACCATGTCTGTGGGAAAACATGCTTTTTATAGGTCTTGAAGATGGTAGGATGATTGTAAAAAAAACTTAAAACAAACGTCATGGTGAAAAGAAAAATGGATTTTTATTAAAAAAAAAAAAAACGCCTTTTTTTCTAACAATAAAAGCTAGCACTGTACATTTTTTTTTATTTTTTTCTATCCTATAGGTTAGTACGATTGAATTGAATATTTAGTTTGCGTTTTGAACATACACACTCATGTATGTTTGCTGCTAGCTTCAATTGCAAACCACTAGACAATTTTGTGATTACTTTTTTTGTTTTCTCCCAGCAGAACTTCAAATCCAACATGTTAATGTTGTTTTCAGCACAATTAACGATGTACCGGAACAGTGAGCTACAAGCAAAAAAAGCCTATTGAACGTGCAGAGGAATTAACGGAGTTAGAAATCGCATATATGAAACAGATCCCATACCAGGAGATATCAGCTCACATTATGTTCTACATCAAACCACCTAACTGCAAATCACCTAATGATTTTTAAAACGGGACTAATCCTTTATTGCTATAAAGTATATGTTGGTGCATTTTATGGCAAATTATTTGTCCCAAGTTACTCGTAAAAATAAATAAATGTCAGTAAAATACTGAAAAAATACGGAAAAATAATTATTAAGAAAAAGATGTTCCTTAATTATGCTCTGGACATTTTTTCATTGCTATACCGTTTCTTGGGCAGAACCGAAATCCAGGCAACATTATTAAAGTAAGTGCTCCCCTCTCTGTTACTCTTGGCAACTAAAATACACCTCCATAGGTTTTCTGACAGGGATGTCAAAGAAAATAGAAATGCATGTTACTTGTAAAAACTTGGATTGCTTCCTTTGAATGTTTTCACGGTCACTGAAGTACTACAAAAAAACAACAAAAATTCATAGTGTGCAGCTCTGTATTTTGAAAAAAGTATAATTACAAAAGATGGAAAATGTCTTCTTGAAATTTCTAAACTCATGCCGCTTTGGTTCATACTGCCACCACTGCATTAGCTAAATCATCCCTTGGCAGCAATTCACAGGGCCAAAATGTAGACGTTATTATATTTTTACTCAGCAAGAGGTGATTCCTATGACTCAGCAATTTTATACAGCCTCATATGTCTCATTTTAGGATCACAAGAAGACTCAAGGTAACACTCAACAGAAACTAAATTGTGAGTCTTTACATAACTATGGAATTTTCTAATAGGGTTTTTTTTTTTAATGTTTTTAACCAATTGAATGCTAAGAAGTTCAGTGCATTCTAAGTATCCCTTAACTCTAACCATTTGAGATATCATCTAGTTCTGTACATATGAGTTACTCCTAGATTTTCCTACAGAAACCAAGCTGCACTCCACAATTATTATAGAATAAATCGATACTTTATTTACCAAAAAAGTAAAAGTAATTATCCAACAGCAAGAATAAGTATATACAAAACAAACAAAACAAAGTGAATACCGGCTGGAAAATACACCATAGCTATACAAAAATTCTCGCCAGCCTACCAGATCAAGACACAGGCGACTACACCCCCAACATTTCAGTACACAACTGGATGCCTTTCTCAAGGGAACCTGACTCCTAGACATTAACATTTGCAATACTAAGTCTGTAGATTGTGTTCCCTGTTTGCATCCCAGCTCTCGCTACAGGACTTCTCTGTGGATCCATTATCATGTAATGCCCCTTCCTTGCCAATGATTTAAATCTGACAATCTGTTTTTCGCTTATTGTTTTCATTGATATACCAAGACACATTATAAACGTGAAGAGTTGTAAATAGTTGTGAATAGTAGGACCTGATTCTAAGTATAAGTTAAGTTTCCTATATAATAATGAAACAATACCCTCGATGCAATGCTTCTACCCTGCCAAAATCATTAAATATAAATCAGGTATCCTATATGCTAAGTATGTCCCTACATTCTTATCTAGGCCCAGAGCAAAATAAAAGATAATGTGTGCAGGGAGAGAGCCCCAGAATGTTGGCTATTTCAGACCAAAAAATCATCTGTTCTCTATCTCTATTCCTAATCTTAGCTCTGGCTCAATCACATAAATTCTCAAACTAAACAACTTTCCCTAAATGTTTTTCTTAACCTGTATGTTAGTCCATTAGGGGACACAAAAGGGGGATTTAAATTCCTTTACAGTGTTTGGCTTCACCAGCAGCAAATATATATTGTCTATAGATATAGACTCTATTTGAAGATATATTTTAAAGATATATTCTGTTGTTGATAGAATTCTTAGCCCTTCAATATGCTTTTTTTGTCAGAGGTTTTCTAGGATAACCCTGTCTTAAAAGAACATGTCCACAATGTATGTAGGTAAGTATAATAATGTGATATATTGAACAAAGGATACCATTTTGAGAACATTACTGTGTTTTGTTCCAAAGCTGCTAATTACAAATTTGCATAACTGGAAACACAGTGTGTCCCCATTGCTGTGCCCCTAGTTTGCAAAAATATGCCTCCATTGAACAAGAAGTAAGTATGTGTGAGAACTAACTTCAATAAGTCTAAGGCGAATTTGAAATGTGAGGCATAGACAATTAGGCATGAGTGCACTGGGCTAAAAGGAATTCATGAACAGTCATTCCTGTTATATTAATGTACAAAGATGGTGAAGTTGGGCAAATATGACTTATGTTATATATAGTGATAGACTGAGTGGTGGGTAGACCAACACCAGTCAATAGGTGGAGCGCTCAAAGTGAGATAACTCACCCCCACTTTGAGCGCTCCACCTATTGACTGGTGTTGGTCTACCCACCACTCAGTCTATCACTATTTATGTTATATTTGTGAGAGGATTGCACATTGGTGGTAGCAGCACAATCTTTTTCCACTACAATCCACTTTAAGCACCTGAATACACAATATCTTTGTTTTTCTATTACTTATGTTACCACAATTAACTTGAGATAAAGCCAGGAGAAAGGGGTCAGTGAACTTTGCATACATAACATCACAGCGTAGATTACATTTTCTAGAATCTTATTGGATGGTTCATCTTATTGGATGGTTCATCTAGCCATGTTTGTAAATATTATTATCTAGATTTGAGCTAAAAGTCTAAATAAATGATTTATTTAACCACAAAAGGTCCGTGCCAATTGTGTAAAGATGTTAATGGTCACACAAACCCCAATAACATGATCATTGTAAAAGTAATAAACAAATTACAGACTATACTAAACAGAATACTTAAAATTCACATTATAATTAAAGTGCTGTGTGAGTGTCTATGACTGACTGAAACATAGTCACAGATACTCATGATGACTGTAAGATATGAAAGAAAATGACAACCCCACGTTAATCATCAAGTAGTACCGTAAGTGATTTTGGAAAAGCACTTACATATGTACAATATAGTTAGTTGGCAATAAGAGGATTACCAACCAGCCTATGGCTCTCATCGGTGACAGATCTACCAGGGTTGCAGTGGTCATTTTGCAACTGAGCCCTGCAGTTCTATTTGTCAATGGGGACCCACACTTGTCAGGGACCCCCCTTGCAAAATCATTATTTAATAGATTGTCACTTTGGAATGAGCGTAAACAGTGTTCTACATCTGACAGAGGGGAAAACGGTCCACTGGGCCACCATGAATCATGCCAGTAACACCTACAAGATCACCAGGGATCCTGCCATCACCAACTAGACCACCATGGATTATATGAAACTCCCTGCATAAAGCTAAGCAGGAAGGAGGATTAATAATAAACATGCAAACACACGCAGCCAATCACACACAAACACATTCATTAATTCTAGCACAGGGCCCATGTGACTTCTAGTTACACCCTTGGCTCTCAAGAGCCTTCAGTATCAATAGATACCATAAGATCTTCAAGGCATTGCATTCACAGCACCAATTGTATCAAACTATCAATAAACAAATAATAATAGATATTTGAAAGGAAATAAAAGAAAGGAAAAGAAAGACAACAGGAATAAAAACAAAATCCCAGCTTGTCCTTTAAACAGGAAACACGTCCGTTGCCATAAACTAAAACCTATAAGATAAATAAAGGAACTAATAAATCAATACATACATATAAGAACAAAACTGTTTAAATTGAATAATTTAGACACAACATTTATGAAAAGAAATTCCATAATAAACAAGACTTTAAAGGATTGCCTTCAAAAAATGTAGATGTTCTGTGAGGAAATGCCTCAAGTGGCATATCAATAATGTACTCCATTTTTATAGTTTTTCATTTCCACAGGAGGTGAAATCTTCAGTGATTTTTTTAACCATTTCTGCTTTCTATCTCACTCTACGCTAGAATATGTGTTAGGTCATGTTCCTGCTTACTCCTTCCTGATGCATCAATGTTTTTTAGTTATCACGAAGGAAGTATAGAAGGTAAAGCTCCACTCATTATGTTTTACAAGTGCATCAACTCTATACAATAAGTTATGTTAGAAGGAGCTACTAAGGAGTACTGAAACCCCACATTGGGAGCATTCGTGAAATTAGAAAAGGGAAATTTGTGTGATAGTTACCATTAATAAATATGGCATGCAGGGCATATTTGGTACAGAGAATTGAGTGGCTACTAAACACAATGAGTGGCATAAAGATTGGATGGCTGTGGAGGATGTGTAGCATGATGAATGGAAGGCAATGGCGGATGTCAGGCATTGGTTAATCTATGACGAAACAGGATCTGAGGCATGGAAAATGGAAAGATATGGAGGATGTGTGGCATGAGGAAAGGAAAGCTGTAGAGGATGTGTGGTATGGAGAATGGAAAGCTATGTGTGATGCGTGGCATGATGAATGAAAAGGGTGAATGATGTGTGGCATGAAGAAAGGAAAGTTGTGGAGCATATATGGCATGACGACATGGAGCTTGATGGGTTGTTGCAGTGTGTTAAAGGACAGATTGAGGCATATGAGAGTTTGTGTGGCATGGGCAATGGAGGGCTGTGGGTGGAATACAGATCTGTAGAGAATTATTGTAATGGAAAAAGGAGCATGTGGGGATTAATTGACAAAGAGAAGTGGTTTAGGGAGAACATCTGTCATGTGGATGGGTGTATGGGTGATATCACAAACAACACTGAACACAATTATAAACACAACACTTTTGTTTTTGCCCCCATTTTTCAAGAGCTGAACATAAAGACTTGTTCTATGTAAACAAAAGGCCACATTTCTCTCAAATATTGTTAACAAATCTGTCTAAATCTGTGTTAGTGAGCACTTCTCATTTGCCGAGATAATCCATCCACCTCACAGATGTGGCATATCAAGATGCTGATTAGACAGCATGATCATTGCAAAGGTGTGCCTTAGGCTGGCCACAATAAAAGGCCACTCTAAAATGTTTTACTGTTGTAGTTTTACTGTATTGGAGGGGTTCTGGGGTGTCCAGTATGTGGTGTGACCACCATTTGCCTCACAAAATGCAACACATCTCCTTCGCATAGAGTTGATCAGGTTGTTGATTGTGGCCTGTGGAATGTTGGTCCACTCATCTTCAATTGCTGTGCGAAATTGCTGGATATTGGCAGGACCTGGAACATGCGGTCGTATACGCCGATCCAGAGCATCCCAAACATGCTCACTGGGTGACATGTCTGGTGAGTATGCTGGCCATGCAAGAACTGGGATGTTTTCAGCTTCCAGGAATTGTGTACAGATCCTTGCAACATGGGGTCATGCATTATCATGCTGCAACATGAGGTGATGGTCGTGGATGAATGGCACAACAATGGGCCTCAGGATCTCATTACTGTATCTCTGTGCATTCAAAATGCCATCAATAAAATGCATCTGTGTTTGTTGTCCATAACATACGCCTGCCCATACCATAACCACACTGCCACCAATGGCACTCAATCTACAACGTTGACATCAGCAAACCGCTCACCCACACAACGCATTACACGCTGTTTGCCATCTGCCCTGTGCAGTGAAAACCGTGATTCATCCGTGAAGAGAACACCTCTCCAAAGTGCCAGACGCCATCGAATGTGAGCATTTGCCCTCTCAAGTCGGTTACAATGATGAACTGCAGTCATGTCGAGACCCCGATGAGGATGATGAGCATGCAGATGAGCTTCCCTGAGACGGTTTCTGTCAGTTTGTGCAGAAATTCTTTGGTTATGCAAACCGATTGTTGCAGCAGCTGTCTAGGTGGCTGGTCTCAGACAATCTTGGAGGTGAAGATGCTGGATGTGGAGGTCCTGGGCTGGTGTGGTTACACAGGGTCTGCGGTTGTGAGGCCGGTTGGATGTCCTGCCTTTGGAGATGGCTTATGAAATGAACATTCAATTCATGGGCAACAGCTCTGGTGGAAATTCCTGCAGTCAGCATGCCAATTGCACGCTCCCTCAAAACTTGCGATATCTGTGGCATTGTGCTGTATGATAAAACTGCACAGTGGCCTTTTATTATGGCCAGCCTAAGGCACACCTGTGCAATAATCATGTTGTCTAATCAGCATCTTGATATGTCACACCTGTGAGTTGGATGGATTATCTCGGCAAATGAGAAGTGCTCACTAACACAGATTAAGACAGCTTTGTGAATAATATTTGAGAGAAATAGGCCTTTTGTGTACATAGAAAAAGTCTTAGATCTTTGAGTTCAGCTCATGAAAAATGGGGGAAAAAAACTAAAGTGTTGCCTTTATAATTTTGTTCAGTGTATATTCCCCTCATACACCTCCTCGTCATCTTGAATTTTCATGCACATTTCAATATACTTAGATGTGTTCATGCCACTTTATCCATTTCTATGATTATATAATTTGCTGTCTGACATTCTTTAAGAGCCTGTTGTTCTTCTTTTGTCAAATTAAAACATGGATTATTCAAATAAATTTCTGTTGGCAAAATTGACAATAAAAAAATATCTTAAAGAGCACCAATAGGCAATTGATACAATCATAACACTTTTGGATTAAGGGGTTGTATAATTATGATGAACAGATGTCAGAATAATAAAATCTGCATGTAAAATCTATCACAGACTGCCTATTTTTGAGTAACGAATTTTCAGCAAGACGTTCTTTAAGTTAGATCGCTGGAATAACAGGCGCTTGTGTAGAATAACCTAGGCAACCTTCGGCACTCCAGATGTTTTGGACTAGACCTCCCATGATGCTTTGTCAGCATTATGGGTGTAAGAGCATTATGGGGTATGTAGTCCACAACATCTGGAGTGCGTGGATAGGGGTGCTGGGATCTTTGCCCGGCGCTAGGTTTCAGGTAAGATTTAAGTGTGTGCGTGGGGGGGAAGGGAGCGGGGAACTAGCTTGAAATGGTCAATAGGGCATAGGAAGTTAAAACAAAAAGGATTTATAAATGCTTAGATGTTGGATGAACCCTTTAAGTTCCCAGTAGAAACCCCAGATCATTAATTATTTTTTACTATTCCGTGATACTAATTAAAATGTTCCTGATATATAACAAGTGCTATTTTTTCTGATCTCTATTTAAAAAAAAAAGAGTGAATTTGATGTGACCAAAACAATTCTTTCCATGCCCTGAACACAAACAATTTACACTAAAAGAGTTAAAGAGTTTACTCTGAGAGCTGGACTACACCTAGAACAAAGCTGCATTTGTTGCACGAAGACGACTTTTATTACAATAATGTATAAACATTGGGTATGTTAATGAACTCAAAGTTCTGGAAAAGCTTTTTGTTTAAGTGAAAACATTTTTCATATCAACGTAATCTTTATTTCCTATAACAACTTTTGAACAGGTGTACATGCTTAGAATATTGAAGTTTGGTACAATTGTGTACGCATTAGAGATACTTTTAATCTTGCAATTTAAAGAGAACCAGAGAAAAGTAGGCAAATGCTGCCACCTCTAGACTACAGTGCAGGACTAGAATGTGATATACTATACATACTGAACTACTGAATATTTGGAAAACAACAGAGTATAAAAATAAACTTGGATAACTAGGCCTTGGGCTTGCATAATTTCCCTTCTGACTCCTAAATGTTTAGATTATGCATATTTCCAGATTATCTTTTTGTATATATTATATTTATGCAGATAAGCATTCCTGTATGACTATCCAGAAATCTGTGGCAGTGTTCAATTACAGGAGAAAAATGTATCACTAGTAATTGAATATTAGGTCTACTATAAAGTTAACAGTTTAATCCCAGGCGACAGGATCTATCCTGTGGTTGGTCAACACAATCTCTATCTGGTTATTGACCGCATAAAATATTATAATGGCAAAATAAAAATTAAGATGGTCCTTATTTCAGAACTAACATTTTGCTAAAAACTTTATATATTGAGTTAGGAAGGGAATGTTATCATGTATACTTGAATGAGCAGCATACAAGGAACTCACCACCTTGTAGTTTCAAGAACAGGCATGTGGTAATTGTTTAATAGATCCATACTTAACGAAATTCACAGAACACTATTCACTAGAGATTTCAAAGTGAATTTCAAATTTAAGTCCAAATTAGCCGAATTGGAGAAATTCTCTAAACCAGCTACACTTTCAGTCGGCTACTCTGGCCTTAAATTTGGAAATTACTTTAATTTCTCACTTTAGTTAATAACTTGACAGTTTTCAAGTGGAATACAAGGTGAGATTTTCGCACACATACAACTTGAGTCTCTTACCTGTGACATGCGAATCTAAAGGGGCCATCATAGTATATCTAATCTAAACTCTAAGCACCATAACCACTACATATCATTGTAGAACCTATGGTGCAATGTAGCTTCAGAAGCTGTTGTCAGGTTGTATGTCAAACAGTTTTTGAGTGGTCTGACATAAACCATGGCTCTCTCCGTACCTAAAGTCCAATTCTTGTGCTGTGTCTTGGGTAAGATGTAGACTTCTGCACTAGTGCACCAATGACAGGGGGAGAGTTTTGGGGGAGGACTAGCCTACACTTTCAACCTATCATTACCACCCTAAGTTGGATGCACTAATGTGGAATGTGGGAGTTAGCTTCATCTTAAATTGAGCTGCAGCAGAGGAGCCAGGTAGTAGGAGGTAGACGACACCTATATTTTGTCAAACTGCTTAAAAGTGGTTTCACACAAATTTAGGGGACATTACCAACAGACTCTGTGTACCACAGCCACTACAAAAAGCTGTAGGGATTATTGTGCTTAGATTTAGTCATTAAAAGCAAAAATATTTCTAAGCTAAGGTTGTATATATCATATATAATATAGTACCAGCTACTAGACTTGAGCATTTGGTCATCTGAATTTGGACTAATCGGCTGTTTGAATTAATTTATTTTATCTACAAAGCACCATACACATTTACCCGATCAACTGACTTGACCATGGCCAAACATTCATAATTCGAAATAAATAGCTGTATGATTGATGCGAAAAAAAAGATGATGAATGGAAAGGGGACAGTTACAAAAGGTTTATTTTATTCATGGATCAAGTGTGAAGTGACTTATAGATGTAAAAAGGAGGAGGAATGAAAAAAAACTTGTGTATACATTTTGAAGTACACCGATTGAACCATGTTCACACCCTTTGGTTTGTCTAAATGTTTCCCGTACTATTTCTCCATGGACGGCATTTGGTCCAACCAAACCATCACATATGAACAAGCGTCCTATGTCTCCAACAAAGGTCAGTTTCGGCAAAATTGATTGACCGAAATGAACAATCATGCTTAGCACAAGTTTATTATCTACTGACGTTCAAGATACAACATTACTAGTTTTGGGCGCTCATGAAGTGTGAATTGTAAGTGAATTCAAAGTGAATTTCAAATTTAAGGAAAAATAGCCAAACCATAAAAATTCTCTAGGTCAGTGATGTTTTCAGTTCAACTTTTTGGGCTTTAAATGTAAAATTCACTTTGAATCTACTTAAACTTTTTCACTTTCACCATTAGAATGAGAGAGAGATTATGGTTCATGCCTGTTGTCAGTGAGAAGACTTCCTAAATGCTCCTTTCTTAAAATAACATTTACAGGGAGAATTTGTGTTATTTTTTAATTTTATTATGGTACCTCAATTGAAAGAATATGTGCCCCTGATAAAAATAGAACAAGAATGGAACATGGCTATCTGGGAAATCAACACTTTATTGTGACATGCCAGCTATGTGTACACAGCAAAAATATTTTCAAGGAAATCAAGTGGTCAAGGATCATAGGGAATATGTCTACTTGTACAGCTTTTACTTATCTCTTCTTGTGAAGTGAATTAAAGCGGCATAGTGCTGTTTCAAGATTTGAAAAACCATAAAAATCCTGGTTCTGATAGCAAGTAGCAGTATGTGATTCATGGGCTTTTAATCAAGGAACCTCTTCCAGGTGTCATAATGACATGTCGAATCCCTGTGATAACGTGTTGCTGTGTCTTCTCATCATAACTGCATGCCAAAGCAAGCTAATTAAAACATGTTAGAATCTTGTCTTATTCTCATACATGCCACGTTATCCAGTTAATTTCACTGTTAGCTTATAATTCTATTTTGTAAAATCCTTCAATATACTTATTTTAAAGCCAGCGGTTATAAGTAGATTGTGCCACTATAAATCACAAGCACTTCTGTCATTGTTTCTTACTTTGTTAATTATTCAAAAATTAATATTTGATAGCATAATATTTTTACGAGAATACAATTGTGTTTTTGGGCATCCTAAATGGCGAGAAATCCTGGCTCATTTGGGACTTACTTGGGTTTTTTAACAAAGCGTAATTTTGGAGTAAAGTTCTAAAAGTGGACTGATAACCAAGCAAAACCAATATAATATTCATGTTAATTGCTTAATCTTTACAACCTTGACCTGGAATTGCTCTTTACCAATAACCCCCAACAAACCAAAGTCTGAAGATTATAGAGAGGGTGGATGTTGTAAAATACTGACCCTAGGGCAATATTTCTAAACTAATTGAAATAGTTTGATAGTGGTAAAATATCTAGATATTTAGATGTGAAACATTATATCCATGATATGTTATCATTTAAATTTCAATGGGTTACTAACCTTTTTCCTTTTTAATGGCTCTGTGGTATTTGTCAAGGTTTATCAATGGTTAGTAAAAAAACAGGGCGCAAGAGAATACTGAGAACAGGCAGCAGCTGAAATAGCCTGCCCTTCGGTGGGTCCCCGCTCAGTTCTCAAGCTGGTTTTAGCTCATCTTGTGCCATTACAGAGAGAACATCTCTGAAACATATCAGACTGGTCCCACCCATACGGGCAGTCCATATCTGAAATGCCAGAAAGTTCCCTCTGCACGAGAGACACAGCAACCCCAGACGATCGTTTCAGCCTTGTTAGGCATCATCAGTGAGGCATAGCTGATATCTCTCTAGGCACCGTGAGCAAGGGTTCGATGTCTGGATTACCCTTTAAACTTATGGAGAGCAAAAAACAGGGCGCAAGAGAATACTTAGAACAGGCAGCAGATGAAATAGCCTGCCCTTTGGTGGGTCCCCGCTCAGTTCTCAAGCTGGTTTTAGCTCATCTTGTGCCATTACACAGAGAACATCTCTGAAACATTTCAGACTGGTCCCACCCATATGGGCAGTCCAGATCCAAAATGCCAGCAAGTTCTCTCTGCACGAGAGAAACAGCAACCCCAGACGATCGTTTCAGCCTTGTTAGGCATCATGAGTGAGGCATAACTGATATCTCTCTAGGCACTGTGAGCAAGGGGTCCACATCTGGATTACCCTTTAAACTTATGGAGAGCAAAAAACGGGGCGTAAGAGAATACTGAGAACAGGCAGCAGCTGAAATAGCCTGCCCTTCGGTGGATCCCTGCTCAGTTCTCAAGCTGGTTATCAATGGTTAGTGCCCCAAAAAAGCATATTGTTACATGTTTTTGGTTACTTTTTATACAGATCTAAAGCTTTTAGTTTATATAAACTCAGTATTGTTTCGAGACTAACATGTTTGCTGATTATAAGGACCCCTGTATGTATCAAATTCCCCTACCTGATTGAGCAGGCATTAATAACAGAAATTGGATATTTAAAGAAAAAGACAAGAATCCTAGAGGTAATATAACTCATAAACAGATAAAAACATATGTTCTGAGAAAACCTTGTACAGTTGATAAACTTATCTGCAAGATTGTCACACAGTTCTACTAAATGGTGACGATGAATGCAGACCTAGTGGTTGAGGTCCCTAATAAACATGATTGGAAAGTCAAGAAGAGCAAGATTCAAAAAGACCAAATAAACAGGACTGTAGAAATGCCATTGAAACTAGCAAGCATAGGACTACGTGCATCCAACAATACAATAGTATATAAAAAAAAATACTAATAATGAAAAATAAATTAATTTGTTTGTTTAATGTTGGAGTGTTTCTTCTTTTATTTTGTATTTAGGGTCCCCTCATTGTTTCCTGAGGAAAACAAGTTACTTACCTCTAATCCAACACTAAGGCCATCTTCTCCCCTCACCTCCACCCCCAAAAGATCATCACAATTCAATGTTTCTACTACAGAAGCCCTGAGACAAAGGACATATGCACGGCTTCAAAGTGAGTGAAGACAGTGGGTAAGAGTTAACAAAGGGGTTTTGAAAAATCGGCACTTTTATAAAATAAGACAGAAGGGACGTAAGGTTAACACCTAAAGCACTTGCATTTTGGGTTTTAGTGGTTCCTAGGCATATGTAATTTAGTATAGGCCCATCTCTCTGTCTTCAGCTTGACTCTCAGAACTTTATGCAATCTGGTTGAAAAACCATGGTTGCATGGGCAACCATTTGCTTCTCGAAAAAAAGATGACATGACACTTAAATACATATTTAAAGATTAGATACACAATTTTAGAGGCCTACAGATAAGAAAGATTATTTTCTCTCTTATGGCAAAGGCAGGGTATGGAATGATGTAAGAAATAATATGGTAAAAAAAAACATAAACCAATAATAAGAAAAATAATGATAGTAATAATTCACCTCTTAAAACTTCAGTCAATGTTTCCTGAAAGTAAGTCCACCTTTGCAAGTCCTGGAAAGTTGGTGGATCACTCTGCGCAAATCCATTTTCGGTAATATAAACAGCTGGATTGCCACATGTGTCCTATAAAAATAAATTAATCTAAAATTAATGTTAGATTAGAAGAAAATAGTTTGGGTAGAACAATTAAATGCCTTTAAAATAATATGATAACCTGTAAAGAAAATGGAGAGTTGACATATCGTCTGCGAATCAACCATATAAAACACTTTTGAATATAATGTAGAAGAAATGTGGAACTACACTCAAACCCATTTAAAATGTATCCGGGTGCACCAGACCAGTCTCAGTAGCAGGGACCAAGTATTTAATGAGGAAAAAATAGAAGAGAAGTCCAGGTACTCTCAGGATACAAAAAGGCAAATTTTTATTGAACCCACTGCGAACGTGTAGGTCGAAACGTTGCAGTGGGTTCAATAAACATTTGCCTTTTTGTATCCTGAGAGTGCCTGGACTTCTCTTCTATTTTTTCCTTATATAAAACACTTTTGACTCCATCTCCAGAGGCCACTATATATATTATTATTTTATTTTTTATATAGTGCCAGCAAATTCCGTAGCACTGAACAATGGGTGGACTAACAGACACGTAATTGTAACCAGACAAGTTGGACTCATAGGAACAGAAGGATTGAGGGCATATATATGTACCAAGCATATTTCTCATTGAAAATTAGAGAAAGGAAACACATACATAGTGTGTATGTATGTATATGTATATATATATATATATATATATATATATATATATATACATATATACATATATTATATTCACACATACACATATATGGTCTCTTTCACTCATTTTATTCATTTTCTGTTTCCCTAATTTTTCCAAATTTGTTTGTGGTATTCTTTGTATGAAGCAGTAGGCCTGTGGGATTTGTGTGTTAATGTGGGCTGTTTGTGGTATTGTGTGCATGTGTGAGTGTATGGCAGGAGTTGTGTTTGAGCTTATATGTGTGTGGTTTGTTTGTTGCTCTCTATTTGTTGTATTAATGTGTAAGGCTCTCTGTGGTATTATGTGTGTATGTGGACTGTTCGTGGTATTTGTATGTGTGCACGTGGGTTGCATGATATTTGAAGTATGTGTGCGGTTTGTGGTATGTATGCATGTGGGCTGTCAGATTTGTGTTTGCTGTATGTGATAAGTGTATGTTAGTTGCTAGTATAATTTGTGTGTGGTGAGTTTGTCTGTGGTGTTGCATGTGTATGTAGGCTGCTTGTAGTGCTGCAGAACTGTGCTGATTCTGTAATGATTGCTGCTTCTGTTAAAGAACACTATAGTGTTAGGAATACAAAGCATTGTACTGCATGGGTATCTCTGTATTGCAGCTTTGTGTAATCCATCACACAGTGATCCTGACTGTGTGGGATAGTTATGGGTTTCGTCTTATTGTGCCCAGCTCTGTGTTGTATCTCTGTATTGTACACAGCGTTGTCTGTTGTATGGGTGTTCTTGAAGTCTACACAGCTCTGTGTATTGTATATGTTTTTTTGAGTTGTACCCAGCTCTGTGTGTTGTACTAGTATCTCATTTTTGTACTGGATTCCTTGTATTGTATGGGTATCTCTGTATGGTATTGCAACAAAACAAAGAATATCAGAACTCTGAAAAAGGGGCAAAAGCTCAGAGAACCCTCAATAGCTTCATTAGTTTGCCTTTCAGTTAGTCCCCACTTAGGTCTGAAAGATGGTTTTGCTCACTTGTGCCATTGCAGAGAGAACCTATAGCATTTACATATCAGATTGATCCCACCTACAAGGGCATTCCAGACCAGAAATGCTGTCAAGTTTCTTCTGAGATTGTCCTTGATAAGGACACTCAGCAGGATGGCAGGAGGCAGCAACTCTACTAAAGCCAAAGTAGGCCAATTACCGCACCTTACAGTGAGTAAGAACTTTATTATTATTGGTTATTATTTATATAGCACCAGCTTATTCCGCAGCGCTTTACAATAAGAGGGGAATTTACCAAATGAGACAATATCAAAATGTAACAGGAACAATAGGTAGTTGAGGACCCTGCTAAACAATCTAGAGGGTGGCAGAATAAGCAAGCTGGTACAGGTAACTGGAATAATTCAAAGTCAGGAACAGGTCTGGTCTGGTACACTATTGAGGAACAGAAGAATTTGTGATCAATAATGTAGCCAGGTCAGTAAGAGGAAGTCAGGACCGTGAGCAATACAGTGCTCTTAGGGGCGCAAGACCTTACTTCAATTAAGTGTCACTGACATATGTGCTGGGCTTTGGAGAGAATGCCAAGGTTGCACCTTATGTCATTCGGGATTTTGGTTAATTTTAGATTGTGTCATGGTACATACTATTCTGCATCCAGAAAGACAAGGCCAAACATTAGAGATGGAAAACATCTGCATCATTTTATAAATCTGCCAACTATATTTGATGTGGATGCAACCAAATTGAAAACAGAGCCCCAGGACTGTGGATAAATAGATGGAGAAATGTCAAAATAGTTGTTGCATTTCTTTATAGAGATACAGCAACCTCAGGTAATCGTTCAGCTTACTTTGGGCCTAGTCAGTAAGGTGTATCTGATACCCTTCTAGGCACAGTAAGCACAGGATTCATGCCTGGGTTAACCTCTTAACTTATATCAGAACCCTTTTAACTTATATGAGAGACCTGTATTATATCTTGATTTGAGTATTTGATGAAACTCTCAAAAAACTGCTTACAATAAAATGTCATGACTCTGCTTGATGACCCCATTTTCTAGAGAACAAGTGAGGAACTAAGGGTAAATCTCACTGTTTGGTGATCTGAACGAAACATTTTTTAGTGAGCATCAATTTTCTAGGATCCATATGTAAATTAGTGAGGATGTCCAAAAATGTACTCTCTTTCTCTGGTAGATATATGACTTAGAGACATTCCAGATATGTATGTGCCCATATTATGACCACATTATTTCTTGCAATAACAGACAGTTTTTTCTTCCTTCTTGAAGACGTCCTGCTGCCAGATGTGTGTATTAGTACCCTGTTGTCTTTTAGGATATGCTTGAAATAGAGAGGAGCTTTAAACATTACATATACTTTCAGTAGGTTGGAAGGGGAGAATTTGGTCCTGATGAGCCATTTTCCCATTGGCAAAAAAGGGTTATCAGGGGTTTCCCAGCATCAAGTGCTAATATCTATTATCATCACTATCCAATCTGGTTCTTCCAAAGTGAGGCCACTCATCAGATTATTTTCCTCTAATCGCCATGATAACTGATGAACAGGCTCTCTGGATACAGATATCTTCTGGTCCCAATCCAATACAGTCCTGTTTATTTGGTCTTGTTGAATCTTGACTTTCCAATCATGTTTATTCAGGACCTCAACCACTAGGTCTGCATTCATCATCACCATTTACTAGGACTGTGTGACAATCTTGCAGATAAGTTTATCAACTGTACCAAATGTGGAGTTCTGGATCTGAATTGAATTCTGAGAATAATCCTCTAAGGCTGATTGGTATGGATTTACTGGGGACTGAGGAGATCCTCCACAGAGGATTTTTAAGCTGTTCTCCCTCCACCAAAGTACTTATACATTGTAGACATACATTTTTGCTCTTGAGGGCTTTCAAATACAGCCCAAATAGCGAGAAGGTTTTTTCTCTCTCTTCTTGGAAGAAAATTAATGTTAGCAGTGTCTAGAAATGAAATACATAACTGGCCACACAGAAGATGAAAATAGAGAGGACATTTCTAGTATTTGATACTATAATCCAATTCAAAAGTAGGGGCAGCTAAAATGCGGGAATCTCAAAAACCCAGCACTGAGAAAAAAGCTAATTTCGATGTTACATTTTCAGTCTAAACTGTCTCTTTTTTTCTTTAAAGTCGCTGGATGGTCATGCATGCACAGACACCCACAGGAGATGACAGACAAATCACAGTTGTGTAAAGTAAGGAAAAAAAGAAAAGGAATCAGAGAGCATGGCAACTGCCATAATATCACGAGGACCTGAAAAATGCACAAATCAGAACCCCAACAAAACAACTGGTCAGAGTAAAAAAAATTGCAATAAGAAAATGATTAGACCTTCCCAATAACAATGCCCCTGTCTAACTCATTCCATCTACAGGTACCATGTAGACACGCAGACAAGGGAGAATCAAACACTTAGCCAACTTCTGTTAACTATACCTTCAGCTTTTAACCCCTTAAGGACTGAGCCAAATGTACATGTTGTGAACAGAACAAAACGTAAGCAAAACCTGGCATTTGCGCTATATGTCTGTCCAACCGTAATTCACCTCTTTCATATTAAATGCACGCCCCCTTATTATATATCATTTTTATTCAGGGGAAACAGGGCTTTCATTTAATATCAAATATTTAGCTATGAAACATAATTTAATATGAAAGAAATGGGAGAAAATAAGAAATTTTGTTATTCTTTTAGTTCTACATGACATTTTAACTGTCAATGTCATAATACTGTTTGCTTTTACTGCAATAAAATACACATATTTGTATTCAGCAAAGTCTCACGTGTAAAACAGTACCCCCTATGTACAGGTTTTATGGTGTTTTGGGAAGTTACAGGGTCAAATATAGCATGTTACATTTGAAATTGAAATTCGCCAGATTGGTTACGTTGCCTTTGAGACTGTATAGTAGCTCAGGAAATCAATTTACACCCATAATGGCATACCATTTGCAATAGTAGACAACCCAAGGTATTGCAAATGGGGTATGTCCAGTCTTTTGTAGTAGCCATTTGGTCACAAACACTGGCCAAAGTTAGCGTTAGTATTTGTTTGTGTGTGAAAAATTCAAAAAACACCAATTTTGGACATTGTTTGTGACTAAGTGGCTACTAAAAAAGACTGGACATACCCCATTTGCAATACCTTGGGTTGTCTACTAATGCAAATGGTATGCCATCATAGGGGTAATTTTCATTTTTGGGCTACCATAGGGTCACAAAGGCAACGTAAGCAATCTGGCGAATTTTAATGTGAAAAGAATGAAACACAAGCCTTATATTTGACGCTGTAACTTTTGAAAACACCATAAAACCTGTACATGATGGGTACTGTTGTACTCGGGAGACTTCGCTGAACACAAATATTTGTGTTTCAAAACAGTAAAAAGTATCACAGCAATAATATCGTCCAAGTAAGTTCTGTTTGTGCGTGAAAAATGCAAAAAACATCACTTTTACTGGCGATATCATCGTTGTAATATATTTTATTGTTTTGAAACACTAATATTTGTGTTCAGTGAAGTCTCCCGAGTAAAACAGTACCCCCCATGTACAGGTTTTATGGTGTCTTTGAAAGTTATAGGGTTAAATATAGTGCTAGCAAATTAAATTCCCCATACTTTCGGCATGGGTTGTCAGGCAGGTCCCGCTAATTGTAATTAATTAGGATACCTACTATGTAAAAATATTACATAAATATATGTGTAGAATTAATATATGAATATATATTCATATGTGTATATATATGTGTATATATATATATATTTTTTTTTTTAAATATTTTTATTTATATATAGATATATATATATAGTGATATATACGTATATATTTATGTATATATATAACAATAAGAAAGCACGGCACTCCTCCTCTATTTATCTATAGATCCAAACAATGCCTAGGTGCAATCCCGCGTCCAGATATAGAATACAAAAATAAAGGGAGCACTCTGGGTCTTCTCTTCAGTGAAAAAAAGTATTTACTGTATCAAATAGAATACATTACATGTGCAGAACAAATCGACGTTTCGACCCTGCTGGAGTCTTTATCAAGATCTTGATAAAGACTCCAGCAGGGTCGAAACGTCGATTTGTTCTGCACATGTAATGTATTCTATTTGATACAGTAAATACTTTTTTTCACTGAAGAGAAGACCCAGAGTGCTCCCTTTATTTTTGTATTCTATTTATGTATATAGATATATTATTTTGTTCTACGTGTATTTTGATATAAATATATATATATTAATATCACAATACAGTTAGAACGAAATAACACACATCTATATATTTTTTAATTATTTATTTTTAATTATTTTTTTACGTATTTACATTTTTTATATTATATATAAATATATATATAACAATAATTATATATATATTTAATCAGTATCAGTCTACGTGTAATTTGATATTAATATATATATATATATATATATATATATATATATTTTAATAGTAAAATACACCTAGACAGTGTATGTGTGTGTATGTATGTGTGTGTGTATGTATGTGTGTGTGTATGTGTGTGTATGTATATGTGTATATATACTTAGATCATATATATATATGTAATGTAATATATATATATGATCTAAGTATATTAATTTTTTTTTTTACACTGATTAATTTAATTTTAATTTATTTCCAGCCAGCAGGGGGACTTCCTGTCATTACAGGCCGTCCCCCTGCTGGCAATGCCTGAGCCAGCTATCCCGGCCATGTGATTGTGAGGTCCTCGCAAGGACCTCACTCTCACATTGGCCGGGGGGGCTGCTGGAGGGTGGATGTGCCGCGGGGGGGGCTCCCTGGGAGTCCCCCCAACCCCGATAGCCGGCGTGGGATCGCCGGCGACCGGGTAAGTAAGGAAAAACAATTACAATTACGCCCGGGGGCGTTTAGAGCCGCTTAAAATAGGGCGTAATTGTACGCCCTCCGGTCTTAAGGGGTTAAGCTTCATGATTACATCCTGCAAGTTTGTTATGTAAAAGAAAAAAAAAATCAGACCTGGTTTGGACTTATCCTGTAGGGCAGGGATAGGCAACCTTCGGCACCCCAGATGTTGTGGACTACATCCCCCATAATGTTCTTACACCCATAATGCTGGCAAAGCATTATGGGAGGTGTATTCCAAAACACTTGGAGTGCCAAAGGTTGCTTATGCCTGCTGAAGAGCATATACCAGGGGATAGAGTGTGAGCTCTCTGGTAATGCTAATGTTAAACTCTCAAGGTATGCCATAAGGTAATAACAATACAGAAAGGCAAGAACAAATGTTCTACCTACAGCTGAGGATAGGACTACAAAGACTGAATTATATGGGTATTCTTACTTTACTTTCCAGTTTTAACAACTGAGAGTAGAAATTACCCATAACTGATACTGCCATAGTTAGACATCAAACTTTTTTTTACTCAGGTGCACATGGTTTAAAATGTAATTGCCAAAATAAGTACATCAAGCACAAAATAAAGCACAATACCTTAATATATGCCAGTAGCTTGCGAAGCCCCCATGGAACCACAGCTAACCACTCAACACCACAAATTGGCCAGTCTGGATCCTTTATACCTTCTGCTGCCTTGTCTGAGTCATAGCTTGGCCCATTCTCAGAAGAAGGACATTTTATTTTTCGCGTGGTGTAGTAGTTAAGGCAAAAGAAGTCAGCTGTGCCCTTGATCATGGTCTTCTCGTCATTTGTGAATTCTAGGAGCCTAGAAGATTGCAGACCTTGCTCTTTGCTTCTATTGTAAATCTCAGCTTTCATTACTTCAGGATAATCTCCATCAACAAATATTGGTTTTGCAAACCAATTAAGATGAAAGGCTAAATAACGTTCAGTGGCTTCTTTATCTACAGTAGAATTTGGGTCAAGAGGTTCTGCCCAATCAGAATTAATTGCAATGGACACGAGTCCCTTTTGTTGGCTTCTGAAAAAATTGTTATATGCATGCCAGGCCTTAGCATGTGCCTTTATCATATTGTGTGCTGCTTCATAAGCTCCAAAACCTTTTTTGCTTTTACCGGGAGCAAAAACACCATCTTCATAGCCATGTTTAGCAACAATGTATGGTTCGTTGATTGTAATCCAAAGTTTGACTCGGTCTCCAAAAGTTTTAAAGCAAAAGTGGGCATACTGTTCAAAGACGGCAACTGTTTCTTCAGAGTTCCACCCCCCTCTATCTTCTACAGTTTGAGGCATATCAAAATGATACAGTGTCACCACTGGAACCACGTTATGTTTCAATAAACTGTCAATTACCATGTTGTAATAGTCAATTCCTAAAAGAACAGAAATTGTGTGAGTTTCATTTAAGTTGAAAAGTTGACTTGCACTGCAGTTACCAAAATCAAATATGGCACACACTTAAATTCTTTTATCACATTGATGTCAGGAGATTACATTAACCCCTTAAGGACACATGATATGTGTGACATGTCATGATTCCCTTTTATTCCAGAAGTTTGGTCCTAAGGGGTTAAAAATAGAACTGTCCATTCTGTCTCCCTGCTCTCTCTCTACCCTATTCATGTCTCTCTTTTAACCCATATTCCTTACCATGTATCGGTTTCCCTAATTCCACCTACGTGTGTCTATCTTCCTAACCATTACACTTCCTATTTGTGTCTCCCTCATCTTCCTTTCTGCACTATCTCTAATTGTAGTGGACAGCACAGAATGAGGCGTTGCGTGTTTCATTATCCAGTAAGCAATTAGCGCTCTGTGATGCAGAATGCAAGGAGGAGGCGTGAAGTGAGTGAGTTCTGTCTTATCCTGCCTCTCTGGCCTCCCAATTCATGCTGCTCTCTTGTCAGAAGGGGCAGAAAAACATGCCTGCCTTATCTATGGGAGGTTTAGAGATAAGTAAGGGAGGGATTAAAGGGACATGCATCGCTTGACAATGAATTTTTTAAACTAGCAAGCAAATAATTTTGCATAATAATAAAGTATGTATAAACTTATTATAAACTTGGTTGGATGCCTTATTGGGCACATTTCTGAGCTAAGGGAGTTTCTGCAGCATTCCCATCCTTCCTTCTTATCCCGATCTCAGTTTCAGACCAGTTCACAAATTACAGAAACGGGGCATCGTTGTGCAGCAGCAGGACAGAGAAACCCAACATCGGAGCCTGCTCTGCATAATCACACTGATCAGACTCCCTCTCTTCTCCTCCTGTCAGAATCTTGCAAGTTGAAGAGATTTTCCAACTGCACATGTGTCCAATGCATCTTTCCAGCATTCCTAGGTATAGGACACTGATTGGTTATATAAGTACGGTAATCCCCGTGGAGTGGGTTTGAGAACCTTAAAAAAGAAGCAGGTAAATATATATATATTCTTTTTTCAAAATCATATTTACCTGCTTTTTTAAGCCTGCAGAAAGCGGAAAACTGTCTCTTTCAAAGCTTAAAAGTTTGAATAAAACTGTTGTCACAAAGTGATGCATGTCTCTTTAATAGATACATAATTTTAAATGTGAGTAAGGAAGGGAGGCCCTTAAGGGGATTAGATGGGGTTAAGGGAGAAATACAAGGAGATAATAAGGGGTTCCAACACACAATGGTTAAGAATAGAAACACACAAAAGGCAAGGGAACGTCAAAGGCTTATCCTAACCACTGTGACCACACCTGCTTTTTGAAGGAAGTGATCGTGGTTGTTGGAGTCTGGATGTGCAGTAGTTCAAACTTGAAACTCTGCACATCCAGAGATATTTTTAATGTGTGCAATGTGTTAGTTGCACCCCCAGTACACTTGACTGAGGTAGCACTGGATTATGGAAAAAGCAAGTGTAAATATAGACTCAGGCCCAGGTCATGGTACATACTATGCTGCATCCAGAAGCACACAGCCAAACATAAGAGATTGAAGGCTTCTCCTTTGTGGCTGCATTGACACGGTTAAACCTACAATAAAAACTATAGAAAAGAGTTACTTGCACACTAGCCCAAATCCCTAAACATATTTAAATAACTGGAGGTTTTTAGTTTCACTCCAATGGCCATTTGGTGAAACTCACCTGCTACGTCAAGCCAAACCTCTTAGTTGAGTCCTTCACTAACAATTCACCTTGCTTCATTCAGCTTCAGGCAAAAAAAATCTCTAATGAGACAGACCCCTACATACTAATTAACCCTAAGAATGTAGGGATTTAGAAGGATACCCCTCCCTGTCTCATTAAAGATTGTTTTACCTGAAGCAAGCAAGGCTGAATTGTTAGTGTAGGACTCCCCTAAGAGGTTAGGCTTGACGTGGCAGATGAGCTTCACCTAATGGCCATTGGAGTGATACTAAAAACCACCAGTTAATGAAATATGCATAGGGTTTTGGGCTAGTGTTCAAGTAACTAATTTCTTTGGTTTTATTGTATGTATTGGGGCTGATGCGTGCTATGGTCAATGCTGCCACTCAGGAGTACTGGGAGTTTGAGTGCACGACTTATCTTTGTATATTTGTACAGTTAAACCTACATTGGAACTGGAGCCAGAGTGAAACAGAGTGAACTGACACAGCTGCACCATTTTTGGATCTGCAAACTCTATTTGATGTGGATGCAACCAAATTGAAAACAGTTCAGCAGGACTGTGGCCAAATTGATGCAGAATTGTCAACAGAGGTGTTGTATTTCCTTACAGAGATACAGCAACCTCAGAAACTTTTTTGAGGTGTAGCTGATCCCTTTATAAGCACAGTAAGCATCCAGGTCTGGATTAGACTTTTAACTTATATTAGAACTCTGTATTGTATATATTTGAGTATTTTATGGATTTCTCTATAGTATACCTAGCTCTAAATACCGAATGGGTAACTGTATTGTAAAGGGACTACCTTTAGTGGTTGAGTGCACAAGGATAACATACAGATGCTACATGTCAAAAGGTGGTCTCTACAGAGTTAACTCAAATTCTGGAGGTGGAATCAGGTGCCCACCATCTTACAACCTTGCCAGCTGCCACTAATCTCAATTGAGCTGTCAAATTTGAATAGATTTGGAATTGCTATAGACCACAAGGAAAATCAAATGGCATTAGACAAATACACAAGCAGCAACCTTTGTCATTTGAAATCTCAGTAAAATATTCCCAACATAATAGTTACCAGGGACAAAAAAAAGCCTACAAAAATGTTTCATGCCTCTGCCTAATGACCTCATTTTCTAGAGAACCAGTGAGGAATTAAGGGTAAATTTCACTGCCTGGTGATCTGAACGAAACATTTTTTAGTGAGCATCAATTTTCTTGGATCCATATGTAAATGACCAAGGAGGTCCAAAAATATACCCTCTTTCTCTGGTAGATATATGACTAAGAGACATTCCAGATATGTATGTTCCGATATCATGATCACATTATTTCATGGAATAACAGACTTTTGTTTCTTCCCGCCTAAAGACTATCCTTTTACCGGTTGTCTGTATTAATACCTAGTTGTTTATGCTTGAAGTAGAGAGGAGCTTTTAACATCATTCATAGTTCGAGCAAATTGGAAGGGGAGACTTTGCTTCTGATAAGCCCTTTTCCTGGTGGCAAAAAAGTCATTGGCAGGGGTTCTCCAGAATCAAGTGCTAGCATATGTTATCATCACTATCCAATCTGGTTCTTCCAAAGGGATGCCACTTTTCTTCTAATTGTCGTGATAACTGATAGGCAGCTTCTCTGGATACAGAGATCTTCTGATTCACATCCAATAGAGTCTTGTTGAATCTTGCTCCTCTTGACTATTCAACCATGATCATTCAAGACCTCAATCACTAGTTCTGCATTCAGCTTCACCATTTGGTAGGACTGTGTGGCAATCTTGCAAGTAAGTTTATCAACTGTGCCAAATCTGTATTTCGAGAACAAGTATCCATCCTTTCAGGGAGGAGTTCTGGATCAGAATCGTATTTTGAGAATAACCTCCTAAGGCTAAAGTCTCTTGATTGGTTTGGATTTACTGGAGACTGAGGAGATCCTCTACACATGATTTTCAAACTGTTCTCTTATCACCAAAGAACTTCTATACTGTAAACATACATTCTTGCTCTCGAGGGCTTTGAAATACAGACCAAATAGCGAAAACGTTTGTTCTTTCTCTTCTTGGGAGGAAATTAATGTTAGTGGTGCCTAGGACTGGAATACATGACTGGTCACACAGAAGATGAAGAGAGGACATTTCTAGTACTTACTATCGTAATTCAATTTAAAAGTAGGGGCAGATAAAATGCAAGATTCTGAAAAACACACCACTGAAATAAAAAAATTTAAAAAAATGAGGTTACGTTTTCTGTCTAAATGGTCTCTTTAAAGTCTCTGGAAAGTCATGCATGCACAGACACCCAAGGGAGATTACAAACAAATCACACTTGTGCAAAGTGAGAAAAACAAGAAAACAAATCGGAGAGCATGTCATCTGTTATAATATCCTGTGGACCTGAAATATGCACAAATCAGAATCCCAACAAGACAAATGATCAAAGTAATAAAAACTGCAGGAAGACAATGATTAGACCTTCCCAATAACAATGTCCTTATCTCACTCCATCTACAGGTACAATGTAGGTACATAGTGAATAAAACCATTATTCAACTCCTAGTAACTATACCTTCAGCCTTTAACCCCTTAAGGACACATGACATGTGTGACATGTCATGATTCCCTTTTATTCCAGAAGTTTGGTCCTTAAGGGGTTAAGCATTATGATTTTATCCTGCTGTTTTTTTTTTATGTTTTTAAGAAAACCTGACCTGGTTAGGACTTATCCTGCAGGGTATATATCCCAGATTATTCAGGGGATAGAGTTAGAACTCTCATCTAATGCTAAGGTAACAAAAATACAGTAAAACAAGAACAAATATTCTACCTACAGCTGAGGATAGGACTGATAAGACTGAAGGGCTGAAGAAAGGACGGATTATATGGGTATTCTTACTTTACTTTAAAGTTCTAAAAACTGAGGGAAGAAGCTGAAACTAAAAAAACTACATCTACTTGGAGGTAGTATGTGATACAATAAAGTGTCTTGGTGATGAGCAGCTCAACAAGACTCCAGAGGCTACATCACAGCTGACTGAGGAAGCTCACGAAAAGAGCGAAATGCGTTTCAGCAGATTTGGATTTTTTATGGGACTTTTTTATTTTCTATAGCACTTACTATATATGTTTTAATCTGTAATAAATGTGTAATATTATTCCAACAAATTCCTCTGAAGCCTTAGAGAACTTTCATTGGGGTGGTGCCATCCCCAGAAAATTGGTACTCTGTGTATTACCATTAGATCCAGGATTTTAAGGCTCTAACAAAGATGAGCTTAATACTTACCATTAGATTGAAGTTCACCACTTTACAATACTACACATTGGTTGTTTTTCTCCCTATATCCCCTTTGGAGGAGACAACATTGTGAGAGTGGTGTGTTGCTGCCCTAAGAGCAAAAAGGTCCATCTTATGGAGCCAATACTATATAGGCTTCAGAATATGTGAGTGGTTCTAGCTTTTCGTTTAACACTAGATTAGAACTTTTCTATACCATCTGCACTATTATTTTTTGCCTTGTTTTTTTTTTGTCATTTTATGTATCTTCGAGTACACTTCAATAATGTATTTGAGGGGTAAACCTGGTACTCCCAAAGGCCAGGACGGGTGTACTATGATATATCGCATGCTACAGCACCTAGATGACATCTTTGACAGTTGGAGGTTGGCGACGGTTGGAGGTTCGTGCGACAGCAGCAGCTAGGGGCATTGGCGTCGCAAGGAGGGGGGGGGGGCAGAGGGGGCCATGCCCCCCCCTACATCATGCTGTGCCCCCCCTTGGGCCCCCACAAATGCCAGCAACCTGCTGGCCATGTGTTTAGATTCTATTCCCTCGGGCTGTAACAGTCTGTGACAGCCTGAGGGAATGCAGGACAGTGCAGCTCAGCTGGAGGCTGGGGGCTGTCTGTGGCCAGAGAGAGCACTGACAGGCTCGCCGGCACAGGCCCCGCCTCCAAACGAAGCCCCGCCTCCAGCACATAAGCCCCGCCCCCGCCGTTAAGCAGCAGCCCATGCTGCTGCTGCTGCAAAGGCCAGAAGATGGCTGACCCCCAGCAACAGGTAGGCTTGATGTGTGTGTGTGTGTGTGTGTGTATGGACTCAGCAGTCTGTGTGTGTGTGTGTGTGTGTATGGACTCAGCAGTCTGTGTGTGTGTGTGTATGGACTCAGTAGTCTGGGGGGGTGTGTGTATGGACTCAGCAGTCTGTGTGTGTGTGTGTGTGTGTATGGACTCAGCAGTCTATGTGTGTGTGTGTGTATGGACTCAGCAGCAGGGCCGCCATCAGGGCATGACAACCATAACGGTTGTCATGGGCCTGGCGGTCCTGGGGGGCCCCGAGCCCCACATTCATTATGTGCACATATATATATATATATATATATATATATATATATATACAGTAAGGAGTGTAATGGCACTCACCCTTGCTGGTAGTTTAAAGTTGGATATTATGCCCTGGTGCACTTCCACGCTGGTTGTATACAAAATAAATAGAAAAAAGGTAGCACTCTTGGGTCTTTCAAGTAATAAACAAAGTGTTTAATCCATCAAAGGGTATACAATAAGATGACCGACGTTTCGACCCATTCGGGTCTTCCTCAAGGTCGGATTTTCGCTATATATATGTGCACAGTGGGCCCCCTGCTACCTGTACAATGAAGAGGGGGGCCAGCAGCACACTCTGTCCTCCTTTCCAGCTGCTCTCTGTCTAACTTTCCTGCACCCTGCGGCCGCCAGAGCGTTGCCACGGGTTACTATGGCAACGCTCCGCACAGCACGCAGGCCTGTCTCGTGAGAGTTAGTCAGAGAGCTGGAAAGGAAGACAATGTGTGCTGCTGGGCCCCCTCTTAAATGTACCGTGGCTGGCTCCCTCCACCATGCCACTGGATCAACAGGAAATGCGATCTCCCCCCTCCCTGGCACGGTAAGAACCAGGGAGGGGGGAATAAAATTGAAATATACACAAATAAATAAAAATTAAAAATACTCCCCTCCCCCCTATTTTACACACACACACTGAATCCTTACAAGCACACTCTGCACTACACACACTAAACACACTCTGCACTACACACACACACACACACACACTACATTCACTAAACACACTCTGCACTACACACACACTACATTCACTAAACACACTTTGCTCTACACACACACACACACTACATTCATTATACACATTTTGCTCTACACACACACACACACTACATTCACTATACACATTTTGCACTACACACACACACACACACACACTACATTCGCTAAACACACTCTGCACTACACATACACTACATTCACTATACACTCTCTGCACTCACTACAAACACTGCATTCACTAAACACACTCTGCACTACACACACACTACATTCACTAAACACACACTACATTCACTAAACACACTTTGCACTACACACTACATTCACTATACACACGTTTCACTTACTACACACTACATTTACTAAACACGCACGGCACTACACACACACACACTACATTCACTAAACACACTTTGCACTCACTACAAACACACTACATTCACTACAAACACAATACATTCACTGTACACACTACATCCACTACAAAAACACACAATCTGCATTCACTATACACACACCTACATTCACTACACACACACACACTCTGCATCTAAGGCATGCATACAAACATTACATACATTTCACAAAATGTACAATCTGCATCCACTATACACACCGCATCCATGACACACATACTGCATCCACTATACACACCGCATCCATGACACACATACTGCATCCACTATACACACTGCATCCATGACACACATACCGCATCCACTATACACATTCTACATCCACTATACACATCGCATCCATGACACACATACTGCATCCACTATACACACCACATCCATGACACACATACTGCATCCACTATACACATACCGCATCCACTATACACATTCTACATCCACTATACACACTGCATCCATGACACACATTCTACATCCACTATACACACACACACACTTCATCCTTGTGGGCGGACTCGGGGCTGGCCCCGGGGGCCCAAATCTTGAGCTGTGTATGGGGCCCTAAAATGTCTGATGGCAGCCCTGCTCAGCAGTCTGTGTGTGTGTAAGGACTCAGCAGTCTGTGTGTGTGTGTGTGTGTGTGTGTGTATGGACTCAGCAGTCTGTGTGTGTATGGACTCAGCAGTCTGTGCGTGTGTCTGTGTGTGTGTATGGACTCAGTAGTCTGTGTGTGTGTGTGTGTGTGTGTGTGTGTGTATGGACTCAGCAGTCTGTGGGTGTATGGACTCAGCAGTCTGTGGGTGTATGGGCTCAGCAGTCTGTGTGTGTGTGTGTGTGTGTATGGACTCAGCAGTGTGTATGTGGACTCAGCAGTCTATGTGTGTGTATGGACTCAGCAGTCTGTGTGTGTGTGTGTATGGCCTCAGCATTCTGTGTGTGTGTATGGAATCAGCAGTATGTGTGTGTGTGTGTGTGTGTATGGACTCAGCAGTCTGTATGTGTGTATGGACTCAGCAGTCTGTATGTCTGTGTGTGTGTGTGTGTATGTATGGATTCAGCAGTCTGCATGTGTGTATGGACTCAGCAGTCTGTGTGTGTGTGTGTGTGTGTGTGGACTCACCAGTCTGTGTGTGTCTGTGTGTGTGTATGGACTTAGCAGTCTGTATGTGTGTGTGTGTGTATGGACTCAGCAGTCTGTGTGTACGTGTATAAATCAGCCTGTGTGCATTCAGCAACACCTGTGTGCATTCAGTAGTCTGTGTGCATTCAGAAATCTGTGTGTGTGTATGTATTCAGTGTACTGTGTGTATGTACTCAACAGTCTATCAATAATTAAAAAATGTTATTCCTGTGAGTTGTTGTGTAGGAAGGGCCCCAGTGCACTGCTTTGCCCGGGGACCCTTAACGCTGTTAAGAAGGTACTGCTTGTGTGTGTCAGTGAGCATGTGTGTGTGTCAGTGAGCTTGTCTTTAGTGAGTTTGTGTGTGTCCCTGAACTTCTTTGTAGTGAGCCTTGTGTTTATACAAGTGAGTTTGTCTGTAGTAAGCTTGTGTGTGAGTCAGAGAGTTTTGTCTGTCAGTAAGCCTATTTGCGCATGTCAGTGAGCTTGTGTGCTTACTGTACAATATATACATATTGACTTGTAGAAATGGCATACATTTTTTTCCAGGGCTGCTTTGGATTCTCAGTTTGGCTCTGCCAGCGAGTGCGCTTTACAGCTGAATAATCTGTGTGAGCTGCCGCACACTTTAGCCCTGTTAGACACGTCTGGGAGCTGCTGTTGACAGGTACTAGTAGTCTAGAGATTGGGACATGGGGTATATGCTCAGCTATCTGTATAATGCTATAGTGCTGTTCTCTGTATAATACAGATCTGTGTGTGTATAATATCCCGGGATAGTCAGTGTTCCTGTATAGTGCTGCTCTCTGTCTTGGGATATTATACAAAAACAGACCTGTATTATACAGAGAGCAGCACTATACAGGGAGCACTGACTGTCCTGGCATATTATACACACAGCCATGTATTATACAGAGAGCAGCACTATACAGGGAGCACTGACTGTCCCAATTTATTATACACACAACCCTGTATTATACAGAGAGCAGCACTATACAGGGAGCACTGACTGTCCCAATTTATTATACACACAACCCTGTATTATACAGAGAGCAGCACTATACAGGGAGCACTGACTGTCCCAATTTATTATACACACAACCCTGTATTATACAGAGAGCAGCACTATACAGGGAGCACTGACTGTCCTGGGATATTATACAACCATCCATGTATTATACAGAGAGCAGCACTATACAGGGAGCACTGACTGTCCTGGGATATTATACAACCATCCATGTATTATACAGAGAGCAGCAGTATACAGGGAGCACTGACTGTCCCAATTTATTATACACACAACCCTGTATTATACAGAGAGCAGCACTATACAGGGAGCACTGACTGTCCCAATTTATTATAAACACAACCCTGTATTATACAGAGAGCAGCACTATACAGGGAGCACTGACTGTCCCAATATATTATACACACAATCCTGTATTATACAGAGAGCACTGACTGTCCAGGGATATTATACACAGACAGTAATTGATAGCTGTGCTGCAAAATGTCCTTGGAAATTTTTTTCAAATGTTGGCAACTATGGCACTGTATCAAAGGAAATGTGTTTGGTTTTTTAATAATCCCTGGTGGAAAATAATGAATCCTCCACCAGGGATTATAAAAAAAACACAACAACACATTTTGTCGGGGGCGGGGCTTAAAATGCGGCAGGGGCGGGGTCAAACTGCGGCGAGGGCGGGGTTGAATGTGCCCCCCTACTTTTGTCCCTGGTCCACCCTGTGCCCCCCCTAAAAATGAATCCTAGAGATGCCACTGGCTAGGGGACAGAGGAGCAAACGGAGGCGAGCAGGAGATGGGGTGCATGAGGCCCCGTTGGGCACAACCTCTCACCAAACAACCAAGCCACACATACCCAGCCCACCTGTGCAGAGAACCAAAAGGGATTCCCACCCAAAGCATCCCTCACAGAGGCAGAAGCGCAGACCCCGCAAGAGACAATCGACCACCCAGAGCTTCTGTCACCTCTCAGAGAGGAAGGACTTGGACTCGACTAAAACACCCCAGGTCCGCGGCACATTGATGGAGGTCCTCAGCAGGCGGGATAACAAATGTAACCCATGCCCAAAACTGCCACCGGAATGCGCCCAGGCAACCGCAGTAGCTTCCGGGGACTTTCTTGCTATACCGAGCCGTAGGCATTGCCCTACGTTCCCGAGCACGACACCCGTGTCTCCCCAGGACAGGCAGCTATATTTTTGCCCGTCTGCACCCAGGCGGACGATACGATTAAATTTGTGTTTCAGTTTACTTTCTGTTTTAGTGACTTTTAGTGGCCTGCCTATATTTAAACATGCTCTACGAAAAATGGAGGTGTTCCAGGGATTAAACCTGCTATCAGCCTGTTATTAAATAACCAGCTAGCATGTTATACATTCTAATCAGCATCAAAAAGCCTAGCATAGCCTTCACACTTGAGACCTTGTTTTACTAATTCTTGCTACCAAATCTTTAATCTTTACACATGTTTATTAATACAATATAAAATTGTGCACGTCCAATCTACTACTCCAATTGTAAAGCTTGATATGATGCCAGAGGATTGCCATTGGGGTACCTCGGGCTTGTTTGTACCTATTTTATGCACTGCAAAAATATAAACTAAAAAAAAATAATAAAATGTAATTGTCAACTAAGTACATCAAGCACACAATAAAGCACAATACCTTAATATATCCCAGTAACTTGCGAAGACCCCATGGAACCACAGCTAACCACTCGATACCAGAAATTGGCCAGTCAGGATCCTTTAGGCCTTCTGCTGCCCTGTCTGACTCATAGCTTGGAACATTCTCAGAAGAAGGACATTTTATTTTTCGCGTGGTGTAGTAGTTAAGGCAAAAGAAGTCAGCTGTGCCCTTGATCATGGTCTTCTCTTCATTTGTGAATTCTGGAAGCCTAGAAGATTTCAGACCTTGCTCTTTGCTTCTATTGGAAATCTCAGCTTTCATTACTTCAGGATAATCTCCATCAACAAATATTGGTTTGGCAAACCAATTAAGATGAAAGGCTAAATAACGTTCAGCGGCTTCTTTATCTTCAGTAGAGTTTGGGTCAAAAGGTTCTGCCCAATCAGAATAAAGAGCAATGGACACAAGTCCCCTTTGTTCGATTTTGAAAAAATTGTTATATGCATGCCAGGCCTTAGCATGTGCCTTTATCATATTGTGTGCTACTTGATAAACTTCAAAACCTTTCTTGCTTTTACCAGGAGCAAAAACACCATCTTCATAGCCATATTTAGCAAGAATATATGGTTCATTAATTGTAATCCAAAGTTTGACCCGGTCTCCAAATGTTTTATAGCAAAAGTGGGCATATTGCTCGAAGATGGCAACTGTTTCTTCAGAGTTCCACCCCCCTCTATCTTCTACAGCTTGAGGCATATCAAAATGATACAGTGTCACCACTGGAACCACGTTATTTTTCAATAAACTGTCAATTACCATGTTGTAATAATCAATCCCTAGAACAAAAATGTAGTTTCATTTGAGTTGAAATGTTGAGCAGAGTTGCACTGCAGTTACTAAAATGAAAAATGACACACTTATTTGTGCCAATTTATTTTATCACAGTGATATCAAGAGATGACATTGAAAATAGAACTCCCATTCTGTGTGTCCCTCTGCTGTCCCACTTGTGTCTCTCTTTGTAACCCATATTCCTTACCATGTTTCACTCTCCTTCATTCCACCTGCCTGTGTCTATGTCCATCACCGTACCCTCCCTTTAACTTCCTCCATTATCTATTTCCCAATTGTGTATCCCTCATCACCCTCTCTGTAATATTTCTAACTGTAGTGCACAGCACAGGGTGAAGTTTTGCATGTTCCTATACTGCCTCTCTGGCCTCCCAATTCCATGCTCCTCGCTTTCAGAAGGGGAAGAACAACATGCCTGCCTTATGTTTGGGAGGTTTAAAGAGAGATACAAAAGAAGTAAGGAACATGCATTGCTTGACAATAGTTTTTTTTTAAACCAGCAAGTTTAGAAGCTTGTTATAAATATGGTCAGATTGCCTTATTGCAGGGCTTGACAAATCCAAGGCCACCATGACGACTAGAAGTTGTGTCCTGGAGCCTGGGATTTGTTATCCCGTTCCTTTCGAGGTGGCCAGTGAGGGAGAAAACAGACAGCCAACCGGCTGAGAGAGCATGGAGGTGGGTTGGTGACTGGCTGAAAGAGCCTGGAGGCGGGCAGGTGGAATGTAAACGGGCAGTGAGGGAGCTGAAATCTTAATGCTCTTCTAGCTCTGCTCCCTTCTGAGCCCTGCTGTGATGCTGGGAGGCGGAATAGGGTGTCCGTCTGGTGTGGGATCACTCAACGATGCGCAAGGTAGTAGAGCAAGAAGAGTTTAAAGATTTTAGCAGCCACAGGGAAAGGTTCTATTCCAGCTCTCAAAGAGGTAGGGCAGCTGAGAGGTACTTAAATTTAATTAAAATAAATAATATGTGATTGTGTGAGAGAATGTGTGTCTGTCACTGAGTGCATATGTCTGTCAGTAAGTGTTTGTGTCTGTCAGTGAACGTCTCTGTCTCTCAGTAAGTGTTTGTATCTGTCTGTCAGTGAGTGTGTGTCTCTTTAGGTGAAAGGGAAAGGTGGGCACTGAGATAGGAAGCACATTTAGTGGCCATATGAGTGCCTACCACTAGAGGTGTTACTAGGCAGCAATGTAAAAACTGCCTTTTCTCTGAAAAGGTAGTTTCTACATTAAAAAGCCTGCAGGGACAGTTAAGGACACCAGAACAAGTACACTATGTTGTAGTGGTTCTGATGACTATATTAACCCTTCAAGTATATGCAGGGCCGGCCTTAGGGGTGTGCGAGCTGTGCGGCCGCACAGGGCGCCATGGAGCAGGGGGCGCCGTGGATTTAAAAAAAAAAAAAAATTTTTTTTTTTTTTTTTTTAAATTTGCAGCGGGGGCGGAGCTTACCGTGCGGCGGGGGCGGAGCTAAAAGCGCCGGGAAACTGCTGCAGGGGAAGCAGGAAGGAGTCCCTGCTTCCCCACCAAACAGTCACCAGGAGCTGCACTGCCTCCACAATGAACTCCACAGGTAACTGTGGGATTGTCAGGTGAGTGTGACTCTCTGCCTGTGTTTATTATTGTCTGTGTGTGTATGGCTGTCTGCCTGTGTATGTCTGTGTGTATGACTGTCTGCCTGTGTCTGTGTGTATGACTGTCTGCCTCTGTGTGTGTCTGTGTGTATTACTGTCTGCCTCTGTGTGTGTCTGTGTGTATTACTGTCTGTGTCTGTGTGTATGACTGACTGTCTGCCTGTGTGTGTCTGTGTGTGTGAGACTGTCTGCCTGTGTGTGTGTGTATATGACTGTCTGCCACTGTGTGTCTGTGTGTATGACTGTCTGCCTCTGTGTGTATGACTGTCTGCCTCTGTGTGTATGACTGTCTACCTCTGTGTGTATGGCTGTCTGCCTCTGTGTGTATGGCTGTCTGCCTCTGTGTGTATGGCTGTCTGCCTCTGTGTGTATGGCTGTCTGCCTCTGTGTGTATGGCTGTCTGCCTCTGTGTGTATGGCTGTCTGCCTCTGTGTGTATGGCTGTCTGCCTCTGTGTGTATGGCTGTCTGCCTCTGTGTGTATGGCTGTCTGCCTCTGTGTGTATGGCTGTCTGCCTCTGTGTGTATGGCTGTCTGCCTCTGTGTGTATGGCTGTCTGCCTCTGTGTGTATGGCTGTCTGCCTCTGTGTGTATGGCTGTCTGCCTCTGTGTGTATGGCTGTCTGCCTCTGTGTGTCTGTGTGTATGACTGTCTGCGTGTTTGTCTGTGTGTATTACTGTCTGCCTCTGTGTGTGTCTGTGTGTATTACTGTCTGTGTCTGTGTGTATGACTGACTGTCTGCCTGTGTGTGTCTGTGTGTGTGTGAGACTGTCTGCCTTTGTGTGTCTGTGTGTGTGTGTATGACTGTCTGCCTGTGTGTGTGTGTGGATGTCTTCCTGTGTGTGTGTATGGCCGTCTGACTCTGTGTGTGTCACATACAACCAATACACGCATATCACACACTGTTAATACACCCATTACAAATATCACACATAGCATACATATCACACACAGTCATCACACCTACTATCACATACACAGACAACACAAACATTACAGCATACATGGATGGACGGGGGGGGGGGGGGCGCTGTGAAGATTTTTCGCACAGGGCGTCAAAATGCCTAAGGCCGGCCCTGAGTATATGTATATATAAGTATATGAGTGTATTTTTATCTTTTGAAAATAAAGTTTTGTTAGTTTAAAAAAAAAAAAAAATGGCCCCTAACATTCAGCTGGCTCCAAGTTTTCAAGCAAATTTGTCAATGCTTATTAGGCACAGCTCTGAGCCAGGAGAGTTTATTCAGCCATCCTCTCCTTCCCTCTTACCCATGCTTCTCTTTTTTATACCTTTATACTAATGCAGAGTCTTAGGCTGCCATGAAGTGTTCACGGTGGTAGGAGTATGGATGTACAGTGTTTCAGCTTAAAATACTGCACATCCAGAGTTATTTTTAAGTGTGTGGCCTAGTTGAAACCCCTGCACATCCAGAACTCCAGGCTGCCTAATGTTAGTTCTATGCATAAATCACGCCTGTTGTCAGTAGGCACTGCATGCTGGAAATAGACATACTTGCTTGGGTCTTGGAGGCTTAGCCTGCAAGGAAGAAACACTTCGCTCTCCTCCAACTCACCCTAAATAAAACTGTCCCTCCTCCAAATCCCTCCATTATTTCTTTAATTACCATCCCTAGCTCCATTCCCCTCCCCTTGCCGGCTCAGACTGCGCGCATGCTCCCTGAGCCGGTTAAATGGTCCAATTAAAGGTTCTCTAGGAGAAGCCTTTGATTGAACCTCGGCGCAGCTCCTGTGAGGTTAAACAGGGGTGCACCAAGGAGCTTTGTCAGGTGCTGGATTAATTTAAGTTAACATTTACTTTTAAACGCTCTTTGAAACATATAGAGTAACACTAATAAGGCATTATTTTATGTACTATCAAAAAAGACTGCAGAAACCATTTAGGGGTAAGGAGTTTAAAGAGGCACAAGGGGTAAGGAGTTTAAAGAGGCACAAAAAAGGTTAAGAGGGATTAGGAGAGATGCATAAGGAGCTAAGGGGAGTTACTAGAGAAACACAATAAGGTAAAAGGGGTTAGGAGAGGCACACAAGGGGGTGAGATGGATGCACAAAGACATATAGGGTTATTTGCTAAAGTGAGAATTCAAGGTGAATCCTAAGTAAATTTAAAATCTAAGGCCAGAGTAGCCAAACTGAGAGCATAGCTGACTTAGAGAATGTTTCCAGTTTGGCTATTTTGGCCTTAAATTTTAAATTTGCTTTGAATACACCTTGTATTCTCCCTTTAGTGAATAACTCTGACAATGGGGTGGAGTGATACAAAAAAATTATTCAGGAGTGCCAACAGACAACCTCAAGCCAAGTGCCAGAACACCTGGATATTTCTAGGATTTCATCTTTAAATGTATATTTTTTAACAAGCTAATAAACTGTCAATAAATCACACTTTCTACTAATTAAATCACAAACCTTATAAATAGAAAGCATATCACAGAGAATTGATGTTATCTTGCAAAACTTACATATTGATTAGTGCTACAGGACACCCAGAATTAATTATTTCAGGCAATAGCAATAACCTTGATTAAAGCTTTAACCTTGTATACGTAAAAAACAATTACCTTTCTGGTTGATGAAACCTGTCGTCCCATCAGGTAACAGACGTGACCAGGAAATAGAAAAGCGGTAATGAGTCAGTCCAAGCTGTTTGATGCATTTCAAATCTTCTTCCCACAGAGTGTAGCTGCCACAAGCAACATCACCAGTCTGGTTCTTGAAAACTCGATCTCCTCCCTGATGGGTGAATGTATCCCAGATATTGAGGCCTTTCCCATCTGCATCCCATCCTCCTGATAAAATATGAGCAAGATAATGATTACATGTCAGCTGCTATTTTAGAAACAGCATTAAAGATTCACACAATGTAACCCTGGTACATAATTATTCACACATAATCATTTTATATTGACTAATTGTGGGTAGGAAGGAGTTAATAGTAACCCATATTGGGTAGAATGGTATATTATTACAGTGAAAAAACACGGTGAGAGGTTTATTAATGTGAAAAGGCAAAAGAACTTCTATAAGAAAAAAAATAATGGTTTACCAATAGTCAATTAATAGTGTTATATACTTATAATATAACAAAAAAAACTAGAACTGTTTAATACAATTTAAAAATGAAAAGCTGACATACAAAATGATAACAAGACAATACAAAACAGTTTCAAACAAAATAAAACACTTTAACGACGTTAGTACGTGTCAGTACATCCTAGCTATACTGGTCTTAAGGCCTATTTACACGTCCTAGCGCTTTGGTGCGAGTAGGGTCAATCGATACCTGGGTTCCCCTCAGTCAGTTGGGGACATTTTTTGTGGCTCCAGACTGACAGATCAGCTGTATGCAGCGCTCAAACTGAGTGGTGCATACAGCAATTTGAATATCCATGTCAATGCCTATTGCTTCAATGTAATGTGAGTAGGGTTAAATCCCTGCTCACAACAGGAGATCCAGGTATCAGTAGGTAACTGTGGTTGCCCAAGTCATTTTTAGTGGCCTCATACAGATGGATGAGGTATGCAGCACTGAAAATCAACTCTGCATACAGCTTTTTAAATAGGTATTTAAATACTTACTGCTGCATTACTGTGTCAACAGGGTTAAATCCCTGCTCACACCAGGGAGAATCAGGTATGTGGGAGTATTTGTAGTGGCCCCAGACTGGCTGATGAGCTGTATGCAGTGCCAAAATCGTTGGTGATTCTACGGTTGGAGGCTGCTGAAGGGAATGAAGGCCAGTGTTTGAATAGACCCTTACAGGGTCTTCTTAAATGCCCCAAGCCAATTGTGACTGGTGCTAGGCTTTGCTAGATGCCCAGCACCGATCACAGTGTGATAGGCTGGAAAAGCATTCTTCACTTACTATTACAGTTAAATCTTCCTTTAATACTGAAAAAAATCCAGTACATCACAGCAATATCCCACTCTCTAATGTTTTACCTGGGAAACTTATCCTATGATATCAGTACTGATATTAGCAGAGGGTTTGCTTTGAGTTAGTGGTAGGGTCATTGTTAGGGGTAGGGTAGAATTGGTGTAGGATTAGTATTAGTGTCAGGTAAGGGTTAATGCTGGTTTAGGGTTAGGGATAGTGTAGGGTTAATGGTAAGGTTAGGCTGCATATATGGTTAGAGTAAGTGTAACTCTAGAGTTAGTGTTAGGGTGGGTTGGTATAGGGTTAGTGATTATATTCTTCTTGAAGAAGCCTATTGTAGGCGAATCGCGTCTAGAAATTGTTTTAAAATTTGATATATTGTTATAATAAAGGAATTTGGGCCCTAAACATTTTAGTTGCCACATTCCTTTCCTACTTTTATTTTATTTTATTTCTAAGCCTGACTTTTTTTGTTTTCATCAATCTAAGAAACGCCAAAAGAATCCTTAGGTGGGGATTATACCACCCATACGTTACACACCGAGCAGTAAGGCCTGCTCAATATATTGTGAGTACATTTCATACTTTCTTTTAAATTTATACTCCAGTTAATGCAGTGAGCACTATATATCTTATCCTTTAATTTTCGGCTGGAACCACCGTTGGACTACTGAATTTCAAGTTGCAACTCCATATATCCTTGAGTGGGGATCATTCCACTTCACACATTTCATACCAGAGCTGGATTTTAGCTCTGTAAATTGTGAGTAATACTTACATATTTTTTTATATCCATATAAACTTACCTACTGTACCATTGGATTTCCTTTTTTCTGCTTGTCTTCCCATATGGCTCACTGAAAATACAAGTCTACATCTGTGACGAATCACCGCTGCTCTACAGGAATTTCCCTTATTTACTGTGGACTATTATCCTGGACTCTGTTTGTAGTTATTTAACTATTTTATGTATACATTTTATATATATTTTCTGCATTAAAGGCGCACCCTTTCTTTTGTTTCTTGCTCTATTTCTAACTATAGGGGATTGGAGGGTACTCCCCTTTATATAGGTGTGCTGCCTGTTTATTATATACCCCCCATATTTGTGGCCTTTTTAGTGCTGATCCTATTTTGACTTTTTGGTATAAGGTTAGTGTAACCTACCACAAATCAGTTGGAGCCTAGACATATTAGACATTTGACAATGTTTGTTTGTTTTTAGTTTCAATGGATGTGTAAAAAGTATTATAAGCAAAAATATGACAACTCTGTTTTTTTCCCGTGTTTAACAATGTTGTGTTAGGTACATATATAAGATGTTGAAAGATAGCCTTTTCTGTCCTTTAAAAAGTTATCCCATTTTTCCTCTTCATTACAATTGGGACCTGTCCCTTTAACTGTATTTATGCCTATATCTTTAATGAATTGAGGCATGTCAGAATATTTAAACAGACACTAATAGAAGTCTTATACACAGGTATTGTGTCTGGCTTTTGTGTTGTATGTAATGACTTCTGCTCCTGTGATAGCAATCTGCACTCTCCACAGGTGCTGCTGTTTTGGGCCCCAATGTAAGACTCCTCTACTCCTTTTTTAAAGCACCTCATTTTTCTACGGACGGATTTCCCTGGATTCTTTGCCTTCACCTTGTACCTTGGATTTAATATTCTCTTTTGCCCCGGTTATACTTGCTCCACAATTTGGTTGTGGATAAAAGTTTTGTTCTCTGGATTGAGATTTGTAATTTCGCTTTGCATAAAAAAAAAAAAGTGAAAAACATGTACCTTCAACCTGGTAAGCTGCAGTAGATGCACCCCATGCAAAGTCCTTTGGAAACTGATAGCATTTGTTTCCATCTGATACATCCATGTTGATAGATTGTGGAGTGGAAACTATCAAATGACTCTGGTGGTTCAAGGAATCTGATCTGCCAAATCACTGCTGATTTTTCAGTCTGGAAACAAAAACAAAAATCTAAAACTTAACAAACTAAACAAGATAATTCTTTATAAACATCCACCGATGTTATACATACATCGGTGTCCTGTAACAAAACAGAAATTCATTCTAAAAAGTATACACTAGATGGCGATATTACAGCATTTGAAAACATTAAAATTAACATAGAGAATTGATTATTCCCAATCTGCAATTTGTGATCTACTTTGAACCAGGATTTAATTTTTTGTAAACGTTTTTCAAATTATTTCATATTTTGAATAAACGTTTAAAATGATTTTGATTTTAAAATATTTTTAAAAAATTGTTTAATATTTTGATATATTTTTGATATTTTAATTTTTTTCGAAAAAAAAATGTCTCCAAAAAATATTAAATCCTTTGAAAAGCTTATCCAAAAATATGAAGTCATTGAGTTCTTGCTTACTTGCTCCGGCTGTAAATCACTCTTTCCGAGCTTTCCTTTCATTTACATGCCCTGTGTGGCCCATGCATGTTTGTATAATGCTTACTTTCTATAACACGTAAGGATTATTTACTAATCTGTTAATTGCTGGGACTTTATAAGGAAATTGCAAAGTTCATACCATTAAGTTAGAGAAATAACAATTGCATATCATGTTACAGAAAATCTACAGCTATTTGGACTAGCCTCTTGAGATTAACAAAATGTTCAAAGAAATAAAAACAACAAAAATGTCTCACCCCCCCCCCCCCCCCAAAAAAAAAAAAAAAAAACGGCTAGCCATTGCTCTCCTTTCCTCCACATGTGACCTTTGGGGTGGCTGCAGTGAATAACAGTGGGCTATGGAGTTTCCAAGTCTATGGAGGACCCAAAAACTTCTTGTTATCTGGCTGTTCCTAAAATAAAGCTGACCAGAGGGCAACATCAGTACAAGATTAGAATAGCCTCCCAACCTATAATAGAGGACCAAGGGATTGCCATTCCTCTGGTACTAAAGCAGTGTTAGAACAAAGGGGGATCACCAAGGCAAAAGACAGAAGACAGGAGAATTTATATCTGACTGGCAGCACAGGTTAACTGTGGTCCTCAAATACCTGCATCTAAATTATAAAAAAAAAAAAAAAAAGCCAGGGCGTCTGTTGTTAAGCCTGCTACACATACAGGAGAAGTGAAGTATTTAATTGCTTTGGCAGGCAGAAATCAGGGCATCAGCACCATAGTAGAAGCTGCACGCCGATATGTGTGTAGTTATTTGTTCCTGTATACATATTTGTAAATTTGTGCGTCTAAGTGTGGATGTATGTATCCACCTTTTAGAATTCGTCAAAAAAATCCAACAGTGTCTATTGTTAGTTTGCCCTCAATCACAAATTTCCCATCACCTTTCCCAATAACTGGACGACACGCAGTATCAGGAGCAGAACACTGCGGTGTTCGTATGGTCGAGTGTCCGATTTGGGTTCCAGACACTCGACGACCAAACACCGCTGGTTCGTTCGTATGGAAAGATGGCCGCCGCCATGTGTTCGTATGCCGAATGGTGGCCACCCAGGGAATACACAGTGCATTCGTGTGATTGTCAATTAAGGTAGTGTGAATAACGATAAGGGGTTTTATTAGTGCCACCTCCTCTCCGGGGTGGCCTGGTTGTTCGGTATTTTGTTTGTTTGTTGAATGGTACACTGGTTCAAAGTAGATTGTTACCGAAAAACTAGATGAATGCTACAACAGTTTGTTACTTGTTTCTTCTACAAGTGTAACGGACCGTGGGAAATGGAGTAAAATACTGCAACAATTAAGGTCAGGGACATGATGAGTAGCACAACACAGTCCGCTACACTGTATTTCCGTATATTATGTAGGCTACTCTATTTGTCAATAATAAGTCCATTGTCTTCGGATAAAAAGCCATTTATTTTTTTTAACAAAATGTGAAATTGATTTTCGTGATTTGTCTCTTTGAGATTACAGCTGCGATATTATTAAGCCAAACAAGCTGTGTTATCTTTAGGAAATGGGCTGCATCTGAAGCTATTTTGATCTGCAAAGCAATCTCCTTCTGTTTGTATGACCCAGAGAAGGCCTTTGGTTCCCTAATAAGTGACTGCAGAAATCACACATATGAATTTTTAAGTAGGAATACTGTTCTAGCTTTACAAGCTGGCTAATTTCCAACTCCTTTGACAAATGGATAATTTGACGCAAGAGCATCGTTATTAATCCACTTATAAAATAGGTGAAGAAAAGAATATAGATGGGTAAGATAAGGAAAAGAAAAGAATAGGAAGGAAGGAAGTGAAGGATTTTTTTCCTTAGAAGAAAAGAAAATGGCCTCTTAAAAGGCTCTAAAAGGCCTCTAAAAAAATACAAATAAAGGGGAAGAAGACAAAAAAAATAATAAATCACTTATTACTTTTTATTATTTGCCTGATCTGAATGCAAGATCCAAGATAAAAAGAGAGATTGATTAGTTTGTGATGAAAAGATTAAAAGACGACAAAGAAGAACATGATTTTCCTATGCAAGAACCAAATCTCCAGGAAGTGTGTTGTCCCTTGAATCTATTTCACAGGAATATTTGAAAAATATGTTTGAAAAGCCTAGAAATAAAATAAGGCTTGATATGGCAGAAAGGTTTGACAAAATAAAAAAATAAAAATAAAATGTGGAGCAGCAACTAAAAAATTACAAAGATAAATTTCAAATTGGAGAGATTGAAATGTATCTTTGTAATCTTTTAGTTGCTGCTCCACATTTTTTTATTTTGTATTGTCTTCAGACAATATAAGAAAAAATGTAAAACGTCATGTTCAAGGTGAAAAACTGAGGAGAGTTTGTGTTGTCCCTGTGTTTAGGTGCAGATAAAAGCGTTTGATGGTCAGCAGGACTTTCTTAAAAGAGAGGAAATATGGTATTGAAGGCTCTTTGTTGGATACTATTTGGGTCTTATTTGACTCTACATCTGCTTTAATAGTTGGCTTGTGTTTACTGTGAAATTGTTTTGATATAAGTACCCATTAGTGCCCATTAGCCCCCTTACTTTTTGTCCTATGACCCAAACCGCTAGCTGAAATGTTTTTATTACACTTTCCTGCTATGTTTTTTTTTCCTTTCTGTATGGCTGAAACTTAACATTATATTTTTTATTTAATGTAAATTCAATTTGAATTCTCACTTTTGTTATTAAGCGTATAAACTTCGCAGTTTTCTGAATTAGTGATTTGTGAAAAATGGAAAGTCTGGCTCACCTTTCACACCTCACCCCTCTGTACATCCTTAAAATGGCTTCCTGTATTCTATAGGGGTCAATTCAAAATACTAACCCTTACCAATAAAGCTTTAAACAACGTTAGCCGTTACATTTCTTCATTGATTCGTAGGTACGCCCATTCTCTGTTTCTCCGCTCTGGCTTTCTCCTGTGTGCTGTCCTTACCCTTTCTGCTAAGTCACACTTGCAGGACTTTTCATGGACGGCTACAGCCTGTCTACCCCCCATCAGATTCTCTCCTAGTCTTCAATTGTTTAAGTCCCTCAAAACTCATCTTTTCAGAAATACTTATGGCCTTCCACAGTAACTTCTATTTCACAAATCTGTCTCTGGCTCTCTCTTAAAGAGGGATACTCCACTCTCACTTCCAGTTCTGCTACTTTTCCACCTTGTTTTTTGCTGTTCCCCTCAATGCTGTTCCTATTATGTCTTTATACTCCACTCCTCTAGACTCTAAGCTCATCTGAGAATCTACCATCTACCTATTGTTCCTGTAATATTTGGTAAAATTCCACCTTTAAAAATATTGTAAAGCGTTGCGGGATAAGTTGGCGATATATAAATACCAATTATACTAATAATAATAAAGAAAACTGGCAAATTCTGATTACTTCCTATAAATGGAAGCAAAGTAATCAGAGAACATAACTGACACTTTTCAGAACACATTGATAAATATCCCCTGGTTGTACTGGTCTATGTGAGGGTTTGGGAACTCCTTGTCTTGTGTATATGAATTGCACTCGCTCTCCTCCTTCATCCACTGTATACTGGGCACCTCTAAGTCCTGTGTGGGGCTTCCCAGGGACAACGCCAACCTGGCGGTATGGGATCTGGCAGAACGCTGACCTGGATGTGCCGGGTCTGGGATACACACAAACTGGGGGTGCGGGCTCAGGGAGAGCCCAGACCTGGGGGTGCGGGCTCAGGGAGAGCCCAGACCTGGGGGTGCGGGCTCAGGGAGAGCCCAGACCTGGGGGTGCGGGCTCAGGGAGAGCCCAGACCTGGGGGTGCGGGCTCAGGGAGAGCCCAGACCTGGGGGTGCGGGCTCAGGGAGAGCCCAGATCTGGGGGTGCGGGCTCAGGGAGAGCCCAGACCTGGGGGTGCGGGCTCAGGGAGAGCCCAGACCTGGGGGTGCGGGCTCAGGGAGAGCCCAGACCTGGGGGTGCGGGCTCAGGGAGAGCCCAGACCTGGGGTTGTGGGCTCAGGTAAAATATCTGACCTGGAAGTGAGAACTCTGGGAGAACCCCATCCTGGGTGTGCATGCAGTGAGAGTAGCAAGCCCCCTGCACTGTTTGTGCGAGGCCAGTTCTGGGAGTCTCCTGCTATGTGCTATTGGTTTGTGAGCCCCTTGATCTATGCTTGAAGATTGCTAGAGGCCCCCCCCCATCGTATGTGAGAGAGAGTTAGATGGGGGTCTGCTAGTCCTTTGTCCAATGTGTGTAGTTTGGGTGCCCCTTGCCCTGCGAGGGGTTTGCAATCCCTTCCAGCACCTGGCATGTTTACCGGGAAGGAGGAAGGTCTATAATCTCCTCTGTGCTCACCGAACAGACTGACTATAACGTCGGGGTAAATGTGAGACAATGTGACCAGCAGCTAAACAGACCTCCCATACTGTGAGCTCCACACGCACTCCATAGCAAAACAGACCCTCCCCCTTCATCTGTGTGTCCCCCCTGTCTCACTAGACAGACCCTCCCCCATTCACCGGAGTGACCCCACGTTGAACGGACCCCTACTCGCTGAGGTGTCCCCCTCCCCATTACCGGACCCCCTCCCCCACTCACCGTGCAGATTCCGTGCTGAGCACAGACGCTCCCTCCCCCACTCCCGCTCGCAGTTACGGTCCCGTACAGCCGGACCTACCGGCAGATCCCCAGCCCTGGAGCAATGAGCGGAGAGCACGGGCAGGCGGAAGGCGGCGGCCGGAGAGGCTGAAGGAGGAGACCCCGTACAGCGAGGCCGGAGCAGGCAGTGAGCGCAGCGCGGGATGGGGGCCTGCTCTTACTGGGGGCCGGGGCTGCTGCTGTTAGGCTGCGCCCTGCTCTCCGCCGTGCTAACCGACGGCGATGGACGTGGCTCCGGCGGAGTATCGGCTCTACCCCCAGGCTGCAAGCAGGACGGCAGGCCCAAGGGATCAGGCAAGGCGGCCAGCTCCGAGCCCGGGAGGGTGGTCTGCAACAGCCTGGACACCGGCAGGAGCTTCCCGCTGGGACCCCTGCCCAACCGGACCAGCACCCTGTGAGTACACCGACAGCGAATTCCCTATGTATCATTATCGCACGTTCAGTGTAAGGGGCTATGCTGGGAAACCTTGTAAACGTGGAACGATCACTATAGAACACAAAGCAGCGTTCTATCTGAACGTTCCACGAATGGAACGTTGTCCCAGAATTGCCATATATGCCCAGGGCCTGGTCCTCGTAACAGTAGAGGCATTATATGAAAAGGACACGTTATCTACATAGTGTAGCTATTACTAGTCGAGTGTGTATAGTAATATTTTTTACTTTTTAAATTGACGGTGCACCATGTGGAAAAAGAGACCTGTGTACACCATATTTACTAAAGTGTGAATTATTAATAATTAAAAAAATACATTTAGAAATTATTCCAAATTAACCAATCTGGAAAAAAGAATCTCAGCTATATTTATTGACCTAGAATTTGAAATTCAATTTGATTTCCCATATATTGAAACTTTAGCTTATAACCTGTTGAGTAATGTTGTATGAAAATGTTATTTGTAACAAAAGTTAGAATTCTTAAAACCAAATAAACCATGATCAATAGAATGGCTTGCAGAGTGTTGTGTATTTATGTGTATGTGTAAAAAATACATACCTGTTTTACTTGGTTTCTTAGAGAGCGCATTCGCCTCTTCAGATTACTGTATATGTTTAGAGAAAAAAAAGCAAAACAGGAAATAGTGGGGATTTCTCTGCCAAACTCTGACCTCCCATAGATTTCTATATGGAATTAGTGAGCATGCTTCTCTTTATCTCATGTACATTTTTACCAATGAGAAAACACTAATGAATGTGGTTTGCTGATGTGAAAATCATATATTATTAGTATTTAACGTATTGAAGAGAAAAAAAATTCCACTCTTCATATTTTTCTAGTTTAGATTTTTTTGTGTAAGTATTGCATATATCTGAATGTCATTACAATATTCTATAGGACAATGAGATAAGTTGAGTTGATCACATTTATGGTTAAGGCATCTCACCTTCATTTTGGTGATAAGACCACCTCAAATAGGTTGGAGCTATGAAGTATGGTGTTTATATATTTTCTTTTTACTATACATAAACTGGACATATTTGACGATGCATAGTAACATTTTTGTCTAGGCCTGTGATTACCTGTGAGCACAGGGGCTCATGAGTACGTAATGTCTGTATAGAACATTATGGAAATGCAAAATGTAGAAATTTACTGGGCAAGCACAAGACTATTTGGTGCTCACAGAATGACAGTAAAGGAATTAGTCATTTTCTCAATCTGAAAGCAGATGAGCAAAAAGGATCCAGTCTGTATCCCAAGGGGGAAAGTGTGCCAATTCTTTGTCACCACAGGATGTAGTTAGTCTAACAAAAGTAGCTGCTTTATTGAATTAAAAGTGGCACAGCAAATTGACACTTATTGGACAGTATTAATAAAAGTTCTGACGCGTTTTGTGCCTGTTAGGGCACCTCCACATTTGGCTGTTCTCTTCTTTTATTATTGGTAGTGTGCTATACCCTGCGCGCTGTGCCATTTTTCAACATACCATGTGCCATGTTTAAAGCAACTATTTTATTTTTAGTTACACAAATTGCATCCTGTGGTGGCATTTAATTGCAACTCTCTCCCCATTTGGCAAAACCTAAAGATCCTTTTCTGTCATCGTGGAAATGCAGTAGAGGTGTTTCTTAAACCTACCTCTGACCCGCTCTTCATCTTAGCAAACACAATTGGGTCTTATTCACTAAATAGTGAATTGTGAGTTGAAAATCAATTTTATGAGAAGATGGCTCATATGGAAAATTATCTACAACATTCTCAATTAAGACCTTTTTTATTGATACATTTTCCGGTTTAAATTTCACGACAATTTTTGAGTAAACCACTATACTAGTATTTACAGGTTTGTGTAAAACCAGAAATGTCACTATCTTATCTAGAGGTTTTGGATAGACTCTATTCTTTTGTAAGGAACGAACATTCTCAATTAAGTGCGAATTTAAATTGAATTGAAGGTGAATTTCAAATTTAAGGTCAACGTAGCTGAACTGGAAATATTCTCCATGTCAGCTTATGTTTTCAGTTCGGCTACTTTGGCCTTATATTTGAAATTCACTTTGCATTCTCACTTTAGTTATTTTTCGGTGTCAGTGGTTTTTAAAGTGGTGCTGTCACTATATGTAACTGCAGTGCTGTGCAGGTAGTTGTGATTTTAACTTCCCTTGTTGGCATCCTGTACCACTGTAACACTTGAGTGATGGTCTTTAAAAAAAAAAAAAAAAAAAAAGGCCTTCTTGCTCAGTTAATGCAGAAGTGAACGTTGGCTCTAAACCTTTGAGTGTCAGAGAATACTGGTCTAGCATATCTCTAGCACTGTCCAAATTTGAATTGCTACTTTTTTTGTCACTTTTATGTTAGCTGAGCCACAGGAGCAGAGTTAAAGGGACACTATAGTGACCAGATCAACTACAGTTTATTGTAGTTGTTCTGATGAGTATAGTCAGTCCCTGGAGTCTTTTTAATGAAAACACTTTATTTCCAGAGAAAAGGCAGTGTTTACATTACAGCCTTGGAATACCTCTAGTGGCCACTCCTAAGACACCCACTAGAGGTGCTTCCTGGGTCACTGCTGACGTTGAGCTTCTCCACGCTCGCTCTGCAGAAAGATGCTGAACTTTCCCCATAGAGATGCATTGATTGGACATGGTGGTGTTTGAGTCTACCCCCACCCCATCTTATTGGCGGAGATAATCAGTATTGACAAACTCTGCCAATCCAATGCTTTCCTAGGAGCCCTGCACAGCACTGTAAAAAGGTGAGTTTTAACCCTTTTACAAACTACAAAAATGGCAGCATTGTACTTTTTACCATAATCATTTTGATAAGCTGTAGTGGTAATGGTGTTGTGCGTCCCTTTTAACTGACGAACAAGTTGAGTATTTTAAGGAAAGCATAGTTTCCTAAGCAGATAAGCACATGGATTCCTTGATTGGATATATTAATTAGTTGTAGATATGAGAAGCAATTTCATTATTGTTAGCAAATGCTTATTATTATTATTATTATTATTATTATTGCCATTTATATAGCGCCAACAGATTCCGTAGCGCTTTACAATATTATGAGAGGAGATTTAACTATAAATGGGACAATTACAAATAAACTTACAGTAACAATAGGTTGAAGAGGACCCTGCTCAATCGAGCTTACATTCTATAGGAGGCGGGGTGTAAAACACATTAGGACAGGAATTTGCAATCAAATAAGGTGGGCTGCCCTTTAGGAGAGGGCAAGAGACAGGTATGTGAGGTAGGGGTTAGTCTTGGAGGCCATAAGCTTTCCTAAAGAGATGGGTTTTAAGGCACTTCTTAAAAGATGCAAGACTAGGGGAGAGTCTGATGGCAGTAGGCAGGCTATTCCATAGGAAGGGAGCCGCCCGCGAGAAGTCCTGCAAGCGCGAGTTGGCCGTACAAGTGCGGACAACGGACAGGAGGTGGTCACGGGCAGAGCGGAGAGACCGAGAAGGGACATACCTATGGATCTGTGAGGAGATATAAGAGGGGCTAGAGTTGTTCAGTGCTTTATAGGTGTGAGTTAGTACCTTGAATTGACTCCTATAGCATACAGGAAGCCAATGTAAGGACTGGCAGAGGGGTGAGGTGTGAGAGAAACGACTAGAGAGGAAAATCAATCTAGCAGCAGCGTTCATTACGGACTGTAGGGGTGCAGTACGGCTATTGGGAAGACCAATCAGGAGAGGGTTACAATAATCCATGCGGGAAATTACTAGAGCATGGACAAGCTCCTTGGTAGTATCTGGTGCAAGAAAGGGGCGGATGCGGGCTATGTTTTTAAGATGGAATCTACAGGATTTGGCAACATGCTGGATGTGAGGCTCAAAGGTGAGACCAGAGTCAAGAATGACGCCAAGACAGCGCGCTTGCAAGGATGGACTGATGTTGGTACCACAAACTTGGAAGGAGTGCGAAAGAGGAGGATCAGTATTAGGAGGAGGAAAGACAAGGAGTTCAGTTTTAGAGAGATTGAGTTTCAGAAAGCGGGAGGACATCCAGTCAGAGATGGAAGAAAGGCAAGCAGTGACACGTTGCAGGACGGCAGGGGAGTGGTCCGGGGAGGAGAGATATAGCTGGGTGTCATCAGCGTACAAGTGGTAGTGGAATCCAAAAGAGGTAATAAGTTGTTTGCCAAGAGAGGCAGTATAAAGAGAAAATAGAAGGGGACCAAGGACGGAGCCTTGGGGAACTCCAACCGAGACAGGACGAGGGGAGGAGGTATCATTAGAAAAGGAGACACTGAATGAGCGTTGGGAGAGATAAGAGGAAAACCATGAGAGGACAGAGTCACAGAGCCCAAGCGATTGAAGAGTTTGAAGAAGGAGAGCATGATCAACGGTGTCAAAGGCCGCTGAGAGGTCAAGAAGAATTAGTATGGAGTAGTGGCCTTTGGATTTAGCTGCGATTAGGTCGTTAGTAACTTTGATAAGGGCAGTCTCTGTAGAGTGGAGAGGGCGGAAGCCAGATTGAAGGGGGTCAAGGAGAGAGTTGGAATTGAGGAAATGAGACACACGGGTAAAGACAAGTCTTTCCAGAAGCTTTGAGGAAAAAGGGAGCAGGGATATGGGACGGTAGTTAGAGAGGGTGTATGGGTCGAGGGATGGTTTTTTTAGTATAGGTACTACAGTGGCATGTTTAAGGTCAGCAGGGACTATGCCAGAAGAGAGCGAGCAGTTGAAGATGTGTGTTAGAGAAGGCACAAGACAAGTGGAGAGAGATCTGATAAGGTGAGATGGGACAGGATCGAGCGGGCAAGTGGTGGGGCGAGAGGAGCAAATAAGAGCAGCCACCTCTTGGTCAGTAGCTGGGGAGAATGTCTGAAGGGTAGGAACGGCATGATCTATGTGTGATTGAGAAACAGAAAGGCAAGGAGGGGAGAATTCTTTCCTTAGCTGTTCAATCTTGTCAGTGAAGTAACATGCAAAGTTATCAGCAGTAAGGTTAGTTTTGGGGGTGGCCACAGCAGGGCGAAGAAGAGAATTAAAGGTGTCAAAGAGACGCCTGGGGTTGCGGGAACATGAACTAATGAGAGAGGAAACATAGGACTGTTTGGCAAGGGCAAGGGCTGCACTGTATGAACACAATATGAATCTATAATGGAGAAAGTCTGATTGGGTACGAGACTTCCTCCAGGAGCGTTCAGCACAACGGGAGCATCTTTGCAGGTAGCGCGTTGATTTAGTATGCCATGGTTGGGGGCGGGTCCTCCTCGAGGTGCTTGTTTGGAGTGGCGCTGCAGTGTTCAAGGCAGATGTAAGAGTAGAGTTATATATGGAGATGGCCCGTGAAGGACAGGGGAGGGAAGGGATGGACAGCAGTTGTGAATCAATGTCAGCTGACAACTGTTGGAGATCAAGAGAATTAAGGTCCCTCCTGAGTTGAGGGGGGTTAGGCTGAGGTTTTTGGGTGAGGGGGTATTCGAGAGCAAATGATAAGAGGTGGTGATCAGAGAGTGGATATGGAGTGTTGCAGATATTAGATACTGTACATGCATAAGTGAAGATTAGGTCAAGGGTATTGCCAGCTACATGGGTGGGAGAATTTGCCCACTGCGATAGCCCGAGGGAGGAAGTAATTGAAAGTAGTTTAGTGGCTGCAGAGGTCAAAGGTGGGTTTATAGGAATATTGAAGTCCCCGAGAATTAGGGATGGAATGTTAGAAGAGAGGAAATAGGGTAGCCAGGCAGCAAAGTGGTCAAGGAAGAGAAGAGGGGAACCAGGGGGACGGTAAATAACAGCAATGTTAGCAGAGAAGGGTTTGAAAAGGCGAATTGAGTGTATTTCAAATGACGGGAAAGAGAGGGAAGGGGGGGTGGGAAGAGGTATAAAAGAGCAGTGAAGGGAGAGGAGAAACCCAACACCACCACCTTTACATTCAGAGTTTCTTGGGTTGTGGGTAAGTTGGAGACCACCGAAGGACAAAGATGCAGGGGTAGCAGTGTCAGAGGTGGAGAGCCAGGTTTCTGTTAAGGCTAGTAAATCTATTGAACGAGAGATGAAGAAGTCATGGACAGCAGTGGATTTAGTTATATTGCAAACAGAGCGTGCGTTCCAGAGGGCAGTATTGAAGGAGGATTTAGAGGAATATGAGATGGGTATGAGATTAGTGTGGATCCTTGGGTTAGTATGTGCTGAGTTTGTTGAGAGGGGACCGGGGTTAGGAGAGACATCACCAGCTGCTAGGAGCAGAAGGATAGAAAGGAAGTGAAGGTGGGAGTAGGATTTGAAAGTGCTTTACATACATTATGTGAACGGAGGTTAAGGTTGGTCAAAACAATTCTCTATTTACCCTGTTTTTTTGATCCCTACAAATTTCAGCTAGATACAATAGAAAAGTTAATACTCACAAATCACTTGCAGGGTCCAGTATGAATTCCTTCAATACTGAAAATAGTGTTCTGAAAATTATTTTATAGCGTGTTATCACTTGTAGCACCCACAAACGTTCTCTTTGACCTTTGAAACTATTTGCAATCTCGCATATCACTGTTGACCTATGGCTATAAAGATATTTTGTCAGTGTCAGCATAATTTAAAAGTTGTTTCTTTTTCACAAATACTAGGTAAATTAAACTTATGGTGAGCAATAGAGAATAGGTTATTAGTCATATGGAAAATTAGTGAAATATTCATTATTTAGGTCCAAGTAATAATATACCAGTGCAATAATTTGCTTACATGCATATTCCAAAAGGAACTCGTGTGTTAACGCATTCCTCACCAATCCTGTGTATGTATTTGATACCACACTATAAACACATCATCTTATTGGCTACACTTGCACAGTACCACCATCCTAGTGTCTTTTAAAGGCCCTTGGTAATTAGTCCTCTTGTGTGTTTTTTCTTTTTTTTTTTTTTATAAGTATCAATAGAAATATGGAAAACAATTTATATAGTAAGCTGTGAAAATGCTTTCAATTTGTAACTTTTGTTTATAGCTAGTTTGATATAAAGTACAAGTGAGGTTATTTCCAAAAAAAAACTATTAGTATGCACTTTTTTGCAATTGTCCTTTATTTTTTATTTATTTTTTCTAACTGATCTGGTTTTGATGGGAAACAAAACCTAAATTATTATGTTATTATTTATAAAGCGCCGCAGCGCTTTGCAATTAAAACAATATTGCTGTAATTCACTGGTCTATTAGCATATTTCTTACACCTGAGGACAGCAGATTCTGCTTCCTCCCCTTGTCGCTCATTGACCAAGGAGTGCTACCAATGAGATTTGATGTCCAATGCAAATCATTCCATCCGTTTATGCATGTACCATGCATTCTAACAAAACAAACAGCAGTTTTTTTTAAAATATTTTAAAGCTGTAATCTTTAATCACAATCTTTTGGTTATTGTTTTTTTCCATATCCATTCTTTTTAAATCTTTCTCTATATTTGTTATCTTGTCTCAGTTCCTTACTTGTATGTCTGGTCACATCCTGGCTACCAGCACCTTTACGTGCCTATGTAGGAATAGTCACACTTACAGAGTTCTGGACTGCCAAAGTCATGTATGCTAGATGTGCAAGTAGTCCCCCCCCCCCCCCCCCCTCCCCGTCACAAAGCAGCAAATATCTCTGGATGTGCAGTGTTCCAAGCAGAAACACTTCCCTTCTCCAAGACCATCTCTAAAAGCAGAAGTGGTGATCAACATTTTAGTAGCCCTCTAAGTTTGGGCATTTTTGTAGTGTTTGGAGAGTTGGGGATAATGTTAAGGGGGCTTTGTGTTATAGTTTTTTTTCCCTTGGTTTCGTGGAAATGGAAAAACTGAAGAAAGGAAATCCAGTTGCAATTTGCCTTTCTGTAAATAGCCAAATCAGGTCTTATGGAGATTTCAACAGACAACCAAAATGTAGGCAAACGAACTGCAAATAACTATATTTACATTGTAACAGCGAATGGGTTAAAACGGCTGAATTGTAACAATCATGTAGTATTCAACTATTGATCGGTTGCATTTAGTGTAGACCCCCATAGTCTTTTCCTTAAAATAAAGCCTACTTGTGAATGACAATTTTTACTCTAAACCTACAAACTATATCCCTGAATAATGTCTAAGTAAATCTCCGAAATGTAAGACATGAGTTTGTTTTTCTTTTCGTTCTTATGTTTTCTTTTCGTATTCCTTTCAAGCCACATCAAAGCTTTTTGCTCAGTGTCTATTCTTTGAACATCGCCGTAGTCATTGTGTTAAAGATTGCCACAGCTGAACTAGTGCCTTTTTCATTTCATCTGGTGGATCTGACATGCTAGCAGTCTAGACCATGCATGTAATAGCTGGTTAAGGTTGTTCTATGGCAAGCCTCGACACATTTGTTACATTTCTGACTATTTTTGTTTTATTTTGCTACGTTTCGTGTGAGTGTGATGGGGGAATAAATATTTACAATAGAATTTTATTCTGTGTAAATTTTTATTCCATGTAATGTATATTTTGAATAAAGTATGTAGCACTTTCATATTTTATTGTTGTTGCTTCTATTATGTTTATTATTATTAACATTTGTATATCACAAACATTTCCCCAGTGCTTTATATTTACACATTGGGGTTATGAAGGGTAATAGCATCTTGATCCAAGGATTAAAGGACCACTCTAGGCACCCAGACCACTTCAGCTTAATGAAGTGGTCTGGGTGCCAGGTCCAGCTAGGGTTAACCCATTTTTTTTTATAAACATAGCAGTTTCAGAGAAACTGCTATGTTTCTAAATGGGTTAAGCCTTCCCCCAAATCCTCTAGTGGCTGTCTCATTGACAGCCGCTAGAGGCGCTTGCGTGATTCTCACTGTGAAAATCACAGTGAGAGCATGCAAGCGTCCATAGGAAAGCATTGATAATGCTTTCCTATGCGACCGTCTGAATGCGCGCACAGCTCTTGCCGTGCGTGCGCATTCAGCCGACGGGGCGGAACGGAGGAGGATCGGAGGCAGAGAGCTCCACGCCCAGAGCTGGAAAAAGGTACGTTTTACCCCTTTTCCCCTTTCCAGAGCCGGGCGGGAGGGGGACCCTGGGAGTGGGGGCACCCTCAGGGCACTATAGTGCCAGGAAAACAAGTATGTTTTCCTGGCACTATAGTGGTCCTTTAATCTTGACTGCCATTCTGGGGTCAAGAATGATTTTTTTTTTTTCCTAGTTTGTTGCAAAATTGGAAGTGCTTCAAACTGTTTTTTGTTTTTTTGCCTTCTTTTGGATCACCCGCAAAAAACAAATGTGAGGAAGGCTGAACTTGATGGACACATGTCTCTTTTCAACCTATGTAACTATGCAGCAACATGTAATTGACAGGCAAAACTAAAGTTGACAGATATAAGCGGTGAAGAGGTCCTTGCTCAAATACATGCTTACAATGTTTTGTCCAAGTTTAATATATAAATGAATTGGGGTACATGCAAATATGATAAAAACCTTTAAGTTCAGTAGATGATTCATTAGTATGTTAAAAACATAGTAAACACACAAACAAGCCTCTAAATGTTCATTTAAGAGACTGTCACCTTTTGTTGTTAACAAATTCTGTTATTATTATTATTATTGCCATTTATATAGCGCCAATAGATTCCGTAGCGCTTTACGATATTATTAGAGGGGGGATTAAACTATAAATAGGACAATTACAAGAAAACTTACAGGAACAATAGGTTGAAGAGGACCCTGTTTAAACGAGCTTACATTCTATAGGAGGTGGGGTGTAAAACACATTAGGACAGGAAATGGCAATCAAATAAGGTGGGAGTGAAGAAGAGCTGGAGGAGAGAGTAGAGTGCTGCCCTTTAGGAGAGAGCAAGAGACAGGTATGTAAGGTAGAGGTTACTCTGGGAGGCCATAAGCTTTCCTAAAGAGATGGGTTTTAAGGCACTTCTTAAATGATTGAAGACTAGGGGAGAGTCTGATGGCGGTAGGCAGGCTATTCCATAGGAAAGGAGCCGCCCGCGAGAGGTCCTGCAAACGCGAGTTGGCCGTTCGGGTGCGAGCAGCGGTCAGGAGGTGGGAACGAGGAGGGGCATACCTATGGATCTGTGAAGAGATATATGAGGGGCTAGAATTGTTCAGTGCTTTATAGGTATGGGTTAGCACTTTGAATTAACTCCTGTAGGATACAGGAAGCCAATGTAAGGACTGACAGAGGGGTGAGGTGTGAGAAGACCGACTAGAGGAAAATCAGTCTGGCGGCAGCATTCATTATAGACTGTAGCGGGGCAATACAGCTTTTGGGAAAACCAATCAGGAGAGGGTTACAGTAATCCATGCGGGAAATTACTAGAGCATGGACAAGCTCCTTGGTAGCATCTTGCGTAAGTCTTGTCAAGTTTGTCAAGTTTTGTTAAATGAAAGACTATACCTAAGGAAAAATAGTCCTTATTTTTTCCCTACGGTCAAAACCCACTGAATTAAAATAGGGGTTAAAAGGGGGAGAAAATGAATTTTGGATCTGTATGATTTTGAATGGTTGACAGTAATACATACGTCAACCATCATTAAAGCATTTAATACTGGTATCGTACCCTGTACATTGGCCATCACTAAAGGGTTAATTAAATATTTGGACACGTGAGCTTGCATATTACTCCAGTTATCTTTGGTATGAATCAGACTTGCTCATGTTTTCCTGTAACGTTTGACCACGTTAATTATCCAGTCACCGAGATTGCGACTGTTTCATAGTCTGTCAGGATTATTCACTAAACTCCAAATAAAATCTGAATCACAACATTTAGACTAAGATAGCTTACGGTATTTGGAAAGTTCTCTAACTCTGCAATATGCACATCTTGGCTATTAGTCTAAATGGTTGCAGGGTTTTTTGTTTTTTTAAGGGTATTTTTTTTTTTAAGTTTCGACAGTTTGGATTTGGGATTTCTTTGACTAGCTGGATGTTTGTTTTCTTATTGTAGTTTTTCAAAGCTTTCTGCCCTTTTTTTTCATATTCTGAACTTTTCCTTCCACTTCATACCATACTGTACTTCAAAATTGTATGAAATGGACTCTTCTTACTGTTTACTTGTAAGATTTTTTTTTTATTATTATTATTTTTTTTTTATTGAAATAGACATAAAGAAAATATAAAATCTGATGGTATCGGTCACATGGCTAAATGGCACCTTGTGGTCAGTTGTTAGACATGCGTCGCCATTTTCAGGTGACATTGTTTTTATATGTGGGTAGTTTTTGTTTTATGTGCTTCGAGTCTGTTCACTCATACTTTTCCGGACCAATAAAAAAAAAAAAAAAAAAGTAATCAGAACAGGACCTCTGAATAGCACTTCATAGTGACTCTTTTTTTTTTTTTTGAGTCATTTCTGCCAAAAAATATAAATTAGATTTCCATATTATTTTATGTTTCATATTTTTCCTCGAGACTTACTGCTTTTGTAATAATTTCCATGTTGGAAAAATGTCTAAGCCGCGCACATGCCAGAAACCCAACAGCCATTCACCATCCTGCCTGCATATTTAATTATTAGGTCTATTAGTAGAAAACGTTAGCATTTTCTTCTAATATATTTTCATAATCTTCGCAATATATGGAATTACAAATATAATAACAGGTTTACCATGTGGTTTAAGTTGATTATCTTTGTTGCCTTGTTGGTCGGCATTAATAAATCTATTTTTTATTTTTTACATAATATATTATTTTTTATCTATACAGAGCAGAACATCGGTGTGACTCTTTGACAGTGGTGTTTTATAGTGTTTTAATGAGGGTTTATTTACTAAACTTTGGTCAGTTATGTTGTGGACAACCACGTTAGGAAGATGTAATCTCTTGTGAGCTCTGCAGACCTGTCTATAGAATGATATTTTTATTGGTTTCAGACTCTTTGATTAGGAAGTCTCTTGGCTTTCTGTCCCCGTCCTCCTATTCTTTACATGGGAGTGCTGTGTAAATCCTAAATATACTGGTTTATGGGGATATGCAGTTAAGCAGTTGTGAATAGTCTAATTTGACACAACCTGACTGAAACTATTTGGCAAGTTGTTGTCACCCACAGATGGGCTCATTTTAGTTTTTAAAGTGGTTTTATTTGTGGAGGGAAGGGTTTGTAATTTGTATAGGCCCATACATGTCACTTGAGATTTGTGCTAGCTTAGTTTCCCCAAATTAGGTATATAGTCGCTGCAATTAATATAATATGAAGGAGGGAGTTCATTTCATCATATCCTGTATTGTAAAATAAACAGTTTTGTTCTTATGTTCCTTTAAAGCTGTATGAATTGATTTATTTCGGGACATGCCAAGCATAACCTCTGCACCTCCTTTTATCCTTTTGGAACAATTGAGTCAAATTTCTATAAAAAGGGAAGAAAGTTTCTGTTTATGCAGATCCAATGAGAATTTACATGACTTTTTTGTCTTTTTTTTTTTTTTTTGTCTTTACAATTTCACTTTTTTCTCCCCACAGAATTCTCAACGGGAATAAGATCACTGGACTGCCAAATGGTTCATTTGAAGGCTTGAGTTTTCTTGAAAGGCTGTAAGTACTATATTTACCTTCAAATGTAACAATGCTAATTCAAAGTGAATTTATCTTCTGCCATCCTATCTACACCATTGTAAAGTACACCAGGCATTGACTAATTTCCCTAGAATTTAAGATGCAGAGACCAATTTTCATTGGCTGCATGTGTGAGCTTGCAAACCTTTTATTAACCACCCCACACCACAACCATCACTTATCCACACACATCCGTCTGGCTGCACACACAACTTTAAACAGCCACCCATTCACAGCCAAACCTGCATAGCTAGCTAATTGCACACATATTCATGCATGCAGACATAGCATATGCTTTTATACATAAACACCCTTGCATACATATGTGCACAATATTGCAATGCTTAATATTTCAAGTTCCACCCTAACCAGGTTTTAAGTTACTTACCTCTTCAAGTCTGGAGGGCCCACCAGTGCTAAATTTCAGATCACAAGAGTAAATTTTCACTAGCTCGTGGCTAGTGGCACATTGTTAGAGGTGGGGGAAAAAAACCTTGGAGGCTCGTGAGGTAAACATGTTAGCTAGCCAGTGCCGCCACTTTAAAATTAAATTAGAAAGAGCTTATGGGGGCTATTATGACTCCCATATCAGTAGATCTGAGGATTAATACCTCCCTTATTCTCACATCTACAATGCCAAGGCTGGAGCCATTTCTTCTAAACGGTTAATAGACTTTCCCATGTTTTACAAACTTAATAGAGTGCTGATTGGTTGGCTTACAAGCCAACAAATCAGAGCTCTCTGACAGGCAAGAGCCTTTTCTACAGACTTGTATGTTCACCCCATTTATTTAATTTTAAATCCTTATCTAATGCCCATGGGTGGGACCACCACACGTTATTCTCTTAATAAACCCTGGGCATCGATGGGGGAAATTCTTCAGGATGCCCCAATGAACAACATGCACTTTTTAGCAATAAGGAACACTAAAGAGTATTAAACAGTGTAATTACAGAGGTCATTTGTTGAAAATTTGAAAAACAAATGTTAATGAAGAACAATATATTATTGGCAAGAGTGAGAGAAAATAAATGAAAGGAGGGGTTGGAGAGAGGGGGATATCAAGCACCAGTTAAAGATAAACTTGAGTGTTTATAAATTTGGTATGAATAGGTGGGCTGTGGGCCTTCCAGGATCACCTAGAAGTAATCAGATACCATTCACTTGGCCCAAATCGTTGTGTACGTCTTATTTCGACCCTTTGAAGCTATATTTTCCTAAGGTCCTCCCTGCTGGTGAATCAGAGCTGCCGTAAGGTGGATTTGGCTTCAGACAGAATAAAGGGATTAAGGGCATTGCATTTTTCAGTATTATAGTCATCAATATTTTTTTTTTTTTTTTTAAGCATTGGTCACAATTGTGGTATGGAAGGGGGCTGGATGGAATGGAGGGGTAGTATCAGAAGAAGGATGCATGGTATTCTTAAAAACGTTCTCTGGAGGCAGTCCCACCAGATATGGCAGAAAGTGCCCATAGCCTCCTGGCATCTCCAGCATCCACCATCAGCAATAGATTAGCTCCTTTTATACTAGGCTTTTTTTGTTTGTTTACAGAAAACAAAAGGAAATCAGCGCTAATTAACAAACAATATGTAGATAGGCAGCAACCCAAACGAAGGAGAGCATACAAAGAGATGGGGTAGGGCTGTGCCAGCAGAAAAGTAAAATAACATAAAATAGTCCAAAAGAGTCTCACTAGAGCAACAATGCTTGATGGGATATAGATGAATAGTTATTTCAGTAGGGGTGCGTCCTAGTGTCTCAGGGTATTCGCATATGTGAAAGACAGAGATACAGGAACAACCAGTAGTGCGTTTAAAATCCAAAGGGTAAAATAGTAGTAGAAAACTACTATTAGTAGTAGAAAACTCACATTTAAAAGAGCTGTGGCCAGCTCTGGTGTGAAGAGCGTATAACGGTATAATCCCAGCTGCTGGGATGTGTAAATGAAATGCGTCTATCAGCGCCGTCTGGTCATCCGAAGCTCCAGGGGAAATAAAAAGAGGCGACAATAGTCCTCTCAATTTGATAACAAGTAACTAGAACAATACTTACAGGTATAGAGCAGAAAATACTGCTCTTTTAATAAAGCGTTGGTGGTATGATCCCCACCTGGGATTTCTTTAACCCCTTCAGGATGGAGTCAGTAGTACATGTTCTGATCAAAACAAAACGTAAACAAAAACTGGAATTTGCGCTATATGTCTGTTCAACCGTAATTCACCGCTGTCACATTAAGTGCACCCACACTTATTATATATCATTTTGTTCAGGAGAACATTTTACATTTTTATTTCCGTCTGCCATTTTAGCTGTGAATGTCATGATACTGCACATATTTGTAATCAGCGATGTCTCACGAGTACAACAGTACCCCCCAGGGTACAACAGGTTTTGTGGTGTTTTGGAAAGTTACAGGGTCAAATATAGAACGTTCCATTTTCAAATTGAAATTTGCCAGATTAGTAATGTTACCTTTGAGACGGTGTGGTAGCCCAGGAATGAGAATTACCCCCATAATGTCATACCATTTGAAAAAGTAGACAAGCCAAGGTATTGAAAGTGGGGTATGTTTAGTCTTTTTTAGTAGCCACTTAGTCACAAACACTGGCCGAAGTTAGCATTCATATTTGTTTTTGTGTGAGAAAAGCAAAAAACGAATATTTGGCCAGTGTTTGTGACTAAGTGGCTACTAAGAAAGACTGGACATACCCCATTTGCAATACCTTGGGTTGTCTACTTTTGCAAATGGTATGCCATCATGGGGGTAATTCTTATTCCTGGGCTACCATACACTCTCAAAGGCAACATAACTAATCTGGCAAATTTCAATGTGAAAAAAATGAAATGCAAGCCTTATATGTGACTCTCTAGCTTTCCAAAACACCATAAAACCTGTACATGGGGGGTACTGTTATTCTCGGGAGACTTCACTAAACACAAATATTAGTGTTTTAAAACAGTAAAACATATTACAACAATAATATAGTCCATAAAAGTGCCGTTCGTTTGTAAAAAAAAATAAATGCAAAAAACGTCACTTTTACTTAAAATAATAATCATTGTAATACAATTTACCAGTTTGAAACACTAATATTTGAGTTCAGCAAAGTCTCCCGAGTGAAACAGTACCCCTTATGTACAGGTTTTATGGTGTCTTGGAAAGTTACAGGGTCAAATATAGTGCTTGCGAATGAAATTCTCTGCACTTTCTCCCTGTGTTGTCAGGCATGTCAGTCAAATTTTAATTAATCAAATCATATAATTATGTTAAAAGATTACTTAAATATACATGTAGAATTTTAATATATATACATATATATGTATTTAAATTCTACGTGTATACTAATGTAATTATATGTACCGTATATACTCGAATATAAGACGAGTTGTTCAGCACATTTTTTGTGCTAAAAAAACCCTGCTCGAGTCAATTGTCTGTATTATGGCAACTTGCATTGCCATAAATACAGACAAGGACCGGGTGCTGGCAAGAAGCTGTTACTTACCTTCACAGCAGCTCCTGTCAGCTCCCTTCTCTCTCCTCCGGTCCGTGCAGCTCCCAGGTCAGCTCCCTCTGCAAGTCTCGCGAGAGCCGTGGGGTCAGAGCGTTGCCACGGGTTACCGCGAGACTTGCAGAGGGAGCTGACCTGGGAGCTGCACGGACCGAGGAGAGAGAAGGGAGCTGACAGGAGCTGCTGTGAAGGTAAGTAACAGCTCTCTGCCAGCCCCCCTCCTACAGCCCATCCACTGGACCTCCAGGGAGTGAGAGCCCCCCTCCCTGGCCAGCTAACAAGCAGGGAGGGGGGACGAAAAAAAAAAATCAGAAAAATTATAATAAAATAAAAAAATATCAGAAAAAAAAATATTAAAAGAATAATAAATAATAATAAAAAAATGACCACCCCCCACCAATGCTCGCACTCAGACACACACACACTGCACTCAGACACACACACACTGCACTCAGACACACACACACTGCACTCAGACACACACACACTGCACTCAGACACACACACACTGCACTCAGACACACACACACTGCACTCAGACACACACACACTGCACTCAGACACACACACACTGCACTCAGACACACACACACTGCACTCAGACACACACACACTGCACTCAGACACACACACACTGCACTCAGACACACACACACTGCACTCAGACACACACACACTGCACTCAGACACGCACACACACTGCACTCAGACACGCACTCAGACACGCACACACGCACACACGCTGCACTCAGACACGCACACACGCTGCACTCAGACGCGCACACACGCTGCACTCAGACGCGCACACACGCTGCACTCAGACGCGCACACACGCTGCACTCAGACGCGCACACACGCTGCACTCAGACGCGCACACACGCTGCACTCAGACGCGCACACACGCTGCACTCAGACGCGCACACACGCTGCACTCAGACGCGCACACACGCTGCACTCAGACGCGCACACACGCTGCACTCAGACGCGCACACACGCTGCACTCAGACGCGCACACACGCTGCACTCAGACGCGCACACACGCTGCACTCAGACGCGCACACACGCTGCACTCAGACGCGCACACACGCTGCACTCAGACGCGCACACACGCTGCACTCAGACGCGCACACACGCTGCACTCAGACGCGCACACACGCTGCACTCAGACGCGCACACACGCTGCACTCAGACGCGCACACACGCTGCACTCAGACGCGCACACACGCTGCACTCAGACGCGCACACACGCTGCACTCAGACGCGCACACACGCTGCACTCAGACGCGCACACACGCTGCACTCAGACGCGCACACACGCTGCACTCAGACGCGCACACACGCTGCACTCAGACGCGCACACACGCTGCACTCAGACGCGCACACACGCTGCACTCAGACGCGCACACACGCTGCACTCAGACGCGCACACACGCTGCACTCAGACGCGCACACACGCTGCACTCAGACGCGCACACACGCTGCACTCAGACGCGCACACACGCTGCACTCAGACGCGCACACACGCTGCACTCAGACGCGCACACACGCTGCACTCAGACACACACACGCACACTGTAAATAAATATTCAATTAATATCAATTTTTTAGGATCAAATTTTATTTAGAAATTTACCAGTAGCTGCTGCATTTCCCACCCTAGTCTTCTACTCGAGTCAATAAGTTTTCCCAGTTTTTTGGGGTAAAATTAGGGGCCTCTTCTTATATTTGGGTCGGCTTATACTCTAGTATATACGTTATATATATATATATATATATATATATATATATATATATATATATATATATATATATATATATATATATATATATATAAAACATGGGGGGATGGTTGCACTCACCTAAACATGCTTAAATGGGGTGCTGCTGGGGGCCATATTATACAATAAATACACAAGATCCAGCGCACTCTCCTATCTACTAAACAGCAACTTCAATGTTGACAGATTTTATTAGTTTGTAAAAGTTTTTTTTTTTAAACACCTAATCTAGGCAAAAAAAATGGGGATTTAGTTACATTATATGATCATACATTGCATAAGCCTGCCACAACGTCAATGTACCCCATCTTTGGCAGGTCCTACTCTCACAGTCTAATGTCTGCTCTTATGAGATTAACCACTTACTTGGGAAAATATTCCATCTGAGGCTCTCTGCAGTACAAGGCTAAATAGGGACCTGAGATGAGGCACCTGTAACAGGGAGGGGTGCAGAACCAAGGAGTTGGCTAGACTCCCAAATATATATAGGAAACATGGGGGGATGGTTGCACTCACCTAAACATGCTTAAATGGGGTGCTGCTGGGGGCCATATTATACAATAAATACACAAGATTTATTTAGATGTATTTATTATATATATATATATATATATATATATATATATATATATATATATATATTTGCGGTTATTTGTATTTTATATATTGATAGATATATATAGAATGTCATTCTAAGTGTATTTTATTAATAACAAAATACAGTTAGAGTGAAATTACATATGGATATATAATTTATATTACATTTTGTTTCAATATTTTATTTATTTTATTATTTTTTATATATATATATATATATATATATATATATATATATATATAAATACTTTTAATTTATTTTTACACATGTTTAATTTTTTTTTTTTATTCTTCCTACCAACAGGGGACTGTCTGATATTTCAGACAGCCCCCCTGCTGGCAGATCCATAGCCAGCTACAGGGGGCCATGTGATCGCTCTTTGCCGGGGAGGGCTGCCTGGGTTGTCAGGCAGCCCTCCAGAAGAGGATCGCGGCGGAGGTGAGTACCTCCTGGCTCCTGGGGCAGAAAGCCCGTACGGCGTTCCATGCCGCCGCAACGACTTTAAAGCGCGACGGCATGGAAGCCGTAACGGCGTTAAGGGGTTAAGTGCAGGAACAAAAATAGCCAGTAAAGTAAAAATAGTAGAAGTGCATAAAAATACAATAAAAAGAGAATTGGCACAGTAATGTAACCAAAAACCTTTAATTGATCTAATATACACAATTTAAAATAACCATTTTTTGTTTGTTGATTTTTTTTACTAAATAATCTAGTTCACAGGAATCACTTAGTATGGATTAAGGGAAGTAATTTATTTTAAAAGGCTCTTCAAGCATTTTGTTTTGGGGCGGAGGGGGGTGGAGGGGAAGACATATAGAATAATGCCAATAGAGCATTATAATATTAAATTTAAAAAAGGTTGAAGAAACCCTTAAAAACTGATTGTTTTCCCTCCATGGCAACACTGACTGATCCTGCACATACAAACACATTTGCTGCAGTTTTAAAATCCAGTGACTTGCTCTGGTCAACAGTTACAAACACATTCTATTCTTCAAATATTGTTGTTATTAGAATTTAGTTTAGAAGTTTATCATTTTCTTTGGGCTAGCTTTGTGGTTATTCATTTTGTACTCCTGAAATCTTGGACAAGTTTGTGGTTTATAATGTCCTTAGAGTATCTTACAGGAAATTGGCTCACGTGAGGTCACTCCAAGAACCCTCGCAATAGATTTTTCAAGACTTCCTGCCTTATTAAAGCAATTTCATAGATTGTTTGCAATCGGGCTCTTTTTTGTTTATTTGCATTGTTCATTCATTATGTTAACTGGGTTCTCAAATACGCATTCCTGGAAGTAATTCCCAGCATGGTCTTTCAATTACAGTCTTTAAAAATAGTCCTGCAGTAATTCCGGCTTCCCTTTTGTTCCAGAAAAAAAGCACTGGTTTAATAATAAGGATTAGCGTTTGGAGATGCTATTACTAACAACACAGACCTTGTAAAACGTCCTGCAATTAAAACGAGTCGTCTATGAAGTTCGGCTTTAAAGAGCAGTTGTCATTTCTCCCGTGAACTGACATCATTTTAATATGCCTAACTTGTAATCTATAAATTGTGCTTAACAAGATTTTTTTGTTTTACGGTTATTTTTTTTATTATGGAATTAATTTCTATTTTTGGTAAAAATGTAAACCTTCCTAAGCTTTACTGCAATGCTGTTAACATAGTTGTAAAGCAATGCAGCTGTCCCTCTACGAAATTATACGGCATCATTTAATCTCCCCTTGCTGCAGCCTGCAAGGAATTGTGCGATATGGACTGTGACATTTGCGGTACAGAAGTGGTTCCCAAACTCTTTAGGTTCAAGGCGCCCTTAATATTTAAATATTCTTCCAAGGGCCTCAAGTCAAAACATTTTTCTAGGTTGTATATATGTACAATGCTGCAACATCTACTGGGCTCCTGTTAAGCAGAAATGCTTTCCGTTCAGAACCTAATCTTGGGAGTGGCATGGTAGATTATTTAAAGAAACAATCCAGGCACAATAACCACTACTGCACGTTGTAGTGGTTATGGTGCCAGCAGTGCCAAAGTGCCCACCCAGGATAAGTAGTCAAACTGTTTAGATCCCAGGTTTTGCATCAAACTGTTTAAGAACAGTTTGGCAACTTACCTGGGATCTGCCGGGATAAGGGCTATTAGACAGTGATATTTTTTTGTGTTTCTTTTAACCCCTTAAGAACACGACATGTGTGACATGTCATGATTCCCTTTTATTCCAGAAGTTTGGTCCTTAAGGGGTTAAGCTAACTTTGTATCAGTTGAATGTATTAAATATAATACTATCCAGGTCTGGTCTAGTTTGTTTTGTGTGGTTTTTTTTGGGCCACTGGTGAGAAGAATGTATTAAATAGCTTTAAGGCTTTTAAAGTGAGTCATAACCTTTTTATATTTTGTGAGCTTTTATCACCTACTGTGTGGTAAGATCCTGTACCCTAAGGGCATATTACGTTATTAGCATGCTTAACACCTTCTAGCTTGTGTCATTACTACCTTGTGATTTACATGTGGCAAGTACAGTACCATTTGTAGTGGGAGATCTTTTTGTTAATTATTTCTACTTCTGTTCTCTAAGGATCTGTAATGTAAAGTCAATGAATTATTGGTTATTTCTTTAAAGGACCACTATAGGCACCCATACCACTTCAGCTTAATGAAGTGGTCTGGGTGCCAGGTCCATCTAGAATTAACCCTTTCTGCTGTAAACATAGCAGTTTCAGAGAAACTGCTATGTTTACCTATGGGTTAATCCAGCCTCTAGTGGCTGCCTCATTGACAGCCGCTAGAGGCGCTTCCCCGCTTCTCACTGTGATTTTCACAGTGAGAAGACGCCAGCGTCCATAAGAAAGCATTGAGAATGCTTTCCTATGTACTGGCTGAATGCGCGCGCGGCTCTTGCCGTGCATGCGCATTGAGCCGATAATGGAAGAGGAAGGAGGAGAGTCCCAGCGCCGAGGGAGCCCGACGCTGGAATAAAGGTAAGGGATTAACCCCTTCCTCCCCCTTCAGCGCCAAGGGAGTGGGACCCTGAGGGTGGGGGCACTATAGTGCCAGGGAAAAAAGTGTGTTTTCCTGGCACTATAGTGGTCCTTTAAAGGTTACTATTTAAATTCAAAGTAGCAAATCAGGCTACTCAGTCTAGAATTAGAAAATGGCTTTTAAATAAGTAGTTCATATATTATCTAAAGGTAAATGGGGATGTTTGCAGGATACACAGATATTGACAGGTTGATTTACTGAAGTGAGAATTCAAAGTAAATTTCAAATTGACTACCCAAATAGCCAAACTGAAAGCAAAAGTACAGTGAGGGAAAAAAGTATTTGATCCCCTGCTGATTTTGACCGTTTGCCAACTGACAAAGAAATGAGTAGTCTATAATTTTAATGGTAGGTGTATTTTAACAGTGAGTGACAGAATAACAAAACAAAACAAAATCCAGAAAAACGCACGTCAAAAAAGTTATAAATTGATTTGCATGTCAATGAGTGAAATAAGTATTTGACCCCTATCAATCAGCAAGATTTCTGGTTCCCAGATGTCTCTTAAAGGAAGTGCTCCTAATCTTACCTCGTTACCTGTATAAAAGACACCTGTCCACAGAAGCAATCAATTCGATTCCAAATTCTCCACCATGGCCAGGACCAAAGAGCTGTCCAAGGATGTCAGGGACAGGATTGTAGACTTACACAAGGCTGGAATGGGCTAAAAGACCATCGCCAACAGCTTGGTGAGAAGGTGACAACAGTTGGTGCAATTATTCGCAAATAGAAGAAACACAAAATAACTGTCAGTCTCCCTCGGTCTGGTACTCCATGCAAGATCTCACCTACCATTCAAGGATCATGAGAATGGTAAAGAAATCAGCCCAAATCTACATGGGAGAATCTTGTTAATGATCTCAAGGCGGCTGGGACTATAGTCACCAAGAAAACCATTGGTAACACACTACGCCGTGAAGGACTGAAATCCTGCAGCGCCCGCAAGGTCTCCGTGCTAAAGAAACCACATGTACAGGCCCGTCTGGAGTTTGATTCAGAGGAGAACTGGGTGAAAGTATTGAGGTCAGGTGAGACCAAAATCAAGCTCTATAGCATCAACTCAAGTCGCCGTGTTTTATGGGAGGAGGAATGCTGCCTATGGCCGCAAGAACACCATCCCCACCGTCAAAATTGGAGGTGGACACATTATGCTTTGGTTTTTTTTCTGCTAAGGGGATAGGACAACTGCACCACATCAAAGGGACGATGGACGGGGCCATGTACAGTCAAATCTTGGGTGAGAACCTCCTTCCCTTAGCCACGGCATTGAAAATGGGTCGTGTAAGGGTATTCCAGAATGACAATGACCCAAAACACACAGCCAAGTCAACAAAGGAGTGGCTCAATAGGAAGCACGTTAAAAATCCCATAGAAAATCTATGGAGGGAGCTGAAGGTTCAAGTTGCCAAAAGTCAGCCTCGAAACCTTAAAGGGGCACTATAGTCACCTGAACAACTTTAGCTTAATGAAGCAGTTTGGGTGTATAGATCATGCCCCTGCAGCCTCACTGGTCAATCCTCTGCCATTTAGGAGTTAAATCCCTTTGTTTATGATCCCTAGTCACACCTCCCTGCATGTGACTTGCACAACCTTCCATAAACACTTCCTGTAAAGTGTGCCCTATTTAGGCTTTATTTATTGCAAGTTCTGTTTAATTAAGATTTTTTTATCCCTTGCTATGTTAATAGCTTGCTAGACCCTGCAAGAGCCTCCTGTATGTGATTAAAGTTCAATTTAGAGATTGAGATACAATTATTTAAGGTAAATCACATCTGTTTGAAAGTGAAACCAGTTGTTTTTTTTCATGCAGGCTCTGTCAGTCATAGCCAGGGGAGGTGTGGCTAGGGCTGCATAAACAGAAACAAAGTGATTTAACTCCTAAATGACAGTGAATTAAGCAGTGAAATTTCAGGGGAATGATCTATACACTAAAACTGCTTTATTTAGCTAAAGTAATTTAGGTGACTATAGTGTTCCTTTAATGACTTGGAGAGGATCTGCAAAGTGGAGTGGGACAAAATCCCTTCTGAGATGTGTGCAAACCTGGTGGCCAACTACAAGAAACATCTGACCTCCAAGTACTAAGTCGAAGGGGTCAAATACTTATTTCACTCATTTGACATGCAAATCGATTTATAACTTTTTTGAAATGCGTTTTTCTGTTTTTTTTTGTTTTTTTTGTTATTCTGTCTCACTGTTAAAATACACCTACCATTAAAATTATAGACTGATCATTTCTTTGTCAGTGGGCAAACATTCAAAATTAGCAGGGGTTCAAATACTTTTTTCCATCACTGTAACGTAGAGCATTTTTTCAGTTTGCCTGTGTTAACCTTAAATTTAAAATGAAATTACAATTCTCACTTTAGTGACCGTTCTCTTCATGCACTATACTCATGCAGCCTATACATATCTAGGGAGAAGTTTATTACTTACACTGAGATATCTTATAAAGTAGAAATAAAATGTATTTTTTTCAATAACCTTACAAATATATATATATATATATATATATATATATATATATATTAAATGGACACTTTAAACACAATAATCACCAGAGTCTGCTGTATGGGTTGCGGTGCCTGCATGCAGCTGACATCATGCCCTAGTTTTGCATCAAACTGTTTTCAAGTGGTTTGATCACAGGGAATCCCTGGGCACTCGTGGCCTGGCCAATCTTGTGGATATTACTGATGTTGAGGTTACACTTATTAGCAGTTTCCATTCTGTTAGCATTTGGACAGCTGAGCGAGTCTGGTGATGCACTCAGTCAGTAAATGCTGTCCAGATGTAGGGAAAATAAGTTTGCGTACGCTCAAATGGCTTGATGCAGAACCTGGGTAACAGTACTAGTTCTATGTTGTCGTCATAATCCCGAAATGCAAAATATAGATCAGAATTAATATTCTATTATGTGCAACTATTTAAAGGGACAGGCCAGACTCCTACAGCTTTAGCTTACTGAAGTACTTATGTGTGAAGTGTTTTTTTTATTTTATTTTTTTATTTTATTTTTTTATTTTTATTTTTAAGTGCAGATTTTTATTTAAATTGGCACTTTTGTACATTAACCTTGTTACACCCTCTTGGCTGTCAATCAGACAACCAGCCCTGTTACTTCCTGGTTGTTGAGCTCAGTGGAGATTACTCAAAAGGAAAGCAATTGACCAGAGCTCATGCGTTGCAAAAACTTCTCATTGAGCTGTAATGTGAAGTCTGTGATTGGACAGTCACAGAAAGTCTGGGCTGGGGAAAAAGGGGAGGGCTGTCAAATCACTTCTTGTAAGTTGTTTATATATATATATATATATATATATATATATATATATACCCCCAGCTGCTAATAATCAGTGGGTTTTTTTTTGGCGGCAATGGAGTGACACATACCTTAATTTCCGCGTTCCTTGAAATTTGCATAATATATTTTGTGAGAATTTAATTTGTTTATGTTAACATTTTACGAGTCACCTTTTGAAGTAGAATCCAACATGTTGTATGTATTGAACAATAATTCATATTTTATAATAATTTTGTTAGAAAAGATCTATTGAATGTAATTATTTTGCTTTATTTTTCACTTGCAGGGATCTTCGAAATAATCTGATCAGTTCTATCGAGCCAGGTGCATTTCTAGGACTTGAATCTCTTAAAAGGCTGTAAGTTATGCATAGCTTTCCTTTATACCATTCCCAGACCTGCTTTAATTCACAATCCTGAATTCCATCTAGCAAAGAAACCCAATGAGACTGCTCATATTGGCACATACCATAATAAAATAGTTAAACCCTGATCTAAAGGCATTATATTAGGAATTATTAGTGGTTCTATTTTGACCAATATGTATGTGATGTTATTTATATATATATATATATATATATATATATATATATATATATATATATATATATATATATATATATATATATATATATATATATATTAGAGAGAGAGAGAGAGAGAGATTGCACATATATATATATAAATAACTGTTTATTATACCTTCTCTTACGTCTTGTCAGACACTCTCTTCATTCTTTTGCATCCATACACCAAAAGTATGTCCTGTACTAGTCCATTTTAATTTTTACTTTTCTTTTTTTTTTCTCCTCAGAGATCTGGCCAACAACAGAGTAGGATGTATCAGCGCAGACATATTTAAAGGACTCACTAATCTGGTCCGGCTGTAAGTACAATTGTACTTCCTCACCTCTTACCCAAGTATTTCATTTTCAGTGTCAAAAATCACTCAAAAATGTTGCTGGCTGTTTAAACATGTTCTACCTTTGAATCGTGCAAGTGTAACCTGTTTTCAAAAAGGTTTCTCTATAGATTTTGCTTCTTAAATTGATATCAAAATTATAGATTACATTATGTTGCTATGTTTTTATGTATTCCCCGTATGTTGAAGGCACGGCGCAGGGTTCTCTGTGGTCAGAATCCAAGCTGTGTGTATTAAATTTACATGGCAACCCTTTCGTCATGTGCTGCATGACCCATTCTTAAAATACACCTTTTAATTAGATTGTATCTAGTTCCTGTGGGAGTCTCCATTGCACTGGGCAATGAAGACGTCCATAACTTTGGACAGTAATAACGAAATATGCCTGTTACTAGAGACCCATTTAAATAGCACACCTAGACATTATGGAATGTTAGGCACATAAAGTCTGTTGCAAGTTGCTACATTAGGATTTGTGAAAGGCTTAAGTTTGAGCGCTAGTGCGCCTTCTGTATATATTCACCTATTTTAGAAGTAAAATATCCAGATGAGGTGGTGGGAGGCTTTCAACAAGACCGTGAGAATTTTAATAAAATATTGGTGGGTTAGTGTGGATTAAGATCGTGAGTTATTTGGGCAAACGTTAGCCGTTTTTCAAATTTTAACAAAGGGTGTGAAAGATGTTCATTTCGGAACGTGAGAGGGGTCAGCTGGATAAGGCTAAGGGTGTTGTCGGCAATCAAGAGAGGTTGTGTGTTGGGTTTTAATGAGAATCAGATCCCCCAAAATATGCCCAAATAGAACATCTGTAGTTAGTAGATATGCTCCCAATGAAAACATGCATGCATTTAATTCTGCATTTTTTCATTGTGGTTATATCTAAAAACAGCACTGTGTATCTTCTATCTGCAACATCTGCAATTCCTCCCCTTCTTCCCCAGTCCAGAGGATTTTAAGAAATTAGCCCGAATTTTCACTCAAGGGGATGGATGCAGGTTTAGTAGACATGGATGCCAACGAGATGAGGTTTGTGCTTTACCGAAGGGAATATCCTAACAATCCAGTACTTAGAGATGGTATCTATAACCCTGTATGGGGAAACCAGTCAAAGGTCTTGGTTGCTGTCCAGACGAGAATTTGACTTCTGCCTTTACAGATACTAATGAGGTTCAAAAGTTAGTTGGTAAAGAAATGGAGTTGGGAGAAATTAGTGTCTGTCCCCCACTGTTTGTTTGTAATTTTGTGGGTATTTTTTCCCTTTGGTCCCTGTGATCATTAAGACTCATTTACCATTTCGGTAAGAAAAGCATGGTTATTGCACATTTTTCTAGATCTTGCATACAGCATTTTTCTTTTTGATGTATAGAAGGATAAAATATACACGAGTGGTTTTAGTGTTTTATGTCCCGTTATTTAATGCTCTGTGCTGGGTTAATTTTATGGCAATGTGCTCTTCTTCTTCCTCTTTTTTTTTTTTTTTTTTTTTAAATATATAAAAGGTGTAATTGGGCCTCTATTTTGCCTACTATTGTTTCATCCAGAGGGGTTGAATTAATTTTTTGAGGTGTTAAATTATTTTGATAAATCTCTGCTTATTGTCTGTTCAGTTTTTATTTTAGTTTTTCTTCTTTGTGTGGGTAAAAGAGTGCTTTCGTGATTTCAATCAAATCGTTACTTAGCAGACCTCTTGATTTTCACTATCTTAATTTATTTGTGGTCAGGGTAATCATTTTACTTTACATTAAGTGTGAGTATATTTTACATTTGTTAAGTGGATGAGTTTATTCTGCTTTTTGTTTTGGATAAATATTATATTTGATGGCTTGTAAGGCATAGGAGGAGAGTTTAAAATTCCTACCCTGTCCATGGGAATTAATCTGGGAAAATCAGTCTTATTTTTGAGAATCCACAGCATCTGTCATTGTGTATTGAGTGGTGTAATTGGTATGAGTTTATGGTATTACTGCAAAAAAATACTTTTTCTATAGAAATCTGGATTCAGCAATTTGCTTATCGATTTAACATGCACGGAGACGTCTGTAACGGGAAAAGTTGCTGGGATTACTTAACTTTTGAGGTTGATTCACAAACTGTTAATTGTTTAGGATTTTGTCATTCTGTTAGTTTTGCGTTACGCAAATTTACAGATAGAAGGTGATCAATCTTATAGGGACACTATAGTGTTAGTAATACATATCTGTATTTATAACGCTATAGTCTTAAAGGAACACTAGGGTCAGGAACACAAACCTGTATCCTGACCCTATAGTGAAAATCCACTATTTAGGTGGCTTTCCTACTCAGAATAGGTTAAAACTCACCTTATTTTCAGCTCTCCACAGGTCTGCAGGCGCTGGCTCTGCCCCCTTGGTTGACATCATCAGAATTGCTGATTCCCATGGTTAAAGCATTGGATTGGCTAAAATTCGCATGGGGCCGGGGCCGAACACCGTTTTGGCCAATCATCACTTCCTCATAGAGATGCATTGAATCAATGCATCTCTATGAGGAAAATTCAGCGTCCTTATGCAGAGCGTGGAGACGTTGAACGGCAGTTCTGTCTACTGTGCAGCACTGAGCCAGGAAGCACCTCCAGTGATTATCTGAGGAGTGGCCACTTGGAGGTGTCCCTAGGGGCAATGTAAACACTGCATTTTCTCTGTAAAGGCAGTGCTTGCATGAAAATGCTTGCATATGATGATTATACTCACCAGAACAACTACATTAAGCTGTAGTTGTTCTGGTGACTATAGTGTCACTTTAATGTTCCTAGTTTGTTTTAGAAGTCCCCTACCCCAGTAAGCACTTAAAAAGTACAAATAAATAGTTTTGCTCATGGTCTCCCTCGGTGCTGCCGTGTGCTTCTCATAGAGGAACAGAGGAGGCCATAGGCTCATGCACGGTGCTTGCTGCGATGCGCCTATGAATCTGCAATAGATAATCATTGCGTGCAATGATTCTCTATGACCGACCGAGACGACACTGCTCATACACATGTAACTTCACAGTATGTATGATTCTGAGAGCTGGGAAGTCTCGTCTCTCCTACCCAGAGGGCATGGAGGCATGGCTTGGAGTTGCACTTTCAAGCATTTAAACTGTTTAAAATATAAAATATTTTGGGTGGTGGGACAGGAGGGTGGGACTGAAGGCCCTATAACAACTTCAATAAGATAAAATTATTATAGTACCTACAATGGTTTTTTTAAATTGATAGCGCAAACTGTGTAGAACTATAGATATGGCCGTTTTGTTGTTTAAAGCAGCATTCGGTTTAAGATTCTTTGTGGCATTTAGTTTGCAGAATTAGTGCGTTTAACATATATAAATGATCTTGCCTTCTATAGAAATGGTGTTGTTTTTGGTGATGGGGTTTGTTGTTGCTTGCAGCATTCAAAAAACTGATTTTCAAAAAAAAAAAGCCTCATATATTAAAATATATATATATATATATCACCCATGGTGTTTTTCCATAATACATGATTCATTGTTATGTATGCTGTCTTTCAACATTTCAGTTTGTAATTAAACTTTCATCAAGACCTTGTGTTCCTTGAATTATACATAATATTAAATAGACAGCTCAAGTCCAAGTTGTATTAATATGGTTGTTAGAACTGGGAAAAATTTAATTTTGTTTTAATTTAAATAGTTTAACCTCTTAAAGGAACACTTTAAGCACCATAGGCACTACAGCACGCTGGAGTGGTTATGGTGCTCTGACTCCACTCATTCTAAATAGTTAAACCATTTTTTAACCTGACCTGGGGTCTGCACTCCCCACCTTCTTTATCCTAGCCAGAGAGACAGAATATCCTGCTCTTAGCTCTTCTGAGCTAATTTGTGCAAGTCTAGCTCGTTGGCTGAGAGCGTTGCTGATGACTCTGAGCCAGTGAGCTAAGCCCTGCACTAAGCGACACCCAGCAGATGTCAGATGAGAAGTTAACCCCTTCCGAACAGTTTTATCACTTACTTTGGGGGTTGATAGTGCACTCGTGACAGCATAATCTTGCTTCCTGGGGCAGTACTGTACAATGTGCAGCACTGATATTCAGTGTCTCCACCCTCTGCATGGAGACACTAAACTTTCCTCATAGATATGCATTGATGGGGGGGGGGGGGCGGCTGGGGGGTAGATAGTGATTTCAACAGTATAGGGTCAGGAATACATGCTTGTGTTCCTGACCTTGGTGTTCCTTTAACAATAAGGAAGCCAAAACCTGTTAAATGTAATTTATTCTAATTGTTTTTCCCCTATTATTGCATTCAGTTATTCATAGCTGAAACTGTCTTAATATTTTTTTTATTTTTTTTTTATTTTTTTATTCTAGAAACCTTTCTGGAAACTCCTTTTCCTCTTTGGCTCAAGGAACATTTTCCAACATGGCTGCTTTAAAAGCAATGTAAGTAGGTGTGTTTCTGTAACATAAAATTACTAGGTTGAAAGTAATTTTTTTTAGAACTATGCATCAACAATAGATCAGATACCTGCTATTCATTATAACGAATGGTTTAATTGGCAGCTGCGCTTGGCACAGTCCTAAACAATGGGGTGTAGGTAGTGTGCTCCATTATAATCAATCTGTCCCCCAAATTTGATTTACAGTTGTCCCCTCATGATTCTACAGTTTGTTCTAGTTTAAATCTAAAGAAGGGAGATGAGTAACATTAGTAGAAAAAAAAGACACATTCATAATAGTTTTCTATTTATGCTTGAAACAAAAATGAAGAATATGAAAGCTGTGTATCTGTCACGGATCTGTTCCCTCTTTCTTTATACTGTGACACATTTGGGAACCAACAAACATGGAATAGGAAAAACAAGTGGCACAAAATGCAAATATTTGTCACAAATAGGTGTAATTGGGGAAACTTCAAAAATGGCATAACTATACTGTTAACTATTGTTCTTCACCGTTAGTTACCCTCTGTTCTTACAGTTAGTAAGTCGGGATTTATTTAGATGATAAAATATTCATTTACGGGAATAAAGAAAGAAAGCAGTACTGATTTCCTAATGTTATTAAATGTAAGTACCAGAGGCATGAATACCCTCATTTTAAATTAATGTAGAATTTATCAGAATGTGGAAAGAATGCTAAAATCGCTGCTCAGGAAAGATTTAAAAAGTAACTTTTATTTTAATACACTATTATGTTGCTGCAGTAAAAAGAGTTTTGTGATGTAGGTTTTTTTGCAGTTAAGTTTAGCAGATGCTTGGGACTAGAACCCTAACACTACAGACCTCCTCCCACACGTAGCATTTTCCTAACCTCTCTGTTATTGGCATCGCTCTAAAAGTTGCCATTGTTAACTGCAGTGTAATGTCACTAAATTATGAAGACAACAACGCTGTGTTTTTAAGAGACATTGACTTTTAAAACTCACTGCTTCAACATCACACTTTTCAAACTTTACACATTTAACCCCCTTTTATTCTATGCTCCACTTAAATTGTATGTTTCTAGGCCCAACTTGTTATCGCACAGTAAAAAAGGTTGTGTGAATTATTTGTCATGTGTTTACCTTGGCATGCATGTTTGTAGGAAAGGCATTTTGTAACGCCTCGCAAACAGCCATCCATTATATTGTATATTTCTGTAATTGTTTTATTCCTTTCGTCTGATGTTAACCTAATTTTCCTCATTTTATAGAGAGTTTCAGACCGATAACCTTATATGTGACTGTAACCTTCTTTGGGTGTTACGTTGGATAAAAGAAAAAAACATAACGGTACGCGAAACTAAATGTGCTTTTCCCAAGTCCCTGCAAGGACAGTCAGTTACAGCGGTGAAGCCAGAACAGTTGACATGTGGTAAGGAATGGACCGTTAAACTCTGTCAAACAAACCCAATTTACATTTAATGTGCACCTGATTTTGGCAAATGCAGTCTGTTTATCTGAACGGCCCATAGGCTGTTTCTTTCTGTCTTGTTTTCAGTGTAGCAAATTGTTTATTATTTATATTATTATTCTGTCATTCACTAATTTCAGACATTCCGTAAAAGTTGAGGTCTGCTTCCTCAAAGTTAAAAATACTAACTTTTCCATATGTAAAGCGGCAGTATTTACAGCTGGCTAGTCGCAAGGTGAAAAAGTACCAGGGGCAGAAACCTATAAAACACTGACTCCACTCTTGGACCTACTCCCAGAACGTAAAAACAGAACCTAGTCCCACGTACCACCTGCTATAAAGCTGCACCAACGGTTTCATTCCTAAGACCTAATATATACACACGTTTGATGCTATGTTATGTTCATCCTCTTGATGAATTCCATTTAATGATGACCGTGATAATGTAGACAAGAACTCAAAATTTCCACTAGCCTTTTGTGAGTGTAAATTTAGCCCTGATAGGTAGAAATTCACCCCGCGGGGTATGCCTTGGACTTTTAGGCCTGGCGAGTAGAATAGGACTTGAGCCCTGATTTAGATATTATTTCTCTTCTTCTAATTTAAAACAAAAAATGAAGGAACCGTCTTTACTCATCTTTTCTTTTCTCTTTTTTGTTTTCTCCATACCTACTTTTATTCATCAAATATTACTAAATGCTTTATTTCTCTATTATTATTGAAGTGGCTTTTACAGTTTTACCATGTTTAAATACTTGACATAATACTGTGCATTTTATGACACATTGCATTGCACTGTTCAGTGGCCTGCATGCTGTTTGCACTGTTAGAATTTATTAAGTGAGTAATGATCATTTAAAAATGTGAGAAGAAAGGCATGAAAATCGGGTTTTGTGGTGGTATGTGTTTGAGGCTTTGCCTATTTAGAGTGTACTGTCACCCCAAATCACACTGTGGCAAAGATCAACCACTCGGTGCACATCGGTACGGACTTACTCCCTGCTAGATTTTCAACTGCTCAGAGGAAAGATGGAGAATTTGAAATAAGGTTCCAGATGGTCACGACTTCTGGGCTACATTTAGCTTTCTGTTCCAAAATTAGTGGAAAGGATTACAGAGTAATTTGTAATTATGTCTCTTTTGCCTTAGTTCATCAAAAATAGTCACTGCCGCTTGGAAATATATGTAGCCTAAAATACAGAGCACTTTTGCCGGCTTAGAGCATGGGCCGGCCATTGGAGTGTGTTGGGAAGACAGTGGAGGGAAACAGTAAAACTTAAAACTGTGTAAAAAAAAAAAAATGCGGGGAGGGCCTTATGAATGGAGGATGGGAGGGAGTAGTGATGAAGCTTCCCTGGAAGGATAGAAGCTAAGCATGTGTGTAGGCAGCGTGCAGTGCGCGCTGATAGCAGACTTTATTTATGCACAGAATTGACATTAGACAGTCCACGATGGCAATATCACTGGCGGTGTTCAAGTTACTCCCAGCTCACAAGTACATATAACTCCATATGTGCAGTGTTTTAAGCTGAACTCCCTGCACATGCTGATTCCTACCACCGTGACCACATACTTTCACCAAAGTGGTCATGGTATTTGGATTAACCCCTTTAACAGATTAAGGAACAATTAATGTAGAAAAATATGTATTTATTTGAGTGTTCCTGTAATCCTAACACCTAGTTACAAAATGTGACTGCAAATTACTGACTTTACGAACACTCTTAAGATAACTTTTCCAGATATTTTGTTTAGCATTATTCGAACAGTGAATTTAATGTCAAAACATGATGTGAAAACAGCCAGAAATGTTTTGTGACACTTTGTTCTTGTAGTTTTAGATTGTTTAAATATCATTTTATATGCCAAATGTCAGTAGCTAAAATGAGTTTTGATTTCTTCAATGCTACCTTTAGATCCTTCATTTCAGAATGTGCACTTTTCTATGTCAGAAACAAGTCACCAGATCAGCTACAGCTTATTGTAGTTGATCTGGTCTGTATGATATGTGCCTGGAGGCATTTTAATATAAACACTGCCTTTTCAGAGAAAAGACAGTGTTTACATTACTGGCTAGTAACACCTCTAGTGGTAGTTACTCAGACAGCCACTAGAAGTGCTTCCCGGGTCAGTGCTGCACATGGAGGCACTGAATGTTCCTCATTAATTCAATGTATCTCTATAAGGAGATGCTGATTGGTGCAACACAACGTTTTGCAGCGCATGCACATTAGCTTAAGAAAAGCATTGGATTGGCTAAGATTGTCAATTCTGATGATCTCCACCAAGAAGGCAGAGCAGCCAGGAGAATCACGCTGTGCTGAAATACAGGTGTTTTTTTTTTTTTTTTTACACTTTTTTTTTTGTGGGGCATGGGGATGCACCTAAACAATGTTTTAAACATTATATGGTCAGTATTCCTGACCCTGTAGTGATCCTTTAACTATTCTGTGCCTCCTTTGTGTATGGTTGATATGATTTCTCTTAAAATTCCCTTGTGTAGCTTTCTATTAAAAAATAATGCACATCTTTTTTTCTTCATTTACTATGGTTATCCAGAACCGGTCAGCATTTTATTTGTTGTATTTTCGCCATAGTATAATATTTCACACCTGACAAATGTAAAGAGACTTTGTGACTTCTGTGTTGTTTTTGTTTTTTTGTTTTTTTGTGAAGATAGAATGCTTTAGTTTAAGAGATCTTCTTTCTCCCCTCTTACCGAGAACCTTCCTTGTAGCGGACATGCTGCAAAAATTGCAAGTAACAGACACGGTGCTGTGCCACTCGCAACAATTATACATGATCTAAAGAATGATAGTTTAGTCACGTACTGCGAATAGTTCTACCACGCTGGACTCTGCAAGTAAAGGGGACTATAACAGGAACCATACAGTAGGTTTTGAGAGCTCTCTCCACAAACTTGCAATTTATAGTGTTACTAATGATCCTTTTCTGTCCAACCCCCCGTGTATGTATTGTTTAGCATTTATTTTGCTTTGCAGAGTTGCTGTAATTGTTAAGCAAGAAGCAACATAGAATTGTTATGTCTTTTTTTTTGTTTTCTCAAATCACAGAAGCTCCACTCGATCTGCCATCGTTTTACATGACCCCATCACATCGTCAGGTTGTTTTTGAAGGGGACAGTCTTCCATTCCAGTGCATGGCTTCCTACATTGACCAGGACATGCAGGTGCTATGGTATCAAGATGGGAAGATTGTGGAAACGGATGAGTCGCAGGGGATTTTTGTGGAGAAGAACACTATTCACAATTGCTCGTTAATAGCAAGGTACTGTCGCGCTCATTGCAACGAATGGTTACCAAGAATAGATAACGCTTTCAAAAAGTGTAATTATTCTCATGCGCCAAACGGAAAGATATCCTTAACATTTACCTTAAAGGGGCAAAAAGTACCATAACCACTAAAATAATTTTTTTGGCGTGTAACCCATCTGTGATTTTTTTACTGTACTTTTTATACACAAATAAGGCACTAGTGAAACTGCCACATAATCGCAGTCTCAGCAGTGGGGCCAAGCTCTTTAGGCACAACCCAGCATTTCGTTAAATATTTGAAAGTACTTTATACCATAACTACTACATTAAGCGTAGATTGTACATGTGTGGATGCAGCAGTGGATGTACCCATAATCGTTCATGCAGACTTATTTTGCATTTTCATCTCTCACCTTAAAAATATCATAACAATCTGGGGGAAAACAACTATATTCTAATATTGTATCTATACATTTGCGAGAAATTGGGCTAGCTCAATGTATCGGTTTTATGTTGATGTATTTCACTGGGCAGACTTGCTTGTCTCCATATGGAAAAATTAATAACAAAGTAATAATTAAGAATATTTTTTTCTTTGTAGCAGTATATTTAGATTCAACTTTATTGTTACTGTACCATGTAAAAACAAGGGCAATGAAACGCAGTTGGCCTCTGAACAGATATGCAGCAGTAATTTATAAAATGCTATTTAAAAAATGTACCCCCAGTGTTGGCTTTCCATTTTAAAAAGTGTGTATTTTTTCCTTTTCTTCTTACAGTGCTCTCACCATCTCAAATATTCAAGCTGGCTCCACTGGGAACTGGGGTTGCCAAGTCCAAAGCAGGCGTGGTAATAACACAAGGACAGTGGATATTGTGGTGCTGGAGAGTTCCCCTCAATACTGCCCTTCAGAGAGGGTTATAAATAATAAAGGAGATTTCAGGTGGGTGCGGTGATATGTCTTAACATCTGATAATGGTGACTCTGAATAAGTTTTAATAATTAGGATAAGGATGATTATTGTAGGAGTGTTATATCACTTTAGTTTTGTATGTAGTAGGTGTGTAATATTTTATTTTATTTTTTTGCGTGTATGCCAGACTGGAGCTGTTAAAATCCCACTGCTACTTTTTTTTTATTTTTTTTTTATTTATTTATAAATTTCACGATTTCAGCAAAAAATGGACAACAAATTATCATTCTTGTTTTCTAATATATACATGGTCGTTACATGACAAAGGACCTTAAACTCATGTTTGTTTGGATTTGCTGAATTCAAAAGCAGAAAATGTTTTTTGTTTTTTTAAATTAAGTTTATGTAAAAAGAAATAAGAAAAACTCATCCCTACCTTTAGTTTATGGCAGGCTCCTTCAGTCATACACATGCACCTTGTGTCAGACAGTGTTTAAAGATAGACAGTTAGTCTTTATGGTCTTTCCTGCTTCTGTGTGAACCAGAAAAGACCGTAGTGACTGTCAGTTTCCAGTGTGTGACAAAAGGTGCATGTATATGGATGAAGGATCCTGTCATACACTGTTTTTGTGTTTTGTTTATGTCTTCAAAGACCTTGAAATGTGTTGTGTTGCACAGCCTAAATAAAGCAATACCCCACATGTATACATTTGCTAGGTGTTGGGGACTTGTAAGGTCAAGTAACAGACATGCTTCTTTTGATTGATTCCCAGGTTTGCTATGTAGTGTAACTATACTGACCAGCATCACACTTTGATGCTGTTTTTAACACTACCAATGTTAACCTTATCCAACACCAATCCAAGCATATACAGTACTGAGCACTATGTTATGCTGCAAATCATCATGCCGCCCCTGCTAATTACATAGTGACTGGTACCGGGCAGATTCCAACTGAATGTGTGCAGGTTCAGCCACAGTGATTTAAAGGACTGTGTGCAGAGCTCATTTTCAGTGTAGCACACGTCACATTTGTCAGTGTGTGGCTATTCGTGTCACATGTATTGAGGTAGACTTTTGTAGAGTACACTTTCGCCAAGAGAGTAGATGACGAATGGAAATGTCCCTACGGAACTCCATAATTGATTGATGCACTTTAATTATTTCTATAACTGTGCGTGATGGTAGTTTTAATTCTCGATGTCTACAGACATGTGTCTCTAAATATGTATATATATATTTTTTTTTCCCAAGCATGTTGTTGAGATTTTACCCAATACCAATGCTGTGATCTCATTTTCTAACTTGCTAGGTGGCCGAGAACATTGGCAGGCATCACTGCATACCTACCGTGCACGCGGTATTCTGTTGGCAGTGTCATATATCCTGGCACTCAGCAAGATGACATAAGAGCTTGGCGCAGATGCGACCGAGGGGGCTTTTGGGCAGAGGAAGATTATTCCCAGTGTCAGTATGCAAATGATGTCACACGAGTTCTTTTTATGTTCAATCAGGTACCTCTTTTCCTTTTGTAAATTGTGTTGCTATGAAAACACTATTCAGATTAAGAAATTATGCTTCGCAAGAATTACAAATATTTGTAAACAATCATTTAACTCTGATAACTGTGAGCATGTTGTGTTGGTGTTTTTAGAAATTCATATGGGATAATAATTTTAAATCCCTCGGTGGTAGATCATTGTGGGAATTGTAGTCCTACAGCAGTTAGGGGTCCACAGTTTGATGATCCTACTGTAGAATGTTATATTATTATTGATTAATGTGTTTGCAATTAAAGGGACTCTCCAGTGCCAAGAAAGCAAACCGTTTTCCTGGCACTGCAGGACCCCTCTCCCTTCCACCCCCCTATCCCAGGTTGCTGAAGGGGTTAAAACCCCTTCAGTGACTTACCTGTATCCAGCGCTGATGTCCCTCGGCGCTGGGTCAGGGTCCACCCACGCTCATCCGGCGGGGGAGGCCTATTGAACATGTGCGGATGCCGGCGGGGGAGACCTAATGCGCATGTGCGGCAATTAGACCTCCCCATTGGAAAGCATTGAAAAATGCTTTCCTATGGGGATTTAAGCAACGCTGGAGGTTCTCACATAGCGTGAGGACGTCCAGCGACGCTATAGCACGCTTTTCGTGTGCTATAATCACGGAAGTGCCCTCTAGTAGACAGTCACTAGAGTAGGAGTTAACCCTTCAAGGTAAATATTGCAGTTTATGAAAACTGCAATAATTACACTTGCAGGGTTAAGGGTAGTGGGAGTTGGCACCCAGACCACTCCAATGGGCAGAAGTGGTCTGGGTGCCTCGAGTGTCCTTTAAGAGGAAATGTAAGAAATTAATGTGATCCTAGAACTGGAGTCCCATGGAGCCAAGAAATGGCTTTTCCTAAAAATTGCAAAATTAAAAATATTGGACACATTTTCTGGTCTTGTAGAGTGTATGACCATAAATGAAATGTGTGTCAAGTTAAGAACTGAATTCCTGATGGCGTAAATGACTTTGTCCCTATTGATATTTCTAGTAAAACGTTGACAAAGAAGTTTTGAAAAGTGTTAATATTTTAATTTAAAAATTCTATACATTCAAGAAGGTCAATAACGCCTTTAAAGTTGTATTCTCAACACCATGATCAATATAATGATGCAGTGGATATGGTGCCAGGATTTCCCTGACACCATGCCGTGACATTTAGTCGAACCACCTGGTACCTGTGGTGCTTCAATTCTTCGATATTGAAATTTTTCGCATTCTTCTTTTATTTGTAATTGCTCTCTTACTTGTTTAGTGCAGACACATTTTTGGTTGGGGAAGGGGTGGGGAGAAGGGTTTCTGCGCAAAATTATACCTTTTCTGTTTATCTATTGTTAATCTGCTTTATTTTGCTTTTTTTTTTTTTCTCTCTAGATGGCACTCAATGTCACAAACATTGTAACAACAGCAAAACAACTACTTGCTTACACAGTGGAAGCAGCAAACTTCTCCGACAAGATGGATGTTATCTTTGTTGCAGAGAGCATTGAAAGTTTTGGGAGATTTGTTGAGAAACACAAAGAGGTAACTGTATTAACCGTTTTTAAAACTGCATTTGTCAAAAGAGAGAGAGGCCTAATACATTGACTTATTAGATCTTATTGGATAGTGAATTACTAGATAGAAATACAAATCAAAAACTTGTCGTTAACTCTTCACATCCTATGTACTGAACAACTATTGTTTTCCGCAGCTTGGGGATGTTATGGTAGACATAGCGAGCAACATAATGCTGGCTGATGAGCGAGTTCTATGGGCGGCACAGAAAGAGGTAAAAGCTTGCACACGTATAGTGCAATGCTTACAGCGCATCTCTACATATCGTCTTGTAAATGGAGCACAAGTATATTCCACAGTAAGTATGAGGCAGGTTTAGATGCCAAGCAAACTGTTCCGGTTGCATGCGGTTAAGTTATGAAAGCAGTGATGAATATCCTTGGCATTGAAAGTGTTTGTTGACCGTATTTCCTGTGGAGATCAGCCAGCTAAAAGTTAAATTCAGATCAAAGTATACTCCATTATTTTCCTGCTTACAAAAAAACATTTACTAGTCGGCACGTTGACTGTTCATTAAGAAAACATTTGAACATAGCAAATATAAGTTCGGACTTGAGATGGGCATTGCTGGCCCTGAAAACTTTAAGGAGCGCTGAGCCTTATTATTAGAGCTGTTAATCCGACCAAAAAAAAAGTTTTCAGAAAACCGTATTTGTTTGGATTAACTGTAGACGTACAGGCGTGCATCAGTTATTCCTTTGTGTTTTATGCTGGATATATGACTTACATCTCTGGTTCCGAAATAAATACTTTTACGCTCTGGAGAGTTGTGCTCTAGTAGTGCAGGATGAAGTCCATGTTGGGCCGTCTGAAGGTTTATTGTGAATGTGTAATGTTAATGGCTTACATTAAAATGAACCACTTTAATACAAGTTCTGACTTGAATCCTTTTATTCAATCCACAGTATTCCCCAAACATTGCTTTAGAAGCATATGTAATAAAATCCAACCTCTTTACCGGGATGACTTGCACAGTTTTTCAGAAAGTGACTGCATCAGAACGCTCTATACTTGGTGATTCAGGGAAACGAGATCCAGATGGCATTCTGGATAAACAGCTAAGCTTTAAGTGCAATGTTTCAAACACATTTAGCAGCTTGGCATTAAAGGTAATGTTCAACGATTAAAGCATTTTGTTATCATATGGTATCAACCTGTGCTTTCATTAAATTTTGTTATCTAATTGTGCACTTTAACACTTGGCAATAATTTATTTAGGAATGACTCTGAGGTAGTAAAATAAGTTAATAAGAATTTGTATGTAATTGCATGTAACCAGGTTCTTTGTAACCTACCGACACCCCATTTGAGTCTAGAGAGTTGTTATCCAAATCAAACTATAATAACGATATTATGAAGACAAAATACAATAAAAATTACTACAAATACATTATAAAAACATATTTTTTTTTTTTTTTTTTTAAATTTGACTAATGGATGGCAGAGTAATGTTGCATTATTTTCATTAGGCCACTTGATGGTCCTGGAGAAAATGCCACATAGTTCAGTTTCAGTGGTGTTATCATGAGTCTGTCTAATGGTTCTGACTTTGTCATATTGTAGTTGTTGCTTTTGAGTGTTGTATGTTATGTTTAATGTTTTTAGTGAGGATAAATGGAGTTTGACCCTTATGTTAGCATAGTTTGTGTGTATATGTTCTATATATTATACAAGATCCACAAATTACATCTGTGATTGCACTTACTCTTTATACTTTGTATAGACATATTTTGATACCAAGGTGCAACCAAAATCAGTAGCAACATATTGTAAAATATATCCAAGAAACATGGGCCCTCAAGCGTCTTTTTTTTTTTTTTTTTTTTTTTATTAAATATAAGTGTCACGAGCGTAGGCTATAGGCCCAGTCGGGAGAGTGTGGAAGTGACAGGGTTAACGACACCAGACGCCTGGTTACCTGGTGCTAGTCCCAGCAACCACTCAATTAACCCCTGCAATCCCTTCTACACTTACCCCCTAGTACACACTTTACTGCCACCACCGAGACATTAAACCCGGGCGTCTTAGGTTACCCCACAGACAGGAGAATTATAGAATCACAGTTCTACTGTTACTGATCAAACACATATAGTTAACCCCTTTTGGTAACGTGTTTACCTGAACTTTCCTCTGGAGAGTGAAGCTCATAGAGAACAGAGACACAAGCTGATTAAGTAAACATTTAATCTGACAAAAAAAGATTCACAGTGCTAAGTACAAAATACAGAAATAAATGACATACAGATAACAAATTGCAAAACAGTACATAAAATAAAATAGGAGAAAACACAAGAAATTCCTAACATGTATTTACCCCATATAGAATTCTTGTGGGCAGAGCCGGATTAACATAGGGGCTGATGGAGCTGCAGCTCCAGGCCCAGGCCCATGGAATAGGCCCATTTAAAAAAAAAAAAAAAATTTTTTTTTTTTTTTTTTTTTTTTTTTACACACACTACTCTTAGGTTTGCCATCTGACTGGTATTCTACTGGTTTGCCACCTGACTGGTATTTGAGGCTGCCTGGCCGTGCCAGTATTGCAGTAATACTGGCAATACAAATTACAGGTATAAATACAGGTATTTTTCTCAGAATAAATGGAGATTACTCTGCAATACCAGTACCGGCCAGTAGGGGTCACTGGAAAACATGGGGACACTGAGACACTAGGGGACACATGGGGATGCTGTGAGCCATAGGGACATTGGGAGACACTGAGACATTGGGACACGGAGACACTATGTCCCCATTTCTCCCAGTGTCCCCATTTCCCCCATCCAGTGTCCCATGTCTCTCAGTGTTCCTAGTGTCCCCATGTGTCCCAGTGTCCCTATATGTCCCAGTGTCCCCATGTCTATGTCCAGAACTGTCCCCATGTCTCCCAGTGTCTCCAAGTGTCTGTCTCCCAGCCAGTGTCCCCCTAGTCTCCCAGTGTCCCTATGTCTCCCAATGTCCCTATGTCTGTGTCCCTAGTGTCTTAGTGTCCCTAAATGTTTCGGTGTCCCCATATCTCCCAGTGTCTGTGTCCCTCGTGTCTCAGTGTGCCTAGTGTCCCCATGTCTCCCAGTGTCCCTATATGTCCCAGTGTCCCCATGTCTATGTCCACAACTGTCCCCATGTCTCCCATTGTCCCCAAGTGTCTGTCTCCCAGCCAGTGTCCCAGTGTCCCCTAGTCTCCCAGTGTCCCCTAGTCTCCCAGTGTCCCCTAGTCTCCCAGTGTCTGTTCCCATGTCTCTGTGTCCCTAGTGTCTTAGTGTCCCCAAATGTTTCAGTGTCCCCATGTCTCCCAGTGTCTGTGTCCCTATTGTCTCAGTGTCCCTATTTCTCCCAGTTTCCCTAAATGATTCAGTGTCCCCATGTCTCCCAGTGTCCCCATTTTTACACACACTACTCTTAGGTTTGCCATCTGACTGGTATTCTACTGGTTTGCCACCTGACTGGTATTTGAGGCTGCCTGGCCGTGCCAGTATTGCAGTAATACTGGCAATACAAATTACAGGTATAAATACAGGTATTTTTCTCAGAATAAATGGAGATTACTCTGCAATACCAGCACCGGCCAGTAGGGGTCACTGGAAAACATGGGGACACTGAGACACTAGGGGACACATGGGGATGCTGTGAGCCATAGGGACATTGGGAGACACTGAGACATTGGGACACGGAGACACTATGTCCCCATTTCTCCCAGTGTCCCCATTTCCCCCATCCAGTGTCCCATGTCTCTCAGTGTTCCTAGTGTCCCCATGTGTCCCAGTGTCCCTATATGTCCCAGTGTCCCCATGTCTATGTCCAGAACTGTCCCCATGTCTCCCAGTGTCTCCAAGTGTCTGTCTCCCAGCCAGTGTCCCCCTAGTCTCCCAGTGTCCCTATGTCTCCCAGTGTCCCTATGTCTGTGTCCCTAGTGTCTTAGTGTCCCTAAATGTTTCGGTGTCCCCATATCTCCCAGTGTCTGTGTCCCTCGTGTCTCAGTGTGCCTAGTGTCCCCATGTCTCCCAGTGTCCCTATATGTCCCAGTGTCCCCATGTCTATGTCCACAACTGTCCCCATGTCTCCCATTGTCCCCAAGTGTCTGTCTCCCAGCCAGTGTCCCAGTGTCCCCTAGTCTCCCAGTGTCCCCTAGTCTCCCAGTGTCCCCTAGTCTCCCAGTGTCTGTTCCCATGTCTCTGTGTCCCTAGTGTCTTAGTGTCCCCAAATGTTTCAGTGTCCCCATGTCTCCCAGTGTCTGTGTCCCTATTGTCTCAGTGTCCCTATTTCTCCCAGTTTCCCTAAATGATTCAGTGTCCCCATGTCTCCCAGTGTCCCCATGTCTCTCAGTGTCCCCATGTCTCTATGTCCCCGGGTCTCTCAGTGTCCCCATGTCTCTATGTCCCCGGGTCTCTCAGTGTCCCCATGTCTCTCAGTGTCCCCATGTCTCTCAGTGTCCCCAGTATCCTTGTGACATGGGGACACACTGAGACATTGGGACACTGGGAGAAATGGGGACACAGAGACTAGGGGACTGGGCGACATGGGGACACTGACACTGTTATACATAGGGACACTGAGACACTGGGTGACTTGCGAGACTGAGACACTGGGAGCAATCCATCTATACAGCAGAATCAAACTGTGAGTAGTTTGTTGGTGATTTTACAGAATTTTCTCTGATGTCACTCCTTGTGATTAAACAAATGATTAAGACTGGTATTTTTTTTCCAAGAAAGGTGGCAACCCTAACTACTCTTCACATACTCTTGCTTAAATGAGCACTATAGGGTCAGGAACACAATCATGTATTTCTGACCCTATTATGTTAAAACCACCACCTTGGCCCCTTCTTGCCTGCCTAAGTATAGTAAAATATTACTTGTATTCAAGTCTGCAGCTGCTGGCTCTGCCTCTGAACTGACTGTCTGCTGACATCATCAGAAGTGGTGGTCTGAGCAAATTACAATACTTCCCCATAGGATTGGCTGAGACTGTCAACTAGGAAGATCAGGGGCAGAGCCAGCACAATTCCAATCAGCATCTCCTCATAAAGATAAATTGAATCAATGCATCTGTATGAGGAAAGTTCAGTGTCTGCATGCAGAGGGTGGAGACACTGAATGGCAGTGCTGCACACTAGGCAGTACTGCCCCAGGAAGCACCTCTAGCAGCCATCTAAGGAGTGGCCAGTGGAGTTATTTTCTCTGAAAAGACAGTGTTTACTGCAAAAGGCCCGAATGGAATGATTCTACTTACCAGAACAAATACCATAAGCTGTAGTTGTTATGGTGACTATAGTGTTCCTTTAAGTTTGAAAGCTTAAGAGGGATGTATGGGAACAAAACTTGTGTGGACTGGCTGACAATAAAATTAGTTTAGGTAATGCAGACGCTGGTCTCTCTAACACTGTGGCATGTCCCCTTTCTTCTACACTCACTACATACACCTTTTCTCTGTCTCAGACTATATACCAGGAACTTCTGCCTGCTAGTAAGAAGGTAAGGAGACAAGTGGACATGTGAGTGCTAGGGGACAGTCCTTAGAAAGCATGGAGTGAGCGCAACATTAGACGCATTTATGTCAAGCTTAGGGTGCTGCCTGCATAGTATGCCCTTAGTTGGATAGCCTGCAGGATTGGCGGGCAGCCTGACATGCATTCATGCCAGGCTGTCCTTCAAATTCTTTGGACAGACATGCCCCCTTTTTGGGCATGTTCTCCCCTTTTGGCAGGTCTGGTCACGTGATTCGCACCAGTGGCCCACCTTTTACCCTGCCCATTGACTTCCTGCTTCACTGGACACTGCTGTTAGGGGTTATGGATTTACTTGAAAGATGAAAGCAAAAATTAGAGAGAGATTAGAATAGAGTATGTGTTTTCTTATAGCCGCATCCTATGAGTTTCCCTCCAGCACCATCTCTATCAGATCCATGACGCTTGGGAGGTATGACTGTTTTAGTGTTTTTGGTCAATAAGATTCCGTAATTAGGCCCATCATAATTGTCAGCACCAGGCCCAGTGTGCTCTTAATCCGGCCCTGCTTGTGGGAGTCTTGGATGGTACAGGTCTCCTAGAAGTAACTGACCAAAGAAAAAATGAATAACTCCCTGGATAGTCCAGCACCCCCATTATATATCTAAACTAGTTATTTCTCAGAAGGCAGACCCCTGTGGGAGGAGGAGGAGGGGAGGGGGGTTCAGAGGTTCAGAGGGGGTTGGTATGGCAGTTTATTGCCCACTCTATGCAATTCCTTGTGTCCAGCTCTGTTTTATGGTCTAGGCCTGGTGCAAGATCAAAGACCACAATTAATGTCATCCCAAGGTTTACAAAAAAACAACTCTTAACATATATCAATACATCAAACACCAACTCATGCTTTTGGCATGACAATAAGTATCAAACTGGCTATTCCAGAAACATTGACCTGTGAGTACTCATAGTTTTTGAATAAAAGAAATATATGTATAATTTTCTTTTTTTTATATATATATATATATATATTTTTTTTTTTTTCTTCTTAAATATGTGTGCATGTACTATGTGTTTTAGCTTGCTACTTTTATCCTTTTACTTCTAACTTTGCATTGTAAATGCATGTTACATAAATTTAGCAAATGTACAAAATAATGTATTTACTTTGCAGAACACTATTGTGGAGGCTTCCATTCAGCTTCCTTCAGCACTTTTTGTACCAAAAGAAAAGAGACAGAAAAGAGGACTAGATGAATCTGTCTATAGGCTTCAACTAATTGCATTTCGAAATGGAAAGCTTTTTCCGTCCATGGGGAACTCCACACACTTTGCCGATGATGGGAAGAGGAGATCGGTGGTTAGCCCAGTAATCCTTGCCAAGCTAGGTTTGTATGGAGATGCTCTATTAATATCTACCTGAAACACATAGTCAAAACACGTTTTTAACAACAATTTATAGTGTGTGTATATTTTAAAAAGATTGAATTTACACATTAAATCAGATTGTGTGGTTCTCCGGACCTATTGCATTTAGGGTAATCATGTCTCTATACTGGGCATATAAAGGCCAGGATCCAAAATAGATTTTAGACTCTAGGACATGGGTCGGATCCCTCATCAGTTTTATTGGCTTTGTTTAGCATTAGTTTTCACCAGTATTGAAGCTAGCAGAAGTTCATATGAGATGTAGTTCATGGCAAATGGGTTGATTGGAGTTGCCTACCTCTGCTTTTGGACAAGTGTATCGACGCGTTATCTCATATAAAATAATGTTCATTTGTGGCCTGTTTTGTGTTGGTTTTCCATATAATCTAAATATTGTTAACATGTTGTTGGTTTTTTTTGTTCCAGATGGTCCAAATAGAAGCATTCCATATGTCCCTATTAATGTTACCTTGCGTCGTATTGCTCATGGTAAAGATGCTGTGGCAGCTCAGTGGGATTTCGATCTGCTCAATGGACTGGGCAGTTGGACAACAGAAGGCTGTGACATAATTGCGTCAGATGAAAACATAACAACTATCCAATGCAACTCTCTTGGGAACTATGCAGTTTTAATGGTATGCCCGAATGCTCTCTGCCTATTTTTGAATAAATGTAAAATGTTGTCCCTGGTAACTGGTCAAATCACTATGTTGAACATTTAGCATATAACAGAGGTATTCAGTTAATCTGACATTAAGATGAACTTGTAAATGTCTCCTGTAAAAGTTACATTTGAATTATTTTGCTTTAAGGCTCTTTCCTGCCTTTATTACACAACTTTTATCCATTTGCACATCTCACTCAATTTACTTTTTTTATTACATTATTCCAATTCTTCGATCTTTTCAGCTCTTTCTTGCCACATCTGTACATTGAGGTCTATATTCATCTCACTTACATTTACACTAAAGGTTCTTCAATTTCTAAGCTGCATCTTTTATTCAAAATACAGATGAAAAGGTTATTCCAACAACAAAAAAAAGTGGTTTCATAAAGCACTGCTTTTGCTTAGAGTAACCCTCTCTCTGCTTTGGTCCTGAATGTCTGGGATGGCTTATGATATTGGTGGAGGTGGACTCCTGCAGCTAAGAGGTTTATCTCTGTAGTGCAGCATTTAGATGAATATACAGACTCAATGTATCATGACCACTTTAAATCACTGAAGAGGTACTGGTGCTTGGAGTAACCCTTTAAGGAATAGCTCACACTCAAAAAAATAGTTTTAAATCTTACAAGGTTACTTGAAACTTCTTATCTTGACAAATTAATATAACCAAAAACGTCACAGTACCACAATATCGGTGGGTCCCAATATAGGTGAGTTTAGGTAACCTTGCAAGATTTAAAAAATTGCATTTCTATTTTTTTGTGTGTGTGTGTTGTTTCTTAAACTGTATTTCATGTATAGTTTGGTCTTTATAGCAGCACCACTGTAGAAATGTGCATGTTATGGGTGTACTCCTAAATCCATCTTGTTTCTGTGACTTTTATCCAATTAAACAATATCTTGCTCCAATTCTCTTTAAAATCATTCCTTAGCAGTCTCCAGTTTTCCAACCTCTCCGGTCATGTTTTATACCTCACCTACCATACTTTACTCCAATGTCTCTATATCAACATGCCCCTTGTTTTATGGTTTCTTCCCTCAAATCTAATCTTATGGTGTGCAGCTCTTACTTATTCATGCTGCTTACCCACATATTATAGCATTTATCTTTTTTATAATTCAGCCATTGTTGGTAGAACATGCATAACCCTCACTTACACTGTATATGGCATTATGAAGATGCTGTTTTCCACAACAAAATGTTTGCTGGTAAATACATGTTATATTTGAGAATGTGTGGATCCCCGCTCTCTATATTGTTCTGCAAAGAAAACATAACCTCTATCAAGTCTGCATTCTGTGAAATGTGTGTTGGCATCATTTCTCGGAATTCACTTGTGCATATTGTTTACAAAATTGTTGCTTTTAAAGTCATTCTCTCTTACAAAACTGTATCAGGAATTTTTTAGCCTGGAAACTATTTATCTGGTTGTTGTGCAAATAATATTATTATTTTTATTTTTTTAAATTTAAAGGATCTTGCAGACACAGAGGTATACCTACATACAATAAATCACTTGCATCCAGTTGTTTACGCGTCCGCTGTCGTGTTGCTTTTGTGCCTGTTGATGTTTCTTGTGAGTTACATACACTTTCACAGGTATGCATGGCCCGCAATCCTACCGTCTTTTATCTGATGAAGAAGTAAACATTTAAAATGTGTTCTGTAATATATTTATCCTTTTTTTAACATAATGCAGCAGTTCTGTTATTTGGTCGGTCATTAGGTCATTAACTGTAGAAAATCGCTGAGCCACTACGTAAAATAAGTATACTGCATCCAGTATAGTGATGTTTCAGAATAGTGAGATCTCAAACTGGAGGACAAGCTTACCAAAAGGTCGATGTTTTTATTCGCTGAAAGATAAATTCCGGTGAATTGCTAAATTTATGCTAATATAATATAGCCAAGTTGTGACTAGTAGTACAGTTTTTCCAAATCAACATTTGTTTTGGCAAATTTTACAATTCATATCTCAGTTCGCTACAATTTGGTATTTAATGATTAAACCACTTTTATGTTTGTTGTGTCGGTTACTTGTTTGTTGGTGCCGTTGTGAAACCATACGGTTTGCAATTCTCTTAATCTGTTCATCAATAAATAGAGAAAGTTACATATTCACCTAACAGACCTGGTTAAGTCTGACAGTGAAAGCCTATCTATTTCACTTGTAAAAACAGAACACATATTTTTTTTTTTTTAGCTTGACTGATTGTTGTAAGCTACAACAAAGAGAGCAGTGTCGTTATATGAAGTGCAAAGCCCCAACATGTTTCACAGAGCTGCGCATTGTGTGGGCAAATATGCAAGTAATTGCAACAAGACATGCTCGACATATAAGAACAAATGGCATGCTGAAACCAGCTGTAGTCTGTAGTAAATCAGACTGCCATTTGGTCATGATTGTTTGTTTTTTCTGTATTTCTGATGATTGTCATTTTAAACAAATCATGTTTGCACAGTCCTATAGCATTAGTAAGACCTGAATAAATTAATTGTGGCTAAAATGGACTATATATTCTTATTATTATTGTTGTCATTCATATAGCACCAACAAATTCCGTAGCGCATTACAATATTATAGGAGGGGAAGATTTAACAATTAATAAGACAATTACAAACACTTACAGGAACAATGTGAGAAAGAGGACCTTTAGATACAGAGAGACATATGTTCCACATATACACACAAGCTTAATTTCCTCATTCGTGAATGCTTTTAAGGGGTGCTTCAGGCTGGAATTTCCACATTTAGATTTTTATAAATGTAATACGTTTTAAAGTGCAGTATATTAAATCAATCCAGTGGCTTTACAATAACTTCCTATGGTTACCTTATGCCATAAATCAGTGCGCAACACGATTTTTAACAGTTATCCATTATTTTCTACTTATGAAAGTAAAGTACATCTTCTAGCAAACCTTACTGTGCTTCTTGGTTCTATCTATAACTGCCTGCAGGTTACGTGGATAATGGAGAAAAGTTGGCCTTAAGGGGCAACAGACATTTATTTAAAAAAAAATAAAAAAACACCAGCACAGCACAGCCACCTTTAACCTAATATTGCACCTATCGTGCAGACGGGTGGGATTAATTTCTAGCTTCAGTGATGCCTTTTTGTGGTTTATGTCTGGTTACTGTTAGTTCTCTTTGTTCTTGAGATGTAACATCCTGTACTGAAGTAGCCTAGCCAGTAAAATTGAGTATTTTAGCTTGGATGAGGTACATTTATTAAAGGGACACAATAGTCACCAAAACAACTTTATCTTAATAAAGCAGTTTTGGTGTATAGATCATGTCCCTGCACTCAGTTCTCTGCTATTTAGAAATGAAATAACTTTTTGTTTATGCAGCGCTAGGCACACCTCCCTGCTTGTGTCTTACATAGTCTTCCTAAACACTTCATGTAAAGTGATATCTCATTTTTACACTTCCTTTATGGCAGTCTGTTTAATTTAGAATGTCTTATCTCCTGCACTTTTAATAGACTTCTAGACCTTGCAGGAGCCTCCTGTGTGTGTGCTTAAAGTTCAACTCCTAAATAGCAGTGAATTGAGCAGTGATACTTCAGAGGCACGATCAATACATCCAAATTGCTTCATTAAACTAAAGTTGTTTTGTTGACTGTAGTGTCCCTTTAAAGTGTGTGTTTTGGTTTTGTTTTATTTTCCAAATCCTATACAAAATTGAGCATGCAAAAAATATTAATTGTTTTGTCTAGGAATTCTAAAATACATAAGATTGTTGATGCCTGAGTTCCCTTTAGGTTACTGAGAGTTTTTTTTGTTTGTTTGTTTGTTTTTTTTGTGAGTAAATGTGTTTTGAGATTTTTTTTTTTTTTTTTTTGTAAGGCATGGTTGGTAAAATTAGCCTTCTGTATTATAGAACATACTGTTCGGATGCCGTTTTAAAAACAACCACCCTCTGTCTTCATTACAAATGGAAACACATTTGTTTTGGTTTTAAATTTAGTTTGCAAATATTAGACATTCGAAAATTCCTGATTTAACATCTCTCTTCTTTCTTTCAGTTTGGTGCGAGTTAGCCTGAAAACGTGGCACATGTTGATCAACCTCAGTCTTCACATATTCCTGACATGTATAATATATGTTGGAGGCATAACGCAAACAAAACACGCCAGTGTATGCCAAGCGGTAAGGATGTATTGTGTTTGGAAATTGAATTAGTTCACGTTAACCTCATACAATGACTTTTTTTCTTAAAGCATTGATTACACATGACAACCATGAGTGTAGTGTATATATTACATCAAGAATAAAAACCCATAGCAAACTTTTTTTGGGGTTTGGAACTTATTTTACTTTTTACAGACTTAACTTGAAAATATCAGTTTCTGTATAATTACATTAAAATGTAACTTTGGGAATTATAAAAAAACGTTTTGCCATAATGTATACAACTCTGCTGATTTTGTCTCTGTGATATGTCCTTTATTTTGTAGATTGGAATTCTTTTGCATTACTCCACTCTCGCTACAATACTTTGGGTGGGAGTTACCGCTCGCAATATATATAAACAAGTCACAAAAAAAGCCAAACGCCAGGACCCAGATGAACTGCCTCCTCCTCCAAGACCGATGCTTAGGTATATAGATATTTCTAACCATTTTAATAGCCTAACCCTACTTTTTTTTGTTTTCTTTAATCATTCAAAGTTTATTGAAGAGTTTTTCAAATATAAAAGACTGTATTAAGGTTTTGCAACATCGCAAACAGGAGTTAAGGGTGAAGAAACATTGGTTTATTACAAGATTAGAATAATGTTTTCATAGTACAATATAGCACTATGGGTTGCCAAAAGATCAAAGGATCAGTGTGTAATTATTGTTCATAGATTTGAATTGTAGCTATACCGAGGTCACTTTTCAACTTTACCAACAAACAGGCTTTTCAATTAAAGCTACAAATTTAATTTGAATTTTATAAGGATTTTATCAATGAACAAAACAAGTTGTGCCCTTCTTTGCATAGTGAAGCTGATATGCCATACTAGTGTGGGATGATTTTGTGGCTATACTGCCTCATTTTTCTCCTACTAATATTTGTTTTTAATGTTAAATATTAAAAGCTAAAATAAAATCTGCTATAATATGAAAAGGCTATGTTATAAATAAATATATGGATTTGTATATGTTCCTGGACTAATAATTCTGGAAGTGTGTTAATTGAGAAAAAAATACTAGAAACTGCCCACAAGATGGCATTTGAAGTATTATGTGTTCTTGCTTCTTAAAGGGATTTACACAGTGTATGTATGTGTGAATATATATATATATATATATATATATATATATATATATATATATATATATATGACTGTTACAGTTTTTTAAAATTGCCAGTACTCTTAAAACTGTACACTGGGTTTAAGTTTAGAGTGCATGATTTTATGACTCGTTCTCTGTCTCATTTTCAATTTTTTTATCACTGTTCTGTTTCTTTTAGATTTTACCTTATTGGGGGTGGAATTCCTGTCATTGTATGTGGCATCACTGCAGCGGCAAACATAAAGAATTATGGAAGTCAACCAAATGCGCCATAGTAAGTAATGAATCTGCTGGTTCTGTCTGTCAGTTATATTGTCTGTCACATTCTATTGAGTTTAACTGTTTCATTTTTTTTTCTTGTTTTTCAGTTGCTGGATGGCCTGGGAACCTAGCCTTGGAGCTTTTTATGGTCCAGCAAGTTTCATTGTGTTTATAAATTGCATGTATTTCCTTAGCATCTTTATTCAGCTAAAACGACACCCGGACCGAGTGTTTGAACTCAAAGAGCAAACAGAAGAGCAACAGCGGCTAGCTGCCAGCGAGAGTGGAGAGGGCAACTTACCAGATTCTCTTTCTGTATCTTTAGTATCCAATTCTGCTTTGGAGAATGAGCAAACATTTCAAGCACAGCTACTCGGTGCAAGTCTTACCTTGTTCCTTTATGTCTCTCTCTGGATTTTTGGTGCACTGGCTGTCTCTCTGGACTACCCAATGGACCTGGTCTTCAGCTGTTTTTTTGGTGTAACCTGTTTAAGCCTTGGTGCCTTCCTGATAGTTCACCACTGTATGAACAGGGAAGATTTGAGACGTGCTTTAATAAATACATTCTGCAATGGTAGGAGTGCATATTTTGTGCAAGTTAACGTTCCTCCGTCCAACTCAACTGGGACCAGTGGTGAAGCTCCAAAATGTACGAACAGCAGTGCTGAATCTTCTTGCACAAACAAAAGTGCTTCCAGCCTTAAAAATTCGTCACAGGGCTGTAAGCTGACCAACATACAAGCTGCCGCTGCCCAATGTAACACAGTTCCTTTACCTTTAAACACCGTTCCACAGCATGATAATAGCTTAACAGAACATTCAGTGGATAATGACATAAAAATGCATGTTGCACCAGTAGAGGTTCAGTATCGACCCAATGGTCCCCCATCCAGGCATCACAAAAATAGAAGTAAAGGCCACAAATCGAGTAGACTTACAGTTCTGAGAGAATATGCTTATGATGTTCCCACAAGTGTGGAAGGAAGTGTCCAAAGTGTCCAAAATGCTTTGCCCAAAAGCCGACATAGTTACTTGGAAGGACATTCCAGGAGCCGTAGAGCTTATTTGGCTTACAGAGAGCGTCATTTCAACCAGTGCCATCAAGACAGCAGTGATGCCGCAAGCACTCTTCCTAGGTATAACCGAAACTTGGAGAAGGTAGCTTTTAACAATAACAAAAAAGACATTTTGCGAGAACCAATTGCGGTTGAACTTGAAAGCCAACAGAAATCATATGGTTTAAATTTGGCTGTTCAAAATGAGCCAGTTAAAGACGATGTCGCAGAAGACCCACCTATTAATGCAGACAGTAATGGAAATGTCCGGACGGGACTATGGAAACATGAAACTACTGTGTAGTATTTCGCTAATTTTGTACAATAACAGAATTTCAGAAGAACTGAGAAGAGGCAATTCATTTGAAGACTTGCTGAATATAATGTTTACAGCCTGTTTTTATATAGGTTTTTTTGGTTAGAATATGAACTTCTGTCTTCAAACCACTTTTTTTTTGAAAATGACAACATTGTGTTAAAGTGTGGATACTTTTTAATTTTTTTTTAAGAAAATAATTTTTATGTATTTTTGACATATGAATACTCTGTTCGTAAACAGTTTTTGTATTTAAACTTGTAATAAACAGTGTGTTTTTTATTATTATTTTATATAATAGGTACGATCATTTTCTAGAAGTGAAGTTTCATATAATACAAAATATATTTTTTTTCTTCACAGCTCTGTGCTTCATTGACTTCCTGTTTGTTTCTAAGTGAAGTAAAAAAAAGATTGGAAAAAAAAAAAATTGTCATCTGATAATTTAGCTAAATAATTCTGATGACCAATAACCATTGGTTTACATATTAATGGTCCTTTTTTTCTTCAGTTATGTGATCCATAACATCTCATTTTTTTTTTTTTCTGTACGTTTGTTGTTCAACAAAAAACTGGTATGTTTATATATGGTTATATGAGTGAGTGATTGTTTTTCTTTATTGAAACATCTATTTGTCATTTCTTATAGCTTTACTTGAAGCCTTTTGCACTTCAGTTAATTTTTCATCTCTTGTAAGAGTAAACTTAGCTTGTTTTTTTATTTAAATTAATGGTGGCTTACTGTGGCTCCCAAACTGTTTTGGAACTAGCCTTAAAACTGTCTTAAAGGGGAACTCTAACTACTTCAGCACATTTTTGTTATATTCCCTGGAGTCCCATGTTAAACTGTCAAACTGCTTATGAACTATTTGACACTTACCTGTATTTTTCAAGCTTCCCCATTGCATGTGGTCTGAGCTGGTCATTTCTTTTTATTATACAGAGTTGGGACATTATTTATTATCTGAGAGCCATAAGAGAATATTATCGGCCAATAAATAATGTTTCAACATGGTGTGAGTTAGTATGATAATGCACAAATATGAAATTATTCTATATCCTCTCAGACTGGAAGCTTTGCAGGCAACAGACAGGCAGATACGTGTCAAATTGTTCCTAAACAGGATGCAGCCAGGGTAACTCCTGTAGAGCAGAGGTGCCCAAATGGTAGATCTCCAGATGTTGTAGAACTAAAACTTCCATAATGCTTTGCATCATGGTAGCTGTAGTTTTAAAACAGTGGTGAGCTACTTTTTGAACACCCTTGCTGTAGAGTATCTGTTTTAATATCATGTGAAATTGTTACGATGTATCTAGGTTCCAAAGTAAGCAATCACTGGTTTAAGATATACCAGTCCTGGTACACAACTCTTTCAATAAGAGTACACAAAATTAATGTTTTTTACATTGTGCTAGCAAATTTATTTATTTTCTTAAAATAGTATGTCATCAGCATAGACCTGTATGGCAGCAGCATATAATGGTATCTGAGCAACAGGGAAGAGCAGGTGCAATGAACTTTAGTGTTTGGAGTGCTGAACGCCGGAGGCTGTTGGAGTGCTTTAGGGTTTCTGATAAAACCCAAGTGAACTTTAATTACATCTGGTAATGCATCACCCTCAAGGAAAGAAGGCATTGACATTTCTCACTTTAGTTTATAGTCTTGTGTATGTTGTGCATTCAAAGTTACCACGTTCCTTTAGACTGTTCTGACACCTACATCTGTCCCTTTAATCTACACCAGCTGCTAAATGCCTCTGACTTAAAGGGGTCCATTTTAATGCATTAATATATGCAAAAGTAAGTAAGATAAAAACAAAAAAAAAAATTTATATGGGCATACTACCAAGGAGTGCCAGTTCTAGGGACCAAAGTTAAATAAAATAGACAATTAAAAAGATTTGAAACCTCCCTCCAATTGACAACAATCATATCACATATCTGCCAACTGTGGAAGAACATGCACCTCTAACCACAGCCTTGAAAATACGTGAGAGAAAGGCCCGGGTAAATGTGGTAGATATGCATTAATGGCTGTTTTCATTTATAAATATACAGTTTTACATGGTGTGACATTTTAGTAAAAATATTCTTAGATTTCTCATCATTCATCAAAAATCCAAAATGGACATAAAGGTGATGGATTCTGAATAAGGCAGATATTATTTACAATGTGATAAGCATCATTCCCTACATCCACCAATATCTGAGAATGTGATGTGTGACGTGAGCACCATTTAAATGCATTTATCACTATCTTGCTGCTTAGGTGGAACCTTGGGTTCCTGATCATAGACCGTTTTGCTGCTACTCCTCCATTAGTGATAATTGTGGGCCGTCGTTGATTGGAGAAGACCATCTGTGGCAATAGCACTCAGACAAAACCAAAGTAGGTCGGTAAAAACAAAAGGAGCACAAAAATCTCCCTCCAAGTCAACCCAATGGTTGAGAACCCACACTCGAGCTCCACTTCAATGTCTGAGTGAGGAAGCTGACCTATAATATAATACAAATGCATTATATAGGATTTGTCCAGCTAGGGAATATAAAAACAGCACAACATGCAAAACTGTGTAAGAAAGTGGTGGTATATATTCAGTGCCATTGGCCGCTCACACTTTGGAGCCAAATAAAGAGCCTTCCAATAATAGTTGATATCAATCTTCTCAGATCTTGAACTTTATTGGTGTCAATACAGAAGTAAACAGTAGCAGGTGAAACTTGTCACCAAAGATTCACAGGATAAGTCCTACGCGTTTCATCCAGGTCAGTCGTTTTTGTAAGGGAGGGAGCAAGACCTTTCACCTATTGATTGCACTTCTCTTCCTCTCCCAGGATCTGTTCTTTTTTTCTTCCTATCTGATCTAGTTTTCTTTAAAACATGATGTTTTGAAGAAAACTAGATCAGATAGGAAGAAAAGAACAGGTCCTGAGAGAGGAAGAGAAGTGCAATCAATAGGTGAAAGGTCTTGCTCTGTCCCTGCAAAGAAACTATTCTTATATTCAGCAGAGTGATGCACAAGGCTTGCATTTATTTTAATTGTACCTGCTAGTTGCTCAATGTATAGTGCAAACAATAAAGGGGGCAGGGGTCAACTTATCAGATCCACAACAGACATTACCACCATTGTAGATATTTTTGTGGTTGGCAAATTTAAAATGTGTTCGTGAGCCAGAATTCAACTAAAACATCATAGAGAAATCTCCAATTCATGCGATTAAATAACTTTTTGGCATCAAGGTCTAGTAGATTTCAATTCCTTATGGGGACTCAGGTGAATTAGGTCTTTCATCCTTTAAATAGCATCTGGCGCTTTCCTGTTTTAAATCAGACACTTTAAGACCAGACTATAGGTGAGAGAAGGGAGTTGAGTCTATTTGTCAAAATCATTGTGTACATCTTAAAATATTTCTTAATAAGAGAGATTGGTCTATAGCTCAAGCACCTTGAAGAGTCTTGCCTTTTTTTTTTGACAAAATTGCAATATTTTCCTCCAGGAATTCTCTTGAGAGTATTTCACCCTGGAGTGCAAAATTCTACACTTTCTGAAGGTGTACTAATTTCTTCTAGAAAAATGCACAGAAGCCATCTAGACCTAGGGCTTTTTTTATTTTTTTATGTCTTTATTCACATTTTCAATGTCTTCAGTAGTAATATCTTCACATAAAGCAGACACTTTGTCCTTCTCAAACTTTGACAATCGTGCATCATATGTGAGTAGGCAAAAACGATGATCTCTATTCTTCCATCTTTGATCTACTAGCTTATCACTAGAAAGTGAGCGATAAAAGTTATCAAATTGTTTCACAATCTCTCTTGGATCAAAATAAAATCAAATATTGAAATTAATGTTTTGTTATGCATTTTTGAGCCTCTATCTTGGCTCCTTGTCAGACATTGTTATAAGATCTGTCCGTTGGATACATAGAAGAGGAGAAATTTATCAAAATGAACTGAAAATTGTATTGTCTTTTACTTTTGGTCATTTATAACTATTGGTGCAAAATATGTCAATTTCATATTCTACCGAGGAACTTTATTTTTTAATAGATTACCGGTTATGAATTTGTAAATCTTGTTCTATGGGAACAAGGTCTTTCACATGAGACTATGTACAATTAATCAGAAAATTGAGAGAGATCATAAGGTGAGACAGAATGAGTTCAATTAATTTTCTGTGATTATTCAGCCGTCAACACAGATATGTTCGTTTACAAAGCAAACACCAAATGTAAATTAAAAATTAAATGGATGACAAACCACTTTTTGTGAAATGGAAACATTAATGAAAAAAAATAATAAATTGCACAAAAAACAAACCAAAACTAATAGAGACCTGTCTGCAAAACTCTGATATATCTAATTGTTTCTATTCATCTACGTCATTTTATGATTGCCCTGATTGTGTCTGGATTTGGATTATGTTGTTTGTTGAACTTTTAATATAAATTTAACAGAAAACTGAGTGTCACGTGTTTAAAAAAAAAAAAAAAAAAAAAAGGTTAAAACAATACATGGGTTATTTTTAACTGTTTATTCTGTGGTGTAATTACCAAAAAAGCAGCATTTCCCCTTTAAATGTTAGGAATATATAAAAGCATGCCAACCAGTAAAGGCTTCTATAAAATGTGTAGGTAAATGACTTTGAAGAGCTTATGAAGTTTAATATAATTAAAGCTGTTTTATGCTTGGGAAAGCTTTTAGAGGATGGTACGTCACTTGGGTAATTGAGTTACATGGTTAAGTAGAATAACTCCTCCTTTATAGGGAACTGAACAAACATATCCCTACTATAATAAGTAACGATCCCCAGACCACCTGATTTATTCTACAGTTGCCATTGGCAAACTATTATACATATGCACAAATAGCTACACATTAAAGATCATTAAATGTTTGTTTAATAGACATTATGAGGTTCTGTGCCGGTATGACAGCTCAGTGGTTAGAACAGCATTTGCCGTAGCTCAGAGCAGGGTCAGTTAATTGTAGTGTGTAATCTTCTGAGATTTATTAAAATAAGTACCCTTCCTTGAATTTCAACTGAAGCTTTTTCCCAGTCTTCCTATTATTAATATTTTTTATTTATTTATATAGCGCCATCAGATTCTGTAGCGCTGTACAATAGGTGGACTAACAGACATGTAATTGTAACCAGACAACTGGACGTACAGGAACAGAGAAGTGGAGGGCCCTTCTCAATGTGCTTACATTCTAGAGGGAGTGGGGTATAGTGACACAAAGGGTAAACGTAGGGGCATGAACTGGTTGTTAGAAAAGTATTCACGGAGGGCTTAGTAGGGAATTTGACAGTTGCAGGAGAGGAGTCATGGAGGGTGGCGGATAAAAACCTGCTAACAGTTTAATTGATATGCTTTGTTGAAGAAGTGAGTTTTCAATGATTTTTTTGAATGCGTGGAGACTGGGTGAAATTCTTACGGAGAAGGGAGGGGAGTTCCACAGAAGAGGTGCAGCCCTGGAAAAGTCTAGGAGGCCAGCGTTAGAGGTGGGAGTACGGACAGAGGATATACGTAGGTCTTTGGCAGAGCGTAGGGGCTTCGATGGGACATACTTGTGTATTAGAGAGGATAGGTAGGTTGGAGCAGCATTATGTAGGGACTTGTAAGCAAGCACAAGAATTTTAAATTGAGCCATGTATATATGTATATATATATATATATATATATATATACCTGGAAGCCAATGCAGGGACTGACCGAGCGGGGAGGCGTGGGAGGTGCGAGCGGACAGGAAAATTAGCCTTACCGCTGCATTCATTATAGATTGCAACGGTGCAATCTGGGAATACGTAAGACCACTGAGGAGAGTATTGCAGTAGTCCAGGCGAGAGAGAACAAGAGCATGGACCAGCACCTTAGCCGCATCTGGGGTTAAATAGGGGTGAATGCACACTATGTTTTTGAGATGGAAGCAACAGGATTTGGTGATTGATTGGACATGAGAGGTGAAGGAGAGGTTGGAGCCAAAAAGAACACCCAGGCAGTGAGCCTGCGAGGTAGAAGTGATGTTAGTGCAGTTGACTTGGAGGGAGACAGACACGGGAGTAGTAACACTAGAGGGAGGAAAGACCAGAAGTTCTGTTTTGGACAGGTTGAGTTTAAGGAAGTGAGCAGCCATCCATTTGGAAATCAAAGAGAGGCAGTCAGAGATACGAGTCAAGATGGGCGGAGAGAAATCAGGAGAGGACAGGTAGATTTGCGTGTCATCAGCATAGAAATGATAATGGAAACTAAAGGAGCTGATGAGTTTACCAAGGGAGGCAGTGTCAATAGAGAATAGTAGGGGACAAAGGACAGAACCATGGGGGATGCCGACAGAGAGTAGTTGGTGGGAAGAGGCAGAGTCAGAGAAAGAAACACTGAAAGAGCGTTGGGAGTGTTAGGAGGAGCACCAGGAGAGAGCAGTATCCTGTAGACCAAAATTACAGAGAATGCTAAGAAGCTGTTGATGATCAACAGTGTCAAAGGAAGCAGAAAGATCAAGGAGAATTAGGATAGAGTAATGGCCGCAAGATTTAGCAGCATTTAAATTGTTGGATTTGACAGAATGACCAGTGCGGAATCCAGACTGAAGGGAGTGAAGCAGAGAGTTGGTTTCGAGAAAGTTAGTCAGTCTGGTGTACACAATTCTCTCAAGGATCTTGGAGGCAAATGGCAGTAGCGAGATAGGGCGGTAGTTTGAAGTTAAGCTTTATAGAATGCAAAGAATATCACTGTCATTGGCGTACATAGTTTGGCCCTACGCTGACAATTATGGATAGAGAAGATATTGCCATCTCAGGATCAACACCTGCATTTGATGTTGGCATACTATATTTCGCAACACAATAAGAAAATTAATTGGAGCTATCTGTAAAGGGACTCTGTAGGCACCCAGACCACTCCATCTCAGTTCTTCAGGAGTAAGGCACAATGCATGAATTGTGCAGGTTGTTTACTAGCCCTGCATTGTGTGGGCTTGTGCACGGGCTGGTGGCTTACTAACGAAGCCTAAAAGTTACCACTGCAAGCCTGGAGGGTCGGAGTCATACTAGCCAAGGATAAATTTCTACTAACCATGGCTCAGTTTTCACTTGCCGGTGGTTATCGGGTGAGCAGAAATGTTGACCCATTCTAATACTCACCTTATAAACAACTGGGATTACCGTCTCACTTATTTTTTTTTTTTTTATAACTATCTTAAATTACCAAACTGTATGCAAGGAGATTGTAAATATGTTTTTAAGCCTTCCACAATTTACCAAATATGGAAAATGTGTTTTGTTTTGTTTTTGTCTACATAAGTTTTTCTAATCTAAAAAAAAAAGAAATGTTAAAAATGTAAAAAGTATACTTAAATTTGATCATTTTGAATTTATCCATTAAGGAACAGGTTTTACAGATTGCCATTGTTACTATCTTGTCCCTAAGTACCACATGCCAGCATAAAATGCCCTGTTTGTCTAGCATGGACCGTTCTGTGCAACCCAACAAACCTTAACCACAAGATTTATTCTAGTCTAGAACAGAATCCTTATAAAACAGATTGCTTTGACAATATAGACTGTGATTTTTCCTTAAGGGGTTTACATTCAACTAAATGCACTGTTTATGGATGAATACTTTAATACTATGAAAGGCATCTGGCTACACGGACACTAAAACAGCATCTGGCTTCTTGGCCCGCACAAAGGCAAGAACACTGAAAGACGGTCATTTTGTTATTGGGCCACGCTAGGGCACAAGCCGGCATTTTTGTTGACTGCAAATGTACTGTGCACAATTCAGAGCGTCAAAAATAATAGTTACAATTGATCCAACAAATATATTGAATACAGTGCATGAGTCTGCTAAATTTCCCCACATCTAAATGTATATCACATGGTGACTTTAAAAGAAGTGTGGTGGCTGCTGATTTGTTCAGTAGGTTTGTGCTATTTTATGTTGGTATAATAGAAAGTGTCATTGGAGAGACAAAACACGTTTGGTGCTAGACAATCAACAGAGACGAGATATCCATTTTTCACGGAGGACGCCAGAGGGAGTTTGGCGTGCACACCAACCCCGAAGCTTAAATGTATCAGAACCCAGCAGCTGTATCGTTCAGAGATCTTCAGCTGTTTCACATTAGGATCTCATAGAATAATTGATCAGATTATAACACTGGGGGGGTTTTGGACGATCTTTACTCTTCTTAAAGGGACACTATAGGCACCCAGTGGTCTGGGTGCAATGTCCCTTTCTTTTTAAGAAACTGCAATAATTACCTTGCAGGACTAAGACTGCCTCTATGCTTAACGTTCACCACGCATGTGCATTAGCCCCCAGTGATGTCAGATAAGGCGGAATACCTACCCAGCGCCAAGAGACATTGCTTCTGGATTTGTGTAAGTACAGTAAGGGTTTTTTAACCCTTGTCTTGCCTGGTGAGGGCTGCAAGGGGGGTGGTGGCCAAAGGGAACTATAGTGTAAGGAATACAGATTTGTATTCCTTACATTATAGTATCCCTTTAAATGCACATTTCAGATCAGTGACTATACTGGAAGAACCACCTATTTACAGAATGTGGACATTCCACTGATATTACATATGTAATGTGTTTAATATATGTACAGATTGTGGCATACTTTTACTTATTAGATTTTGTATTGAAGTTTCTTTACTGTTTTACCATTGAGAATTTTATTATCATCCTTGCTTTTTTGTGTATATTATATTTCAAGCGCAGCTTACCTTATAAATGTATATTATTTTAGAATTAGGTAGTGGGTCTACTACAGAGTAAGCAGACACTATTTTATATTTTGATTTGTTTTTGATACTCCGTATATTTTAGCATACTTTTAATATTTGGCTGCATTCCCCCACAGTACAGCCCCACATACATTTCATGATTTATTGGAAATTACGTGCAGTTATTCCACCAGGTGTCATCACACCCTACAAAAGTACACATTGTAGAGCAGACATCATGTATGTTGATATGAACATGTATAATGCAGTAAGGAATGTCATTAATATTTTAAAAAGAAAACCAGATTATGGACTTTTTGGATGTTGTAATGGCATTTAAAAAAATGAAAACCAAAAAACTTTTTATTTTCCCCCTCGGTTCAGTGATCATGGTAAGAGCTGAGAGACTGGTAAGATGACGGCCCACCATGTAATGATGAGAAAGCTACAGAATAATGATTAAAGACCATAGCAAGTATACCTTTTAGGAACTGTTTTTCTAGGGTAGGTTTTTAAAGCTCTAGAGATGGATTTATTAATTGGATATCATTTTAAAATAAAAAATTAGTGTCAAGGGACTCTGGTTAACAGAAATAGTGATGTACCGAACTGTTCGCCGGCGAATAGTTCCTGGCGAACATAGCATGTTCGCGTCCGCCACCGCGGGCGAACACATGTGGTGTTCGGTCCGCCCCCTATTCGTCATCATTGAGTAAACTTTGACCCTGTACCTCACAGTCAGCAGACACATTACAGCCAATCAGCAGCACACCCTCCCTAGCAGACCCTCCCACCTACTGGACAGCATCCATTTTAGATTAATTCGGAAGCTGCAACCATTTTTTTTTTTTTTTCAATTTATTATTTTTTTTTTTTGTGCATATAAATGTTACAAGTAGATACTACCCCCAGACACTCTGTGTTACTGCAGATACTCCCTCCAGACACCCTGTGTTACTGCAGATACTCCCCCCAGACATTCTGTGTTACTGCAGATACTCCCTCCAGACACTGACACAGAGCAGAATAGGGACTGTTCCCCCTACATAGGGTCACTTGGCAGATATGGATTGACACCTATCCTAAGGATCCCTGATAAACACTGACACGGAGCCCTCCATGGGTGAAGATGGATTAATTTTTTTTTGTGCTCGGGTTTTTTATTTTATTTTTAAGTTCGACGGGTATGATGGCTTTTTATTTGGCCTTTTTTGGGGCTAAAAAAATGAAGATTTTAGAAGAAGAAGACGTTGAATAGTAAGTTGAATTTTACTTTACAGGGTAGTAATTTTATTCCCCCTTCACTATTTTTTAGGGTGAGGGGGGTAGGTAGGGGCTTTTTTATTTGGTTGTGTGACTAGGGGCTTGGGGACACACACTGCATACACACTATACACACACTGCACACACTATACACACACTACACACAATATACACACACTATACACACAATATACACACACACTGTACACACTATACACACACTGTACACACTATGCACACACACACTACACACACTGCATACACACACTACACACACTGCACACACTATACACACTGCACACACTATACACACACTACACACACTGTACACACAATATACACACACACTGTACACACTATGCACACACTGCACACACTGCATACACTATGCACACACTATACACACACACCACACACACTGCATACACACTGCATACACACTGCACACACTATACACACTGCACACACTATACACACACTACACACACTATACACACAATATACACACACACTGTACACACTATGCACACACTGCACACACTGCATACACTATGCACACACTATACACACACACTACACACACTGCATACACACACTATACACACTCTATACACACACTGCACACACTATACACACTATACACACACACTATACACACACACTATACACACAATATACACACACTGTACACACTATACACACTCACTATACACACAATATACACACACTTTACACACTATACACACACTGCATAAACATACATTAAAAAAAAAAATTGCAGCTGTTTTTTACATTTCAAAGTTGGGGAGGGGGGTGCCAAATAAAGGATCCGCCCCGGGTGCCAAATGCTCCAGGTACGCCCCTGTATAGAGGGGAGCCATGTTACTCTGTATATAGAGAGGAGCCATGTTTACACTGTATATAGAGGGGAGCCATGTTACTCTGTATATAGAGGGGAGCCATGTTACACTATATACAGTGGAAACATGGCTCCCTCTATATACAGAGTAACATGGCTCCCTCTATATACAGAGGGGAGCCATGTTTACATGGTATATAGAGGGAAGCCATGTTATTCTGTATATAGAGGGAGCCATGTTTACACGGTATATAGAGGGAAGCCATGTTACTCTGTATATAGAGGGGAGCCATGTTACACTGTATATAGAGGGAGCCATGTTACTCTGTATATAGAGGGAGCCATGTTTACACTGTATATAGAGGGGAGCCATGTTTACACAGTATACAGAGGGAGCCATGTTACTCTGTATATAGAGGGAGCCATGTTTACTCTGTATATAGAGGACTGTTTGCGGTGCCTTAAACGGGGAGTTTGGTCTGTCACTGTGAAGCGGGCGTAACCCTTACACTACCTGATCGATACAACATCATACCTGATGTTTTAAAGCAGGTTATTCCAAACAATTTAGGAATGTTAGGTGATTTATGCCCTTTATGGATTAAAAGCAGACTCTGCATCAACTGTGTAATTTTCCATGGGAGTTTTGCCATGGATCCCCCTCCGGCATGCCACAGTCCAGGTGTTAGTCCCCTTGAAACAACTTTTCCATCACTTTTGTGGCCAGAAAGAGTCCCTGTTGGTTTTAAAATTCGCCTGCCCATTGAAGTCAATGGCGGTTCGCGCGGTTCGCCGGTTCGCGAACATTTGAGGAAGTTCGCGTTCGCCATTCGCGAACCGAAAATTTCGGGTTCGCGACAACACTAAACAGAAATACAGCTCAAACATTAATATCGATTATGTTCATAAACTCAACATATAGATGTAGGCCAAAGAGTCTACAATGAATTTTCAGAAGAGGGGCTGACCAAGTGTAATTCCCCAGTTGGATTTCATGATTTTTGTAGTTAATACCTAAAACAGTATGCTATAAAAAAAATGTCATCTATAGTTTTGCCAAAAACACAAGTTATATTAAATTGTAGTTATTATATTGTAGTTATTGTTGACTTTCTTATTTAGCTATTTTTTGTCTTGGAGATGGATTAGAACCATTTAACTCACCCATGATGGTGCTGACTATAAAGGACTATCTGTATAATCTGCATTGGAAATTGACATATGTAAAAAGAAAACCAGTGAGCTTGAGAGCAGATGGGCTATAATCAGTTTAATGGCAGATTAATCAACCTTGCCAGTACTGGGATCACTTCCAAAAATATAAAAAATGAATTCTAAATATGGAACTTTCACACATTCTCAGATTGAAATCTGAAGTAGTCGATACATAAAACAGATGAGTGATGGCAACTGTGACAACACAGATGTTTGTGAACTACATTTCCCAAAATGCTCACAATACGTTATGGTTAACATAATGATCATTACCTTTAATCCCATATATGTTATAAATACTTTTGGGATGGTTTGTACAGTTTTTTTTGTTCTTCTTTTGGACCTGCATAGTGAGACACATAACCACTTCCTAAATATTAAAATAAGCCTCCCACCTACCATAAAATAAACAATAGAATGTGCTTTCAGATAATATCACCAGAGCGATATTTGTAATATGTTTTGTATATTCCATTGTCCGAACTTTTTAATATTTATTTTATATTGTTTACATATATATTTTCTGGATCTTCAATAAGCATTTTGCTACACTATCAGCTATGTTGACTAATGCTTAAGAAGTGTCTTGGATTCTTCCTTTTCATGATATTGTGAGACAAGTTCAATTGCTCCCTCGGACACAGACAAACCTTGGTTTGTGATATGTAATTTTGTGACAAACATTAAGCCAGATTAAAGGGACACTTCACTGCCCAAATACAAAATAAATAAAAATCACTGTTCAGTAGATCTATTTCAAATTAAATCTTGCATGTATTTCAAAAAGCAGCTTGCAAAACATGCATATCTCTTGTCTGCAGCCTTTGCAAATTCTAACCTTTTAAACCCACCCAGAGCTTCTGTGGCTGTCCAATCACAGCCTTCCCAATGCAGTTCAATGAGAAGTCTTTGCAAGGCAGGTGCTTTGAGCCATTGCTGCCTCTTGAGTTCAGTGCAATTAAGAAGTAACAGGACCTGTTGTCTGCTTGAAAATCGAGGGGCGTGTAACCAGTATAATTTATTAAAGTGTAACATTTAAAATCAAAATCTTCCAAAATGAAAAAATAGGACACATCCTTCACACATAAATCTTTTCAGCAGGCTAAAGTGCTTTAGGGGTCTGGCGTGTCCCTTTAAGTTAACCCAGTACAGTATCTCCCACATATGTCTTGATTGAATAGCTGTCTTTAGAACTTTCCTGCTAAAAACTCTGTCAACAACAATTAACATAATAAATATATAACAAGAAGGGGTGTAGTTTCAGATCTCATTGAGAAGTGCCACCATTCTAATGGACAGCGAGGTGTCACGTCAGTGAAGAAGTGGCAATATCAGTTCTGGTCAGAAAGGAAAAGGAGAGAGAAGACAGGATGACCTCCCCTTGCCAGCAAACTGCTGTAGTACAAACTAGGAGTTGGAAAGAGGGTTGATGGGATGGGGGTAATCTGAGATCTCCTCAAGCAACCCTGAGAATTAGAGAAGTAAATAACCATAAATATATAACAGCAAGCAAACACACACAAAAAAAAATTAATAAAGAATTATGCTTCTATATTTTTTTTCTTCTAAATGGGGCACCATAGTCATCAGGTTAATGTAGTGGTTCTGGTGGCTATAGCATGTCTCTGCAGGCTTGGCAGTGAAAAGGCAGTGTTTACATTGCTGCCTAGTAATACTTCTAGTGGTTGTCAATCAGATAGTCACTAAACAGATTTTAGGGGTTAGGTTCTGCAATTTGTGGGGAAGCATTGGATTAGCTAACATCATCATGAATGGTGGTCTCAGTCAAGGACTTGAGGTGGCCACAGAGAGGCCCATGTGGATAGGGGAAAAAAGATAAGTAAAACTTGCCTTCTTACTTCTCATGGAGAGGGGGGGGCAGACACCTAAACAGCTAAAAGGTTACAGTAGTGTTTAGAATATACATTACGTTTGCATTCCTAATACTATACAGGGAGTGCAGAATTATTAGGCAAGTTGTATTTTTGAGGATTAATTTTATTATTGAACAACAACCATGTTCTCAATGAACCCAAAAAACTCATTAATATCAAAGCTGAATATTTTTGGAAGTAGTTTTTAGTTTGTTTTTAGTTATAGCTATTTTAGGGGGATATCTGTGTGTGCAGGTGACTATTACTGTGCATAATTATTAGGCAACTTAACAAAAAACAAATATATACCCATTTCAATTATTTATTTTTACCAGTGAAACCAATATAACATCTCAACATTCACAAATATACATTTCTGACATTCAAAAACAAACAAAAACAAATCAGTGACCAATATAGCCACATTTCTTTGCAAGGACACTCAAAAGCCTGCCATCCATGGATTCTGTCAGTGTTTTGATCTGTTCACCATCAACATTGCGTGCAGCAGCAACCACAGCCTCCCAGACACTGTTCAGAGAGGTGTACTGTTTTCCCTCCTTGTAAATCTCACATTTGATGATGGACCACAGGTTCTCAATGGGGTTCAGAGCAGGTGAACAAGGAGGCCATGTCATTAGATTTTCTTCTTTTCTACCCTTTCTTGCCAGCCACGCTGTGGAGTACTTGGACGAGTGTGATGGAGCATTGTCCTGCATGAAAATCATGTTTTTCTTCAAGGATGCAGACTTCTTCCTGTACCACTACTTGAAGAAGGTGTCTTCCAGAAACTGGGAGTTGAGCTTGACTCCATCCTCAACCCGAAAAGGCCCCACAAGCTCATCTTTGATGATACCAGCCCAAACCAGTACTCCACCTCCACCTTGCTGGCGTCTGAGTCGGACTGGAGCTCTCTGCCCTTTACCAATCCATCCATCTGGCCCATCAAGACTCACTCTCATTTCATCAGTCCATAAAACCTTAGAAAAATCAGTCTTGAGATATTTCTTGGCCCAGTCTTGACGTTTCAGCTTGTGTGTCTTGTTCAGTGGTGGTCGTCTTTCAGCCTTTCTTACCTTGGCCATGTCTCTGAGTATTGCACACCTTGTGCTTTCGGGCACTCCAGTGATGTTGCAGCTCTGAAATATGGCCAAACTGGTGGCAAGTGGCATCTTGGCAGCTGCACGCTTGACTTTTCTCAGTTCATGGGCAGTTATTTTGCATCTTGGTTTCTCCACACGCTTCTTGCGACCCTGTTGACTATTTTGAATGAAACGCTTGATTGTTCGATGATCACGCTTCAGAAGCTTTGCAATTTTAAGAGTGCTGCATCCCTCTGCAAGATATCTCACTATTTTTGACTTTTCTGAGCCTGTCAAGTCCTTCTTTTGACCCATTTTGCCAAAGGAAAGGAAGTTGCCTAATAATTATGCACACCTGATATAGGGTGTTGATGTCATTAGACCACACCCCTTCTCATTACAGAGATGCACATCACCTAATATGCTTAATTGGTAGTAGGCTTTCGAGCCTATACAGCTTGGAGTAAGACAACATGCATAAAGAGGATGATGTGGTCAAAATACTCATTTGCCTAATAATTCTGCACGCAGTGTAGTGTTCCTTTAAATCACTCCACTCTATGCAGTTGCTCTTAAAACTTCATTGGTGATTTTTATGGAAATTTTTTAAATGTACAATCAATTGTTTATCCTTAAATCAATTGCAGAAAATAGTAAAAACATTTTTATTGGGAAAATGTACAGTAAACCCAAACTACCGCAGCTTGAGGCTGAGCTCCAAAACCAATTCACAGAGGTAGAAAAGTGGATAGCGGATAACACTCTTCCTAAACACTGACAAATCCGTTACAATGATCTTTGGAACTGTACCTAAATTACGTAAACTACAAAATCAACAACTGTGCATCAGAACAAATTCAAATAGCACCCTGACAGCAGTCTGCTCTTTTAAATATCTAGGTATGTTGCTGGACCCCAATCTATCCTTTGGCCTTCACATTGAAAAAATCTCTTCAAAACTTTGCCAAAAATTAGGTGTCCTGTACAGAAACAAATCCTGCCTAAGCCCAACAGTAAGGAAACAGATAGTGCAACAAATGCTAATGCCGGTCATTGATTATGGGGATGTAGTGTATGCACCCGTAACTGTAAACCCACCTTAATAAACTTAATACGTTATATAATTCATTCTGCCACTTTGTACTAGAATGTAATTACTTTACCCACCACTGTGACATGTTAAAAGAGCTAAACTGGCTGTCCCTGGAATCCCGACGCTCTCTTCATCTTTCCAGCCTTGTGCATAAGAGCATTTCTGGAAAGCTCCCACCCTACCTGAGTAGAATGCTCTCCCCGGCTGTTCCCACCTCCTATAACCTCCGATCCAGTACTAGCACGATATTTAGCATACCGCAATACAAAAATAACGTGGCTCTATCCTCATTTTACTGCAGAGCACCGCAATTATGGAATAACCTTAAGGACACAGTCAAATCTTCATTCAATCTAAAATCTTTTAAGAGATCTATGGCAATATACCTCAGCACAGAATGCACCTGTCATGGTTGAATATATTTATTACCTGTTATGTATTAAATGTATATATGTGTATATATATATATATATATATATATATATATATAGTTTGTATATTGTATTTTTGTAATATTGTACCCTATTGTATCAATGCAATGTTTTGTGGACAAAGACCCAGGACATACTTGAAAACTAGAGAAATCTCAATGTATCCATTCTGGTAAAATATTTTATAAATAAATAAAATACTTGTTTCTGTAAAGCAAATGTGTGAAACACTATAAAAATAAAAAAAGTGGGCTTTATTGTCAGAGACACTTTAATGTAGGCCCTCCTAAACCTCCAGCTATTGCAGTCGAATTCATTTGAGACCTCTAACAAGTACCGGTAGCTTTGGGCTTCCTGAGTTGGGGAGTAGGAACATGGAGAAAATCTAATATTTTTATTTAGAATAAGCAAAATAATTACGTTGTGAAGCGTGAAACGTGACATTAGTTTTTGCCGGTTTCATCCTGCAGAGAATCTTTTCATATATGGCAAAAGGCAAGGACCCAAATGCTGAATTATTTTTAATACCTTTTATATAAAACAACTTTTTTTCTTAAGTGAGTTACAACGTTTGAAACCTCGTTAAATATCAATGAACTAAAAGAATGAGTCAATCCATTTAATGTACTTGTCCGGCTGCTGACTGCAGTCTTTCCCTCATTTGATCTTGTTTTTTGTTTATTCGTTGCCATCCAGAATGTCTCTCTGCATGCACTGTACACACTCTTTCTTTCAGGAAATGATTCACTCCTCACTGTAAGGTAACAGACTCCAGGACCATCTCAGTCCTTTTCAAACACATTTGTTTCCTAGTCTGGATCATGGAGAAACTGAAAGTGGAAAGCATCTCTGCTCGACTTGATGAGACTGTTGGTTCAGGTTGTCCAGGCGGTAGGACTTCTGAAACATATTCATTTTAATTTCAAATTCATACATTTATTAACCCCAAAAGGGCATCTATTGCTCTCTTCACCTTCTTGTCCTCAAGAATCTTATGCTATAGAGTGCTGAAAATGCTTAATATAAAAAGACACTCAAAGTCAGATTAAGATCTCAAAGGATCCGAGTGTTACGATGACTTAGACAATCATTGGTCCTTAAGGGGTTAATAAAGTTTTTTTGCATGCCTTCTTAAAACAAACCTGTCCATGAAAAGGCACAAGGCTCTGGAATGCATGTTAATGATATATAATGATAAATACCAGTTTTTCTCCAGTTTACTTTTTTGTAACTTTGAAGTAACTAATTAAAAAGAGCTTCCTTTATAAGGAAATTATAATATTATATTATTATTACTATTAATATATTTAATATGTAACATGATTCTGGAACATTGTATGAAATGTCACTTTTAAATAATTCTATGATAATTTTTTTATAGTTTGATTTAAATGTAATCCTTACATATAACAATAACGGAAGATTGCGGTGGTGCGATATTCTTACTGTTTCGAATTTAAAATTTTACAAATTTTTTTAAAATTCATTGTGGGCTTCGTCATGTAAATAATAATTTTATTATGTAATGAGATCCTTTTGTGTGTTTTTTTTGTTTTGTTTTTTAGCTGCGACTGATTTAAAATTTTCCTGATATAATGTACTTTAACTGATAATGCTAAATTGTATGTACTGTATGTGTTAGTCTACTTTAAAATAGTTCACTATAAAATAATTATTACACTTAAAATGATCCAGTATTATACTTTCTCAGAAATAAAAATTAAATTATTAAAAAGCATAATACAAAGATTTGTTCAGAAAATATGGCTTGACAGATAATTGACTGATACATAAAATTTTTTATATCAATACATATTTACAGATTATCATTATTGATTGATTAACTCTTTAATGTTGCTATCTCAAAGAACAAAAACTGAAACAAAATAAAAAGTAGTAATAATTAACCTCGGACATGTTAAGTGATTTTGTACCATTGTCTTTTATTATGAAAAGCTGACTTTTGATGAAGTCTTTTTCCAGGTGATATTACTATGGATTCCAAAATAATTATATATTTTCAGATTTATTTTATAAAACAAACGAATACATAAATTAATACTTGTAGTTTAGCAATTAGTTATAATCTGTTGAATGACTTATCAATATATTTCAATAAGTGCTGAAGAATCAATCATTCTGTAAATGGAATGTTATTACTAATACTGTTTTATTGCAAAGTTAAAGTACTTGGCTTTAATTAACTACTTTAAGTTGCATCAGTGCACATTAAATATATTGTCCAGCACCTAGGTTAATGCAGCTAAAAGCTTGATGTGTGTTAACATTGGGCTTGTACTATATGTCTTAGTACCAATTCCTTTTTACTACATCGTCTTATATGATTTACAATAAGTTATTCCAAGCAGAGGACATTTTTTTTAAACATATAGAAAATTAGTTTAGAAAGGAAAATGTACCTTTGAATGCCACGCTTACCTACTGTTACATCAGTTAAAATAAAATAGTGTATTAAAATAAAATCACAATTATATTATTAATTGCCCCAAATTCTCTGCATCTGAGAGTAAGACTTTTACTTTCAATTTTAAAGATGGAAAACTATTTGGAACAAAACATTAAAGGGCATTTGTGATTATAATAGGAATGTACACTGTAAGACATATACCGTATGTATTTGAATTATGTTGTTTATTATTGATATTGGAAGCCTCAGACTTTTTTTGTATTTTTTCTTATCTCCCTCACGAATAGACTACCACTGATAAAATCAATAAGGGATACAGAGTCACCCAATGTGTCAATTGCATACACAAATTTAAATAAATGGAAATGGTTATCACACTTCTGAGAGACATATTGTTATATTATGATATTTCTAATATTCTGTAACATTAAAATACATTAATAAAAGCATGTGTATCATTTGCATAATAGAAATCACAAACTAAACTGTGTGTAAATAGTTTTTTGGCCTCTTTTGGCCCCTGTATAGATCATTGAAAGTCCCCATGTTCCCAATCAGACAACAAACTCTGCAAACCCGGTACATATCCATTGCAAGCAGGAAAATTTTCATTGACTGATTGCACTTCTCTTGTTGTTTTTATTTAGTTTTTTTCACAGATTGATATAGATTTATATTCAGGTGGTAGCAGGTTTCTGCAGTATATAGGTACAGGTGTGTGTACGCTCTTGTAGGTTTTACCACACAGGAAGTGCAGTTGGTCCATGACATCACTTCCTTTTAGTACTTTTTTGTGTAAACAGCCATATTTTGCATTATAATATGGAATACCATGCATTCCTTGTGTTTCTCTTCTTCTCTTCTGAAATCTTGTACCTTCTTATAAGGAATTGTTAACAGTTGTATCAATAAATTTGACATACATTTGTAAGTCAAAGTGACAAGGATTTGTACGTCTTGACACCCAGCGTCATAGTCATGATTAGTTTTGTATCTCTTTAAATGCCAGAGAATGAGCCGTATCCCTTTGCTCTCTCCCAGTAATGAAATCCATTTACAACAACCATTCCTTTTCACGCACAGGTGTTGCCTGATGAAGCCGTGTTCTCATATGAGTGTTTATGGCTAATGAAGAAAGCCCCAGTAGTAAACCACATACAACAAAGAAAACTGACCGTTTTCATTGAATTCTGGATACTGATAAATGTTGAAATACTTATTGGGTCCTAATATGACATAATGATGTTATCTGTGGCCAGAATAAAAGTAAGTGGCCTTGGAGCATTTAAACCTGAGCAGTACATTAGAACAGATTGCTTACCAGATAAGTGAAGCATTAGTAATATTTCCTAGAAGTCCTTATGATCCTCCATTACAATAAAATCGGAACTGATTTAATCGGTTGCCGAAATCACATAAAACAGGTTTTTATTGGACATATATTATCCAGTTTGATTAGGGATTGGGAAACCAAGCAATATATCTAATTCCCATGCTTCAAATAAGCTATACATTAATCTATTTATATTCATTATTGGGAATGTTTACATCGGCACATGTATATATTTATTTATTTTTAAAGAAAGTATATTCAGTATAAAGTACCTAGAGCTGATTATTAGGGATCCGCACCTTTCAATTACTTCATCTTGAATTACCGTATATACTCGAGTATAAGCCGACCCGAATATAAGCCGAGGCCCCTAATTTTACCCCAAAAAACTGGGAAAACGTATTGACTCGAGTATAAGACTAGGGTGGGAAATGCAGCAGCTACTGGTAAATTTCTAAATAAAATTAGATCCTAAAAAAATTATATGAATTGAATATTTATTTACAGTGTGTGTATATAATGAATGCAGTGTGTGTGTATGAATGCAGTGTGTGTATGAGTGCAGTGTGTGTGTATAAATGCAGTGTGTGTATGAGTGCAGTGTGTGTATGAATGCAGTGTGTGTATGAATGCAGTGTGTGTGTGTGTATGCAGTGTGTGTATGACTGCAGTGTGTGTATATGCAGTGTGTGTGTATGCAGTGTGTGTATGAGTGCAGTGTGTGTATGCAGTGTGTGTATGAATGCAGTGTGTGTATGAGTGCAGTGTGTATGAGTGCAGTGTGTGTATGCAGTGTGTGTGTATGACTGGAGTGTGTATGAATGCAGTGTGTATGAGTGCAGTGTGTGTGTGTGTGTGATGGAGAGCATTGGTGGGGGGTGGGCATATTTGTATTATTATTTAATTATTATTATTTTAATATTATTATTTTTTTCTGATATTATTATTTTTTTTATTTTATTATAATTTTTTGATTTATTTTTTTCGGCCCCCCTCCCTGCTTGTTAGCTGGCCAGGGAGGGGGGCTCTCACTCCCTGGTGGTCCAGTGGATGGGCTGTAGAAGGGGGGCTGGCAGAGAGCTGTTACTTACCTTCACAGCAGCTCCTGTCAGCTCCCTTCTCTCTCCTCCCGTCCGTGCAGCTCCCAGGTCAGCTCCCTCTGCAAGTCTCGCGGCCGCGGTAACCCGTGGCAACGCTCTGACCACGCGGCTCTCGCGAGACTTGTTAATGTGTTACTTTGACATTTCATCACTTTTTTTTTCATCATTTTTTTCTCCGTCATCTCCTAGGAAATGAAAAATTATTTAATTGCTCATGTAATTATTGTTCTATATTTCCATGCTCCGAATTGCCAAACAATGTAACCAACAGGGCGTGCTAATGTTTCATCTGGCAATGTAACAGAGAGGACAGGATAACCTTTTTCTAAGCCACATTTCACTTCACAATATGATGCATATGTAAACACTCAGAGTATGACTTCTAATTCTAACTATAGAAATAGTAAGTAAAGTAAAAAATCTATATATACATATGCATGTTTATTAATTATTTATATAACTACATAAAGTATGCAAATTTTATTTTATAAAGCCTATCTACCTATCTATCTATCTATCTATCTATCTATCTATCTATCTATCTATCTATCTATCTATCTATTCTATCTAATAGTGGTAGCTCAGTGTGGTATATAAAAAGTGTTTAACCCCTTAGTGACCAGACCGTTTTCAATTTTCTTACTGTTAAGGACCAGGGCTGTTTTTAAATTTCTGCGGTGTTTGTGGTTAGCTGTAATTTTCCTCTTACTCATTTTCTGTACCCACGCATATTATATGCCGTTTTTCTCGCCATTAAATGTTTTTTTTCTAAAGATACCATTATTTTTATCATATAATTTACTATAAAAAATATATATAAAATATGAAGAAAAAAATGTAAAAAAACACACTTTTTTTTTAACTTTGAACCCCAAAATCTGTTACACATCTACAACCGCCAAAAAACACCCATGCTAAATAGGTCTCCCAGTGTCCCAAGCGTTATGTATCTGGTGGAGATGGTGCCAGAGGGAAACTCATAGGATGCAGCTATAAGAAAACGCAGATTCTCTTAAAATATGCTAATCTCTCTCTAATTAATGCTTTCATCTTTCAAATAAATCCATTCCCCCTAACAGCAGTGTCCAGTGAAGCAGGAAGTCAATGGGTGGGGTAAAAGGGTGGGCCACTGACACGAATCACGTGACTAGAACTGCCAAAAGGAGCGAAAATGCCCAAAAAGGGGGCATGTCTGCCCAAGGAATTGGAAGGCCAGCCTGGCATCAGTGTCCCTATGTATCACAGTGTCAGTGTCCCCATGTCACCCAGTCCACTAGTCTCCCACCCTTTTACACCACCCATTGACTTTGTAGGGCAGTGTGTGTATGGGGGACAGTGTTTGTGGGGCAGTGTGTGTATGGGGGGCAGTGTTTGTGGGGCAGTGTTTGGGGGGAAGTGTTTGTGGGGCAGTGTGTGTAGTGTGTATATGGGGGGCAGTGTTTGTGGGGCAGTGTGTGTATGGGGGGCAGTGTGTGTAGTGTGTGTATGGGGGCAGTGTTTGGGGGGCAGTGTTTATTTTATTTAATAAAATAAATATTTATTATGTCCCCCCTCCCTTCTTACCTTTACTGCGAGGAAGGGGGACATTTCTGGATCCCTGGTGGTCCAGTGGGGATTCCCTGGTGGTCCCAGTTGTGGTGAGGTGAACTCTAGCCCGCGCTCCAGGGCTAGAGTTCACTCTCGCGAGATTTGGAGCGTTGCCTTGGTAACCATGGGAATGCTCCATGCTTGCGAGAGGAGGACCCGGAGGAGCTGCAGGTAAGAGCTCACGGGTCCTCTCTCCTCCCTCTCCCTCTCCCTCCCCTGATGGCTGTCAGCACAGTGCCTGCGGACCGGGAAGGGAGAACTCTGATCTCCCTCCCCGCTCTGCAGGCACATTGCAGGGCTGGCACTTGGACAATAACAGCCCTGCATTAGCACTAGCCACTGCCTAGTGTAGAGATGGCAGTAGGATGCACTATGGAAAGAAGCAGGTGGAGGCACTGTAATGTTCTGGGTAATATTCTGCTGGGATTCATGTGTACTTTGACACGTACCACGTACCTAGAGTTTTTTTGCAGACCACGTACACCCCCTAATTGCAATGGTGTTCATGTTGGCAGTGGCCTCTTTGGTGCCAGTCTGCACACAACACAGTCAGAGGTCTTGTGAAGTCCATGACTCAACGCATTAGAGCTGTTTTGACAACAAGAGGGGGACCTACATGATATCAAGTAGGTGGTTTTAATGTTGTAGTATATTTTACGTCCATTAACTGATACACTTAACAAAAATTAAAAGTAAACTAATCAAATTATCACCGACATAGATTTTTTGCTGTACCACATTTGGCCACAAGATGACGACATTTTACCCATTTATTCCACACATGCTGCAGAGAGGCGAGTAGTCATAGAAATCTAGTGATGCATATGTAATGTAATGGAGTATTGCTGTATCTCGGCATCTTTTATTTTAGTATGATTTAGTATGAGCTTTCAGTAACTAGTCCATACTAAACGGTAAACATTTTTTTTTTATCAAAATGAAACAAATGAAGATACCTTTGGACTGGAATAAAATAACTAAAATTATAATAGGGCAAATGATGCACATTGTTTCCTGGACATTATGGCTAATTCATAATTTTGCACACATTGTTTCCTTGCAAAGGATAACAACCTTTGTAAAGCAGTTTTAGCATATAGATTATACCTCAGCAGTTGCCCTGCTTTAATTCTCTTCCATTTAGGAGTTAAATCACTTTTGTTTTTTTTTTTTTGGGTGCACTAGCAACACTTCTCCTGGTTGTGACTCACATAGTCTGCATGAAACAAAATGGTTTCAGATTTTATTTATTTTATAGGTTTTTATCTTCTGCTTTATTAATTGAACATTAATCAAGTACCCCTTGTCAGTCCAGGATTTAGGGATTACCCTGTTGTGTCTAAAATGTTTTTTTTTCTTTTTCTAAAAACACCTTAGATACAACTGGTTAATCCCTAAATCCTGGACTGTGAGGGGGTACTTGATGAGTTGGGATCCACTGCTCTAGTAGACTATTAACAGAGCAGTAGACAATAAATTTTAAATTAAACAGACTGTGCTATAAAGGACGTTTAAAAACTAGATCTCTTTTTACAGGAAATGTGTAGGGAAACTGTGTAGGTCACATGCTGGGAAGGTGTGGCTTGGACTGCATATGCAAAATTATTTAACTCCTAAATGGCAGCAAATTGAGCAGAGAGACTGCTTCATTAAGCATGTTTTGGTGCCTATAGTATCTTATTAACTTCTATGTGTGATATATTCAGTCTGACTCAAGATGTTTCTCTGTTTGACAAAAAGTTGCAAAATATTTAATATTTACCAGAAATGCATACAGCAAGACAATAAACACTAACCCCTGAAAACCAAACATCAGAAATCATGAACTGTAGAAGAGCACTAGTCCTGACCGGGACTCTCCTCTGCTGGATACTCAATAACTGGAATTTAGGAACAAGATACTGCTGAATGAATAGCCCTCCTCCTCCCCAGTAACTGGACGACACACACAGTTCTGGGAGTATAACTGACGTTATTCTCCCACACACGGCTTTTTATGCACGGACCCCTAGTATGTTGTCTACAGGGCAAAAATACACAGGATTCCTCTCAGGAGTCTCTGTGTCTGATAGATAATTGAGCCTAAAGTAGGATAACTTAATTATCTCTCAGTTACAGGAACTTATATAAAATACCCCAAAAATACATTAAAATAGTGCAGGAACACCACATTTCCTTTATCCCCAAATAGCTCTGATCTGAGCGCCCAACATATCCAAAAAAGCGCTCAGATCTGTTTAGTAGAAGGGAATCACTATTCGGGTAAAGTTCTGACCGAGAGGCAATGGCCCAAAACAGTTCCAGAGAAATTATGGTGACAGTCGGTCGGCTTTTGGGGGTTCCTGTGCAAACACCAAAGAACTCTCCCCCTGGCTTTTAGGAAGCAAATTCTCCCCCCAGTCGGTAGTTGATATCCCCTAAACGTTGTTTAATTGTTCCAGGCGTTCGACAATCAGGTACCGCTGCCTGTGTTCGGGAGACAAAATTCACAAAAAAGCACTCAAATTAAGGTGTCAAGTTGTTCATTTGTGGTTAACAGCCAGGGGACGTCAGTGTGTCAGTGTTCGCTGAGGTATAAAAGGGGGGGGGGGCACACACTATTCATTCGGGAGACGAACAAGGGGGAACGGAAAATTGAACACAAGGAATTGAAATCTGCTACATGAACCAAGTAAAATAAAGCAAAGGGTAAAACTCCTGGAGCATTATAGGACTTTTCCTCAGTTGTAACCACAACATTGCACTTAGCAAACAGAATAGGCAGATACCCAGCTGTAGTGTATTATTGTTATTATTATTATTGTACAGCACCAACATTTTCTACACTGCTCTTCAATGGTGTCACAAGACATACAAATAGGTTAAAATAGTCTCAAACAAGCTTGCAATCTAAAGGAAAAGAAGTACAATTATAAAGTTGTAAAAGTAGTAAGTATGGATGACAAGTGTATTGACCACATAGTCTGTAAGTAGTATTGACTACAGTAGGCATGAATGAAGACAAAAGAGATAGTGTCGCAGTGAAGAGAAATAAATTGGTTAGTTGATCTGCCTTCCTAAAGTGCCTACCTAACAGTGTTTGGTTTTAAGACTTTCTTAACCCCTTAAGGACACAGCTTCTGGAATAAAAGGGAATCATGATGGAATATTTCCGTCATGTGTCCTTAAGGGGTTAAATTAATGCAAAATTGGAGAAAGCCTAAATTATAGAGGAAGGGAATTCCAAAAGAAAGGTGCAGTTTTAGAGAAGTCTTGAACGAGGGAGTTGGCGGTATAGATGCAAAGTGATGAGAGGTGTTAATTATCTGCAGAGTGGTCAAGTTAGGATGGGGCAGATATTTGATAGGTTAATACAGTGCTTAATTATCAGGATTACTAGTATGATCCAGCACGTAGAATTGAGTCACACCTAGGACTAAAAGGTAACGTCTTACCGGGCCTTAGAATTGCCGGACTAAACGTACCAGAGAACTGTCAGAATACTAGCTGAGGTCGGGGATACAGAAAGAGACACACCGATAAGGGAAAGCCAGAAGTCAGGGATACCAGAATACAGGGAAGTCAATACGAAGCCAAAGTCAATAACCAGAAGTAAACACTCAGAAACACACTCTCGGACAGAGGCGGCTCTCTAATTAGGCGGTTTAGGCGGCCGCCTAAGGCCTCGCGCTGGCTGGGGCCTCGCGGCCGCCTAAACCGCCTGTGGGCAGAGTGTGTCAGGTCACTGACCGAGGACCTGACACCAGGAGGGGGCCCGGCGGCTTGCCCGGTATGCCGCCGGGTGCGAGGCCCCTCCTGGCTGCCCGGCCACCATCGCAGACACTGGTCTGCAGCTCCGCAGTGAGCAGAGCTGCAGACCATGTGACTCGCGAGAACCGGCCAATCAGAGCGTTGCCGCGGGTTACCACGGCAACGCTCTGACATCTCGCGAGATTACATGGTCTGCAGCTCTGCGGAGCTGCAGACCGGGAGCAGTGGCCACCGGACCACCAGGGAGTAAAGGTAGGCTATATCTAACCCCCCCTCAGCCTCACCTCCCCCACCACCCTCAGCATCACCACCCTCACCACCCCCCACACCACCCTCAGCCTCACCACCCCCCACCACCCTCAGCCTCACCTCCCCCACCACCCTCAGCATCACCACCCTCACCACCCCCCACACCACCCTCAGCCTCACCACCCCCCACCACCCTCAGCATCACCACCCTCACCATCCCCCACACCACCCTCAGCCTCACCACCCCCCACCACCCTCAGCCTCACCACCCCCCACACCACCCTCAGCCTCACCACCCCCCACCACCCTCAGCATCACCACCCTCACCCTCACCATCCCCCACACCACCCTCAGCCTCACCACCCCCCACCACCCTCAGCCTCACCACCCCCCACCACCCTCAGCATCACCACCCCCACTACCCTCAGCATCAACCCCCACCACCCTCAGCCTCACCACCCCCCACCACCCTCAGCATCACCACCCTCACCACCCCCCACACCACCCTCAGCATCACCACCCTCACCCTCACCACCCCCCACCCCTCCCTCAGCCTCACCACCCCCACCACCCTCAGCATCACCACCCTCACCCTCACCACCCTCCACACCACTCTCAGCCTCACCACCCCCACCACCCTCAGCATCGCCACCCTCAGCCTCACCACCCCCCACTACCCTCAGCATCAACCCCCACCACCCTCAGCCTCACCACCCCCACCACCCTCAGCCTCACCACCCCCCACTACCCTCAGCATCAACCCCCACCACCCTCAGCCTCACCACCCCCACTACCCTCAGCATCAACCCCCACCACCCTCAGCCTCACAACCCCCACACCACCCTCAGCCTCACCACCCCCCACACCACCCTCAACATCAACCCCCACCACCCTCAGCCTCACCCCCCACATCCCTCAGCCTCACCCCCCACCACCCTCAGCCTCACCATCCCCCACCACCCTCAGCATCAACCCCCACCACCCTCAGCCTCACCACAACCCTCAGCCTCACCACCCCCCACTACCCTCAGCATCAACCCTCAGCCTCACCACCCCCCCACCACCCTCAGCCTCACCAACCCCCACCACCCTCAGCCTCACCACCCCACCACCCTCAGCATCAACCCCCACCCCCATCAGCCTCACCACCCCCCACCACCCTCAGCTCACCCCCCCCACTACCCTCAGCATCAACCCCCACCACCCTCAGCCTCACCACCCTCCCACCACCCTCAGCCTCACCATCCCTCACCACCCTCAGCATCACCCCCCCTCACCACCCTCAGCATCACCCCCCCTCAGCATCACGCCCCCCACCATCAACCACCCCTCACCATCAACCCCCTCACATCAACCCCCCTCACATCAACCCCCCTCACATCAACCCCCCTTCTCACATCACCCCCCCTTCTCACATCACCCCCCCTTCTCACATTAACCCCCTCACTCTTACATTACCATCACCCCCCACACCATCACATCCCTGTCACCATCACCACCTCTCACCATCACCCACCTCTCACCATCACCCACCTCTCCTTCTAACCATCACCCCCCCATACACACAACACACTTCCAGCAGCTACCCCATACACATAGGGTCTCAGACAAAAACGCAAACATGCTCACAGAAACATACATTCACACACAAGGATACTCTGTCAGACACACTCTCAGGAACATACACAGGTAAACTGTGCATCAATGTGTATATGTGACACTTTTTTGTTAGTGGGGCCTCATGTTTGAGTTTCGCCTAAGGCCTCATAAAGTCTAGAGCCGCCTCTGCTCTCGGACAACCACTAGGGAAACCACGACAGGCCAATGATGAACAGGCATAAGGAGTTTAAATAACCCTATTTTAGCTTTGATTGGCCGAAAATTGGCCTTTGACCCCAGAACGTGTGCACGCATCAACCATGTGATGTCACACGCACGCCGACGTCGTCATCAATGTGGGTGGAAGTGGGGTTATAATTTGGTGTGGATCCGCAGGGGCCGGCATCCATTAACATGTTGCAGGAGTTAGGCACACAGACGCACGGCCGCTGGGCGCAAACGCCGCAAGGTGAGGCTGAATATGTTACATTCATACAGGTAAGGGTTACGATATTGAATTGGATTCAGTGTAAAGACTAACAGAGAGATGAGGCTAAATACATGTGTATGGCCATAACAATAATAAATGATTTAAGGGAGAAGTTTGCGTGAGCTTGAGTAAGACCAGTGAAGAACAAATTGCAGTAGTCAAGAATAAAGATGATAAGACCATGTACAAGCAAATGTATCAGTTGTTAGAAAACTATATTTTAAAGATGGGTTTTCCCTCTTTACCATTAGTAATGATCCCACCTGATGCCCTTTGATGCACATACACATATACATACATACACACATATATGCATATTACTACAAATCACATGCAGTAAAATTATTCTTTATTGAATATTTTCATCCTTTTAAACAAACTCTCACTGATCCATGCGTGCACTTATTGACACACACACACACACACACACACACACTGTTTAACAACACACACTTTCACTGACAGACATATGCTCTTACTAATACACATACACTGACATACACACAGTGACAATATTAATTCACATAAAGAAAAGGACACCAAACCTCTGCATCAGAATCCATGCGCTCCAGGCCTAGGGCCAGTGGTGTATTTAGGATTTGTGCTGCCTTAGGCAGGACTGTGCTCGGGCACCCCACTAATTTAAATTTTCCCCACCCCTTCCTGTCAAGCCGCACTTTGACAGACGCTCACTCACTGATAGACGCACACACTCATTGACAGACACACACTCTCATATACACTGACAAAAAATTACATACACATACACTCACTGATTTGACACACTCATAGACAGACACAAACTAGGGCAACTATAGGCCAGTAAGCCTTACTTCAGTAGTGGGGAAAGTGATGGAAACCATGTTAAAGGATAGGATTGCTCTACATCTAAAAACACATGGATTTCAATATCAGAGACAACATGGGTTTACTTCAGGGAGATCATGCCAAACTAATCTTATTGATTTTTTTTATTGGGTAACTAAAATTATAGATCAGGGTGGTGCAGTAGACATTGCTTACCTAGATTTCAGTAAGTCTTTTGACACTGTTGCACATAGAAGGCTTATCAATAAACTGCAATCTTTAAGTTTGGATTCCAATATTGTTGAATGGGTAAGGCAGTGGCTGAGTAACAGGCAACAGACGGTTGTAGTCAATCGAGTATATTCTAAGCTTGGGCTTGTCACCAGTGGGGTACCTCAGGGATCTGTACTTGGACCCATTCTCTTTAATATTTTTATTAGTGATATTGCAGAAGGTCTTGATGGTAAGGTGTGTCTTTTTGCTGATGATACTAAGATATGTAACAGGGTTGATGTTCCAGGAGGGATAAGCCAAATGGCTAATGATTTAGGTAAACTAGAAAAATGATCAGAGTTGTGGCAACTGACATTTAATGTGGATAAGTGCAAGATAATGCATCTTGGATGTAAAAACCCAAGGGCAGAGTACAGAATATTTGATAGAGTCCTAACCTCAACATCTGAGGAAAGGGATTTAGGGGTGATTATTTCTGATGACTTAAAGGTAGGCAGACAATGTAATAGAGCAGCAGGAAATGCTAGCAGAATGCTTGGTTGTATAAGGAGAGTTATTAGCAGTAGAAAGAGGGAAGTGCTCATGCCATTGTACAGAACACTGGTGAGACCTCACTTGGAGTATTGTACAGAGTACTGGAGACCGTATCTTCAGAAGGATATCGATACCTTAGAGAGAGTTCAGAGAAGGGCTACTAAACTGGTTCATGGATTGCAGGATAAAACTTACCAGGAAAGGTTAAAGGATCTTAACATGTATAGCTTGGAGAAAAGACAAGACAGGGGGGATATGATAGAAACATTTAAATACATAAAGGGAATCAACACAGTAAAGGAGGAGACTATATTTAAAAGAAGAAAAACTACCACAACAAGAGGACATAGTCTTAAATTAGAGGGACAAAGGTTTAAAAATAATATCAGGAAGTAATACTTTATTGAGAGGGTAGTGGATGTATGGAATAGCCTTCCAGCTGAAGTGGTAGAGGTTAACACAGTAAAGGAGTTTAAGCATGCGTGGGATAAGCATAAGGCTATCCTAACTATAAGATAAGGCCAGGGACTAATGAAAGTATTTAGAAAATTGGACAGACTAGATGGGCCGAATGGTTCTTATCTGCCGTCACATTCTATGTTTGTATTACTCGGACACACACTGAGAGACACACTCGCACTGACAGACGCACGCACTAACTGACCGACACACACATTTACTGACTGACACACTCTCACTGACAGACGCACACACTGACAAACGCATGCACTCACTGACCGACACACACACACATTCACTGACAGACAGACACACACACATTCACTTAAACACACACACTTACAGACACACACACACATACACACATTCACTCACAGACACACACTTGCATACACACAAACACACATTCACAGACACACACACACACACACACACATTCACTTAGACACACACTTACAGACACACGCACACATTCACTCACAAACACACACAGGGCCGGCCTTAGGGGTGTGCGAGCTGTGCGGCCGCACAGGGCGCCATGGAGCAGGGGGCGCCGTGCGGCCGCACAGCCGATTTAAAAAAAAAAAAAATTTTTAAATTTGCAGCGGGGGCGGAGCTTACCGTGCGGCAGGGGCGGAGCTAAAAGCGCCGGAAAACTGCTGCAGGGGAAGCAGGAAGGAGTCCCACCAAACAGTCACCAGGAGCTGCACTGCCTCCACAATGAACTCCACAGGTAACTGTGTGCTTGTCATGTGAGTGTGACTCTCTGCCTGTGTGTATGACTGTCTGCCTCTGTGTGTGTGTGTGTGTGTGTTACTGTCTGTGTGTGTGTGTGTGTGTATGACTGTCTGCCTCTGTGTGTCTGTGTGTATGACTGTCTGCCTCTGTGTGTGTGTCTGTGTGTATGACTGTCTGCCTCTGTGTGTATGACTATCTGCCTGTGTGTGTGTGTGTGTGTGTATGACTGTCTGCGTGTGTGTGTGTGTGTGTGTGTATATGACTGTCTGCCACTGTGTGTCTGTGTGTATTACTGTCTGCCTCTGTGTGTTTGTCTGTGTGTATTACTGTCTGCCTCTGTGTGTGTGACTATCTGCCTGTGTGTTTGTGTGTGTGTGTGTATGACTGTCTGCGTGTGTGTGTATATGACTGTCTGCGTGTGTGTGTGTGTGTATATGACTGTCTGCCACTGTGTGTCTGTGTGTATTACTGTCTGCCTCTGTGTGTTTGTCTGTGTGTATTACTGTCTGCCTCTGTGTGTGTGACTGTGTATGACTGCCTCTGTGTGTATGACTGTCTGCCTCTGTGTGTATGACTGTCTGCCTCTGTGTGTATGACTGTCTGCCTCTGTGTGTATGACTGTCTGCCTCTGTGTGTATGACTGTGTGTATGACTGTCTGCCTGTGTGTGTCTGTGTGTATGACTGTCTGCCTCTGTGTGTATGACTGTGTGTGTGTGTCTGTGTGTATTACTGTCTGCCTCTGTGTGTGTCTGTGTGTATTACTGTCTGTGTGTGTCTGTGTGTATGACTGACTGTCTGCCTGTGTGTGTCTGTGTGTATGACTGTCTGCCTTTGTGTGTCTGTGTGTATGTGTGTATGACTGTCTGCCTGTGTGTGTGTGTATAACTGTCTGCTTGTGTGTGTGTGGATGTCTTCCTGTGTGTGTATGGCCGTCTGACTCTGTGTGTGTGTGTGTGTGTCACATACAACCAATACACGCATATCACACACTGTTAATATACCCATTACAAATATCACACATAGCATACATATCACACACAGTCATCACACGTACTATTACATACACAGACAACACAAACACAACAGCATACATGGATGACGGGGGGGGGGGGCGCTGTTAAGATTTTTCGCACAGGGCGTCTAAATGCCTAAGGCCGGCCCTGAACACACACACACATTCACTTAGACACACACACTTACAGACACACACAGATACACACTTACAGACACATGCACATACATTCATTCTCAGACACACACACACATTTCCACCAACACTCACAAATTATTATTTTTTAAATTTTATTTTAAATCCACCCAGCCTCCCTGGGAGAGCTGGAGTGGATTACTTACAGTCCAGTGGGGCTGCTGCGTGGGCAGGTAGGGGGCGAACAAGCTGAATAGGCAGTGAGGGAGCTCTAATCTTCCTGCTCAGCTCCCTCGCGCGCCACTTAGTGAGGAGTGAGCCCGCTGTTCGCCACCCGCCTTGGGGGGCTCAAAAGTGGCCAGCCGGCCAGCTCTTGAGCCCTCCAAGACACGAGGCAAACAAGGGATATGCCTGGGCATTTGGGGGGTGACTTTTTTTGCCGCCCCCTGCAATGTGCCGCCTAAGGCAGATGCCTTGTTTGCCTTGTGTAAGATATGTCCCTGCCTAGGGCTGGAAAACCCCAGTATAGTAGAAAAAAAGGTCCAGGCACTGAGTGTATAAAAAGTAAATCAGGTTCAGGCATCCAGGCACAGGATCTCTCATGAAGTAGCTTTATTATGACAAGAAGCTTTATTATAACAAAAAGTTAAACTTTCGGCCTATGTCAAGCTTGGCAAAAGCCGCTATGTAGGCTTACACTTTGCACTTCTTGTTATAATAAAGCTGCTTCATGAAAGATCCTGAGTGCCTGAGTACCTGATTTACCAGGAAAGAGTAGCATCAGATGTCCTGACGAAGCCGCCTGTGTACGGTGAAACGCGTAGATGTGAGGCAATACGTATTCAGGTGAGCAGAGCTAAGCTTGACCGGGAAAGACAAATGGCATTCATACAGCTAATACTGCAACTCCACCAGACGGAAGCTGCAGAGACTCCAGATCCACATGGGTAACCCCCATTGTGATTGAGCGTGGTTGTGAGTAACAGGTACATGTACTGTCATACTCACCATTTGAGCTTGTAAGCGGCAGCCTGTTTGTATTTTTGCTTTGCAATATTTTAACTATACTTCAATTAAACCTTAGTGTTTGAATAAATTGTTTCCTTTCATCACTAGCTTATTATTATTGTATTTGACTACATTCTATTCACTGTAAGTGCAGTTTATATTTCTTACAGATCTGCACTATTATTGCTATTTCTTTATTTTTTCTTACATGTACTATACAACCCTGATTTTGGGATTGCCATCTACTGAGAGTACAAGTATTATTGTCATTTATTTTTTTATTTGTGCATGTGGTATGGGGTTTTCCACCTAAACCTCGCTCCACTTTTTGAAAATTGTTGTTATGTTCTGAGATGTGGTGAAGGGTGTCCATTGAAGTGTGTAGCTGAATTATTATCATATTTCATCATTTTAATATTGTCTTTATTAGATAGACAGTATATTCCTTTTTTCCATTTAAAGCGGCACTGTCATGGCCGAATCCCTTTTTTTTTAACCCCCCTCCTGACTGCACTACATCTAACAGACCCCTTAGTCACCCCCAAATGCCCCTAAGCCGCCCATATTACCTATTTTTTATCTTTATTTCCTGCCCCGATCTATATTCTGGGAGTGTGGGTAGAAGAACACGGACACGTCATCTGCCCACACTAGATAGCACTGCCCATGATAATGGCTGTAAACCCAGTCTAAAATAACAGGGGAATTCTTGGTCAGTGGGAGAATGACCACCTCACCACTGTTACCCCACACTATCACTGGCACCCTCAAACCTTGCCTCCTACCCCCGACCACTGTCAACTCCAACCTGTCGCTGGCACCCACACACCCTGCCCCCGACCACAGGCACCCTTACACCCTGACCCTCACCACTGGCACCCCACGCTGTCACTGGCTCCCTCTCACCCTGGCCCCCACCACTAGCACCCTCACATCCTGCACCACTGTCCCCCACTGTCACCCCCACACCCTGTCATCCAACACTGTCACTGTCACCCTCCCATCCTGCCCCCTCCCACTTTCACCCTGACACTGTCACCCTCGAATCCTGCCCCCCCACCACTGTTACTGTAACTCATACATGCTGCCCCAATACTGTCATCCTCACATCCTGTCCCCCACACTGTCACCCTCACGTCCTGCTCCCTACACTGTCACCACTACACCCTGCCCCCACAGCCTTCCTACACCCCACCCCCACGACTCTTACCCCTACAATGTAATTGTCACCCTCACATACTGCCTCCCACCAAGGTCACTGTCACCCTCACATTCTGCCCCCCAAACTATCACCACCACACCCTACCCCCACTGCCTTCGTACACACTGCCCCCACACTGTCCCCTTCCTACACACTGCCCCCCATTACTGTCACCTTTCTACACACTGCCCTCCTATCCTGTCATCTTCCTACACAATGTTTCCCCTATATTGTCACCTTCCTAAAGACTGTCCTGCCCTTCCATCCCACAGGTAAGATGCAGGAAGGGGGGATAAGCCTAATTTACTTTAAACTGCTCACCCACCCAGCATTTAGCCAGCACTACATGCACTACACACACACTACTAAATACACAGACACTACATCCACTACACAAACACTACATAGACACTGCATCCATTAGACAAACTACATACACTACACTCACTGCATCCACTACACAGACACTGCATCCACTACACACAGTGCCTCCACTATACACACACAGACAATATATTCAATACACACACTGCATACAAAACACACTGCATCCATGACACAATAACAGACGCAGCATCCACATACACAGACACAGCATCCACGACACACAGACACTGCATCCACTAAACACACACACACATACACTGCCTCCACTATACACACAGACAATATATTCAATGCACACACTGCATACAATACACATTACATCCATAACACAATAAGACGCGGCATCCACGACACACAGACAATGCATTTGCTACACACTGCATATGAAACACACACAAACAGACATTGCATTCACTACAAACACTATATAACATAATGGATGGCGGCATGCTTTTGGTGCGCGGCAGGGAGTTGAGGGGGATAGCATTTTTTATCCTTAGATTCAGGCAGCACAACGTCTTGGGCTGGCCCTGACACTCCCAGATACACATACACTGAGATACACTCACTGATAGACATTCACTGATAGACCCACACACTAACTAACTGACAGACACAGAGTTTCAACCAGTGAACCGGCATCAGGGTCATGGATGCCCAAGGCTCATTGATGCACATGGGGAGCAAAGGCTAGCTCACCTGATCTGATCAATTGCTTAAATTGCAAAAAATGTAATGCTGGCCATGATAGAAAGGTGTCAGAAGACCTGAGCATATGAGGCGACATAGCCGCAGAACGGTCAGTGTGCCCTTAATGACCCCTGTCCACTGCCAAAAGTACCTTCAACGGGAACACGAGCATCTGAACTGGACCAAGTAACAATGAAAAAAAGTGACTTGTTCTGATGAATCACATTTTCATTAAGAACAGGTGGATGGTAGGATGCATGTGCAGCAGGATGCATATTTATGCTCTGGGCAATGTTCTGCTGGAAAACCTTGGGTCCTGGCATTCATTCAAGTGTTACTTTGACACGTACCACCTACCAAGCGATTGTTGCAGACCACCTACATCCCTTCATGGCAGTGGTATCGATGGCAGTGGCCTCTTTCAGCTGGATAATGCACCCTGTTCAGGAATTGCCTGGGAGACATGAAAAAGAGTTCAAGGTATTGCCTTGGCCTCCAAATTACCCAGATCTCAATCTGATTGAGCATCTGCGGGATGTGTTGGAACAGCAAATCTGATCCACGGAGTCCCTGCCTCGCAACTTGCAGGACTTCAAGGATCTGCTGCTATTGTCTTGGTGCCAGATATCAGAGTCCATGCCTGGGTGCATCAGTCCTGCTTTGACAGCATTAGGGGGACCTACACAATAATATGCAGTTGGTTTTACTGTTGTGGCTGATCAGTCTATGTATATATTGGAAAGAAATATTTAGATTTAGCACAAATATATTTAAACACTAATAGCCTGGAGGGAGCATTGATATCCAACGCATTTACAAAACCACATTCACTCTTAATGCTGCATTATATGTATGCTTACTGTCTGGGTTTCAGGGAAAGGGACATGTTTTTGTTTCTTAATGCACTATTGTTATGAAACTTGAGATACAGGTTTCTGATTGCACTAAAAATTTAATGTGGAATTTGATTTATTTTCATGTTAGCAATGTTATGATTGATGTTTTTTTTTTTTTTTTTACAAAACTCATATAGCATAACATTTTCACTAAAAGGCCATTTCTAATTTACACAATGAGTATTTGTTACCTTTTGTGTTGCATGAGCCAATCAAAGATCTATTTTATATGATACATTACTTATTATAGTCTAATAGAAATGATACTATAGTAAAAAAATATATATATATTAACTCCTAGACTCTATACTTATCCATTAGTGTAGTGTAGCTTAGTGTAGCTTCTTTGTTTGTTTTATAATTTGACCATGAAGTAACATTTATTTAACTGGATTTACTTAAAGGACAACTGTCACTTTCTGGGTTTTTAACATTATAACATAAGTATTTGGTGTTTAAAAAAAAATAAAATTTCATATAAAATTCCAAACTGCTGGGTTTGTCTCTATCCGGGAACTGGATGCCTCCATTTTAAATCCCTCTCAGTCATTGTTTTTGTTTTTTTTTCTTGGCACCTACTAGCGTAGAGAGAGACACAGAACTAAACCAGATATTGATATCAATGGCTAAATATTTAATATTGTAATAGAAAATGAAGAATCACATAAAAAAGGTTGCAATAAGATCTATTTTTCAGTATTGAATTCAATTATGTTATTTGCAGAGAACTGACTATTCCCCTTTAAACTCGGTTCTACCGTGTAATGTACGCATGATTGTTCTTCATCAAATCTAGATTACAGCCAGAGGGTATTCTGTAGTTAAGTCGTTCTTAGCTTCTTAAACATGCAATAAAAGGCTGTGAACTAGTAAAATAAATGCTGTGAATTCTGCAATGTAAGCTTTACAAACCTATCTTAGATGCATTCAAGGTACATTAACCTGCGCATAGTGTAGAAAATGGCCATCCCAGCCCCCAATAGGATGTTTAAAGTTACATTAAAACGGCTGATTTAAGTTTTTTTCATTTTTCTTTTTTTTCTTTGAGTTACAGTGAAAGTTTGCTCTTAGACAATCCATACATCATTCACGGCAATGAAAGCCAATAGAAATATTTTAGATCAGTTATTCCAATAAGAATGTGCTACAGAAAAACTTCACAATATCTCTGTAGCAACACAGTTCATTTAAACATTGATTAATCAATGATTTGGCCATTTTGCTTAATCCATGTTTGATGATCCAAAGATAACGATAAACCGTGTATTATGAGATTGATTATAATACAACAGAACCCTTAATCTGAAATACATCATTTTAAGTCAAAGCAAAATACTCTAGATCACTACATACAGCACTAGATCCTACATACAGCATTGCCCTACATCTCAAGAACAAGACTAAATCCCGAGTACAGCACTGGCTTAATGCATCAGTTCCCTAGATCATTTGTATAATAACTTTCTAGATTCTGAATCTAACATCATTCTTGAACCTACATACAATATTGTTGTAGACAGTGGTGTATCCTGGTTTTGTGCTGCCCAAGGCAGGACAAAACTCAGGTGCCACCCCTCCCCCCGCGCCACCCCCACCCAACCTTTCCCCCGCCGCGCATTCTAAATACACACACACACATTCACTGACAGATACGCATACACTAGCTAACAGAAACACACACTCGCTAACAGAAACACACACACACTAACAGACACACTCACACTAAGTAACAGACAAACACACTCACTAACAGACACACACTAACAGACACACACTCACTCACTAGCAGACACAAACTAGCAGACACACACACTCACTAACATACACACACACTCACTAACATACACACACACTCACAGGCAAACACACACTAACAGACACACACACTAACAGACACACACACACACACACACACACTAACAGACACAGACACACACACTAACAGACACAAACACTAACAGACACACACACTGACACACACTAACAGACACACACACACTAACAGACACACACACACACACTAACAGACACACACACTGACACACACACACTAACAGACACAGACACACACACTAACAGACACAGACACACACACTAACAGACACAAACACTAACAGACACACACACTGACACACACTAACAGACACACACACACTAACAGACACAAACACTAACAGACACAGACACACACACTAACAGACACAGACACACACTCACCCACCCACATTAACACATTTTTTTTTAAAAAAAATGTAACACATTTTTTAAAAAAAAATTTAACATTTTTTTTAACACATTTTTTTTATTTATTTTTAACACATTTTTTTTTATTTTTTTAACACATTTTTTTTAAATGTATTTTTAACACATTTTTTTTAAATGTATTTTTAACACATTTTTTTTTAATTTAACCCCCCCCCCCAGCCTCCTTACCTTTGGGAATGCTGGGGAGGGGGGGTGTCTCTTCCTCCCTGGTGGTCCAGTGGCTGCTGGGCGATCGGGCGGGCGGCCGGCGAGGGAGCACTTCCCCTGAGCTGTCTGCTCAGCTCCCTCGCGCGCCTCAGAGTGAGGCTGGGAGCCGGAATATGACGTCATATTCCGGCTCCGCCTCCCAGCCTCACTCTGCGGCCGGCGAGGGAGCTGAGCAGACAGCTCAGGGGAAGTGCTCCCTCGCTGGCCGGCCGCCCGCCAGCCAGGCAGTGCCGCCCGATCGCCCAGCAGCCCGCCGGCATGTCTGTTAGCCGTAAGGCTAACAAGACATTTGCCTTGGGCATTTGGGGGGCGGCTTTTTTTGCCGCCCCCTGGAAAATGCCGCCCAAGGCAAATGCCTTGTTTGCCTCGCGGCTAATACGCCCCTGGTTGTAGACCTCAAGTACAACACAGCATTAGAAACTAAAAAGATTATTCATTACATGTGGCATTTTTGGTAATAAAACCTGAATGGAAAAATGAGGCTAAAGTAGCTTATGAAAATATACTTGTCTAATTTAGCCTCAGTTTTGCCATACCGATTTAATCTGTGAAAATACTACGTTTAGTAGATAGACCCGTGAATGTTACAATTTGCTTAACCCTGATCATTTTTTGAAATTCTTTATTTATACTCAAACTCACTGATGTGAGAAAACAAACATAAACCAAATACTGTCAAATGGATAGTACATCAGTATATAGACAATCGAATAGAAAAGACCAAATGAGACATTATGTACAGTATGATACCAGTGAACTGAGGGTTTTAAAAGTGCTAAGAGACAAAATTGCTGTCATCATGGGCTAGTCCACTAGTTGGCCTAGAAGATGAACTCCACAAAGCATGTAATACATTATTAAAACAAGGCCTATCCCTAAAGGATCACTATAGTATCAGGAAATCAAACCTGTTTTCTTGACACTATGCAATTCTAAGGGTCCCCAACCTTCAGGGTCCCCCTCCCGCTGGTTAAAACCCCTTCAGCCACTTACTCTAATCCTCGGCGCTGGTGACCTCTCCTCCCCCGCCGACGTCAGCTCCCGAGTGGAGATGAATGCGCATGCACGGCAAGAGCGGTGCGCGCATTCAAACAGTCCATAGGAAAGCATTTCTCAAACAAAAATCTAACTAATTCTAAACAAGTAAGCAACCCAATTGTAAATTAACTGTGTAGTATTTAAACCCAAGAGAGGTGAAATGATTCAGAACGTCTTGCAAACTTGCAAAACCTATTTGGACACATTCTTCAACTCTGCTCTAGACATAGTTTAACATTTTAAGATCAAATTTGCAATTAGATTTCAATTCACTACAATTTGCCATTTGGTGAATAAACACAAATGGTATTATTCTGTGGAAGCTGATCAAAATTTGGAGCATGTCAATTTAATTTGCAGGTACTTTGAATATTTGACTTGGGCATTCATTTTCAGAAGAATTGAAATTCGGACAAAAATTGGCTCATTCGGCCATTGGTCCAAATTCAGAATCTCTGAAAGGCACAATGGAAGAATGCATTAATGAACTAATAACATGATAAATTAAATTATTCCATATGCGATTTGTTCATTAGTTCATTCTTGTAAATTCATTAAATTGGTACCCTTATGTGTGATTACCATACTTAAGAGTACCAACGTAGGGAGCAGTTGTGTTTGGTAGATAGCACCTTAATTTGGTATTCTTAGATAGTCCCACATGAGGGTACACAGTTATGGTGCTATCTATTAAACAGCTTCCTAATTAGGTACCCTTAAATATGGCATTCCCTAATAAGGGTACACATTTTATTTAGTTTTAGTTTAGTTTTTTTTGTTTACTAAACAGCTGAAAGTTCAACATTGTGAAAAAGGCTTTTCTTAATTTTGATCTTTCAACTGCTTAGTAGATAACTATTTAGCCCCCTAACTTCATATTGATATTTGCATTTTGCATAAGTGTACTAAATTAGTACGCTATCTACTAATCAGCAAAAAAGACCAAAATTAAGAAAAGGACTTGAATTCTGATGTTTCATCTGTTTAGTAGATACATCCCCAGTTTGGCATGGGTATATGGAATAGCCACATAGGATTGATTGCTTACCAAATTAGGGAGGGAACCGTTTAGTAAACATTTGGTATCAATAGCATTTTGAAATACCAATTAATGGAGCTATCTAATAAACAGCTGCCTTCCTAATTTGGTACCCTTAAGTATTTAATATAGGGAATAATATTAATAATAGTAATAATAATAATATAACATTCGCAACATTGCTTTCATCCGAATGCAATTCCCAAATTGAAAATACTATCTGAAGTTTGGACAAAATGAAAGAACTAATAGACAAAATTATTTTTTTCTGCAACGTTTTATATTTTATCCGGATGTATTTGGACAAAATGAACATTCTGCGTTGCCCAAGTCTACATCTCAGTGACTTGTATTCTAAGTCCTGTATCATAGGTAACTGTTAAAGCTGGAAATGTAATTGCCAAAAGGGTTACCCAAGCTTTTTTATTTTTTATTATTATTTATCATTAGATATAGCAAATATCTACTTGTGAAGCAGAGAAGACAAGGGTCTTCTTGCTAGGTGTGAAACACACTTATTTGACCAATGAATCAAATGAAAATAATTTCACAAAAGGTGATATGGATTTATGTATGGCCTGATGATTTTTTATGAGTCGAGTACATGGAAGTTAATTTTTCATATTAAGGAAATATAGTCTTACCATTGAGTCCATATATTTTTGAATGATGGAAATGTGTTGGAAACCAATGCAGTTAATCGATCCATTTAATGATTGTCTTCAATTTTGGTCCTATCCTCCAATATTGGTGGAACTGATGCAGTCAAAGTCTTTCTAGCAGCTAATGTTATTGTGTTAAAAAGTTTGAGTCTTTCTTGGAAAACCATCAGAGAGTAGGATAGAAGAAACAACCAAGGATCTAAGGCAAATGACCTCTGGAAATAGCTACTAATCGGTCCCCTACCCCATACAAATGAGGCTCTTCTGGGGCTTCCCTTTAAATATAGAGGTTTTCATAAAAAGCTAACTGGGCACTTGCGACCCTTTTAACTTTGTTTTACTGTGTAAAATATTGTAAGTGGAGCTTTAGAGCTTAGAGAAGAGATTTGTTGTAAATCCCGGAAGAATACCATAGAAGAGCACATCCACAGGTGCATATATCATTAGATATCAGTCTGCTCCAAATTTTGTAACTCCCTAGGGTGCATGCCTGGAGGAAAATCCCTGTTTCTGAGGACCAGAGTAAGAGGAGAAGGGCTAGAAGTGAGGATACATTTCTGCTCTACACAGTCCCAGATTAAAAGAGATGATTAATAGCTAGACAAGTGCTGCAAATAAGGGACTTATCCGAATATGGGACTTTTCTGACCACATGTAAAACATATGTAAGTCTGACCCCATTATATTAGAGTCTAAGTCCATCCACCTCCTTTCTACTGTTGGTGTATGCCACATGCAGTGGTCCTAATGCGCAGTGTAATAATACATTGAGTGGAAGTAACGTCATCCCTTTTCCCTTCTTAGGTCTGTAAAGCATGCATCTATCTAATCAATGTCTCTTGCTGCCCCAAATGAAGGAGTCTATAGATCTCCGTATCCTGGCATTGAAGGGCCAGGTTTTCATGGTTTATTGCTGCACCATTGATCATACTAAACTTGTGTTAAATAAATAATTGCTTCCGTGAATATGTTATCTATTTTATGAAATTGCATAGAATTTCTAGGTCTTGCCTTGTGATATAAATGGTAATGCTTGGAAGAAAAGTATTCATGGGAGGACTTTCATTTTTATGACTTTTGCATTGGGAATGATTTCTCAGGAAGAGTGAGTGATCTGAAAAACTTTCAAAGAAGGTTATCCATATAGATCTCTATATACAAAAAGACCATCTTATCTTCTTTAGAAAAAATCAGTGCTTATAATAATTGTACTGCAGCTCTACGTCCAGCTTTTCTATTATTTTTACACGTATCAATGTATCAATGTTATGACTTATGACTATATACATTTCAACGATTTCCAGGGTCTCTCAAAGCAAAGGTTACCATGGCTGTAAAGTGATGCTTGGAATTGTGTGTTGAATAACTCACACCAAGACTAACAGTTGGAATGTAAGGTCTTTCAGATTCACTTTGGAGACTGGAGTCCAACAGGCATAGTCATTGCTAGGTGGGCTCTTTGAGGGCTGAAGATCAGTATGTGGACTGTTCTGCCTTGGATCGAGTGGATATTAGTATTTCATTTTTAATGTCACACAAAGCATCCACCTTATACAAAATAAAGGACAGTTGCATAGTGCTCTTCAAGCTAACTGTTGGAAGGGGTGAGTTAGGTAGGGTTTACATTGACTACTTGGCTGTGCAGCATGTGCATGTTTCCAGCTTTCTTTGAGATCTCGGAGGACATAAGCAGCAAGCTGTACATGGTAGAGGAGAGCAATGCCCAGGCCAACTGGTCAAGTGATGTAGGATGTAGAGTTAAAGGGACACTCAAGGCACCAATACTACTTTAATGCATTTTATTAGATTTTGGCCTCGTTAATATGCTGTATTACATTGCATGCTCAAATCTTTACAGCTTCTGCAAATTAAATAAATAAATAAAGGTTTTGCAAAATGCTGCACCATAAGTATGTCTCTTTAGCCACATCCCTCAGTACTGAATGAACTGAACAACCTGCATTAGACGGAGAGGACACCCAGGTAGGCATGTAGCAAGGATATCACTACCTGTTTATAGTTTCCCTGACTGTCTGCAGCCAGGTAGGGAATTAAAAACTCAGTGATGTTGAGGCTGAGACTGTGTGCATACCTTTGATAAGGAAGTATTTCTAGCATAAGGAGGTGTGGCTAAAGAGGCTTATGGTGTGCAAAAAAACTATGAAACATAGAAACATAGAAACATAGAAACATAGAATGTGACGGCAGATAAGAACCATTCGGCCCATCTAGTCTGCCCAGTTTTCTAAATACTTTCATTAGTCCCTGGCCTTATCTTATAGTTAGGATAGCCTTATGCCTATCCCACGCATGCTTAAACTCCTTTACTGTGTTAACCTCTACCACTTCAGCTGGAAGGCTATTCCATGCATCCACTACCCTCTCAGTAAAGTAATACTTCCTGATATTATTTTTAAACCTTTGTCCCTCTAATTTAACTCTAAATGAAGAGTTGAGCATGCAAAAAACAAAAAAAATATAAGCATACAGCATATTATTGAGAACAAAATCTATTAAAAGCATTCAAGTTGTATTGGTGCCCAGATTGTCCCTTTAATTATGTACAGTTTGTGGGATGGCTAATCAAATTTTGGTTTGTGTTCAAGCCCCAGGTGTCTGTAGAGCCTAACAATGAGAGCATTACATCTGTAGCAAAAGCGTCTTTTTGGTTTGCAAAAAGGAAGACGTGGAAATCACTTGAAATAGTGTTAATTTTAATATTGGAAGAAAGTTATAGAAAGGTACTAATATAATAGAATTAAAAAAACAAAACACAACATGCTGTTATACTGTTATACTTGATAGCCAATAAACAAGAATTAGGAAAAGCAATGTTCACATCTCAATTCCCTACCCCACGTTTAGATATTTCATAGCATGAAAAGTGTCTATGTATCATTCTGCATTTTAGTATATATTTAAATGAACACTCCACTGCCCAAATAAAAAAATAAAAAAAAAGAACAAAAAATAAAGACCACTGTTTAGTAGATAAATCAATGACAACATGCATGTATCTAATGATGCATTTTTGTTCCACTGTTGGTATATCTAAAAACAGTTTGCAAAAGCTTCAGATCTCTTGTCTGGGGTCTTTACAAGTCCTCCCCTTCTACCCCCGCCCAGACTTTCTGTGGGTGTTCAATCATGGACCTCCTAATGCAGCTCAATGAGAATTGTTTGCACGACAGATTGCTCTGGGCAATATCCAGCCTCTTGAGTTGAGCGCTACGGAGCTCAACAAACCAGGAAGTACCAGGACCGGTTGCCTGATTGGCAGCCAAGGGATGTGGCAAGGTTAAATGTAAAAGTACCAGTTTCTATTTAAATCTACATATTTGTAAAAGAAAAAATAGTCGCTCTTCATACATAAAGCCCTTTAGGGATTTGGGGTGTTTCTTTAATTTTAGTCTTTCCTGCAGTTTTCCTATACTCTTGTACAAAGTACAATTACCTAAGATAATGATTATAATTTAATTATTTTCCAGCTTGGAAATAAATACTATTTTTCCTAATTATGAGCAATTCTGAATGAGGATATGGAAAGCCATTTGATAGATTTACATTTTTTTATTTTTTTTTAAATCGGCAATTTATTTGCTGTCTAGATAAAACAAGAGATCTCACAGTGCATTTTTTACAGTTATAGCAGTGTCAATACTGTGTTTCCTGACAAATTTGTTAAGCAGTAAATGTTATAACCATGTTTTACAGTCTTCTGAGCTAAATTGTCACAGTTTCTGCATTATTCAGTATGGATTGGTTAAGATGAATGTTAAAACCAATGTGACATTAAAACAAGTCCAATATAGTTGTTTAACATAAAAGGTTAAAAAAAAAATACAATTAAATGCAAGACTGATTAATGCATAAAAGTATGACGCATATAGAAAATTATTTCACTTCTAAATTAAATCTTAAAATTAAGCATTATGCCAGCAGGGACTTTGAGAATAAATTACATGATGTTTGCACTTAATATTTATAAGTTGTAACCTAATAGCTACTGTTTATGTTAACGAATTATCGACTTTGCTGGTAAAGCAAAATCTTAAAGGGACATTACACATTGAAAGGTGTAAAGTGATGCATTTGACAAGCTTTTTGATTCTCCTTAGGGAGAAAAGCTATGTATAAAAATAGATTACGTGTTTTACTATCTCCTATAAACATAAGATACGTTTCCTGGCATGTGACATCATACATAGTATTCTGATCAAATTTGTCATTGGTTTCATCCCATGGGACTGGTTCTTTAAGTCAGCAGTAAAGAGAATTCTGTATTTAGTGCTTAGTGCTTCGTCTTCTGAGTGACAACTTCAGGACAATCAACCAGGTAAAGTGAAGATCAACTCTATAGTATACTATCTGTATATTAGGTTTACTTACTATCCATATCTAATACTGATATTATTAAAGAAATCTGGCCTGTTTTGAAATTACAAAGTGTGGGATTGATATAATCTGTATATTTTTGCCACTAAGATTTTTTTTTGGATAAATACTTGAATAGTAGAGATCTACCAATGACGAATCGGTGATATTGTCTGGTCGGATTTTTAGGTGTGGGTAATTGCATCACTGTATTCCTGTTAATTATTTACTTTGCATTATATAGAGACACTTTTGTACAGTAGAAAAATGTATTCATAGTCTTCATAATTCGTTGTTGTTTTTTATGAGCATGGCTTAGTTGGATGTCTTTTAAACTAAGTTCAGTGTCTCTATGCATCATTATTTGTTAGTTGGGTACTATGTGTTTAAAAGTGGTGTTATTACTTAGGATGGATTTGACTACACCCCAAAAGAAGACTAAACTAAACTGGATGGAAGAATTTGAAAAGAATCATAACCTTTGTCGGGAATTTCTCCTGGATTGCTTTGTAATAAAGCAGATTTTAGATTGTGTGACCCCAAAAGTAACAGGTATCTATTCGTTTAATATTTGTCATTAACTTCAACACTTAAAAAAACACAATTAAAAATAAATATCCTCAGTCATGCATTGGTGCTTAAATGATGTGTGAAATTTAATTTCTTATAGCAATCACATTACAAAACTGTATTTCCGTTATTCCATTTTTAATACCATTAGTCATTAGATATAATTGAGATTCAATGCAAAATATAGGGTAGAGGGTGCTGAGCAGGAAGCTAATATTTTCATAAAATAGGCCATTATTCAAGAATGATTTGTGAGCTTAAATGATTAATACTTTTTAGCATTGTATTTGTGAAATTGTAAGGCCCATAATAATGTTTTTAACACATTGTGTATTTTGCATACTGTTTTAGACGTTATTACATCGTTTCTTGTTATTCATTTTATTGCTTTATTGATATTATTACAATTGCAAACAATCTGCAATACATTAGATTACATAAGGGTGGAAACACATTTCTAAATAACAAAACATGACTATCACTATATGCAGCTCTGGGAAAAAATGAGGTGACTACTCCAATTTTTACTTTAATCAGCATCTCTACATCTATAGCAGCCATTCCATTCCATTAATGATCAGATAATCACCTGAAGCAAATCTTTTTTAATGAGTAAAAGTACAAAAAACACTGCAGTGATTAGCACTATCATTGTCCAATTGGACCTGCTGGGTAGAAAACAGTACTAGTTGAACCTCACAAGTAATTGGAATAATAAAAAAACAAAAAACGATTGACCTCGCCAAAAGAGCTGAAAATAAAAAGCTATATACTGACTTTACTAATATAGGGTTACAGTGAGCATTAAGTTGCTTCCATCCTTAAAACATCAAAGACAGTGGTTCACAAGAACAAGGTTTAGCAACAGACATTGTGGACAACTAAGCTACAGACCGGCAGAGGGTGAAAACAACTTTCCATGGACTCAGTCTGATGACCTCCAACTCATTTTAATGTCACTCAACACCTGTAGGATGACATCAAGTCATCAAGTACGGCTGAAGATATGCAAAGCTAGAAAAAGCACTTCATCAAAGAATCAGAGAAGAGCCGGGGGGCTGAGCTTTGCAAAAGACCATAATGATTGGACAATAGAGGTCTGGAGTAATGTCATCCTCTCTGATGAGTCCAATTGTAAGCTTTGGAAATATCTGATCAAGAGTAAAATGGATGGTCATAAGACATCAAACAAAGCCAAGCTGCTTAAATTTTGTGCCAGGTGTGGTATAAAGTCACCCGACCGCAATGTGAAAGAAGCATGAAAGCTGTGATTGAAAATCAGTTTTTTTTCCCCACTAAATATTGATTTCTAAAAAATTCCCCAAGTTATAGCATTAGCATTGTGTAATTTTAAAAAAAGCTATGAACTGGTTTTCTTTGCATTATTCAATGATTTATTCAAGGAAAACACTGTATATTTCTTGATATTCTGATCAGTTGTTATTTTATGTATGCAAATCAGTGCTCAAAATCACCATATTTTATTTAAAATTTGGGAGAAATGTTGTCAGTAGTTTATAAACAGAAAATGTTCATTTTATTCAAACACACTATTAATAGTGAAACTGATAATTTTGTAGTGATTTCTTATTTTTAAATATATATATACATACAGGACCTGTACAAGCAAATCTCTGGCAAACCCTTCATTAATAGGCTTGTACAAAAGACGGGAAGTTGTTTACAGTAAGAGCAATAAATATGTGGAATTCTCTGCCTGAAGATGTTGTTTTATCAGATTCCGTATGCATTTTTAAACAATGCCTAGATGCAATTAGACTATAATAGTTAATATGTGATGTACCAGCTATTTGATACAAATCTAAAATAAAAACTTCAACCAACCACTGTGGTGGTTGTATTGAAGGGGGGTAAGTAATAGGATATGAAAATTTAGACAACAATAAAGGTGTTTAGTGACCTATGATCCAAATCCTCATGAAATGATATTAGTATGGCAGGACCCAAACTTTCTTGATAGTCTTGTGGACCTTTCGTTGAAAATGGTTATCTAGGTATATGAGTGGTATCACAAGTTTTCTCTCCAAATCTCTTCAAATAGATCGTAAAACTGCAAGGCATTTGCGAGTAATGAATTTGTTTTTGACTCTAGGACAATCAGGTCTTGAGTGGAGAAAAATAATGGAAAAGGTAAAATATGTAAAACTTTTAGAACACCAAATATGGTACTGATTTGAGACATGACTATTAAATATGTGAATAATTTTACAACACAATTTATATTAAGTATATAAACAAATATTGAAGCACCCTAGGCACTTCTTCCAACCTGCAATGTATAAAATTTTACTTTACAAATACCACTATCTACAGTAAATAACTAGCAATTAAACTACAACTATCCAAAACTTCTGCTTTGCCCATAAAGCACTACTTATGAGATAAGCTCAGTGGTGCTATAGAAAATTAAGTGAGTATTATTGGCTGAGTCACTTTCTTGCTGAGAGCTCACTGCGGAAGCTGCAAAGATTGGAATTTGCAGTAAATGCAAAACCTTCCTCCGTGATTATCTTTTGCATTTTAATATTTTATCCGTTTATGGATATGCATTTGTATATTTTAAACACTGGATTTGGTAATCTCCATCCTGTAGTCTGCCTTTAAAGGGACACTCCAGGCACCCAGACCACTTCTGCCCATTGGAGTGGTCTGGGTGCCAACTCCCACTACTCTTAACCCTGCAAGTGTAATTATTGCAGTTTTTTATCAACTGCAATAATTACATTGCAGGGTTAACTCCACCTCTAGTGGGTGTCTGCTAGACAGCCACTAGAGGCCACTTCCTGGTTTATCGCACAGCGTCGCTGGACGTCTTCACGCTATGTGAGGACCTCCAGCGTCGCTCATTTTCCCATAGGAAAGCATTGAAATGCATGCGCATTAGGTCTCCCAGGCTGGTGGGCGGGATCAGTCTCGCCCACCGTCCGACGCAATCAGAGGGAGGAGCGGTGCGGAGGAAGAAGCAGCGACGTGGGACATTGTCGCTGCCTCTGGTAAGTCACTGACGGGGTTTTCACCCCTTCAGCAACCGGGGAGTGGGAGGTGGGAGGGAGAGGGGACCTGCAGTGCCAGGAAAATGGATTGTTTTCCTGGCACTGGAGTTTCCCTTTAAGCATTTTAAATAATCATATTCATTTTATAGATATCAATGTATAATAATAGCTAGATAGGTTTGATCTTTGTGGTTTACAAAAGCTAAAACAGAGGAAATGCTGTCCCATACATAAAATATAAGATACAGTAGATAAAAGTAATACATTTGTTAATGCATCAAGTATAATTTGAAGCAGTGAAATAATTAAATTTATACTGTACTGTTTATATGCAATACATACTATTATATTACTAAAAACATGGATTAAATTAAGTATTTGTTTAGTGTGGTAATTTTAATCCTGTTTATATAAATTTCACTGGTTTTTTATTCCTTTATTTTTATGAGCAAATAATGGCATATTTGTTTATTTGTATAAAAAAATAAAATGTGCAAATGTACCGATGTACACCTAGACATTTAAGTGCAAAACACTTTGCTCAGCTTCATGGCTCTTTGAGAGTTAATCAGTGAATATACTTCAGACACTTTTTAATGAGTATTCTGCTTACTTCTGATATTTAAAGAGACCTTTTTTCACAATGACTTTCATTACTAGACTGTTTGACTTGATTTCTCAGTGTTACATTGTGGTATTTAATGTACTGGCACACATATTGTCATCAAAGCAGTGCATAAAATTGGACTGTTATCAAATCCCACATCTAATGATATTCAAACTAGGATTTTCAAAAAAACTAATAAAGCAATTAAATTTAATGGGGATTAACGAAAGTGGAAGTGTCTAGTGGCTTAGTTTATTTTGGCAGCAAATATAGCTTTGTGTTTTGGTAATGGGAAGCATCGTTTAGCAAGATTAACAAAGAATGAAATTTAAAGGAGAAACCACTTTCTGAAAGGCGAAAGTATTGTATTCAGGCATAGAATACAATATCCTAATTTTAGGAACATCAGCAGAAAAGTTTTTACAGATGCAAATGAATGAAAAATGTAAATCTAATATGTGAGCAAAATACATATTAATAAGAACCAATAGGGTGTCAGCGCTATAGGATATAAAACATACAGTATGGCAGCACTCCAAACCAGTGATACACAGGTACACACAGATTAAATAACAGATATTTACCAGAAAAAGCGCGCTAAACTGATCTGTAAATAGAGAATAACAACATATAGTGCAGACTATCTGGACAAGGTCCAAAATATGTGAAAAAGGGGGATGTAGGAAAAAAAAAAAAAACTCACATTTACCAGAGCCCTATCACCCCAGGCTCTGGGTTTGCAATGCTCCACTTAAGAGGGAAAATTCCCACACTGGTTAGGCTCCAAGCTCACTGGATACCGATAAAGCTGTGCAATATAGGACAGAGAGAGGCAGGACCTCCAATTGAATAGTATCAAAGACAATTTATTAAAAGTAAATGGTTAAAAACTCTTACTTTGCGAGTGGTGGGTTATGCTAACATAGCTACCCACATAAAAGCATGTAAACAGCAAATATGAAATCACTTCCTGGTTTCGTCCGTCCCGATCACGTGATCACTTCCGGGTCCGCCTCTCTCGTGACGTGTGTGTGACGCGTTTCGCCCGCCTCCACAGGCTTCCTCTGACAACGTCATTGGTGTCCAGCCCTGTCTTTTAAGTGTCTTGCTCCTCCCCTTCTGTTGTTTCATTGGTCCGGGGGCGTGGTTTCCTCGGAAAGGCTGGTATTATGCATCTAATGGATTTTAAATCTCTAGTCCAGCATACTCATACGTATATAATTTTCAAACAGGTAACCCACGTTAAAGGGCTAGTATCCAACCTATTATTGCACATAACTACTCATACAGAATATCATATATAAATCATGTTGAGACTACTTTGATGCAAAGAATATGTAATAAAAATAGATAATAAAAAACTTATATCATAAAATACAAGATCAATACAGTATAATATACAGCTTATGTGGGCAGAACCTCACCTAGAGATCCAAGTGTAGGAAGCTGGATATTAACCATTTACTTTTAATAAATTGTCTTTGATACTATTCAATTGGAGGTCCTGCCTCTCTCTGTCCTATATTGCACAGCTTTATCGGTATCCAGTGAGCTTGGAGCCTAACCAGTGTGGGAATTTTCCCTCTTAAGTGGAGCATTGCAAACCCAGAGCCTGGGGTGATAGGGCTCTGGTAAATGTGAGTTTTTTTTTTTTCCCTACATCCCCCTTTTTCACATATTTTGGACCTTGTCCAGATAGTCTGCACTATATGTTGTTAAAATACATATTAAAACATAGAGTTACAGGGAGATAAACAGCCTATGCAGTCAAGATAAGTATCCCTAGATTGTTCACAATATAATGCTATATGTAAAAACCGAAATTAGAAATGCTGCATATGATATATTGTTGAAGTCTATATGATAATAGCTCCAGCATGTTTCACTCTGGATGCCTATTTCTATGCCGTCGTCCCTTACATCTCTCTAGTAATCAATTCATCCTGAGGTGACTAAGGTAGAAGATCTGGTCCTTAGCCGGTCAACCCTGCTAAATGCTGCTAAATACACCTAATGACATTAGACAATGTTTGTCTTGTTCCTATATTCGGTAACCACAGGTTACTTACTGTAGTCTAAATCGTATTACTCTAGAACACAGAACGCATTTCGAAATGATTGCAATAACCTAACCGAGTTACTACTAGACATCTATTTATCAAACTGGAATATTAGTGTAATGTACAATGTTAAAGGCCAAAGTACCGTAATTTTTTTCATTGTAGAGTGTATTTATTTATTTTATTTATTTATATAACAGCCCTTATATAGTGCTCATATCCAGAGCACTTTACAAAATATAACGAATTATCATTTGTAAGAAAGAGAGAGGAGTGTTGAGGCACTGGAACAATTAGTGTAAATAATCCTGCAAATTATTGCAACCAATCTATTCCCAATACAAGAGGATAATTAGAATTGAGACAAAAAAAAAGATAATGAGTAGGAAAAACAGTTGATAAATAAAAAAAATATTTGTGTATTCAAGTAAATGCTATAGTCAATTAGACAAGGTAGTGGTATGTTTTTTTTTTTTTAAAGTACAATAAATTGGACAATGTTAAAGAAAATATTCAGAGTAAAATAATCGTCCATTGCAGTGTCTCTGTGATAAACATTTAATATAGTTCCTATACATTCTCTGATCCACAAAGTGTGTGATAAATCAGATGTGCGTTGTCTAAACTCTTCTATGAAACGCATGCAACAATTTTATGCATGAAAGTGAGACCTCCACTTCATTTCACACATACTGATTCTATATATGATTTATGATACAAAGTGATCTTTGCACATTTAGATTAATTTTTCATCTGACTCATTTCCCATGAGTTGGGATTTTCTGCACTGTAATTTTTGTATCACTGGGTTATTCTACTTTACCCAGTTTCTTGGGAAAAGAGTTGGCTTGTTAATTATTTCCTGGAAATTACATATATCATATTCTTCTAAAAAAATCTGTTCTAATCCGTTTTGTTTTGATTATATAAAGTCTTATAATTTTTACTTCTATCTTGCTTTCCGAATGTTTCCATACGTTTTTAAAATTTACTGCAAGGCATTTCATTGTTTCACATAAAATTAAGTATCATTTATCGTGGATGAGTTACTGCAAAGAAAAATGGAAAATATCCATAATGGATAATTTTATCAACTCTTTTACTGTGAAATACTTTATGATTTATAAATATTGGCATAACATTAATTTGAAACATAGGATGAACAATTAGCGTGTAAAGTAGAACAAAACAACACTTTGTGTATCGTTAAAGATTTAAAAAAATATACAATTATACTTTATAATTTATTATTTATGTAAATATTGGAATTACCCATTTTATTAGAGATTATAGTGTTTCACTTTTCGAGCATCGATTCAAACAGGGCTAAACTTTAAGCATGAAAGCAAATACCAGCTGATGGTATTTTTAGAAAGGTATCTCCTTAAATGTCCAACATTATGTATAAATAATATAGGCTTTAACAGCTACTGTGCCCCCCACCTACACACACACCGAACATGTATGAACAAGGACATGACATTTTATTATGACAGAATACAACTATTTATTTAACACCATATTGCAACTATTTGCCCTCACTAATAACCCACTGACACACGCACACACTTTGACACTGGCACACATATACACACACAGAGGCACACATACACACATACAGATACACACACTGACATACACACACAAACTGACATACACCCTTTCCCCAAAGGACATGAGGAGAGCATAGTTTATAGTAAGCTTCAAAAAATTTCCCTAGCGTTCAAACCAATTGAAGGCCTCAATATGCCACAGAGGTTGTATGATTATATATATTTCCACTGGAACAACAAGCTCACATAAGTTCCTGAATGTACCAGTGTGCTAAGCCTTCCTACAGACGTGTTGAACCTCTATACAGATAAATTACAGTTAATACTCTTCATTAGAGATGTCCCGAATAGTTCGCTGGCGAATAGTTCCTGGCTGGCGCGTTCGCCATGGGTAGCGAACATATGCGATGTTCGGTCCGCCCCCTATTCGTTATCATTGAGTAAACTTTGACCCTCTACCTCACAGTCAGCAGACACATTCCAGCCAATCAGCAGAAATCACTCCCTCCCAGACCCTCCCACCTCTTGGACAGCATCCATTTTAGATTCATTCGGAAGCTGCATTCTTTTTTTTTTCTTTTTTTTTTATCTTTTTTTATCAATTTTGGTTGTGCATAAAATAACATTGGGCTTGCACAGCTCCAACAGCTGTTGCAAGCATTTCTTTGACAGGCATTACAAACATAACATGGTATAGTGGGTACTCACAGCATTTATATCTATATTTGCTTTGTTATCTGGTGCCGCACTCTAGCAGCCCATGAGGGCATAAGATTAACCAGCTAGTGTCCCGTACAGGCATAAGACAGACAGTACAGTATAGCTCGCTAGTTGCCCATGCGGGTGTAGGGAACAAACAGTAAGATATATCACTCTGGTAACTCATGTGACGTTAAAGGTAAGGCACAGTGATAATGCTCTCTGGTAAATAATGTGATGTTAAAGGGACACTCCAGGCACCCAGACAACTTCTGCTCATTGGAGTGGTCTGGGTGCCAACTCCCACTACTCCTAACCCTGTAAGTGTAATTATTGCAGTTTTTTATAAACTGAAATAATTACCTTGCAGGGTTAACTCCACCTCTAGTGGCTGTCTAGTAGACAGCCACTAGAGGTCTCTTCCTGGTCCATAGCACAGGAAATCTGTGCTAGAGCGTCGTTGGACGTCCTCACGCTGTGTGAGGACCTCCAGCGATGCTCAAATCCCCATAGGAAAGCATTGAAAATCGTTTTCCTGGCAGTGGAGTTTCCCTTTAATAATAAAGCACAGTAATAATGCTCTCTGGTAACTAATGTGATGTTAATGATAAAGCACAGTGATAATGCTCTCTGGTAACTCATGTGAAGTTAAAGGTGAAGCACAGTAATAATGCTCTCTGGTAACTCATGTGAAGTTAAAGGTGAAGCACTGTGATAATGCTCTCTGGTAACTCATGTGGGCTTAAAAGTAGAGCACAGTGACAATGCTCTCTGGTAACTCATGTGGGGTAAAAAGTAAAGCACAGTGGGAATGCTCTCTGGTAACTCATGTGAAGTTAAAGGTGAAGCACAGTGATAATGCTCTCTGGTAACTCATGTGAAGTTAAAGGTGAAGCACTGTGATAATGCTCTCTTGTAACTCATGTGGGGTTAAAAGTAGAACACAGTGACAATGCTCTCTGGTAACTCATGTGAAGTTAAAGGTGAAGCACTGTGATAATGCTCTCTTGGAACTCATGTGGGGTTAAAAGTAAAGCACAGTGACAATGCTCTCTGGTAACTCCTGTGGTGATAGGATATACACATTGTTAGTAACTCTTGTGAGTTTAGGTTATGCCCAGTGGTAGCGTACGTTAGCGGTTGATACATGGTTCCAGTAAACACATCTATAGTACATATTAGCGACTCAATTAAAATTAGTGTAGGCTCTCTGGGGAGACATGTAGGCAGTTCTTGTTGAGATGTATTAAACACTTTGGTAGCACACTGTACCGTCTCATGGAAAGTCAAAACAACGTAAGCACTTTAGTGGTGTGCGTTAGCCCCTCAAGTGAGTTGTTTATATGCGCAGGGCTCGCGGGCTGCACTCATAGTAGTGGTTGGCTGCTCATTGGAACATGTGAGCAGTTTATACGAATATAATATTATAATGATATATTATAGGAATAGTACTACTTAACACACCTTATAATAACGCAGAGAGAGGAGTCTGAAGAAGAGGAGTCAGAGGAGGAAGGTGGCTTTGAAGAGGTGGAAGACCAAACACAGCAGGCGTCCCAGGGGGCTTGTTGTCACCTTTCGGGGACCCTTGGTGTTGTACGTGGCTGGGTGGAGGAAGAGACCTTCAATGACATCAGTGAGGACAAGGAACGGGACATGGCTAGCTTGGTATCCAACCTTGTGCAAATGGGGAGTTTGCGGTTGTGCAAATGGACTGTTTGCGGTTGTTTGCGGTGCGTTAAACGGGGAGTTTGGTCTGTCACTGTGAAGTGGGCGTAACCCTTACACTACCTGATCGATACAACATCATACCTGATGTTTTAAAGCACGTTATTCCAAACAATTTAGGAATGTTAGGTGATTTATGCCCTTTATGGATTAAAACCAGACTCTCTATCAACTATGTAATTTTCCATGGGAGTTTTGCCATGGATCCCCCTCCGGCATGCCACAGTCCAGGTGTTAGTCCCCTTGAAACAACTTTTCCATCACTATTGTGGCCAGATAGAGTCCCTGTGGGTTTTAAAATTTGCCTGCCTATTGAAGTCTATGGCAGTTTGCCCGGTTCGCCAGTTCGCGAACATTTGCAGAAATTCGCGTTCACCGTTTGCGAACGGAAAATTTTATGTTTGCGACATCTCTACTCTTCATTTGTAATACGCCTCACCATTTTACACACACAGACGTGAGTGAACTATGTGATTATTTAAAGGGACACTATAGTCACCTGGACAACTTTAGTTTAATGAAGCAGTTTTGGTGCATAGACCATGCCCCTGCAGCCTCACTGCTCAATCCTCTGCCATTTAGGAGTTAAATCCCTTTGTTTATGAACCCTAGTCACACCTCCCTGCATGTGACTTGCACAGCCTTCCATAAACACTTCCTGTAAAGAGAGCCCTATTTAGGCTTTCTTTATTGCAAGTTCTGTTTAATTAAGATTTTCTTATCCCCTGCTATGTTAACAGCTTGCTAGACCCTGCAAGAGCCTCCTGTATGTGATTAAAGTTCAATTTAGAGATTGAGATACAATTATTTAAGGTAAATTACATCTGTTTTTTTCATGCAGGCTCTGTCAATCATAGCCAGGGGAGGTGTGGCTAGGGCTGCATAAACAGAAACAAAGTGATTTAACTCCTAAATGACAGTGAATTGAGCAGTGAAATTGCAGGGGAATGATCTATACACTAAAACTGCTTTATTTAGCTAAAGTAATTTAGGTGACTATAGTGTTCCTTTAATGCTGACTTGCTGAGCCTCTGCGCAGGCAAATTTTAATCTATCATTAATATTTGTCAAGTGTTTGAATTTATTTTGCTCTCAAAATAGAAACCATTTAGAACAATCTGACATACATAGACACACATGTTATCATTTTTAGATTTGCAGCCACCCTCCCATCAACATACCTTTTGTGCCCAGGAGGGTGGCCTGCTTGGGGTTCTGGTGATGCTGGATGAGGCATGTAGCAGCTCACTCCAGCCTCTCCTTAAAGAGTGTTGGGACAGCCTGTAGTCTACAGTGCAGTTTAAGTAGCAGAGGGGTGTAAAACTTAATGTACAACTGTCTAACATCTAATACTAACAGACTGTCACATATTCATCCACACATAAAAATGTGGTCAATGGCATTTACTGTCCTGACAGGAAAAGTTGTGCTGAGCAGCAATCAAATCCACAGGAGGGTTTGTGCTGAGCAGCAATTATGCAAATGGCACCTTGTAATTGCCTAAGGGGTCAAAGGTTACAGCCAATCGGATCCAGAGGAGGGGTATTTAGGCTTAGTTATCCTCTTGCTCAGTGCCTTTTATGTTCTTAAAAGGCAATACATCCCAGGGGCCGTGGTCACAGGGCAAGAGGCGGGCAAGCAGCCCCCTCCAAAAACTCATGGCAAACTCCTTTAAAGGGGTGAATTTGCTACACATCTTTACCCCTGCTGATATACTTGAGCCAGTTTTATAGGCTCAAGTACATGTGAGTGTATTTCCTGAGTGGAATGTTATTTCATATATCCATATTTTTATGCACAAATATACTATGCTATGATGTTGCTTAGTTTCTTTTTTGTTCCCTGATCTCAAAGAAGTGTAATAGTATATACACTATATTTATCTAAGTTAGGCATGCTGGTCGTTTTATTTATTTGGATAAATATCATCAATATCAATTTAAAGAGGATATGACTAGTATCGATATAATGGGCACTATAGAGACACTTTGGTACAGACTGGAACAGTATAAAAAAAAATCAAACTATATGCTATTCCAATTTACCTTTTGCAGTTGTCTTATAAACAGTTGTGTTGTTTGCTCTTTAGAAATCTGTCTATGCTTGGAAATTTGTGGTTGTAGAAAAAAAAAAGCTTATTTCTTTAATCAACAGAAATGTTTCAAGAGTTTCTGTTGACATTTTGTTTTGCAGATACAAGCTGAATGCATAACAAGAAGTGTGCCAACTACTTATAAAAAAAACATAAACAGTTATTTTTTTTTACAAGCTATGCCAATAACAGAGGGTGCTGTTGTAAGTGAAATATTAGATTTACTGCAGCATCATCATTATACAAAGCATCACATTTGCTACCACTATCCTTTCCTTAATCCCCAGAGTAATATAATATTTCACATCAATTTTCTTTCTCTCCAAAAAAGATGGCCAAGTGCTGAAAGCTAGTCAAAAACTATTTGGCACAGGCATGAACTAGCTCCATGTGTGTATTAATAACTGTGGTATTGTTATATAAGCCAGTGGAGTAATCATTTCACTAATAATTTCATGTAGACATTTTCAGTAATACTTTCACCTGATATCATACACAATTATGTCCCGTCGAGGCCCCTACGCTCTGCCAAAGACCTACGTATATCCTATGTCTGTACTCCCACCTCTAATGCTCCCTCCAAGATTTCTCCAGGGCTGCACCTCCTCTGTGGAACTCCCTTCCCTTCTCTGTAAGAATTTCACCCAGTCTCCACTCATTCAAAAAATCATTGAAAACTCACTTCTTCAAGAAAGCATATCCATTAAACTGTTAGCAGGTTTTTATCCCCCACCCTCCATGACTCCTCTCCTGCAACTGTCAAAAATGACCTATTAAGCCCTCAGCGAATACTTTTCTAACATCTTACTTCATACCCCTGCTTTTACCCTTTGTGTCACTATACCCCACTCCCTCTAGAATGTAAGCTCATTGAGCAGGGCCCTCCACCTCTCTGTTCCTGTACGTCCAGTTGTCTGGTTACAATTTCATGTCTGTTAGTCCACCCATTGTACAGCGCTACAGAATCTGATGGCGCTATATAAATAATAAAATAATAATAAAAATAATAATATCAATTCAAAGCAATAATGCAATTATTTTGATATTGTTTAATCTAACCAAGGTATAATAATGACCTCTTGAAGATCTGTCAGGCTTCCAATGTGTAGGTGGCCATTTTGGAATTGCATTAGAATAATTTACAATCTCTCAGTGACAAGTCATGTTGAAAATTGAGGCTGTAGAGAACATGTTACCTACTAATCAAAATCTGAGATTTGCAGAGTAGCTTCCAGTATTCCACTGTGCTGGAAATAAAACATGATACTTTAAAGGGACGCTAGAGACACCCAGACCACTTCAGCTCATTGGGATCCTTTTTAAAGGATCTTGGTAATTACATTAAAACGTTTACTGCACTAGACAGGGCGCAAAGTCTATTAAGAGCGTGTTCGCACCCAAGATTTTTGGAGGGATTGGAAGAGCTAGGAGATGTCTATCTGGCAATTGATTCTGGGGCTGGTACAGAGCAGGCAAAGGCTACCTCAACACTCAGAGACTGGTACAAGATCGCACCAACACCCTTCTTCCAATCTCTTGGATGACCATGAACATCATGTGGAGCACGGGGAATGGTTTTCAAAAAACAACTTTATGGTGAGTCCTTCTTGTCCCCATTCTGTCCATGTGAAAGTGGGAGGCAGATTAGCATTCTTTTTTCAGGCATGGACTGTGATAGTTTTTCTCTACCCCAACACCATGATACTCCTCGTTTTGGGATGTTAATTTGTTCTTGAACTTCTGTAATTCCTGGCCTCCAAACCATGAACTTTCAATCAAACAATTATCTGCTAAGCTTCCCCTGCTGTTTTGTTTACTCTCATGCAAACGTGTCTCGGATGTCTGAGCATTAGACTAACTGAGGTTTTGTTCTGAACGCAGAATAAAGTCACTGGCAAAGAATGTCCTTTACCCGGCGTTTTCAGATAACCCCAATCTTTGCCCAGTATTGTATCTGAAAGAGTATAAAATACTTACAATATCATTCTGCTCTTCTCTAGATGATTAACTGTTTATTTTGTTTTGAGAGATATTTTTGCCAGAAGCTCAAGGAAGCAAGGTGAATGGTTAGCGTTAGGACCCACCTAAGAGGTCTGCCTTGACGTGGCAGGTGGGCTTACCCTCTCATGGCCATTGGAGGTAACTAAAAACCTCCATTTGTTTAAATATACATAGGGATTTGGGAAAGAGCGCAGGTAACTTTTTTTATTTTTTGGGTTTTACTATAATGGTTTGTGTTATATTTATGACTTTCTCTCATATTTTTTTCTTTGCTGCTGAGGGAAATAACAAAAGAAAGAGCATCATACTCACCTCTATGTCATTATTAAAATCATGACTTTACGATCATACTAAAATCCGGAAATTTAGAACAAGAACAATTATTTCCAAGCACATGTATTGCACTTTAAACATACATTACTGTATGTATTGCTAAACTCTGTTATATACTCAGACACACTAACAATATTGAGAGACATAAAATAATGACTTTAGGATAGAAAAGAAAGTCAAAAGGATTTGGGCTCAAATAGGGACTGTCCTTTCTAAATAGGGATACTTGGCAGTTATACTTTTTGCTTGGAAAAGTGAGTTTGTTTTTTCTTCTTGCTAAACAGGTTAACAAAAGAACAACACAAGGTAGCGACAATTTTTAAAATGTTGCATGAATGTGGATAAACTGTTTCTCATGACAGAGTTACTTTAATACAACTTACAGCAACAAACCTTTTTATGTAATTTGTACTGTATTCATTTGTTATATGTATAACATTATATGTTATATGTAAATATTAGTCTTCTTATAGTTATAAATGTCAATTATCGAATAACTAGAATTTGAAACCGTTGGCTCCCATTTTAACGCATTTTCATTAAGGCAGGGCAAAAACAATTTTCACCTTAAATCTGAAATTCATGTTGAATTCATGCTACATTCTCACTTCAATGAATAATGCTTTTACTGTCTAGTACAGTGGTTCACAAATGTTTTAGGTTCAAGGCCCCCTTAATATTTCAATATTTTTCCAAGGCTCCCAAGTTAAAATGATTTCTGTATATATGTATAGCGTAGCGACATATACTGGGCTCCTGGTAGGCAGAAATGCTTGCCGTTCAAATGCAGATTCAGAACCTAATCTAGAGAGGGGCACTAGTAGATTATTTAAAGAAACAATCCAGGCACAATAACCACTACTGCACTTTGTAGTGGTTATGGTGCCAGCAGTGTCGTAGTGCCCTCCCAGAGTAAGTAGTCAAACCGTTTAAACAGTTTGCCAACTTACCTGGGTTCTGCCGGGATAGTAGAGGATAAGGGCAGTAGTGTGTCTGAGGGGTGCAATATGTGTGTGTGCGAGTGGCGGAGTACGTGTGTGTGAATGCGAGGGATGCAGTGTGCGTGTGTGGGGGGTGCATTGGGTTTGTGAAGGATGTAGTGTGTGTGTGAAGGATGCAGTATGCGTGTGTAAGGGGTGCCATGTGTGTGTATGTGTGGTAGTTTGTGCGTGAGGGGTACAGTGTGTGTGGGAGAAGGTTGTATGAGGGGTACAATGTGTGGGGGGCAGGGTGTGTAAGGGGTATAGTGTGTGTGGGGTACTGTTTGTGTGTATGGAGGGGCTGTGTGTGTGTGTATGGGGGGGTAATGTGTGGGTATGGAGAGGCAATGTGTGTGTGTGGGGGGCAGTGTGTGTGTATGGGGGGTAATTGTGTGTATATAGGGGGAGTTTTTGTGGGTCTGTGGGGGTAGGAGGGCAGATAAATATATACTTTGATTTATTTTAATTAATAAAACGTTTTTTTATTTGAATTAAAAAAATTATAATTATTATTTTAATATCCCCCCTCCCTGCTTACCTTTGCCTGGGAGGGGGAACATTTCCTTGCAGTCTTTGGTGGTCCGGTGGGGAATCCATGTTGGTCCCAGTGATAAGAGGGAACTCTAGCAGCCTCAGGAGCTGCTAGAGTTCACTCTTGCGAGATTCAGTGCACGGCAATGCTCTGGGCTTGCGAGAGGAGAACCCGGCGGAGCTGCAGGTTCAAGCTCCCCCGGACCTCCCCCTCCCTCCCCTGACAGCTGTCAGCAGTACACTACTAGCGGGCTGGAGAGGGAGATCTCTGAAATTCACTCTGGTACTATGATCATAGCACAGGGAAAATATCTTGCGGTGCTGCAGCACACAGTTTGGGAACCACTGGTCTAGAGTTTCCATTTACAGCGTTCAATGGTAGGTATATACAATTGTAGAAATTTGAGAGCACTTATCGTTAATCTTTGGCCTTGCAATCACTGTGTACTATGTTTCCCATGATGCTCAGTTCTCACAGCTTTGTCAAAGCCAGACCTCAAGTGGCAAAAGAGAACAGAATATGTATAGAAACCCTGTTTGAGTTATTCACTATGATATGAACTGTAGAACTTTCGTCTGAAATGGTCTAAAGCCATACACCAAGTTTTTATTATCAAATGTTCTCATAATTCTTGTATATTGAATAAGCCAAAAAGCCAAAAAGTAATTACAGGGAAAATACCACATGCCCTTTATGATTGTGCTATAAAATCCATATGTTATACATTGCAGGAAATAGTGAAAAATACATGTGTGTATATCTGGACTTTACAACTGTTATTTCAGAAAACTCTTTGACTCCTGCTTGCTGGAATAGCAATAGTAAAATAGAGGCTCTCACGTGACTTGTACATTAAAACACGTATTGTATGTGGTGCAAACTATTGATTTGTTTTATTTGCTGACTGTGCGTATAGATTTCTGTCTCTTGAAACGTGTATTAAAGCAAACACAGTGCTCCCCATGTATCTCCTTTTTTTAATTGCACTTCTAAGCATTTCCCAGTGGTGCAATTCATACATCAATGAATTTACTGATCTAAAAAAAATAATAATTTAATGATGAGAGAAGCTGGTTGATAAGACATACCTGCTGTACTTAAATATTTGTTAAATATTTATTGATAATTATCTATCTTAACTTAATCTAAGCTAGAAATAAACAACATTTCAAGGTCTGACCACTATTCCATATACCTTTCCATAACCAGTCACTCATAAATACCTAGTCCTATACAGAAGACTCGTTACTAACAATTAAAGAGTGGAACTCCAAAGTGTCATGCCCAGCAAGCATTGTTGCACTACCGAAATATTGTTAAGTGTGATGTGCGTGGTATATACAAACATCATTAGCCATCCCAAAACACTTACTAAACAAAAAATCTGCACAGCATGCAGGCAACAGTCATCTAACGCTGGCATAGCCCCCTCTATAGCACCCCAAGCCCTCCTACAGCCAGGGCCGTCTTTAGCGTGGGGCAAACTGGGCAGCTGCCCCGGGTCCAATTGCTCCTGGGGGGGGCCCAGAGCAGCTGCCCCGTGGGCCCCGCGATTTGTGCAGCCCCCATGTACCCGGCGGTGCGGCTGCACAGAGCCGCACCGGCCCGCCAACTAAGGATCCCCCCTGGGTGGCCCATGCACTAAGGGCCACCCGGTAAGCATGTGTGAGCAGGGGCCCGGTCGGGCGCTGTGGCGCTTAAACAGCGTGACCGGGCCCCTTCCTGTACCGGAGGAAGTGAGTGCCGCGCGTCACTTCCTCCCACCGGAGATAATAGCCGCGCGGGAGGAGAAAGGCAGGAGGAGGGGAGTTCCAGAGGAGAACTCCCATCTGCCTCAGCCTGCCACAGGACCCCAGGGAAACCACCCTCCAGGAAAAGGTAAGAACCTGGAGGGTGGCTAAATGTGAGTGTGTGTGTCAGTAGTATGTCTGTGTGTGTCAGTATGTTTGTGTGTGTCAGTATGTGTGTGTGTGTATGTCAGTATGTCTGTGTGTGTATGTCAGTGTCTGTGTGTGTGTCAGTATGTTTGTGTGTGTCAGTATGTCTGTGTGTGTATGTCAGTATGTCTGTGTGTGTGGGTATGTCAGTGTCTGTGTGTATGTCAGTGTCTGTATGTTTGTGTGTGTCAGTATGTGTGTGTGTCAGTATGTCTGTGTGTGTATGTCAGTATGTCTGTGTGTGTGTCAGTATGTTTGTGTGTATGTCAGTATATCTGTGTGTATGTCAGTATATTTGTGTGTGTGTGTATGTCAGTATGTTTGTGTGTGTGTGTGTATGTCAGTATGTATGTGTGTGTGTATGTCTGTGTGTGTCAGCATGCCGGTCGGTGTGTATGTTAGTATGCCTGTGTGTGTCAGTATCCCTGTGTGGGTGTGTCAGAATGTCTGTGTGTGTGTGTCAGAATGTCTGTGTGTGTCAATACATCTGTCTGTGTGTGTTTCAGTATATCTGTCAGTGTATGTGTATGTGTGTGTCAGTATGTTTAAATGTATATAAGTATATATTTGTGTGTCAGTGTATGTGTGTCAGTATGTATCTGCGAATGTTTTAATATATCTGTCTGTGTGTGTGTGTATGTGTCAGAAGGTCTGTCAGTGTGATTGGGGGTTGGGCGTAATTGGGGGGGGGGGGGAGGGACAGGGCCTGGGGGGCCCAAGAAAATGCTTTGCCCAGGGTCCTATTCATATTATAGACGGCCCTGCCTACAGCACAGCCCTGTCTCCGTTGCATCCCTGCAGTGTGGGGAAGTGACATCACAGAAGGAGGATCGTGTTGCAAGGAGAACTTTGCCTTGCCACTGGATTTAATGGGGGTTATGGTTTGCGTGTTTTTTTTTGTTTGTTTTTTAAAGGGGGGCTTGTCAGCAAGGGTTACAACAACCAATAGATAGTGTTTTATCAAAGCAGTGAGTATGTTTGTTCTCTGCTATTTACTACAATGCAAATATTCAAAATTCCTTTCAGGGTGGTCTTCCAAAGCACACTCATACACACATGTTCACTTGGCATGTGGACTTCCACCGGACTTCATTTAATCTCGCATATTTTTGCATCATATGATATGAAGTGATATGAAGCAAAACTCTAGAGTTGTGCATACCGGATTTTTCGGTTCCAATAGTTTTTCACTAAATTTAAGTTTTGTTTAGGATGTCCTACATTCATTCATGTGATGGTTCAGCTTGGCCGAACGTTGTTCGTGGAAAAACTATTCACACCTATCCTCCATTCCCAACTCTAGTTTCCCAAAAAACAATGAAAAAGTATGTGAACCCTTTGAAATGATATGGATTTCTGCACAAATTTGTCATAAAATGTGATCTGATCATCATCTAAGTCACAACAATAGACAATCACAGTCTGCTTAAACTAATAACACACAAAGAATGAAATGTTGCCATGTTTTTATTGAACACACCATGTAAACATTCACAGTGCAGGTCATATGTGAACCCCTAGACTAATGACATCTCCAAGAGCTAATTGGAGTGAGATGTCATCCAACTGGAGTCCAATCAATGAAATGAGATTGGAGGTGTTGGTTACCGCTGCCCTGCCCTATGAAAAACACACACAAGTTCTGGGTTTGTTTTTCACAAGAAGCATTGCCTGATGTGAATGATGCCTTGCACAAAGAGCTCTCAGAAGACCTACGATTAAGAATTGTTGATTTGCATAAAGCTGGAAAGGCTTATAAAAGTATCTCCAAAAGCCTTGCTGTTCATCAGTCCACGGTAAGACAAATTGTCTATAAATGGAGAAAGTTCAGCACTGCTGCTACTTTCCCTAGGAGCAGTGGCGTACTAAGGGGGAACGGGGGGGGCGGTCCGCCCCGGGTGCCATCCAGTAAGGGGGTGCCACACTCTGTCCCTCCTGCTGGTCGTCCTCTCCCTCGCGGCTCCGGCGCTCAGTGAGTGAGTCAGAGCACAGGAAGGGGATTCCCAGCCTGTGTTCTGAGTCATCACTGAGCACTAGGGATGCTGTTATGGAGTGTGCCAGCAGGGGGCGCAGAGCGTGTATTCTGCCAGGTTTCTCCCCTGCGGCCACTCTGCCTGCACCTCCTGCACTGCCTGGGATGGAGAGAGACAGCCCCTGAATCATGGTAAGATGATTGTAAATTCACCCTCTCACCCCCTCCCTCTGTCACCCTCTCACCCCCTCCCTCAGCCATCCTGTCACCCCCCACTCAGTCACCCTGTCACCAGTCACCCCCCCAGTCACCCTGTCACCCCCCTCACCCCCTCCCTCAGTCACCCTGTCACCCCCCTCAGTCACCCTGTCACCCCCTCCCTCAGTCACCCTGTCACCCCCCTCAGTCACCCTGTCACCCCCTCCCTCAGTCACCCTGTCACCCCCCCACTTAGTCACCCTGTCACCCCCCCTCAGTCACCCCTCAACCCCTCCCTCAGCCATCCTGTCACCCCCCACTTAGTCACCCTGTCACCAGTCACCCCTCCAGTCACCCTGTCACCCCCTCACCCCCTCCCTCAGTCACCCTGTCACCCCCTCACCCCCTCCCTCAGTCACCCTGTCACCCCCCTCAGTCACCCTGTCACCCCCCCTCAGTCACCCTCTCACCCCCTCCCTCAGTTACCCTGTCACTTCCCCTCAGTCACCCTGTCACCAGTCACCCCCCTCACCCTGTCACCACCCCTCAGTCACCCTCTCACCCCCCCACTCAGTCACCCTGTCACCCCCCACTCAGTCACCCTGTCACCCCCTTCAGTCACCCTGTCACCCCCCTCAGTCAGCCTGTCACCCCCTCCCTCAGTCACCCTGTCACCCCTTCCCTCAGTCACCCTGTCACCCCCTCCCTCAGTCACCCTCTCACCCCCTCCCTCAGTCACCCTCTCACCCCCCTCAGTCACCCTCTCACCCCCTCCCTCAGTCACCCTCTCACCCCCTACCTCAGTCACCCTCTCACCCCCTCCCTCAGTCACCCTGTCACCAGTCACCCACCCAGTCACCCTGTCACCAGTCACCCTGTCACCCCCCCTCAGTCACCCTGTCACCCTCCCTCAGTCACCCTGTCACCAGTCACCTCACCAGTCACCCTGTCACCCCCCCCTCAGTCACCCTGTCACCCCCCCTCAGTCACCCTGTCACCCCCCCTCAGTCACTCTGTCACCAGTCACCCCCCAGTCACCCTGTCACCCCCTCCCTCAGTCACCCTGTCATCACCACTCAGTCACCCTGTCACCCCCTCAGTCACCCTGTCACCCCCTCAGTCACCCTGTCACCCCCTCAGTCACTCTGTCACCAGTCACCCCCTCCCCAGTCACCCTGTCACCAGTCACCCCCTCCCTCAGTCACCCTGTCACCCCGTCACTCTGTCACCAGTCACCCCCCCAGTCACCCCCCCTGTCACAGTCACCCCCTTCCTCAGTCACCCCTCCTCAGTCATTCTGTCACCAGTCACCCCCTTCCTCAGTTACCCTGTCACCCCCTTCCTCAGTCACCAGTCAACCCCTCCCTCAGTCACCCTGTCACCCCCTCCCTCTGTCACCCAGTCACCCTCTCCCTCAGTCACTCTGTTAACCCCTCACTCTGCCACCAGTCACCCCCTCACTCTGCCACCAGTCACCCCCTCCCTCAGTCACCAGTCACCCCCCTCAGTCAATCTGTCCGTCACCCTCTCCCTCAGTCACTCTGTTAACCCCTCACTCTGCCACCAGTCACCCCCTCACTCTGCCACCAGTCACCCCCTCACTCTGCCACCAGTCACCCCCTCCCTCAGTCACCCTGTCACCCCCTCCCTCAGTCACTCTGTCATTAACCACCCCCTCACTCTGCGACCTGTCATCCCCTCACTCTGCCACCTGTCACTCCCTCCTTCCCTCACTCTGCCACCTGTCACTCCCTCTTTCCCTCACTCTGCTACCTGTCACTCCCTCCCATGCACTGTCAGCCCCTCCCTCCTACGCTCTGCCACCTGTCCCCTCCTCACTCTGCCATACCTATCCCACAGCACACTATGTGCCTTACAATGCCCTACACACACTACATCCCTATCCCACCCCCACACTATGTGTCTTACCCATACTACAACCCTAGTACCCCTACACCAGGTCTGTCTCCTAAATTACTATCAATAAAGATTTGTATCAGGACAAGTAGATTGTCACGGCAGACAAGTAGATTGGGCAAACACTTTAGTCCCTGGACAAGTAGTTTTTTTTTTTATTTCAACACCCCTGCCCTCTCTGCCATATACACCCCCGCCATATACACCCCTGCCTTGTCATAATATCCTCCCTGCTATAAACCCACTACCTGGTCATAATTCCCACCCTGGCATATACCCATTTAACATGTCATATAATACCCACACTGCCATAATCCCCTCCCTGCTATATACCTCCACCGTATCATAATACACACCATGCCATACACCCTGGCCCTGCCTTGACATAATATCCTCTCTTCCATATAACACCCAATCCCAATGCTCCCACCCGTGACATAAAACACCATATACTCACCACCTCACCTGCAGTCACCTCCTTCAATCCACTGTGTGCAATGGTACACACTGTCATAGTATCCACCACACTGTCCCACCCTGCCATATACCTTTCTCCTGATAGTAATACTCACCCACTTACATATACATCCACGTTGTCACATACTGGAAGGCAGTGAGATTAAACATTTTTATGGACCATATAGGAGTTTGTGTACGCCCTGCAGTAAGCCGGCAGCCAGGGTATGACGTCATCCTGGCATCGGCATCACTACTGGTCGTGCAAGTGAGCTGTGAAGGAAGAGCACAGAGATCCCAGCCCAGCAGCAATCGCTTGTCACTCCCAGAGTAAGGTAGGGAGGTTGGTTGGACCTCTTAATAACTAAATGCGTGTGTATATCTGTGGTTGTGTATATGTTTAGTAGATAGCTCCCTAATTTGGTGTCCTTAAATATGTCAATCCCACATAAGGATAACAAATAAGTGAGTTATCTACTAAACAACCTAAAGATTAAAATTAAGAAAAATACTTTTTCAATTTTGATCTTTTAGCTGTTTAGTAGAGAATTCCCTAAATTGGTGCCCTTATGTGAGATTCCATATGTAAAGATACCAAATTAGGGTGCTGTTTAGCTCCCTTATTTGGTGTCCTTAAATATGGCAATCCCACATAAGGATAAGAAATAGGGGAGTTATCCGCTAAACAAAGATCAAAGTTAAGAGGTGTCAGCCATCCCAGAAATCTAGGTGGCTAATGTGAATTATATGCAAATGGTTTGTCTGATGCCAGCATGCACAACATGCTGTCATCAGACAGCCAATGGCAGCACATTACCCCATTACCTAGTGAAAAGTATTAATGCTTCCAGCCCCCACTGTTTATGTGCCTCCCCTATATATTGTTCCTAGAGTCACCACTGCTTCAGGGGCCCAGTTGTGTGCTGTGGTGCTTTAATGGTGAGACCAGGCTTTTGTAATAATATAATGGCAGCCCTGGGGGAAGTGAAATTCAGTCACTTCCTCCCAGCTAACACTGAGACACGCAGGATGGAGGGCGGCACTGATTGGGAGAGAACTAGAGCCCAACTCCCAACAGCCTCAGACAGCAGGTACTAAACAGGAGGATGGCATTGTGTCTGTGTAGTTGCATGTGTGTAAATGTGTGTCTGTATCTGCATGTGTGTCAGTGTGTGTATATATCTGCATACATCTCAGCATCTTGCCAACACTACACACAAACACATCCCTGCATTCCAGTGCAAACACTACATACAAACACACCTCTGTATTAAAACATCACCATTATATATAACCACACCACTGCATCTCGCCAACACTACACACAAAAGCATGCCTGCATTAAAATGCCAACACTACATACAAACACACCCATTCATTCACTCACACTTACTCCATACAAAAGCATGCTTACATTGAAACATGCAAGCACTGCTCAATGCTACATACATTAAAAAAAATTGTGGGTGTTTTGTACATTTTAAAGTGCAGGGGGGAGGGGGTGCCAAAACTAGGACCCGCCCCGGGTGCCATATGCTCTAGGTACGCCCCTGCCTAGGAGTGGCCGTCCTGTAAAGATGACTGCAAGAGCCCAGCGCAGACTGCTCAATGAGGTAAAGAAGAATCCTAGAGTGTCAGCTAAAGACTTACAAAAGTCACTGGCAAATGCTAACATCCCTGTTTGCAAATCTACAATACGTAAAACACTAAACAAGAATTGATTTCATGGGAGGATACCACAGAGGAAGCCACTGCTGTCCAAACAAAACATTGCTGCATGTTTACAGTTTGCACAAGAGCACCTGGATGTTCCACAGCAGTACTGGCAAAATATTCTGTGGACAGATGAAATCAAAGTTGAGTTGTTGGGAAGAAACACACAACACTATGTGTGGCGAAAAAAGAGGCACAGCACACCAACATCAAAACCTCATCCCAACTGTGAAGTATGGTGGTGGGGGCATCATGGTTTGGGGCTGCTTTGCTGCGTCAGGGCCTGGACAAATTGCTATCATCGAAAGAAAAATGAATTCCCAAGTTTATCAAGACATTTTGCAGTAGAACTTAAGGCCATCTGTCTACCAGCTGAAGCTCAAAAGAAGATGGGTGTTGCAACAGGACAATGACCCAAAGCATAGAAGTAAATCAACAACAGAATGGCTTTGTAACGGATCGCCTGGCACCCTGACTTGGTACCTCTGTTAAAGGATGCTCCTAGCATTTCCTGAGGACTCCAAGCACTCTGGCAGACACCACAATCACCGAATCTGAGAAGCATATAAATCCTCTCAAGCCTCTGAATGCTGTAGACAGTTGAATAGGAGCCATACGAATAGGTTTTCAATCCTAGCAGTCAAACTGGAACAGCATACAATAAATCCTCCCCCAATAATGAGACGACACTTCACTTTGAGGGTAAAACAGGAACTCTGGACTGGCTCATCCAGCCTGGCTTTTATTTCCATCTCACACATACAGGCCACACCCAGGGGGAGGCATAAAATGACCAATAGTGTCACGGGTGCAACCCACACATCCCCTCCCCTTAGTGTAACACATAATCCCATTATGCATACAGTTTAAAATATACTTTTTACACAACTTTCATAAATCTAAAACCATACATCACATTCACATAAAAAATACATATCCACAATCAATCCATTCAGGGGAACAACATATTAAAAAAATGGCATGGATCAGACCAGGGGTTCAAAAGTTAGTAAAGTATCTTTTAAAACCCCTAGCTTTCCAGCTCAGACCGGTTTTTACAGAGCCTTCTCTGTGCTGGAGAAGTAATCAAATTATCTCCAGCACAGAGACAGACTCCATTAACCACATGGTTACAGAAAGACATAAAACACTTTAAAATACAGAAAGTTACTTTTTATCCATAACACACAGACATTTCACATATCCCCAGATAGCTGGGATCTGAGCGCACAAAACTACCGAATAGCGCGCAGATCCTATTCACACAGTACAATTGCCATGGAGCTAAAGTCTTTCCCATAGTCTTTCATTATATGAATAGGCTCCATGGTATAGCTATCTGGGTTAACACATTCACATAAAGTCTGGTCCATAGTCCAAAGGCAAGAGGCGGGCAAGCAGCCCCCTCCAAGGACACGTGGCGAGGTCGGTTTCGCCACACTTCTCCCCTTTTCCAAATAGACTAACAGGTTATCTGACCTCCTGCCGGTCAGTGCCCTGGTTAGTCCAGCAACCCACCCACAAAACAGAAGCAGCAGTACAGCACACCCACAATAACTGGTTACTACACCTGGGTAGAGGAGAAATTGGTCCATGTCCAGGTGCGTCACCATGGCTGTGTGGGGGACTGGTAGGCTGCCTTGGTGGGTTGCTGAGTGGGCAGAGACCAGCGGTACTCTGCCCGGATTCCAGCACTACCACGGGAGTAGTCGGGTTGAAGCCTGGTTGCTGGAGACCGACTGTCTCCCCTTTAAATACACCGCTCTGCTGCTGGAGACCGACTGTCTCCCCTTTAGTTGCACAGCTCTGCTGCTGGAGACCGACTGTCTCCCCTTTGGCTAAACAGCCCTGTCGTGGGGGGGCAGGACCGACCGTCCCTACCCCCTGTGCTGGAAGTGCAAAGACCACGGTCCCATCTGCACAGGTGTGGGGCTTACAGTCTCCCCCTGGTACATTAAGCTGCTGCTGGGGAGAGGTGGTAACCAGCTCCTCTCCCATTAGAACACTCTGCCGCTGGGGAATGGAGACTGGGCTCTCTATTCCCTGTTCATTAATAATCTGCCGCTGGGGAGAGGTGGTAACAATCTCCTCTCCCATACATACTTCCAGTTTCTGCGGAGGGAGACCGACTGTCTCTCCTCCCAACACAGAGTCCTGCTGTTGGGGAAAGGAGGCTGGGCTCTCCATTCCCTGCTGGATACTCTGCCGCTGGGGAATGGAGACCGGGCTCCCAATTCCCAACAAATCACACTGCCGCTGGGGAGGGAGGACGGCTCCTTCAGCTCCCTGTAACTTGGGCGCAGATACCACGGTCCCATCTGCGCTGGTGTGGGGCTTACTGTCTCCCCTTGGTGTGCTAAGCTGCCGCTGGGGAGAGGGGATAACAGGCTCCTCTCCCTGAACCGTAGACTGCCGCTGGGGAGCAAGGACGGCCCCTTCAGCTCCCTGTAGCTTGGCCGCAGAGACCACAGTCCCATCTGCGCTGGTGAGGGGCTTACTATCTCCCCTTGGTGTGCTAAGCTGCCGCTGGGGAGAGGGGGTAACAAACTCCTCTCCCTTACACACTTTCAGCCGCTGGGGAGAGGGGATAACTGGCTCCTCTCCCTGAACCGTAGACTGCCGCTGTGGAGGAAGGACGGCACCTTCAGCTGCCTTTTTGTCTGCTCGACCCTGCAGATACGCTGCCGCTGTTTTCCTTGTGCTCAGTATGTATTTCTCCTCCGGGGGTTCTGGTCCAAAGAAAGCCAGCAGCATTTTCATCATAGCGTCAAACTCCTGTTGACTGTAACTGGGCGCCATGCTTGCCCTGCCGACGTTGCTTCTTTTGTAGATAGGAGCGCTGTACGGGTACTAGCGTTGCCCTCCCTTTGTAATCCAAACGAACTGTGTCTCCGAGCTGCTTTACCTCACACTAGGACGCCATCCCACCGCTTGCCACCAATGTAACGGATCACCTGGCACCCCGACTGAGTACCTCTGTTAAAGGATGCTCCTAGCGCTTCCTGAGGCCTCCAAGCACTCTAGCCGACACCACAATCACCGAATCAGAGAAGCATATGAATCCTCTCAAGCCTCTGAATGCTGTAGACAGTTGAATAGGAACCATACGAATAGGTTTGCACTCCTAGCAGTCAAACTGGAACAGCATGCAATAAATCCTTCCCCCAATAATGAGACGACACTTCACTTTGAGGGTAAAACAGGAACTCTGGACTGGCTCATCCAGCCTGGCTTTTATTTCCATCTCACACATACAGGCCACACCCAGGGGGAGGCATAAAATGACCAATAGTGTCACGGGTGCAACCCACACATCCCCTCCCCTTAGTGTGACACATAATCCCATTATGCATACAGTTTAAAATATACTTTTTACACAACTTTCATAAATCTAAAACCATACATCACATTCACATAAAAATACATATCCACAATCAATCCATTCAGGGGAACAACATATTAAAAACTGGTTTTTACAGAGCCTTCTCTGTGCTGGAGAAGTAATCCAATTATCTCCAGCACAGAGACAGACTCCATTAACCACATGGTTCCAGAAAGACATAAAACACTTTAAAATACAGAAAGTTACTTTTTATCCATAACACACAGACATTTCACATATCCCCAGATAGCTGGGATCTGAGCGCACAAAACTACCGAATAGCGCGCAGATCCTATTCACACAGTACAATTGCCATGGAGCTAAAGTCTTTCCCATAGTCTTTCATTATATGAATAGGCTCCATGGTATAGCTATCTGGGTTAACACATTCACATAAAGTCTGGTCCATAGTCCAAAGGCAAGAGGCGGGCAAGCAGCCCCCTCCAAGGACACGTGGCGAGGTCGGTTTCGCCACAGGCTTAAACAGAAGAAAATACGCCTTCTGAAGTGGCCCAGTCAGAGTCCTGACCTCAACCCGATTGAGATGCTGTGGCATGACCTCAAGAAAGCGATTCACACCAGACATCCCAAGAATATTGCTGAACTGAAACAGTTCTGTAAAGAGGAATGGTCAAGAATTATTCCTGACCGTTGTGCACGTCTGAAGTTATTGCTGCCAAAGTAGGTTATACCAGTTATTAAATCCAGGGGTTCACATACTTTTTCCACCTGCACTGTGAATGTTTACATGGTGTGTTCAATAAAAACATGGCAACATTTCATTCTTTGTGTGTTATTAGTTTAAGCAGACTGTGATTGTCTATTGTTGTGACTTAGATGATGATCAGATCACATTTTATGACCAATTTGTGCAGAAATCCATATCATTCCAAAGGATTCACATACTTTTTCTTGCAACTGTATTATAATTTCTATAAATATAGTACATTCAGTAATTCTAAGTGGGTTCTTAATGTTGTTTATAAAGTGTGTAACGGATCGACGGGCACCCCGACTGGGTACCTCCGTTGAAGGATGCTCCTAGCGCTTCCTGAGAACTCCAAGCACTGCATCAGACACCACAACCACCGAACCGGAGAAGCATATGAATGCTCTCAAGCATATGAATGCTGTAAATAGCTGAACAGGAAAAGCATACAATCAGCTTACACTCCTGGCAATCAGCATACAATCCAATTCCCCCAATAACGAGACAACACTTCGTTTTGAGGTCAAGCAGAACTGACTGTACTGGCACATACAGCCTCTTTATTCACAATCTACACACATAGTACTGCCCACAGGGTTTTACAGAACAACCAATAGCACACGTACATTACAGAAAACACCCCCAGCAATTATACACAAAATCCTCCCCTCTGCCTGTGATATAATTATGGTACACAATGGGTTAACATAATTATCACAAGCAGGAAAAATACAGTTTTTATACATATACTATATCTTTAAAAAATATACATACAATATTCATATTACATTTTCAATTGAAAAAGCCGAATGGAATCGGCGAAACGCGTTTTGGACACATCACTATTATGTATGTATTGTAATTTATTTTATAAAAGTTTTGTTGATAGAATAAATTGAATTTTTTAATATACAAACTGGTGGACCATTTATCCTGTTCCAAGTAGGGTAGAGCCACCCTAGAATTGGACTCATACACCCATATACTTAGAGCCAAGTGACAGACTCTTTTCAAGGTGAGAAGCAACCTATATACATTTATACTATACCACACTTGATTAAGGATTACTGCACCAGGGCAAGTTCCCCTGTCTCCCTTCCCTCCTTTTTCTGTTTAACATGTCTCTGAGGAATATCCTATACGTGGATTCATAGGGTGTGTGCCACCTCAAGTGCACAACGGCGCAAGTGATTAGAGCCAATCCATAATAGGCTCTAGACCACGTGAGTGCTTCCAATTGAAGTATATACTTCTACTCCAAGTCTAATAGTGTTACACTATATATTCTTCCCTTTTTTCTGCAGTTATTTGCACAATTTCTATATCCCTATAACAGTTTGGGAGTAAGTAACTCATCTTTAGCGCTACGCACTTTCACTAATTTGTCACTTGTTTGTTAAAATAGTGCTTTTCTCTGTACCATATTGTAATAGGAGTAGAGAGTTCCTATTTTTGTGTGAAAGCTGCTATAACAAAGAGCACCTCTATTTCTATTATTTTAAGCGCCTTATATCACAGAATATTTTGTATACTTAGTTTAACATCGTCTGTCCTTCCAAAACCTTGTTGATTACTACTAATTACATTGTTGTTCTTGAATATTATTCTGTAATCTCTTTACATAATTTCAAAGCTTACATATCCTATAATTTCTGAAATATATTCACTCAATCAGAAATAAGTAAGAATTCTAGGCCTGAGGTCACTGTCACTGTGGTATTAGCTACCAAGGCAGTGAAAATATTGTGAATTGTCATAAGGGGGCCACTACAAAGTTAAGACTTGGTGATGTTGCTTGTTTATGTTTTTGTATGTGTTTATGGTCATGAAGAACAGTACCAACATCTTTGTCTTGCACCCCTCTCATTCCATCCTGCTAACCGAATGCCCATTTATTAAGAAAGATTAGACCTTTAAGATATCTTAAGCAAATTCACTGTTACAGATTTATTTTTTATGGTGACATCGTAATATTAGTTAGCTTATTCTAATGTACTCTACCTTTTTATTATCATAAAACCAACAAAATAGTTACAAATATGACTAATTATGCATAATATATGTAAAAAAGTACAGTTCTTAGCTGTACCAGAAAATTTGAGCAGAGGTTGGCTTGCTTGTATCCTCCCAGTTGATAGAAAGTTTTTTGCAATGTATTCAACTATGCTAGCTGTTGTTGATAACGAAGCATGGCAACAGCTTTATGTGTTAAGAGTGCATCCTCTTTTTTTCACATTAAGAAAAGTGAAGATTTCAATAGAAATTTACATGTTTATAATTTACCTGGTTAGCCCCCAATACAGTCGACCGGACAGCCAGTTCTGTTACTTCCTGGTTTGGTTAGCTCAATTGAGCTAAACTCAAGAAACAGCAACTGTAAAGAGCATCTGCCTTGCAAAGACTTCTCATTTAGCCGCATTTGGACGTTTGTGATTGGACATGGTTAGAAGCGGAGGATTTGTAAAGTCAACAGACAAGAGAAATGCATGTTTTGCAAGCTGTTTTTAGATATAACACCAATGCAAAAAACAAAATGCATAATTAAATGCATTATGAGTATGTCTACTAAATAGTGATTTATTTTTAAATTTTAATAGGACAGTGGAGTGGCCCTTTAAATCCATATGTGCATTTGGTCCCTATCCGATTACATAAATTTCAACCTACACTTCTACCAGACTGCTGGAGATGCGGCAGAGTATTGGGTTCATTCCCTCACATATGGTGGGAGTGTGAGGAACTGAACCCTATGAAGACAATTCTTTCCGGTCTGGTAAATTCTATTCTTAAGGTACAAATTGATATCACGGCCCAAATGTTTCTGTTTCACTTAGATATGTCAAGGGTTAAAATAAAAAACAAAATTCTTTTGATTCATATCTTTATGGCAAGTAGAATAGTAATGGCCAGGAATTGGAGAAATATTGGTCCTTTAAACTGGCATGATATATCGACACAAATCGATTTCCAACATAGGATGGAAGCAGGTATAGCATTGGACGGTGTATCTAAAGAGAACTATGATGAAATTTGGGCTCCTTGGGTTAGATTTTCAAGAACTAAAACTTCATTCACCCACTGATCCTCCTAATACCATCTCTCTATTGTTAGGAATTCTAATAGTTTCCATATTCTTTTATTTTTTTTATTTTCTTTTGTGTATGTTCTGTTTCGGTATGAAAGGCAGACTGTCTTTGTGTGTTTTGTATATTTGTATAGTAGTGTATAATATGATATATTATAGTATCAAGAAAGATATGTATTTAAAATAATGTATTGTAATATAGTAAATTGTTATATATAAAAAAAAAAATCCATATGTGCAGCCATCAGCCAACCCGATTTAGTCTTGTCTTAAGAGAAATGTAGCATACCCAGCAAGTGTATATGACTGGCTAGTACTGACAAGCTTTTGTCTAATGCTCATAATTACTGGCCCTAAAACATATTAACATATTCAGGACAAAAGTTATGCAAATCCTTATTGTCATGACATTCATGACCATTATTGGCCTTAAAGGGTTTCCACACCCTGCTTTCTTTCCTTTAAATATAAAAATGTTTTTAGCATGACATAAGCCATACAACGCTTGCCTCCTGATATTGTCTGTAAATTCTGGGTGTCAGTCTTGTTTTGCATTGCCGGGTAATTTGGATAAATGAGCTTTCGATATGTAATCATATTTGCTTAACTGCATTTGAGCCGTTGGAACATGAAAAATCATAAAAAGCTTTCTGCAGTGAGCTTTCCTGTACCGTGTCATTACTTCAAACTCTGATACAGGCTGACATTATTACTTACGTACAATCCCAATGACAGCAACCAGCTTGCTCACGACCTGTCATGAATGATTAAGCATTTGCACAATAATTTCTACTCAGCAATGGGGATGGGCAAAAAAACGTTTCCTCGGAGCATAAAAAGGTAAGAAACAGCATTTTTTAAATTGTTGAGGAATGCTCCCAACAAATAACATTTTTATCCTTTACTCACGCACATGATCACAATACGTTTATAATTCGGCAGCATTGAGGCACACGGTGCACGTGTGTCTGGATGAGGTCATGTTTGCAAACTTGTACAAAACATGTAAATATTGGTGAAATTATTTGAAATGAATTGTCGATTAATGGAACACTGTGGGCACTCAGACCTCTACATCTCAATGAAGCGGCCTGGGTGTCATGTATCCCCACTTTTAACCCAGAAGCTGAAAACGTCGCAGTTTGGCAGGAATGGCAACGTTTAGATTGCAGGATTAACCGGCCTCTAGTGCCATACATTTAACAAAAAAAAAAAATCGAATGTGATTGGACAGCTATTTTGAGGAACTTCCCAAAAAAATACAAAAAAATACATAAATAATAGAAAGATAAAGGGACAGACTTCCCTGATAAAAACTCTATCCCAAGATCTTCAGGAATTATACAGACATATAACAGTGTTGCAATCCAACGTCTGATATAACAGGTTAGAAAAAAATGTTGACTGCTTAGATAAATATCAACTCGCATATAGGACATATAATCTGCAGGATACAATCTAAAATGCCAAATGAGCTTGTTTTCCAAATAAGTATATCAATCAAGGAATCCAATAAATCCCATCAGCAAAACAAATGCTAGGTGTACGGAGACACAAGCAGCAATAAGCAAGATATCAACATTTTTTTTTTCAAATTAATTAAATAAAAAGCAAAATAGTAAAAAAAAAGCAAAAAAAGCCTTGTAGTATTGTTTAACTACACTAAACAATATCCATACATCTGCCACCCCAGCGCAACAGAAAGTCCTTTTGTTCCGCTGTTGGCACATTCTCACCACAGTTTCCCTTCACAGGGAGGATCTAAACTCCTGAAAATACAGCCTACCAGCTCTCCCAAGAACAGTGAGGATGCCACACGTGGACTTCCATAACACATCGAAAAACTTAATCTACAAGCAAACTGTGGTGAGAACAATCCAATAGTGGATGTCAAATTCCGTTTGTATATTCTCACTTTAACTAACAATATAAAACACATTTATATATGAAGGGCAAATGCTGAAGAATTACAGTAAGGGAAAAAAGTATTTGATCCCCTTCCCACTGACAAAGAAATGATCAGTCTATAATTTTAATGGTAGGTGTATTTTAAGTTAGAGACAGAACAACAACAAAAAAAAATCCAGAAAAATGCATGTAAAAAAAGTTATAAATTGATTTGCATGTCAAAAAAGTACACTGCTCAAAAAAATAAAGGGAACACAAAAATAACATCCTAGATCTGAATGAATTAAATATTCTTCTGAAATACTTTGTTCTTTACATAGTTGAATGTGCTGACCACAAAATCACACAAAAATAAAAAAATGGAAATCAAATTTTTCAACCCATGGAGGTCTGGATTTGGAGTCACACTCAGAATTAAAGTGGAAAAACACACTACAGGCTGATCCAACTTTGATGTAATGTCCTTAAAACAAGTAAAAATGAGGCTTAGTAGTGTTTGTGGACTCCACGCGCCTGTGCATGCTCCTGATGAGATGGCGGTGGTCTCCTGAGGGATCTCCTCCCAGACCTGAACTAAAGCATCTGCCAACTCCTGGACAGTCTGTGGTGCAACCCACACCCAGTTCTTAAGACACACCAGTAGTCCATGTTTTGCTAGTGTTCCCATTGGAATAGATTTGGAGAAAAAAATCTGAATCATGTACTGTTGGATTGTTTAAAAAAAAAAAATGGTTTGGGAAACAGTTTTCTAGACTGTTACTAATTAAATGAATTTGTAGAATTATTGCTGAAGTTTGTGTTACTTCCTCTCAGAGATGACTGAAGGCTTTTCATAAAATAAATTCTGGAAATAAATGAGTTGCTAAATATATTTAACATTTTCTTTTTAAATAAAACATTTACTTAGAAAGAGAAGAATATGCCAGGCTCACATAGTCTTATCTAAAACATTACATACTCATTCGACTAGAAGAAATGGAGCAGATCTTGACTTCACTTGAACTTACTTAATTACTTTCTGATCGAAGTACAATCTAATGGAACTGTGTGGGCATAGTTTCTCAAAGATAAAAAATAAATGTGCAGCGGCACAATTTTAGTATCTTCCTAAACCATTTACAATTACTTTATTCTTGGTCATAAATAATTAAACTTTAGATAAAGGAAAATATTCTGACATTCTAATATTCTAACATGAGCAAAGCACATTGCACATAAGGGTTGTTAGAAACTGTAATCCATCCGCTTGACAGCTATGTGTGTATCAGGGACGAAATGACAACTCACGGGGGCCCCGGCAATAGGGGATCACTGTGCCCCCTTGTGCATGCCAGCATGCATGCTACACCCATATATGTCCCACCTACATACAAGCTCTGCCCACGTTTGCATCCTTGTGTTAAACAAAGAGTTGTAATGTGGGTTTTAGTGGGCAACTGGGGCTATTGTAGAGGTATAGGGGATGTAGAGTGGGGTAGGGGTTGTAATTAAGGGATAGAGACTGTAGTGTGGGGGTTGGGTGCTTAGGAACTGTAATGGGGTAGGGGCTGTAATGGAGAGTTATGGGCTATAGGGGCTATAATGTGGGGGATACTGGCTGTAATGTGGGATAAAAGTTTTAATGTTGGGATAGAGGCTGTAGTGGGGAGAGAGGATCTGTAGTTGGGGTTAGCGGCTGTAGTGAGGGTATAGGAGCTGTAGTTGGAGGGATATGGGCTCTAGTGGTTGTAAATGAGGGCTAAATACTGCAGTGTGGGGGTTGGTTGGACAGATGGGGGAGACAGAGACTAGAATGGGGGAATAGGTGCTGTAGTGAGGACATATGTGCTTTAGTTGAGCGTTAGGAGATGTAGTGGGGGAATAAGTCCTGAAATGAGACGATAGGGGATGTAATTAGGGGGTTGAGGGTTGTAATGGAGGAACTATTCCTGTAGTTTGGGAATATGGGCTGTAGTATGGGAATAGGGGCTGGATTGTTTTTATGGGTTGTGGTGGGAGCATATTGGCTGTAGTGGTGAGACACTGGCTGAGAGGAAACTATTAAAAAAATAAAGGCTGAAATGGGGGTATAGGGGTGTAGGAGAGGTATAGGGGCTGTAGTGGGGAGTAAGGGCTGCCGTGGGGAGTCAGGGGCTGAAGACAAATTATAAAAAAAAAAATAGGAGCTGTAGTAGGGAAATAGGGTATGTAGTTGGAGGTTGATGGTTGTAATGGGAAATAGGGGTGGTAGTGGTGGGGTAAGGGCTGCAATAGGGGTATAGGGTCTGTAGTGGGGAAACAGGGGCTCTAAAGGGGATAGGGGCTGTAATACATATTTTTACTTAACTAAATAAATAAACGTATTCCATTAACTCTTTTTTTTACTCCATACACCGCACATTAACTCCATCATTACCCTAACTCATTGCACAACACGACACACTAACTCCTACACTACACTACATTACAGTACACATTACTCTAACTACACATTACTCTAACTGCACATTACGCTACACTACACAGTAACTCCTACACTACACTACATTACAGTACACATTACTCTAACTGCACATTGCACTACACTGCACATTAACCCATATGTTACCTTAACACAGTAAACTATATACATATATATATATATATATATTACATATATTACATATTAACCCATATGTGATCCAATTAACAATACTGGATTGAGTATAGTGTATTAATTAACCTGTCATATACGGGTATGAAACGATTTATCATTCAGTTTAGCAAGTTATTTTTCTATTATGTATCTTGCAATTGCATAAAAGTTAAAGGACCACTATAGGCACCCATACCACTTCAGCTCAATGAAGTGGTCTGGGTGCCAGGTACCTCTAGTGTTAACCCTGCAGCTGTAAATATAGCAGTTTCAGAGAACCTGCTATGTTTACACTAGGGTTAATCCAGCCTCTAGTGGATGTCTCACAGACAGCCGCTAGAGGCGCTTCCACGCTTCTCACTGTGAAAATCCCAGTGAGAAGACGCTGACGTCCATAGGAAAGCATTGAGTAATGCTTTCCTATGGGCAGTTTGAATGCCGCGCATGCGCATTCGGATCTGACGTCAGCAGGAGGAGGGGAGTTCCCCAGCGCTGGAGAAAGGTAAGTGGCTGAAGGGATTTTAACCCCTTCAGCACAAAGGGAGTGGAACCCTGAGGGTGGGGGGGACCTCAAGACCCTATAGTGCCAGGAAAATAAGATTGTGGTCAGAAAATGGAGAGGATTATATCCAAACATTGACTCCTCGTACAAAATGATCCAGTTTTACACAAGATATTGCCAGTTAAACCACATGTAATTATTAGGGGAGCAAAATATGTACAATCCCAAAAGATCCCCCCAAAGAACATTTCCTTAATTTACAAAAAAGATTCTATAGATGTGGGTATTGTTCGGCTTGTAGAAATACAAGATGAAAAAAAAGAACATTTATAGGAATTCCGATTATGAAATAGAAGAAGATACATATTAAGTCACAGTGATCTCTACATTTTAAAGAGCATCACAAACAAAACCCAAAACACTTAATTTTCATGGTGAAAAGTTACAAAAAAAATTGGAGAGGGAAAGATTTTATAAAGAAGATGGGCCAAACAGAAATGCAATGGGTTTTTAATTTAAATACATTAATTCCTAATGGATTTGAGTTATAACATGTTTTACTAATTGTACAGCGCTACGGAATTTGCTGGCGCTATATAAATAAAAAATATAAAATAATAATAATAATAATAATATAAATTTTTTACATATTGCGTTTTTTTTTGTAAAATGTTTGTACTTATTTTATGTTTACATTTTAAACATTCACTTTTTATGCGTGCTTAGTACATCTTAATACCATTGCTTCAATCATTGACCCTCCTTCCTGAACTGTAGAACTTAATATTCCAATATATTTATATTCCATAATATATTAATGAAAATTAGCCCGTTTACATCTAATGATTTTATTAAAGTCTATATCTATTATAAAGAGCAAAATGTATATTGCCACCCCTATTTTTACCCTTTGTGTCACTATGCCCCACTCCCTCCAGCATGTAAGCTCATTGACCAGGGCCCTCAACCCCCCTGTTCCTGTGCGTCCACTTGTCTGGTTACAATTACATGTCTGTTAGTCCACCCATTGTACAGCTCTGTGGTATTTGCTGGTGCTATATAAATAATAAAATAACAATAATATGTTATCACTTTTATCCTGCTTCATTTTCTGCTTTCTTTGCTAAATTTATCAGTATGCTATACCCTAATATTATATTGAATTTAGTGCAAAAGATTGTTATGTTTCAATTTGGAAACATTTCCAAAGTGGCTATGTAGTCTCTTATCCCCTTTTGAAGGTATTAGTAGATTGTTTTAGCGAGACAGATTGAAGTGGATCCAATATGACCAACCGGTTTCCTGAAACGAGGCTTAGAACGCAAGCTGTGGAACGCAAAATGGCCACCGGCTTAAGGGCATGATTACTGACTGAAAAAGCAATAGTTGTGAAACACATTTTATTTAAAAGATACCGTAAGCCCTTTTTTATTTATACTTGCTTTTAAATTGTTTTAGTTCTGTGGAGCCAATATTTGATTTACAAATTCATTTTTTTTTAAAATATTGTTAAAATAAAGCTGGAAATATTTGCCTTACAAAAGACTTCTCTGGTAATTCCAAGGGGTAGCGTCACCCTCCAAGAGATGCTACTTCAACAAATAGAGCCTAGAGAAAAAGGCTCTTTTAAATGTGAGTGAAATATTTAAAAATTATTCTGTATTTCACTTTATATACATATTGCACTACTTGTGAATATGTTTTATTTCATATAAAACCACATCACACGAGCAAGTCAACTTCCAAGGAAGGACAAGTGGTCCCCCTACATAAGGACTCCAAGGGTACAACACTGAGCCATATCCCTGGCTTATTCTTTTGTGAGGTGGCATTTCTACAACCTTGCAAATTCTCAAAGTTTTTTAAGATTGTCTGCACTATTCTTATTGTCTGCATTTTTTCTCAGGTGTTTTACCCCTGAGTGTTCTGAACAGTATTGTGGGTAGATAAAGTGTGAAACGCAATTAGCAGTGATTTCAAGAGATATTATCTTACTGTTGTACCATAAGCACTTCATTATAAAGAAACAAAAAGTGATTAAATAATTGATATTTTTTTTGGATGCACTCAGCCCACTGACACTTTAAATAATTTGTAAACTGGTGTACAGATTATTCACTCTTATTCAACTTTTTATAATACGTTGTCAAGTTGCAATTTATTAAATTGTCACTTTAAAAACACATTTGCACAAACTTTTTAGAGGAATATTTTAGAGGAGCAAGTAAAGTCAGCAAATCCTTATTCTTCATCCTCATTCTACAACAGAATACACCTGTCATACACCTGTATTTCCTACCTGTTCTATGTTAAATTCTGTATATATTGTGTATTAATATTGTTTTTGTATTTTATTGTACCCTATTGTATCAATGCAATGTTTTGTGGACCCAGGACATACTTGAAAACAAGAGAAATCTCAATGTATGCTTCCTGGTAAAATATTTTATAAATACATATATTTTGAATAGATTAAATCATTATTTTTGATTTTTAGAGTTATTAAAGGAATAGCTTAAAGGTGTTTTGAGCGGCTAATAAAAACTACAGTAATCACTATAACACATAATAAATACATATTTATAAGGTGTCTGATTTGTAGCTAGTGTTTTTTGTTGAATGTGGAGTGGAATAATCACTTTCTATGAGGAGAAATGTATATTGGTATTTTAATTGGACTTGTTAGTGAAGTGATATATGGACCCTTTCAGAAGGGATGAAATCAACCCAGCATTGCCATTGACAAAGTAACCCATTAGGAGATTAAAAAAAAGGGTTTCGGTGCCAAAGCAACTGTAACGGTGTGGAAGGACTGCTACCTCCAAGCAAGAGATAAGCCTTGATGGAGATAGTTCTGAGAATGACTTACATAAGTAACAGTGAAAATAGGTGTTTTTCTTAGAGATTTTAAATGTGGGCTCTTTAACCCCTTAAGGATCAAACTTCTGGAATAAAAGGGAATCATGACATGTCACACATGTCATGTGTCCTTAAGGGGTTAATCAAGAATAACGATTGTTCTTTGAAGGGTTCTGCACAGGAACATTTTCTCTTTTTCCTTTTCTGCCTTTATGTATGAGAACACAGAATTTCAGCTTTATAGTAGAATCGAGGGAAGAATAGTAAGAGATGGTGGCAGCACTTTTCATGTGTGAAAGAAAGGTCTCAATTTAATTCTAATGTCCAAACCGGTCAATAAATATCAACCATTTTGGGCTGATTTTTTTTAAATAGAATTTTGGCTGGATTTAATGCCAGTTGAAATTCCATCAGCTGAACCTGATAAATGGGTTGACTACTGAAAGATGAAAGATCCTCCCATAAATGTGCTTCAGAAGCAAATTTATCAGCCTTTTTTAATGACTAATCCCCTTAGATACAAAGTTCCATTCATGTATTAATAATACATGTAGACAAAAGGATAAAAAATGATCAGCACTAATACACCAAACTAAAATATATATGTTTCCTATATATATATAAAGATTAGAGCAACACTATTACTCCAAAAAAAATCCATGGTGGGGATTATACCACTTACGCCTACACATTGAGCAGTTAGTCTGCCCAATTAAATGTGTGTACCAATTCATTATTTTATACTCCTGGTACCTTTTACACTGTGAGCAGTATTGTCTATTTTATACTTTTTATGATCTTCATACCGATGATACATCTGCCTACCTACACCATCCTACGTATCCTATAAGTGGGGATTGTACCACTGTACACCATTCAGACTGGAGCTAGGTTAAGCTCTATCAATTGTAAGTAGGACCATAGACGTTTTATTTACTTGACATGCGCACAGTCGATTATTCGGCAGGTGCGCTGTTTACCCCAACCCCCCAATAACTTACAGACACCGTATTTCTGTTGGAATATAAAAGTCCACAGCTTTATTTATTATTATAAACAAGGTAACAAATTGGGGTCATTGCCACAAATGTAAATTTACCTCCACCCCCCACCGTACATAAATTACCCCCGGCAATGACCCCGCCCAATAACAATAAATAACATTATAAATAACAAATAACACATAACACATGGCCTACCAAAGAGGCCCCATATCCATAACTTTTTTAACTGTAGGGGTGTACCGAGACCCCCCTACACCACCTGGTTCGGAGCCACCGATGAGCTTGAACCCACAAACCATTTCACACTCCATTCTAATCCAGCCTAACCAATTTATACTCCTCCTACCTTCCAATTACCCAAGCCCTATCCCGCCGCTGTGACCAAACGGGAACTCCAAAACAACAGGGAGGGTGGGAGGGACAATTACCAGGTAAGTGTCAGTTTAGTTAAAATGTCCCTTACTCATAAAATGGCTGCTTAATATACTCCTATTATCCAACCCCCATATACAAATAACCACGCCCCTTTAACTGGTTACTCCCCTGCCTACTCCTGGCTCTGTCAAGGCCCACTCCCCTGACTGCGCTGTTCCATGGGCTTCATGACATGCGCACAGTCGATTATTCGGCAGGTGCGCTGTTTACCCCAACCCCCCAATAACTTACAGACACCGTATTTCTGTTGGAATATAAAAGTCCACAGCTTTATTTATTATTATAAACAAGGTAACAAATTGGGGTCATTGCCACAAATGTAAATTTACCTCCACCCCCCACCGTACATAAATTACCCCCGGCAATGACCCCGCCCAATAACAATAAATAACATTATAAATAACAAATAACACATAACACATGGCCTACCAAAGAGGCCCCATATCCATAACTTTTTTAACTGTAGGGGTGTACCGAGACCCCCCTACACCACCTGGTTCGGAGCCACCGATGAGCTTGAACCCACAAACCATTTCACACTCCATTCTAATCCAGCCTAACCAATTTATACTCCTCCTACCTTCCAATTACCCAAGCCCTATCCCGCCATAGCAAGAGACTTGAACCCTTAATGTCTCGAGCGACCCCCACCACACATAAATAGGGCTTTGGAAATACCTTCCTGGAAACCTAAATTTAATAGATCACACCCCACCTCAGACAGGTGCACACCATCCCGCCTAAAATAACCGGGCAACCCGCCCTCCAATTCAAAGTGCCTCACTGGGACCCCCCCTATCCTCCTAATAAAGACAGACATGGCCTTGTTTACTTTACCTCGGCAACGTGCCACAGCCGCCGGGTCCCTGGCATGCCTCCAGTTCAACCGCGGCACCATCTCAGACCACACTATTGTAACTCCAGGGACCAGTGCCCTCACCCTGTCCAGGTCCCTCTTCATTCTCCTGACCAACACCTTCTGGGGGACCAAACCTAAGTCATTGCCCCCACCGTGAATCAAAAGTATATCTGGGGCAAACCCCCTTGACAACATCCCAAAAATCTCCCCACTTATGCTCTGCCAGCTGAAACCTCGAAAACCAAACCACCGAAGGTCCACTGTGTCCAGAAGAAAACCCAGTTGTGTGCCTTGTCTCCGAACTGCGGCCCTCTTCTCCGCCCAGTAGACAAACGAGTGACCCACCAGCCAAGCGACCAAGCCTGAAAGGAAACAAATTCAGTTAACCGGCAGAGCACCCTTTACCCACATCCACAACATTCCATTCACTCCAACCTTTCCGGCCTTACATATGCACGGAACCTGATGGATTCCCATCTCCCAATCTGCTTTATCCGCTCCTCCCCTAGTCCGAGACGCGCCGCCTCAGTGGCAGCCCCGATACGGAAGGAGTGCGTACCAAATTGTCCGGGCTGCAAGCCCAATCCCGTCAACCCCATGCGGAAGACTCGCAAGAACTGAAAGCGCGACAGCGCTTTCCCATCCTCGTGAATCAGGAAGCAACCACCAACCTTCGGGCGAATCTGTAAAAACACGTCCCCACACACTACCGGGCACACCGGGGACCCTGGTAGCGAGGACAGGACAATTTTCTTACCCTTCCCGAAGACGTCCGTCTTCGAGCGCCGGAGCCAAATCACGACCTTGTCCAGTTCGATAACCACATCCTCATACCGGAGGCCCGATGCCCCCGACCTATTGGCGCTCACCAACTCGCCAATACGAATGGCCCCAAAGAAAGCCCATACGAAAGCCACAGAGAACAAAGTTACCTCAAATGCCGAACTGCACACTTCGTTCAACAACCCCACCAACCCTTGAAGGGTGGCAAAGGAAACCGGCCTCCTCGTATCCACGGACCTCCTGCCCTTCTTGAAACCCTTCAAAGTTTGCTTCACCAAAAAATGTTTTGTCAAGTCTTCCCACCCGTAAACTTGAACAGGAAAGCTAACGCAGACCTGTAGCGCTCCACCCTAGAAGGGGACGACCCACCTGCCACCAACCTGCAAAGAAGCCACAACAGCGTATCCAACCTACCGGCTGCGGAATCGCCTGCTCCCGCCTGGGACATCATTTCCTCCCATTCACTCCAAACCTTTGTATAAGCGGTCCAAGTCCCCGGTGCCAGCGAGCTCCTTATGTATCGCCCAAGCACAACGTCCCGAGCCGCCACATCTCCTCCGGGCAAGCCTGCCCTGTCGCTTGCGCGTCCGGTGCTGCTTCCCGGAACCGCACCCACTGCGAACGAGACAGAGCGTCAGCGACCACATTCAGCAGACCCGGCACGTGCCGTGCCCTGAAGACAATGTTCCAAGACATACACAAGAGCACTAGCTGCCGCAACAACCTAACCACTGGAAGGGACGAAGCCGATAGACTATTAATTACCTGTACCACTGCCATATTATCAGAGTGGAAGATAACTTTCTTGTCCTTGAGCTCCTTGCCCCATAGTGATACCGCTACCACAACTGGAAAAAGCTCCAAAAAGGCGAGGTTCCGAATCAAGGGGCTCTCGGACCAAGCCATAGGCCAAACCTCGGCACACCACTTGCCCCCAAGGTAAGCCCCAAAGCCAAAGCTCCCCGAGGCGTCCGTAAACAGCCCGGCGTCGCCAGATGCCTTCATCGCATCCCTGAAAAACACCCGCCCATTAAATTTAGTAAGGAAGCGGTCCCATATGTCCAAGTCCTCTCTCATGCCTACCGACACCCTGATGTAATGACTTGGCAGTCGAACACCACAGGTAGCCCTAGCCAGCAATCTACAAAAAACCCTACCCATAGGGATCACCTTACAAGCGAAGTTAAGGCTGCCGAGCAAGGACTGCAGTCCCCGAAGCGTAACTTTCCTAGCGCCCTTTATCGCGTTCACCTGCTGGCGGAGCACCCTCAACTTCTCCTCCGGCAGCCTACATTCCCCCACGACCGAGTCGATTTCCAGCCCTAGAAAACTCAGGCACTCGGTCGGGCCCACTGTCTTGTCCTCCGCCAGAGGAATCCCAAACTGTTGAGCTATCCTCTGAAACACCCGCAGTATTTGGGCACATCTGTCGGACCCAGCCGGGCCCACACACAGAAAGTCGTCCAGGTAATGGACCACCGTACCCCCGCCCGTTTCCTTACGCACTACCCACTCCAAGAACGTGCTAAACTTTTCGAAATACGCACATGAAATGGAGCAACCCATGGGTAGGCACAGGTCCACGAAAAACTTACCCTCAAAAAGGCACCCCAACAAATGGTGACAGTCTGGGTGGATAGGAAGGAGCCGGAATGCTGCCTCCACATCCTCCTTCGCCATCAAGGCCCCTCGCCCTGCTCTCCGAACCAACTCGACAGCATGGTCGAATGATGCATACGATACGGAGCACAGGGCCTCATCGATGTCATCATTTACTGACGCCCCTTTCGGGAATGATAAATGATGAATCAACCTAAACTTACCCGCCTCCTTCTTGGGGACTACCCCTAGCGGGGATACCCTCAAGTCAGGCAACGGCGGAGCCTCGAACGGCCCTGCCATCCTACCCAGTTGCACCTCCTTCAGCAACTTGTCCCGCACAACTCCCGGGTGTTCCCCCACCGACTTGAGGTTACTGCATAACCTCCCCACATCCCTACTCTGAAACGGTATTGAGAAACCCTCCGTAAAGCCTTGCCATAAGAATTCGGCGTCCTGATGGTTACCGTACTGTTTTAGCCACGGCAGCATCTCGCCTACTTTCACCGGGGTTGCCCCCCGCGGCAGCGGAGGGGGCCGACGCTCCATTGGCTCCCACTCCTGGTGCAGACTTACCTCGCTTAAAACACCGACTGGCTCCATGGGCCCCCCCACAACCGGAGCACTCGTGCTTAAACCGGCACGACGTTCCCCACTTGCATTGGCCCTCGTTAAAGAGCCAACAGAAGCCTTTCTTTTGCCCGGCCGGTGCAGGTCCCCCAGGGGCCGCACCGGCCGTCCCGTGAAAGGGCGCAGCCTTTTGCGCCATCATGAGCCGCATCCAGAGGGGAAGGTCCATTTGATCCCACCGCATGCTGGGATTCGCCGCTAACCTCTGGCGAAATTGTTCGTCGTACCGCCACCAGGCGACCCCGCCATAAGTCCGGTACGCTTCCCCAATCCCGTCTAGGTAGCAAAACAGTTGGGAGCATTTATCCGGCGACTTTTCCCCTATCACGCTGGCCAGGATACAAAAAGCCCTTAGCCAGTTCCCAAATGTTTTAGGAATCTTCCGATACCTACGCTTTTTCTCCTCCTCCTCCTTCTTCGCGTCCTTCTTGTCCTCCTCTTTCATGTCTAAGAACTCCTCCAGCGGGAGTAAGGAAAAAACCTCCACAAACTCACCCTTCCAAATTTTCTCCTTGATGTCCATTTTTAGATGACAACCTAATGGGCCCGAGAAAGACACGTGCACGTTTTGCCGCGCAGCGTCGGTAATTTCGCCCCCAATACCAACCTTCTCCCCTGACTCCTTAATAGTTTCGTACACAGATAACCCCACCTCGCTATCCTGTGCTGGACCCACGGCCCTACCCGGTAACCCTTGGCCCTTCTCACACGTCCACACTCTCCCAAACTGAGGTGAAGCCATTTCCCCACCCGCCCATGAATCTAAGAAAGATTTTAAACAAGTCAATAGTGTTCCTGCGTGTGGTGTAACATTTGACTCACCGCCTGAGCCCGAAGCCGCAGAAGGCCGTGGGTTCGTTTCCCTTCCGTCCGCCATGCTTGGCTCCGGAGCATCCAATTGGCGCCGACTCCTGTCAGCCTGGCCCTGCCTCAGGACCGCGGGTGTAGTGCTGCGAGACCTGCAAGGAGAACGACACCTGGGTAGTGTGTCCACATGATCACATACCCGCCCAACCTCCTTATGCTCCTGCCTGTAGTTCCGCACCATGTCCCGTCTCCCTGCCTGGCCCTCCCGGCCGTAAGCGCTGCGCCGTTGACCTGGCAAGCTCCTGCCTGATGACCCAGACGCACTGCGCCGCTGCCTCCACCTCCGTTCCCCTGAAACCGATCTCCTCCTGCTAAGCCTGCTTGTCGACCTGCTCCTCTCTCTACCCTTCCACCCGTCAGCCTGCCTCCTGTCATGCCTGGCACTGACGCCGCGCTGCTCCCTGCTGCGATGCGGCCTAGGGCTACGCGAGAGACCCCGCCGTCCCCGGGAGCCGCCCCTGTGGCCCTCCCGCTCTCTCCCAGCCCGTCCTGTCTCCATGCCCTGGGCTGATTCCTGGGAGCTATCCCGACCCGCTGAACCTGGCCCCTTTTGGGCCGCCTTGTGAACTGGGGATTCCACCTGTCTGTCCTGGCGCCTCCGGTCCGCTAAAGCCGCGGGCCCTGCCGGCCCCAAGGTACCTGGCTGAGCGGACCCGCCGTCTGTGTCCCTTGTGCTGCACCTGGCCCCACTAGAGGCCGCCCCCGTTGTGTCCCCTTGCACAGGCGCCTGATCACTAGAGGCCTCCGCTCTGCCCCCCGCCCGCTGCCCGGCCCCAGCGCCATTCCCTGACTCACCGGGCCGCATCTGCTCTCTGCTTCCTCCATCCGATCCGCTCTGTGTCCTGGCTCCAGCCGCAACCGTCCCGCCTGCCGCCTCCCGGCGGGGTGCACACCGCGTGGTAGGCCTCGGCCTAGCTGCTGCCCGCGCCCGGCCAGCACCGCGTCGAACAGACGGTGCCGGCCGCGGTACCTCCACTCCGCTGGGGCCCGCTACCTCATCCAGGGCCCCAACAGACTCCGCTGACAGGCTCCTCCGTCTGCCGACTTCGGGCTCCATGCCTGGGCTCAGCCGCTGGGGTGGTCTCGCCCTCCTCATGGAACGCCGTGCAGCCGCCGCAGGGGTTGTACGGGGGGGACCCTGAGCCCCCAGTTGCTCATGAAGCCAGGCCAGTCCTCTATCCCGCACAGCAGCTCTCACTCCCTCCAGGATTTCTTCCATTGATGCCATGATCTGAAAGACAAAAGAAAAAACCAACACAGACCTGCCAAAACAATTACCAGGTAAGTGTCAGTTTAGTTAAAATGTCCCTTACTCATAAAATGGCTGCTTAATATACTCCTATTATCCAACCCCCATATACAAATAACCACGCCCCTTTAACTGGTTACTCCCCTGCCTACTCCTGGCTCTGTCAAGGCCCACTCCCCTGACTGCGCTGTTCCATGGGCTTCATTTATGTTATTCTGGGATTTTCTGCACCGTTAGTTCTCTCTTTCTGTTGCATATATGGCTGCCAAGAATATTCTGATCTGACCCCATTCCAGAGGAACTACCCTGACTCTTTGAGGTTTTATCTCCCAGCAAGTTTTTACATTTGGATTCACACTTGGACTTATATTTGAACTTTCTTTTGTTTTTTATTTGTTTGTGTTTGTCTCTCCCTCTCTCCCTCTCTCCCTCTCTCTCCCTCCCTCTCTCTCTCTCTCTCTCTCTCTCTCCATATATATATAAAATAAACAATTGCTGACACTCCTGGATTTCAGAAATCAATCTGGTTTATTGTCTAAGTCAACGTTTCAGTCCCTAATTTAGGACTTTCATCAGGACACGCCATATATATATATATATATATATAAATGCATGTTATAACAGACCTCTGTTTTTATAATTTCAAGCGCTACCTTTCTCCCCCTGTTTGATTAATAGCTGAATGTAATGAAACCAAATATTGTTCTGTAAATTAAAAAAAAAAAGAAATCTATTGAGATAAGTTGCATAAACCGATGACTTGCTGACATCACTATTGACACTGTAATATTCTCCACTACTCCTTCACCGTATCTGTGTTTCATGAAAGGTCAGGGTCTGAGGTGACACTTTCTTTTGATGTCATCATTCTTCAGGGTTTTGAATTTTTAATTACACTGGGTAGGATAGACACTGCATTTTGTGCTTGACTGTCTGCAATGTAATCTTCTTTAGACTGCAGAATGAAGCTGTTGTTTTAAGGTTGGATATTTTCAATTCGGGTTTTAGATTATTTTATCTCAAATAATGTGCTTCGATTGATATTTTCATATTGATTTTGCACAACGCACCGCCTGTGCTGTGTATAACGTTTATTTCTACAAAACTCAAATTAAAATGTGTCTGTACATTTCAGTGCATTCATGAAAATAAGACATGGGAGCACACCAAAAATATATAATCTTTACTATTAAAATCACATAAGAAATAGTATATGAAAACGCCATACATCAGTTGTAGCCAGTAATTCAGTGCAGTGCTTTTAATCAGTTCACCGAACTGTTTGGATACATTAGTTTTTGCTCATGTGATAGAAGATTGGTTTGTTAAAATTGTATTCTAGTTAATTGAAAGCGCTGCTTACCATCTGATTCTCTTTGTTGATAAAAGATAAAATAGCTATGGGTGATGATTATATAGTATATTGATCACCTCTGTCCTTGTTATAATAAATTAAAAGGAACATTTTAAAGAGCTGTCAGTGTGCTCTTACTTGGGAGAATGATTACAGCTGAGTGTTGTATTGCAAGTACAAGAAAAAAAGATATCTTTAAAAAATAGGAAGTGGCACAATAACAGAATAGGTATTGATGGTGATAAGTGGTCAGTTTTTTTATGTTTGCTGAGCCAAGTTCTTGACTTTTTTTTTTTTTTACTGAGATTCAAATTATATATATATTACATTAGAATATCCACACTCTATTTGTGAAACTAACTTAGAGACACATTGTTCAGTTGCAATAGAATACATAATAAAATACTTTATTGCACAGCGCATGCCTGTATGAAATACTAAACATTTGCTGACGGGGATTAGCATCGGGCCTGCAAATATGTGGGTCTGGTTTATCGATTTGTGAACACTGAATAGTTTGTATTTAATAAAATAAAAAAATTTGCCTGTGTTTAATTCTCATTTTTTAAATTTATTTTTCTTGTCAATCTTTATTTTTTGTTGTGCATGCCGTTACCAAGTAAGCGTGCAGTGCCACAAAAGAAACAGCATGCAGTCTGAGAACAATCATAATATAACAGTACATGACCCAGCATAGCATGAAAGGCAGCAGTGGTACAAAAATAAGAAATGTGTAGGCATACTTGAGAGTTTAGGCTGTCCACATAGAGCTAACCTGAGACATAAGGAATACTAAAGCTAGGTACCTATGTCTAGGTACTACATATGGAGACTACTAATGGAGCATAACATCAAGACAAGCACATTCATACATATTATCAAGCTAAATAATGCCTAAACGGGGGAGTCCAAGTCCTTTCCAATAAGGTAGAAACAGGAGGCCTATGTTAAAATACCGCTGTTTGCGGTTGGTCTTCCTTCTACATGGTCAATGCATTGGGGTCTTGCCCCTGTCAACCCTCGGCCCATGTGGGCTACTGGCTTTTTCTTACAAGAGATGAAGGACCGAAGTAGGCCAACTCACCACCAGATCTGCCTTTCCAGTTTCCCTTTGCAGACTGAGGTAACATAGCTGCTTGGCGTGCCTCCAGAGAGGCTCAGAAATTATTAAATATGTCCTATAGCTTCTGTAGAGCATTCCTTTGCAGGCTGATCAGGCTCTGAGCCATACGATGGAGGTGCATCCGCCATCTTGAAAGAGGAGCCACATTCTGTACTGGAGCAGGTGCAGTATCTTAGTGCCTTGATAAAATGAGTTACAGGCCAGTAGGGACCAGGATGACCCCCACTGGTCCAAAAGTTGGGTGAACAAGTCACTAGCCAGAACCCCCAGGAGACATAAGAATTGCCATAAAATTGGGAGAACCAAGTCACCTCAGCGGATCTCAGGATCAGGTAAGTTGCTAAGGGTGACTCTGTGGCGAGCTGGGAAGCGTTAATTCCACTGAATTGTTAATTCTCACTCCTAACTTCAACATTGGCCCAGAGTCAAAAAATCTAACATTTTATTATAACATATTCTGGATCTGCAGTGATTTTTAGTACATAGGACAAGTAGTAATTTATACATCAAACACGATGCACAGTAAGACAGTACTTAGGTACATGGAGTATGCTCATTGCCGGATGAGACTTGTTTATTTTGACTTTGGCTTGTTACTTAACTATTTTGACTTCTGTAGCTCTTGACCTTTGGCTTGTTTTTGGACCATTCTGACTTCTGTATTCCTTGACCTCTGGCCTGCCTACTGTTTATGTACACTCTGTATTCCTGACCTCAGTCTCTCCTGCACTTTTATTTTTATTCGTTAAATCCAGCCTGTGGCAAAGATGCCTCTGCCACAAGCTCCTGAGGGAGCCTGCTGGCTAGCCTCCTGCCCAAGGACCTGCTGACTAGCCTCCTGCCCTTTGGTTTGTGGGATTTCCCTGTATGGTTCAGAAATCAAACAAACTCCCGAACTAAGGACCACCCGGATGCTTGTTAAGCCCTATTGAAACCTTTTAACGATTTACATCTCAGTGTTCTAAGTGTTTGGCTGGGTGGCCGCCGTTCGTATGCACGAACACGTGGTGGCGGCCATCTTGTTTGCATGAACGCAGGCAGCGGTGTTTGGTTGTCGAGTGCAAGGAACTAAAATTAGACACTCGACCTTGCGAACACCGCTGAACTTCCATCATCGCCTACGTTTGTTTTTTTACACCGTGGAAGACACTGTTCGATGGAATGGTTTGCATGGATTGGGTGAACAAGCTCCACATTACAACTATGGACTACGTTCGGTAGTTTGTTCATTTTTATATTCCCAAAATTGATCGACCGCTACAACTTTTCTTATGGAACTAATTTGGGCAAAAGCCTCATGTGCGGTCGGTCAAAAGTTGACTTCCATAGAAAATCCGAACCACCGAACCGATCTGAGTGATTTTTGGATATGTTGGTCGCTCAAATCGGGGCTATTCGAGAATATGACTCTTGTGGGGTTTCCATGTATTTTGGGGGTACTTTTGGAGTGTTTGAAAATTATATGTTTTTCTGTACCTGGAGATAATTGAGTTTGTACAGTTCCTGACTCAATTATCTCTCAGGGGAGACGTTTACTGTTTGTATAAATTCTGTGACTGTGCTTCCATTAAACAGATGACTTCCCAGAATTAAGCCTTTGGCTAATGTGTGGGGGGAAATGCTATACTGGCTATAATTACTGCTATACCTGCTGTACTCTCTGGAGGAGAGGTCTACGCATTGGGAGCTGGATCCAGGACTTGGGTCCAGGGTGAAAGGAGATGGCAAGACCTCAGCCAAGCTGCGGCGGCTAGGGGCTGGAAGTGCTTATGGTGTCCCAGTGAAGTGCTTATGGTAGCTCGGAGATCACTAGGAAGCGTGTTTGGCGGAGGTACCCAGTCGGGGTACCAGGCGGTCTGCCACACGACCGCTCTAATGTCCGGTAATACACCTTAGGGTTTTCTTTATTTTTACTTAAGTTCTGTGTGTTGGGCATATTAGTGTATCCTGACATGTATTTGTAGTTGAACAAATCGATTAATTAAAGACAACAACAGATGCACATGGCTATGATTATACTGCCTTGAGTCCCCTGGTTCAATCCTTCCGTTTAATATCAAACATCTAACAACAGTTTGATTAAGTGAGAGTCTTTCCAGCTCTGAGGGACCATCTTAACCTGGCCACATTGATAATTAGAAAGGAACACTTCAATTTCATCCAACCTGGGCAACATTGATTAGATGAGAGTGTTGGGTAAGTGTTAGCCATGTGCTCTGAGCCAATCAATGATGTCTAAATTGGATGAACGTGGCATTGGAAATGTTCAATACTCCTTTATCAATGTGGCAACATGCAAGAAGTCCACAGTTTTTCTAAAACTATTGATTAACAGTTTGATTTTAAACTGAGGAATAGCACCAGGGGACTCATGGTAAACTATATGGTTACATTACCTAGAGAACCCCTTTATTATGGATCAATCTTTTCATTATGTATTACTAGTGGTATTCTATATTAAATGAAAATCTTTGTTTAAGTAACTCTAAACAAAAATGTGCATGACAAGCATTGAATTTCAACATTACTGCTTGTTATAATAGTTTGTTATAGTAGGCATGCTTTTATTTTTAGCTAGTTGCCATACTCTGGTGAAGAGTGACAAGGGAGGTACATTAGGAACCAAAATACCCAATTGCAATCATGACAATTCAGAGACTATACGAGTCGGCTGAAAAGATTCATATAATCACTTGACTGAACACTTATAAATCATATTTCAGGAGACTGGATGTAATTAACTCAAGACAAGTATTTAACTGGCATAAGACAGGAATTTAACTGCCACAGTACATGGATTAAACTGTCAAAGCAACATTAAAATGAGGTTAGGACAATACGTCATTTTACCACATGACAGGAGGCTTCATATTTGCATATCTTTCTTTACTGAAAACTCCAGCAGCATAGAAACAGTAACAACCAATCAGAGAAAAGATATGCTGCCCATAAAAGGGCCTGTCTATGACATCACTTCCTCTTTCTTTGCTGCTCCAGCCATCAACAGGTAAGAGTATTTTGCCTACTGCTTCATTTTCTGTTATTTTTGCTATGTTTATTATGTACTGAATTATTTTGTTTTATTATTGCCCTGACTACCTGTACCTGTTCCCCTCACTGTCTCTATCCCTGTGCTCTGTTATAATTTTTCTCCCTTTAATGTTTTTCCGGCGATCCGCGGGCGGCGCGGCTGTCCGTGCCATGCTCACCACGCGGACCTGCCTCTAACGCACACAGGGGCTGGTGGGGACGGGTGGAGGGTAGCCGGGGTTTATTGTTGTATTTTCTGCCGCGTTTACTTCATTTCGCTCGCAGCTGCGAGCGGGAACCCCTTCCCCACGCGGCCGGTGGCCATCTTGGATCTCGCGGTTATCGCGAGATCCGCGGCGGTCGTTCTCTCTTCCAGCTCGGTGGTTCGCTAATTACCCGACCGCCATAACGATACCGGGGATTGCCCTCAGGGTGATCCCCCGTTTCTCCCTCAGCACCCCTTTGCTGCATGTGCAGGGGAAAGAATCATATTGCTGCATACTACTTCCCCCCAGAAAGTTTCATTTTTTCTGTTCTGTATAGCTGCCTCAGTGAGGCAAGAGGATGCATGCACATACCACATGTATTTGAAGGCTTCTAATACCTAGATTATCGTTGTCCCCTACAGTGATACAACTACTTAAAGGGACATATAAATATATACTCACCCCTCAGGGCATTTTGTTGGTATTATTATCCCCATTCAGGGTATATCGTTGGTTACCCCACACAGGGTCATATTACATTACTGCACCCAAGGGTGAAATTTATGTGGGTGTCCTCTGGGTATTTTTTCATGGCACACCACCTGGGGTGACCCCCCAGATACGCATGCAGGGCGATACGGCCCACCTTTTTTGGTTGATGTTGGTGTCCTCTGGCTACCACGGCACACCACCCGGGGTGAACCCCGAGAATATGCACGAGGGCTTACCCTTAATCCTATAAATTCGTAGCCCTATTTACTATATTACGTGCATTAAGCCTTCTATACATACACCCCTACGCCGGGCGACCACCGGTTGTAGCGGGAACCGACCTATATTTGCATGTGATAAACCATCACGATTTCCCACTGAAACTTGTTTTCGCCCCACAGGTCGGGATACACCTCAGATCATGGAGGATGCACACAATAACCCAGACTTTCAGGCCATGATCAATGCCGCCGTGGCGGCTTCTGTGGAGAAGGCCCTCTTGCGAGTCCTTCCCCACAGTCAGGGCGACACTAGCCCTCCAGAACACATGGATGCGTCGGGCTCAGAGGTGTCTAAGGCCAAGAGGCACAGAAAGGCTTCGAGCCCCCCTTCCGCCAAGGCGAAGGGCAAGTTGCCCGTCAAACGGGTTAAGAACACGGACCCACAGCCCGCACTCTTTGCACCCCTATATGGCCCACACCCCCTAGACATGGTAGACGAGTGGCACGGGGACCCTCGGACGACGAGGAGTGGCAAGACCTACCGCCTGCCTCCTCAGCTTACGTCAAGGAGACCTTCTTAGGCAAGGAAGCCGACAACGACCGCCACACCGGTCCGTCCGGAGACGGTGTGTTTTTGGATGACCAGGGGATGCTATTATTCGACCCGCGCACCATCCGACACCCACGTTCCTCTGAATGGACGCTGCCAGATCATCTGGCAAAATTCATCCACTACTGGCTACGCAAGCCATTGGAAAAGGAGGTACGGGCGCGCCTCCGGGCCGAATGCCCCAGACCGCTGATCCCTGACAAAGTGGCACTAACGCCCGAATTCGATGACACGATGGTGGTGTTTATGTCACGCACGGGTAGAGACCCACGCAATGGGGTGGAGAAGGGTATGAAAGTGGCACAGGACAAAGTGCTGGATCTGCTCGGCCCCATAGCTAAGATGTTGTATTTCGCTGACCTTGCCCTCAGCCAAGACTCGCAGCTGGACCCTCATGTCATACGCGAATGGGCCCAATGCACAATATGTCTACTGGGCAACGCTAACGCCGCACTTTGCGTCGAGAGACGCAGATCGGCGCTGATAAGGATCGATAGCAAACTCCTGGAACTGGGGGCCAAAGAATTTGGACCGAAGGCCCAGGGCCTACTATTTGGTGATGCCTTCATCGCAGAACTCAAAAGACATGTGAACCTGTTCATGACCTTAAACAAGACTCAAACCTCCCTCAAGCAGGTGTTCCACACTCCTCCCACAAGAGGTGTTTTTGGAAGGGCTGGCCGACAGCGGAACCGTGCCGCCAGCCGATTTTGGACCTCAGGTTCCAGGTCGTTTCCACAGACTTCAACCTTCTTCCCGTCCTCATCGCAAAGTCCCTCAACGTTCCGAGGTGCAGGGAGGACCAGAGGTTTCAGAGGCCGTGGACGCGGCCGCTTCAATAATGGTGAGTCCTTCCGTACAAACCAATGTCCCAAAGTTTATTGCAGGCAACCTGTCTTCTTTCTTCCAGAACTGGGAGCAGACTACCAAAGACGCCTGGGTCCTCCAAACGGTACGCGTGTTCGTAATAGACTTTGCCGCGCAACCCGTCCAGACCACTCCCCCTCCTCCAATCCACATGTCGTCAGAACAAAACCGACTGGTGGACGAAGAGATCCACACACTCTTCGAGAAGGGCGCGATTCAATACGCACCAGACGGGGGAGGCTTTATAAGCAATATCTTCTTGGTCAAGAAGAAGACGGGCGAGTATCGGCCGGTTATCAATCTCTGACAGCTAAACGCTTTCGTGATCTACAGACACTTCAAGATGGAAGGAATCCATTTTCTACAAGACCTTCTTGTCAAGAACAACTGGTTTACGCGCCTGGACCTCAAGGACGCGTATCTCACGGTCCCCGTGGACAGAAGTTACCGTCGGTTCCTCCGTTTCAGATGGAGAGGACAGGTATGCCAATTTACTTGCCTGCCGTTCGGCCTCAGCTCAGCTCCGTGGTGCTTCACGAAGCTGTTGAGACCAGTGATGGCTCGCATCCGTACAAAGGGCATACGGTGTCTCGTTTGCTGATTTTTTGCGAATCCGCGTCCAGGCTACGATTGCAGACGAGATTTGTAGTTCACTTACTGGAGTCTCTGGGATTCATGGTGAACAGACAGAAGTTGTCTCTCTCTCCATCCCAGTCGGTACATTTCCTGGGCTTCGACATCGATTCGAGGGAATGCGTACTGCGCCTCCCCTCGAAAAAGATTGCCTCGATAAGGAAGGAAATCAGACGAGTCTTAAGGATGGACTCGATACCGCTCAGGATGCTCGCTCGGATTGTGGGACTCCTGTCCTCATCCATTCAAGCGATATTCCCGGGCCCTCTACACTACAGGGCCATGCAACGGCTGAAAGCGGGATATCTGCGCACCGGACATTCCTACGACCACTGGATCCCACTCACTCAGGAGGTGAGATCGGAACTGCGATGGTGGTTGCTACACATACAAGCCTGGAACGGCAAAGCGATCTTCGGTCCCTCCCCGGACTTCGTCGTGGAATCGGACGCCAGTTTGTGGGGATGGGGCGCTCACTGCTCAGAGGCCTCCACGGGGGGGCCAATGGCAAGGAGAGGAGACCGACCTGCACATCAACTGCCTGGAGTTGATTGCGGGTTCCTTCGCCATACGCAGCCTGGCCAAAGACAAGTCGAATTGCTGTATCCTACTCCGTATGGACAACGTCTCGGTGGTGCAATACATCAACCGCCTGGGCGGAGCGAGGTCCAAAGACCTGACCGAAGCCACGAAGGACATTTACAGCTTCTGCTTACGGAGGAACATCACGATACAGGCGGAATATCTCCCAGGGGTCTCCAACCTGACGGCGGACTGGTTCTCCCGACACTGGAGAGACACCAGCGATTGGAAACTCAACAGGGAGGTATTTCAGACACTACGGCAGCGGATGGGCCCGCTATCAATAGATTTGTTGGCCTCAAGGACCAACCACCAACTACGGAGATACTACAGCTGGCTTCCGGACCCGATGGGCGAAGCGGCGGACGCATTCCTTCAGGACTGGCCCTCTCATGGGGCCTACGCCTTCCCTCCATTCTCTATGATCCCACGGGTACTACGGTACTCACGCACCCACAGGATATCGCTCCTGCTCATAACGCCTCTCTAGCAGAGTCAACCGTGGTTCCCGGACCTCCTGGAGATGTCCCACGACAATCCTGTTCTGCCTCCTCCTGTCGGGACCTCGACCACTCGTCCTGGAAGGACAACTGGAACTGGTGGCCTGGATGATTTCAGGGGCTCATGGTCGGTCCACGGCCTATCGCAATCTACTAAAGATCTCCTATGGGACTCATGGGCTCCGGGCACCAGGAGATGTTACATCTCTGCATGGTCAGCCTGGAGTGATTGGTGCATGGAAAGGGGATTCTGATCCCTTTACTGCCCCTGTCCCACTGATACTCAATTACCTTGCTCATCTTTTCTCGACAGGTAGATCGTATAGATCCCTTAACGTGATCAGATCGGCCATTTCAGCGGCACACGTCCCAGTACAAGGCAGGCCGGTGGGTCAAGACCCACTGGTATGTCGTCTACTGTGAGGTGCTAGACTGACGAGACCCCCAGCACCCAAATATTCCAGCCTCTGGCAAGTGAATGGAGTGCTGGATTTCCTGCGAGGCTGGCCGGAAAATCCGTTTCTGTCGCTGAAACAGCTCTCAGCCAAACTGGCCCTTTTGCTATGCCTCGTCTCTTTCCGATGGGTGTCTGACATTAGGGCCTTTGACGTGGACGGTTTCTCTCTCACTCCAGAGGGAGTCACTTTTTCGATTGCAAGACGGACTAAATCAGATTCGTCCTCTGTATCCTACCCATATTTTGAATCGTACTCCAAACTGTGCGTCGTCAAGACACTTAGGAGATACATAGAAATCACAGCCACCCTCCGGCGCTCCTTGACGTGTCAACTGCTGATTTCCTATGTGAAGCCTCACGGCCCAGTGTCTGCGACCACCCTGGCCAGATGGGTTCGCTGGTTACTACAGCTGGCAGGAATCGAATCTAGCTTTGGAGCACATTCGGTCAGAGGGGCGGTGGCATCCCAAGCGTTCTTGGCAGGCGCCTCCCTAGCCGACATCATGCATTGTGCGGACTGGTCTCTGGAAAGTACGTTTCGGACGTTCTACTTCCGCCATGTTTCGCATGCTTCCTTCACACTGGTTAGGCCTAAGCTTTAAAAATGCAAATATGAAGCCTCCTGTCATGTGGTAAAATTGAAGATTATATTAACTTTAGTGTACTAATAATCTTAATTTTAGTAATGACAGGAGGCGAATATTTCCCGCCCTAGGGAATTCCCCCCCCAGGTTATCTAGGGTTTCAGGATTATGTCCTAGTGCTCAGGTAAGCATGCAGGCTCTTGTTGTATATGTTTTGCTTATTAGATACATTGCTTGTTATCATGTATGGATTATATAATTTATCAGATTTCCTTAAACTGGGTTGTGGTTGTTATGTTATCACACGTTCTGATTTTGAAGTCCTTTGTTTAGTTATAAGATTACGCATCTTACTATCCATTAATGTTCAGATATTAAATGTTTGTGATATGTGGACATACTGCCACGCCAGAAACCTTTCACCTTTTTCCTTTTCTTTCAGCGTGAACATCCATTTTACGGGACGAAGACTCATATTCCACACCGTCACACCATGGACCTACCAAAGTTTATTTTCCTAATATGTTGTTGAATTGTTAATCTGTATTGGTGTTTTGTATTGACTGTTATTTTTTTCGCCTCAAAGAAAGAGGAAGTGATGTCATAGACAGGCCCTTTTATGGGCAGCATATCTTTTCTCTGGTTGGTTGTTACTGTTTCTATGCTGCTGGAGTTTTCAGTAAAGAAAGATATGCAAATATTCGCCTCCTGTCATTACTAAAATTAAGATTATTAGTACACTAAAGCTAATATAATCTTCAATTCTGTACTGCAACATATCTTTTTGCTTTCTGTTTCTTGCAATAATAAAAAAACAAAAATAGCAATCTCGGAGGTAGCCACTTATAAATAATCTACTCAATACAAGAATAATGTGACTTGGCATCCAGGACTTGTCATGTCTTGCAATAAGGGCGTCCAGTTTTTCAAACCATTTCCAGGTATAACTGACCTGTGTAGTGTGAGTTGGTTGCAATAAGTAACTTTTGCAAATGACTTGCTTTCTGTGGATAGCGTATTGGGACTGCCGTATACTTTTCTGATAATCAAAACCTGTGCTCCATAAATGCTGTTTTACATATACAATATACTGTACAGGGAGTGCAGAATTATTAGGCAAATGAGTATTTTGACCACATCATCCTCTTTATGCATGTTGTCTTACTCCAAGCTGTATAGGCTCGAAAGCCTACTACCAATTAAGCATATTAGGTGATGTGCATCTCTGTAATGAGAAGGGGTGTGGTCTAATGACATCAACACCCTATATCAGTTGTGCATAATTATTAGGCAACTTCCTTTCCTTTGGCAAAATGGGTCAAAAGAAGGACTTGACAGGCTCAGAAAAGTCAAAAATAGTGAGATATCTTGCAGAGGGATGCAGCACTCTTAAAATTGCAAAGCTTCTGAAGCGTGATCATCGAACAATCAAGCGTTTCATTCAAAATAGTCAACAGGGTCGCAAGAAGCGTGTGGAGAAACCAAGGCGCAAAATAACTGCCCATGAACTGAGAAAAGTCAAGCGTGCAGCTGCCAAGATGCCACTTGCCACCAGTTTGGCCATATTTCAGAGCTGCAACATCACTGGAGTGCCCAAAAGCACAAGGTGTGCAATACTCAGAGACATGGCCAAGGTAAGAAAGGCTGAAAGACGACCACCACTGAACAAGACACACAAGCTGAAACGTCAAGACTGGGCCAAGAAATATCTCAAGACTGATTTTTCTAAGGTTTTATGGACTGATGAAATGAGAGTGAGTCTTGATGGGCCAGATGGATGGATTGGTAAAGGGCAGAGAGCTCCAGTCCGACTCAAACGCCAGCAAGGTGGAGGTGGAGTACTGGTTTGGGCTGGTATCATCAAAGATGAGCTTGTGGGGCCTTTTCGGGTTGAGGATGGAGTCAAGCTCAACTCCCAGTCCTACTGCCAGTTTCTGGAAGACACCTTCTTCAAGCAGTGGTACAGGAAGAAGTCTGCATCCTTCAAGAAAACATGATTTTCATGCAGGACAATGCTCCATCACACGCGTCCAAGTACTCCACAGCGTGGCTGGCAAGAAAGGGTATAAAAGAAGAAAATCTAATGACATGGCCTCCTTGTTCACCTGATCTGAACCCCATTGAGAACCTGTGGTCCATCATCAAATGTGAGATTTACAAGGAGGGAAAACAGTACACCTCTCTGAACAGTGTCTGGGAGGCTGTGGTTGCTGCTGCACGCAATGTTGATGGTGAACAGATCAAAACACTGACAGAATCCATGGATGGCAGGCTTTTGAGTGTCCTTGCAAAGAAAGGTGGCTATATTGGTCACTGATTTGTTTTTGTTATGTTTTTGAATGTCAGAAATGTATATTTGTGAATGTTGAGATGTTATATTGGTTTCACTGGTAAAAATAAATAATTGAAATGGGTATATATTTGTTTTTTGTTAAGTTGCCTAATAATTATGCACAGTAATAGTCACCTGCACACACAGATATCCCCCTAAAATAGCTATAACTAAAAACAAACTAAAAACTACTTCCAAAAATATTCAGCTTTGATATTAATGAGTTTTTTGGGTTCATTGAGAACATGGTTGTTGTTCAATAATAAAATTAATCCTCAAAAATACAACTTGCCTAATAATTCTGCACTCCCTGTATATTCTGTATAAATCATGACCAAAATTTACGACAGTGAGGCTCTTAGATAACACATGTTAATGTAAAATCAGAAATGGGGGACATATTATTCGTTAGACATTGAAGTGGTAAACTAAACATTAAGAGGATATGAAAACTAATATTTTGAAACCTATCTTATTATTGACAGATATGAAATTTCTGTGCTAGTTTTAATAGATATTACTAATATTACACCAATTTACATGTAACCAGTATGGAAGATGAAGAGACATTTTAGGGTTAGTTAAAATTGTGTAGCAATTCAAATTAGAAGGGGTGAAATAAATATACAGGTGCAAACTTAGTAGGATAAACTTCACAACTAAATGTTTTGGATGAAGAAGTCTTCCCTCACCTTCTTCCAACTGTTTTTCACTTATCCGTAATAACCGTGGTTCTCCCAGCACCCGAACAACTTTGAGTCCCAGGAGAGCCATGTTTTTGTTATAATGTTAAAAAATGAGATGATAACCAACAATTCAGATCTAAAACCCCTACAAGAAAGTGCAATGTTTATGATGCTTAGAGTTTCCTTTAAGTTCCTATTAAACTTCTGTAAGTGATTATTGGGTAGTATAGACTTTATGGAAGTGAATAACTTTTCTTGCTCTTAGAAACTCTTGTTTCGACGTTACGCGATTTTGTGTACATGGACAACAAACTTTAATGTTTACGTACTTCCTATTCATATTGTGGGTATTTTTAAGCGCAGCAGTATTTTCCATCTGTTATTAAAGAGTTTGCAAATATTATGTTTGTAAATAAAAAACAAGCAAATTGTATATGTTTTAATTCCTGAAAAGCTCTTCAAAATACTATTTAAATACTATAGTCTACTTTTTTCTTGCAAATCAAACAACATTTTATTAATGTTTTACAATAAAATGGTAATAGAACCACTGAAATGCAACTTATTGTATTCATATTTATTAACAATTAATCAAATGAAACAATACCTAAAATGCCAGTTACTATTAAAGGATCACTATTGGCACCCAGACCACATCATCTCATTATAACATTTGTATTCCTAACTCTACAGTGTTTCTTTAATCATTCACACTATGTCCCGGAAGAGGAAAAGTCTTACAAAAAAACATGAATTCATGTCAAGTATTTTATGTTCTGTCAAGAAATGAGTCCATGAGACCTTTTTTTAGATATATTTTAATAATTGTTTACATAAACATTTAATAGGGCAGTGATTTGCAGTTTTGCTATTTTTGGATGTTCCTCCTGTGTATTTACTAACTACACACTTTATCTGCCAGGTTAAGTGAGTCTTTTCACACTCCCTTGTGGTTACAGTCTTGGCATCCTTACAGGTATTTCTATGCATGTGTAGTAATGCACACCCAGATCACTTATCCCTCTGGCAATACGTCTTTAGTTGACAACATAGCAGCAGTGCTGCTATCACACAATCTCATTCCCAGTAGCCGAACAGCTCTCTATTTAAAATGTGTATGTCACTCATTTGCTTTATTAGATGAGATGTAAAGCCTCAGAATGACATCTTTATTAAGTAAAATATATAGGAAACCAGTATGAAATGTGTGTGTGTTCCTTATTTTTAAATTGTTTCGTTAGTTTTTTTTTCCAAGTGAGTTATTCTGCTCAATGTATCTAATCCTTCCTAAAGACAAAGTAGACATAAATTAAAAGTAATTATACAGAAATGTCCATTTCTCTGCCAAGTAGGAAAGATTGAGTAGCCAACAACTGGGAAAAGACAAAGAGCCATGAACAACCTTAAGCAGTGCAAGATGGATTTTTTTGTTTTTTGTTTGGTTAATCTTTTTTTATTTTATTTTTTTGCAGTGCAATGATATAACAAACATTCTTGCATTGCCCCATAAGCAGGTGCATGGTCAGTGAAAAACAGAAAATAAGAATTATAAGGCATTCGAAAGGTTGCACACGTTATACTAAAATTCAGCGAGAGAACGCTAAAATGACATCATATTAAAGGAAATGAGGATAAACAAGATGGTAAACATTAGACGCAAGGAACATTCGATGTATAAGTGAAAAGTCTATTCACCAGTCAGCCTACTCCCATGTCTGGAAAGCACCAAGTACACACTGCAATGGTATCCAAAGGTAGTCGCAGCACAAGATCGAGGTAGGGATTCCCTCCTGCACCAGGCTAATACGTAGATCAGCATCTCTAGGTCATGGACTCAGTGGTTCTCAAAGTCCAGGTCGTTCCCACAAAGGGGAAAGCAGAAGGCCCTGAACTTGCTTCGAACATTTTTCTGTTGGTGTTGGCGATGCATATGGGCTGGGCCTCTACTGATCTTCAGCCCAGGTGGGCTAATAACGGGAGGATCAGATGCTTGATTGGCTGCTATACCCGGAAGAGGCCATCTCACCTCCAGCCTCTCAGATCGTGGACGGAGACAATAATCAGCTTTGGAGCCAGGCTTGCGGTGGGTATATGCCATTACTTTCCACCACCTTTCACAGCATCCATTTAATCAGTACAATTGCAGGGCTTCTCATAGCAGGCTGGGGTTTATTCCGGCTGCTAGAAGCTCCAGTCTCTTTATTAGACCGACCTCACTGTTCGAGTGTGTGCAAAAGGCACTTAAATGCTTGGGCTATACCTTCTTTGCAGGAGGCTGTATGGAGTGGCTTGGCTGTAGACCGACCTTTGATGACCATCTTGGGCCAATCACAAGCTTCTCTTGTGATTGGCCTGTCATTAAACCATTTTGGTGGTTCATGCACGTAACCATTTAAATTCTTCTGCAGGAAGCATGATAACTTAAATAGAAACTTAAGTTTCCAGTAGGTTTGGAGGGGAGGGTTTAGCCTCCACATATCCAGAAGTGTGAATAATAGGTGAAAGATAAATTAATGGCATAGCATGTGCATTACAAGCCGTCCCAGAGGAGATTTAAAGTAGACACCATTATCTAGCTGTGTCAACTATGAAGAACAGTTCAATATTAGATTTGTAAAAGGTGTGAATTACTCCATAAAACAAAACAAAACAAAACATTATCACCTTGTACGTCATACTGTTTTCATACAGTGGAAGATAATTTTTATTATCAAATACCCTTTCATTATGAGTTATTCTTCCGAATATAAAAGATGTAATTAGCTGCTGGCTAGCATGTAGTATGCTTTACAAAGCCACAGTGTTGGAATAATTTAGTTGGCAGTATTGTCAGCTTTGTCTCATTTTCACAATACAGCAGCTCAAATATCATCAAGGTACAGCTGATGGTCTTTAATTCATGGAGTATCATTTGCACAGAGCATATTGATTCCAGCTTATGTCTGGTAATCAGTCCCTTCAATGCACGCTTTTAAAGCTGATCGGTCACCTGAAAAATAACATTACAGTATACTAATCACTAGAGTATAAAAAAGGCCTATAGTTTTGCTAGTTTTCAACAAGTCAGCAGGTGTAACACATTTTGTTCTCATGTTTCCTGTATATGTTGTTGACAGAAAATTCTTAATCTTTCTTATTACCTGATCTATTTTATTTTTATATGTAAATCTCTGTAATATATAATCTAACTGTTGTGAAAAAAAAAAAAATCACGTGATTATCTTAGCGAGCGGAAAAAGCATTACCAGAATAGATTGTTGTTCTGGTGGTTTTACTCTGCTGATTACTCTCAGGGCTGTTTCTAACCCACTTTTTAATGCATTTAAAGAAAACAAACTTAAAGGACCACTCTAGTGCCAGGAAAGCATACTCGTTTTCCTGGCACTAGAGTGCCCTGAGGGTGCCCCCACCCTCAGGGACCCCCTCCCGCCCGGCTCTGGAAAGGGGAAAAGGGTTAAAACTTACCTTTTTCCAGCGCTGGGCGGGGAGCTCTCCTTCTCCTCTCCGCCTCCGATCCTCCCCGTCGGCTGAATGCGCACGCGCGGCAAGAGCTGCGCGCGCATTCAGCCGGTAGCATAGGAAAGCATTTACAATGCTTTCCTATGGACGCTTGCGTGCTCTCACTGTGATTTTCACAGTGAGAATCACGCATGCGCCTCTAGCGGCTGTCAGTGAGACAGCCACTAGAGGAAAAAGGGGAAGGCTTAACTAATTGATAAACATAGCAGTTTCTCTGAAACAGCTATGTTTATAAAAAAATTAGTTAACCCTAGCTGGACCTGGCACCCATACCACTTCATTAAGCTGAAGTGGTCTGGGTGCCTAGAGTGGTCCTTTAAATAAAATTAATGGGAATTAAAAAGATGCTCACATTTGAAATACATGTGTTTTCGTCAAGAACTTCTGCAAAGGGTTCTGTGATGATCGTGAACAAGTCTAGTAGAGTACTATGAGTAGGATAGTATAGTACGGACATCACTTTCATTGATACAAAGACATTGGGGAAATTTCTCTGCACAGACATCTCTCTCTGTTGTCAATCAGTGCGTTGACGTTCTGCATCATTTAAGATTTGATTTAAAATTGAAGTAATCACCTAAAAAGCCATTGTTAACTGCATCCCAAACTTCAATCCTTTTTAACGAGCAAATAAATCTATCCGGCTCAGGCCAAAAGCATTGTGGGCATCCAAAAGAAATAGGGGATTTGTGGCCCTAGAGCCACTACAGCGTTCAAGAGTGTTTATGCTTCTTTGTAGACTTGGAGGTTTGTTTCATTCCGAACTGTAATTCGTCGATCGGGTGATCGTCCAAATTCCCAAACTCCAAGAACAAATGTAGCTGAATCACAAACCAAAGGAAATGCACAACGGATGAGCATATTTTGCATTGATTTGTTCAGAATTTGACCATGGTTGATGGGGAAAAACGATAACTGATGGCTATGGGACAGCAATTAAATGTTGACTTTATTCACAGAAAAACTAAAAAAAAAAGATATATATATATTAGACATGTAATAAATATATAAATATAGATTGTTACATCACCTTTCTTTTTCCTGTATTGCTTACATTTTCTCACTTGTGATCACTTACCTCGCTTGGGTCAGTGATTGCAAGCATGGACAATCATGTGGCAGATGGAAGTAGACAGAAACCCACAAAGCACCACAGTGGAACTGGGAGACTTATGTGCTGAATATGAGCGGAATATTTACTTTACATATTTGTAATTCTGCAATTTTTAGCCATGGGAATTCATACACGTTGAGGGTACGGAGAACAAACGATGGGGTATGTGACTGCATCTCTGAACAAATTAAATAAAAAAATAGTTAGATTAATATTGAAATTATTAATAATCACAGTCAATATTTTCAGTCTCCTTTTTGGTTTGAATATGTTGATTCAGGGTAGGGATATGGATATTATTCAAGTCAAGGGAAAACTCGAGGCATTTATTTATTTGGAAATGTTCTGATGAAAGCAGAATCTGGTTAACTTCTAATCCTTGACAATGTTCTTGCTGGAGTTGGTAAAGCATTGTAAGCCTGCGGAAATACTTCCAGAAGTAAAGACCCATTTGGAAACCTGAAGTTTTAGGTTTTGAAGGTTGATTTTTAGAATCTAATGATTTCAGCATGGAATCTGTTTGAGTCATTAACTTTTTTTTATATATCTACGATGAGTGACAACGATTTAGTAAAGGATTATCTCATTGACTTCCAAGTGACTCCCAAGAAAGAAATCTGATTTCGAGAAGACTGAGCTGGATATCCGTAAGCTTTTGGTGAGACATTGTTGGCAACCATTGGGGGTCGGTAGTCTAGACAGATTAAAAAAAACTTTGCTGCAAGAAATGCAATATATAATTTATCACTATAAAATAAGGATGTTTATTAGAGTGAGAATTATTGGGAAATTAAAGAGACTTCAAAGTGAATTTTAAATATAAGGCCATAAGTCAAACTGGATGCATGCATGACTTGGAGAATTATTCCAGTTTGGCTACTTTTGGTCTTAAATTTGGATTTCACTTTGAATTCACAATGAATTCCCAACAATTGTCACTTTTGTAAACAACCCTGTTAATGTGATCTGACTTTTTAGCGGTTGCACTTAAAGGGACACTATAGTCACCAGAACAACTACAGCGTATTTGTAGTTGTTCTGGTGTGTATAGTCAGTGTCTGCGGGTTTTTTATTTTGCTGTAAACACTGCCTTTTCAGAGAAAAGGCAGTCTTTACATTGCTCCCTAGGGACACCTCCAGTAGCAGTCACTCAGATGGTCACTGGAGACGCTTCCTGGGGCTGTGCAGCACTGACATTCAGCATCTCCACGCTCTGCATGGAGACAATGAACATTCCTTATAGAGATGCATTGATTCAAAGAATCTCTATGAGGAGATGCTAATTGGGCAGGGCAGCATTTGGCTCCACCAGTGCTGGTAGACCCGCACAGTGCTGGAATAAAGGTAAGTAAATTACTTAATTTAGAGGGGCAATAAGGGCTGGGGACCTAAATAGTGTTTTAAACAATACACACGTGTATTCCTAACCCTATATTGTTCAAAACATAATAGGGTTCGTTTAAGTCATGTTTAGATTCTCTGTTAGTTTTTTCTGGAAACATTGAGTTATTCTGCTCAATGTTTCCAATCCTTCCTAAAGACAAAGTAGATATAAATTAAAAGTAATTATACAGAAATGTCTATTTTTCTGCCAAGTAGGAAAGATTGAGTAGCCAACGACTGGGAAAAGACAAAGAGCCATGAACAACCTTAAGCAGTGCAAGGTGGATTTTTTTTTTTTTGGTTAATCTTTTTTTCCTTTATTTTTTTTGCAGTGCAATTATATAACAAACATTCTTGCAATGCCCCAAAAGCAGGTGCATGGTCAGTGAAAAATAGTAAATAAGGCATTCGAAAGGTTGCACACATTATACTAAAATTCAGCGAGAGAACACTAAAATGACATCATATTAAAGGAAATGAGGATAAACAAGATGGTAAACTTAGACGCAAGAAACGTTCGATGTATAAGTGAAAAGCCTATTCGCTACTTTTTGAATTGCTGCAATAAAGGTCTACTCAAGATTCACAGGGTTTTTCACTCAAGTTGAATTTAGAGTCAAGGTAGTCAAACTGGAACATTTCTCTAAAGTTATCTCTCTTTTTAGTTCAGCTCCTCTGGCCTTAAATGTGAAATTCACTTTGAATTCTAACTATAGTAAGTAACCCTGTTAGTTAAAAAAGCAGAGATAGAAATATAACCGAGTTGGATAATTTTTCTAATTCCTGACAATTCACATTTTTTTTTTCTTGAATTCTTTATTTTTGTAGTGCATATAGATATAACAACGCGTATGTGGTGCCCCCAACGGCAATCCAAGTATGCTTTAATGACAATTATTACAATGGGGTACATGGTAACTTTTGCACAATTTATAATAATGAGTGAGGTCGGTTCTAGTACGAGTAGCTAGTATGTAGTTCGACTACGTGAAACAAACGAAAATTAAAATTAAAATAAAGTCATGCATATAGGTTGAGCAAACAGCAGGTCCCTGAAACTTGTACAAAATCGCACCTGGTCTGGTGTTGAGTACTATAGGAGTAGACTGGATTCATTTCTTGCGCTTATAATCGCTAAGTATGACCACCATGTTATAACGTGGTAAAGACAAGATGGCCTCAAGCTACACAGTCATATTAGCATAAGATGCATTAGGCTAGGATCTGTTAGTATGTTGGGTGTAAGCATAGGATTGTGCAGTTCACTATAAGAGATTTAAACAACAGAAAAAATAACGAGACTCAAAATTAACTTTGGAGTTTGACTATAACCTGACAAGCTCTAGGGAGGCACAAGTCCTTGAGTATGTACATGTGTACCGCGCTCGGGGACGTGTGGCACTGTCAACCAATGCCTCGGCTTGGTGTGGTCGTGTAGTCCCTGGGCGCCAGCGGCTGCAACCGGGTGTGTTCCTGCGGTGGCTGTAGGTGTGGGTCGGGTTTGCCTTCCCCCGTGCTCCATGTTGCATTGTGGGCCTGAGTCAGTGCGCCCAAGACCTGGTATGAAGGGAGCCCATTCCAGTGCTCCTGGGGACTGCCTGGGTCTGTTGTATGCTGCTTGCATCTTCCTGCCTTGGTGCTGTGCATGAGCTGGTGGCCTTGCACTACGGGCTTGGGTTCTAGTACGGCCCAGGGTTTTCGCCGTTGGGGTGGTGCAGTATGTATTTTCACCCAGTCTCTGGCTTTTGTGGTTTGCCACTTTCCGCTGGTGTGGTTGCCCCCCTTGGTGATTTACCCCCGATGCTTTCGGCGCGGTGGGGCCCCGGATTTGGGGTGTTGTAGTTAGGGGTGCCGAGTCGTCTCGTGGGAGTTTCCTTGGTCTCCCCTCTACTTGATCCATGCATCTCATGTGCTCTGTTTTGCATGGCCCAGTTGGCTGTAAGAGTGCCATTAACTTAGCCCAAAAGTCATCAAAAAGTAGATCAATTGAGTCTTTCTCGGTTATGTCTGTACCCAGACTAGGTAGTGGTTGCTCAGTGCGTTTTGTTAGGTCACCCTTGTCCGCTATCTTGGAGGCCCCAAAGCCGGCCTTGCTTAAAGGATTCACGGGCTTGGTCCGGGGGCGTAGGGCATGAGGTTCTCCGTCTGGCGGGGACCGGGATATCCCCCGCCGGTCCATGGGGGGGGGAGTGTGTCATATTTGCATGTAGCTGGTTGCGATCGGAGGGAAAGCGGACGTCTTTCCTCTCCGCCTCCCGTGGTAGGCCTCAGCTTGCCGTGGTGGTGCCCGGTCATCCCGGGTGTCGAGTGCGGCATCGTTCGGTTCCGGCAGGGTTGCCCAATGCCGTGGGCCTGTTCACTGAGGGTTTGGGGCTCTGCAGCCTGGTTAATACGCAGATTTAGGGTTCGTGTAGCGGGAGCTCTAGCAGAGCACGTCCATCCAGCTCGCTGGTTCGACAATTCACATTTTAATGAATAATCACGCATTATGTTTCATGCAAATCTGTTTATTTCTCCCACAATTATCTAGAAGAACAATAGAATTGTGGCCATGAGCATGTTTTCCTGTTGTTTTTGTTTGCCTTTCAGATTCAAGATGGACTCAATTTGGGAAAAATCAGCACAATCACAAAAATGCATAAGAGGGATTTACTAAAGTTATTTTAAAATTTAAGCCACTGAACAGAGAATGAATTAGAGAATGTATCCTGTTCGGCTATTTTGACCTTAAATTTAAAATTAATTTTGAATTTCCACTGTACTTAATAGTCATGACACTGACACAATTTTAAAGGACCACTATAGTGCCAGGAAAACAAACTCATTTTCCTGGCACTATAGGGTCTTTAGGTCCCCCTACCTTCAGGGTCCCACTCCCGCTGGGCTCAAGGGGGCTGAAGGGGTTAAACACTTACCTTTCTCCAACGCCAGGCTCCCACGGGGCTGGTGACCTCTCCTGCCCCTGCCAATGTCAGATCCGAATGCGCATGCATAGCAAGAGCCGCGCGCGCATTCAAACAGTCCATAGGAAAGCATTTCTCAATGCTTTCCTATGGACGTCCAGCGTCTTCTCACAGTGAGAAGCTCAGAAGCACCTCTAGCGGCTGTCAGTGAGACAGCCACTAGAGGCTGGATTAACCCTAGTGTAAACATAGCAGTTTCTCCGTTTACAGCTGCAGAGTTAACACTAGAGGGACCTTGCACCCAGACCACTTCATTGAGCTGAAGTGGTCTGGTTGCCTATAGTGGTCCTTTAAATATGCTGGTGTTTCAAACATAAATGATACTCTTTATATACATTAACACCTTTAAATATATTCACATTTAGAATGTGTCCACTTAGCAAAATTTAAAGACGCATACTTGGCCATTAACTTTAATGAGCATTGTACAAGCAAAGAAGGATCGACACATCATAAACCAATGAATCGAACATTTCCTTGGACCCCAGAGAGTTAAAATTCATAGCCATTTTCCTGTGCTCACAAACTAACCTTTACCTTCTGTTTAATTATAATCATTACAATGTATCCCAATATAAATCCAAGACTTAGAATATCAATTAAGCATGTATCAAACCATTGACTTTATTTTAATTGTATTCTGCACTGCACAGCCTTGAAAGAGGTTTGTATTTTGTACACTAAAGGTCCCAAATGGTTATGTGGTTCATGAATATTGGCTTGCGTCTGCATGTATCTTGTTTTACGCTCTTTTGCAAGAAAACGCATCAATGATAAATACATTAATCATGTACTGTAAGCAGTCTGGCTTTTTGTAAGTACACTAGGTGCAGGATGCAAGCTCCTCCTCTGGACTAAAAAAAAAAAAAAACACTACGAGGTTGCATTTGCTACTGAAAGACACTGTGTAAGTGAATCTGTCTTGTAGCATATCCAGTTAACTACACATGTGCATCACACTGGACAGACTGTCTCTGCATTATGTCACTGTAGAACTTAGATGGCACAGTGAACAATATTCTCATCAGCACCTCACTGCTATCCTCTTCTAGTACTTTGCGTTCTGGAATCTTTCTTAATCAGCTGCATCAATTCAAGGAGATACACTTAATTTGATTACTCAGAAATATTTTAACCCGAAGAATCAGTTCCTTAGCAAAAAAAAACAAACAAACAAGGATTGATTCCTTTGGTCAGTGACTGACTTGATTATCGTACTCCACAAGATGAGTGCCTGTAGAAAGCGTTGCAAAAGGGAAATTCTGAAGTTTATACAATATCTAATAAGGCTTGCGACCGGCTCTCTTCACGCAGGTAAAGCAGCTTTTAATGATGTTTTATATGCTTTGCAATGTTTGTTGTAATGTACAGACAGATTTATATGCAGAAATTGACTTGGGATACAACATGACACAAAGTCTCATAGGTTGCTCATTAGGAATATTTATTAGTTTAGATCATTTGATTAAAATATTTTATATGTCGAATGAAGAAAATAAGCTCTTTGTTTCTGCATTTTAATTTCTCTTTTAGACGGTTTAGTGTTTCTTGGGAATCAGTAGATTTGTTTCCATCAATGAAATAATTATCTAAACACAGTCGGGGATATTCGTGCAACGTATATGGGGAAAAGCAAGATGGATAGGATATACACAATACTTTAGTGAATTGAGTTGTGTTAATAAAAATAGATTTACATCATTGAGGCCAAAGGTGGGATAGAACATTTTATAACTCCAGTATTTTGGCCTAGTTTGGAAAGTGGAGCTTTCACATTACCGAAATTCAACTCCAGTGCATCTTTGTTAAAATATATTTTCTTGTAAAATAATTGGAAACATGCCCCTTGCAATGCCCATAATGAAAAATTGGAGGACCTCACATAGTGCTTGCCATTTTGCCTGCATGGCTTTTTTTGTCTCAATAAATGTCAGTAAATGTCAGTAAATGTCTTTGTCTTATTTAGTTTTGTTAATAACTTGTTTGTACTATTGCATTTATTATACTGCAGGTTTGATTTTTTGCAAACCAAGTTATTTTATTTCATTTTCAGTTTCCTTCTCTCATATAATGTGTGTCTTTGGACTGGGCACACTGTTTCAGAGAATATCTATAGTGGGACATTTTCTATATCCTAAACACTGATATGGGGTGTGCTCCAAGTAGATTTCATCACCAATAAAGCCGAGTTATGTGGATTGAACAGAAGATGAACATACTGCAAATCTAATTTAATGCATAAAGCCAATCTTGCAATGTTCTGTTCAATATCAGAATTTAAAACCTGCCATTATTGCAAACGAGTAACTTTTTTTTATTTAGTTAATGGCATTTAATTTTCTGATTGATTTGGAACAGGGAAATTGTTTGGGATGCTTATTTGAAGTTCAATTCTTGAAGTGATTCATGTGATATTTAAACATTGCTAATTCACTTAGTGCTTGTTATTGTGATTTAGATTTTGCTAGGGCTGTGTTTTTGGAGTTTTCAATGCGAAAAAACAAAATCAATATTGCCTGATTTGCAAGTGAATGCAGAATCCCAAAGTAAATTAATGATGAGTAAGCTGAACATAAAGGGTGTAAATACAATATCTGCTTTGGGATTTAAATTACAAAGTACTGGCATTCTAGAATGAAGAGTATGCAAGAGCTAAGACTGCTGTTATTTTACTGAACAATATTTTACAAAGATATAAGTATATAAAAAGAAAGTTAAAAATCACGTAATCAAAATATATGATACGGCTTGCTCTTTGTAAGAAGTACTACGTCCTAATTTTTACTAAGAAATAATATTTCAGACAAGATGGTTATGAAGTTAATCTCAGCAATGTTAATGTTTAGCTTTGAAACAAACATATAAATGAAGAGGAAAATACTTATTTAATTTGTTGACTGTCCTTTATTTATTACATCATTAAGTGACATCATGTGACAATTCAAGATTTTCCATTGTACTAGCTCATATGAATGTTTTTTTTTTGTTTAATTCATTTTTATTTGTAGTTTACTGTTACATAGAGGGGTAAGCATGTCCAGAAAATCAAAAACTTGGAATAAAGAGTTCTTCTTATTATTATTATTATTTTGCTTACAAATGTATTTTTGCACAGTATCTGTTTCTTCATAAGATATAGTTGTTTTCCGTAGTGGAGTATTTGCATATATCAATGGTGGTGAGCTCAGTTAATTCTGTTTTGTACCAGGTGTGTGTTTGAGAGCTGGGGTTTTATACATCGTTCTTTATTTCTCTCTTTTTATGGTAATTATGATGATAAATAATCCCAATGACATCAGCCCACAATCGGAACCACAATGCATTGGGCTGGTGTTTAAAGTGGCTGTTGCACAGCTCTAAGATATTACACTACACTTTAAATGTAAGCCATTTACAGTAATAACTAATTTAAGTGTAATACAAAATAAATGTAGTAACAGTTTACCAAATGAAAGTCTTATGTGTTTCATGTGTTTATTTATGATCAAAATCTTTATTTTATAAATTAGGAACAAAAAGTACAACGCTGTGAAATAAGTCAAAGTTTTGTACTTTTTTGTTCTTCAGTTTATAAAATAAAGAATTTTGATGTACCACGGGTTAGCATCTCGGCTACCTAATCTCAATTGGCAAACAAACTGATTTAAACAAACCCTTTTTGATGCTATGTTGATGATGTTATTATTTACATCTAACAAAGAAAAAATAAATATTTGCGTCTAAGTCAGGTCCTTAATCTCAAAGTGCAACACAAATACATAGACTTTGTCAGATGCTCATAAATCCAACAGTTTATAAAGAAAAAAAAAAGTTTTAAAGGGAAACTATAGTTTGTGCCAGGAAAACAAACTAGTTTTCCTGGCACTATAGCTTCCAAATTTGTCAAGGCTCCCCCCCACCCACCCCTTCTGTCACTTACCTGGGTCCAGTGCCGATGTCCCTCGGCACTGACTCAGCTCCGCCCACTCTCTTCCCCCACCGACATCAGCCGGCAAGGGAGACCTAATGCGCATGTGCGGCAATGGCCATGCTTGCATTTTGCTTTCCTTTGGGGATTGCGGTGAGGACGTCCATCATCGTTTAGGCGACCAAAAGTCACCTTTCCACTCGGAAGTACCTCTAGTGGCTGCCTGATAGACAGTCACTAAAGGAGGAGTAAACCCTAGCAGGTAATAATTGCGGTTTATAAAAACTTCAATGACTACATGTTAAGGGTCATGGGAGTTTACACCCAGACCTCTTCAATGAGCTGAAGTGGTCTAGGTGCCTACAGTGTCCCTTAAAGCACATTGGGCGATATTTCTTATATGGGGATCTACAATCTGATCTACGGTAGTTAAAATGTAACAAAATAGTCTAAAAAATGTGTCACTTTTCAACAACTTTTTGCTTCTCCACAATTATGTCACACTAAGAATATTGTGTGGATATTTTGCCTTGCTTACTATGACAAAACAAATTGGTGTAAGAGAAAATTAGAATACAGAAGCTTTTATGGTGCAAAAGAAGGTGTAAATATTAATACATGCAAAAAGTAGCACAAAAGAAAAATGTCAAAAATTAATAAACAATGGAAAAAAACACCATAATTGATCATTCACACCAAACAATATCATATTCACACCGATTTTTCATAGACAATTACATACATCTCCTAATATGTATGTTAAGGTAATAAAAACCAGGAATTATTTATATCAATGAAATTTTTCTAAATGTTGGTGTTTCTCTTATTGAATAGCGGTGTGTATTGATGACATAATTGCTGGTCAGATACTTTATTTGTCGAAAAAAGATTATTAAAGGTTAGAAAAGTAAGAATATTGTCATATAACATATCAAATAATATTTTCCAAGGAGTTTTCATGTTTATTCAAAAAAATGGTGAATTAAAATGAAACAAAACAAAATTGCACAATCCAGGGTAAATAAACGAGATGTTATTATTGCTGAAATAGAGAATTTTCCAGCTCTTATGGTCTAAATGTATTAAATTAATTTTCCGTTCATTACTATCGCTGATTAGTGAATAAGTCCTAGTGGAGATTAGTGGAAACAAACATTTCCTTAAAAGATTGCAAGTAAGTCAACAATTATATATAAATCAATGGGCCATTAATAAACCATGTGTTATTTCCTTAAAACCTCTCAACTTCCTCAAAGATAATATGTTAATAATACATGTCTAGCTAATTACCTTAAATTGTGATCTACTCTAATTCACCATTTTAAAACTAAATGCAAAAGGAATATTAACAAAATAGATAGAAACAAACAAACAACATATTCACTATGGTGAATATATATTGTATGGAGTGCAATAGTATAAGGAGGTTTTCTTTAAAACTATGTTTTTTTTAAAGATGTATTCCATCTAGGGGAAGCTATTTAAGTAGATCCTAGACCCATAAGTGTATGTCCATATTTAAAATGACTTAAAAAATGCTGAACTGCTTAAAAATGTCTTGACGTTATCCATTATGTTTTAATGATCAAGTGATTTATGAAACTTTTCATGCAAAAAATCAATTCTAATTTCAGAACATTAACTTTTGATGGTTGAGAGGGACCAAGTGTATAACATCATTTTAATACCAATAATTTACATTAAGTATATAATAACAGTGTGTCACATCTCATGGAGTACAGGTCACGACTCTCTCCATGGTTACTCTGCACAATGACAATCCTAACTTGTCCATACATGTGCCACCTGTACGGAATCACGCCGAGAACAAACCTGTGACTATATGCCACTTCTATAACCTTCCTTCCCAATTGTTCAGGTGTCCTAATTTGTTTTTAAGTAGGCCCAATAGCCCTTCTTGTGTGACTTGTCTCTTTTAAATATTGTGGCCCAGACTTGTTCTTTTGACTTCTCTGCTCGTTGACCTTAGTTTTTTATGTTGTTTATCAAATGTCTCCATTGCTGGACTTTGATTTGTTTCTTGACTGTTCCAGTACTAGTAGTTTCTGCCCTTTCCCCTTCCTTTGGGCCTCTCATAAAACTTGACCATTCCAAGTAGGAGTAATATGAATTATTCTCCTGTTCTCCCCACAATAAAATCAATATAAAACGTATAGCCATGTTCAGTCCCTTGGCTACTTTAGTTTCTTCTTTTACATGGATAAATTATTTAATAATTTATTTTACAGTCAATGAGAAAGTCACAGATTACAATAGAATATGGGCTCCATGGACAACCCACAATATAATCATAATATCAAGTTAACAAAATAAATCCTCTTTATCCCTGAGGATCACATGCTTCAACTCAATCCCAATGAAACTATTGCCTTCTACTACCACAATAATCAGCTGCCTAGCTACCAACTCGACAAACTTCTCTACAAGACCACAGAATGGCTGGCAGCGGGACTATTGACCCAGGGCTGCTTATATACAGATGTTGTGGGCCGCACCTCACAGCTCCATTCATCTGAGTATATACACATGTACTCCTAATGCAATAGTGTTCTAGAGCTTGATTAGTTTTAGCCCTCCCCCCATTTGTTTTAAAAAAAAACTGAAAACAGCTATTTATTTACTTTTTTCTCCATACTTGAAAATCCTGTGGTGCTGCCACTCCAGCCTGGTCCAGGGACGTCATCCAGGTTTTGAGAAGATGGTCTAATGCGCATGCGTGGTGAGAACTGCACATGCATTAAAATACTTTTCAAAGGAAGGCATTGAATTCAATGCTTTATTATGAGTTGCATTTGGTTACCTGACCAAATTTTACTCGGTCATTGTAGAGGAAATGCCTCTAGTGGCTGTTTGGAAATTTGAACTTACTGTAAGAGCAGATGACCCCAGTCTGTATGTTCTCCATGCCTGACTCATTGGAATATTTCCCAGAATACACAGTATGTGTGGCTGACCAGGCTACCAGACTATGACGAGTATATGTATACCTACTGCCTTTGACCCTGCTAGAATTGGGATGGAGCCAGTCCTTCTGAGGAAGCGTTATCAATGACACAAATTGGGCAGGCCTGCTCAGAAAGTAGGCAAATCTTGGAGTTTCTGGCACAAAAAAGCCTATTGATTTGTACTTTTGAGCAGAGTAGATAGTGGGAACCGCACTCACTCCAAACGGCCAAGGGTGCTCCAGATCAGGACCAGCAATCCCAGGACAATATACAAAGAAGAAAAGATCACAGGCACTCCAAATGTTAAGCCGTATGCAGCTTTAATGTAACAAAATGCAACGCAATGTTTCGACCAACAAAGGTCTTTTTCAAGCTGAGCTTGAAAAAGACCTTTGTTGGTCGAAACATTGCGTTGCTGAGCTTGAAAAAGACCTTTGTTGGTCGAAACATTGCGTTGCATTTTGTTACATTAAAGCTGCATACGGCTTAACATTTGGAGTGCCTGTGATCTTTTCTTCTTTGTATATTGATTTGTACTTGTCATCCAGGTTAAAGGGACTCTCCAGGCAGCCCCTGTTTACTCACCTGGTTCCAGCGCCGGGAGCCTCGTGAAGCCGCGCCCCCTATTTTGTCAAAATGACGAAATAGGCGGGCACGAGCAGGGAGCAATCAGACGCTTCCATTTGGAAGCGTCATTGCTCCCTTGTGCGCATGCGCGGCTTCGCCACACATGCGCACAGACTTCAGAGGGCGGCATTCATGCCGCCCTCTGAAGTCCTCAGAGCACTACCGCGCATGCACGCGGTGTGAGCGGCCGCGAGCTGAGCTGACTGACAGCTCAGCTCGCGGTCTTTGCCCGCCCCCTCTCCTCTCTGACAGGCTGGAGAGAGAAGGCACGCACACAGTGCCTTCTCTCTCCTGCACACGTCAGACGTATTTTCAAACGTCTGACGTGTACAGGGCCTTTTTAGGGCCCTGCATGATAGGAAGTCCCTCTGGTGGCCGTCTGAGTGACGGCCACTGGAGGTATTCCTATCAATCAATGTAAACACTGTATTTTCTCTGAAAATACAGTGTTTACATTAGATTGCCTGCAGGGAGCTATAGATCTCACCTGAACAAATACATTAAGCTGTAGTTGTTCAGGTGACTATAGTCAGCCCTGATTTATGTAATACACTACTTCCTATTAACATGTGTCATATATATCCTCCTAAAACATTGAAATCACTCCCTAGAACCCTGAACCTTATCAAAACCTTTCCAGAACCTTAACCCTTTCAGGACCGCTGACGGTTCAGGACCGTCAGCGGTAAAACATGCGTTTGGACCGCTGACGGTCCTGAACCGTCATAACGGTCTGGGGCTACTTACCTGATCGCCGTCGGTCCCACGGCGGCGATCAGTGCTCCACCCGGTCCAGGGGGGTTGCCTGTCTGCCCGGGCAGTCCCCCCTCGGCAGATCAGGACCCTGCGGCCATGTGATCACTCGATCACATGACCGCAATAGGTGTCTGTGTATCTGCCTGCAGGGGGACTGTCTGTGCTGACAGGCAGTCTCCCTGCAAGTGAAAAATCAAAAAAATAAAGTTAAAAAAAAAAAGTGTAAAATCAGTGTAAAAAAAAAAATAATAATATGTGTGTATATATATATGATATATATACATGTATTATATCTATATATAATATATGTATATGTATCATATATATAATGTCATATTAAGTGTATTTTTATATTTATATATACGTATATTAATATAAAAATACACTTATATTTAAATTACACACGAATATATACAATATATATATAATTGCTATATATATGGTATATATATATTATTATAAAATACAAATAATATGTTAATAAAAATAAATAACAAAAAATAAAAATAATTTTTAATAATTATAAAAAAATATTTATATATGCAATTTTATTCTAACAGTATTTTGATATATATATATATATATATTTATATCAAAATATACTTAGAATGTAATGATACATATATATATGTATAAATAAATAAATAAAAACAATACGAAATATACACATGTCCATATACATAATTACATAAATAATTTCATAAATATACACGTAGACGTCAAATATATAAATATGTATATATATTAAAATTCTACATGTGTATTTATGTAATATTTTTACCTAATTAAGTAATTTTAATGATTGCAATTTGAGGGACCTGCCTGCCAACCCAGGCCGAAAGTCCAGATAATTTAATTTGCTAGCACTGTGTTTAACCCTGTAACTTTCTATGACACCCTAAACCCTGTACATGGGGGTACTGTTTTACTCGGGAGACTTCGCTGAACACAAATATTAGTGTTTCAAAACAGTAAAACATATCACAGCGATGATATTGTCAGTGAAAGTGAAGTTTTTTGCATTTTTCACACACAAACAGCACTTTCACTGAGGATATTATTGCTGTGATACATTTTACTGTTCTGATACACTAATATTTGTGTTCAGCGAAGTCTCCTGAGTATAACAGTACCCCACATGTAGAGGTTTTATAGTGTTTGTGAAAGTTACAGGGTCAAATATAAGGCTTGATTTTACTTTTTTTTTAATTGAAATTTGTCGGATTGGTTAGGTTGCCTTTGAGAGCGTATGGTAGCCAAGGAATGAGAATTAGCCCCATGATGGCATACCATTTGCAAAAGAAGACAACCCAAGGTATTGCAAATGGGGTATGTTCAGCCTTTTTTAGTAGCCACTTAGTCACAAACACCGGCCAAAGTTAGCGTTTTTTGCATTTTTAACACACAAACAAATATAAATGCTAACTTTGGCCAGTGTTTGTGACTAAGTGGCTACTAAAAAAAACTGGACATACCCAATTTTGAATACCCTGGGTTGTCTACTTTAAAAAAATATGTACATGTTAGGTGTGTTTCAGGGATTTATGACAGATAACGGTGTTACAAGGTCACTATTGATACATTTAAAATATATATATATTGAAACAGCAATTTCCTACTTGTATTTATAGGCCTATAACTTGCAAAAAAAAGCAATAAAGCATGTAAACACTGGGTGTTTTTAAACTCAGGACAAAATTTTGAATCTATTTAGCAGTTTTTTTCATTAGCTTTTGTAGATAAGTAAAAGATTTTTCAAGTAAAAGTCCAAAAACATGTTTTTTTTTTTAATTTTTCACCATATTTTATTATTTTTTTTAAATACAATATTGGACATAATACAAATAATGGTATGTAAAGAAAGCCCCTTTTGTCCTGAAAAAAACAATATATAACTTGTATGGGAACCGTAAATGAGAGAGCGGAAAATTACAGCTAAACACAAACACCACAAAAGTGTTAAAACTGCTCTGGTCCTTAACGTACAAACATCGCAAAAACAGGCCGGTCCTGAAGGGGTTAAAACTAAGAGGGTGATTAATTAACAACATGCAACCTAGTAACAGCTCTAAACACAAAAAATAAACAATAAATAAAAACCAGAATGCATTATTTAAAAAGATATTACTATATTTCTGTGATTTGGGCAATTCTAGATAGTCCGAGGTATTGGCAATTGTAATAGATATATATGTGCTGTCTAAAGCGTGTGCATTATGGAGTTATAAGGCCATCTCAACAACAGCTAAACTAGGTATATCTTTGCCAATTAAATTATGTTTCTTAGCTCACTAGTCTGTGTTAAGATTTCTCATTCCATAATAAAAACACAAAAAATATTTCTTATATATTTTAGAGTAATATTTCAAATTGTATTAGATGTTGACTCTATCTGTAAAAATATATTGTTACATGTTGTTGCAATGTTCTATCATTCCCTTGCACACTATAGATTAGTACTATCAACATAGCTGAAATAGGATCATATTTCCTAAAGCAGAATGAATTATTAAAAGCATTCAGCTCAGTATGTATCATTTCATTTTAACATTATGTCTGTAGTCACTGACCACAAAAGTATATCTGGCTTGATGAAGTTCTTCTGCATTGTTTAGTGTGCTAACATCATAAGAAATCTGCATTTCTGGTATTCAGTGCAATTTATGCTGTTGAACAATTAATCTCTAACCTCGTGTTTTGCTCCTGTCAAAATATCTTTGACATTCAGCTTTATTTGCATGATCATCATCAAGTCATCTTTTTTCATTGTTCAGTTTTAGTAAACATCACATAATATGTTTTATATTATACAAGATAAGATATTATACAAGATAACAACATCTAAAATAATAATTACAAACAAAAGAGCAAGTTACATGGTAAAAACTGCCAATGATTATAATGTATGGAAGTTAAATTTGACGTGATTTTGTTTTGTTATTCACTAAAAGCCAAATTGTAGTGAATGAGAATATTAATGTGAAAACTGAGGTTAACTATAGGCACCAAAACTGCTTTAGCTTAATGAAGCAGTTTTGGTGGATAGATCATGCCCCTCTAGTCTCACTATTCAATTCTAGGCCATTCAGGTGTTAAATCACTTTGTTTATACAGCTTTAGTCACACCTCCCTCACTGTGAATAGAACCTTAGTAAACACTTCCTGTAAATAAATATCTATTGTTTAAACTTCCTCTATTGCACATTCTGTTTAAATTGGAATATCTTATCTCCAGCTCTGTTAATAGCCCTCTAAACCCCACAGGAGCATCCTGTATGTGATTAAAGTTAAATTTAAAGAACAGAGGATAAAAACTTCTAAAGCAAGTTAAAGGGACACTATATCCACCAGAACAACTACAGCTTAATGTAGTTGTTCTGGTGAGTATAATAGCTCCCTTCAGGCATTTTCATGTAATCACTACCTTTTCAGAGAAAACGCAGTGTTTACATTGCCCCTAGGGACACCTCCAAGTGGCCACTCCTTAGATGGCCATTGGAGTGGGTTACTGGCTCAGGGCTGCACAGTAAGCATCCCTGCCGTTCAGCGTCTCCCCGCTCTGTATGGAGATGCTGAATTTTCCTCATAGAGATGCATTGATTCAATGCATCTCGATGATGAGGTCCTGATTAGCCAAACGGCATTTGGCCTCGCCCCGTGCCGATTTTAGCTAATCCAATCCTTTCCCTATGGGAAAACATTGGATTGGCTAAAAATCGGCCATTTTGATGATGTCACAAAGGGGGTGGAGCCAGCGCCGGCATACCCGTACAGCGCTGGATATTTTATTTATTTATTTATAAAATATTTTACCAGGAAAAAATATTTTATAGGGAGGCTAAGCCACCTAAATGGTGGGTTTAGCACTATAGGGTCAGGAATACATGTTTGTGTTCCTGACCCTATAGGGAACCTTTAACATATGATGAAAATGAAACCATTGTTTTCATTGAGGCTGTGTGTGTAACAGCCAGGGTAGATATGGCTAGGTCTGCATAAACAGGAACGAAAAATATTTAACCCCTAACTAACAGAGAATTAAACAGTGAGCCTGTCGGAGCATGATCTATACACTTAAATGGCATCATAAAGCTAAACATTTTTTGATGCCTGTAGTATCTGTTTAAAAGAACTAACCTGTGACTAGAGCAGAGCTGGAGAATTTTTCAAGTTTTGCTATTTCAGTTTTAATTCACTACAATTCAGGGTTTAGTGAATTGTCCTGTAAGTGTGCTATATTTTAAATTTTGATATTTTGGCTTAAAATTCTAAAATTACTTTTAATTTACTTTGACTTCCTGACTCTTCACACTTTTCCGATTATTGTAATTTTGTTTAAATCTTGGGACTCGCAGGCATCTTCCTTTGTAACTTTCTCCACTCCTGTTAAGGTGCCTTGGGAGCTCTGGCATCATTATGTTTCCACCAGACTTAGAACATATGGTGTCTTGCCAGTATAATATTGTATAGTTGGATCCCTCTTTAGGCCCATGGAGTCAGACCTTCCATAGTGATGAGACTTGGCAGAACTCTGGAAGAGAAAACTTCTTTCTTTTAGATGTTTCAAGGTGTTGCACAGCAAGTCACATCTGAGAGGGTTGCTTCTGTTACTGTACCCATTCTTCCTGAATGTACGTGATGCCTTTACATATGCGCAATTCATTGAATGGTGGTCCTTCGTGGCTGTCAAGCTTTTGCTGTCTTAGTTCTTCCTTGGTGGTGTTTGCATTGACAGAAAAAAATCAATAAAATACATATAAAAAAATTATTCCGATAAAGCAATCCAAACTCATTTTTGCTCAAGTCATACAATGGGGTTCTTTAACAAGAAGTAATTGAGACATCGAAAAGTAATGTTGATAGACATAAGACGTAAAGAAAGCCCTGCTTGAACAACTTATCTAGGAAAATTGTCTTGGTGTGATTAAATACTGATATAGAAAAAAATTTAAAAAACTTTGGCATGTTCATTTATCAGGTTTAATAAATCCGCATATATTGATAGTGAACAACTCACACATATCTTAGGACATGCAGAAAGCCTGTATGAATGACAAGAGAGAAGACAGAGAAGGACCTCAAATGGTGCAGCTAAAATTATATACCATAAAAATAAAAAATAAAATGCACTCACAAACGCATGTGTATAATAGGCGGAATACGTAAAGCTGAGAACGGAAAACTTCTGTTCTTCTCTTCTCCCACTTTAAAACTTAGCGGATAAAAGAGAAACACAAAACATAGTGTACAAGTGGATAACACAAAGAAATGCTTTATTTTATTGCACTCACAAGAGGTAAGTAAAAAGCCCATCAAAATCGCAATGTCCCTTCAATCTCTCTGAAGAGGCTGGTAACCACCCAGGATTTGGAAGTTTGTTAGCGAATAGATAGGAAATAATAAAAACAGCAATTCAAAAGCACTCCTGCTGGTTGTGTACTCCTGCTGGTTGTGTATTTTTATATATTTGTGTTTGCGAAGACATTGAGGAGTCTTCACACTACCTTTAAGGGTAATTTATTATTATTATTTATTCCCCTGTTCCACTTAATATCACAAGGGTAACATTGTATTGTTCATTTGTATGTATGACGAACCAAGTGAAAAGACGACAGAAACGTTTGCGCTATTTTAAATGACAACTATCTCAGAATAACGAAGCTTGTTCGGAATCTAAGCACAATAGACTTTAAGACTCTATTTTAGAAATGTGAAATAATCTCTGTATAAATTCTTGTCTCAGCCAGGATTAATTATGAAGACAGGAAACAATGTCTAATCCAGTTAAAATATTACTGGTGATATTGTAAGTCAATTTACTTTAAGAATGCTGGTTTGTTTTAACCCCTTAAGGACACATGACATGATTCCCTTTTATTCCAGAAGTTTGGTCCTTAAGGGGTTAAAATGAAAATAGATAAGTGTGCATTTTCTTTTCACCATTTTTTTCCAGATCATTTCAGAACAGGTTTTTTATTTTTCCCAGATCATTGAAGAACAGGTTTATTACCTGTCCATATATCCATTTATTGCTAAATGGATATTCTAGGCACTTTTTGACTATTATGCAAAATGTATTGGTTACTATTCCTTATGTGGTACGTGTAGTGTAACAATCACATTATGGTACATTAGTGCATTATGGTACATTAGTACATTAGACACATTAGGATGTTAGTACAGTGAGCAAATTACCAAAACACATAAAAGAATCAAGCTGGGATGAAGTAAAAATGCAGTCATTTGTGATCACATAGATAATACATGATGATTAAAAGTACATAAAACCTTAAAAAGAATATGTAATCGTCTAAGGGTACATAAATCAAGCAGTCAGGTGGAATCAGCCTGTGTTGATATGATGATAAAGTCACAGAGGTGTCATGCTTGGCATTTCGTTTCCTGTCTGGATATGTTGCTCAGTAATGGTAGGCTTGTTTGAGCAAGACCCTTTTTACCTCTAGTTTGGATGATTCTTAAACCTGTTTGTTATTTAATTGTTGTCTTTAGATCCCCATTAAAATGTGCTCAAGTTACAAAGATTTCTTACTATAAATACAAAGATACATTTTGTTGCTCTAGCATTCTCTTCATACTCTTCACCTCCCAATTGTGTGACTCTCACACAGATATCAGGAGCGCACTCCCTCAGTTTCGGGATGTCTACGTGAGACCCTCACAAATTTACTTTTAATGTGCCTGCAAGTGCAGAATTTGTGACGTGTCTCCTACCCCTTTCAAAAAAAAAACCATAGCAACATTCTTACATATACACCATATACACGCATGCTCCCAAATACACATAATTCCACAGACAATCTCATGCCCACATACATAATCACACACATTCACCTATTTACAAACACACATCTCCTTACTTTTTCCTGGCGTGGATCATCTTCCCGGTGGTTAGCGGGGAACTACATTGATCACTGTCATCTGCTTGCACACCTCCTTTGTGCGCCCAGTACTGATACCAGGACTGAAGTGGCATCACATACTAGCTCATTACAGGACATGCCAGGGTGCTGTGTAGCCAGAGCACAGTGCCATTTTAGCTTCCTCTCTTCCCCAGGTCAATTTGGAAAGCGTGGGCACATGCTGCATGGTAGGTAGGTGCCTACTGAAAACCCACAAAAGCACAGGGCAGCTTATCCCATTGTACAGCGCTACAGAATGTGATGGCGCTATATAAATAATAAAATAATAATAAAATAATAATATACCCCTCATGTAGGGAGCCCTAAGGCAGCTGCATGGGATGCTTTACACTTGCACTGGCCCTGAATGTGCTGTAGAGTATGTGATTGATTAAAAAATGTATAGGTAAAGTAATGCATTCATTAGGAAACACACACTAATAATGCAATCATCATTAACAGCCATGGACGAATCCAGAACCTTATCTCAGGAGGAGCACTGGCAGATTATTTAAAGAAACAATCCAGGCACAATAACCATTACAGCTCTTTGTTGTTGTTATGTTGCCAGGAGTGCCATGGCGCCCTCCCAGAGTAAGAAGTCAAACCGTTTTAAAAACAGTTTGACAACTTACCTGGGGACTGCCAGGATAGGGACATAGTGTATGTAAGTATGCAGGGCTCGAGTCCTGCAGGAACGCATGGGAACGGCGTTCCTGCACTTTTTCCAAAGCAGGAACGCCGTTCCCAGTCCTGCAGGACCTGCCCTGCTAACTGCACACAGGGGCCATCACACGCGGCGTTCTTCTCCAGCTCTCTCAGCTTCAACTCTCGCGAGACCCGCAGCTGTAAGAGCGTTGCCACGGGTTACCATGGCAACGCTCCGCACAGGCGAGTCTCGCGAGAGTTGAAGCTGAGAGAGCTGGAGAAGAACGCCGCGTGTGATGGCCCCTGTGTGCAGCGGCTGCTACCCTCCACCGGACCACCAGGCGATCTCCCCCCTCCCTGACAAGGTAAGAAGCAGGGAGGGGGGAGTAAAGTAAAAAAAAAAAACACATAAAAGTTAAAAAGCAAATGCATCCCCCCATCATCCAGCACACACACACACATAATCCAGCACACACACACATAATCCAGTACACACACACACATAATCCAGCACACACACATAATCCAGTACACACACACACATAATCCAGCACACACACACACACACATAATCCAGTACACACACACACATAATCCAGTACACACACACACATAATCCAGCACACACACACACATAATCCAGCGCACACACACACATAATCCAGCACACACACACACATAATCCAGCACACACACACACATAATCCAGCACACACACACACACATAATCCAGTACACACACACATAATCCAGTACACACACACACACATCATCCAGCACACACACACACATAATCCAGTACACACACACATCATCCAGCGCACACACACACATAATCCAGCACACACACATAATCCAGCACACACACACATAATCCAGCACACACACATAATCCAGCACACACACACATCATCCAGCACACACACACATCATCCAGCACACACACACATCATCCAGCACACACACACATCATCCAGCACACACACACATCATCCAGCACACACACACATAATCATCCAGCACCCACACACACACACACACACACACATAATCCAGCACACACACTGCATTCATTATACACAATCTGCACTTACTACAAACACACTACATTCATTATACACACTCTGCACTCATTACAAACACACTAAATTCACTGTACACACTGCACTCACTACATTCACTATACACACTCTGCATTCATTATACACACTCTGCATTCACTACACACACACTACATACACTGCATTCATTATACACACTGCATTCATTATACACACTCTGCACTCACTACAAACACACTACATTCACTATACACACTCTGCATTCATTATATAGACTCTGCATTCATTATACACACTATGCACTCACTACACACTACATTCACTATACACACTCTGCATTCACTACAAACACATAATACACTGCATTCACTACAAACACACTACATACACTGCATTCATTATACACAATCTGCACTCACTACAAACACACTACATTCATTATACACACTCTGCACTCACTACAAACACACTACATTCATTATACACACTCTGCACTCACTACAAACACACTACATTCATTATACACACTGCACTCACTACAAACACACTACATTCACTATACACACTTTGCACTCACTACACACTATATTCATTATACACACTGCACTCACTACACACACACTACATTCATTATACACATTCTGCACTCACTACAAACACACTACATTTATTATACACACTGCACTCACTACAAACACTTCATTATACATACTCTGCTCTCACCACAAACACACTACATTTATTATACACAATCCGCACTCACTACAAACACACTGCATTCATTATACACACTCTACACTTACTACAAACACACTACATTCATTATACACACTCTACACTTACTACAAACACACTACATTCATTATACACACACTGCACTCACAACAAACACACTACATCCATTATACACACTCTGCACTCACTACAAACACACTAAATTTATTATACACACTGCACTCACTACAAACACACTACATTCATTATACACACTGCACTCACTACAAACACACTACATTCATTATCCGTACTCTGCATTCACTACAAACACACTACATTCATTATACACACCCTGCACTGCACTATATGCATAGGAGTGCAATTTTTTTAAGGGGGGGAGGGGGGGAAGGAGGCGGAATCTTGGGTGAGTTCCCACACTTTTTTCCCCAGGACTTGACCCCTGTAAGTATGTATATGAGGGGTTCAGTGTATGTGTGTATGGAGGTCAGTGTGTGTGTGTGTGTGTTTGTGTGAAGGTTGCAGTATGTGTATGGAGGGCAGTGTGTGTGTGTGTTTGTTCGTGTGAGGGTCGCAGTATGTGTATGGGGGCAGTGTGTGTTTGTGAGTGGGGCAGTGTGTGTATGGGGCAGTGTGTGTATGGGGGCAGTGTGTGTATTGGAGCAATGTGTTTGTATGTGAGGGGTTCAGTGTGTGCATAAGGGGGGCAGTGTGTTTTTGTGTGAGGGGTGCAGTGTGTGTGTATGTGGAGCAGTGTGTGTATAGGGATACAGTGTGTATGGGGGCAGTGTGTGTATAGCGGTACAGTGTGTGTGTATTGGGGTCTGTGTGTGTATTGGGGCAGTTTGTGTGTGTGAGGGGTGCAGTGTGTGTATATGTAGGGCAATGTGTGTGTTGGGGCCGTGTGTTTGTGTGTGGTGTGGTGTAGTGTGTAGGGAGTTATTGTTTGGGTGAGGGGTAGGAGGGCAGATTAAAGACAATATATGTTTTATACTTTTTTTATTATTAAATAATTATTAAAGAAATATAGTTTATATCTCCCTGCCTTCTTACCTGAGGCTTGGGGGGGACAGTGCTTCCAATGCCTGGCGGTCCTAGTTGTGAGCATGAACTCTAGCCTGCTGCTCAGCTCAAACTCGCGAGAGGAGAACCTGGCGGAGCTGCAGGTAAGAGCTCCCCATGGGTCCTCTCTCTCTCCCTCCCCTGCCGGCTGCCCAGCTAACAGCATGTGGGCCGGTGAGGGAGATCAATGATCTCCCCTCCGGTCCATGTAGGCACACAGCAGAGCTGACTCTTGGATAGCACCAGCCCTGCGTGGGCCGGCAGGGGATCTGCCACTGTTAACAGCACATAGACATCAAGAAAGTTATACAATCATCAAATAAAATAAACCTTCTATCCTGGGGGATAAGATTTAGCTGAAATGTATGGGTTAAGATGATCTGTGCATTGCAGAAAACATTGAGGTCAGATGACCAGAGAATGCATAAGGATTTCTTTCCACGCTATTAAATGTGCAAAAGTAAAAAAGATTTTTTTTCCCTTCATTAACTCTTTTACCTGTTTGACACTATATATATTGTAGTTGAGTTACTCAGGAAAGCACTCTCAAGTAGATCCCTTCCAGAACCATTGATAATGTTTTTTTTTTGTTCCCAGAGGCTATATTGAGCATGCAGTTGCAATTTAATTTTTTTATTACCCCCATAGAAATCAATGGGATCAGTTCATATATGTGTAGTACAATCTAGGGATTTCATCCATGTAAACACTAGCAACTAAACTGCGCATGTGCAAGCAGCTCCTATGATCTACCACAGATGAAGCACTGGAAAGATGTGTCTGTTTGTAATTGGATATGGTTTTGTGTTTTTGTTCTCTATTATATATAATTTTATTACATGACAGGAGGCTTCGTATTTTGCATATCTCTCTTTACTAAAACTCCATAGCAGTAAAGAAAGTGATAACAAGAACCAATCAAAAAACAGTAGGAGGTATAGTATTCCCAGTGAACAGGCTCCTCCCCCTCTTTCTTTACTGCTCCATCAGCAGACAGGTCAGAATATTGAGCTCCTCATATTTATTCATTATTGATTTTATTTGACTTTGTTAACCTTGTTATTTTCTGTTTTCACTCTTATTTCTTATTGCCTCACTTTGCTTATATCTTATTGCCTCATTTTCGATTATTTTCCAAATTTGCTTGGGGCTCCTTTATTTACCTTTGCCCTTCTTACTCTGGGCACCCTGATATCCCTCCCGGTTTTCCGTTTTATTCCGGACATTTTCGCCGTTTTTTCAGTCCCCTTTCACTAAGGAATCCTTGACTACACAGCCCTTGCCACTCCCGGCCGCCTAACCGCGCATTTTAACGCTCCGGCCGGCGGCCGGATCTACTTTCCCACACTTTCAGTGTGACGGCGGCCATCTTGGATCTCGCGAATCGCGAGACCCGCGGCCGCCATTTTGGAGCCTCACACACACTCGGTTGCTGAGATCTGCATCTACTCGGTTCCTCCAAGGTAAGCATATATATTTATATCCTTTTCTGCTCAGGTTTATGTTACATAGTTAGATAGCTGAAAAGAGACTTGCGTCCATCAAGTTCAGCCTTCCTCACACCTGTTTTTTGCTGTTGATCCAAAAGAGAAAAAAAAAAAAAAAAAAAAACAAAAAAAAAAAACCCCAGTTTGAAGCACAATTTTGCAACAAGCTAGGACAAAAAATTCCTTATTGACCCCAGAATGGCAGTCAGATTTATCCTTGAATCAAGCAGTTATTACCCTACATTGAAAGATTATATCCTTGAATATTCTGTCTTTGCAAGTATGCATCTAGTAGCTGTTTGAACATCTGTATGGACTCTGATGAAACCACTTCTTCAGGCAGAGAATTCCACATCCTGATTGTTCTTACAGTAAAAAAACCTTTCCTTTGCCTTAGACGAAATCTTCTTTCTTCCAGTCTAAACGCATGGCCTCGTGTCCTATGTAAAGTCCGGTTTGTGAATAGATTTCCACACAATGGTTTGTATTGGCCCCGAATATATTTGTATAATGTTATCATATCCCCTCTCAGGCGACGTTTTTCTAAACTAAATAGGTTTAAATTTGTTAACCTTTCTTCATAGCTGATATGTTCCATTCCTTTTATTAATTTTGTAGCCCGCCTCTGCACTTTTTCTAGTGCCATGATATCCTTCTTTAGAACAGGTGCCCAAAATTGCACAGCATATTCAATATGTGGTCTTACCAGTGATTTATAGAGAGGCAAAATGATATTCTCGTCCCGAGAATGAATGCCCTTTTTCATGCATGACAATACCTTACTGGCCTTGGCCACTGCTGATTGACATTGCACATTGTTGCATAGTTTGTTGTCTATAACAATTCCCAAGTCCTTTTCGTGTGTTGTTATCCCTAATTCGCTTCCATTAAGGGTATACGTTGCTTGTGTATTCTTTACGCCGAAGTGCATAACTTTGCATTTTTCAACATTAAATTTCATCTGCCATTTGAGTGCCCAGTCCTCCAGTCTATCTAAATCCTTCTGCAGCAAAGTAATATCTTGCTCACATTGTATTATTTTACAAAGTTTTGTGTCATCTGCAAACACTGAAACATGACTTTCAATGCTGTCTTCAAGATCATTTATAAAAATGTTAAATAGAAGGGGTCCCAGAACAGACCCCTGAGGGACACCACTTGCCACCTCTGTCCAGCTTGAAAATTTACCATTAACGACAACTCTTTGTATTCTGTTTTTAAGCCAATGTTCTACCCAAGAACAAGCATTTTCATCGAGACCGATTTCCTTGAGTTTGAACACTAATCTTTTGTGTGGAACTGTATCAAATGCCTTGGCAAAATCCAAATAGATCACATCCACTGCAACACCCTGTTAATCCGCCTGTTGTCACATCCAGTTGCTCATACATATCCCATTACTATTTCAGATTGCTATCAACTCACATTGCTCTCATCCAGGCAGGGGTCCCCACAGACAGTCTCTGTTACTCCTGTGGTATATGTGCACTATAGGGCTCAATACCCTGTGCTCCTTGGGGTGAAACCCCATAAAGGTGAATGCCTATCAGAGCTCTACTGTTGTAACCTCTGTATACTGGGTGCTGCCCAGGCTGCCTATCAGAGCTCTACTGTTGTAATCTCTGTATACTGGGTGCTGCCCAGACTGCCTATCAGAGCTCTGCTCTTGCAACCTCTGTATACTGGGTGCTGCCCAGACTAAAAACCCAATACTACCCTGCTGGGGTTATATCTGGTACTGCTGGTACCATAACTACCATAGGATACTCTCCTAACGTTGACCCCTGCCTTACTGCCCTCTTAACAGTGCCAAGTCCTTTCCTAACATTATGGAAGACTCACAAACTACCCCAGTGGATTTTCAATCCATGGTTAGTGCAGCAGTGGCCGTGTCTATGGAAAAGGCCCTATCACACATGATGGCCGCTCAACCAGAACGCTCCAAACCACGCCACACACGCCAAGACACTGAGTCTGAAGACTCTGAAACCCAGTCTAAAGACGACACCCGGGCTAGTAAACGCCATTGGAAAGGGGAAACAGACCCCAAATTGAACAAAGGCAAAAGACCCACCAAGCGGAGCAAAACGACAACATCTGTCGCCCCTGCTCCTACCCAAGTTCTATCCTCAGAGGAGGAAGAAGATATCGATGGCACTATGGCCATCTTGGATGAATGGCAAGCTAACGCGTCCCATTCTGACGACGACGCCTGGGACTCAAGATCTAAACCCTTTCTTGCAGGGGATTCAGACTCTCTCGCTGCAGAATGGCAATGGACAGGGGACAACACCCTGCCTCAGGATGAAGCTATCCTGGACCCCATGGGCCAGACACTCTTCGATCCACGTAACATCAGACACCCCCGCTCGACAGACTGGACACCACCGGAACACCTGGCTAAGTTTATGCACTTATGGATGCGTAAACCCATGGACAAGGTAGTTCGTAACCGACTGAGATCGGAATGCCCCCGCCCTTCCCTACCAGATCAAGTAGCCATGACAGCTGAATTTGACCAAGTAATCACTACTTTTATGAGTAGAGGCGGTCACAACCCCCGCCGCGGGGTGGAGAGGGGATTCAAAGGAGTCCAAGACAAACTCTTAGATACCTCCGGACCCCTATCACGCATCATGTACCTAGCAGACGATGCTTTCCAACGGGCAGACCAATTCGATGCCGACATGGTCAGGGAATGGGCTCATGATATCCGCGAATGGGCTCAACGCGGTTTTTGTTTCAAACGCAAATGTGGCCCTCTCATCTGAGAGGCGTAAGGCAGCACTTCTCCGAATAGACGGGACCTCTGGCACAGGGCAAGTTATTTGGAGACCCTTTCCTAAAGGAATTGAATCGCCACGTCAACATCTTCACCTCGTTGAGTAAAGCCCAGACCTCAATGAGGAGGGTTTTCAGACAATACCCCACTAGGGGTGTTTTTGGACGGGCTGGCCGCCACAGGGGCCGTACTGCCTGCCGTTTCTGGCCATCAGGCCCCCGATCCTCAAGACCGCAACCCTTCTACCCAGAAACGGGATACCGCCAGCCTTTCACCTTCTCAAGAGGCTCAGACAGAGGACGCAGTACCCGAGGACGTGGCAGATCCCGATTCACTCCAGGTAAGCTATCATCTACCTATGACCACCTTGCATGCAGGTCGTCTCTCTCTTTTCTTTCAGAACTGGACGACCATTTCGTCAGACGCTTGGATACTCCAGACGGTACAGGGATACATCATAGATTTCGTCAGTACACCTTACCAAGAGTCCCCACCACGACCGATCAACTGTTCGACAGAGGACTCAAAGCTCATCCAAGCCGAACTTCAGGAACTCTACAACAAAGAGGCGATAGAACCCGCCACAGACAATGGAGGATTCTTCAGCAACATTTTCTTAGTGAAAAAGAAGACAGGAGACCTCAGACCGGTCATAAACCTACGTACACTCAACGCTCACGTGGTCTACCGCCACTTCAAAATGGAGCGAATCCACCTTTTACGGGACCTCCTACAAGATGGCGACTGGTTCACAAGATTGGACCTCAAGGATGCCTACCTGTCAGTACCGGTACATATCGACAGCAGATACTTCCTCCGCTTCCTGTGGAACGACCAACCATGGCAATTCACTTGCCTCCCTTTCGGCCTCAGTTCGGCCCCATGGTGTTTCACCAAACTGTTGAAGCCGGTAGTTACTCATCTGCGCGCAAGAGGAATTCGCTGCATTATATACCTGGACGACCTCCTAATCTTCTGCTCCGTCAAGTCAAGACTCAGACTACACACACGTTTTGCCATGGAACTCCTAGAATCCCTATGGTTTACGATAAACCATCAGAAATCCGCTACAACTCCGTCCCAAACCATACAGTTCCTGGGTTTCGAAATCGACTCGGTCTCCAGCACGCTCCGACTACCGACGACCAAGATCGCAGCGATTCGGAAGGAAATCCGCAAGACGATCCGATGCCAATCAGTTCCCCTACGCAACCTAGCTCGAATCGTAGGCCTTCTCTCGGCATCCATCCAGGCCATCTTCCCGGGCCCGCTCCACTACAGGGCGATGCAACGCCTCAAAGCATCCTTCCTCCGCCGGATCCCCACTTACGATCAACCCGTACCAGTGACGGCAGAAGTCCGGGAGGAACTTCAATGGTGGCTGGACAGCATGCAGGCCTGGAACGGCCGAGCTATCTTCGGCGAAACCCCAGATTTCGTACTGGAGTCGGACGCCAGCCTTTGGGGTTGGGGCGCCACGAGCGAGGATGTATCGACAGGGGGAACCTGGACTCCACAGGAACTCAACCTACACATCAACTGCCTCGAACTACTGGCAGGCTCCTTCGCCATATGCAGTCTGGCAAAGGACAAATCGAATTGTTGCATTCTCCTCAGGATGGACAACATCTCAGCCGTCCGCTACATCAACCGCTTAGGCGGAGCCCGCTCACGACTCCTATCCAAACTCACGAAAGAGGTGTTCGACTTCTGTCTCCCACGCAACATTTCCCTCAAGGCGGAATACCTCCCAGGGGAGACGAATTTAACAGCCGACTGGTTCTCTCGACATTGGAGAGACGGCAGCGATTGGATGCTGGATCCAGAGATATTCAATGCCCTCTCGAGAAGGAGAGGACCCTTCCATCTAGACCTCTTTGCATCCCGCAACAACAGACAAACGCCAGACTTCTTCAGCTGGCTCCCGGACCCAGAATGCAGAGCAGTGGACGCTTTCCTCCAGACCTGGCCCCCCTTCGGCGCCTACGCATTTCCCCCATTCGCCATGATAGCGAGGACTCTCCACTATCTGAAGACACACCAGATCTCTCTGCTCCTGATTACCCCCCTATGGCAGAGTCAACCGTGGTTCCCGGACCTGCTAGCGCTATCCTACGCAGATCCGCTCTTACTACCGTCCCATCCGACTCTCCTCAGGGATCCGAAGGGGAACCCCCACCCGCTGATAATGGAAGAGAGACTCTCCCTGGTGGCTTGGACTCTTTCCGGGGCACCTGGCGAGTCAGCGAACTATCGCAGACTGCTAGGGACCTCTTATGGGAGTCGTGGGCACCGGGGACGAGACTATGCTACATCTCTGCTTGGACCTCCTGGTCCTCTTGGTGCTTGGAACGGGACCTCAATCCACTTACGGCACCTATTCCCACCGTCCTGAACTTCCTGACGTCACTTTTTACAACAGGAAAATCTTATAGGACCATTAACGTAGTCCGATCAGCGATCTCAGCGGCCCATATCCCCATCCAAGGAATTCCGGTGGGCAAGGATCCTATGGTATGTAGACTACTGAGGGCCATGCGACTCAAACGCCCTCCGGCCCCCAAATACAATCAACTATGGGATGTGGACCTCGTCCTCAACTTCTTAAGAGAATGGCCGCCTAACGACAGACTCTCACTCCGCCAACTTTCAGCCAAAATGACGGTGTTGCTCTGCCTAGTTTCCTTTCGTCGGGTATCCGACGTTAGAGCCTTCGAAGCCAATGCCTTCTCAATGGATCCTGAAGGGGTGACATTCCATGTCTCCCGACGCACCAAATCTAACTCTACCACTATTTTTTATCCCTTTTTCCTCACGGAACCCCAATTGTGCGTGGTCGCAACCTTACGCAGCTACATGACGGCTACCGCCTCTCTCCGCCCGACTCCCTCCGGTCAACTTCTGATCTCCTATGTCAAACCTCACAATCCAGTTTCCTCTACCACTCTCGCTAGATGGGTACGCTGGATCTTGTCACTAGCAGGCGTAGACGCCTCTTTCGGGGCACACTCGGTGAGAGGCGCGGCTGCTTCTTCGGCCTTTTCAGCCGGAGCTTCACTATCAGATGTCCTACGCTCAGCTGACTGGTCCCGCGAATCCACTTTCCGGACCTTCTACTTTAGACCGAACTCCTGCGCGGCTTTTTCCTTATTACATCAGCGTTAAAAATGCAAAATACGAAGCCTCCTGTCAGGTAATAACATTGAAGATTATGCTAGCTTTAGTGTACTAAAAATCTTAATTTTAATAAAGACAGGAGGCGAGTATTTTCCCACCCATACCCACCCTTTCGGTCTTCTAAATTTTTCTATACTGTCCTTCTCCTATTCTCCTATCTTCTACTAGGATCTAGTCTCTGCTCTCCCTGCACATTCGACTGTTCTACGCATTCTGTAAATATCTTAAGTCATGATTGTTGTGCCCTATGTTTCTTTAGAAGGAAATGTATGTATTACCGATATATTACTATTTAATTATATAATCTTACATAAAAATACTGTACGAAAGTCTCCCATGCTTTCAAAGTCTCTCGACCAGTACCTAACCTATTCCACACTCTCGTTTCAGCGTAACTCAACATGGACCTCCAACTATCGCTGCGTGGATTATCCCAAGTTTATCCTAACTGGTTTGGATTGATTCCCCAAGTTTCCCTTACACTCCACATGGATGGTCCTAAAACTCTCGGATTTATTCTTCTGTTACAGACCCAAGACTGGTTTTCCAATCAACATTATTTGAACTTTGCCGTCTGCGATGTCGCTAGTTGAAAGAGGGGGAGGAGCCTGTTCACTGGGAATACTATACCTCCTACTGTTTTTTGATTGGTTCTTGTTATCACTTTCTTTACTGCTATGGAGTTTTAGTAAAGAGAGATATGCAAAATACTCGCCTCCTGTCTTTATTAAAATTAAGATTATTAGTACACTAAAGCTAGCATAATCTTCAATTCTTGAGCCCTCTTCTGGGTTTAAAAAAACATAAGCATATATTCCTGACCCTATAGTGTTAAAAACACATATAGGGTCCCTGGCTTGGGAAAATATTTAATAGACCCCTACTTGCCCTCTTTAAATAAGTAAAAAAAAACACACACCTTTTTTTCCAGCGCTGCACAGGTCTGGTTCAATGCATCTCTATGGGTAAAGTTTAGTGCCTCCATGCAGAGGGTGGAGACACCCAAAGTCAGTGCGGCACAATGTGCAGCACTGCACCAGGAAGTACCTTTGGTGGCTGTCAGAGGAGTGGCCACTAGAGGTGTTCCTAGAATGTAATGTAAACACTGCCTTTTCTATGAAAAAGTCTGCAGGGACTGACTATACTCACCAGGACAACTGCATTAACCTTTATTTTTTTTCTGGTGACCATAGTGTCCCTTTAAACTGATGTCATTTGAGGAGGATGAAATTAACTTTGTTGCCCGGGACTGACAGTTTAAGTATCACCAAAACTCAAACTAAAATGTGGATACATTTGAAGAATCTTCTGAATGATAAAGCAAGCTGTATGGAGGTTACACAGCAGGGTTTTACATGAGCCATATTTCAGCTGTCAGCTTTTTCTGAAAGGTGTATAGTCTGCAATTAGCTTAATTCATAAAACCACAAATGAAGATATCTGCTTGCAGCTTACATTACCCTGTGCAAACAGCTTAATTTGTGTTTTTTATGAATTAAAGCTAATTGCAAGCTGTAAAGCTTTTCAGCAGAGATCTGCGAGCCAAAGCACAACTTTTAAAAATGTGTGCTGTGCCTCTTAACCCTTGCTGTGCAGGGATTTAGGAATATGATCAATAATCCCTAGGAAACTATTGTAGGAGACCATGGTAATGTGCAGCAATGCACGAACAATGACTATCTTTTGTAAAAAATAAATTACATTTATTATTGGGCAATTTTTCCCACTGCATTATTTAGAAAATGCATTTAAAAAGTAGGGGTTGATTGGTAAGGGTCTTAACCCATTCTCCCTGTTTTAACCACTGCAAGTTTTTTTGTTTTTTAATTTGTATATGTTGTAGCCATACCACTTTTGATATCGGTGTAACTAATATATGGATGTTTCTGAAATGGATAATTTAGTCATGTTCTTTGTCTTGATATGTCTTTTATATAGTGCAAATAGATGTTGAAATAACCAAAATAAATAATTTAATATTAATAAAAAACTTTGCAAATGACCACACCAGAAATTTCCTAAATTTTAACATTCTTGCATTCAAAGAAACTTCTGCAGTGATTTTGACAAATATATGCAGTGGCGTACAATCCATGGGGCCCCGGTACGAAACTGATCTGTGCCCCCCCGCCCCAGACACATACATACACTGCGTGCAGAATTATTAGGCAAATGAGTATTTTGACCACATCATCCTCTTTATGCATGTTGTCTTACTCCAAGCTGTATAGGCTCGAAAGCCTACTACCAATTAAGCATATTAGGTGATGTGCATCTCTGTAATGAGAAGGGGTGTGGTCTAATGACATCAACACCCTATATCAGGTGTGCATAATTATTAGGCAACTTCCTTTCCTTTGGCAAAATGGGTCAAAAGAAGGACTTGACAGGCTCAGAAAAGTCAAAAATAGTGAGATATCTTGCAGAGGGATGCAGCACTCTTAAAATTGCAAAGCTTCTGAAGCGTGATAATCGAACAATCAAGCGTTTCATTCAAAATAGTCAACAGGGTCGCAAGAAGCGTGTGGAGAAACCAAGGCGCACAATAACTGCCCATGAACTGAGAAAAGTCAAGAGTGCAGCTGCCAAGATGCCACTTGCCACCAGTTTGGCCATATTTCAGAGCTGCAACATCACTGGAGTGCCCAAAAGCACAAGGTGTGCAATACTCAGAGACATGGCCAAGGTAAGAAAGGCTGAAAGACGACCACCACTGAACAAGACACACAAGCTGAAACGTCAAGACTGGGCCAAGAAATATCTCAAGACTGATTTTTCTAAGGTTTTATGGACTGATAAAATGAGAGTGAGTCTTGATGGGCCAGATGGATGGATTGGTAAAGGGCAGAGAGCTCCAGTCCAACTCAGACGCCAGCAAGGTGGAGGTGGAGTACTTTTTTGGGCTGGTATCATCAAAGATGAGCTTGTGGGGCCTTTTCGGGTTGAGGATGGAGTCAAGCTCAACTCCCAGTTTCTGGAAGACACCTTCTTCAAGCAGTGGTACAGGAAGAAGTCTGCATCCTTCAAGAAAAACATGATTTTCATGCAGGACAATGCTCCATCACACGCGTCCAAGTACTCCACAGCGTGGCTGGCAAGAAAGGGTATAAAAGAAGAAAATCTAATGACATGGCCTCCTTGTTCACCTGATCTGAACCCCATTGAGAACCTGTGGTCCATCATCAAATGTGAGATTTACAAGGAGGGAAAACAGTACACCTCTCTGAACAGTGTCTGGGAGGCTGTGGTTGCTGCTGCACGCAATGTTGATGGTGAACAGATCAAAACACTGACAGAATCCATGGATGGCAGGCTTTTGAGTGTCCTTGCAAAGAAAGGTGGCTATATTGGTCACTGATTTGTTTTTGTTTTGTTTTTGAATGTCAGAAATGTATATTTGTGAATGTTGAGATGTTATATTGGTTTCACTGGTAAAAATAAATAATTGAAATGGGTATATATTTGTTTTTTGTTAAGTTGCCTAATAATTATGCACAGTAATAGTCACCTGCACACACAGATATCCCCCTAAAATAGCTATAACTAAAAACAAACTAAAAACTACTTCCAAAAATATTCAGCTTTGATATTAATGAGTTTTTTGGGTTCATTGAGAACATGGTTGTTGTTCAATAATAAAATTAATCCTCAAAAATACAACTTGCCTAATAATTCTGCACTCCCTGTACAGACACATACACATAGACACATACATACATACATAGAGACACATACACATACAGAAACACATACACACAGACAGACACACACAGATACACAGATACACACACAGTGAATATATGGTTAAATTATCTCTGCCTAACGCAGTCCTTTCAGCACGGGTGCAGGATATATGTAGTTTAGCAATTTGCAACAGTTTATTATGAGAACTGGAGGGTTCCTTACAAAGTAAATAAATGAAACACTTCCTTAAAGGAACACAATAGGGTCAGGAACACAAAGACCAAATAGTGTTGAAGCCACCATCTAGCCCCCTGCCACCCCCACCCCCCCTGGCTCTCCATTGCCTCCCTCAATATAGTAAAATCTTACTTGTATTCAAGTCGCTGCTGCCTCTGCCCCTGATCTGCTTGCTTGGCTGACATAATCAGAAGTGATTCTGTGAGCCAATTACAATGCTTTCTCATTGGAGACAGATCAGGTGCAGAGCCAGCACAAGCCAAACACAGCCTTGGCCAATCAGCATCTCCTCAGCACACTGTGCAGCACTGCCCCAGGAAGCACCTTTAGCAGCCACCTGAGGAGTACAAAAAAAGTACAATATTAAATTGTGAAAACATTTCTCCCAAATTTGGTGCTTTTAGAAAATATGGACATAAGAGGGACAGATGGAATTGAGCCCAAAATAAGGACTATGCCTCCTATATAGGGCCACTTGGGAGGTATGTGACAATTTTTGAAAAAAAAATGCAAACATCTGCAGTAGCAAAGCATAATATATCACACAAAATATAAAATAAAGAACATCTGCAACATTAAAGCACTCTTTTCTATGATCTATAACATTAGCATTTATTGTTTCATGATTTTGCTCCTCTAAATTGTTAATCTATCAAAAAAGGAAAAACCATGCAGTGTGCAATATGCTATCTATGAATCTAAAGGATTGAGATATGTAAATAGTTTATGCAAATTAGAAAATAATAGGTCTGTTATGATATCCAGGATAATATCTCCATCTGAAAAGGATTACTGCATTAGAGTAGAACATTGAAAATTGCTTTCATTTAGGTCTGCTTTAAAAGATGAACCACTTGTAATGATCAGAGCTGGGTTACGAACATCATGTGCCTGGGGTTAAAAACTACCGTTGGCCCAATTAAAAAATTGGATTCAGGCATCCTGTGTTCAAAGTGGCACTAGCACTTCCACAGACTTAGCACTACCTAATATATAACTAAAAGTTATTTCTAAAATTCCTTCTAAGTTACTTTATTTTAATTTACACATTTTGCCTGTCTGTATATACCGTATTTACTCGAATTTAACGCGCACCTTTTTTGAAAAATAAAGTTTACAAAATTTGAATGCTCGTTAGATTCGATGGCATTACATTCAGAGCAAAATTATAAATTTTCCAGCTAACTGCATTCTGGTGAATTTAATTTTACTGCAATGATAGAGGTTAACACAGTGAAGGAGTTTAAGCATGCGTGGGATAGGCATAAGGCTGTCCTAACTATAAGATAAGGCCAGGGACTAATGAAAGTATTTAATAAATTGGGCAGAATAGATGGGCCGAATGGTTCTTATCTGCCGTCACATTCTATGTTTCTATGTTTCTATGTTTCTATGTAATGGCATACAACAGGTTTGCAAAATACACAGCTAACATAAATTCAGTTTACTAATGTTTGTGGCAATATTGGGGATATGTTTTACACACAAACGCAGACATTTGCTTGTAACATAGATAATTAAAAGTGTCATTACGGCCTTGTTAGATAACCTACAATGTTTTATTTATAAAAGTATCTTCATTTTGTAAATAGAAAAGTTTTTTTTTAAATTACATTTTAAAACTTTTTTTTCTTTTTAATAGTACTGAAGTAATACAAGATCAAAGGGCTTTGTTGTGTCTCTGTTAAACTTACAGGCCAAACATACTGTAGTTTGAAAACTTGCAATTTGTGACTTACTGCACCTATAAATTGTTTAAGATCCAAGACGTATGAAGTACTTTGTTAATTAGGATGAATAAGATGTATATTGAAGTATGTCTCTATAACTGTAGTTGTACCAATTTTGTGCACATGATGAATAAAACTGTGAAAATATTTTTTTGCACTTTGTTTCTTATTTTTAGGTTAGAATATACATTATTTTAAAACTGTATGTTTTTGAAAGTGTAAAAAAACATGTTTTCTTTCTTTTCGTCAACACTTCGAATCTTCAATTCCCTTTATAGGAAAAAATGTCTGAAGTCAATCAAATAATATTTAATATTTAGTCTATACGCCTTTGGGCAGTCTATTAATCTTCAGTATATTTCTGTCAAATCGTAGCAGCCATGTGTGACCTAGAAATGGAGGGTTATTTGCTCTGTATTTCTCTCTTTAGCCAGAATGCAACAATATCTTCACTATTATGGGAATATCGTCAACTAGAACACAGAGGTCTTGCTTAAGAGGGAAAATAAAGTGAATTATGTGCCTTCAGTGTGTTATTTTTGGGAAGTGTAAAAGGGAATGTATTATTGCACTATTATATTAGAGCATAGATTTCAACATGTTAAAATACACAAATGAAAATATTCTAGTAAAACAATATTGTTATATGTAAAATGTTTCCAAAGTATCATTTGTATCACTCACTGCTCATTCACTTCCACATCTTCTTCACCTCCCACTAAGTGCAGTGCTAACACACATTCATTGAAATAAGATACCAAAACTTATCCTACAGCAATATAAACACTATATTAAAGGGATACTATAGGCATCAAAACAACTTCAGCTTGATGAAGCAATTTTGCTGTATAGATCAAGTCTCTGCAGACTCACTGCTCAATTTTCTGCCACTTAGGTGTTAACTCACGTCTGTTAGTGTTTATGTAGCCCTAGCCACACCTGCCCTGGCTGTGACATTAAAAAAAAAAATGATTTCATTTTCAATCAGATGTTAATTTCCCTTAGAAGTTTTTATCTCCTGCTCTGTAAATGGAACTTTAATCAGAGACTCCTGCAAGGTGTAGGGTTTTATTAACAGAGCAAGATATACAATCTAGATTTCATAGACTCTGCAATACAGGGACCTGGAATATCAAGGTTCAATTTCAGAAAGTATTTAGGAAGGCTGTGCAGGTCACATGCAAGGAAGTGTGAATAGGGATGAATTTACCTCCTAAGTGGCAGAGAAGTAAGACTGCAGGGTCATGACCTATACACAAAAACTGCTTTATTAAGCTAAAGTTGTTTTGATGCACATAGTGGCCTGTTAAGCTTTACAATGAGTGTGTGTCTGTGTGGGCACATATGAATATGTGTGTGTGTGTGTGTGTGTGTCATAGAATGGCTTTGTAGGAGTTGTCCATTCTGCCCCTGTCCTTTCACTCTCTGCTGGAGAGCACTCTGTTAAGACTGAGGGGGCCCCAAGCATTGCAAAATATTATGTGACCTCCATCCTAGATGGCCAGAATGGTAGCTGCATACTCGCCCTTCCAGTGGCATGCATTAGAACCTGCAGTTAGTGCCTCCAATTCAGTAATAGACCTAACCCAACAATACCCACAAAGCTTAAAATTGTTGGCCACAACCAAACTGTCATTATCACTATGGTGTAAATAGGCTCTAAATATGGTATCGCAAATGACGGGGACATACACCTTTCAGTAGAGTTTGCAATACCGCACACATGTTCTTGGGGAGATGGAGTCACAGGGGCATCACAAGAGTAATACAAATACTGGGGAGGGAGGGATTCACCAATTTCCTGATCTGCAGTCTACCTATGCATTGCCTAGTAGAGAGCTGTTTACATATCTCTGCATAAAACATGTCTTAGAGAAAGACAAACTAGTAGAATTTGATGCACATAAGCTTCAGGATTTGATATATTATGTCTGGGTATTGCAGTTGTACCGAAGCCCCTGTCCCAATGTTATAAAAAGCTATTGATGATTAGTCAACCTCATAAACTTGACTATATGGAACAATGAAAAAAAGAAACCTTAACTGTAGGCTGGAGCCAAGCAGATGGTATGCAGCAATGGCGTGGATAAGGAGGCCACCCACTGTCTAGATAATATCGAGGTGGCCTATAAGCTCTGGATAAGGTGGTACCTTATGCTTCAACGCATAGTCCATATTTAACCCGGAGCACAACCCATTTGCTGGCAAAGTTGCTGAAATATAGGCACTTGACTACTCTTTTTTTGTCAATTCCTAGTCTTAACAAACTTCTGGCACCAGGTAGAGGAGCTGTACCTTCCCGAAGCACACTGCCACAATAGCTGTGTACATTTCATTGGCAGCAAAGATATGCATAGCCAGCCTCTGGAAATCCATGAAAAAGACCCAATTTAATGACAGCCATAGACAAATTGAACCACACCAAACTATTGAGGAAATGTTGCATTAAATAATGCCCACAATGGCCAAGTTTACCCAAATATAGGTGGCAAGGGTTACATATTAGATGAGGGGATTCCATAAAGTCCTATCCTACATCCCCCCCATGTCTCCCCCCCCCCCCCCAGTCTCAACAAATGCCCTCCAAGGCTAGTAGGCACTGGTAGGATTGCATAAAGTACGATCTTGCATTTAGGCTGGCATCTGCGTCTCTCTATAAAGAACGGGTTGGAGGCGCATTCTGCGTATCCGTATGTCACCTTACTTAAGAATTGTTTAAATGTCTTGCTTATCTTATGTTTCTTTATGTTTATATTTGTTTTTGTATTTTGAATCTTTATACAAAAAAATCTAAAAAATCTATAGCAACTATATATGCACCTCCATTGCATGTAACACATTGTCTACAATGGTCTCTTGATGTTATTGTGCTTTTTACAGAAACTTTATGATGTTATATTTTTTTTTCCCTGTGCTGTGACGCTGAGCCATGTATCAATTTATGCTTATGATGAAATGTATTTGTCAAATTTGCAACAAAAATAAAACATTTTACAAAATAATGACTTAGGGGGCAGGGCAATGCAGATATCAAGCTCCCTCACACTTAACACAGCGATCCCAGAATCCTGCAAGCTCAGTTCAGGTTATTGCTATCTGGGAAGGCAGCTGCTTTTAAACAAGAAGAATAGACACCGCTGGCACCCTATCAGCCATGTGCCTGTAGGCATCTGCATACTCTGCCTAACAGTAAATCCAAAACACTGCTTACAGCACACATGTGCAAATGCAGTTTTAACTACTTAACATGACCAATCACAGCAAACAAATATGGTGATTCAGTGACACCACTATGTGGTGGCGTGCTTAACACGATATGGCCATATGGTGAAACTGGATCCCCATATTTGTTTGCAAAGATAGGTTATTTTAAGTCGCCTTATAACATTAAAAACTGTATTTTTATTTTTTGTGTGTGCTGTTCACTAGTCTGCTTTTTGTACACATTATGGTCTTTACTGATACTGAGGAACGCATGTTCTGGATGTCCCTCCAATTTCCCTTTTTTTAACAGTAAATTCAGCCCTAGACATCCCAGAATAGTGAGTTTTTGCACCAGTGGCCAAACTATGTATATAAGAAAAACCCAGATCAAGCTAGTATTATTCTCTTACTGTACACTTATCCCAGAATGGTGAATCTTTGTAGGAAAAAGACACACATAGTTAATATAAAAGCATGATATGAAACCAAGACTGCAGTGTAATTAATGCAAAGGAAAGACAATACCCCATTTAATTACATTACCACAAACTTACAAAATAATAAACATTCCTAACTTTTCTGCCATCTAAAGTTTTAAACAAATAATGATCAAATCTCTATTTCATTTCAGCTGTCAAACTGCCATTTATTTTTAATTAATACTAAACTGGGAGCAATTTGCATTTATTTTCATACTTTTTATTTTTCTAAAAGAAAAAAAATATATATATGATCAATGATATACTCATGCGCTTCCTCATATATCTCAATGATAGTAATTATAAATCTACAATTTTTCTGGACAAGAGAATTTTCTAATTCAATTTCATTTTTCCCCAAAGCTCAATAAAGCAATATGTTATTTATGTTTGAGCTGGATTTAAATAGCCTTTACACATAACACACTATCCTCCAGATAAGATTAAATCATTTAGAGTAATGCTAAATATATTTTTAATATACTGGTTGTTCAATTATTCTTGTTCTTTTAAATATACAAGGCAATATAAGCAGCTATGAGTCAGTCCAGTGTGTCCACTCTGGGAAAAGCACATTTAATTGCACATTAAAACATTTTCTGTGGTTATAAAAATGTTTACTGTGTTAATCTTGAGTTGCCAAAGTTCAGTTAAAGTCCCACAGCAGACCTTGCTTTTCAAAGTTACATTACTAATTATTTCTTTACTAGACAAAGTTCAAAACACAAAATGAGTATTTGAGAGAGCTGTGAGCATAAAATCTAAGTGTAGCTCACCTTTCACAGATCTCAGGTGCTATGAACTAGATGTACTAAGCCGCCACCGTAGTTACAAAAATTGGGCACAAATGATGACAAACAAGGAACCCAGCACGCATAGCAACAGAAGGTGAGATAAAGTGTCCAAAAAAAAAAAAAAAAAATTGTAGAATTTATTATCAGTTCCAAAGTAAAACCAGCAACTTCATCAATATACACCATGTAGGACAGTGGTTGCAAAGTACAGTATGTTTCAATGAACTTGCCTCAAGCTCTATCTATTTCTGTGCCAGTCATTTTTCATTTTTTTCTGATTGAAGAGTAAAGCCACTCTGGGCTAGTGGGACTTGAAGTTCTCCTGATTTGTTTTGTGCCTTCTCATTTTTTACAGTCGTTGCCAACTAGTCCTCAAAACACATCAGTCGTCCAGATGTGGCCAGTTTCGCTACCGGAACAGAATTGGTAAATGCCAAAACACTGAACTGTTATTTTTATTATTATTATTATTATTATTATTATTATTATTATCATCACCATTTATATATATATGACTGTTGATGTGTCATGAGGACTGAGTTGGAAACCACTGCTCGAAGATGGTTTTGGTATTCTGACAATGATGCTGTTTTCACTTTTTAACTGTAGAGTCTACTACCGGTATTTTCTCTTACTTTCCCTTGATATTCGTATGAGATTCCTTATTTCTCATAATTTATCCCTGGTTTTTTTTAACTGCAGTGGTGGCTTAGTACAGCTAATCTGAACACTATCCTTATCTTAACTTTGTAAGTAAATCGCCTGATTTTGGTAGGGAGCACTCTTCCTGCAGAGTTATCTTCTCTAAACCAAGGTGTTTAAAAGCTAGAGTCCAAGCCTTCATTGTATAGATTTACACAGTATGAGTTGATTATTCTTTTTTTTTTCAATATATCATATTGATTGAGAATTTTCTGAATTTTATATATATATATATATATATATATATATATATATATATATAGTATATTCAAAATCAACTACACATGTGCTAAATAGCCACTCTAGTGGTGAAACAATTCCCCATATACATATAGAATATATTCAACTATACTTAGCCTTAAACTGGATTTGGTGTGGTGTGGCAAAGAAGAGTAGAAGAGAAAGGGAGAGATCAAGGGGCACCCATGGAAGAAATGAAATGAGCTGAATTTTTTTCCTATGTTTTTTTTTTTATATATTGACAAATATGGCTGGTGCGATCGCTACGTGAACTAGGCGGCCACCTAGGGTGCACCGGCCCAGGGGGCACAATTCCCGGCTGATCTGCAGGAAGGGAGCACACAGCACAGCGCTCCCCTGCTGCCGGTCTCTGTGTGTAGCATGGTCGAGCGGGAACTGTGGTAGAGGAGCTTGTTTCACAGGGAGTGTCGAACTGCTTTCTGTTTAATATATTTAATGTATAATAATATTTTAATATATTGTTTTAAAGTGCTTCACTTTTACTTTGTTGTTTCTTTTTTTGCAATTGCCTTTGTGGGTGAATGTTAGGAGTTATTCAGTGAACTGTTGTTTTAGCTGTTTTAGAATAAGTAATTTAGTATAGGAAGGCGATTAAAATTGTTTTACTGTTTACCTTTGAGTATGAGCACGTAGGTAAAGAAGTACTATCTTTATAGGAGCTTACTGAATCTTTCTTCTAATTTCAGCAAAAACTATGTATATTTATGTACGTATTATATCATTTATATCAAGCATCCCATACAACAGAGCAAGATATGAAAGGATAATGGAAAACATTTCTCGAGAGTACAGTAGGCAGTGTCAGAATGAGGGTTATATATATATATATATATATATATATATATATATATATATATAATAAGTAGTGTAAAGATAGCACTCCAAGGACTTCAGAAATATGGTGAAAAAACTTATCTTTATTCAGGCATCAGCCTAGGTGGATCAACATTTCAGTTCACTAATGGAACTTTCGTTCGATCCTGACGAAAGTTCCATTAGTGAACTGAAATGTTGATCCACCTAGGCTGATGCCTGAATAAAGATAAGTTTTTTTCACCATATTTCTGAAGTCCTTGGAGTGCTATCTTTACACTACTTATTTTATATTTATTGCTGACCAGCACCAGGCTGATTATCTCTTAACAGGAGTGCAAGCATTGGAATATCTATATCTATATCTATATCTTTATCTATATAGCAGCAAACACATATGAGGTAATTATAAAATGAAACCTCAAAGAAATGTCTAACAACCATAGAAAGTCAGGGCTAGGTTAAACGGAGGGGGGAAGGGGAGGGGCACGGCCGTCTTTAAAGCGGGGCAAACGGGGCAGCTGCTTTGGGCCCACTCACTTCTGGGGGGCCCAAAGCAGCTACCCCGTGGGCCCCGCTGTCCGCCCAAATATTTTTTTATTTTCCCCCTGGGCCCGCCGGTGCTGCGGCTGCACCGGACGCCCACACACTAAGAGGGCCCGGTCGTGCGCTGTGGCCCTTTAACAGCGCGACCGTGCCCCCTTGTTTTAGCACAGCAGGCTGGGAGGAAGTGACTGCTGTGAGTCACTTCCTCCCAGATAGAATGAAGCCGCGCGGGAGGAAGGATAAGGCCGTCAGGAGGGGGCTGGAGTGCAGGAGCCTCACACTCCCAATGACCTCAGCCTGCCACTGGACCCCAGGGAACCCATAAGGTAGACTGGAGGCTGGCTTTATAAATGTAAACTTTGCATGTGTGTGTGTGTCTTACTATGTGTGTATGTGTGTGAGTATGTCTGTCAGGGTGTCTGTGTGTGTGTGTGTCACCATTTCTGTGTGTGTGTGTGTGTGTGTGTCAGTATGTCTGTCAGTGTGTCAGGGTGCCTGTGTGTGTCAGTATGTCTGTGTGTCTTAGTATGTGTGTGAGTATGTCTGTCAGGGTGTCTGTGTGTGTGTGTGTCACCATTTCTGTGTATGTGTGTCTTAGTATGTCTGTCTTTGTGTGTCAGTATATCTGTGTGTGAGTATGTCTGTCAGGGTGTGTGTGTGTCAGTATGTGTGTCTTAGTATGTCTGTGTGTGTCAGTATGCCTGTCAGGGTGTCTGTATGTGTCACTATGTCTGTGTGTGTCACTATGTCTGTGTGTCACTATGTCTGTGTGTGTCACTATGTCTGTGTGTGTCACTATGTCTGTGTGTCACTATGTCTGTGTGTGTGTCAGTATGTCTGTCAGGGCCTTTGTGTGTGTCAGTATATCTCTGTGTGTGTCAGTATATTTCTGTGTGTGTCAGTATATCTCTGTGTGTGTCAGTATATGTCTGTGTGTCAGTATATCTGTCTGTGTGTGCGTGTCAGTATATCTGTCTGTCTGTGTGTGTGTATATCGGTGTATCTGTATTTAGTATATCTATGTTTCTCTATGTGTGTCAGGTTGTGTATCTGCATGTCTGTATGTGTGTCAGTGTGTGTATCTGTATGTTATCATTGTATGTATCTGTATGTTGTCAGTGTGTATATCTGTGTGTGCATCTGTATATAGTCAGTGTTTTTATCTGTGTATGCATGTGTGTCAGTATATGCATCAGTGTGTCTGAGTATCCATATGTGTCAGTGTTTGTATATATGTCTATGTATGTGTGTCAGGTTGTGTCTGTGTGTCTGTATGTGTTAGTGTGTGTATCTGTGCCAGTGTGTATCTGCAAGTGTGTTAGTGTGAGTGTCAGTGTTTGTCTGTGTATCTGCATGTGTTTCAGTGTGTGTGTGTGTGGCAATCTATGTGTACATGTGCATACATCTCATCATTCAAATCGCCAACACTACAAACAAGTGCACCCCTGCATTCAACCTTCAACACTACATACAAACACAGTCCTGCATTGAAACGTCAACAATACATAAACACCAAATATATAGATAAACACACCCCAACATTTAAAAAAAAACAAGCAAAAAAACTACACATAGATGCATGCTTGCATTCAAACACCAACACCAAATACAAACACACCCCTACATTTACAAAAACATACTGCATACACAAACATGCTTCCATTCAAACACACAAACACAACTCAGTGCTAAATACGACTCTGCAAGCATGGGAAAATGGTTCCGCTACTGGGTTGGGAAGTGGAGAGCGTGATTGCATGTCAGGGAGTGGGGTCAGGGGGTCCCATCAAATTCTTGCCCAGGGCCATATCAATTTTAAAGACGGGGAGGGGGGATATTGATTTGCAGGTTTTGCAAGCTGCTTTTAGATATACCACTAAAGACAAAAACACATAATTAAATGTATACACATTTTTATTGTGGGTGTATCTGCTAATCAGTTATTATTACTATTATTATTTTTTATTTGGGCAGTGCAGTGTCCCTTCAGTAAAAGTTATCCATTAGTTAGCTATGCTAACTTGATTGGTAGCCACTTCCCCCCCATTCCTGAAGGATAGGTTGTTTGATTCATACCGTAAAAGTAAAAGGAGGTGCTGAACAAAATAGCAAGTATTAAATAGTAAATACAATGATATTTTTGAAAGTAGACAAATAACTGTAAAAAAAAAATGAAGAAACTGAGAAAAATACTTACCTTGGATGCATAATACAGGTTAAGAAACAAGCTGATTTTTGTCCTGATAAATTGTAATTTGCCATATGAAATAGTTATTCAGTAGACATAAAGTGATCATCTGTTTTTTTGGATCATAGCCCATATTTTGGTTTAAAAGACCATTTTAAAAATGAAATATAAGAAATGAGCACTAAACGTTTAGGTGATATTCCCCCTAAAACACATAATGCATATCCAGCGCTAAAATAAAAGATAGGGACTTACCCCTCACAAATATATAGTGTTACTGAGATACAGTTGAGATTATATTTCTTAAAGTGAGTGGAAATTAACTCACATATGTTAGAGCCTTTTCAGGGTGTAGGCTCTAAACTCACAAGTTTTTTTGTGCCTTTAGGTGGCATACATAGCCTCTCTTCAACGGATAAATAGACAAGCCATTCCCAATGGGATGTGCAGTAAAAGGAAAACAGACAGAAACATCTGGGTGTAGTATTGGGTATATCAGTAATAGGTATTAAGCACTCATATAGAACTGCTCACCTGGTTTGAAGCCTTTCAGAAATTATCTCCAAGTCGTATATCTTGGTATCTGTCACGGGAGATGGGACTCCTCGTACGTGTTCCCTTAATTATACATAGAAACATAGAAACATAGAAACATAGAAACATAGAAACATAGAAAGTGACGGCAGATAAGAACCATTCGGCCCATCTAGTCTGCCCAGTTTTCTAAATACTTTCATTAGTCCTTGGCCTTATCTTATAGTTAGTCCCTGGCCTTATGCCTATCCCACGCATGCTTAAACTCCTTTACTGTGTTAACCTCTACCACTTCAGCTGGAAGGCTATTCCATGCATCCACTACCCTCTCAGTAGAGTAATACTTCCTGATATTATTTTTAAACCTTTGTCCCATATACTTTGCCTCTGCGAATCTTTCCCTGTGTCACGACAGTGACCCCTTCACGCAGAGTGCAACCTAACTATAGAACGTATACCGGACCTTAGAATGGCCGGGCTCACGTTAGAGTAGTCAAATGGGATAGCCAGAGGTCAAGGGATAACAGAAGACGGAATAACGATTAACAAGCCAAAGTACAGGGAACCAGAGAGTAGAATAGTCAAATAGAGTAGCCAGAAGTCAAATACCAGGAGAGAATACCAATAAACATAAAGAGCACTATGGGAACCAGCAAGAACCACACTAGGGCGTCTTACTGCTGTCAAGACAGCCCTTTTATAGTGTGGTGTGTTTTGCTTTAAAACCACGCCCCCAAAAGGTCCGGGTGCGTGGTTGCGTCATGATCCTGTCGGCTTCCAGCCGACGGCAGTGGCGCGCATGCGCCGAAGTTAGAAATTCCGCTCTGAGTGAGCGGCCGGCGTCAGAGGTGCCGTGCCGCTCAGTGAAGGAGGATGCTGTACTGCGTGGGTCCGAGGATGACAGGTAAGGTATCGTGACAGTACCCCCCCCACAAGGACCGCCCCCAGGGCGGTTAGAACGCCTCCTTTCAAATAAACGAATCAGGCGGGGGGCGTGCACATCAGAAGCGTCCACCCACGAACGATCCTCAGGTCCATAACCCTTCCAGTCTAAAAGGTATTGAAGTTTACCCCTAGAAAAACGAGAATCCAAAATAGACCTCACCTCATATTCGTTTTGTCCCTCCACAACTTCAGGAAGAGGAGGAGGGGTATTACGAGTAAACCGATTACAAATTAATGGTTTGAGAAGTGAGACATGGAACGAATTCGGTATTTTCATATTAGAGGGCAAACGAAGACTGTAACAAACAGGGTTGATACGCTTGAGAACCTGAAATGGACCAATGAATCTGGGAGCGAATTTCATAGATGGGACCTTAAGTCTAATGTTACGGGTACTTAACCACACTTTATCCCCGATCATGAACGTGGGAGCAGGTTTCCGATGCCTATCCGCATTGGCTTTGTACACACTAGCCCTTTGAGTCAATATTTGTTTAACCCCTAACCAAGTCTCCCTCATGTTCCTAACGGTGTCATCTACACTTGGCACTCCGGTAGAATGAATGGAACTCGGTAAAGTTGTAGGATTAAACCCATAATTAATAAAAAAACGGGCTGTGTAAAGTGGATTCATGGATATGATGATTGTGAGCAAATTCTGCCCATGGTAACAGGTCCGCCCAGTCATCTTGATGAACCGAAGTGAAACAACGGATGTATTGTTCCAGGCATTGGTTCATCCTTTCTGTAACCCCGTTAGATTGGGGATGATAAGAAGAGGAAAGGTTAAGGTTGATACCTAACTGTCCACAAAATGATTTCCAGAAACGAGAAATAAATTGAGGCCCTCTATCAGAGACAATATCATGGGGTACCCCATGTAAACGGACCACTTCTTTTATAAATATATACGCCAGTTCAGATGATGTAGGTAATTTATAAAGAGGAACCAAATGAGACATCTTGGAGAATCTGTCAATTATCGTTAATACGACAGTGTAGTTCTTAGAAGGGGGTAGGTCTACTACGAAATCCATAGCAATACTTGACCATGGAGTCTCTGGAATAGGTAAGGGCATGAGGAGTCCTATAGGACGACCCTTAGGCGATTTTGTAGTGGAACAAATATTACAAGCAAGGACAAACTCACGCACATCCTTTTTGTAGGAAGGCCACCAGAACCGTTCCGCCAGCAATGATGTGGTTTTATGTATCCCTTGATGCCCTGCCATTTTGGAGTCATGCATGAGGGATAATACTTTATTCCGATAGGTTAATGGCACATATAGTTTTCCTTGAGGAACAGTCAAGGTAGTACGATCTTGGAATGTAGAGATCTCCTCTATTAATCCCGATGAGACTTTTGCAAAGACAGTTGCTACAATACGATTATGAGGGATTAAAGAGGACATAACTTCATTGGAGGAAGTAACAGGTTCATATTGGCGGGATAGAGCATCCGCCTTAGTATTTTTTGACCCTGGCCTGTATGTAACAACATAATTGAAACGATTGAGGTATAAAGACCAACGTACTTGTCTGTCAGACATTTTCTTGGCTTCACTGAAGTAAGAGAGGTTTTTATGATCTGTAAAAATGGTAACAGGGATGGGTGACCCTTCAAGCAAGTATCGCCATTCTTTAAGGGCAGAAATAATTGCCAACAACTCTCTCTCCCCTATATCGTATCTCTTCTCAGTTTCCGTTAATTTTTTTGAAAAAAACCCACAAGGATGCAATGGTTGATCATCCGAAGGTCTTTGAGATAGTATTGCTCCTATCCCTGACTCGGATGCATCTACTTCCAGTATGAAAGGACGAGAAGGATCAGGGTGTCTTAATACTGGTGCTGAGGAAAAGGCTTCTTTCAATAAATCAAAAGCTCTTTTAGCTTCAGTACACCATTCCCTGTGATTTCTTCCCTTCTTAGTCATAGCAGTAATAGGGGCTGTTATTGAAGAGAATCCTTTTATGAATTTTCTATAGTAATTGGCAAACCCCAGGAAGCGTTGGATTGCTTTGAGTCCAACTGGTAAGGGCCATTGCTGAATGGCTTCTAACTTTTTCGGCTCCATTTGGAAACCCGTACTAGAAATGATATATCCCAGGAAATGCACTTCTTCCTTGTGGAACAAACATTTCTCCAATTTACAATAGAGACCATTCTCTAATAACCTTGAAAGAACCAATCTGACATGTTCATAGTGTTCGTTCATGTTTTTAGAATAAATCAGGATATCATCCAAATATACGATTACAAACATTTGTAAAAAGTCTCGCAACACATCATTGATGAAGTCCTGAAAGACTGCTGGGGCGTTGCATCTGACTTCTGCAGCTAAAGTACGGAATTCCAAGGCATAATCTACTAGAGAACGGGTATTTTGTCTTAAACGCAATAAGGATTTGGCAGCGTTAGTCTTTCTGCCTGGGGTATCAAAAGTTCTCCTGAAAGCTGCAGCAAAGTTAGTGTAATTAAAGACTATGGGGTTGTCATTCTCCCACAAGGGATTAGCCCAGGTTAAAGCCTTATCTACTAACAGGGTTATAATATACCCAATCTTAGCTCTATCGGTAGGGTAAGCTCTAGGATGGAGTTCAAAATATATGCTTATCTGATTTAGGAACCCCCTGCATCCGTTAGGATCACCCCCATACCTGAGAGGTGCTGTAGCCTGATTGGAAGTGCCTGTAGGTAGCACTTCCATGGGATGTTCTTGGGGTCTCAGACTAGGAGTCTGCTCCTCCGGCTGGAGATAAGCAGTGCGGTTAATTAAGGTCTGTACGGCGAGGGCGATCTGGTCCATACGATGGTCCAGCTCCTCAAACCTATTGTCCGCACCAAGCCCAAGAGGGTTAACACCTGCAGGGTCCATGGCCCTAGTGTAATGTCACGACAGTGACCCCTTCACGCAGAGTGCAACCTAACTATAGAACGTATACCGGACCTTAGAATGGCCGGGCTCACGTTAGAGTAGTCAAATGGGATAGCCAGAGGTCAAGGGATAACAGAAGACGGAATAACGATTAACAAGCCAAAGTACAGGGAACCAGAGAGTAGAATAGTCAAATAGAGTAGCCAGAAGTCAAATACCAGGAGAGAATACCAATAAACATAAAGAGCACTATGGGAACCAGCAAGAACCACACTAGGGCGTCTTACTGCTGTCAAGACAGCCCTTTTATAGTGTGGTGTGTTTTGCTTTAAAACCACGCCCCCAAAAGGTCCGGGTGCGTGGTTGCGTCATGATCCTGTCGGCTTCCAGCCGACGGCAGTGGCGCGCATGCGCCGAAGTTAGAAATTCCGCTCTGAGTGAGCGGCCGGCGTCAGAGGTGCCGTGCCGCTCAGTGAAGGAGGATGCTGTACTGCGTGGGTCCGAGGATGACAGGTAAGGTATCGTGACACCCTGCATTCTAATGGAATTGTTCCCTTCTGTTCAGTTATCGAACAGACTCTGTGGGGTCCCCTTGTTCGCAAATCATGTTTAGGCTTGGTTGGAAGATTGTGCTTGTCCCATTCTAAATATGATAAAAAATGAGGCTTGAGTATTATTATGTGGATATGTACTAATGTCTCTTTTGGATATGATATTGGAACACAAGGCTTGTTCATATCAAAGGACTCCTTACCTAAGAGGGACTCAAGACTTACGGCAAATGAGAGAGTTAGTTTATACTGAAACCAGACTTCCAGGCCACTTATGTGTGACTTCTCACACCTTACAGAGTATCTCTGCTGGGGTCCCAGCTTCAAAGAGGAATTTAGGTTGTAAGCTCTGACCTCCCATACCATCAAATTAACCCCTTTTGAAATTGACAATGCCACCTCTACCAGGCAGCCAGTTCATATATGCACGAGCATAACTTTCGTTTTATCGAACCAATCTGAGTGCTTTTTGGATATGTTGTGCGCTCAGATCGGGCTATTCAGGAATATAATTTTTGTGGGGTTTCTGATGCGTAAAAATTGTATGTAAGGTTTTTTTTATTTTAGAGATAATTGGATTACCTTAATTGGAGCTCAATTATCTTTAAAACACAATGGCTTGTGGGAAGGAAACCCCTGTGATTTTGTATTGGAAAACACATGCTAGGGGCACTACATAAAAAGCAGAGTGTGGCCTAATAAAATTCAGATTTCGGCTTTTACCCAATACGACTGGTTGCGTCCAGTATATTGGGGAAACTCTACACAAAGGGAATACATAGGGAAGAGCCTCTCGTGGCTGTCAGTATGACATTCACTAGAGGCAGGTTAAACCTGCAATGTAAACATTGCCGTTCCTGCAGAACAGCAATGTTTTCAGCTGCAGGTTAGCACTGGGGGCACATGGCACCCAGAGCATGTCATTGTGAAATAGTGTTCCTTTAAGGATTCCTTTGGAAATGCAGGATGAAGTCAAAAACATGATGCCTGTCTGTGCTTCTTTATATAGTGACCTGGGAATTCTGTGGAATTCTGGGAAAAAATGTGCAAACATATATTTTTTTTTTATTGCTGTGCCCAAGGCTGACTTTTCCCAAGGTCTGGCTTGAGATATGTAGATGATGCACAACAGTAAATTTTGAATTTGAAATAATCAGTGGGTAATTTTACCATGTATTGCTCTTGCCACAAAGAAAAATAATAAGTTGCGATAATTATGTTAAAAGGTATATTTTGGCTCATACAGGTGACATCTGGAAGAGCAAGCATTGCAGAGAAATATGTTTGTTTTTTTTTCCCTTCTTTAGACTTCAAAAAAGCGCAAGTCTAGAAAGCCTCTCATTCCAACATATTGTCAGTCCACTAAAAAAGGAATTACAAGATTCTAAAATACTCCATGATTTAGCTCCTTGGGTATAGAATATGTTACAGTAGCTTCAGTGGCGGCTCTAGACTTTATGAGGCCTTAGGCGAAACTCAAACAAGAGGCCCCCCACTAACACTCATAGTAAAAAAACATACAAGGGTTGAATTGTGTGTATAATGAGCTGTAGTTATAATGTATGACAGGTTTGCAGCGCTGGATACAGAGAGCTAGTCTCTGTATTCACTGTTGGGGTGAGTGTGGCACGGTTGAAGGAGAAAGGGTGACAGGGCGAGGGGAGGTGAGAGTGACAGGATGAGGGAGGGTTATGTGACAGGGTGAGTGTGGCATGTCTAGGCAGGATGAGTGACAGGATAGGAGAAGTTAATGTGATAGGGTAAAGAGGGGGTGAGTTTGAGTTTGGGTTATGGGTTACGTGTTGCACGGCTGGAGGAGGGAGTGTGACAAGGCAAAGGGAAAGTGAGCCGGACAGGATTACGTGACAGGGTGAGTGTGGCATGGTTGGGCCCACGTGAAAGGGTTAATGTGAAAAAGGATGAGTGTGACAGGGTTAGGGGTGAGTGTGACAGTATGAGAGAAGATGAGTGTGATAGGATTAGGGGGATTAATGTGATAGGGTGAGTGTAGAAGAGCGAGGGCCGGTTATTGTGGTATGGATGGAGGGGGTGAGAGCAACAAGATTAGGAGAGGTTAATGTGAGCGAGGCTGGGTGTGGGGGGTGACAGTGTGTGGGGTGGCTGTATGTGTGTGGAATTGTGACGGTGGGTAGGTGAGAGTGTGGGATGCAGTGTTGGAAAGGGTGACAGTGTGTGCAGGGGCAGTGTGTGGGAGGGGTGACTGTATGTATTGGTGACAGTGTTGGGGCTGACAATATGGGGTGCAAGTGTGTGAAAGGGTAACAGGGTGAGAGAGCAGTGTGGAGGAATGTGACCGTTTTGGGGGCAGGGTGTAAGTGGGTGACAGTGAGGAAGAAGATGACAGTGTGGGGTAGCAGTGTGGAGGATGGTGAAAGTGTGGGGAGCAGTGTGTGATAGTGTGGGGGGACAGGGTGTGTTACAGTTTGGGAGGGCAAGGTGTGTGGGGCACAGTTTAGTGAGGGCAGGGTGTGTGACAGCATGAGGGGGCAGTGTGTATGACAGTGTAGGGGGGCAGGGTGTGTGACCATGTGGGTGGCAGAGTTTGTGGGAAACAGTTTGGGAGAGCAGGGTGTGTGACAGTGGGGGGCATTTTGTGTGAGAAATTGTGTGGGGGCAGAGCGTGTGGCGGACAGTGTGGGGGGCAGGGTATGTGGTGGTCACTGTGGGGGGAAGGGGATGTGGTGGTCAATGTGGGGGGCAGTGTATGTGGTGGGCAGTGTATGTGGTGGTCAGTGTATGTGGTGGTCAGTGTGGGGGGCAGTGTATGTGGTGGTCAGTGTGGGGGACAGTGTCTGTGGTGGTTAGTGTGGGGGCAGTGTATGTGGTGGGCAGGGTATGTGGATGGCGGGGCAGTGTATGTTGGGGCAGGGCATGTTTGAGACAGGGTATGTGGGGTGCAGGGCAGTGTGGGTGAGAGGGCAGTGTGCATGGGAGGGCAGTGTATGTGGGTGGGCAGTGGGGGTGGGAGGGCAGTGTTGGGGTAGTGTGGGTGGGAGGGCAGTGAGGGTGGGAGTGCAGTGTATGTAGGTGGACAGTGAGGGTGGGAGGGCAGTGTTGGGGCAGTGTATGTAGGTGGGCAGTGAGGGTGGGAGGGCAGCGTTGGGGCAGTATATGTAGGTGGACAGTGAGGGTGGGAGGGCAGTGTTGGGGCAATGAGGGTGGGTGGGCAGTGTTGGGGCAGTGTATGTAGGTGGGCAGTGAGGGTGGGAGGGCAGCGTTGGGGCAGTGTATGTAGGTGGACAGTGAGGGTGGGAGGGCAGTGTTGGGGCAATGAGGGTGGGTGGGCAGTGTTGGGGCAGTGAGGGTGGGTGGGCAGTGTTGGGGCAGAGAGGGTGGGTGGGCAGTGAGGGTGGGTGGGCAGCATTGGGACAGTGAGGCTGGGTGGGCAGTGTTGGGGCAGTGAGGGTGGGTGGGCAGTGTTGGGGCAGAGAGGGTGGGTGGGCAGTGAGGGTGGGTGGGCAGCATTGGGACAGTGAGGCTGGGTGGGCAGTGAGGGTGGGTGGGCAGTTTTGGGGCAGTGAGGGTGGGTGGGCAGTGTTGGGGCAGTGAGGGTGGGTGGGCAGTGTTGGGGCAGTGAGGGTGGGTGGGCAGTGTTGGGACAGTGAGGCTGGGTGGGCAGTGCTGGGGTAGTGAGGCTGGGTGGGCAGTGTTGGGGCAGTGAGGGTGGGTGGGCAGTGTTGGGACAGTGAGGCTGGGTGGGCAGTTTTGGGGCAGTGAGGCTGGGTGGGCAGTTTTGGGGCAGTGAGGGTGGGTGGGCAGTGTTGGGGCAGTGAGGGTGGGTGGGCAGTTTTGGGGGCAGTGAGGCTGGGTGGGCAGTGTTGGGGCAGTGAGGGTGGGTGGGTAGTGAGGGTGGGCAGTTTTGGGGCAGTGAGGGTGGGTGGGCAGTGCTGGGGCAGTGAGGCTGGGTGGGCAGTGAGGCTGGGTGGGCAGTGTTGGGGCAGTGAGGGTGGGTGGGCAGTGAGGGTGGGTGGGCAGTGCTGGGGCAGTGAGGCTGGGTGGGCAGTGTTGGGGCAGTGAGGCTGGGTGGGCAGTGTGGGTGGGTGGGCAGTTTTGGGGGCAGTGTGTGTGGAGGCTGTGACAAGCCTCCACACACTAAAATACCTTGTTTTACAATTAAATTCCCTGGTGGTCCAGTGGCAGCACTCCCTGGTGGTCCGGTGGGATGACTGTTCTGTCTGCAGCTCCGCGAGAGCTGCAGACCTTGTTCTCGCGAGAGCCTGTCAGAGCGTTGCCGTGGTAACCCGCGGCAACGCTCTGTGTGCTCGCGAGAACCACATTATGTGATCTGCAGCTCTGCACTCGGCGGAGCTGCAGATCAGAGGCTGGCTCTCCCTGTGGGCAGACCATGTGGAGGGGCCACCCGGCGGCATACTGGGCAAGCCGCCGGGCCCCCTCTCACTGTCGGATCCTCGGCCATGGACCGAGGACCCGGCAGTTCAGTCTGCCCTAAGGTGATTTAGGCGGCCGCGAGGCCCCAGCAAGCGCGAGGCCTTAGGCGGCCGCCTAAATCGCCTAATTAGAAAGCCGCCTCTGAGTAGCTTTCTTGAGTTGCTGAAAAGAAAGTTCAAACACAATACATTGCAGCTGTGATGTGTGTCTTTTTAATAAGGGTGCCAAGTAATACTACACTCAATCATCACAACCTGCCAAGGCTGCTTAATGGACTTGCGGTCTAAAATAAATTGGTAATGGCAGCACAATTTTTTAAAGACTTGTCTAAATAGAACTGTGATTTCCTGAACAGGACAGTAAATGAATATGTACTTGGCAGATTGTCTTGCTTTTTTTGTTTTTCCTTCGATTTTAAAATAAAATTAACACTTCACCACATGAGCAGTCATAGTATTTGATGTTCTATTATTTATATTTCTACATAACATGATTTTTCTAAGAGATTTCAAACAAGAAATGGACAACGGAGAATTATTTAAAATTTTAAATATTAATAAATGGGAAATTTATTTTGCATGATTTATTTCCTAATCGTGGGTTTTGATGAATTGTGAACTGATTTGAAAACTTTCATTGGAGCATTGCAGATGCTGGAAGAAAAAATTATTGTGGTTAAATTAGAGACATCAGAAGAAAATGTAATTGTCTGTTCTAGAGACAATTTTTTTCATCTTTGCTGTTTCGGGCTTTAGACTGCAAGTTGCTGTTCCAGTGGTCACAAGTCACTGCTTTGTGAATAAACCTATTAATATGCAAACATTGAATAGATATACATTATCAGATACAAATAGTTTGGCTCATGTTCTTTTCTTGGTATTAAACTCAGTCAGTGCAAGAAAATCTGAGAATGATTCTAAATTTAGGTATGTAACTGCATAAACATAAACCAAAATGACAATATGTATCTAACAAACTAAAAAAAAAACTATAAACTTGCCAGTTTAGTGAGACGAAACATGTAGATGCTGTGGATTTAAATCAGTCAGGATCCAGTTTGTGTAGTGTAGTGCCTTTTAATTCTACACCGCGGCCCTTTTTGAAGCTACCGGCCGCGGCATCTGAACCACGAGACTTGGAACGCCACCCTCTCATCAGCGACCTCCAGTTTTGCAGGCGTTCGGCACGAGTGAGTAGAGTAACGAGCGAGCACGAGAGACTAAACATCCATCACGCTTCGTACCCATATTTTTCATCTGGATTTCTTTATTCCTTGGATTTGGTTTATTTTTTTACCGTGGAGGGTCCCCCCACAGTCATGTACTTTTGGGACTAGGTCCCTTCTTTTTTGCACTTCACCTCTCCCAAGGGGAATTCTCACTATTATATTATTTTATTTTTTGTGGGTCATTTGTGTAATTTTATTTTTTTGTCCTTTTATAAATTAGGGTATTTGGATATATATATATATATATATATATATATATATATATATATATATATATATATATATATATATATATATATATATTTTAGCGATATTTAGAAGAGTGGCCCCCTTTGTTTACATTTTTGTTTTCATAAATACCTCATCTGGACTTTTTTTTTTTTCCTTGTTAGATACATGTTGTCATTTTGGTTTATGTTTTTTGTTTTTATGGACACTAAAAAGTGAAACCTCATCTTTGGTTGATGATTCTGGATGCTGCTTACATATTTCTGTGTTTATTTATATAACGTCTATTTCATTTTTAGATGTGTTTATTCATTCATTTGGTGCGCACATACTGTTGTTTTCTGATTTTTAAGATTGTTTCTAAGTCGCTCATTTTATATATGTTGCTGCCCACCATTGAATCAATTGATCTATAGTCCCCCTTTTATGTTAAACATTTTATCAGACCCTTTATGTTTATATTTAATTTCATCTATAACTTTTCTAATATAAGATTTATTGCTTGATTGACCATTTTTTATTATTAATAAAATACGCTTATGATTGGTGTTCGTACTCTATTTCATGAATAATATTGTTTGTCATACTAAATCAGCTGTTGAACAGCAGTCAAATTAAATAAACCATCACATTATTTATGATAGCAGCAACTTTATAAAGTATTTGATATACCTTACTGTATTTGATTGACAAGTTAATATTCTCAATGTAGGCTGTTCAACTTTTTAATTGTGGTTGCAATTTACCAGCACATAATCAGTTAATGTGCATTAAGTCCAATATAATTCAAAATTTGACCTCAATACTCCACTGCAGAAATAGAAAAACAAAAATAAAATCACTTTTTACTAGGTATACCCCAAATTAAAACATGCATGCATTTAATTGTGCATTTTTTCATTTGGAGTATACATAAAAACAGCTTGCACAAGCTGCAGATTTATTGTCAGCAGCCTTTGCAAGCCCTCCCCTTCTTCCCCCGCCCAGACTTTCTGTGGCTGTCTAATCACAGACTGCCCAATGCAGTTCAATGAGAAGTCTTTGCAATGCAGGTGCTCTGGGCAATTGCTGCCTCTTGAGTTTAGCTCAACAGAGCTAAACATCCAGGAAGTAGCAGAACCGGTTATCTGCTTAACCCCTTAAGGACCAAACTTCTGGAATAAAAGGGAATTATGACGTGTCAGACATGTCATGTGTCCTTAAGGGGTTAAAAGCCAATGGTGCGTAACAAGGTTAATTAATAGAAGTACCAATTTCTTTTGAAATTTGTACTGTTTTATAAAATGAAAAACTGGGGCACACTCGTCACATATAGTTTTTCAGCTAGCTAAAGTTCTTTAGAGTCTAAACAGCAAACCCACTGTAGTTCTTCTATTTTGAAGTTAAATCACTTTATTTATCTAGCCCTAGCCCCACTTCCCCTACCTGTCACTTAGCAGCGTCCCTACAGACACCTGAAAGGTAGTACTCTAGAACCTACTAAATAAACTGTGCTTACTTTACATTTTTTTTAAACTTCTGCTTTGCTAATTGACTTTCAGTTTAAAGCAACCTCTTGTGTGATATTGTGTAACATTTGAAAAACAGGAAGAAATCAAAAATTCACAGGAATAAAGAAGAACTCCTCTCCATAGAAGCAGATTTTGGGACATATAGGAGTATTTTATTTCATTCATAGTTTTTTTTAATATATAAATTCTTTATTTTATTGGTTTTATGAATCATCAAAATGTGGGGAAGGGGGATTACAGAAAGACAAGTCCGGGATGGAACAGTGCTGGTTCTCATAACATCATGTAACAGTATTAACAACAGTATCATAGTTTGTTTTTAATAGCTTATGTAGAAACTAGTGTGTAAAGAAACATATAGGCACCCAGAACACTTTATCTCAATAAAATTGTTTGGGTGTTAGGTGCCCACAGTTTTAATCCTGCAGCTAAAAACATTGAGGTTCTGTTTGCACGACAATATTTTCTTTGCACGGCTAAAGGTGTACCATAGGCACCCAGACTACTTCATCTCATCAAAGTGGTCTGGATGCACTGTCCCTTTCCACCTTAGTTCTGTAATGTAAAACATTGCAGTTTTAGAGAGTGCTAAGACTGCCTCTAGTGACTAACTGCATGAAATTAACCTCGTATGAGGATGTCCAGTGTCAGAGAAAACCACTTAGGAAAGCATTGAGGCAATGCTTTCCTAAGAGGAAGGTCTAATATGAGGGGCACTCGCCGCAAACATATACAAACTCTAATACTCCGATACACATAGATCGATGCACAAAGACACTTACACTGACAGATGCAAACACACAGTCACAATGTATCTGAGAGGGTGTATCTGGGTGTGTTTTTCTGACTGACTGTGTATGTTTGTGTCTCGCATTGTGTACCTGTGTATGTGCCAGAGAGTGTGTTTTTGGCAATGAGTATCTGTTTTTGTGTGTGCATCTGTGAATGTGTCTTTGTAGTTGTGATCATGTGTATCTCTATGTTTGCATGCCTGTGCATGTGGGAGCTGCTTGTGGTGTGTTGTATGTATGTATGTATGTATGTATGTATGGAGAATTGATTTTGGTATTGATTTGTTGTGGTTATTCTCTGTTGCATGTGTGGAGGGTGACTGTGTATGTTTGAGGATGACTGTCTGAAGGTAACAGGTTGTGTATTGGGATGATTGTAACAAGGTGAGTGTGACAGTGTGAGTATGGGGGTGACGGTGGCAGGGTGTGTGGGGCGCTTGTGACAGGGTGAGTGTGAAAGTGTGAGTATTGAGTTTAATGTGACATGGTGATTGTGACATGTCAGTGAGGGGATGACTGTGAGAGATTGAATGTAAGGTGTTGTTGGGACAGGGTGAGTAACTGGCTGATGGTGGCAGGGAGAGGGTAGTAACTGTGACAAGATAAGTATGGGTAGGTGAATGTGGCAGGATGTATGTGAGGAGTGACAGCATGGCTATGTTTCTGTACCCACCAAATCTCACCATGCAGCTGCAGAAGGTCATAGCAGAGCTGGTGCTATAACGGTAAGGCTGACTATTCTGCCTGGGACCCCAAACTGAGACAAATCGCAAATAAAATGTGTTTGCATAAAACAGATTTATTTTTTAATATTAAAGGCTGTATTTACACAATTCCGGGGTACGAGTGCATACCCTGGGAATCGTTTGTGCGTGAGCCCCGTAGTAAGGGGTTGATGTTTTTAGCTACTCTGTTAGTTTGCTAAAAAATACAACCTTGCTAAGTGCTACATATTGAGATTTATGAACCAACTTCACAAGGTAGTGAATTCAATGTCTATATTAACATTTATTTGTGGGTTCTGTATGGGAAATCTCTTTCCCTTAATTTTTTTGGACAACTCCAAACTGTTTGTACATTACTGTTCATGAACAGATCAACCATAGGAAATGTATATTGACTGAGTAAATATTAGTATCATGTTTTTTATATTCAGAGTGTAAACAAATTAAACTTTTTTAAACTAAAATATTTTATCCTTCTATAAATTATGTAATCCCCCCTGAAGCCTGAAAATGTGCTTCATATTCAATGTGGGATCCAACATCGATTAAAAAAAAAAAGTAATAAGATATTTTCCTTCTGTCAATCAATACCCTTTTAATGCTTAATGTCTTGCTGGCCTTTGGAGTTGCTGACTGATGTTGACCATTGTTGCAAGGCCATTTTTATTGCTTCTCACTTAACAATTTCCCTAGACATGATCTTTTTTTTTGTGTTGCAGGTGGTTTGAAGCCCTAGGTGCATATCCTAAGTATAGAAAGGTTACTTCTCATTAAACTGTAACTCTGTCTCTTGAAAGGATGAGAGAGTGTCAATCAAGCATTGTCATAACAAACATATGTTAGAGAACTGATAAACTATACAGAGAGGTTTGGTAAAATGATAGCTGAGTTAGAAAATGTCGACCAAAATAACCTAGTTAAAAACAATCTACAATATAGCCAAGCAATTTGTAAAGGTTGTTTGGCATTTCATTTGAATTTATTAACAAGTGAACCAGGGCAGACAGGCAGGAGATCAATTGGAGATCACCTGGTGCAAGTTTTTTTGGCTACTACCATTCTCGTGCCCAGTCATGACACAGGGCCACCAAACAGTGGCTAGTTTAGTTTGAAGGGGTTTGAAGGGGTTAATCCAATCAAAAACAGTGTTGCCCCCCTCATCCCCCCCCCTTACCCCTCTTAAAATAAAGCAAAATTGCACGCGTCCACTGTATTTGCTGGTGATATCACAAGCAGCATCCCCCAACATGTGCAACCATACAGATAGCCTCCAAACATGTTTGAGGTGGGTATCGTGTAACCAAAGTCAAAATACAAAATCTTAGGATGAGGTGGACAAGTTGCAACCAAAGTTAAAATACAAAATATTTAATTAATATTTTGTATTTGCACTTTGGTTGCACAGTACAATGTATTTATTGAATATAAGCACTTTAAAATCCAAGGTTGTAAATCTTGGTGCACTCTTAAATGACCACTCCACATCCCAAAAGCCTTTATGGGTGAGGCGTATCCTCATTTTATCCTAATTTATAAAAGAGCTGATTTCTATGAGAAATTAAATTATATTAACTAGGAAACACCTACTGGCTGTCAATCAAACAGCAAGGTAGGTTTTGTAGCCTCCTTCCATTAGGTCCCGTGAGCTAACTGAAGTGGCAGGTACACTCTCCCACACAGACTTCAGACCAGATGTCTAAAGCTGGCTGCAGCAGCGTGAGCGTGCATGTGAGCACAAATTCAGAGGCTTCTCAATGAGAAAGATCTGACTAGTTATTTCCCTGTGATGAGACAAAGTCTCTTCCGGAAAAAAAGGGAGGGCTTGCTAAGGCTGAAGTTCATAAGATATGCAGAATTTGCAAGCTCTTTTAAAATACACCAACAATGAATATATGCATCAAACATCCATGCAATTATTCATTGGGGGTATATCAGCTAAACAGTAAGTGTTCCTTTAAAAAAAATATTGCTGCAGAAGCACTAATAAGGGCTGTAGTGAGATGGTTACAGGGAGGGATAGAGGCAGAGATGGATGCAGGAAGGAATAGGGACTGTGGTGAGTGCAGGGGGCACATATGGGCTGAGGTGGGTTCAATGAGCACATAGTGGCTGAGGTGTTTCATCCTAATTTAAATTCGGACCAAAACGAAGTTCACATGTCTACATATCACTGAAGCCTATATTATAGGTACATATAGGGCAACCACATACTATATTATTTTGAGCTTCTGGAGATCGAACCTTAAAGACAAGATTTGGTTCAGATAGACGAAATTTTGTTAAAATAACCATATTTTATAGGGTTTTGCATTTCTCATTTTTATTAAAGGCAATCTTGCTGAAATTTAGTTATTTTAACTGAGCGAGAACATTCTAATCAGCACCATCTGGTGTCTGCTTTAAAATGAGTACTTCTCACATGGAAAACCAATGTAAAAAATAGCATTCACATATTTATGAAACACGAAAATGTAATGGTACTCACCCTGAAAAATTGTTTTAAATAATAAAGATGGCAACTTCACCTGATTTATGTAGCAAAGCAACAACATTCTCCTATATTAAGCAGTCTTTGGAAAAGAGTTAAAGTATATGAAATATATTTAAATATATGAATTATTACTGACTTAAAAGCATACTATTTCTAAAATAATTATATCCTAAAAGTTTACATTTGCATTATTGGGGTTTAATATGACCCCCAATGGAATTAGCCCTTTCTCCCTTTGAATTAATTATTTAAATGGTGGCAATGACAGATTTTTGGTACCAGTTTATATCATAATTTGCCTCTATCTGTGTGTAAATTCAACTCAACTGAATTGTGTAACATATTTTGAAGGCATGGAGTGACCAGTGCTGTTGAATGTTGAGCATTTGGTTGTGTAGTTACATAATTTAGTTCTACATCTTAGACAGTCATTAGCCTGAGCAGCAGGGAGGATATGGACTGCAGAGGCTCAAAGGACCATCATTCACTGTTAAACCTTTCGAAAACAGTTTACCAATAATACTGACCTGTGAGCAGGTGCCATGGGACTCCAGACACCATCACCACTAAAATGAAGTGATTATGTTACCTAGAGTATTAGATCTACTTTAGCACAATGATAATACCAGGTTGTTCCCTTTTAAGCAGCTAAATAACCTGTAACATGCATCATATTGCGGGATGCAGAGGAAAGAGAAACATAGAAACAAAGAATGTGATGGCAGATAATAACCATTTGGCCCATCTAGTCTGCCCAATTTTCTAAATACTTTCATTAGTCCCTGGCCTTATCTTATAGCCTTATGCCTATCCCACGCATGCTTAAACGCCTTTACTGTGTTAACCTCTACCACTTCAGCTGGAAGGCTATTCCATGCATCCACTACCCTATCAGTAAAGTAATACTTCCTGATATTATTTTTAAACCTTTGCCCCTCTAATTTAAGACTATGTCCTCTTGTTGTGGTAGTTTTTCTTCTTTTAAATATACACTCCTCCTTTACTGTGTTGATTCCTTTTATGTATTTAAATGTTTCTTTCATATCCCCCGTGTCTCGTCTTTCCTCTAAGCTATAGAAAAGAGCGAGCTTGGGACATTTTTAATACCTTGCACCATTCTATCTTAATCAGCAGCTAGCACAAGCATTACCTAATGACTCAAATTAAATGCGCTCATTTAACCCCTTCCCGACCTCGGACGTACCAGGTACGTCCAACATAAAATGGTCGTTAATGAGCAAATAGCCACTAACCTGATTGCTGGCGATCCCCCGCCAGCGATCGCGATCCTGGGGTCTGTCTGGGAGCTCAGGCAGACCCCCACTGCCCGATCCGGCCCTCCCGTGCCATGTGATTGCAGGATCCTCGCGATCACATGGCTGGAATAGCCGGCTTGTGCAGTGCCTGCAGGGTGCCTGCCTGAGCTCCCAGGCAGTCCCCCTAATGCCTGCATAAAAGTTTTACAAAGTTTGTAAAACTTAAATAAAAGTTTAAAAAAGTTAATAAAAGTACTTAGATCATATATATTTTTATTTATATATGATCTAAGTACTTTTATATGCACATACATCAATCATTATTAAAAGTGTATTTTAATATTAATCTATATAATTATATATATGTATATATATTAATATTAAAATACACTTAGAGTAATGTTAATTTTATTTATATATATATATATATATCTCAAATATTCAATAAATAAATTTAAAACAAATATAAAAATTAAAATACGTACAAATGGTGGATCACACTTCTTATAACTTCCTAAAAGAAAACGAACATAAAACCATATAGTGTAATACAGTAAATTATGGGTTTGAAAAAGGAAGATATAAAGATCTTGTATTCACAAGCCGGGAGCCAAATAAAATCATAAGGCTCCCATGAGTTGGGTAGTGGGACACTTAATAGGACGTCCCTATCCTCTCTTGAGCTGTTCTGGAGATAACAGGAACAGTGGAGAAACAACTTCTTTCTTGTTCATCAATTTATTGATAAAATAGTATAAAAAATACACAGGACTGCTTTAGGTAACATAAAGTTAAAAAGAAGCAATGTCCAATAGCCAAATGGCTGTTCAAGTTCATAAAAAGCACCTAAAAATAAAGTGCAAATGAGGTAGGCTTGAAAAAAGTCCTTACTGGTCTTGAGTGTATTGGGCACAAATGTCCTCCAAGGTCCTGATACGCGTTTCGCCCCTAGTGTGGGGCTTCCTCAGTCAGTAATGTCTTCTATCTTGCTTGCTGGTCTTTTATGCCGCTTATTGCGGCTACTTCCGGCTTCCGGTATCGGCAAATGGAACGCACGTTGCGTTCCATGCGTCCGTGACGTCACTTCCGGTTTTGCTTCTCGGCACATTCGTGACGTCACTGGAACGCGCCGTGGAACGCACGTGCGTTCCACGTTCGTTTATACATGAAAGAGCCAAAGAGATACAGCATAATTAAAAATTAAACAGTAAAAATGAATCCTAAGAATATTTATAAAAAGGAGAGGATGATCTTATTGTAATCAGTCATATACATTAATATATAGTCATATACATTAATCTTATGTATTAAGGTAATTAACAGCACTTTCAGAATAGTGTTAAAGGCATATACATAGTGTGCAAAAAATGGTATATATATTTTATTCTATATTATGACATAGATATAGTCTTTAATTTAAGAACAGAATTGTATACTTTCTGATTTCCTAGATTTCGAGGTAATGTTAAAGTGGTTTGATAAAAGTATCATATTATAGTGCTTCTAAAGTGCTATGATATTATAAAGTGCTATTGCTTAATTTAAAGGAGCGGTGACTTTAGGGTAATGACAAGAGGATTTCTAAAAGAAATGGCACAATTCAAAATCTGAATTCAGGCCGTTTGGTATTAGGGTGTTAAATTCGAATATAAATTTCATCTCTTCCGACCCTATTTTTTTAAAATAATTACCCCCTCTCCAGTCTTTTTTAACAAACTTCAGTGGGCAGAAAAAAAGAGTTTCAGGATTTTGATCGTGATATTTTTTGAAGTGGTTGGAAACGCTATGGGTTTCCAACCCATTCCTTATATTTCGAATATGTTCTGAAATACGTGTATTAATACATCTAATAGTGCGGCCTACATAAAGCAGGTTGCATGGACATTTTAAGATGTATATCACGCCTTTAGAAAAACAAGTGAGTTGGTCTTTGATGATGAAATCTTTATTAGTATGTTGATATATATTTGTGATATGTCTTTTTTTACTCTTTGTCGACCTACACGCTAGGCAGATGCCACAGCCATAAAAACCTTTTCCTTGTATAAAATGTTGTTTAGTAGTTGTGGGGCCTTTGCTGCTTACTACTAGGGATCTTCTTAAGTTTGGTGCTCCTCTATATGTGATTTGTGGTCGTGTTGGTAAAATTTCTTTTAAAATCGGGTCGTCTTGTAAAAGGTACCAATATTTGTTACTAATTTTTTAAATTTTTCCATTTTGGCCGTTAAAATTGCATATGAAAGGGATTTTTTTAATTTGTGTATTATGTGGATTTCTTCTTTTATAGGTTAAAAGTTCTGACCGTGGTTTATTTGGGACTTCTTCTAATTCTAAACTTAATTGTTCCTCCTTATATCCTTTTTCCACGAACTGTTCTTTTATTTTAGTTGCCTGTTTTCTATAGTCTTCATTATTTGTGCAGTTACGTTTGATTCTTAGAAATTGGCCTTTTGGTGCGTTTTGTAGCCATGGTTGGTGGTGGCAGCTGCTTTTTTCAATGTATCCATTCGCGTCTACTGTTTTAAAGAAGTTTTTTGTGTTGATTTGATTGTTATGTATAAAAATATGGAGATCCAGAAAATGGATATCTGTCTGGCTGTGTGTGGTGGTTAACACGATGCCCCAGTCATTATCGTTCAGAAAGAGATTAAACATGTCTAGAAGTGTAGCCGACCGTTTCCAGATAAAGAGTATATCGTCTATATAGCGGCGATAGAGCACCAAATTCGACACCCAGGGATGTACGGAGAATACAAAATGTTCTTCCCAGTATGCCATGAAAAGGTTTGCATAGCTGGGTGCGAATTTGGTGCCCATCGCCGTGCCTCTAATTTGGAGGTAGAACGTGTCGTGATACCAAAAGAAATTATTGCTGAGAATGAGATGGATACCTTCCAAAATAAACTGAATTTGATCTTCGTGGAAATTGGCTTTTTGTAGAAAAAATTGTACTGCTTTGATTCCTATTTCGTGAGGAATGATGGTGTATAGGGATGTCACATCACTGGTGACTAAATAAGAGTCAGTGTCCCATTGTGTGTTATTAAGTACCTGTAGAGTATGGATAGTGTATTTTAGATGTGATGGGTTTGTGATCACCAGGGGTTGTAGAAGTGTGTCTATGTATTCTGAGACTCTTGAAGATATCGAGTCTATCCCTGATATGATGGGACGTCCTGGGGGGTGAGTGAGATTTTTATGAATTTTTGGGAGGTAATAAAAAACTGGAATCTTTGGGTGTTGTATATATAGGTATTGGCTTTCTTTCTCTGTTAGGATCTCTCTTTCTAATCCTTTCTTAATGAACTGTTTGAATTTATTTTTTATTTCTTCTGTGGGGTTGGACTGTAGTTTTTGGTAGGTAGTGTGATCTGAGAGGATACGTTCTGACTCTCCTATGTACTGTGCTTTTGATAAGATGACGATTCCGCCTCCCTTGTCAGCAGGCTTAATTACTATCTCTTCGTTTTTTTGGAGTTGTTTAAACGTATTTTTTTCCCTCTGTGACATATTTTGTTGGAATCTATTTAGTTTTTTTGTTTTTTTGATATCTCCCATGACCATAGTTTCGAAAGTGGTGATGGCATTGGAGATCATGTGTTTTGGGAAAAATGAGGATTTTTCTTTTAATTGTGTGTGTTTATATTTTGGATCTGGGACTGTATTTAGTCTATCATCTTTATCACGAAAAAATGTTTTTTAAACATAAACTTCTTATAAATTTATTTAAATCTATAAAAAAATCAAATTTATCTAAATCTGTTGTAGGGGCAAATTTTAAGCCTCTTTTTAGGACTTTTATTTCATCTTCCTTTAGTGGGTAATTGGTGAGGTTGAAGATTCCTTTTGTGTCTATATCTTTCCTCTTTTTTCTTTGTTGCCCTGTTGTTCCTCTATTTCGTGTTCCCTGGATCTGGGTCGTTTGCCTTGGGATTCCCACGGTTTCGATTGTTCCTGCCAGATCATGTCCTCTATTCTTGGGTCCTTCTGAAAAAGGGGATAGTATTCTTCTGTGCTGTTCGGTCCTATTCTTTTATCGTCTCCTGTAGATGGATTTTCTTTTTCGGTTATGTTCCTTCTCGTGGCTCTTTCTTTTGTAGGGGCGTCTCTTTTTTCTTGGGGTTTTGGGTCTCTTCTAGGACTTTTTTCCCGGGCAACTTCTCTGTAGGTCCTTTTTGCTGGGATTTTACGGTTTGAGGAACAATCTCTCCTTTCACGTTCTGGAATATAATTTCTCCTTTCTCGTTGTGGTAGTGCTTATTAGGGTTATAAGTTAGTCTATTTTATTCTGCTGTTTTGTTATATGGGGGCTGTTTTACTACCTCACTGTATGTTCTCTCTCTGGATTTATGTATTGTGCGTTGTCTATTTGGGGGAGAGTTATTTATATAGCGGTCTTTTCTTTTTTGGGGCGTTTGTTCTCTTGGATGGTAGTGTTCTCTATGTGATTTAAGTCTGGTTCTTGAGGGAGGTGGTTTGTATGAGTGATTATTATTTGTATTCCCTATTTGTGGATGTCCGTATTTCGGTTCTCTATATAGTTTCCGTCTGTCTGTTTCTCTTTTATGGTTAGGTTTTCTATTGGGAAATCTGATATTGCCTGTTTTGTAATAATTAGTATCTCTCAGATACTTTCTTTTTTTAATCGAGATAGTTTCTCTTTCGTTTTTTTCTAATTTTACTTTTATTTCTTGTATTATTTGGTTAAAAGTTTCTGGATTTGTGGAGTCACTTAATTTTTGTCTCCATGATAGGATTTCTCCATCTAATTGAGTGAGATTTTCCTCTTCTGGATACAATGTACCCTATCATGCTAAAAGAGAATCCCTCGAGGAGTTTATTCCATCCTGACATGAAGCACGTGTCTTCCCTGTCAAAGGTGGGATCTGTTTCGAACCTAAGTCCTCGTGGGGTAATCTGTTCTTTTACGTATTTTTTTAGGGTCGCTACCTCCCATTTAATTTTCATTTCTTTAATGAGGCTTTTCTCCAAATGGTTACGGCATTCATCAGCATTAATGTAGTCAGTATCATTAGTGCTTTCTATTGTTTCTAAAAACATGTGGTCTATGTCTTTAATTGTATAATTTCTATCCTCTAGGAAAGACATATTTGGAAATTCACTCTATACTGTATAAAGGGGATTATAATGTAAATCACAGATAAAATAAATACAGTAGAAAAAGTGATAAAGTGCGACAACACAGATTGTTGTGACCACCTAAGTGGGACCCCTTAAACCACTTAAAAATAACAATTGAAATACGTACAAATGGTGGATCACACTTCTTATAACTTCCTAAAAGAAAACGAACATAAAACCATATAGTGTAATACAGTAAATTATGGGTTTGAAAAAGGAAGATATAAAGATCTTGTACTCACAAGCCGGGAGCCAAATAAAATCATAAGGCTCCCATGAGTTGGGTAGTGGGACACTTAATAGGACGTCCCTATCCTCTCTTGAGCTGTTCTGGAGATAACAGGAACAGTGGAGAAACAACTTCTTTCTTGTTCATCAATTTATTGATAAAATAGTATAAAAAATACACAGGACTGCTTTAGGTAACATAAAGTTAAAAAGAAGCAATGTCCAATAGCCAAATGGCTGTTCAAGTTCATAAAAAGCACCTAAAAATAAAGTGCAAATGAGGTAGGCTTGAAAAAAGTCCTTACTGGTCTTGAGTGTATTGGGCACAAATGTCCTCCAAGGTCCTGATACGCGTTTCGCCCCTAGTGTGGGGCTTCCTCAGTCAGTAATGTCTTCTATCTTGCTTGCTGGTCTTTTATGCCGCTTATTGCGTCTACTTCCGGCTTCCGGTATCGGCAAATGGAACGCACGTTGCGTTCCATGCGTCCGTGACGTCACTTCCGGTTTTGCATCTCGGCACATTCGTGACGTCACTGGAACGCGCCGTGGAACGCACGTGCGTTCCACGTTCGTTTATACATGAAAGAGCCAAAGAGATACAGCATAATTAAAAATTAAACAGTAAAAATGAATCCTAAGAATATTTATAAAAAGGAGAGGATGATCTTATTGTAATCAGTCATATACATTAATATATAGTCATATACATTAATCTTATGTATTAAGGTAATTAATAGCACTTTCAGAATAGTGTTAAAGGCATATACATAGTGTGCAAAAAATGGTATATATATTTTATTCTATATTATGACATAGATATAGTCTTTAATTTAAGAACAGAATTGTATACTTTCTGATTTCCTAGATTTCGAGGTAATTTTAAAGTGGTTTGATAAAAGTATCATATTATAGTGCTTCTAAAGTGCTATGATATTATAAAGTGCTATTGCTTAATTTAAAGGAGCGGTGACTTTAGGGTAATGACAAGAGGATTTCTAAAAGAAATGGCACAATTCAAAATCTGAATTCAGGCCGTTTGGTATTAGGGTGTTAAATTCGAATATAAATTTCATCTCTTCCGACCCTATTTTTTTAATATAATTACCCCCTCTCCAGTCTTTTTTAACAAACTTCAGTGGGCAGAAAAAAAGAGTTTCAGGATTTTGATTGTGATATTTTTTGAAGTGGTTGGAAACGCTATGGGTTTCCAACCCATTCCTTATATTTCGAATATGTTCTGAAATACGTGTATTAATACATCTAATAGTGCGGCCTACATAAAGCAGGTTGCATGGACATTTTAAGATGTATATCACGCCTTTAGAAAAACAAGTGAGTTGGTCTTTGATGATGAAATCTTTATTAGTATGTTGATATATATTTGTGATATGTCTTTTTTTACTCTTTGTCGACCTACACGCTAGGCAGATGCCACAGCCATAAAAACCTTTTCCTTGTATAAAATGTTGTTTAGTGGTTGTGGGGCCTTTGCTGCTTACTACTAGGGATCTTCTTAAGTTTGGTGCTCCTCTATATGTGATTTGTGGTCGTGTTGGTAAAATTTCTTTTAAAATCGGGTCGTCTTGTAAAAGGTACCAATATTTGTTACTAATTTTTTTAATTTTTCCATTTTGGCCGTTAAAATTGCATATGAAAGGGATTTTTTTAATTTGTGTATTATGTGGATTTCTTCTTTTATAGGTTAAAAGTTCTGACCGTGGTTTATTTTGGACTTCTTCTAATTCTAAACTTAATTGTTCCTCCTTATATCCTTTTTCCACGAACTGTTCTTTTATTTTAGTTGCCTGTTTTCTATAGTCTTCATTATTTGTGCAGTTACGTTTGATTCTTAGAAATTGGCCTTTTGGTGCGTTTTGTAGCCATGGTTGGTGGTGGCAGCTGCTTTTTTCAATGTATCCATTCGCGTCTACTGTTTTAAAGAAGTTTTTTGTGTTGATTTGATTGTTATGTATAAAAATATGGAGATCCAGAAAATGGATATCTGTCTGGCTGTGTGTGGTGGTTAACACGATGCCCCAGTCATTATCATTCAGAAAGAGATTAAACATGTCTAGAAGTGTAGCCGACCCTTTCCAGATAAAGAGTATATCGTCGTTATAGCAGCGATAGAGCACCAAATTCGACACCCAGGGATGTACGGAGAATACAAAATGTTCTTCCCAGTATGCCATGAAAAGGTTTGCATAGCTGGGTGCGAATTTGGTGCCCATCGCCGTGCCTCTAGTTTGGAGGTAGAACGTGTCGTGATACCAAAAGAAATTATTGGTGAGAATGAGATGGATACCTTCCAAAATAAACTGAATTTGATCTTCGTGGAAATTGGCTTTTTGTAGAAAAAATTGTACTGCTTTGATTCCTATTTCGTGAGGGATGATGGTGTATAGGGATGACACATCACTGGTGACTAAATAAGAGTCAGTGTCCCATTGTGTGTTATTAAGTACCTGTAGAGTATGGATAGTGTCTTTTAGATGTGATGGGTTTGTGATCACCAGGGGTTGTAGAAGTGTGTCTATGTATTCTGAGACTCTTGAAGATATCGAGTCTATCCCTGATATGATGGGACGTCCTGGGGGTGAGTGAGATTTTTATGAATTTTTGGGAGGTAATAAAAAACTGGAATCTTTGGGTGTTGTATATATAGGTATTGGCTTTCTTTCTCTGTTAGGATCTCTCTTTCTAATCCTTTCTTAATGAACTGAAAAATTATATACCGGTTTAAATTTGTTCTAACTGTATTTTGATATTAATATACATATATATAGTTAACTAAAAATAAATTTAGAATGATGTTGTAAACAAAAAACTAGTTCTACATTAAAATAAAGTTTTACTGAAATTGAAATGGTTTGTCTGCATTTTTGCAACACTACTGTCATTACTATTATATTTTTTTCAGAGAAGTCCTGCTTTATGAATTTGACTAATGGTAGGATTTTTGAAAGTTTAAAGTATTGATTTTCCTGCAGTATTTTAATTGTACTTATTGAAGGGCAGCACTTTTAAGGTGTCCAGGAACAAAATTGTAGCCCTGGCAACCCTAGCTGAATAGGTGGTGTTATTTAGTCCATGTGACTCTCGTGAACTCTTGGGGGGAACATGAAAAGAGGAGAAGAATATACAATTCATTTTTCATTTTATAAACTATAAAAAAGGTTTTAATAATGTGCATCTCATATTGTGATACAATGTATAGAACCTTCAGGTAGCCTTCAGATGTTCATTTTGCTTATAATTAGAATTGAACATATCACAATATACCATGTCTGCTACTAACATAGTCTTTGAAATTATTATTTTTTTTTTTTTTATGTATGTCAAATAAGATTCAAACAAGCCACCCAATGGGTTTGAGACTTGTATGTGGCATAATCATTATTATGGAAACAAAAAGGAGTTTCAAATAAGTAAAACACATAGCAAGTTCATGAAGCGATAGATAAAAAAGTGCAGGTTGTGCCTTGAAGAAGTGCTTTAATACATTTATCTTTAAAAATTATTTTAACGTATTTCTTACAGTATTTTTACAAATGGCATATGATCCATTTACAGAGAGAGGGTACGAAGTAAAATCAAACTAGGGGAATGTAAAAAGAATCAAAGGACTCGCTGTAAAATTGGCCACCCTTGAGGGATCCCAGCCTGATATTATTTGTAGAGTGATAATAAAGCGTTGCACGCTGTTCTTGTACTGTAGATGAACAGGTTACTGACAAATTAATGAAGGGGATGTGAAGGGTCTAAAAGACAGCTTACCATAGATTTTGGCATCCCGTATATATTGCAAAGAAACACTTAGCAAAAGGCATCAAATCCAATGATGAATATAAACTGCTTATCGTCCCTCAGAAAACATGCAACAGACGTACTGTTAAAAATGCTCAGTAAATTCTTGTGCCAGCCAGCCCAAATTACAGCGCAACTGCAGTTTGCTGTAGAGCAAGGGTGCCCATAGGGCAGTGGTGTATTTTGGATTTGTGCTGCCCTAGGCATGACTAAATTCGGGCACCCCTAAAATCTAAATTTGCTCCCCCAATTCATGTCAAGGCCATTTTTTGACTGACAGACACATGCCCTCATTGCTACATGCACTGATATACACTTACTGACAGATACACAGTCATTGGCACACACATACAGTCATTGGCATACACTGTTTAACCAACACAAGCTTTCACTGACAGAAACACACTGACACACCCACTCACTGACAGGCACACACTCAGATACACATAAAATGACATACACACACTGACACACACTCACAGGCACACACTGACAGCTACACTCACTTACTCACTCACTCACAGTAAGGTGGACAGCCCCAGAACATGAGGCAAACAATGCATTTGTCTGGGAGCTTGGGGTGGCATTTTTTGGCGCCCCCTGAAAGTCCCGCCCTAGGCAAATGCCTTGTTTGCCTTGTGGTAAATACATCCCTGCCATAGGGTAGAGCCCCAGATGTTTTAAAACTACAGCTTCCATGATGCTTTGTCATTCTAAAGTCATGCAGTGCAACATGGGAGTTATAGTTCTACAACAAATGGCAACCTACCTTTTGGGCACCCTGGTGTAGAGATTATGGTTGGGTTCTACAATGGTTATGGATTCAGAAACACTTTAAAAACTTCAAGTAGAATGCAATCAAGCACATAGGTAAATAACTGCTGAAAATGTGGGTTGGAGCTGCAGACTGAGTAATAGCGGATGTGACAGAATTAATAGGCACTACAAAGTTAGCAAGGTTAACCCACCCAGTATAACTAGCTGTAAAAAAAAACAAAAAAAAAAAAAAACAAGCATCTTAACTACTGGGTGGGTACCTGGAGTGTCTCTTTAAGTATGAAAGATATGATTACCAAAAATATGATTGTGGACCTTGTTTGGATACTAATGATTCTGAAGAACTCAGTATAAAGGGTTCCACGGCCATTACACAAAAATTGTATTATTAAAAAACTGATCATGTGGACACAATAAGTTCATTATTCTTTCTTCTAAAAGGTTGTATAATGAGCTGAGGATTTGCAGACTAACCACATAAGGAAATTAGACCTTGAGGGAGGGGGAGACCTAGTAACCCTATAGTGCCAGAAAAATGGCTTTGTTTTCCTGGCACTATAGGATCCCTTTAAGTGCTGCGGCACAAAGCATCAAAGTATCACTGCATGCTAAAGCACAGAACAAGTCACAATGAAATAATAATAAGCAATTAAGTATTACTTATCTACTTGATAGGTCAACCAGTGGCACAATCCATGGGGCTCTGGTGCAAAACTGATCCATGCCCCCCCCAACCCCCCGACAGACAAACACATAGACACATACATACAGACACACGTACATACACACACCGAGACATATACATACACACAGACACATACATACAGACACATACATACATACATAGAGACACATACATACAGACACACACACAGACACATATACATACAGAGACACATACATACACACACACACACACACACACACAAAGACACATACAGACAGACACACACACAGACAGACAGGCACACATAAATGCAGACAGACACACAGACACACAGACACATACAGACAGACAAACACACACTGACATATTCACACATACAAACATAGAGACACACACACACATACAGACACACACAGACAGACACACACGCAGACACACACACACACAGACACACAGACACAGACAGACACACAAACACATACATACAAAGAAAAACACACATATACAAAATGTTTAAGTCACCCTCCTGTTTCCTACCTTTTAGGTTCAGGAAGGCTACTTTCCCTGGGGTCCAGTGGTGGCTCAGGCTGGTGGGAGTTCCCACTCTGACTCCCTCTGCTTCCTCCCACGCGGGCTCTCATTGATAGCTGGGAGGAGTGATAGGCTGTCACTTCCTCCCAGCTGTGATGCCACAGCGCTGATCGGGGCCTCCAATGGGCCCCTTGAACGTGCGGCCCCGACCGTTTGCCGCATGGGCCGGGGCCGCAACAGGGAGGCAAGGCCCCCTGGAGTGATGGGCCCAGTCGCAGCTGCGACCCCTGCGACCGCGGTATGTACCCACTGAGGTCAACACTTAGACAAATAAACTTGGGTTAAGCCCAATGCTCACCCCCACCATAAGCAAAAAAATAAAGATCACAGGTGTGTTTCCCTTTCCTTCCCCCAGTGTGCAGAGGGATGGTGGGCTATGACACTTCGTGGCATCTTACCATACTTTCCCTACTCCTTTGTGATCATTTCAGTAGATTAATGAATATATGGTGGCCTACAACATGGTTCCCAAACTCTCTCTTTCGCTTACATGTCAAAGGATCAGATGATGCAGATTTCCCTAGTCAACTGCAGGGTAAGGACAAAGAGGAGAGGTAAACCAGTATCCTGATCCTAAGTATTTCTTAGACCTATTAATACCTGTGTTAAGCCAGTCATATACATTATTTACCATCCTAGTGATTGTCCATTATTAGGTTACCTCGGGTGCCTGAGGACTTACTATTTTCCAAAGAGGGTACCGTATTTAAAACTTATACATGTGCCCAAAGAACCTCTATTCCAAATATATATTCCAGTTTATTATACTAAAATGTTTAGTGAACATTTATTTCAGTTATAGTTACGGTGATGTTGGCATGTTGGACATTGTCTCCATAAACTGCAGAATTAATCTCAGGCTGCTTTTACTTTGCGTTTGTGCTTTCACCTCCTTTAATCTGCAAATAGTGCCACTAGATATCAATAAAGAAATTTAAATAAATTAATACGTTGGGAATATAGCAGGGGATGGAAAAACAACTTTGTGATAGTTTTTTAAGGGGGGCAATAATCCTCCTCTCCATTTACATACATTGCTAAGTAAATTTTTTTTTTTTCAATGTATACTTTTTATTGATTTTGTCAAATAAAAACAGGAAATAACAGAAAAAGGAAAAAAGGATAGAGAAAGAGGTACATCCAAATTGTTAGATAAATGCAATCTGTGACATGAATTTTACATCTTTGAGTAGAAAGATATAAGACACATACAATTACGGTGAGTGATACTGTTAAAACATTGGCTTTAACGTTACACATTTTATAGGTTATCATAACTTCATTGCCTATATACAATGAGTAATACTGTCAATAATATTGGCTTTAATAATACACATTTTAAGTGTTGTCATACCTTCATTGCTTATGTCCAAAACATTTCTGCTTGCTCATGTTACAGGTTGCGTGGATGTGAGCGATCTCGTCTAAGTTTATGTACATACTAGTAAATATGAACGATTTGACATAAGATTCATAAAGTTACGCTATGGTTGTGCAGATTCGCCAAGCGGCAGAACGTCTTAATTCCGTAAATGCTTACTAACTACTTGGATGTTTGCTTAAGGTAGCGTTCTGTACGTCTAGTCCATGGTACGTATGGAGGGGAGAGGGGGAGACCTGGAAGGAATGTAAGAATACCATAGAGGTAGTTGGTCCAGACCTTTAGTGTAAATGGACGTGTGGAATAGCTGCATCCTCTACTCATTAGGCCTTTGAGGTGTGCAAACGTTGTACAAACGTTATGTCTGCTCACTTAGTGTAGGAACCATAGAAAGACTCCCAGTTGTACCAGTTAGTGTTGAATTTGGTTGCGTTGCCTTTTGTGGCCCATACCTTTTCATGGTTGTACGTGGAGTCAACATTAGATAGCACTTCTGAAATATCTGGGCAATGGGTGCTTTTCCAGTGTGCTGCGATGCGGGTCTTCGCTGCCACCAAAATATTGAGTACCGCATCCCTTGCTGGAATGTTATGCAGGTTGGGTACTAGGTGTAGAATATAGTTGCTCGGTGTAAGAGGGAGTGAGAGCTTGCATAGCATGAATATCGAGTTCTGTACGGATTGCCAGAATGTTTGTAAGTAGGTGCAATCCCAAAAGATGTGTTCTAGAGAGCCTACTTCTTTGTTGCATCTCCAACAAAGTGGGGATAAAGTAGTATAAATTTTGTGTAGTCTGGATGGGACCATATACCAGCGCATGAGAATTTTAAAATAGGCTTCCCATAGCGTGACACAATTGGAGGATTGTTTAGTGAATTTAATAGCCATTTCCCATTCCTCCAAAGTATATTCCATACCTAGAATGTTTTCCCATTTAAGCATATATGGTAGTTTGTTTGATGCCTTAGGGTCTGCCTGTGCTATATAACATGTTGAGAGAAATTTCCACGATGGGTGGAATTTCGTTGTTGTGAGCCATTTTTGTCCTAACTTACTAAGTGATAGGGGGTTCATATATGATATCGATTTGGATACCAGAATATGTTTGACTCTTAGATATAGGAATATGTCCCGAGAGGGTAATTTGAACGAAGCCTGCAGCTCCTGGAAGGGCCGAAGACCATCTTTAGTGAGCATATGATGGACATGTGTGATACCCATATCTGACCACCTTTGTGTGGGCAGATCAGGAGAGAACTGCGAGAGGGTTGAGAGAGGTGCAAGGTATAGTAGCTCCTCAGAGGGCCAGACTGATTTGTTCCAGGTTTTCCAAGAGTTTATCAGGAATTTTGTGGCTGGTAGTGTAGCAGTTCTTGGGAGGGAGGATGAGGACCATAACGCATTCACCAGGGACGGTGTTTGGCTACACGCTGATTCGAGTTTGAGCCATAGGGGATTTGTCCTGCCTGTCAATATGTCTAGGCTTTGTGCCAGTGTCGTTGCTCTGTAGTAGTGTTGGATGTTTGGTATACTGAGGCCTCCCTGAGTTAATGGGCGCCACATCGATTGGAAAGATACTCTTGGGGGCTTTTTTTTCCAAATATGGGCATTGATGGCAGATTGAAAACGTTTGATGAGTTTATTAGGGAGAGCAATTGGAATTGTTCTAAAGAGATATAAGATATGGGGTAGGATCATCATTTTTACAGAGTTGATTTTCCCAAGCCATGACATATGAAGTTTATCCCAAGAGCTCATCTGTTTAGATAATGCGGATAATACCTTTTCATGGTTTTCCTTGACTATGAGTGAATTTGAAAGGGTAATTTTAACTCCGAGGTAGGATAGTGACGTGGTTTTCCAGTCGAAAGGATAACTATTTTTCAAGGTACCTACTAGTTGTGACGTTAAATTAATAGGAAGTATTTGGGTCTTACTGATATTATTCTTGTAATAAGATATAGAGCCATAGGATGATAAGACCTCAGTTAGTCTTGGGATTGAGTTATCGGGGTTTGCCAGAAAAACTATGATATCATCTGCAAATAATGCGATTTTCTTTTCTCCTGCAGGAGTGGACAACCCGGGAAGTGATGGGTCTAGTTTGATATGTTGTACCAGAGGTTCCAGGCAGAGAATGAAGATCAGGGGCGACAGGGGGCACCCCTGCCTTGTACCGTTGGTGATACAAAAATCTCTGGATGTGAACCCCGTATTGAAAACTTTGGCAGAGGGTGAGGAGTAAAGGGCTAATATAGTTTTTATGAAGGCCCTTGAGAGACCAAAGGCTGACAGTGTTGCTTCCATATAATCCCAATTCAGGCGATCAAACGCCTTTTCGGCATCCAAGGCCATGAGAACCCCACTCTGTTTGCTATCGTTTGCCCAATCTACCATGTCCATACAGTATCTGGTGTTATCGCCCACTTGCTTTCCTTGTACAAAACCGGCTTGTTCCTCTGAGACTAGGTTGGGTATAAGGGGCTTGAGCCTGTTTGCAATTAGTTTTGCATACAGTTTCACATCTGCATTTAGCAGAGAAATGGGTCTTAGATTACTGCAAATTGTTGGGGGCTTATTTGGTTTTGGTAGCGTTATTATGTAAGCCTCCAGCATTTCCCGTGGGAACACGCCAGAGTTTTTGATCTTATTAAACAGCTTAGTTATGTGAGGAGTAATTTGGGACATCAGTTTTATATAATAGTAATTGGAGAGTCCATCCGGACCAGGAGCTTTGTGTTTGGGAATAGATCTTATGGCCTGAGTTATTTCATCCTCTGTGAACGGGGCGTCTAAAATTATATTTTGTTCTCTCGTGGTTTGTGGTAGTTTGATGTGCGAAAGATATGCAGATATCTCCAAGTTATTGGGTACATGAGTTGTTTTGTCGTTTTTAAGATTATATAACTCTTCATAGAAGAAAGCCAGTTCATCTACAATTTTATGGGGGTTGTATATTTTGACACCATTTTTGGAGGTGATATATGGTATTTTGGTTTGTAGATAATTAGATTTTAGTTGATTAGCTAGTAGTTTACCTGCCTTATTGCCCATATGATAGAATCTTTGCTTGGTTTTCATCACCTGTTTGGTATACTGTTGAGTTTGAATTTTCTGAATGTTTTTTTGTATTTTAGTAATTTGAGTCGATACAGCTTTAGAGGGGGCTCGTTTGTTGGATTGCTCTAAATTATCAAGTTCCTGCCGTAATGCTGTATCCATAGCCTGGCGTCGCTTTTTAGCGGCGGAGCCTAGTTTAATAAATTCACCTCTAATCACTGCCTTGTGGGCTAGCCATTGGGTTTCGACGGAGGTGTCGTCGGTTGTGTTGAGTGCAAAATAGTGGGATAATGTGGAGGTTATCTTTTGCAGGTTTATGGGGTCATCTAATAGGGATTCATTTAGTCTCCATTTACCCCGGCCTGTCGTGGGGTAAGGTACTTTGAATGTGATGGTGATTGGGGCATGATCCGACCATGTTCTTTGTCCCATTGATTGATCTAAAAGGTGGGGCAAAGTTGCTTTGTCTACAAGGCACATATCGATCCTCGAGTATGTCGTATGTACTCGTGAAAAATATGTGAAGTCAGACATTGAGGGGAAGAGACTTCTCCATGTGTCATATAAATCCTGACAATGTAATAAATTGGAAAAGAGTTTTGCATTTTGGGTGGTCAGTTTATTGGGTGGTTTATTGTCTTTACGTTTTATATCAAGTGAGGGGTTGAGGATGCAGTTGCAGTCGCCACATATAAAAATGTGACCTTGTGCCATGCGTTTTATTTTTTTAATTGTTTTATTCAGGAAAGAAAACTGCGCCTCATTAGGGGCATATATTGAGGCTACTGTCAGTGATATGCCATTCAAGTCACCTACTAGGATAAGCGTTCTGCCATTCTTATCTGCAAATTGTTTGTGTACCGTGAATATCCAGTCTTTATGGAAAATTATCGCTACTCCTTTAGATTTGTTCGGGGCGTTGGCGTAGTAAGCTACGGGATATTTTGTTGATCGGATTTGGGAGGGTTTTTTCAAGCTAAAATGGGTTTCTTGGACGCATACAATTGCTGCATCGGAGTCATGCATAGTGTTTATGAGTTGCCTTCTTTTAAAGGGGCTGTTTAATCCTCTTGCGTTAATCGAGAGGACTTTCATCGTATTTGGCGTCATGGGTGAATAATACTAAGGGCATTGCTACAGGGATACCATTTAATCCATATAAGTAGTCTAATTGATCCCCTGGCAGTTAACACAAGGACTCTTAACGACATTGTATAGGCTGGCCTAATGGCGGTTTGGGCCCAACTCCTATGTAGTTTAATTTGTGCATTTTTAACGTCTGGACCTACGGGAAAGGGGGAGGTACGGGTATGAAAGAAAAAAGAAGAATAGTACGAACAAAAGTATTTACACTCATCTTCCTGGGTTGGAAGAAACACAATGATCATCCTTGGGTGGGAGCTAGAGTCTCCTCCCAGGGTGACAGAGGGAGGCTGAGAGCACCTCCCGACCTGAAATGATAACATAACAACATTGCATATCAAATAATACACGAGAAATAAACATAATTAATGAATTAACCACCAACTAGCTATGATTACCACTAATAAGACAAGGTGCTATACCTGTTAATCATTCAAAAACGCTTTAGAGGTAGGGTGTGTTAACACGGCAGTAATCAATTGATCCTGCACGTACTCTGTTTAAGTGATACGTTCCGTGTCAGGGACTTTAGTGGAGCGAGGTTTAACTTGGACGTATACCCATTTACAGAGGCCATACATTTAAATTCTCTGTTGGTTTTAACCCAGAGAAGGCAACTAAATTTGCAGCAAAGTAACGTGGTATAAAGTAAAAGGTTGGCTAGCAGCAGACTGCTAGAGACCGGTATAAATACGGGAAAATAAACGGTTAAACGTAAACATTTTTGAGAAGACACCGCATAGGGTGTACGTTACATATGGCAAAATACTAAGCAGACAGTTCTGTATATAAAGCATGGTCAACGTATTTAAATGTATACCAGGGCGACCTCCATGTCAATACGATCAGCAAGAGAGTTCATGGAACCTTGGGTGGAGATCTTGCCATTTGCCAATCTCCTTGAATTCTTCGGGGAGATGCTGGCTCGACCGCAGCTTGATGATTAGGAGAGCCATTCCAGAGGCCCCACGTGGTGATCATCTTCATGCCTTCCGCTGAGTTGTTCGCAATATAGCTTCTGCCTTGTCGCCAGATAATCAACTTGGTGGGATATCCCCATCTGTACATCACCTTGTTATTACGAAGAGTTTTGGTGACTGTGATAAATTCTTTCCGTTTTTCCATCGTGGCCGCCGAAAGATCTGCAAATAATGCGACCTGCTGATGTGGCTCAGGAAGTGTTTGAAGTTTTCTTGCTGCCATCAGTAAAGATTCTTTGTGCGCATAGTAGTGGAATCTTACTATAACGTCCCTCGGGACATCGGCAGGTAGACGTGAGGGTCTCGGTAGTCTGTGCATACGGTCGTATGCCCATGCAGAGTCGGGCAGGCTTGGGACTAAGGCTTGACATATAGAAAGCACGTGTGCTGGAAGAGCATCTTGGGGGATGTCGTCCGGAATGCCACGAAACCGTACGTTTTGCCTCCTCGACCTATCCTCCATATCGGCAAGCTTAGTTTTAAGAAATGTATTTTCTTCCGACAGTTTCTGAAGTTTGTCAACTACCTCATTGTGGGCCCCACACAGTTCGTCGGTTTTATTCTCCAGGTGGCTAGTCCTGTCGCCAATACTGGTAATTTCCTTTCTCAGGTCCCCGTTGATGCGGTGGAAATCAGCAGTGATCGTTGCTCTGAGCTCTTGCAGCATCCTATGCAGGCTGCGTTCTGTTATGGGAGTTTCAGAGTACTTAGAGGAGCTGGTTTCATAGTCGGACTGTCCGTCTGAAAAGTTAGAGGCCTCGTCGCCATCTTGGATTTCTCTGCGTCGACCAGATTTTTTCTGTTTGGCTGTCTCGGACAGCTTAATTTGCTTCGAAGGAGACATTAAGTAACCCTGTCCCTTCTGGTATAGGTAGAACACGGTGTTAGGGTGCTTTAGTTGTTAGTCGCTGTGTAAAAGTCGCTTTTTGGTCGGGAAGACGGCGGAGCTCCTATGCCATGCGACTGCTCACACCGGAAGCTGGGCACGCCCCTCCATTGCTAAGTAAATTTTACAGTGTGTAACTGGGCACCAATATCCAATATTAAGCTTCCAGTAAGCCACAACCACAGCTGTTTCTTATTTCCAGCAAAGACTTTGATGTTATGGATCTGTTTAAAGACAATTGTGGCTCTATTGCTTGGCAGGACAATACACATATTGACTCGTTGTGTTGACTCATGATTGAACTATTGGAGCAAAGGTGTTCATGAGAAAATAGTTAATAATGTATGGCATATATGTATATACATATTTAATTTCCATGTGTGCTACCTTAAAGATGGTATTCAAATTATATTACTAAACCAGGGCTGAACAACCTTTGGTACTCTAGATGTTGTGGAGTACAGCTCTCCTGATGCTTTGCATTATGGTTGTAAGAGCATTATGGGAGATATAGTCCATAACATTTGTAGTGCCAAAGGTTGTTTACCCCTGCACTAAACAGTGAATTGTAGTAAACTGAGAACTAACTCATACATAAAGACCAACAAAGCTAAAACCTATTTTCTAGACTAGCTGCTAGCTGAAGTGAAGCAGCAGCTGTAATGTCAAAGATCGCCTGCCCTGTTGGAGATAATTACTGGAAATGCAATTTGACTGGTATTTTAGTACCCAAACGCATTAGCAAGTCATGTTGTATCTATGTTCTGGTGTTCCTTTATATCACTGTGACATATAAATTAGATAAAGACATACATATCCTGCATCTTATACTAAGTCGAATTGTATTTCCAAGTTATGGACATTATATAGTGCTTTTAGCATGTCTGAAAGAAACTGAGATAGCTATTCTGCAGGAAATGAGTCGCTAAATAATATTCCCCAGTTAGTCTGTATTTTTTTAAAATATTTTTAGTCTCTTTACCTATTTCTAAACATTATATTTAGATTTGGAAATGTCAAAGATAATTGTAAGTAATGCATACTTAAATGGTAGTTGAAATCATGTGGCGATTACTAACCAGGGATACTAAAAACAGCATAAATGTATTTATTTGAGACTTCACACTTTATTTACTTTCTAAAGGCCCTTTATAACAATGCTATAACAATGATGTCAAGTGATCTTTCTATTGCCATACAATCTAAAACAAGCTTATAACGGGCAATATTTGTCAATTCCATATAAATATAATTTTTTTTTCTTTTTTGCAAACCTATAAAAATAAAACATACATTGGCAGCAGACCATCTAAGCTCACAATAAGATCTTAAAAACTCTATTAAGAGACAGCATTTTTAGACAATTCTCTAACAGCATCAAACACTTATCTATCCATCAATGATGACATGGGGAAAAAGTTGAGGAAAAAAAAGCCCTACAGAGTGATATAACTCATGATATCTGAGGCCTGCATCTGGGACCCAATGGGCCAAAAATGCCAGTTCATTAGAATTGACCCCTCCTCTTTTTATAATGGCATCTCTGATATTACTGGTCCTTTGCAGCCTGAAGAGAGGCCTTACCCTCCTTCTCTATCGATAGGTAGACATACTCAAGCAACCGTAGGAAATCTCCTAGACCTTATGACCTACATTCTAATGCTGACTTTGCGGTTTTAAAGGAAGATATATCTGCAGTGGCTAGTAAAGTCACAGCAAGTGAAGATGATGATCTAGATAATTGTGCCCATATCTAGGCCTATGTTTCAAATGAGCAAAATCTAAAAAAAAGCTCACATACCTCCCTGACTTTACTGCACTAGATTACTGGGAATGCTGAAGGAACATCAAGATCTGCGACATAGCAGAAAGTATTTGCATGGAGAAGCTACTTCATTTAATAAGACGATTATTTTTTTTTTTTTTTATTGCCGACCAAGCAAGATAAAGGACTATTCCGTTATGGCATCTACCAGATCTCCAGGTCTTCCTCGACCATCTTAGTCTGTCCCACAAGATGTTATTCTGCGATATCAAGATTTTCAAGATAAATTTTGGGTCATGGCAGCTGTTGAAAGCAAATCTCCAATTACATTTGAAGATCATCTACTACTCTTCCCAGACCTTTGTAGGACTGCCCTTCTATACAGCTCTTCCCCTCGCTCTCTGGTTGTTGCTCAGGCAGGCAAGCAACATTGCTTTCCATCCCTGACAACTACCCATCTTGTATACCAATCCCTCTACTGCTACAGTGTGGCACGTTGACATTATTACTCCATTAGTTACCCGCACCTACAAAGAAACCAGGAGAACCTAATTTTGACAGTGTCTGATGTCCCAGAACATTTCTTGTCTTAGTGGTGAAAGTGTACATATCTCTTACTGTTTTTGTTTTGTTTGTTTTTAGTCTGTTTAAGCTGTGCTTAGTCTTTTTAATTGAATTCTTCTCTCCACCCTCCCAGCACTCATGTCTATTGTGCATCACTCTGGTTGTTTTTCCCTCTCTGAGTAGTGCATAGCACTTTATTACCCATAATTGTTTTTACCTGTGCTCTAACAAACCTACTTAGGTATCTGCCTGGCATTACTAATACTTAAAAGGGCCCACCTTTTGTTAAAGGGACACTATAGTCACCTGAACAACTACAGCTTAATGTAATTGTTCAGGTATGATCTATAGCTCCCTGCAGGCAATCTAATGTAAACACTGTATTTTCAGAGAAAATACAGTGTTTACATTGATTCATAGGAATACCTCCAGACGGCCACCATAGGGACTTCCTATCATGCAGGGCCCTAAAAAGGCCCTGTGCACATCAGACGTATTAAAATACGTCTGACGTGTGCAGGAGAGAGAAGGCACTGTGTGCGCGCCTTCTCTCTCCAGCCTGTCAGCAGAGGAGGGGGGCGGGCAAAGACCGCGCGCTGAGCTGTCAGTCAGCTCAACTCGCGGCCCCGCACACGCGCGCATGCGCGGTAGTCAGGGCCGTCTTTAACGCGGGGCAAACGGGGCAGCTGCCCCGGGCCCAGTTGCTCCTGGGGGGCCCAGAGCAGCTGCCCCGTGATTTGCGCAGCCCCCCTTGGACCCGGCGGTGCGGCTGAACAGAGCCGCACCGGCCCGCACGCTGAGGAGGCTCCCCGGGTGGCTCATGCACTAAGGGCCACCCGGAGAGCATGTGTGAGCAGGGGCCCGGTCTGGCGCTGTGACGCTTAAACAGTGCGACCGGGCCCCTTCCTGTATCGGCTGGGAGCCTCCCGACGGAGAACACAGCCGCGCGGGAGGAGAATGGCAGGGAGGGGAGTTCCAGAGGAAAACTCCCATCTGCCTCAGCCTGCCACTGGACCCCAGGGAAACCACCCTCCAGGAAAAGGTAAGAACCTGGAGGGTGGCTAAATGTATGCTTGTGTGTAAGTATGTTTGTGTGTGTCAGTATGTCTGTGTGTGTATGTGTGTGTGTATGTCAGTAGGCCTGTGTGTGTCAGTATGTCTGTCTATGTGTATGTCAGTATGCCTGTGTGTCAATACTTCTGTCAGTGTATGTGTCTGTGTGTGTCAGTGTATGTGTCTGTGTGTGTCAGTGTGTGTCTGTGTGTGTCAGTGTATGTGTCTGTGTGTGTCAGTGTATGTGTCTGTGTGTGTCAGTATATCTGTCAGTGTATGTGTTTGTCTGTGTGTCAGTATATCTGTCAGTGTATGTGTCTGTGTCTGTGTGTGTATGTATGTCTGTGTGTGTCAATACGTCTGTCAGTGTATGTGTCTGTGTGTCAGTATGTCTGTCAGTGTATGTGTCTGTGTGTGTATGTATGTCTGTGTGTGTGTCAATACGTCTGTCAGTGTGTGTGTCTGTGTCTGTGTGTGTATGTATGTCTGTGTGTGTGTGTGTGTCAATACATCTGTCAGTGTATGTGTCTGTGTGTGTCAGTATATCTGTCAGTGTATGTGCCTGTGTGTGTATGTATGTATGTCTGTGTGTCAGTATGTCTGCCAGTATATATTTGTGTGTCAGTGTATGTGTGTGTCAGTATGTATCTGTGAATGTTTTAATGTCTGTCTGTGTGTATGTGCAAGTACGTCTGCCTGTGTGTGTGTCAGTATGCCTGTGTGTGTGTGTCAATACGTCTGTGTGTGTGTCAGTATGTCTGCCAGTATATATTTGTGTGTCAGTGTGTATCTGTGAATGTTTTAATGTCTGTCTGTGTCTGTATGTGCCAGTACATCTGTCAGTGTGATTGCACATTGGGCGTAATTATGGGGAGGGATAGGAGGGGCAGGGCCCAGGGGGCCCAAGAAAATGCATTGCCCAGGGTCCTAATCATATTAAAGACGGCCCTGGCGGTAGTGTGCTCAGGACTTCAGAGGGGGCATGAATGCCGCCCTCTGAAGTATGTGCGCATGTGCGGCAAAGCCGCGCATGCGCACAAGGGAGCAATGACGCTTCCAAATGGAAGCGTCTGATTGCTCCCTGCTCGCGCTCGCCTATTTAGTCATTTTAACAAAATAGGGGGTGCGGCTTCACGAGGCTCCCGGCGCTGGAACCAGGTGAGTAAATTCTGCTGCCTGGAGCGTCCCTTTAATGTTTGTATGCCCTTGAAAATTGCATAAGGAATGCCTATATTTGCTTCTTAGCCCATTGAAAGAAAGAATAATAATAAAAAAAAAGAAACATTGATTTCAATAAAACACCATATTGTTTTTAGACACAACACGGAACCCACCATTTTCCATATATTAGGATATGACTGTTGACATGTTGCCATTTTTTTTTTATCTGTATGTTTTATTCTGTTTTGTTTTTCTTCTCATCAGCTGTTTGTTCGCTGTCTTGGCATACTGATAATTGCCATGTTAACAGTTTAATTTGAAGAATAAAGTAGTTATGAAAAAAGCTCTGTTATCAGCAAGTGCACAACTTTTTCTGTTTTTATTGTAGGTGGTATCTGTCTCAAACCACATTTGTTCTATTTTAGCTGTTTCAATGCCAGGTGTACTGCCATTGTGTTTTGTTTCCTATCATGCTGTGGCAAGACTGACGTAAGATGTATTTCTTGCTTGAAAGTAATTCTATTTCATAATCATTTCAATGGAATCTGTTGCTCCAGCCAGAACACAAAAACACTTTATAGGGCTGAACATGTCTTTGCTTTTCTTAGAGATGTCTTTCTGTACTCTTGGAGAAGTTGATTGATCAGCTGGACCAAAAATAATCACAAAAAGGAAAGTGCGTCTCTGAGCTTGTATCTTTGCTTCAACAATGTTAATCAAATATCAAAAGGTTAATAAGTAATGGATGCATTTAATTTATAAATGATGACTAGTGAAATACAATATACACAAAATATTTAGTTTCTACTCGCTATCCACTGATTGTTAATCACAATAAATTACAGACAGGAGGAATGTTAAAGTCTATGCTAAAGAGCTACTGTTAGACAGTGACTCCTGTCACCATACCTGCCAGCCAGCAATCAATATGGACATTTAAAATCTGATTTTAAGCATCCGGGTTCAGATTTCAGCTGCTTTAGGTCCGGCTAAAATCCAAGCACAATTCAGGTATGTTTGGAGCCATAAATTCAGAATCTATACATTTTTCAAAAGTGTGAATAATGTCCACATTTTGCAGTCCGAATGGCTCCATAAAGAACCAAATGATTTTGCACGTATCTTTAAGGGGCCATTAGATTTGCCATAGAATTGATAGCAATCAAGGATTTATTAGTTAAAACAAAGTTGCACCCAGTGGCGTACACATGACCTATGGGGCCCCGGTGCGAAAATTGATCCGTGGGCCCCCCCCGCACGCTTACTCTGCGCAGGCCGGGGCCGCAACACATGGTGGCGGGCACCTGGTCGCAGGGGTTGCAGGGTTGCGACCCCTGCGACCGCGGTATGTACACCAGTGCATGCAGATGCACACACACTTAACCCCTTAAGGACCAAACTTCTGTAATAAAAGGGAATCATGACATGTCACACGTCATGTGTCCTTAAGGGGTTAAAGGACCACTACAGACACCCAGATCACATCACATCAGCTCAATGAAGTGGTCTGGGTGTCAGGTCCCTCTAGTTTTAACCCTGCAGCTAAAAGCATAGCAGTTTCAGAGAAACTGCTATGTTTCACTGAGGGTTAATCCAGCCTCTAGCGGCTGTCTCACTGACAGCCGCTAGAGGAGCTTCCGAGATTCTAAGACACTGAACGTCCATAGGAAAGAGTAATGCTTTCCTATGGGTGGTTTGAATGCGCGCACGGCTCTTGCCGTGCATGCGCATTCGGAGCTGAGCGGCGCAGGGATCCCCAGCGCCAAGGGAGTCCGGCGCTGGATAAAGGTAAGTGCTAAAGACACACACACACTCTCACGAACAGACGCATACACACTAGCTAACAGACACACACATTTACTGACAGAGACACACTCAGCGACAGACATACATACACACTCACTTACAAAACATACACTCTCACTGACAAACACACACTCACTAACAGACACCAAACAGACTCACTAACACAAACACACTCAGTAACAGTGCGGTGCGCGAGGGAGCTGAAGAGGAAGCACTCAGGGGAGAGTGCTCCCTCGCGCACCGGCCAGCCTGCCTGCCTGCCGGGTGTAAGCAGGACCAGCCTCGGGGGGCCCGGCCCGGTCGCAGCCGCGACCCCTGCGACCCTGGTATGTACGCCACTGGTTGCACCACACCAGATATTGTTTATTGTAATTCTTTATAAATACAATTATATGCAAGGCCTTTCCGTGTTTGTAACTTTTACTTTAAGGCGTATGTGTAACGCATGACATTATGCCAATTTTTTTACCTGACTATTAAGGTTAATCCTGTTATGCAACTTTGGGATGTGGCTTTTTAAAAATAAACCCCTCTTAGGGAACTACAGCAATAAGATTTTACTGAGATCTAGCCATTAGATAAGAGTAGCTGTTGACCCTTTGCCTAATGTACTTAGCTAAATTACTAAATCTTATTACTTTTTTTTTATAAGCATCTTTTGGTCGCTGATGAATATATTCATGTAATCATAAAATAATCTCAATATTTCAATTAGCAAATTGATACCAAAATAGTTTGCAGAGGCACAAAATCAAACTGAAATTGCAAAGACATGGGAATGTGCAGATATTTAGCTTGTCAGATTGGTTTAATTACAATTATGTATATAGTGCCATTATATTATGCAGTGCTGTACAATGGGTAAAACAAAAAAACAACTTACCATTCAATGTTTTCTTTCTTCTAAAATCTTCTTTTTTCAGCCCCAAAAAAGGGCAAATAAATATCCATAATAACCGACGCAATAAAAAAAAAAAATGAGCGCAAAAAAAAAAAAAATTCATCTTCACCCGGCGAGGGCTCCGCGCAGACTGAGCTCTGCAGGGCGGGGGAAGGCTTATAAAGCCTTTCCCCACCCTGCAATTAGGCTCAGAGCACTCTGATTGGTGGGTTTAAGCCATCCAATCAGAATGCTCTGACAGGTAAATGAAGAGACTGACAGGTAAGTCTCTACATTTACCTGTCACAGCACTCTGATTGGTTTGTTTGAAATCCACCAATCAGAGTGCTCTGTGTCATTTTACACAGCGTGGGAAAGTTCTGTGGAATTTTCCCACGCTGTGTAATTTGACTCATAACACTCTCATTGGTGGATTAAGTAACCAATCAGAGAGTTATGAGTCAAATTACACAGTGTGGGAAAATTCCACAGAACTTTCCCACGCTGTATAAAATGACACAGAGCACTCTGATTGGTGGATTTCAAACCAACCAATCAGAGTGCTGTGACAGGTAAATGTAGAAACTTACCTGTCAGTCTCTTCATTTACCTGTCAGAGTACTCTGATTGGATGGCTTAAACCCACCAATCAGAGTGCTCTGAGCCTAATTGCAGGGCGGGGCAAGGCTTTATAAGCCTTCCCCCGCCTTGCAGAGCTCAGTCTGCGCAGAGCCCTCCATGGGTGAAGATGGATTTTTTTTTTATTACGTCGGTTATTATGGTTTTTTATTTGGCCTTTTTTGGGGCTGAAAAAAGTCGAATGGTAAGTTTTTTTTCTTTTTCTTTACAGGTTCTTAGTTAAAGGAACACTATAGTCACCTAAATTACTTTAGCTAAATAAAGCAGTTTTAGTGTATAGATCATTCCCCTGCAATTTCACTGCTCAATTCACTGTCATTTAGGAGTTAAATCACTTTGTTTCTGTTTATGCAGCCCTAGCCACACCTCCCCTGGCTATGATTGACAGAGCCTGCATGAAAAAAACAACTGGTTTCACTTTCAAACAGATGTAATTTACCTTAAATAATTGTATCTCAGTCTCTAAATTGAACTTTAATCACATACAGGAGGCTCTTGCAGGGTCTAACATCTATTAACATTGCAGGGGATAAGAAAATCTTAACTAAACAGAACTTGCAATAAAGAAAGCCTAAATAGGGCTCTCTTTACAGGAAGTGTTTATGGAAGGCTGTGCAAGTCACATGCAGGGAGGTGTGACTAGGGTTCATAAACAAAGGGATTTAACTCCTAAATGGCAGAGGATTGAGCAGTGAGGCTGCAGGGGCATGTTCTATACACCAAAACTGAGTCATTAAGCTAAAGCAGTTCAGGTGACTATAGTGTCCCTTTAAAGGCCCCCCCCTCATTATTTTTAGGGTGATGGGGGTATGTAGGGGGATACTTTTTTTGGGGGGGGAGGGGGTGACTAGGGGTTTGGGGACCCCCTAGTCACCTGGGGGGACATTTATTTTAGGGCCCCCTCCCGCCGCTCAGGGGTGGGGGCCGGGGGAGGACAATAGGTCCCCCCCATTAGTATTTAGGGCCCCACCCGCCACTCAGGGGGGCGGGCATTAGGTCCCCCCCCAATTTGTGTTTAGGGCCCCCATCCACCGCTCAGGGGTGGGGGCCAGGGGGGAGGACATTAGGTCCCCCCCAATTTGTGTTTAGGGCCCCCACCTACCGCTCAGGGGTGGGGGCCAGGGGGCAGGACATTAGGTCCTCCCCCCTTACTTTTGTTTAGGGCCCCCACCCACCGCTCAGGGGTGGGGGCCAGGGGGGAGGAAATTAGGTCCCCCCAATTTGTGTTTAGGGCCCCCACCCACCACTCAGGGGTGGGGGCCAAGGGGGAGGACATTAGGTCCTTCCCCCCTTACTTTTGTTTAGGGCCCCCACCCACTGCTCAGGGGTGGGGGCCAAGGGGGAGGACATTAGGTCCCCCCCCCAATTTGTGTTTAGGGCCCCCACCCACCGCTCAGGTGTGGGGGCCAGGGGGAGGACATTAGGTCCCCCCCAATTTGTGTTTAGGGCCCCCACCCACCGCTCAGGGGTGGGGGCCAGGAAGGAGGACATTAGGTCCCCCCCAATTTGTGTTTAGGGCCCCCACCACTCAGGGGTGGGGGCCAGGGGGAGGACATTAGGTCCCCCCCAATTTGTGTTTAGGGCCCCCACCCACCGCTCAGGGGTGGGGGCCAGGAAGGAGGACATTAGGTCCCCCCCCAATTTGTGTTTAGGGCCCCCACCCACCGCTCAGGAGTGGGGGCCAGGAAGGAGGACATTAGGTCCCCCCCCAATTTGTGTTTAGGGCCCCCACCCACCGCTCAGGGGTGGGGGCCAGGGGGAGGACATTAGAGGTCCCCCCCCAATTTGTGTTTAGGGCCCCCACCCACCGCTCAGGGGTGGGGGCCAGGAAGGAGGACATTAGGTCCCCCCCCCAATTTGTGTTTAGGGCCCCCACCCACCGCTCAGGGGTGGGGTCCAGGGGGGAGGACATTAGGTCCTCCCCCTTACTTTTGTTTAGGGCCCACACCCACCGCTCAGGGGTGGGGGCCAGGGGGGAGGACATTAGGTCCCCCCCAATTTGTGTTTAGGGCCCCCACCTACCGCTCAGGGGTGGAGGCCAGGGGGAGGACATTAGGTCCTACCCCCCCTTGCTTTTGTTTAGGGTGCCCACCCACCGCTCAGGGGTGGGGGACAGGGGGGGAGGACATTAGGTCCCCAACCCAATTTGTGTTTAGGGCCCCCACCCACCGCTCAGGGGTGGGGGCCAGGGGGAGGACATTAGGTTCCCCCCCAAACACAGGTTACTGGCTATGGTGGGATAATGTATAATAAACACAGGTTACTGGCTATGGGGGGATAATGTATAATAAACACAGGTTACTGGCTATGGGGGATAATGTATAATAAACACAGGTTACTGGCTATGGAGGATAATGTATAATAAATACAAAAAAAAAATAATAAAAAAAAATTGAATGCAGCTTCAGAATTAATCTAATTTGTATGCTGTCTAGGAGGTGGAAGGGTCTGGGAGGGAGGGTCTGCTGCTGATTGGCTGGAATGTGTCTGCTGACTGTGAGTTACAGGGTCAAAGTTTACTCAATGATAACGAATAGGGGGCGGACCGAACATCGCATATGTTCGCCATCCGTGGCGAACGCGAACACGCTATGTTCGCCAGGAACTATTCGCCAGCAAACCGTTCGGGACATCACTAGATGGGAGTGATGTTTATGAAGAGGGGCACTGTGGATGGAAGAGAGCATACAAAGCTTGTCAGGGATGAGGAGCCAAGAGGTAAGCTGAGTCAAATGTGGAGTGGGATTGCATTCCAAAAGGAAGGGGCAGCCTTAGATAAGTCTTGCAGGTTTCCGAGAACTGGACAGTAACAGGTCATTGGTGAAGCGAAGGGGCCAAAGTGGAGAGTTTTGTATGTGTCATGGAACCTTCCACTGGTGGGATATAAATCCCTAGTTCCCAGTTGATACCGCTTGTTGTGCCACTGAGGAAATTGATATCCTTTTTTTCCCCCAAATATTTTATAGAGCTAGAAGAAATAAGTGAAAAGTTAAAAATCAAACCTGTGTTTTCACATGTGTCAGCAAAACAAAAGATACACAAAATTGCTGGAGCAATGCACAGAAAAAAAAAATAGTTTTGGTTAGCTTTAGATTGATTTTAATTTTTCGAATTTTGGTTTGTCCAAACTTTGGAAAATATTGCTTTAGGTGAACCAAATTTCAGTTTGAAAATGTGTTCATTTTTGAACATCAGAAGCCCATTACTCGCTATGGACAATGTATGAAGGTGATAGTCACAAAGTTTCTAAGGAAGGTACCAATTTATGGAGTTATCTGCTAATTGCTGATATATCAAATTTTAAGAAGCCCTTTTCTTAATTTTGCTCATTCAGCTGTTTTGAAGATAACGCCCTTATTTACTATACTTACGGGGTATTGACATAATGATGTCATTTACCATATAAGGTAGCTGTCTGCTAAACAACCCTTTAATTTGGTATCCTTAATAAAGTAACGCAACATAAGGATAACAAATTAGGGAGTTAACTGTTAAACTGGTGAAATAGCAGAAAAAGGCTATTATTAAACTTGATCTTTCAGCTGCTTAGTTGTTAAAACGGCAATCCCATACTAGGAGCTATCTACGGAACATCCGAAAGACCAAAATTAAGAAAAATGACTTTTTTCTTAACTTTTATGTACATTCTATACATTGTGTACATATAGCATATACTTCCCATATACTTGCAGCACATACATTCTATAAACAGTACGTGCCCTCTTATTTGGTAAATAATGAAACCCCACATAAGGATAGCAAATTAGGGAGTTAACTTTAAAAAAAAAAAAAAAAAAAGCCCTTTCCTTAATTTTAATCTTTCAGATGTTTAGTAGATAGCTCCTTAATTTAGTATACAAATGTGGGAATGCCATATTTATAGGATACCAAATTAAGGTGCAGACAGCTTATCTATCAATATGAATGTTTTTAATTTGATTTGTTATTTTTCTTACAGAAATTCATTTTATCCAACATTTGATCAACTTTCAATTTGGGCAAAACTAGTCGCACATCCATAAAACTTGCTATGTTGTGATATTTGTATATGTTAGCTATGCATTCCTTGCTTTAAGTACATGTTATGCTAATATTGTCAATTAAAGTGCTCAGTAGTAAAGTAATTAAGGGTAAATGAAGCCATCTTGTAATCAGGACCCCTAGACAGAGAGATAGATTTGGACTGAACAAAAGTCATCATTACTGATAACTGCACTGGGATGAGATGGCTGCACCTGGAGATGTATTACAGGCGAGTTTTATAGCTATTTTGTTTTACTTTTGTTTAATATATATATATATATATATATATATATATATATATATATATATATATATATATGTATATATGTAGAAAGGCCATTAGGCCTGAATTTGTGGGAGGAGTAAGTCCCCTACTTAAACCACTAGCCCCTACCTCTGATGTTCGAGTTCAAGTGTTCCTTGATCTACTTCCGGTTCGCGGGTTTCCTGGTTCACGTCACTTCCGGTTCGGGCGTCTTGTGTGTTGGCTGCACGGCTAAACTCCTCCGGTTTCGGCGGTCCGGCTTTTTAGCTAACCGTGAGTTTATTAATGCATTGCATTCCGGTCCCCACCACACCGCACTGTGGTCTCACCCGGGGGCCGGAATGCACATGTCGGAAATCGTACCAGGGATGGTCCCCTCATATCAGCATCTATGCAGCCACCCATCTGGGGGGTCCCCCCCCCATGTAGGAAATCTTACCAGGGACCACCCACGGTCCCCTCATGTCAGATTCTATGCGGCCACCCGTCTGGGGGGTCCTACCCCCCCCCACCTCACCCCCTCACCCCCTCACAAACTTAAAACTTCAGTACAAACTTTCATCTGTCAAAATTAAAATATAAATACATACATACATTTGGGGATTTTCTCTTCCGGTTATAAAGCTATAAATTGTGTATATATATATGTGGGAAAGGGATGATGCCAGTAAAGTTTACTATAATAATGCTAGACATTTATAGATTGGGGAAACTTTCATTCATACTTTTCATTGCATTTTCCTGTATCTGTTCACATACCTAGTTTTGGCCTGTTATCACCACCTAGTGGTTGTTTATGGTATTCTCTGTCCTATTCTGTAAAAAATGTAGCTTCCCTGCACTAAACTACAGCAGCAGCTACTAGCACAATATTATACCATGCCTTTTACGTACAAGTCAATCTCAGTCCTGTTAAAACATGTTCCTTTGATCTCCACAGATTATACTTTGTCATATATTTCGTCAAATAATTGCTAAACTGGGGTTCTTCGCCTTAAAAAATCCTGGTTGCCATTCTACAATAGCACCAACCATCTGCTCCTTCCATATTGGAAAACCCTGTTTCTTGTTCTTTAATCAAGGTATAGTACTTATTCTTTAGCTCCTGGTTTGTTAAAAAATCTGACAGTTATCACTCTACTTTTCTACTCATACTACGTTCATACGATACGCCCACTCAGATTTACATCTGGCCCAAAAACCCTTAGGTTCTTCTACGATAGCATCTACAGCTTTGCCTCTCCAAATAAATATCTGAAATTATTGTTCCTGCCCGTTATACCCAGGTATAGTATTTTCTTCTAAACTTCAGTATTTGTTTTACTTCAGTTTTGTTCTTAAGGCCTCAGACAGCCTTCACTGTTCACTTGCCACTCTCTCATATCACTCGTCCATACCCCCCAGTAATGCGTTACGCGCTTATACGCTACGCTCAATCAGATCTACATCTGTCTCATAACCCCTTAGGCCTCTTCTACGATAGCACTAACCGCCGGGTCTCTCTTCCACAAATACTCAAAGTCCAAATCCCCGAGTATAACCACTATCAAGGTTAGTATCTCAACATCACACAATTCGCCAATCTACCCCATAGATGGTACGTGAACTGGCACACAGGGTCTGGGCTACAGACCTAGCTCACCGAGGCATTTACAGACCCCGCAAAGCCATCTTCCACCTCAACACGGAGGTACAGCCCCACGTCCAAATCATAGTTAAACGCCTCATTCGCTCTTCTACAGGGCCGTAGTCAGGGCCTCACCTTTCACGGCCACACGTTTTGAACCTTTTAAATATCATCGAGAGGCCAACATCCCGCCACCACATCTGTGGCAACATAGTCACCTCGCCCAAATCATAGATAGAGCCTCTCACCGCCACTTGGCACTAGCAGGGCCTCATCCGTCACTAGTAAAAGCTAAGTTTTTCGCTTCGGCAATAACCTTACAGTCCAGTTCATCTGAGGAATTCCCCCCCCCCACCCCTTGTAGTAATTCTCTCAGAAGCCACTACTAAATCCAACTAATTAATTCATTTCTATAATGTCACAAGATACATCTACTACTGACAATTTGCCTGCCGAGGACATAATATCCACTCCCATCAGACCAGAGTCTCCAGGCATATCTCTCGCCCCTTCTACCCCTACGTCTTTGAGAGCACGGACTATACCAAAAAATTACGGCCGAACTTAGGCTTAGAGGCATCCCCTTTCCGGCTACGGCCCGAAAGGCGGAACTATACAGACTTTTGTCCCACCAAGCCCCTGAGCCTAGGCCAGGCTCTAGCTCTCAAAGTCAACCATCTGGCGCTGGCACAACCACCCAGGACACCCTTGCTGCAGTCCTGGCCAACCTGCAGACCTTAAGCAGCAGGTTAAGCAAGGTGTAGAGTTCCATAGCCCCCTCAGGTAACCCTCCTGTCCTCTCAGCCCTCACCCCGGCAGGACCTATGGCACCAACACCTGTCCCTATACTTCCCCCTCCAGCTCCCGCCTCAGTTGCGTCTCCTTTCATGTCACCAGCTCACTCCGTCCCAGACTCTATTAGGAAAGAAATCCTAGATGGGAAGGACGTGTGTCTGGTGTCACTGCTTATCACATCCCAAGACGTGCTGGAGAACAGGGCTTATACTTTGGCGATTGCCCTTCTATGGCTGATCCATCTAACCCCACTCCCACCCCTCAATCCACTTCCACTCCTCACTTTAAACACGAAGGTGGACAGCAGGATAAACTGGGTAGGCCCATCTCCTTTTTAGGGAAGGCACAGGTGTGCGGCAATTTCAATGCTGGTTCCTGCAGCTTCAGCGCCTGCAGATTGTTGCACATCTGCTCCATCTCCATTCAGGGCACACACAAAGACCATGCCCGGCCAGGTTGTCCCCTAGCAAATGACTAACCAACATTAACATCGACAACCTGGTTTTATTTAAAAAACTCATCCATATAAACATCTAGTGGAATATCTCATAACAAGGTTCACCCAGGGCTTTCTCACGGGTCTCATAGCCATTCCCCCAGGGACGCTGAAATGCCCCAACCTCCTGTCAGCCTACCTAGATCCAGAAACCACCAACACTCTCCTTTCCACAGAAATTGCACTAGGTTTCATGATCGGCCCCTTCACCTCCTCACCGTTTTCTCCTGGCACACCAAACCCACTGGCATAGTCTGTACACAAATATTCAAATTAAAGTGTATGATTATTGATTTATCGGCACCGCACTCCTCTTTTGTTCTCACTACAGTACGTAAAATCAACGACGCCATACAAACCATCATCTCAACCGGTAACAACGCTTGGTTTAGTAAAACGGACATACTTAACGCATTTAGATTACTGCCCCTGCACCCATCACTTTGGCACTTGCACAGTGTTAAACGGCGTAACAGGTACTATTTTTTCCACGAGACTTACTTTAGGTCCAGAAGCAGCCCAAAACTGTTCGATATTTTCGCAGAAACTCTATGCTGGCTGCTTCTGAACATTATTAGGTGTCACGCAGCCATTCATGACTTAGATGACTTTCTCATAATAGAACCAAGCGCACACACCCACCGACATTCTCAGCACCTCTGCACTTTTTCCACCCTTGGTGTACCTTTGTCTCCCTCTAAAAACTATCGGACCCACAAATAAACTCACTTTCCTAGGGATAAAGCTGTACCTTCCGTGCCAGTCTCCCCCCCGGGAAATTGGCCAGCCTCAGAGGGGAAATATAAATGTTCCTGCGGAATGATGTATGCACCAGGAAAGAACTTCAGTCCTTACTAGGGTCCCTGAATTTCGCGATGCGCATCATTCCGCAGGGAAGGTCCTTCGTGTCCAGGCTTCTTTGTCTGCTTTACAGGGTACCGGACGCATGCCCAATTACGTTGGACCAACACGCCAAAGCTTACCTACTCACGTGGGGGAAAGTTTTTGACTGTGTGGAACAGTATCTCCATGTTTATTCCCCCTCTCTCCGACTCCTCACCCTGCATTTACACTGACGCTGCAGCCAACACAGGGTTCACAGCTATATTCGGGAATCACTGGTTTAGGGATCACTGGCCCACTGAGACGGATGCCTTGCCGGGTTTTTAGAGATACATCTCCCCTTTTTGAAATTTATCCCTTCGTGGCGGCCGCACACACCTGGGGTCACCTCTGGTCCGGCAGGGCAGTAAGATGCTATTCCGACAATTCGATATCATTAACAAAGGGCGCTCATCCTCCCCTACCATTATGCGGCCGACCCGCAAGGGACCTGGCTGGCAGCAACCGTCCAGTTCCACTTAATTTTCTTTCACATCCCGGGTATTCACAACACGGCCGCTGATGCTCTGTCTCGACCTCAATTCCAGGTATTTTTTCCAGACGCTTCCACCATCAACCATCCAGAACACCAACGTTTCACAAGTTAATCCTGGATTAAACATACTTATGCACCACGCTAGGGCTCTCACACACCAAGCACTATCACCCAACACAACTATCACCTGCAATAGGGCACTTACCATCTTCAATTAATTCACAGCGGAATTGGGATTACAAGGTGATTTTCTACCCAAACCATGGTGGCTTTTGCCTCTTTTTTCCCACTTACACTTAAAACTTTCACACTACACAATCAAAATTATACCTCACGGGGGTGCAGCATCACAGCCTCACTAATTTCCCTTACAACACCCCTTTGTTTTTCATCCTACCCCATTAAGAAAATCTTAAAGGGCATCTTTAAAGTTCGGTTCCAGTTATCACCACCAGACTTCCTATAGATGGGCCTATCTTCAGACTACTCAGCAATCTCCTTGACGAATCCCCATTTGATTCAAAACACAAACCTGGTGATCAAATCTGCTATCTACCTAGCTTTTATGGGTTCCTAAGACCTAGGGAATTTACGGTTGTTTGTCAAGGAGATACCACACACAACCTTAAAACCTCACAACTCACTAAAGTAGACGATTATTACATTCTCACTATTCCATCTACCAAAACTAATCATGCACCACACCCCACTATCATCCCTCTCTTTCCAACAAACAATGCTTGGTGCCCAGTTAAGGCACTAGACCACCTACGGTCTGCAAATAACGCACAATTTGCAAACTCACCACTCTTGCAACTACAAGGGCACCCACTCACTACAGCAAAATTCACCACGCATGTTAGAATTTGTATTGGGGTAATTGAGTTACAACCCAGCTTCATCCTCCGGGCATTCCTTCCGCATAGGAGCCGCTTCAGCAGCTTCTAGTTCTAGCACTCCGGTCCACATCATTAAAAGACTGGGTCGTTGGAAATCCTCTATATACAATACGTACACTCCACGACCAGAACGAGAGCTTCGCCAGGCCTTCAGGAATTTAGTCATGTAAACAAATGCAATAAAGTGTGTTTTTCGAACTTCTCTTTGCCCTCTTTTATTTACAGGCCCACTCGGACGTTGGTTTCGGCACACCACAACCAACTTTTCATATCAATCAATATCCATTTCATATTAAATTCCGAGCACAAATATATATACAGGTAGTGCAGAATTATTAGGCAAGTTGTATTTTTGAGGATTAATTTTATTATTGAACAACAACCATGTTCTCAATGAACCCAAAACACTCATTAATATCAAAGCTGAATATTTTTGGAAGTAGTTTTTAGTTTGTTTTTAGTTATAGCTATTTTAGGGGGATATCTATGTGTGCAGGTGACTATTACTGTGCATAATTATTAGGCAACTTAACAAAAAACAAATATATACCCATTTCAATTATTTATTTTTACCAGTGAAACCAATATAACATCTCAACATTCACAAATATACATTTCTGACATTCAAAAACATAACAAAAACAAATCAGTGACCAATATAGCCACCTTTCTTTGCAAGGACACTCAAAAGCCTGCCATCCATGGATTCTGTCAGTGTTTTGATCTGTTCACCATCAACATTGCGTGCAGCAGCAACCACAGCCTCCCAGACACTGTTCAGAGAGGTGTACTGTTTTCCCTCCTTGTAAATCTCACATTTGATGATGGACCACAGGTTCTCAATGGGGTTCAGATCAGGTGAACAAGGAGACCATGTCATTAGATTTTCTTCTTTTATACCCTTTCTTGCCAGCCACGCTGTGGAGTACTTGGACGCGTGTGATGGAGCATTGTCCTGCATGAAATCATGTTTTTCTTGAAGGATGCAGACTTCTTCCTGTACCACTGCTTGAAGAAGGTGTCTTCCAGAAACTGGGAGTTGAGCTTGACTCCATCCTCAACCCGAAAAGGCCCCACAAGCTCATCTTTGATGATACCAGCCCAAACCAGTACTCCACCTCCACCTTGCTGGCGTCTGAGTCGGACTGGAGCTCTCTGCCCTTTACCAATCCATCCATCTGGCCCATCAAGACTCACTCTCATTTCATCAGTCCATAAAACCTTAGAAAAATCAGTCTTGAGATATTTCTTGGCCCAGTCTTGACGTTTCAGCTTGTGTGTCTTGTTCAGTGGTGGTCGTCTTTCAGCCTTTCTTACCTTGGCCATGTCTCTGAGTATTGCACACCTTGTGCTTTTGGGCACTCCAGTGATGTTGCAGCTCTGAAATATGGCCAAACTGGTGGCAAATGGCATCTTGGCAGCTGCACCCTTGACTTTTCTCAGTTCATGGGCAGTTATTTTGCGCCTTGGTTTCTCCACACGCTTCTTGCGACCCTGTTGACTATTTTGAATGAAACGCTTGATTGTTCGATGATCACGCTTCAGAAGCTTTGCAATTTTAAGAGTGCTGCATCCCTCTGCAAGATATCTCACTATTTTTAACTTTTCTGAGCCTGTCAAGTCCTTCTTTTGACCCATTTTGCCAAAGGAAATGAAGTTGCCTAATAATTATGCACACCTGATATAGGGTGTTGATGTCATTAGACCACACCCCTTCTTATTACAGAGATGCACATCACCTAATATGCTTAATTGGTAGCAGCTTTCGAGCCTATACAGCTTGGAGTAAGACAACATGCATAAAGAGGATGATGTGGTCAAAATACTCATTTGCCTAATAATTCTGCACTCCCTGTACACTGTGTGCAGAATTATTAGGCAAATTAGTATTTTGACCACATCATCCTCTTTATGCATGTTGTCTTACTCCAAGCTGTATAGGCTCGAAAGCCTACTACCAATTAAGCATATTAGGTGATGTGCATCTCTGTAATGAGAAGGGGTGTGGTCTAATGACATCAACACCCTATATCAGGTGTGCATAATTATTAGGCAACTTCCTTTCCTTTGGCAAAATGGGTCAAAAGAAGGACTTGACAGGCTCAGAAAAGTCAAAAATAGTGAGATATCTTGCAGAGGGATGCAGCACTCTTAAAATTGCAAAGCTTCTGAAGCGTGATCATCGAACAATCAAGCGTTTCATTCAAAATAGTCAACAGGGTCGCAAGAAGCGTGTGGAGAAACCAAGGCGCAAAATAACTGCCCATGAACTGAGAAAAGTCAAGCGTGCAGCTGCCAAGATGCCACTTGCCACCAGTTTGGCCATATTTCAGAGCTGCAACATCACTGGAGTGCCCGAAAGCACAAGGTGTGCAATACTCAGAGACATGGCCAAGGTAAGAAAGGCTGAAAGACGACCACCACTGAACAAGACACACAAGCTGAAACGTCAAGACTGGGCCAAGAAATATCTCAAGACTGATTTTTCTAAGTTTTTATGGACTGATGAAATGAGAGTGAGTCTTGATGGGCCAGATGGATGGATTGGTAAAGGGCAGAGAGCTCCAGTCCGACTCAGACGCCAGCAAGGTGGAGGTGGAGTACTGGTTTGGGCTGGTATCATCAAAGATGAGCTTGTGGGGCCTTTTCGGGTTGAGGATGGAGTCAAGCTCAACTCCCAGTTTCTGGAAGACACCTTCTTCAAGCAGTGGTACAGGAAGAAGTCTGCATCCTTCAAGAAAAACATGATTTTCATGCAGGACAATGCTCCATCACACGCGTCCAAGTACTCCACAGCGTGGCTGGCAAGAAAGGGTATAAAAGAAGAAAATCTAATGACATGGCCTCCTTGTTCACCTGATCTGAACCCCATTGAGAACCTGTGGTCCATTATCAAATGTGAGATTTACAAGGAGGGAAAACAGTACACCTCTCTGAACAGTGTCTGGGAGGCTGTGGTTGCTGCTGCACGCAATGTTGATGGTGAACAGATCAAAACACTGACAGAATCCATGGATGGCAAGCTTTTGAGTGTCCTTGCAAAGAAAGGTGGCTATATTGGTCACTGATTTGTTTTTGTTATGTTTTTGAATGTCAGAAATGTATATTTGTGAATGTTGAGATGTTATATTGGTTTCACTGGTAAAAATAAATAATTGAAATGGGTATATATTTGTTTTTTGTTAAGTTGCCTAATAATTATGCACAGTAATAGTCACCTGCACACACAGATATCCCCCTAAAATAGCTATAACTAAAAACAAACTAAAAACTACTTCCAAAAATATTCAGCTTTGATATTAATGAGTTTTTTGGGTTCATTGAGAACATGGTTGTTGTTCAATAATAAAATTAATCCTCAAAAATACAACTTGCCTAATAATTCTGCACTCCCTGTATATATATATATATATATATATATATGTATGTATGTATATGTATGTATGTATGTGTATATATATATATATATATATATATATATACACATACACACACACACACTAAAAAGGGACATTCTAACTCTAAGAATAAACTTAGCAATTTATTTTTAAAGTTTGCATGGTCCTTTACGGAAAGGGCTGTATAAAGATAGATATGATGGACTCTGCTGCCACATAGTGGCAAATTAACCTAACTGATTTGTCCAAAAAAGTATTTGTCCTGTTAAATACAGCTGAATTGTTATTTATGGATAATATTTTAGAGATATGGTATAAAATGTTTTTCTGATATGAATCAATACATTTAACATAATAATTGTGTTGTGCTTTAAAAATAATCTTCTCATGGAACAATGTTTAGAAAGTACAGAGAATAAGCTATAGTTTTAATGCTATGGGAGATAAGAGGGAGATGTAGGATAAAAAGCATCCGATTTGTGTCTTGTACCATGTGTGCCTCACTGTAACGGGAATCTTCAGTATGGAATCTCACAGTGAACAGACAGGTGCAAGTTGTTGATCCTACTCGTTTCCTGAGTTTGTAATTAATTCTTCAAGGAGGATGGAGCACTATATATATATATATATGTATGTGTGTATATATATATATATATATATATATATATATGTGTGTGTGTGTGTGTGTATATATACATATGTATATGTATGTGTGTGTGTGTATATATATATGTGTATGTATATATATAACACCGCGGATGCTGGGGCACTTCGCGTCTTAAAGCTATATACAATAAATTATACTAACACATTTCAGAGTATCCTACTTCAAATATTATGCGGAGGGCTACGAAGATTAACTGAAGTGCTAATGAGTGATAAATTAGTACATAAATTACAGATCTATGAAAGCACAGTTATACAAATATATATCAGAGGAATATATATATATAGAGAACCTACATGTAATACATACTAATATGTGAAAGTGTAGGATCCAGTGATCATCAGTCAGTGTGGTTTAATATAAGAACAGTGACTGAGTCACACCACACAAAAACTAAAGTTTTAGACTTTAGAAAAACAGACTTTTCTAAAATTAGAATATGTGTAAAGGAGTCATTATCAGACTGGAGCAATTTAAATGGAGTCCAAGAGAAATGGGATTATTTAAAAGTTGCACTACTGAAGGCAACAGAAAATTGCATTAGGCTTGTCAGTAAAAGCAAAAAAATTCAAGAAACCACTGTGGTACTCCGCAGATGTGGCCAAAATAGTAAAAAAAACAAAATGTTAGCATTTCGTTATTAAAAAAAAACCCAGAGGGAGGAAGACATAATTATCTATAAGATTAGGCAGAAAGAGGCTAAGCAAGTTATAAGAGCTTCCAAATCACACACAGAAGAGAAAGTAGCACAGTCAGTAAAAAAGGGGGACACAACTTTTTTTAGATACATAAACGAGAAAAGAAATGTAAAACAAGGATTAGTTAGATTGAAAACAAAAGAAGGAAGGTATGTAGAAGAGGATAAAGGTCTAGCTGACTGCCTCCATGAATATTTTTGTTCGGTTAAGAAAAAGGATAAATGAGTCATTTATTACACGTGAGTTTACAGAGGAAGAGGTTCTATTTCAACTGTCAAAAGTAAAGACAAATAAGTCAATGGGACCAGATGGAATACACCCAAAGCTATTAAAAGAGCTTAGTGGTGTACTAGCAAAACCATTAAGAGATTTATTTAACCAATCATTGATAACAGGAGTAGTCCCAGAAGATTGGAAGTTGGCGAATGTTGTGCCCATTCACAAGAAAGGTAATAGGGAGGAGTCGGACAACTATAGGCCAGTAAGCCTTACTTCAGTAGTGGTGAAAGTGATGGAAACCATGTTAAAGGATAGGATTGTTGAACATCTAAAAACACATGGATTTCAAGATCAGAGACAACATGGATTTACTTCAGGGAGATCATGCCAAACTAATCTTGTTGATTTTTTGGTGCAGTAGACATTGCTTACCTAGATTGCAGTAAGGCTTTTGACACTGTTGCACATAGAAGGCTTATCAATAAACTGCAATATTTAAGCTTGGATTCCAATATTGTTGAATGGGTAAGGCAGTGGCTGAGTGACAGGCAACAGAGGGTTGTAGTCAAAGGAGTATATTCAAAGCTTGGGCTTGTCACCAGTGGGGTACCACAGGGATCTGTACTTGGACCCATTCTCTTTAATATTTTTATTAGTGATATTGCAGAAGGTCTTGATGGTAAGGTATGTCTTTTTGCTGATGATACTAAGATATGTAACAGGGTTGATGTTCCAGGAGGGATAAGCCAAATGGCTAATGATTTAGGTAAACTAGAAAAATGGTCAGAGTTGTGGCAACTGACATATAATGTGGATAAGTGCAAGATAATGCATCTTGGACGTAAAAACCCAAGGGCAGAGTACAGAATATTTGATAGAGTCCTAACCTCAACATCTGAGGAAAGGGATTTAGGGGTGATTATTTCTGATGACTTAAAGGTAGGCAGACAATGTAATAGAGCAGCAGGAAATGCTAGCAGAATGCTTGGTTGTATAGGGAGAGGTATTAGCAGTAGAAAGAGGGAAGTGCTCATGCCATTGTACAGAGCACTGGTGAGACCTCACTTGGAGTATTGTACGCAGTACTGGAGACCATATCTTCAGAAGGATAGCGTTCAGAGAAGGGCTACTAAACGGGTTAATGGATTGCAGGATAAAACTTACCAGGAAAGGTTAAATGATCTTAACATGTATAGCTTGGAGGAAAGACGAGACAGGGGGGATATGATAGAAACATTTAAATACATAAATGGAATCAACACAGTAAAGGAGGTGACTATATTTAAAAGAAGAAAAACTACCACAACTAGAGGACACAGTCTTAAATTAGAGGGACAAAGGTTTAAAAATAATATCAGGAAGTATTACTTTACTGAGAGGGTAGTGGATGCATGGAATAGCCTTCCAACTGAAGTGGTAGAGGTTAACACAGTAAAGAAGTTTAAGCATGCGTGGGATAGGCATAAGGCTATCCTAACCATAAGATAAGGCCAGGGACTAATGAAAGTATTTAGAAAATTGGGCAGACTAGATGGGCCGAATGGTTCTTATCTGTCGTCACATTCTATGTTTCTATGTTGCTATGATATTGAGCTATTGTAATCTCTATATTTAGTTGCACCTAAATTAGTTGCAGATAACTTATCTGGAACGGTTCATTGGCATCAAAACTTGCCACAGGCTGTGGTTGATCATTTCTTTATTATTGTGGATTTCATTGCTATTTGAGCTGTGCATGACTGGATCCTACCAGTGACACTCTTCAAGCGCTTCTACAACTACTGATCTTTGGACAATGGAGTCATATTGTTATGGTCTTAATCTGGTCAGATAAGAGACTTTGAGTTCACGTTAGGTTCTTTATTGGTGAGTTTGGATATAGTAAAGTAGCAGGAAATCCTATAAATGAGATTATAAGCGGAAGGAAAAAAAAGGAGAACCTATAATCGAAATTATAGGTAATGGATAAAAGGTGAGCCTATAAACAGAATTATAGGCAAAGGTAGATAGATAGAACCTATAAACTAAATTATAGGTAAATAGGTAGAAGGTAAAATAATAGGAATAGAGGTTTAGGCAATATGCCCCAGACAGGTTGTTACCAAGATATAATTAGATAGTAGCAAACACCTATAGTTGAAAGTATAGGGCAGGGGTCAGCAACCTATGGCACTCCAGACTCTGGCCTGTTAGTAGTCCCAGGGGAACTTCATATATCTGCTAGTGCAAACCGAGCAGTGGTTGCATGTGAGGGACAATCCTCAATTTACGTGTTGCAGCACTTAGAGGACGTGATCTCAAATCACTTCTTCCCAGCACTTGTGAACGGGTATCAGCACTGGAGTAGAGCAACCCACTTCTGCCCTTGACCTGTGCCTGCCTATCCGGTCCCCACTGGACCACAGGGAAGCCACCCACAATTTTTATAAACAGAGCTGCAGAAGAAGCCTTCCCATCATACAAATACAAACAGACCACACACAAACACCACTGACAATGCAGATACACGCACACAACCCCATAAACAGCCTCTGGCATACACACACCACCAGACACACAATGTGACATATCCAGAAACACAATTCCACAACAGTGGCGTACACACAACCCATGGGGCCCCGGTGCGAAAACTGATCCGTGGGCCCCCCGCGCACGCACTTACTCTGCGCCGAGCTGGGGCCCCAACACATGGCGGCGGGCACCTGGTTGCAGGGCTGCGACCCGTGCGACCACGGTATGTATGCCATGCATGCATAAACACATACACTTAAAGGACCACTACAGACACCCAGATCACATCAGCTCAATGAAGTGGTTTGGGTGCCAGGTCTCTCTAGTTTTAACCCTGCAGCTGAAAACATAGCAGTTTCAGAGAAACTGCTATGTTTCACTGAGGGTTATTCCAGCCTCTAGTGGCTGTCTCATTGACAGCCGCTAGAGGATTTTCTGCAATTCTCACTGTGAAAATCACAGTGAGAAGACGCTGAACGTCCATAGGAAAGCATTGAGTAATGCTTTCCTATCGGCGGTTTGAATGCGCGCGTGGCTCTCGCCACGCATGCGCATTCGGAGCTGAGAGGCGGATCGGGTCGGAGAGATCCCCAGCGCCAAGGGAGTCCGGTGCTGGAGAAAGGTAAGTGCTTAAGACACACACACACACTCTCATGAACAGACGCACACATTTACTGACAGACACACACTCAGTGACAGACATACATACACACTCACTGACAGACACACACTCACTAACAGATGCACACAAACATACTCAGTAACAGACACACACACTAACACTAACACACACACTCTAACACACTTGCACACTCTAACACTAACACACACGCTCACACACATACATACACTCACACACACACACACTAACACACTCACACACACTAACACACACACACTAACACACTCACACACACTCACACACACTAACACACTCACACACACACTAACATAAACACACATGTTTTTTGTTTTAAATTTAATCCCCCCAGCCTCCTTACCTGTGGAGGGGATTCCCTCGGGTCCAGTGGTGTCACCAAGCTGGCGGGCGTGAGAGGGAGCACTCTCCCTGGCTGAGTGCTTCCTCTTCAGCTCCCTCGCGCACCGCGTACTGATACCGGAGCCGGAAGATGACGTCATCTTCTGGTTCCGGTTTCAGTGCGGTGCGCGAGGGAGCTGAAGAGGAAGCACTCAGCCAGGGAGAGTGCTCCCTCGCGCACTCCCCAGCCGGGTGACAGCAGGGCCAGCCTCGGGGGGCCCTGAGGTGGCCGGCTCCTGGGCCCCCCAGGAGAGGAGGCTGGCCCAGTGACATACATACCTGGGTCGCAGGTCGGCCGGGCCCCCTGGTGGGCCGGGCCCGGTCGCAGCCGCGACCCCTGCGACCCTGGTATGTACGCCACTGTTCCACAAGTAGCCCTCATTCATGTGTATCATACACAATAACACAAACTACTCATGAACATATAAAATATAAGAACCAACATACGCACAAATACAACACTACAAAGCAACTGCAGCACACATAAATAACAGAAGCAGAATACAACAACATACACACCTCAATTTAAAAAAAAAATGGGACATGCACGCCAAGGGACATCAAGATCTTGTTTTGGCACAGTACTACTAAAAGGTTGCCTACCCCTGGTATAGGGTATATAGAAAAACAAGTAAAATAGAACAGAACAGTAAGGTTTCAGAATTTCAAGTACACTAGACATTTAGGAGGGAGTACTAATAATACAGGTAAATAACACCTTGCAATATTAGTTAGTAGCGAAATCCAGGTTGTTGTTATGTAGTTTGGTATAGAACAGGTTGGTTGTGTAAATCTTGTAGGTATAAAGCAGGTTGTTAAGACAAAGCAGGTTAGTAACATTGTGTCACATATTCATCCGCTTATAAAAATGTGATAAATGGAATTTACTTTTCAGACAGGAAAAGCTGTGCCGAACAGCATCAAATCCACAGGAGGGTTTGTGCTGAGCAACAATTATGCAAATGGGAACCTGGTAACTGCATTTGGGGTCAAAGGCCAATTACAGCCTATCAGATCCAGAGGAGGGGTATTTAGGCCCAGTTCTCATGCTGCTCAGTGCCCTGTTGTGGTTTCCCTTGTGGTTGTCCGAGAGCGCGTTATTGCTTCTGGTAATTCTGGTTATTTGACTTTGGCATTGTTTTTGACTTCCATGTGTTCTGGCATCCCTGACCATATCCCTGGCTATAGAAGCATTCAAAACTCTCAAACAGCGGTTTGCCTCTGCTGACATATTGATACATCCTGACACCAGTAAACCTTTCATACTGGTGGTTGATGCATCAGAGACAGGGGTAGGGGCAGTTCTCTCCCAGAGGGAGAGCTAGGATACTCCATTGCATCCTTGTGGTTACTTCTCTAGAAAGTTGTCTCCTGCCAAGCGCAATTATGATATTGGCAATAGGGAATTGTTGGCCATTATTCTAGCTCTCAAGGAATGGTTTCAAGGACCCCCTTTTGATCATTACTGATCACAAAAACCTGGTTTACATAGGAGACGCTAAACGATTGTCTTCTAGACAAGCTATGTGGTCTCTGTTTCTTTCTCGCTTTAATTTTCTTATTACTTATAGACCTGGTTCTAAGAATGTCAAGGCCTTATCCAGACAATTTGATACTGAGTCTATACAAGAACAAGAAAAGTCCCATATCATGTGCTTCCACTTTCCTTTTATTGTCCTCTCCGCTGCTTGGCTCCATCATGGAGGCTCAGTCTCAGGCGCCCTGCTGTAAACCTCAGCACAGATCGTTCGTTCCATTAGGGGAAATGGTTAATATCATGAAGGTGTTTTACGGCAACGTATCTGCCGGCCACCCAGGTATTAATAAGTCCACTTCTGCTATCAAGAGATCATTATGGTGGGATTCCCTCAGGAAGGATGTTAAGGAATATGTGCAGGCCTGTTCTGTTTGTGTGGTTTCTAAAGTTCCTCATAAAAACCCTTGTGGCTTGTTGCAACCTCTTCCCATTCCTGAGGTTCTGTGGTCCCACTTGTCCATGGACTTCATTGTTGAACTTCCTAATTCTAAAGGATATACCACAATTCTCATGGTTGTGGACCGTTTTTCTAAAATGGCTAATTTTATCCCACTCAAGAAATTACCGTCATCTCAAGACCTGGTACTAATCTTTATACGAGAAATTGTCCATCTGCATGGCATTCCTCACAATATAGTATCAGATAGAGGTTCTCATTTTGTGTCCCGGTTTTGGAGGGCTTTCAATAAACAATTGGGGATTGAATTGTCTTTTTCATCCTCTTCCCACCCCCAGACTAATGGTACAGCTGAGAGGGCTAACCAGTCCTTGGAATTATATTTGCGTTGTTTCGTTAATAGCACTCAAGACAATTGGTCCGAATTACTACCATGGGCCGAGTTTGGTAGGAACAATGCTGACCATGACTTCTCTGGATGAGGAGGAATGAGGGAGGATTCTATATGCCTCAGACAGATTCCTCAGTGTGTTCATCCATCAAGAAGAATGGACTTTAATGTTTCTATAGATGGTTTTTAAACTTTGTCATGTATCCTGCCACACCCCACTGTACTTTAGGAGTTGCAGACTCATACTACATATGTGATGGGAGTGTAAAGTGATATTTTTCTTTTGGACAGAGGTGTTAGTTTTTCTGAACAGAGTTTTGGGTATACGTCAGGCCTACAACCCGCTCTTAGCCCTGCTGAATGGTGTCTACTAACAGGTTTATCTTCTTCCCCACCGCATTGAAGCTATCCCACTAGCTTTGTACATGTGCAAGGCTTAGTGTAGCTAAACAGTGGAAAGTCACCCCCTTGAATGAGATCCTGCTTGCCAAGGTTAGATTTATGTATGACATGGAGGAACTACTGCCACTACTACTGGGTCTTAATTTACAAACTGTTTTGAGTTTGGTAGAAAGTTTTGGCATGGCTTCATAAAAGTTCTTCATAGTGCTTTACCAGTGTATATTCTCTGCATTTTTGTTTGTATACATTTCATAATACATGCTCATGTCTATTCTACTTTGCTGTTGTGCGCTTTTAATAATTGTGTTTGTTTATTGCTTGTATCTGTCTCATTGTATCCTACTTTAAAACTCTTTTGAAACAATGCATATGTATCTAGTTGTAAAGTTTTTTTTTCTTTTCTTTTCTTAACGATTCTTCCCTTAATGATGCTGATCATCTTTTCTTCCCTTAATGATTCTGATTAATGATTGATAGTATTGATACTATCAATAGATAATATAGCTATACAATCATATTGCAGATCATTAGGGGAATTACAATCGCATATCTGATATTTATCAACTGATGAGCTGTTGATGCTGAATTGATCACAGTCCCACTGTTCTTTCAAATAGTTATTTATTTTACATGAGAAAAAAAATGATAATAAACAATATAGACATGTGCAATTCGTTTTGGTCCGAATTTAAATGCGGCTGAATTTTGGCAATTCGGACATTCGGATGCTTCTGAATGGCTGAAGTGCCGAATTGCCGAAGTGGTGAATTTCGAAAGTGCTGAACCAAACCGAATTGCTGAAGTTCCGAAGTGCTTTGAATTTCTGAAAAGTGGCAAAACAGGAGAGGGATGGAAAATTAAGGGAACAGTGACAGAAATCTAACCCTAGCCCTACCCCTAACCCTAATAGGGTTAGGGTTAGTGGTAGGGTTGGGGTTAGGGGTAGGTGTGGGGTGTGGGGTGTAGGGGTTGGGGGTTTCGTGTTGGGGTTGGGTGTAGGGGTAGGCTTAGGGAATTGCCAAAGTCCCGAATTTCCGAATTGCCAAAGTCCCGAATTTCAGAAGTGCTGATTTGCCAAAGTCCAGAATTTCAGAAGTGCCAAACCAAATTTTTTACCCATGCACATCCCTAATAAACTGTATCATGTAGTGGTTATACATTTAAATAAGGATACATAGCCAAGATATATTGGAAGATTTCAGAAACTTGAAGCTCTTACAGTAAGTGTATTAATACTATAATGACTTCTAATAAGCATTTACAATATCTATAGAGTAGTAATGTAACTGGGGGAGAGAAAATAAAAGAAAATGAAAGGGAATAAAAAGGGAAAATAAAAGGGGACAGTCCCACCGTTCTGATACAAAATTTTAGAAACTATAATAAAAATGTAGTAAGCAAAATCAATAATCCCTAAAATGTCCATTGAGAGGTACCTTATAGAAACACAAACTGCAATATCCATATAGAACATCATAGGTTAATGATACAGATGTCACCTATTAGCTGCATTTATCTGAATTACCAAATTAGCATTGATGGTCATATGTGTCTGTGTGTCTACCTACCTGAATGTCTATCTCTGTCTATTAATCTCTGTGTGTTTTTTATTTTAGCTTCCAGTTCTGCCTGTGCTAATAGAAAGCAATTATAGTACAATAAAGGTGTACGTATGTTTTCTTAATTGTATGTGCCCTAGGCAATCATTTAATAGCTAGCATGCTGTTCTGAGCTATACATTTACATATAACCTCCAGATGAATTGGATTGTATTTATTTAATTTAGAAAATAATGTTGTTACACAAAACATTCAATGCTAATCTTTCTTTTCCCAGTCTTAATTAATGTAATTATAAACTAAATAACAGCAATTTGTTATAACACAAGTTCATATCACTGCAAAGAGCATAATTACTAATAGATATTGTGCATGTATATGTGTCATTGATTATAACTAATGAAGGTAACAAAATGTTAAAGAATAATTCAATTAAATGTTTGCAATGCAAAACTACTTAATAACTGGCTATTATGTTATCATTAATTTAATGTATCTGAAGCACAGATAATGAGGATTATTTCAAGGAAAGAGGATAAATGGGAATATAGCTGCTTATTGAGAGTGCATCTCTGTGGCCAAGGTGCTCCCTACAAATTCTTCATATTATCGGGATCTAAGAACACTCATAGGCACTTAGGAGCCCTTCATACCTTGCATCTAGATCCATATCAAGAGCAGTTTTCTTCTACACCAAACATCACCCACAGGGCCGAGACCTTACACAGCTTTACAATATGTAGTAATCCCAAGCAAGCTCCATGGGTCCCTACAAAAAAAAAATGTATATCTACAGTTTCAGTTGCTTCATTAGAGGCACCACCATTTTGTTTGAACCCAAACTCCATAGCTCCAAACTATGGCTTCAATATAACTTTAGCTATACAGAATAGCGTCTAAGATAGCACACACTTGTGGTGGTCACCCCGAGAGGATGAGGGGTTTCGCCGCTAGAGATACTCTTCCCTCCTATTCAGAGTGATGCTTTCCAAATCCCAGGGACGGTATAGCTGTGTAGCTCTTATAAGAGCTGGTGATTATAGCTGGTATAGCGGTTCCCTACAAACATGAGATGAGACTCTATGTTGAGGGTAAGCAGGAACTGATGTATTGGTAACTACACTGGAATTTTATGTCAATCCCCATGCAAGGGGCACTCTCCTCTTGGAGAGTAGACTACAGTACTGCAGTACTACTGAGAGTAGACTACAGTAAAAACATATACACAATCACATTGGCTCTCCAGGACACTCCTATACAAAATAAGTTAATCCCTCCTCTTTACCTGGGAGATAATTGAGTCAAGCACTGTACTAAACTCAATTATCTCCACGCACAGAAAACATAATTTTTACAACATATTAAAAATTCCCCCAAAACACATGGAAACCCCAATATAGTCATATCCTCTGATAGTCCCGATCTTTGGGACCAACATATCCAAAAATCACCCAGATCGGTTTAGGATTTCCATGGAAGTCTCAGTTTGACCGACCGCACCCGAGGCTCTTGCCCCAAAAGAGTTTCATGAAATCAGGCTGAGCGGTTGGTCTCTTTTGGGAGTGATAAATATAATAAAACTACTGAACGTAACGGTTCAGGAGTACAATCTCATCGAACGCCATTCAGTTCTCACGTATTTTACCAAACTTCTATGGAGGTGAAAGTTCTAGCGGTGTTTGCGTCGCTGAGTGCCCGACTTGAGTTTCATGCACTCGACGACCAAACACCGCTGTATGTGTTTGCGGCTAAAGATGCATACGATGCATACGAATGGCGGCCACCCAGCCAACCGCTCAGAATATTGTATAAAAACAGTTACTGAGGTGCGAACAAATGTGAAAAGGGTCAATGAGCAGCACACGTCTGCCTGGGTGGTCTGGCTGCTCTTCTCACTTACCATTCTTACCACTTTTCAGCTTTTACACAGTCTGCCCTGTTCAGCTAAACTAATGATAGTGAATAAGTAACAATCACAGGTAATTCAATTTAAAACTGTCATAAATCAAAAAGAAAAAGAAAAAAACTATCATTATTATTATGATATTTATATAGCGCCGTCAAATTCCGCAGCGCTTTACAATGTGTGGACGAACAGACATGTAGTTGTAACCAGACAAGTTGGACACACAGGAACAGAGGGGGTGAGGGCCCTGCTCAATGAGCTTACATGCTAGAGAGAGTGGGGTAAAATGACACAAAAAGGTAAGGATTGTATTAGACTAGTGACAGTTGCAGAAGAGGAATCAGTCGGGAGCTATTAACAGTTTAATTGATACGCTTTTATGAAGAAGTGGGTTTTTAACGATTTTTTGAAGGAGTGGAGACTGGGTGAGCATCTAACGGAGGAGGGAAGCGAGTTCCACAGGAACGTTGCAGCCCTCGAGAAATATTGAAGGCGAGCATCAGAGGTGGGAGTACGGACAGAAGATAGACGTAAGTCTTCAGCAGATCGTAAGGGCCTAGACTGGACATATTTGTGTATAAGGGAGGATAGATAGGTGGGAGTAGCATTATGTAGAGATTTGAAAGCAAGAACCAGAATTTTAAATTGAGCTCTATATTTTATAGGAAGCCAATGTAGGGACTGACAGAAGGGTGAGGCATGGGAGGTGCGGGCGGACAGGAAGATGAGCCTCGCCGCCGCATTCAATATGGACTGTAACGGCGCAAGTTGGAAGCACGTAAGACCACTGAGAAGCGGATTACAGTAGTCAAGGCGAGAAAGGACAGTGGAATGGACCAACACCTTAGTGGCATCTGACGTTAAGAAGGGGCGGATGCGCATAATGTTTTTGAGATGGAAATGGCAGGATTTGGCGATAGATTGAACATGAGGCTTGAAGGAGAGGTCAGAGTAAAAGAGAACACCTAGGCAGCGAGCCTGCGTGGTGGAGCTGATGGTAGCACCATTGACTTGGAGGGAGACAGACACAGGAGTAACAACACTTGAGGGAGGAAAGACCAGAATTTCAATTTTGGTCAAGTTTAGTTTAAGGAAGTGGGCAGCCATCCAGTTAGAAACAGCAGAGAGGCAGTAAGAGACACTAGTCAAGAGGAACGGGAAGAGATCAGGAGAGGACAGGTAGATTTGCGTGTCATCTGCATAGAAATGATATTGGAAGCCAAAGGAGCTAATGAGTTTACCAAGGGAGGCAGTATAGATGGAGAACAGTAGGGGACCAAGAACTGAACCTACTCATAACGAAAAGATGCTATTATAGATGGACCTGGGTTTGGTTTGCAGAGAGAGACATTGTTTTTGTTAAAATAGAAATGGTTTGAATTGGTGGATAGCACTGTAGAGTCACTATACTATAAAAAGTATTTAGAGGTCTGGGCAGAAATTAAAAAATGATTGGGTTTTGCACAATTAATTCCTAGAACTTGCAAACTTAATATACAGGAATATATTGTAGAAGACCTCTAACTAAGACATTGGGCTAACAACGAGTTATTAATTATATCAATATTATGCAAGGTGACAATGTTTTGCCCTTCCAACAAATTGTAGATAACCTACATATTCCGCCCAGAGAAGTATTTACTTATCTTCATATCAAACACTTTATACAGAAACTTGTTTTTAAATCCACCTTTTCCAGAATAAAAAACAGAGAAGCAATATTCTCTTACTGTACAGTTCCCAAGGTAATCTCTGTCGCTAATTCTTTCTTTGAGGGCTCAGAGGCTACTCCACGTAAATTGTTAAATACTTGGGAAAAGGAATTAAATTTAACAATTTCCCCAAAAGAATGGCTCTCCTCTTTAATCTCTGTAAACAAATTTGTACATTGTCTAAACCTGACCGAGTGCCACTTCAAAGTCATACATAGATGGTACTATACTCCGACAAGAGTAGCCAAAATGTATAATACTCAAGATTCTACTTGTTGGAGATGTGGCTCTTATTCTGGTACATATATTCATATATGGTGGACCTGCCCAGTAGTTAAGCCACTACAGACTTGGGCTTTTAACATCTTATTCAAATTATCACTAAATAAAATTTGAAAAAATCCCGCCTCGGCCCTTTTACATCTAAACTGGCAACTCAAGTCACGTAAATATACTTGTTTGGCTACTCACTGCTTTGTCGCAGTTAAAATCATCATCGCTAGACAGTGTAAATCCTCTAATCCATTTCAGATAATGTATTTGATTAACCAAATTAAATTTCAACTGACAATGGAACTGACAAGAGATATTACAAACAATTGCATAGGTTTCTCAAAAAAAAAAAAGATTGGTATTCTAACTGGCTCCAAAAAGTGGTTACTCCACTAAATTTATTATCTTTTTCTTTTTTTTTTTCTTTCTTTAGACTAAGTAGACTATGGTTATTATTACTATATATACTTATATACTATATTATACTCTTTGCTCGTAAAAGAGGATAATACATTATGGTCATGGCGTTAAAGGAGTGGGCGTCTAATGGATATTTGTTTATAAGCTGGGTTTACAATGACTTTTGACATTTTCATATGGATATTCTCCTGCAATAATTCTAGGTGAAGCGATACTTTTTTGTTTTTTCTGTATTTCTTTTACATTATCTATATATCCAATTGAATATGAATATATTTTTTATATGGTTGTCTTTTTTCTATTTATCGAATGTATGCTGTGTATGTATGTGCAATTTGACTTTTGTCTGTCAATTTGAAAAAAAAAAGAAAACTTTCAATAAAAATATATATATAAAAAAAAAAAAAAAAAAAGATGGCCATACGAACGGCGGCCACCCAGCCGACCGCTCAGAATATTGGTATAATTGCAGTTACTGAGGTGCAAACAAAGGTGAAAAGGGTCAATGAGCAGCACACGTCTGCCCTGGGTGGTCTGGCTGCTCTTCTCACTTACCATTCTTACCACTTTTCAGCTTTTACACGGTCTGCCCTGTTCAGCTAAACTAATGATAGTGAATAAGTAACAATCACAGGTAATTTAATTTAAAACTGTATTAACTACTAATGTAAAACTGTCATAAATCAAAAAGAGAAAACTATCATATTCTACTCATAATGAAAATATGCTATTATAGATGGGCCTGGGTTTGGATTGCAGAGAGAGACATTGTTTTTGTTAAAATATAAATGGTTTGAATTGATGGATAGCACTATAGAGTCATTATACTATAAAAATAAAATAGATATGGTGTTTACAGTGCCCCTTTAACTCATCTTCAGACATGGTTAAAAAAAATGTCTCTTCTGTATATCAATGGCATAGACTTGAGTAAAAATGTGCTTCTTTCATTCGTCTGAATCAAAATCCTTTTAATCCACACCTGAACAAATTGATCTGAACTGTTATTATTGAATAAGACTCCACAGGTAAATCCTGGACTCTACAGGTAAATCCTGGACTAAATGGAATTCAACTTGGATAAACTAGACAAATACATTTTTATCCAATTCTAGTCTACGTGGCCTTTTACTGTTTATGCTTTGTCGGGGGTCTGAGTAGTACAGGATCACTGGAACATCTGAAGTTACTAGGCCATGTGGACTTGAGACAGGCTGTTGTACTCACATACTTAAAGGAGATACTATAGGCATCAAAAAAACTTTAGCTTAATGAAGCAGTTTTGGTGTCGAAATCCTTCTTCTGCCGTCTCACTGGTCAATTCTCTGCCATTTAGGAGTTAAATTACTTTTGTTTCTGTTTATGTAGCCCTGGTCACACTTCCCCTGACTGTTATTCATACAACCTGCATGACATTTTTCAAATAACTTGTTATCTTGTATTAGATGTTTTTATTTCCTGCTCTATAAATTTAATTTTAACCATACACAAGAGGATTCTGCTGCCTCTAGAAGGTTGTTATCAGGACAAGAGATACGAAATTCTAGATTAAACATACTGTGTACTTAAGGAACAACTGCTTCATTGAGCTAAAGCTGTTTTGGTGCCTATAGTATCCCTTTTATTAAGCCTCCTGTAATGCTACCCCTCACTCTAAACCTCCCTGATTTAAATCTATCTAAATCTCCCTCCTTAATGAGACACTGTTGACCCCCCCCCCCCGTAAAGCACTTTAGCTTTCTAAAGTGCTTTATGTGTGAAGAGTGTGTCCTCTTTTTTTCATTTTACAAAAAGTACAGATTTCAATAGAAATTAGTATTTTTATAAATTGAGCTTGTTAACTCCCCTTCGCCCAGCTGTCAATTTCAAGGAGTAGGTAATTGTTCAGAGAACATGCCTAGCAAAGACTTCTCATTGAGCTGCATTGGGAAATCTGTAACTTGACAGCCATAGAAAGTCTGTTCTGGGGAAGAAGGAGAGAACTTGATTAGGCAAAACATTAGATGTGCAGCTTTTGTAAGCTGTTTTAGATATACCCAGAATGAAACACAGCATAATTAAATAAATGCACATTTTCACTGGGGGTATATCTACTAAACAGTTGTATTTGCTTTTATTTGGGTAGTACTGTGTCCCTTTAACCCACATATATATATGTGGGTTATATATACACATATGTGTATATATATATACACACGTACATGCACACACACACACACACACACACACACATATACTGCTGCGTGTGCGTGTGTGTGTGTGAGGGTGCTGTTTGTGAGAGCGCTGTGTGTGTGTAAGGGTGGTGTGTGTGTGAGGGTTCTGTGTGTGTGTTTGTGAGGGTGGTGTGTGTGTGTGTGTGTGTGTGTGTAAGGATGCTGTGTGTGTGTGTGTGTGTAGGGGTGCTGTGTGTGTGTGTGAGGGTGCTGTTAGTGTGTGTGTGTGCTGTGTGTGTGTGAGGGAGCTGTGTGTTGTGTGTGTGTATGTATAAGGGTGCTGTGTGTGTGTGTGCTGTTAGTGTGTGTGTGCTGTGTGTAAGGGTGCTGTGTGCTGTTAGTGTGTGTGTACTGTGTGTGTAAGGGTGCTGTGTGTGAGGGGAAGCTGTGTGTGTAAGGGTGCTGTATGTGTGAGCATTTTTGATCTCCCTCACCAGCCCATGGAGGCACATAGTGCTGGTCGAGGGGATTAGGGTGTGCCCCGTCTGCACACCTATGATCTGTTATCAACCTCAAATCATAAATATATATTTACACACACATATTTAGACTTGTGTGATGATGGTGATGTGCCAGATGAATGCTTGTCATCATATTGCAAGCATAGTACAAGCACATTACACCTTATCACAAGCAACACAGGCCATTAAACTTTATTGCAAACACAACATTGATAAATCACACCTTTTTACAAGTATAACACTGGGACATCACACCATATGAGTGCTGGACTGGGATAAAAAACAGCCCCAGAAAAGGTTTTATACCAATTCACAGGACCTGCCCCAGGACTTACATCAGCAAAGAAATTGCATTCACAGGACATGCCCAAGCAGCCAGGACTTACCCTGGAATTTAGATTGCACTCACAGGACTTGCCCGAGGACTTCAAACAGCCTCCTGCATGCACCATGCAGAAGGGAAAATATGCTGGATGTGAGATTTCCGGCGGCAACAAAAGCGGCATCACATTTGCCGAGAGAGTACTCTCTCACACTCTTACGGCCGGATCTGCATCCTGCCACTGCTACATTCTTAGAGGCCACATCCCACAGCGGCCCCAGGGTAGACCGGCCCTGCACCCTATTGCAAACAGGAGTATTTACTGGTGTCACTACATTTTTTTTTTATAGCTAACAAGTACTTTGGTTGTGACTGATGAACTCAGGCTGTCTGAATACATTGGGGACTGCATGTGATGTATTGGGGTGTTAAGGTGCAATGGGGACTGCGTATTGGGCTGTCTCAGTGTAATGGCTACAGTTTGTGTGTGATATATTTGTCTGCCTGACTGTAATAAGCACTGCATGTGATGTATTATATTGTCTGTGTGGTAGGAATAGTTTGTGTGTGATGTTATTGAGCTGTGTGTTAGCATTGGGCTGGCTCTGTGTGATGAGAATGTGTGTGATCATTTAATGTTGTCAATGTGTGATGGGGACTGCTTGTGTTTGTGATGGTTTCGGGCTGGCTGTGTTTGTCTTTGAATGACAGTAATACCCACTGATGAGTAGAGAGCATCATGTAACTGGTCATCTGTGACCTGTATAAAGGTTGATGAATCCTAGAGCAACACAAACTAAAATGTCTCACACAATATGTAATCCTGGGTACATACATACAATTATTCAAAAGCTTCACTTTGTTACTTACTGTCTTAGTAGTAATGCCACTGTCTGCAATGTCAACTCCACACGCTCCCTTCCTATGCCAACTGCAGTCTCAGCCAGGTAGGTAAGGTGTCAAATCTTAGATGTAGCCGCATTATCCGTTCTGCTCGCTCCCTCCCTAGTCCCTCTGCATTCTCCAGGCAGCGTAAGATTTGACTCCACTCTCCGCTCACTTCTACCCTCTCCCATCCATGTCTCTTCTACACCCCTTACGTTCTCTGTTCCGTGTCTCTCCCCCTTCCATCCCTTGTATCTTATCTTCTATCCATATCTCTCTCCTCTTTCCATGTCTTTCCTACCTTTTATTCATATCTCCCCCCTTCCATCCATGTCTCCCCATCTATATCTCGCTTCCATCCATGTCTCTCCCCATTATTATTATTATTATTATTATTATTTATATAGCACCAGCAAATTCTGTAGCGCTGTACAATGGGTGAACTAACAGACATGTAATTGTAACCAGACAAATGGACGCACAGGAACAGAGGGGTTGAGGGCCCTGCTCAATTGAAAACCCGCTAACAGTTTAAATTATTTGCTTTCCTGAAGAAGTGTGTTTTCAAAGATTTTTTTGAAGGAGTGGAGACTGGGTGAAAGTCTAACGGCGAAAGAAAGGGAGTTCCACAGAAAAGGTGAAGCCCTGGAGAAGTCTTGGAGGCGAGCATCAGATGTGAGAGTACGGACAGAGGATAGGTGTAGGTCTTCGGCAGAGCGCAGGGGCCTCGACGGGACATATTTGTGTATTAGGGAGGATAGGTAGGTTGGAGCAGCATTATGTAGGGACTTGTAAGCAAGCATCAGAATCTTACATTCAGTCCTATATCTAACTGGAAGCCAATGTTGGGACTGACAGAGGGGGCGAGGCGTGGCAGGTGCAGGCGGACAGGAAAATTAGTCTCGCCGCCGCATTCATTATAGATTGCAGCGGTGCAATCTGGGAACACGTAAGACCACTGAGAAGGGGATTGTAGTAGTCAAGGCTAGAAAGAACATCGGCATGGACCAGCACCTTAGCCGCGTCTGGTGTTAAGTGAAGTAGAGGTGATGGTGGCGCCGATGACTTGGAGGGAGACAGACATGGGAGTAGCAACCCTTGAGGGAGGAAAGACCAGGAGTTCTGTTTTGGACAGGTTGAGTTTAAGGAAATGAGCAGCCATCCAGTTGGAAATCGCGGAGAGGCAGTCAGAGACACGAGTCAAGATGGGAGAAGAGAGATCAGGAGAGGACAGGCAAAGAGGCTGACGGGTTTACCATGGGAGATAGAGAACTGTAGGGGATCTAGAAGAGAACCTTGGGGAATGAACAGAAAAGGGTTGGGGAGAAGAGGCAGAGCCAGAGAATGATACACTGAAAAAGCGCTGTGAGAGGTAGGAGGAGCACCAGGGGAGAGCAGTATCCCGTAGACATAGATAAAGGAGAATGACAAGAAGCTGTTGATGATCAACAGTGTCAAAAGCAGCAGAAAGATCAAGGAGAATTAGGATAGAATAATGGCCGTGAGAATGTCTCCCTTCCATCCATATCCCCCCCCCAGTGTCTCTCTTTCATCCATGTATCCCTCCCCCTTTCATCCATATCTTTTCCTCCCCTTGCCAACCTCCCCCCTTTCATCCATATCTACCCCTTGCCAACCTCCCCACTTTCATCCATATCTGTCCCCCCCTGCCAACCTCCCCCCTCCTATCCATATTTCTCACCCTATTTATTTATCTCCCTCCTATCCATATCCCTCCACCCCTTGCCAACCTTCACCCTCCTATCCATATCTCTCTCCCCTATCCATATCTCTCCCCCCTATCCATATCTCTCCTCCCCTCTCCTACCCATATCTCTCCTACCCCTTGCCGACCTCCACCTCCTATCCGTATCTCTCCTCCCCCTATCCAACCTCCCCCTCCTATCCATATCTCTCCTCCCCCTGTCCAACCTCCCCTTCCTGTCCATATCTCTACCCCCCTTTCCAACCTCCCCCCTTTCATCCATATCTCTCCCCCCCTTGCCAATCATATTTCTCACCCTCTTGCCAACCTATCCCCTTCCTCAATATCTCCCCCCTTCCATCCATATCTCCCCCTTGCCAACCTCCCCCTTCCTCAATATCTCCCCCCCCAGCCAACCTCCCCCTTACTTGATATCTCTCCCCCATTGCCAACCTCCTCTATTACTTTATATCTCCCCCCCTGCCAACCTCCACCCTTACTCAATTTTCACCTCCTTTCCAACCTCCCCTTACTTAATATCTCCCCCACTGCCAACCTCCCCCTTACTCAATATCCCCCCTTGCCAACCTCCCCCTTACTTAATATCTCCCCCCTTACTTAATATCTCCCCCCTTGCCAACCTCCCCCCTTACTTGATATCTCTCCCCCGTTGCCAACCTCCACTCTTACTTAATATCTCCCCCCTGTCAACCTCTACCCTTACTCAATTTTTTTTTTTAATAAATCTTTTTATTTATTGGGAATAGGTTAACAGTAGTGTTAGGCTCGCAGGCCTTCATGAAAAACATTTGTAAAGAAATAATACAAATCCAATGTCAATCTTTTTGAATACAAAATAACATTCTGTGGAGCAGTGCTTGATTACATCATTGCTTTTTTTATTTTATTTTTTTAATATATATATTTATATAAGATAACAGAAAAGTTAGGCTCGCAGGCCTTCAGTAAAGACAGTTGTGGACGCTGTATACAGTCTCATCTTAAGTTTCTCTAAATATAGATTAACAGTATTCTGACATATTGTTTAATATCAATTTGCCGTTATGCGTGGGATCTAGTGGCTGTTTCTGTAGGAATACTTTGGGGTCTTTATAGAGACAAGTGTTCATTGCATTGTGTACGGATAAGCATAGATACCTTGATCCCAGGTTTAGGGTATGTCATCGCATAGGTGAGTTCCTGTTTCCCTTAGGTTAGTGTGTGCGTGGTAATTTCTGTGTCAGGTATTTTTTAGGAAGAGAAATCAGTATGGTGTGTAGAGAAGGAAAAGGGATATTAGAGTAGTAGCTGTATGAGGGTCCCCCTCCCGTGTCCCAATAGTGTGTCCCGCGTGGCATGTGAGTTCTAAGGTTATGCAAGATACGGTGTGTCCCGGTTGGGTTAGGTGTCTCTAGTTGCGCGATGTGTGTGTGGGGAGATTGAGTTATTGGTCTGATGTTGGTTTCTATATCCTTGGGGATGTTCCCGAAGTATGGGGGTGAAGCACATCTCCGAAAGTGCTGATGGAGGATGTCATGGTCCGCCTCCCGGCCCTCCGCGATTTTTGCGCCCCCTCTCGGCATGCGCCCCTGGTGGGTGTCGGTTTCTCCAACCCCACGGTACACGCCTGCATGTTGTTACATGGCAGAACATCAAGGACAAGTGCTCATCCAGCAATGTAATTGTGCCCCTTGGAATGATCACTGGTACAAAAATTACACTGTGATCATTTCATGGTGGCGACTTTATAGCATGGCCTTAATACAGGGCAACATTTCTAGGATTTTTTATTTTTTTTATTTTTAAAGTCAATATTTTTAATGTGAATTACTGCAGCACACATCCTTTCTATATCAAACTGCCATCTGGGATGCGGGGAGACATGCTCTTAATATGAGGGGGCAATTCACAATTTTCATTGATTGAGACATTGATGCATGCATTATGCAAAGTGTTCTCTTTCAATAATTCTCTTGCCATTAGAATTTTGTTTTTATGTTGCCCCTGCAAAGAGGTGAGTGGTACATGTCCCACATTAGGACTGTCCTTTGGATCTGGGCACTTCGGTATGCCCAGGGTGATCCACTTTAATGATTGATTACTTTAGTATAATAGTTAAATTACAAGTGGTCTATGAAGGATGCATTTATCTGATAGATTGGGGGGAAACATTCTAAAGAAGGTAATTGTATAGAATATGGGAATATGGGATATGTTTGATTTAACAGTGTCACAATCTGTGCCGGTGATACAGAATCCAGTAGGTGGCACTGTGACTGCTATGACAGCGTTGGAAGACTTTTTTTTTTCTTTGTTCTTTTGTCAAGTTTTGCTTGTATTCAAGATTAATTGTTTAGAAAGTTCCATTATTTATATAAAAGATTCCATTATTGATAAAAGTCCCCTAAAGGAGTTGAAATGTGGCCTGAAATCATTAATAAACTGAAGATCCTGAACAAATGCGAGAGCGTACCTTTGTGGCCCAGAGGTTCCATATTAGAGAGATACTGCGAATATAAGAGAAAATACTCTTACTCTCTTTCACAAAGGATTTGTATTCGAAATAAAGTTCTTGCTGTTTATTCAGCTAGTGCATATTATAGTCCTATAAAACACACACACACACACACACTTTGTTATTGTTGTCTATATATATATATATATATATACATACATACATCCATACATACAGGTGTATATAAAGTAACATATGTTCACCTCCTCACTATTGTGCTCTTTTGTTTAAAAAGCATATTAGCATATCATTTAATTGTAACAAGGGATTCATAGATAAGCTAACACATAGATGAAAGATAGGCAGCCGGCTTATACAGAATGCTATTTAAGGATACCTAAATACTAGAACGTGCACGGTGAAAAAATTGGTTTTCCGAATTAATTCATCCAAAAAATATTTTGTTTGGGTGTACCGAAATTTGTTCATGTGGTATTTCGGGATGGACAAATTTTTTCCAAGTGATCATTTTGGGAAAAACCATGTGGCCGAAACAAAAAGATCTGAAAATCTGCCAATTACTGTACTGCAAAATATATAGATAATATAATATTATCTGTATATTTTCCAATATATCCCTAGACTAAATGTTCTTGCCATTTGGATCACAAATAAAGAGAGAAAAATGGAAGGAAAAAAAATAAGGAGCAGCAGTGGGGAATAAATAAATAACTATATATATATATATATAGAAAGGCGGAGGCTGAAGTTGTGGGAGAGGTTACCCGGCTATAAAAACCCAGGCCCCTTACTCCACTGGGCTGATGCCGCCATGTTCATTGAGAACCATAGTACTTCCAGTTCAACTACTCACCTGTACCCTCGATCCCATGTCGACTGACTCCTGTCACACCAAGCGAGCAATGACTTACCGCTACTGCCGGGGTCAGCCACTTGCTCCATAATTCTGCAGCCACTCCAGGGCCCCTCATTTCTGCCTTGGGTCGGATCGCCGCTTTCTGGGTCCAGAATCCAATGAACAGGTAAAACACACATACAGCAAGGGGCCAAACACATGGTTCCCTCCGCATGAACTGTTCATTCGAATGTTTCTCCTGCATGAATCCATTAAATTCTATGTTTGCACACGTTCGGTGGTCAACCACTTAGTCGGATTCCACCGAACTAGCCGAAATAAGCTTCACTTTGCCCTCTAGTGGCCTCTAAACAGATTGCACAGTTTACTAGAATTTAGGCTGTTCTCAAAAATATTTGATTATTTCTCCTAGCAGTTACAAGCCATCTGCCCCATACGGTTGAGTCATGTTGATTGTCACATATATATGTCACTCGGTCACGTTGTTAAGTCATAATACTCCCTCCACTTTTTTTTTTTTTTTCAATGTATACTTTTTATTCAAGTTTTCATATAAATCAAAGAAACATATGGGATACAGAAGAGAAGAGTAAGGGAGGGGAATATCCAATACACTCAGGTTATTTGTTAGTTTGCGAACAGGTATACACATGCAAACAGGATTACATTTGGTCGGCATCTGTCAGTTTATACAGTATATACAGTAAATGGATCGACAGTTAAATATTGTAACAATTTGGTCTGATGGACCCATGTGCTGCTACCGTTGTAATTTACGATGCGGTCAACCACATTTCATCTGTTTCAACCAAGAGTAAGTGGAACATTTATCCGTAGTTCGCGTATTTTTGTAGGGAGAACTACAACAACTACATCCTATCTCAAACAGCTTGTAGGACGGCATGTTAAATACCTCCAGAGTTGTAGAGTTGTTAAGACTTATTCTGGTGGCCTGCTCATACTCCCCTGGGCCTGTGCCCGGTTTGATCCGGCCTATTCCACTTATTACCCCAGGCTCAACTATGCTGGGTGACCTCCTCTATGTGTTAATTTTGAGTTGTAGTTTCTATATATTATTCATATGTTGGGTATTTCTCAATGCTTGCCAAGTGTATAATAATTGCTGGGCGAAAACCGTCAGGCCTGTTCTTTGAAGCTAACGTCATTCTAGGGGAATGCCCCTGTCCCGATCCCCCTGCGCACGATTCTCAGCGAACACCCGCATGGTGACCGGGACTGAACATCCCCCTTATTCCCTACTATCTATACCTGTGTTATGCCTCTGAAATTTGGATATAGTGTAACTGGATTGGGTGGAACGGGAAGGTTATGGGGGAGAGAGTAACCAGGGAAAGAAAGAAACAACGCTATTTGTACTATGCATAGGAGAGCTATATATGTCCTCGGAAGCAGCATCCTACAGATCGACAGGTCAGTGGAACGACACATGTCAATGAGTTGACATATGTCATCATCAGGGATATTTTACCTGCAGGTAAAGTGCTAGGTTCAGTTGGTTTGGAGGGTCCAAGAGATTATGTGGTTCCCATCTATTGTCCTTAAGTCTGGGATATTGGTTTTAGGATTGCTCTGTTAGCAATCCAGCTGGCCCATTTTGTTGTGTGTAGCTCCTCTCGGCCGTTAAGCCTATGTGCCAGAAGTTCATATTCATATGTGGCGTCTACCCTGTTCCACACTTCTGTGAAGGAAGGTGCGTTAGTTCCTTTCCAGTGGCTGGCTATACTAGTCTTAGCCGCCATCAAGACGTGTATGGCAACTATCCTTTGTGGTTGTGAGAAGACAGTCGGGGAGAGATGGAGTAAATAGCAGTCTGGTGTAAAAGGGATTGGTATCGGCATGAGCTTGTTAAGGGCCTTCCTTATTTGTTGCCAATACGGTCCCAATGTAGGACAGTCCCAAAAAATATGTTTGAGAGTGCCCGCATGAAGGCCACATCGCCAGCACTTATTTGATACATCTCGATACATATGTGCTAACCGACTTGGGACCAAGTACCATCTCATCATGAGCTTGCAGTGTGCCTCCCAGTGGGAGAGACTGTGTGAGGAAGCTTTGGTTGTTTGGATAGCTTGTAGCCATAACGGGATGGGAATAGAGATATTAAGTTCTGTTTCCCATTGGTCCATGTACTTGTGTTTGGACAATGGGTCTGCTCCGTTTATGGCGGTGTAGCACAGGGATAGTGGTTTGATCTTTGTGCCCTTGCCTATACAGTGTCGTCCGAAGAGAGTGAGTTGAGATTCGTCTGAAGGCTGTATTTTGTGTGTATGCGATATATGTTTAACTCTTATGTAGGTGAAAAGGTCTTTAGCCGGTAAGTTAAATTCTGTTTGTAGTTCTGGGAAGGTCTTAAGGCCCTGTGGAGTGAATAATTGATGGATATGGGAGATTCCTCTTTGGATCCAGGATGTTACTGGAATATTATGTGACAGTGCTGTGAGAGCACTCGTAGGGGCGTAAAATATAAGATTCTCTGCACCCGTGAGGGTGTGGGCCCATCTTAGCCAGCTACGTATTAAAAGGTGTGTGCTTGTCAAAGGGTTGTTTTGTTTTGTGTCCCATGTTGTGTGCGTTCTGAGCATCTGTGCAAGGTTGTGTGGGTGTAAACATGCATTTTCTAGGCGTAGCCATACCGGGGGTTTGGAATTAGATAGGACCTCCAGTCCCTGCGCTAGTAGCGCTGCTTTATAGTAGGCTTTCACGTCTGGAATGCCCAGGCCTCCCTTTAGCGGGGATTGCCATGTGAGGCGTCTTGCTATCCTTGGGGTTTTTTTCTTCCAGATGTATGCATTAAAGATCGACTGGAATCTTTTCAGGATTTTATCTGGTATTTCTATCGGTAGTGTTCGAAAGAGGTATAATACATGTGGTAATGCCATCATTTTTGTGGTGTGTATTCTACCCAACCATGACACCTCCAATTTCTGCCAGGTATCTAATTGTGCCTGCAGTTTGTGGATCATAGCTACATAATTTTCCTGCATTAGTTGTGAGTCAGATTTCGCCAATTTTATGCCTAGGTATTTGAGAGAGGTTGATCTCCAATCAAAGGGGTGTGAGTCTTTTAATGTTTGTACCATCTGTGGGGGCAGGCCTATGGGTAATGCCTGAGTTTTCTTGAGGTTGTTTTTATAGTAGGAGACCTCCCCATATTGAGACAGAAGGTCCATCAAGTTCGGGATGGAGGTGTGTGGGTGTGTTAAATAAAGTAGGACATCGTCCGCAAATAGTGCAATTTTCTGAACACCAGCTGGTGTGTCTAGGCCCTTGATCCCTGGATGGGTTTTAATGCGGTTTATGACCGGTTCGAGGCTCAGGATGAACAAGAGGGGTGAAAGTGGGCAACCCTGACGGGTGCCATTGCTTATGTCAAACGGCTTGGATAGAAAGCCAGAGTTGAAGACTCTTGCCGATGGGGCTGATATAGGGCCATAATACCCCCCAGGGTGGAGGTAGAGAACCCCATTTTCGTGAGTGTTAGTGTCATATAGTCCCAGTTCAGGCGGTCGAACGCTTTTTCAGCGTCGAGCGCCAGAACGGTACCCCCCTGTTTGCTAGTCCTAGCCCAATGAATCAGATTTATAAAGTGTCTCGTATTATCCCCCGCCTGTCTACCTGGTACAAAACCAGCCTGTTCTTCCGATACCAGCTCCACCAGGAGAGGTTTGATCCTTGTTGCCCAAAGTTTGGCATACAATTTCGTGTCTGCATTTAGCAGAGATATTGGTCTGAGGTTTTCGCTCACCGTGGGCGGTTTGCCTGGTTTGGGAAGAGTTACAACATGTGCCTCTAGCATCTCTTTAGGCATAGAGCCCGTGTTTTTTATGTCGTTATAGAGCAAAGTTAGGACTGGCGTTAGGATCGATTCTAGTTTATGGTAATAATAGTTTGATAGTCCGTCCGGACCAGGGGCCTTATGTTTTGGTAAAGAGTGTATTGCTCGTCTAATTTCGTCTTCTGTGAAAGGGGAATCTAATGCTCTGCTCTGTCGGGGATCCAGGTGGGGCAGAGTGGTGGCTTCTAAAAAGTCATGTATATCATTTAGGGATGGGTGGGGCGAGTTATGGTCATTTTTTAGGTTGTAGAGGTTATGGTAATACTGCGCTAGTTCATTGACAATATCCTCTGGATTGTATAATTTACCTTTGGAGGGTGAGTTGATAAAGGGGATTTTAGATTGGATCTGTTTGGTTTTAATTTTGTTTGCTAAGAGTCTGCCCGCTTTATTTCCCTGGGTGTAATATTTCAGCTTCAGGGACCTCATCCATCGTTCTGTTGTGTTTAAAGAGAGAGAGCATAGTTCTTTCTGCAGATCCCCTAAACATTTGGAGAGGGATTTGGACGGTTTTAATTTATTCTGTGCTTCTAACTCTGTGTATTCTTTCATGAGTGAAAGGTGTGCTTCTGTCTGGTGTCTTTTGTGTTTTGCTCCCTCCCTGATTAGCACCCCTCTAATCACCGCCTTGTGGGCGACCCACAACGTGCTGACCGGTATCTCGTCTGAGGTATTTTCCTTAAAATAGTCGGATGCCTCCCTAGTGATTACTTTCAACACTTGAGCCCTATCCAATAACCCTTCATTAAGCCTCCACTTCCCTCTTCCTCTAGCTGGATATAGTGCCGCAAATGTCACCACAACTGGGGCATGGTCCGACCATGTTCGCATTCTTATGGAGACCTCTAATATATTCGGTAGGGTTCTGGCATCTACGAGGCAAAGGTCTATGCGTGAATATGTCACATGAACAGGGGAAAAATATGTATAGTCTTTTTCTGTGGGATATGTGGAGCGCCATGTGTCATACAAATTGTGTTCAAAAATCAAATTGGAGAAAAGGTTACCATTAGTGCGAGATATCGTTGTGGGGGGTTTATTTTGATCTCTCTTTATACCTAATTCAGGGTTTGGTGCGCAATTAAAGTCACCACAAATAATAACGTGACCTTGTTTTAGTGACGCTATTTTTTTCAAAGCTTTGCGAGTGAAGACAATTTGGTTGTCGTTTGGTGCATATAAGGACACTACTGTAACCAGAAAGCCATTCAATGACCCCACCAGAATTAATAATCTGCCCAAGGGGTCAGTATATTGCTTAATTACCTGGAAAACCCAATCTGTGTGGAATAATATGGATACTCCTTTAGATTTACTCGGGGAGTATGCATGGAATATTTGAGGATACTGCCTCGAGTATAGTGTCGGTGGTTTACGTGAGCAGAAGTGGGTTTCTTGCAAACATGCAATCGCTGCATTAGATTTTGATATTTCTTGAATTGCGAGACGCCTTTTGTGGGGACTGTTTAGGCCCTTTGCATTAAGAGAAATGATGCCATTTGTATGGGTAGGGTTAATCGCCTTATGCGTGTATAGTAGATATAGTCTGCTAACAGATCCCAGCTGAGAGGGTTGTGTCCCTATTCGGTGAGTACCTATAGTGTGGGGCTTTAGGTGACTTCCGGGTACCTGTCTGCTGTAAGTGTATTTTGTCTCCAAGTACATATTCGGAAAGCTATCGTCAATCATTCGGTGCATAGTACGGTTTAGCATACGAGAAAAATATAAACATACTAAACATAACAAACAATATGAACAATATATACAATAACATTTATACATAACTCCTTTGCCGTTAGTGCAAAGAAAGAGACCAGGGTGTGCGTGTCTAAACACACTACACATTATCTGGTCTGGGTGGGGTGGTGAGTAACCCACCGTTATACGCCATCTTTGACCGTTTGGGTTGTCTGGACATTGAAAGTAGCGACATTTAACCATATACCAGATATAAGAATACGCAATGTAAACATATATGCATTGTACCCTATTCCTATGTTGAAACGCAATAGAGTGACTGGTGAACCTGACAGAGATGACCCTGGGTATGATAATCTGTAGCGTGGGGTATCTGGGTCTGGAAACCTCGTTATTCGTGGGGCCGAGTCGGTGATCTTTGATGGGCTCTTGTCGTGAGGGCCTAAGTGTACAAGGGGATATACTCTAGATAAGATCCTCTGTATTAGGTGACTCATATCACTATTGCAATATATATTACTTTATAGGCCCCTCGGTTGCTATTTGGTTCAACAGGGGTGTACACCCTAACCTTACACTGGATACCTCCACCTAGATTAAGTCTGAAGGGGCATTAAATTGAGTCGCCTATGCTTGCGGCCTACCCGTCTGTGTCAAGGCCATATTCGGGTAAAGCGTATGCGACTGGTAGTTTATGGGTATACCCCTGAATTAGTGTGTTGGGCCTTGAGAACGTGACTCCTGAGGGTCATAGGGGTTCCATCGGTTTAACAGTTTCCCTGGGGTCCCTATCCGATACATCATCTCTAACAGTTATTGAGCCATTAAAGACCTAATAGCTACATTATATAAGAAACAGGGAATTAGTATTTAACATTCTAGCAACAATAAGAGTATTGCGATACTCAAGTGATCTTTGAAGACGTGTGTAGCCAAAGATATGCATCAGTCCGTGGAAGTTGTAGTATTCAATTTCGGCGGGGAGCCTGCGAGAGTCCATTCAGGCCTCATTCTTTTTGGCAGTGCTTTTTGTTTAGGTGATTGTCCCATGGCGTGATGTAGTCCCCATTCCTTTAGCTTGGCCAAACCCACTTCAGGTTCCAGGACTACCACCGACTTCCCTCCATGCCATATAAGAAGCTTCGTCGGGTATCCCCATCTGTATGGTATATTGTGGTTCCTCAGTGTTTTAGTAACATCAACGAATTCCCTTCTGCGCGCCATGGTAGTTGCTGAGAGGTCAGCATACACACTGATCCCCTGGTATGGCTCTGGTAGATTTGTGAGTTTTCTTGTTGTTTTGTAGAGTTCTTCTTTGGAGCCATAGTAATGAAATCGGGCTACAATATCTTTGGGAGTGTCAGCTGTAAATCTAGCGGGCCGTGGGAGGCGGTGTACCCTGTCGAGCATCCAGGCTTCTTCTTTCAGGTGGGGAACTAGAGCCGCGCACATGGTCTGTATATAGTGCGCCAGGGCCTCTTGTGGAATGTTGTCAGCTACTCCCCTGAAGCGCAGGTTGTTCCGTCTCGCCCTATCCTCCATATCTGCGAGTTTAAGGCGCATGGTGGTCTGTTCTTCTTCCATTTTCTGTAGTTTATCTACAATGTCGTTGTGTGCTAGGCAAAGTTCATCAGTTTTAGCTTCTAGTTGATTTGTTCGTCCCCCCAGTTCCTGGATGTCGCTGCGCAGGTCTGCCGCTATTTGGCGGAGATCCGCTCTCAGGGACCCTTTCAGATCTTGCATCATGGTGTGCAGCCTTTTATTAGTCACTGGGGTGTCTTCTGGAGTGTTAGTGCAGTCTTCTGGATCAGGTATTCCCTCCGAGCACGGTGATTGTGGCGCGGACCCGCCGCCATCTTGGATTTGCCGCACGCTGCTTTTTCCAGTTTGCCGCACCGGATCGGTCAATTTGGTCTGCTTTGAAGGTGCCATGTGTGTCCACAGCTGTGTCCGCTCCCGGGGGATAGTTTTATGTCGCTCGCCAGACGGCTAATCGATGCTTTAGGCACGGTAGTACACGGATCGAGCGTTACATGCGGCTGCTCCGGTCGACAGTTGGCCACGCCCCCCCTCCCTCCACTTTTTAATGCTTGTCTATGGTATATGCATATCTTACATAGTTACCTACGTTTCCCATGTTAGGGTTTTTTACAATCTGTCCATGTCAATTTCACCAATCAGTTACGATCTCATATACTCTCCGCTAGCCGAGCCATCTTCCTCACAGTTTCTGAGGTATGTAAGTCTGCATGTTTTACATCATGTATTTTATGTCACAACCTTACGCCTAGAGTTACGGAATACGTATATGACCACCTATGTCAAGTGGTAATCACGTCCAACCCTTCAAGATATCTATCACTCCTGGTATACTAAGTGTACCTTGCTACTTCGTTACTCATGCATTTCTAAATTGTCAATCAAGCCACGCTTTTGGGTACTCACATTTCTGTCTATACCTTAACTAGGTGTTAGTCCACGTTGCAACCACCCCAACTTTCCGTGCAGTCGCCGGATCCTTCCTCTGCTATTATACAGTATATTACTTAAAGATATGTTGCGTGGGCCAGATGTTATATAGACACAATTATCCTCGCTCCTCAGGGCCGACTGTTCACATTAGCACTCTCACATTTAAACTGATCAAAGTTATTACAGCAGGTTACTTCCCCTTACACGGTCCAGCCATTATCTCCCACGTTTTTCCTCAGGTGCTCCTGTGATATCCTCTCGCCTATTACAAGTCTCTCCACTCTACACTAACTAGGTAAGTTTCCCTCAAACCAGTACAACCTGTACCTCCCCCCACCCCTTTTTTAATCGCTGTTAGGGCTAGTACAACAAAAATGAATATTTTTGTTCGGTATTTACAGATGAAAATGAAGGAAAGGGACCTCAGTTAAGAAAAAGGATAAATGAGTAATTTATTACACGTGAATTTACAGAGGAAGAGGTTCTATTTCAACTGTCAAAAATAAAGACAAATAAGTCAATGGGACCTGATGGAATACACCCAAAGCTATTAAAAGAGCTCAGTGGTGTACTAGCAAAACCATTAACAGATTTATTTAACCAATCATTGTTAACAGGAGTAGTCCCAGAAGATTGGAAGTTAGCGAATGTTGTGCCCATTCACAAGAAAGGTAATAGGGAGGAGTCGGGCAACTATAGGCCAGTAAGCCTTACTTCAGTAGTGGGGAAAGTGATGGAAACCATGTTAAAGGATAGGATTGTTGAACATCTAAAAACACATGGATTTCCAGATCAGAGACAACATGGCTTTACTTCAAGGAGATCATGCCAAACTAATCTTATTGATTTTTTTTGATTGGGTAACTAAAATTATAGATCAGGGTGGTGCAGTAGACATTGCTTACCTAGATTTCAGTAAGGCTTTTGACACTGTTGCACATAGAAGGCTTATCAATAAACTACAATCTTTGAGTTTGGATTCCAATATTGTTGAAAGGGTAAGGCAGTGGCTGAGTGACAGGCAACAGAGGGTTGTAGTCAATGGAGTATATTCGAAGCTTGGGCTTGTCACCAGTGGGGTACCTCAGAGATCTGTACTTGGACCCATTCTCTTTAATATTTTTATTAGTGATATTGCAGAAGGTCTTGATGGTAAGGTGTGTCTTTTTGCGGATGATACTAAGATATGTAACAGGGTTGATGTTCCAGGAGGGATAAGCCAAATGGCAAATGATTTAGGTAAACTAGAAAAATGGTCAGAGTTGTGGCAACTGACATTTAATGTGGATAAGTGCAAGATAATGCATCTTGGACGTAAAAACCCAAGGGCAGAGTACAGAATATTTGATAGACTCCTAACCTCAACATCTGAGGAAAGGGATTTAGGGGTGATTATTTCTGATGACTTAAAGGTAGGCAGACAATGTAATAGAGCAGCAGGAAATGCTAGCAGAATGCTTGGTTGTATAGGGAGAGGTATTAGCAGTAGAAAGAGGGAAGTGCTCATGCCATTGTACAGAACACTGGTGAGACCTCACTTGGAGTATTGTACGCAGTACTGGAGACCGTATCTTCAGAAGGATATTGATACCTTAGAGAGAGTTCAAAGAAGGGCTACTAAACTGGTTCATGGATTGCAGGATAGAACTTACCAGGAAAGGTTAAAGGATCTTAACATGTATAGCTTGGAGGAAAGACAAGACAGGGGGGATATGATAGAAATATTTAAATACATAAAGGGAATCAACACAGTAAAGGAGGAGACTATATTTAAAAGAAGAAAAACTACCACAACAAGAGGACATAATCTTAAATTAGAGGGGCAAAGGTTTAAAAATAATACCAGGAAGTATTACTTTACTGAGAGGGTAGTGGATGCATGGAATAGCCTTCCATCTGAAGTGGTAGAGGTTAACACAGTAAAGGAGTTCAGCATGCGTGGGATAGGCATAAGGCTATCCTAACTATAAGATAAAGCCAGGGACTAATGAAAGTATTTAGAAAACTGGGCAGACTAGATGGGCCGAATGGTTCTTATCTGCCGTCACATTCTATGTTTCTATGTTTCTATGTTTCTATGTTTCTGTCTCTTTAGAAGCTATGGCCTTAGTAAAATATAAAATAAACTCCTCCTGTGAGGCCAACACCCATGCTCATCAGGAGATACATACCCCTTGGCCCAATACGTATATATAGCCTCATAACAACCTTTACAGGTATCTAGTTAGGGCCTCACCAGTCATGCCCTCTCCTGTAGACTCTTTTTCCATCATAAAGAGGCCAACGCTCCCGCCACTTCAACCAGTGCCCCTGCCCAACGGCCCAGTTCATAAGTAGAGCCTCTCAAAGCCACTTGGTACTAGAAAGGCCGCACTAGGCAGCACTGCCAAGTGTGGCCCTGCTAGTACCAAAAAGCATCTCTGGTAGTCATCTGAGGAGTGGCCAGTGGAGGTATCCCTAGGCTGTAATGTAAAAACTGCCTTTCTCTGAAAAGACAGCGTTTACTGCAAAAAGCCTGAAGGGCTATAGTTGTTCTGGTGACTATAGTGTCCCTTTAATGAATAAACCAAATATGAGTTATAACATGTTTTACATTGGTGTTTTAGGGTAGAATTGAATATATATTTTTTTTTTAGTGCAGGAGTTAGCACTTTGAAGATTACACCTTTTCTCGACAGTCTGCCAGAATATATGCCAATGATTTAGTAGACTTGCATGTTGTACATTAGCCCTATGCCAATATATATTGTATTATTATTTTCTAATTAGGCATGGATGTGGCTTAGTCTATATAATAGATTGGCTCTGTTGCAAGTTCTTTGCATCTTTGGGAATCTTTCAGCTCACTCTGAGTGTTCATGGTTAGAATTGTGACAATTGTTTTGTTCCCTCATTGGTCCCTTTCTTTTTTATTTGTAGATAGATAGCTAGCTTTAATTACAAATATAACAGACTATATAAAATGTATCCTTGTTAAATATTTGCTTTTCATAGCTACTACATCCCACGTTGTGTAATTTGACTCATAACTCTCTGATTGGTGGATTAAGTAACCAATCAGAGAGTTATGAGTCAAATTACACAGCGTGGGAAAATTCCAAAGAACTTTCCCACGCTGTGTAAAATGACACAGAGCACTCTGATTGGTGGATTTCAAACCAACCAATCAGAGTGCTGTGACAGGTAAATGTAGAGACTTACCTGTCAGTCTCTTCATTTACCTGTCAGAGCATTCTGATTGGATGGCTTAAACCCACCAATCAGAGTGCTCTGAGCCTAATTGCAGGGCAGGGCAAGGCTTTATAAGCCTTCCCCCGCCCTGCAGAGCTCAGTCTGCGCGGAGCCCTCCATGGGTGAAGAAGGATTAATTTTTTTGGCGTTAGTTTTTTTTTATAATTGCGTCGGTTATTATGGTTTTTTATTTGGCCCTGTTTTGGGGCGGAAAAAAGAAGATTTTAGAACAAAGAATACATCGAATGGTACGTTTTTTTTTTTTTACAGGTACTTAGTTAAAGGTCCCCCCATCATTATTTTTAGGGTGAGGGGGGTAGGTAGGGGGATACTTTTTATTGGGGGGGGGGCGGGGAGGTGTGACTAGGGGTTTGGTTTGGGAACCCCTAGTCACCTGGGGGGGGCATTGTTTTTAGGGCCCCCACCCCACCCGCCGCTGAGGGATGGGGGCCAGGGGGAGGACGCTAGGTCCCCCCCTTATTTTACTGTAGGGCCCCCACCGACCACCCAGGGGTGGGGGCCAGGGGGGAGGACATTAGGTCCCCCCTTATTATAATTTAGGGCCCCCACCCACCGCTCAGGGGTGGGGGCCAGGGGTGAGGACCTTAGGTCCCCCCCCTTATTCCAATTTAGGGCCCCCACCCGCCACTCAGGTGTGGGGGCCAGAGGGGAGGACCATAGTTCCCCCCCCCATTATTTTACATTAGGGCCCCCACCCACCGCTCAGGGGTGGGGGCCAGGGGGGAGGACATTAGTCCCCCCCTTATTCTGATTTAGGGCCCCCACTCGCTGCTCAGGGGTGGGGCCCAGGGGGGGGCAATAGGTCCCCCCCTTATTCTGATTTAGGGCCCCCACCCGCCACTCAGGGGTGGGGGCCAAGGGGGAGGACAATAGGTGTCCCTCCCATTATTTTACATTAGGGCCCCCACCCACCGCTCAAGGTTGGGGGCCAGGGGGGAGGACATTAGGTCCTCCTCTTATTCTGATTTAGGGCCCCCACCCGCCGCTAACACCGTGGGAATTAGGGAGTTATCTACTTATTCATTCCTGTCATTACATTGACTGGCCAAGTAACTTACATTTTATATGAATGTATGTTACTTGATTGTTGTAAGTGTTGCAAATGCTTACAGCTGAATCCTGGCTATGTTTGTATACTTTTTATTTAAAATTGTTTACAATGTAACATTCTTCTTCTTTCACTGTGTAAGTATATTAGTACTTAGGCAATACTGTGCTTCGGCACTTCGGCACTTCGGTAATTTCAGAACTTCGGGACCTTGGCAATTCAGCACTTCGGCAATTCGGACATTCAGAAGTACCCAAATGTCCGAATTGTCCGAAATTCGTCCGAATTCATATTCGGACCGAAACGAATTGCACATGTCTAGTCTGTATAGCTACCTTGTGTGCCCTGGAGAGATCCTGTTAGCCGGGATGTGACATTGTGGTCCAGGCACCACTGCAGAGCACGCAAGGGAGCTAAACAGACAATGCTGATATGAATATGTGCTACCTCAGAGGAGCGCAGGGGAAGCCCACTGGTCCCCAGGCTGTGGATCCACAAGGTAGAGAGACTGGGTGGATATAAAAAAACATACAAACTTTTTTTAGTGTGTGTTAGATTGTATCTAAGCTGCACCCCAATTTTACTGCCCCTATCCCCCCACAATCCTGCCCCTATCCACCCACTAAACTGCCACTATCCCCCACTAAAGCTCTATTGTACAGCACTTTGTTGGTACTTTATAAATAATAATACAGTTCTGCCCCTATCCCTCCACTAAAGCACAGTGACACAGAAAGGGAAGTTAAGATACACAAGAGTAAGACGCACTTAAGGGGTGATATAATACACTAAAGGGGGTGTAACACACACAAAGGAGCAAAAAGTGTGAGACATTCAAGAGAGGATATAAAACACTAAAGGTAGTAAGAAATTTAAAAGATGGGCTACAAGATACACAGGGGAAGATGCATTTTGGGAGTGGGGGCGGCAAAATTAATCTTCTCCTGTGTAGCCAAAAATCCTTGCACCAGTCCTGCCCAGGCTTAAACTAACCAGGGAGATTTGAGTGTGGAGCCCCTGTCTTAAAAGGACACTATAATCACCAGAATCACTACAGCTTCTTTTAGTGGTTCTTGTGTCTATAGCCTGTCCCTGCATGCTCAAAAATGTAAATGCAGCCTTTTCAGAGAAAAGGCAGACTTTACATTGCTGCCTAGTAACACTAAAGGGGGTGTAACACACACAAAGGAGCAAAAAGTGTGAGACATTCAAGAGAGGATATAAAACACTAAAGGTAGTAAGACATTTAAAAGATGGGCTACAAGATACACAGGGGAAGATGCATTTTGGGGGTGGGGGCGGCAAAATTAATCTTCTCCTGTGTAGCCAAAAATCCTTGCACCAGTCCTGCCCAGGCTTAAACTAACCAGGGAGATTTGAGTGTGGAGCCCCTGTCTTAAAAGGACACTATAATCACCAGAACCACTACAGCTTCTTTTAGTGGTTCTTGTGTCTATAGCCTGTCCCTGCACGCTCAAAAATGTAAATGCAGCCTTTTCAGAGAAAAGGCAGACTTTACATTGCTGCCTAGTAACACCTCTAGATGCAGTCATTTAGATGGCTACTAGAGGAGCGGCCACTGTGTGCAGCACCTACGTTAAGCATCTCTAGGCACTGAATGCTCCCCACAGAGATGCATTGATTCAACTGAAAATTGAAAACTATTACTCCATTGTGAAAGAAAGCACTGTACAATATTAGGCAGGTGGTTTTAATGTTGTGTCTGATCAGTGTATAAATTAAAAAATGTCAGTATATCCTGTTTATGGTAATTTGCAAGAAATGATGATTTAATTTCCCTGAAAATACCACAAATATGTACAAATTATTTAAACAAACGATAAGTTCAGTTACTCCAAACATCTGTTCTATATAAAGCATATTTTTTTATGTGAAGTAGCTTTTATTATATCAAAACATGTTGTACACTTTTGTGTTTGCATTGTGTTGCCTTTTACACTTTCTTATGGGTGTTCCCCCTGAAATATTTTTGATAGTCTTTTAGATTAAATGAATTTGAAAAAATCTGCGAAGAATAGAATTGATAGGACTTTCCTTATTCAATGACACTCGATAGAGATGTTAACATGGGATAAGATATATTTGTGATAGCTCATTTTTAAAACCCCCAGGGAGATAAAATGAATAACACATCCTACTTTTGCCCTTAGCCGAACAGCTGTTAATAATTATCAACTTAACGCCAAAAAAGATTCTGCCTCAACTCAGTATGAATAAATACATTCTCAACATAAAAACAACATAAAAACATGCTTAGACATGCTTAATCTTCGAGTGAAGTACGGGAGGCCACACTCTTACCTAAACTCCACAGTGGCTTCAGCTTCATATAAGAGACCACTAAACTCTCAGGTACATGAAACAGAATAAGGACAGTGCTCTTGTAAAATAGCTATAGTATTAGTTTTATTGGGCAAGGTACAGCAAAATGTTGGCTTCAAATGGAGCTTGAAACACCTTCATAAATCAGGCACCACCTCCCAAACTGACCCCAACTTAAAGGACCACTATAGGCACCCAGACCACTTCAGCTCAATGAAGTGGTCTGGGTGCCAGGTCCATCTAGGATTAACCCTACCTGCTCTAAACATAGCAGTTTCAGAGAAACTGCTATGTTTACATTAGGGTTAATCCAGCCTCTAGTGGCTGTCTCATTGACAGCCGCTAGAGGCGCTTCCCCGCTTTCACTGTGATTTTCACAGTGAGAAGACGCCAGCGTCCATAGGAAAGCATTGAGAATGCTTTCCTATGGACTGACTGAATGCGCGCGCGGCTCTTGACACGCATGCGCATTCAGCCGATGACATCAGAAGGAGGAGGAGAGTCCCAGCGTCGAGGGAGCCCGGCGGGAGTGGGACCCTGAGGGTGGGGACACTATAGTGCCAGGAAAACGAGTTTGTTTTCCTGGCACTATAGTGGTTCTTTAACAACTTCAGAGCTGCATATAAGTAGGACAAAGGGGAGGAAATGGCAGGAGATCTATCAGTTTTTAATATATTTTAAGTTGTATAAATGTGTATGTTTTTGTTTCATATTGGTACGGCGGTGAAGTGATGCATTTTAGCAAGGTATATTAAATTATATTGCACTTCTCGTACTGGGGTTTGGGGCTATGATAGTCCAATTGGTTGATTTATAAAATAATTTACTAGGAAGTATACATTGAGATTTTTCTCATTGTAAAATATGTAAATATGTCCTGTTTTTTGTTTTTTTTTTAAATAATCTGATGTTGGAGCACTCTATTTGGTGCCATTGTAAAACCCTTGTTGGCAGAAAAAAACACCTACCAGTTGGTAATCATGTCAATGCATGTGTACGTCTGTGGCCCAGTAAACTTTCCAGGACAAGAGCAGTTAAATGTCACAGTAAAAGTAAGAAATGAATGGCAATAAAGAAAACATGCATAAAGTAAAAATAAACTGTGTTAAAATGGAGATTTAAATCTGTCACATTAATATATTTAAATGCATGTAGTATATGTACTTTAAATTATTAATATTATTGTCCGCAACATCATAATCAAAGCCGTGGGCTAAAGAACATAGGAACTGCTGTTTGTTGTTACTAAATTACGCTGCTGCTTCAGTAGTGTCCTCATCAGTTTACACTTTCAGTGCTGCAGCAGAGAGCAGAATTAAGACAGACAACCGTCTCTCTCCAAAAAACAATAAATTACTTAGTTTAAAAAATGGGATCAAATCGATCCCAATATATTTAGGGGAGACCTGGCATATAGCTTCCCCTCTACCTTCACCCTATGTGCATAGGAGGTACAGGGTCACCATACTGAAAAACAACAAGGGGCCTCCACTCCATCCTCCACTTGGTGGGCTTTTGGTTGATGTATAATGAACATATCAGCCTTTAGGATTCCCGAGTCCACTGGGGTTTAATGCTTAAAGAGGGCCAGGGGACGCCCACTATGCTGGCTGTAATTGGATTAATAGAAACAGAAGGTTTGACACTTTGTTGCTGGTGGGCACCCTCTGCTCGTATGACCCATTTAGTGCCACAAGGTGCCTGTCAACAACAAAATTTAACTGTTTGCACATGCAGTTATAATTAAGGAAATATGCCAGTTTTGATAGCACCCATCACAAGCTGTCACTTGTAGCAGCCTAGCATTTCATCAGTTGGAGCCCGTGCATGTACAAGTTACAACACTGAGATTTATGAACTGTCCTGCAAGACTACAGGACTCCATAGACAATGCCTGTTTCGCCATAGTCATTACAAGTGACAGCTGCGGTAAATTACAAGACTTGGTGGTGCTGGCTCTGCCTTTTATTAAGTTTTGTCAGCCGTCGGGAGTAGGGATATCTACTTTGTCTCAAGATATCTTTTGACTCTGTTAAGTGAAATCCCAACATCGTCTGTGTGAGTATTTCAAAAAAGATTATCTGAAATACTGATTTTTTTTTTAATGGATGGGTGACAGGGCCACTTTAACCAGCTATTGTAAAGCGCTGCAGAATTTGTTGGTGGTTTATAAATAATAATAATAATAACGATAAATGCCAACTAGAAAATCAGCCTGTGTATTTAAACAGTAAGTAATTGAGTACCTACAGGAATGTGGGCATTAAATCAGAATATATAGGGTGAGGTAGAGGCAAAAAATGCCTACAAAATTCAAAATATAAACAAAGAAAAAAATTAGACCTGTGCTGCAGATACGCAACACTGAAGTCCCAACAGTGTATACACAACCAGAAAACAAACACGAGTCCTGCGCATCCAGTATAGGTGTGCACACCAAGGTGCTACCACAATTTATTTGAAGACAAAGTTAAAGCAGCAAACGTTTCGAGCAGCAGCCCTTTCTCAATGCTAATGTCCCATTTTCCATTAGCATTGAGAAAGGGCTGCTGCTCGAAACGTTTGCTGCTTTTACTTTGTCCTCAAATAAATTGTGGTAGCACCTGGGTGTGCACACCATTACTGGATGCGCAGGACTCGTGTTTGTTTTTTGTAGCATTAAATCAGAAGAGCGATAACGGTTTGCCTGCTCATTTACATATTGCTGCATAGCATTTTTGGAATCGTGTGAAACGTTATGAGCAAGACTTTTTTTTAAAACTGCCATATTATGTACAAGTGATGGATGTACGCCAGGACTCTTAAAAACAATATCATATGCAGGGGGCATGACAGACAGACAAACAAACAGAAACATACCATTGCTTGACACATCCATAAGGTACTGAATAGAATAAAGTAGGGATTTTTCTTAAAATAATCTCCTGTCAGTCAGATTTATGTTATGATAAAAAAATATGCAAAACATTGTATGAAAATAAAATCTGATGGAAATGTTTTGATATGCTGACAAACTCATATTCAATACCGAAGACGGAAAATGGGCCTGACAGACAAAATGTGCGCGTAGACTGAGAATTAGTATATGAAGCATCTCTGTATAGTGCCATCTGTGTAAGTGGAGTGCCTCTAGCAGACTTGATGTGGGGGCTGCTGCTCTATAACTAATAATGTCTCAGAGGGGATCACACAGAGTAAAGATTGTGTTCTTTGCAGATGGCAATGAAATGTACAGGGATTTAAAATGAAAGCTTGCTGCAATTTGTCTTCTTCAAACTGGGAGTGAAGGCAGGCAAATGACATGTGGGGGCTTAATAAATGTAGATGCATCAGTCTTGCTGCTGAGAAAAAAAATATTCTCTACACATTGTCTAATAAGATTTTTACAAAAATGTCCAACTATTTTAAACAACCTAACAAGGGTTAAGCAAACAAGATAACACCAGTTTCCATAACTGTCTAACAACATCTGTGTCCCTTATTTGTTGATTAAGCATCGCTAGATGCTCTGTCAACAGGTTTGGCTGAGCATTGTCAGAGATGTATTTCAGAGGTGTACTAACCTGTATAACTTAGCTATGTCTGTATCCAGCTCAGCAAAGCTTAGCAATAGATCAGAGAACAAAAACATTGACCAGCAGACCTGGGACTTCACTATGAAGGTGCACCCTCATGATGTGGCATTCAGTGCATGAGTCATTAATTAGAACTGGTTTAGAAAGAGCTTTTACCTACTGTTGAGGTGGAGACCACAAGGTCCACCAATTGAACCACTAGAGAGCAGGACCCAACTTGACCTCTAGAAGTGGAAGGTCCTCATCTCTGAACACAGGTGAGCAGTATGGTGGCAAAAAGGTGAAATATTTTCTTATAAATAATTTCTAAGTAAATATGAAGACACGCAATATATAGCCATTTCACAACAAGTGAAAGCCACCTCACACTAAGTGACAGCGATGCCGCAGACAGTGATTGCCACAACACACAAGTCACCAAATACCCAGCCACTCCTGCACATTGACCGTCGCCCCCACATATACTGTCACCCCACAACACACAGTTCAAAAAAACTTCACTGTACACACATAACACAAAGAGCATACACAGACAGTAAAATACAGATACTACCCATACACAACACAAGCAGCGTTCCCATACAGCTTTCATAACAAGTTCACGATAAACCCCCATTTGCAACCTTCAAAAAAGCACACCTTTTCCCCACACCCCACAGACTGGTGGAAACACAGTGGAAAATACTAGATAGGATAAAAAGATGGATGGAGGAGAAAAAAGCAGAAAATAGGTTGAGACTGTAAAACAGTAAGAGATTGGAAGAGGGGAAAACTAGAAAAGTGAAAGATGAACAAAGTGGAGATACAGCATTTGGGCATAGTTTATGTTTGATTAACACTATTTCATATTGGGTTTAAATACTCCAAAATAATGTCAGGCGTTGGACTGTCTCCCTCCTTCTACTCATAACCTGTGGTCTCCCCTATCCCTAACTATGGTCACTTTCCCACTTCTAATAACTTGTAACACCACTTACTTCCCACAACCTGTGACTTGATAAAGCGTTAGGGTAAATGCTAAATGCATTCAGAACCCACTTAGGGGAATTCCTAGCCATCATAACTTGGATCTAGGACTGTGAATTTTTTAACTTTTTTGTACTTTTTGCTAACTTATTTGGGATGTCATCTAGATCGCATATTACTTACGTGGTCTGTGAGTATTTATTGTACCATGTTGCATGTCTTTCAATAAACTAAGTACTCTTAAGGATCCACCTTGTGGAAATGATTTGGAGCTTACTGATTACAAAGTTTATTTTTTGAAATTGTGTGACCCAGCTGCCTTTAACCATGAATCACAATTATGCATTTTTTTTGGGAGGAGATAAACAAGGGAAGCGGTGGGACATGTAAATAAAGGTTTGCGTGGGCATGGAAAGGACAGATGTCACAGGATACAGTGAACCACAATTATTGCCAAGACCATCCTTTTAATTTATTTATATGTTAAGAACTATATGAAAAAAAAAACACCAGACTTATGAAATGTTGGTTTTAAATAGTGCTCATGAAATCGATAGTCAAAAAGTAATGTAAGATGATAATGACTTTATTATTTTTTTTACTGTTCCACTGGCATTAGCTATGGAGAATGACCAATTTGTGCAGCGTACTTACTATATATTTAAAGGGCTCTTAAAAAGATGTAAACTACTACATTAATTTTTCTGACTGTGAAAATAAGGGACCCTATAGTCACCAGAATAACTACAGTTTATTGCATTTGTTCTGGTGAGTAGAAAAATTCCCTTCAGGCTTTTTGCTGTAAACACTGTCTTTTTAGAGGAAATTCAGTGTTTACATTAAAGCATAGTTATAACTCCACTGGTAACTCCTCCGATGGCTGATAAAGCTGCTTCCTGGGGCAGTGCTGCAGAGTAAGCAGCACTGCCATTCAGTGTATCCACCCTCTGCATGCAGATACTAAACTTTCCTGATAGAGATGCATTGATTCAATTAATAGAAGATGTTGATTGGCCAGGGCTGTGTATATCTTGTGCTTGCTCTGCCCCTGATCTGAAAACTTGACAGTCTCAGCCAATCCTATGTGAAAGCATTGTGATGTGAGCCAAATTCTTCTGATGATGTCAGCTGACAGAGGCAGTTCACATGTAGAGGCAGAAGCTGCAGACCTAAATACAAGTAAGATTTTACTATATGTAGGGAAGCAAGACGGGACCAGTGGGGATAGATGGTGGTTTTAACACTATAAGATCAGAAATACATGTTTGTGTTCCTGACCCTATACGTGCTCCTTTAATAAATACATCCAAATTATATTCATAGGAAATAACTGTATTTGTAATTTGTGTCGTAAACACATAAACGTAAATATTGAGTTCACACAGTAAGATAGAAGCATGAATTGTATAAAACCAACCATTCATATAGAAGCCATGTAAATTAACCTGCGAGCATTGTCACAAGTGTTCTAGTCATAAGCCTGCAAATTACATACTGCTGAAGTGATAAAGTTTAATTTGTAAATGGAAAATTACAATTGCTATTGAATTGGAAATCCTTGCTCTGGTGCACAGTGTAACCTTGAATTGTTACTCGTAAATAATAACATGTTATAGTAATTTGTTTTCTGGGTCTTTGTGTTTCAAGATTTAGTTATTACGCGGGCCCAGTTTAATTTGTGAAACTCATTACCTACAATCTCAAAAGGGGACATCGGTGGCTAATATTTTTTTATTTATTAATTGTGAAGCAAATATTTTTTGCACCCGAAAAGAAATTTGCATTTTAATAAGAGCGTTTACAATGACCAAAAACGAAGCTGTAGGTAAGGGACTGTCAGATAAAATAAAGTTCATAATAAATAATTAGAAGCTTTAGATATCTCTGTTTTCTATTTTATTACATATATTTTTTTACTTCTTAATTTTAGTGGCTTGCCTGCCTATCTCTCCAAAACAGTAATTATTAAGTGTGTTAAATTACAGGCTACAGATTGATGTGTGGGGTTTGCTGAAGCTACATTTGTAAAATTAATTAGGCGCATGTAGTGCCACTGGCATTTGGTTGAATGTTTGTCACCTTCCCAAGTTTCAACAAAGACCTTAAAGGTAAAGGAAGCCCAAAATAAATCAGTTATTAAATTACTATTTAAACTTTACTTTTGCAAATTTTCTCCATATACTGCTTGCAAGTTTTGCTTTTTTTGTCTCATAATTTTAGGCTTTTACAAGAAAATGTTATGATGTAGGATTAGATGTATTATTATTGTTATTAATTATTATTATTATTATTATTACAAGCCTATTGTCATAATTGGTATAGTATAACAGGTAGCAATATAGAATTTTCCGCCATGACAGGTGATGAAACACATATACTGTATCATCATTTATAGTTACATACAGAAATGCTGAGCATTCTGCACACATTCATACACTCTCAAGAATGCGTCAACACACACATTTATCTTCAGATATATATCAGGGCTCAGAATTTCAGGTCCTACATTAGTAATTAGGCCTAAAAATGACTCTCTACTGCAAGCCTGGAGGGTTCATAGTACAGTCACCAGGGTGAAATTCTTACATGTCAGCACTTAATTTTAATTCCCTAATGGTTAGTGACGCGTGGAAAGTTTGAGCTGTGTACCTACATATTGACCTTTATACAAGCACACACACACATACACAAATATACATACATATACACTCATACATGCATATAGAGTTATTCTCACACACATGTACACATTCACATTTACCATACTACATAACATGAACACATTCCCAGGACAGAACTAATGGTGAAGCCCAGTGTGATTGACCTGTGGCAAAGTGAGAAGGTGCCAAACAAAGACAGCTAGCCAAGTTAAGAGGATGTTAGCCTAGTGACAGGGCCGCTGGAGATCTTAGAATTGGCCACTGGAGTGCCAATTCACATGGAGCTCAGAGGAAGTTATTGAGCTGAGTGCTGGGTCCTAGTGAGATTTGTTTCAAGCCTAGTGAGAAGGCACACCAGACCCCTATTAAGGCTCTAATGGTCTGCAGTAAGAGTAAGCACTAGTATTTTATGACGATTCTCACTACATCATATACATTTTGCATATTAATATATTTATATATTTTCTGGGTATGCGTTAGCGCTATCTTGGGGGTAATGCCCCCTTTATTTGGTGGTGTCCCGCATAAATTTGCATTCTGAAAATGCCCCTGATTGAGAATCTGTGTAAAGCCTTGAAAATTGCTGTTCATCTACCAGCCCTGAGTGAGCAACATTGTGCCAAAGGAATTGCTGGATGTAGATATGTAAAATTGGTAGACGTTAGAGACATCTACAGGGAACAGTGTTTAATATCTGTGAGAGAGACGAGAATTGTAGTAATTAAAAAGAATATAAGAGGCATAGCAACCGACTGTCAACTGACAGGGTAGTCGCCTGGCCTCTTCTAGATGTGGTCACTTCAACCGTGTTCTCATCGGTTTCTTCTTGTTTTATGAGTTAATTGTAGTAATTATTCCTGCAATGAAATATGTCTCTGTACAACTCCCTTATATGCCTCTCCATACATATCCCAGCATCCTGCCTGCAAGAATGGGAAAGGAATAGATATGTGATATTGTAGATCAGTAAAGATTACTTGTTACCAGTGGATTGACATTAGAGCCTTTTGACTCCAGGACAGGAGGTGACAGCTCTGCTTCTGCAAGACTCCAATTTGTGTAAAAACACACTTCAAGGGATACTCCAAGCATGATGACCACTTATGAAGTGGTTGTGGTACCTGGAGTCTGCATGTGTGTACATATAGAGTTTAACCCTCTTCTGCCAGAGATGTAACTCCATTCCTAGCAGAGTTATTAAGGCATTATTAGCCAGCCCTGAACAAGAGTATTCCTGTGCACAGAGTTGCATTCATTGGTTGAGAGCTTACCACTGAATGGACAGCATGGACAGCATCCAGCTTTTGCAACTCTGCTAAAAGTTGAATGTTGTCACAGAAAGCAGGACAGGAGACTCGACATCTAGGTAAGAGGACAAACCATCGCAAAATGGTTTGCCCCATTACTGGGAAACGGGGCCAAGGTAAGCCTAACATCATAACTGCTACAACCGGCTGCAGTGGTTATGATGCTTGGATAACCCATTAATACATCTATCGAAAAGGGATATATCAGTTCAAATCACCACATTGCACAAAGCCCAGTCAAACCTCAAAGCAGATTTATATTAAATCATGTTGTTTAAAAACTCAGTTGTTATATTATTAATCAAATTACTATATTAACCACATCAATACATTATTTCAAGCAAAAAAAAAAAAAACATATGATGCAGATATAGTAGATACAGTTTGGTCAAGGCAATATGGTTGTTATTTAGGAAAGTGAATAATATAAATGACAAATTTTATAGAATAGTTAATTTATTTGTCGATGATTTGTAGGAACAAATATTTGTGTTTGTATACATACACGTGAGTGTGAGGGTTATAGGGATTATACCGTATCCTTTGTCTTTTAAAGAATTAGCCTGCACAAAAAAATATTTACTTTAGATCATATACCATACATAAAAATTGCTAAATACATTGCTTATGGTTATTTGCAAGAAATTATGTAGCATTTTAGGGATTGCAGAATCCCAAAATGCCAGTTAGTTATTGTCGAGGCATTTCTGCGTGCGTCTATCGGGAAGCTGTGACTTCTGTCTTCTAGATCAGTGCTAGAATTCAGACTTCTCAAATGTAACAATTTGGAGGCACACTTACGTGTCTCTACTTATGCCAATATAATGCCTAATGTCATTTCTAGCTCTAGGAGATCCACGCCATCAGTGTGTCCACATTCTCTCACTTTTAGGGTTTGAAGGGGTGGTGTGGACCAATCAGAGTATACTGGTCATTGCCCTGTCCTGGTTTCATCTTGGTTCCTCATTCAGTGCATTATACTATTCTCTGATTTTGCATTATTTAGCTTTGGCTTGTTATTTGGCCTTGCTTGAATCCTAACTTGGCTGGTTATATTGTACACCTATGATTCTGTTATCCTGATCTTGGCTAAAATTTCTGTTTTCACTATTTATCTTTATATGTTAAATCCGACCATGCCAAGGTCCGGCAATACGTTATTTTCTGTCTTCCTATCTCTGAATAAAGGCTTGTAAGTTGGGTAGTATATTTATGACAGTTATTCAGCATTTTGCCCATATCCAGCAGATACAGTTATCATACCTGAACAGGCACATATACCATACTGTAATAAAGATTTAGGGATATATAGGGCTACAGGGTACTGGAAGCTGCATTGTAATCTGGATGTGAATGCCCCTTAATATGCCATGGTCTTGTCCCCTAAAGGTAAATAGGGCATATTATATAAGTGAAAACTGAAACCAAGACCCTGTAGATGAAAACAGGGTTTGAGAGGAAAGTTCTACCACAATAAGATATACTAAGTTATATAAGTTTATCATTTTATTAACGAAGGTTCTAAGTCGGGCTGTATCTTCCGATTTATATTTCCCTTTGGAGTGCATTTTAAGGTTTGCTAAACATTCCAAATGTAGTTGTTCAATAAAAGGGTATGTTGAAATAAGTAATTGTTCTGGTAATTAAAAGGGATCAGAATGCTTAACAACTTAAAAATGCAATTAAAATACTGTTTGTGTAAGTTACACTAATCACATTAGCTAAATGCTTTTAAATGGAGATGAGCTAATGTGATGTCCTTTAATCCCCCCATGATTCCATTCACACTGACACCTATTATCAGTAACAATGAGAAAATGCACAGTCAGGGTTGCTTTTTTAAAATGTAATTTTCCACAGGCACAGTCAAGTGTTTACTATTGTTCCAATAACTTGACATACATTTCAAATGGCACCAAATAATACATTGCTTAATAAATGACAATTAGTGAAGTGTGAGTTACTATGGAGGTCTCGATGCCAGATATGTGATTCATTCATTGCATCTGTTTTAAAGAAGTCTGCAGCTCCATGGATTGTAGGTAATATTATGAATGTATTGCTTAGTAATTGATCACAATAATCTTTCTGATTAATGTTTATTATTTAGGCAAAATGAGAAAACAGATAATGCATACTGTGCTAGATTATGCCATCCAGGTAACCTAACAAAGTAACCATTCTTCTAGGCAGGGTATCCGATGATTGAAAATACTCCACTATATAGTGCTTGGAGGTCCCTGAGACCCTAAAGGTCTCTTAGATGGGGTGTTACAGTGTTACAGTGTTACAGTGTTAGAATATGCATGGCAGGGTATACATGACCTGAAAGTCACATATACAGGATATACAGTGCCAAAAATTATGCCTTGGTGTTATATGTGGTATACAGTGTCTCTGTGCCTTCTGAATGAGTGTAGTATTTTTTATAGTAAGTAGTATAGTATAGTAGTAGTGTAGTATAGTTTTATAGTATTATATCTATGTCTAAAGGTCACCTTAACAGGATTTAGAATTCCTTAACATCTTATTATGTAGGAATTGAAGGGGAGCAGTCACTTCTCTGGAAATTACACATGAAATAAAACATTGAAATTCACTGATAACGTTTGTTAACATTTTTCTTTCCACTTAAATTTATATTGAAGATTTATCAAACAAAATCAAAATCCAGATCAGTGATGGCAAAGACAGTGCAAATGTTGCAAATGAAGAGGAGAAATAGACAGGGAGTTTCCTTTACAGAATTAAATGCATTTAATTATATTTTAACACCCCACACATACCCATTTATTAAATATACAAATGAGAATTGTGGCACTTTGAAAGTCTGCTGCCCCAACTATCCCTAATTTTCAGAATACAATTCAATTTATATTTACCATGGAAAACATTTCTGCCACTTCAACTCATACATTTCCAAAAATCCAAGTCAGTCCACTTGGCAAGACTTGCAAAAAAACTCTGGTCCATTTCGGTCTCTTCGTGCTCTCCTCTTGATTTTTCTCCCCATACTTCTATTTCTTTCTCTCTGTCCCTTTTCATTTTTCCTGAATCCCTAGAGCTTCTGTATTGGGACAGGAATGCTGAAACAGTTGTACCTGATTCTTTGTTGCTCACACTTTTATCTATTTGAATTCCTACTGTTATCTAAAATTTTTACAGAATTGTTATGGATATTTTGTTTTGTGATGATTCTGTTGTGCTCCATTTTGCTCTTGTTTCGTGCTTTATATTCAATAAAAAAATTATACTGCAAAAGATACTGGGAATTGCCAGTTTCCATTTAATTGAAAGTCTTCTAGGCAAGGTATACAATGTCCAATTCCTGAAGGTCTACCAAAATGTGTATACACTGCCTTGAGGTCTACTGGTGGCAGAGTATAGAGCAGTGGTGCCCAGCCCTGTACTCAAGATACACCAATAGTTCAGGATTTACACACCTACCAGTTCTGCTCCAGTAAGTAACACTGACGAAACCTTTACCTTGTTGTACCTTAAAGACTGGTTTGGGAGCTAATGTCCATTTATTTTCCAGCAAATAAATCCCTGAAACATTACCTGGAGTTTATAAAAAAAAAAGGGCATTGTGAGTATAAATAAGATAATAAATACCAGTATTAGAAAAAGGGTCCAAGCACTCCAATGTCTTTAGGCACTTTTATTAGAACTTGTAGAACATTGCAACGTTTCAACTCCCAATGGAGTCTTTATCAAGCTTGATAAAGACTCCATTGGGAGTCGAAACGTTGCAGTGTTACACATAGGCGTGCGCATGGGGTGTGCCGGGTGTGCCTGGGCACACCCTAATCCCCGCGGCACGCCTGTGAGTCCTGCAGGAACGCGTGGGAACAATGTTCCCACTGTTCCTGCAGGCACTCTGCCACCCCCAAATGCCCTCCTCATTCCCCCTGTCATGGGGGGGTGGGGGGGAAGGCAAGAGGTAATGGACCTCCCCCTGCCGGTCTCCATCTCAGCCGCGGCGAGGGAGCTGTGTGCTGTCTGCTCCCTCTCGCCGCGCGCCGTTTGCTGATGCCGGAGCCGGAATATGACGTCATATTCCGGCTCCCAGCTACTGTAGACAGCCCGCGCGGCAAGAGGAAGCAGAGAGCACACAGCTCCCTCGCCGCGGCTGAGATGGAGACCGGCACCCGACCCACTGGACCCCAGGGACAAGTCCACGCCAGCTCTCCAGGTAGGGAGGCTGGGTGGACAATTTTTAATAAAAAAATAATAATTTGTGAGTGTCTGTGTGTGTGTGTGTGTGTGTGTGTCTGTGAGTGTGTGTGTGTCTAAGTATGTCTGTGTGTGTGTGTATGTCTGTGTGTGAGTGTCTGTGAGTGTGTGTGTGTGTATGTGTCTGTGTATGTCTGTGTGTGTGTGTGTCTGTGAGTGTGTGTGTGTCTAAGTATGTCTGTGTGTGTCTGTGTGTCTGTGAGTGTGTGTGTGTGTGTCTAAGTATGCCTGTGTGTGTGTCTTAGTATGTGAGTGTGTGTGTATGTATGTGTGTCTGTGAGTGTGTGTGTGTGTCTAAGTATGTCTGTGTGTGTGTCAGAGTATGTGTGTGTCTGTGAGTGTATGTGTGTACGCGTAAATATATATGTGTGTGTCAGTTTGTGTGTGCACGTATATATACACGAGTGTATATTATTTTTTGGGGGGGGTGGGAATCTTGGGAGAGTTCTTACACTTTATTCCCTAGGACTCGACCCCTGCCGGCAGGAGAGATCTCTGGATCTCCCCTGTAGGCTCAAGAAGAGCCGGCACTATTTGAGTGCCGGCTCTGCTCTAAGCCTCCATGGGCCGGCGGGGAGATCAAAGATCTACCTCACCGGCCCACAGCAGCATGGAGGGAGGCAGGAGAGGACCCGGGGAACTCTAGACAGAAGCTCCGCCAGGTTCCTCTCGCGAGATCTGAGCATTGCCGTGGCAATGCTCAGATCTCGCGAGAGTGAACTCTAGCCCCGCAGGCTAGAGTATACTCTACACTGGACCACCAGGGATGGCACATGGCAGCAAGGATCTCCCCTCCCTACATAAGGTAAGAAGGGAGGGGGGATATTTACTAATCTGCCCCCACCTTCACAATCCCTCCAAACATACAGCACACACACACACATACAGCACCCTCGCAGACACACAGCACCCACACACATAGCACACATACAGCACCCTCACACACACAGCACACATACAGCACCGTCACACACACACAGAACCCTCACAAACACACACACACAGCACCCTTACAAACACACAGCACTCTCACACACAGTACACTAACAGCACCCTCACAAACACACAACACCCTCACACAAACAGCACTCTCACAAATACATGACACAAACAGCACCCTCACACACACAGCACCCTCACACACACATATCAAACAAACAGCACCCTCACACAGCACACTAACAGGACCCTAACACACATACACAAACTACCTCACACATGGCACACTACCAACACCCTCACACACAAACCGCACCCTCACACACAACACACTAACAACACCCTCATCCACACACACAGCACCCTTACACACAGCACCCTCACACAGCGCACTAACAGCACACACACACACACAAACAGCAGTGTATGTGTGTGTGTATATATATACATATATATAAATATACATACATACATACATGCGGCTTGTGTTTGTGCTTTAGGGTGCACACCCTAATGCAATAGGCTGCGCACGCCTATGGCATAGGCGTGCGCACGGGGTGTGCCGGGTGTGCCTGGGCACACCCTAATCCCCGCGGCACGCCTGTGAGTCCTGCAGGAACGCGTGGGAACAATGTTCCCACTGTTCCTGCAGGCACTCTGCCACCCCCAAATGCCCTCCTCATTCCCCCTGTCATGGGGGGGTGGGGGGGAAGGCAAGAGGTAATGGACCTCCCCCTGCCGGTCTCCATCTCAGCCGCGGCGAGGGAGCTGTGTGCTGTCTGCTCCCTCTCGCCGCGCGCCGCTTGCTGATGCCGGAGCCGGAATATGACGTCATATTCCGGCTCCCAGCTACTGTAGACAGCCCGCGCGGCAAGAGGAAGCAGAGAGCACACAGCTCCCTCGCCGCGGCTGAGATGGAGACCGGCACCCGACCCACTGGACCCCAGGGACAAGTCCACGCCAGCTCTCCAGGTAGGGAGGCTGGGTGGACAATTTTTAATAAAAAAATAATAATTTGTGAGTGTCTGTGTGTGTGTGTGTGTGTGTGTGAGTGTGTGTGTGTCTAAGTATGTCTGTGTGTGTGTGTATGTCTGTGTGTGTGTGTCTGTGTCTGTGAGTGTGTGTGTGTGTATGTGTCTGTGTATGTCTGTGTGTGTGTGTGTCTGTGAGTGTGTGTGTGTCTAAGTATGTCTGTGTGTGTCTGTGTGTCTGTGAGTGTGTGTGTGTGTGTCTAAGTATGCCTGTGTGTGTGTCTTAGTATGTGAGTGTGTGTGTATGTATGTGTGTCTGTGAGTGTGTGTGTGTGTCTAAGTATGTCTGTGTGTGTGTCAGAGTATGTGTGTGTCTGTGAGTGTATGTGTGTACGCGTAAATATATATGTGTGTGTCAGTTTGTGTGTGCACGTATATATACACGAGTGTATATTATTTTTTTGGGGGGGTGGGAATCTTGGGAGAGTTCTTACACTTTATTCCCTAGGACTCGACCCCTGCCGGCAGGAGAGATCTCTGGATCTCCCCTGTAGGCTCATGCAGAGCCGGCACTATTTGAGTGCCGGCTCTGCTCTAAGCCTCCATGGGCCGGCGGGGAGATCAAAGATCTACCTCACCGGCCCACAGCAGCATGGAGGGAGGCAGGAGAGGACCCGGGGAACTCTAGACAGAAGCTCCGCCAGGTTCCTCTCGCGAGATCTGAGCATTGCCGTGGCAATGCTCAGATGTCGCGAGAGTGAACTCTAGCCCCGCAGGCTAGAGTATACTCTACACTGGACCACCAGGGATGGCACATGGCAGCAAGGATCTCCCCTCCCTACATAAGGTAAGAAGGGAGGGGGGATATTTACTAATCTGCCCCCACCTTCACAATCCCTCCAAACATACAGCACACACACACACATACAGCACCCTCGCAGACACACAGCACCCACACACATAGCACACATACAGCACCCTCACACACACAGCACACATACAGCACCGTCACACACACACAGAACCCTCACAAACACACACACACAGCACCCTTACAAACACACAGCACTCTCACACACAGTACACTAACAGCACCCTCACAAACACACAACACCCTCACACAAACAGCACTCTCACAAATACATGACACAAACAGCACCCTCACACACACAGCACCCTCACACACACATATCAAACAAACAGCACCCTCACACAGCACACTAACAGGACCCTAACACACATACACAAACTACCTCACACATGGCACACTACCAACACCCTCACACATAAACCGCACCCTCACACACAACACACTAACAACACCCTCATCCACACACACAGCACCCTTACACACACAGCACCCTCACACAGCGCACTAACAGCACACACACACACACAAACAGCAGTGTATGTGTGTGTGTATATATATACATATATATATATAAATATACATACATACATACATGCGGCTTGTGTTTGTGCTTTAGGGTGCACACCCTAATGCAATAGGCTGCGCACGCCTATGGTGTTACACATGCTCTAATAAAGGTACCTGAAGACATTGGAGTGCCTGGACCCTTTTTCTAATAATGATATTTATTATCTTCTGGGCTTGTGCTGCTCTTGGTTCAGTTAAGCACCCTTTCTTAAGTTTTTGCAAGTAAAATATCTGGCTCTTTTCATTAATACTCAAACAACGTTTTGATAAAGTGAGAATTCAACATGAATTTAAAGTGAATTTTACATTTTAGACCACAGTAGCCTACCAAAAACCATGGCTGTCTTAGAGACCTTTTCCAGCTTGGCTATTTAGATCTTAAATTTGAAACTCATTTTTTATTCACCTGGAGTTCCCATTTTAGTGAGTAACCCTCCATATAGTTTGTTCTTAACTTCTCACAATATTGGGCAAGCCCTATCTCTGACTTGCTTCAATTGTTAATGATAAAAGCATCTCACGCAAGCTGCATAATTATCTTTATATTAATTTTACACTAAGATTATATTTAATACAACACAACACACATTTCTCCAAAGCTATAAAAAGTACTGATTTGTCCTAATTTCATGCTCGCTGTATCTTTAAAAGAGTATTCAACTCTTGCTATTGGACAGCCAATAGCAAATGTATTTTGTTGAGAAAATGTGAATATGCAGAAACAAAAACTATACAATAATTCTATGGAATCTACGGAATCTACACAATTGAATTAAACAATGAAAATCATCTATAATAGGGGTGCCCAAAATACAGATTCCCAGAAGTTTTTAAACTACAGCTTCCATGATGCTTTGTAATTCTAAAGGCATGAAAGCATCATGGGAATTGTAATTCTATAGCATCTGGGGGTCTACCTTTTTGGCACCCCTGATCTATAAGTTGTATTAACCTTTTCTCCCAAGATGCTTAAAACATAGAAACATAGAATGTGACGGCAGATAAGAACCATTCGGCCCATCTAGTCTGCCCAATTTTCTAAATACCGTATTTTTCGCTCCATAAGACGCACCTAGTTTTTAGAGGAAGAAACCCAGAAGACAATATATTCTGAACAAACTGTCCCATAGTGTTTCTTACTATGGGACAGTTTGTTCAGAATATTTTTTTTCTCCCTCCCATAGTCTTCTCCCCCCTCCCCATAGTCTTCTCCCACCCCCTCCCCATAGTCTTCATCCCCCCTCCCCTCCCCATAGTCTTCATCCCCCCTCCCCTCCCCATAGTCTTCATCCCCCCTCCCCTCCCCATAGTCTTCATCCCCCCTCCCCTCCCCTCCCCATAGTCTTCATCCCCCCTCCCCTCCCCATAGTCTTCATCCCCCCTCCCCATAGTCTTCACCCCCTCCCCTCCCCATAGTCTTCATCCCCCTCCCCTCCCCATAGTCTTCATCCCCCTCCCCTCCCCTCCCCATAGTCTTCATCCCCCTCCCCATAGTCTTCATCCCCCTCCCCATAGTCTTCATCCCCCCTCCCCATAGTCTTCATCCCTCCCCTCCCCTCCCCTCCCCATAGTCTTCATCCCCCCTCCCCTCCCCTCCCCATAGTCTTCTCTTCTCTCCCATACTGTCCCCCTCCCCTTGTCCCATAATTACTTACCTGTCTTGTAGCGTTTCTCGGCAGCACAGGGCGCACCGCGGTACTGGAACTTGAATTTCATGTTCCGGTTTCCGGCGGGACTGAAAGGAAGTGCGCACACTGAGCTGAGTGCGCACTTCCTTTCAGTCCCGCCGGAAACCGGAACATGAAATTCAAGTTCCAGTACCGCGGTGCGCCCTGTGCTGCCGAGAAACTCTACAAGACAGGTAAGTAAAACTTCATATTCGCTCCATAAGACGCACAGACATTTCCCCTCACTTTTGAGGGGGAAAAAAGTGCGTCTTATGGAGCGAAAAATACGGTACTTTCATTAGTCCCTTGCCTTATCTTATAGTTAGGATAGCCTTATGCCTATCCCACGCATGCTTAAACTCCTTCAATATGTTAACCTCTACCACTTCAGCTGGAAGGCTATTCCATGCATCCACTACCCTCTCAGTAAAGTAATACTTCCTGATATTATTTTTAAACCTTTGTCCCTCTAATTTAAGATTATGTCCTCTTGTTGTGGTAGTTTTTCTTCTTTTAAATATAGTCTCCTCCTTTACTGTGTTGATTCCCTTTATGTATTTAAATGTTTCTATCATATCCCCCCTGTCTCGTCTTTCCTCCAAGCTATACATGTTAAGATCCTTTAACCTTTCCTGGTAAGTTTTATCCTGCAATCCATGAACCAGTTTAGTGGCCCTTCTCTGAACTTTCTCTAATGTTCTTTAAAATTTATGTTAAAGATTTAGCAAATTACATCACAATCCAGTTCAGAGAAGGCAAAGACAGGATAAACATTGCAAATGAATAGGAGAAATAGTTTGTTTTCTCATCTTCTCTGTATATTTTCTCTTTCTGACTGATTGCTGCACAGTACAGATCTTATAATAAAGATTCCCAACCGGCAAAGATTGATGCATCCAGGTGCAGAGAAGCTAGTTATGAATTATTACATTACATTTTATTTTTCCCACCTCACAAATTCACATTTATTGAATATATGCCTTAATTAACATAACTTAAACAAAAAAACTTCAAAGTGACAGATCTCTTTAATAAATGATCCAAATTCAATTTCATTGCTTTTTTAAAATGTTATTTTGAAGTTAACATTAATACTTGTTTTATTTCACTTTCAAAATCAATACTTATTCCCAACACAGAAAGTACTTTTGGTTTTATTATACTTGAAGTTGAGAGCAAGAACCTACTTGCAAATTAGTTATTTTCTTTGAGAAAGAAACCCCTTCAAGCTGGAGGTTGCAAAATCAATTGATGTTTCTGGATGAGTTTCAGAACCACATAGGACGAATATCACAAAAAAACTTCTGTTCCATACCAGAATTATGATTTATTACACGTAAATAGCCATGCATATTAATTTGGGTTACATACGTATTATTTCATTTTCTATCATAGTTAAAACGTTTGTGATAGTTTTCATTTGGTTGTCCTGTAGTGAAATATTTATGCTGATATTTCAGAAAAGGTTATATTACATTCACCAGGTGAATCTCTGACGTTGGAAACACTTCAGGCTACCCAGCTGGTGTCTTCCAAATATTGTCTGTTATTCACTATAATTTTTTTTTTTTTTATACAAAAATAATTCTTCATTCACAAAATTTTTCAAAGATTGAGGTCTTATTTAAAATTAATATTTTGTATATTTTGTGAAATGTCCAAAGTTACAACACTTAGCACAATAAATAAGACACATTTCTTCTTTAGATTTTAAAAATCATATTAGTGGCTTTGTAAAAGTTAGATCAGATTGTGATTAAGAATATACCAAAAATGTCATAGTGGGCATAGGAAGCCCATTGAATATTAGAAAATCGAAGTTTTACTTTCACTTACAATCTCCTATTTAGGCAATGTTTACAATAAAATATCCCCCCTTTTTCTAATAGTTAAAGCTATTATGAAGATTATCATAATTCCATGTTTTCACTACAGCATCCCAATCTTAAATGGTCTCAAACGTTTCCAACGCTAATTCTTCACAATTTGGTAGGAATACTATCTCTAATAATCAAGAACAATGTATCTCACCCCTGTATTTCACCAGTAGCAGTGGTCTGTCATCTATTTACAACCTGTCACAGTTTACCTTAGTTGGGAATCCGGTAGGCAGAGATTTATGCTCACCCTTGCAATTAAACACAGGCCAAGGTGGTCAGGTAAGAATTCACCTGGCCTGTGAATCTGTGCACGGAGGCTGTGCAGGATGTTGAAACAAGTCGGAGTACAGGTAAGGACACAAGCAGGAGAATCGTCAAGGTTAAGCCAAAGTCAGAGGATGTCAGAGGTCAGGATACACGGTAAGAAAGCCAAGGTCAGAGGATGCCAGAACTCTGGATACATGGTGCGAATAAGCCAAGGTCAGGAGCCAGGAACAAATGATCTGGGAACTCAAAAACAGGAACCAGACAGCAGAACTGACACTGCCCTCAGAGAGAGGCAGTGTTTTATACCTGTCTAATTAGGCATCTGCCTCAGGTGGGTTGAGATGATAGGAGCAGCCACAGGTAACGTCCAGCCCCCAGTGCTGGAGACAATGTGAGTATAAACAAAGGCTGAAACAGTAACTGAATTCTGACTCAGAAGCAAGACCAGGACACAGATGGACAACAGTTCAAATCCCCTTCTGGGGCGACCACGTCTGGCTGTCTGGATGTCACGGTGAGAGCCGTGACACAACCCTACCTCAAATTCTTCTCAAAAGACATTTTTGAGGCTTTTCCATTACTAAGAAATTCCCAATAACTTAGACTCAATTTCTTGAAAAAAAATGCATAAAATCAAGTTATTTGAGTACATATTGAGGAACAATCTATAAATACTAATGCTTTTCCCATCCAAAAATATATTCATTCTCATTTATATTCTAGTGTGCCCTATTTTGACTGTTCTTACATGCCATTTACCTCCCAAAAGTATAACCTTCTACAGGCTTAGTCAGTAAATGTAGCTTCATATAAAGGACACAATACTGTTTTGGATTTATAGTTATAGTGTTGATGTGTCAAAACTTGTATGAAATATCAGGAACAATTCTATGTATCCATTTCTGTCCAGAGTTACTAGAAGACACATATTATCATGAGGCTATTGTCATTCCACATCAAAAGTTACATTTTCTGAGCTATAGAATTTGACAGTTTGTGGTGAGTGCTTCTTTTCAGGATTGAAATCATCAACTTGATATTATTAAAGGATCACTATAGGGTCAGGAACACAAACATGTATTTCTGACACTATAATGCTAAACCCACAATATAGGTGACTTGCCCCCCTTAGCTTCCCTATAAAAGTTTAAAACTCCCCTTAATTACAGCGCTGCACGGGTCTGCGCGCTGGCTCCGTCCCCTTTGTGACATCATCAAAATGGCCGATTTTTAGCAAATCCAATGCTTTCCAATAGGAAAAGCATTAGATTGGCTAAAATTGGCATGCGGGCAGAGCCAAATGCTGTTTTGGACAATCAGGACCTCCTCATAGAGATGCATTGAATCAATGCATCTGTATGAGGAAAATTCAGTGTCTCCATGCAGAGTGTGGGGACGCTGAACGGCAGGGCTGCCTACTGTGCAGCCCTGAGCCAGGAAGCCCCTCTAGTGGTCATCTAAGGAGTGGCCACTTGGAGGTGTCCCTAGGGGTAATGTAAACACTGCCTTTTCTCTGAAAAGGCAGTGTTTACATTAAAAAAAAAAAAGCCTGAAGGCAGCTATTATACTCACCAGAACAATTACATTAGGCTCTAGTTGTTCTGGTGACTATAGTGTCCCTTTAAGTCCATTTTTCCAGAAAGTCTAGTTCTGTGCTACATAACATTTACAAATTGTTACTGCTGCAAAAAAGGCGAGCTTATCAACTTACTGATATATTGCTTAACAGCAGTTTATATATGTATAACAAATGTGCGAATACGTAAGTAATACGTTTGTAAATTATTGGCAAAAGACTATAGACACTTCATTAGTTCTTTTTTATATCTGTCATTAAATTGGGAAGTTATTGGAAAATAAATTGATATTCTGTAGTTCTTAGTCTCTTTAAGTGTCGGTTTTCTTTACTTAATATTTTTATGTCTAGAAAAAATCCACATTTTGGAACATTTTAACATGCAATTAAAATAAAATTCTTGTAATTTATATAATCTTTCAATTTCTAAGTGATTTTATTATACATAATATTATACATTATGTGATTTTGTGTCAAGCTGAGATGAAATCTATTATAAATGAACTGTAAAGGTGAATTCATTAATCAGTGACAAAACCCCATGAAACAATTGTGGCAAAAATGTCCTAAATTCAATAACATGGAAAAATGGATGGAGCATCTGATTGCTATGTTTTCCTACATAAATCTTTAAACTATCTTATGTTCTCAGTCTGTCTAATATTTGTTTATATGAATCATTTCCAAGACGTGAGATAGTACATTAGAAAAATACTTATACAATATAAATATGTCTATAAAATATAAAAAAAATTCTCATGAATTTCAGATTAAATTTGGATTAAGCAATATAGAAAACTGTAGTGATTATAGTGCTTTAATTCAATCACGCACTTATAGACATGAGAACTGGAGGAATATTATTACCCCACTAAATCCTTAATTGTTTTCCTCTGAACCCCAGCTTTTTTTCATAAGAATGATCAGTTTCTTGCTCCCTTCTTCTTTGAAGAAGATAATATATATGTTGCCTTCACAACCACGTATTTACTGACACGTACTGTTCCCTAAAATGGACCCTAAGCTAGAGCCTAAGACAGATACATTAATAAATGAATAAAGAGAATAAACAAGATGAAGGACAAGGTCTATCATAACAGAGATACACAAACCGATAGTCCAAGGTCAAGATAACGGAGAGCAACATCGGTCAAACAAGCCAACGTCAGAAAATAGTAAATCCATTACACAGTATGAACACACTCTCAGGTTACAAGAACCACAACAGGGCAAGGAAACAAGGACAACCAGGAAGTATTTATACCCTATACTGGGTTGTGATTGGTCAAAGAAGGCCATTATGTCATAAGTGGGCATACATCATCAAAAAGCATGACATAGACTGACATTCTAAAAGGAGACCAATGCAACAGTGACAACTGTAAGAGTAAACAAAACCATGGTGTATGTGCTTTCTCTTATAAAATCAAACTCACAGAGTTATTCACTAGATTGCAAAATGTTGTGGATTCATAGCAAATTTTCAGTAAATTTCAAATGTAAGTCCAAAATAGTCACACTGGAGGCATAGACGACTTGGAGAATTTTTCCATTTCAGCTATGTTGGCCTTACATTCATTTTGAATACAGTTTAAATTCCTATTAATTCTCACTTTAGTAGATAATCATGTATGAGGATTCTCCTATGCAGTGGCGTACTAAGGGGGAGGCGGGGGGGGGGGGGGGGCGGTCCGCAATGCCCCTCCTGCGCCCATCACTGAGAAAGATCTGCAGCTCCGCAGTGTGCAGAGTGGCAGACCATGTGTCTCGCGAGCACTGCCCAATCAGAGCGTTGCCGTGGGTTACCACGGCAACGCTCTGATTGGGTCTCGCGAGATCCATGGTCTGCAGCTCTGTGGAGTTGCAGACCAGAAATGATGGCCACCGGACCACCAGGCAGCCCCCACTGGACTACCAGGGACTTAAGGTAATTTTTTAGTCCCCCCTGCAACACCCCCCTCCTCATCACCCCCCCTTCCTCTCCTCATCACCCCCTCCCTCTCCTCATCACCCCCTCCTTCTCACAATCACCCCCTCTCACAATCACCCCCCTCCCTCTCCTCATCACCCCCTCTCACAATCACCCCCTCCCTCTCACAATCACCCCCCCTCATCCTCACCCCCTCCCTGAGCTCCCTCTCACTTCACCCCCCACACCATCACCCACCCCTCTCCCTCTCCTCATAACCCCACCTCTCCTCATCACCCCCTTCCTCTCACAAGCACCCCCCTCACTCTCGCAATCACCCCCTCTCACAATCACCCCCTCCCTCTCACAATCACTCCTCTCCCCTCTCACAATCACCCCCTCCCTCTCACAATCACCCCCCCTCTCACAATCAACCCCCTCTCACAATCACCCCCTCCCTCTCATCCTCACCCCCCCTCCCTGAGCTCCTGCTCACTTAACCCCCCCAAACCATCACCCACTCCCCCCTCACCATCGCCCCTTCCCTCACACCATTATCCACTATACAAGCACACACACTGCATTCACTATACAAACACACACAGACACACACTTATACATGTGTGTCTGTGTATCCGTATGTGTGTTTGTATCAATGTGTCTGTATGTGTGTGTCTCTATCTTTATGTGTGTCTGCACCTGTGTGTCTCTCTCTGTGTCTGTATGTGTGTGTTTTTATCTATATGTGTGTTTGTATCTGTGTGTCTATCTGTATGTGTCAATGTTTGTCTGCGTATGACTGTTTCTATATAACTGCATGTGTTTACCTATGTGTCTGTGTATGTGTGCCAGTGTGTGTATATGTAAGTATATGTATGTATGTATATGTGCATACATCTCAGCATTTCACCTACACTACACACAAATATAACCCTGCATCCAAATGTCAACACTACAAAAAAATATAGGATCTGCCCCGGTTGCCAAATTCTCCAGGTACGCCCCTGCTCCCATGTTATTGGATAATAAGCATGCCAAGCCACTTCATCATTTGCAAACTTTTTTTAAAAACAAGCAGAAACATATAACTTAAAATAGTCTTCTACCTCTGTAAAGGAATCCTTCAATGTTTTATGAAACTTTCTTGACACGTTTATGAAACGCGTTAACAGTTTCTGCTCCCCAGAGTTCATTAAACTAACTTGAAAATCGGTATTATTGTCAAATAGTTTGCGGTCTAATGAGTACACAGACAACATGCACTTTGTCAAATAAAAACATTGTAACAGCAGCAGGCTGATTTAAACCTATATAAAACCAGTGTGTATACTTGAAGAGGAATAACTATTTTATTAATAGCTGTTTTAAAAAAAAAAAATCTGAATATTTTGTGTCCTTTTTTGTTGCAGTACAAGTGCATCGATTTGTTTGCCACAGATATGAGCAAAAATGACTGCAACTGAAACTATATGGCACATTAAAAATACATCTTAGAATACCAATGTCAGAGAATGAATGAATGATTGGGATAAAACTGAAGCAAAAGGAAAAAATACAGCAATCAATACAATGTTTTGGTAAAAATACTGCAATAATTACAAGTTCTCTATCTGTAAGCTACAAATCCTCAATGTCTATTCAAAAAGTTTGATTTCTTAACTGACCTAAGAAGCCAACAATTGAGCTATTTATTTGTTTATTAATTCAATGCAGAATTGTTGTTGGAGTCACCGGGCTTACATTTGCAGCTTATTTATATTCTCACCATGTTAAACATGACTGTCTCCCTGTGCAATCAGCAGGGGATGAAAGTGAGTACTTAGCTAATATGTCTGGTCAATCAGTGGGGCCCATGTGAACCAGAGTGCATTGCACTGCAAAGCTCCAGCAGCTGCAGACCTGATCCATTTTGAAACTGACCTCTGTGTCTTGGAGATAATTGTGCCAGCTCTCAGTTAAACTAATTATCTCCTAGGACACAGAAAGCCGATATATTTAAAAACCCCAAAAACATATAAAATACAGTGAAGCACACCCCACATGTCATACATCCCCAGAAAGGTCTCTCTGTAGTGCCCAATCTGTCCAATAAGTGCCCTGATCGGCTAAGTCAAGCCCGAATTAGACGGAAGTCCAAAGTTCAGCAGGATGCAGTTAGCCAGAGTGCTGGTAGAGATCTCCAGTCATCTAAACCCATAGCAATTTCCGTGGGTACATGGAGCTCCCCAAGTTCTTGCTGTTGTTGGACGCCTCATCCAGTGGTGTATCCTGGTTTTGTGCTGCCCTAGATTCTTCGTAACCAAGAAACCGAGTACCACCACTACACCCCAGTGATGCCTCCTTATGTTCAAGTTCCCAGGAAAACTCCAGAGGTATCCGGTGTTCCACTTGACCCTGAGGAACCTATGTAATTAGGACTTGTCCACTGCAAAGTGACACCTGAGGAAAGAGACCGAAGGAGAAGCTATGGCCTATGTTACTATTGTGGAGAAAAAGGGCATTTCATCACGCTTTGTCCTATTCGCCCTCCTAGACCTCCAGCTCTCCGACTGGGTACTAATTTCCTTCGCCCTGTGTACACCGCATACCAGCCTAAAAAGCTAAATAGAAGCCGTTGTTCTTGCCCATGCTTGGCTTCAACAGGAAAAACTACATCCCCTGCTCCAGAGCAACCTGCATCTACTCCCAAAGTTACTTCCTGTGATACCATCACTGCTTCCTGCCCGCCCGAAAAGGATTTACCTGTGGATTGTGCCATTGCTTCTAATGACACTACCGTCTGTACAGAAGACCTTGAAATGTTCGAAAAAGCATTGTTAGCTACGAACACAGCTCCTGCTGAAGTTGTGGAAGTGCTTGCCACCTGTGCCCAGAACCTAAAAGACCTGGACAATTCTCCAGCCGTACCAGAAGCTGGTACTGCGGACTCCCAAGCTGTAAAGAGAATCCATACTGGGGAGTTTGACTATGGGGACTCACTGGATTCAGATAGTGACCCTGGAGAGGTGTACTATGCTGACAGAGAAGCTATTTACGCCCGGAGGTTGTTTTTAAAGGGGGGGGGGGGGTACTGTCACGGTTCTCACCAGATAGACAGACGGCCAGACGTGGTCACTCCTAGAGTTCCCAACAGGGGACTTGAACTTCTCAGTCCTGGTCCTGCGTGCTGCCTCTGAGCCACAGCAGCTTTATACAGTGACTACTGATTCCGGTCCTGTTCATCCTGGCATGGCTACTACACGGGGGGCTGCACCTTGACTTGGCTGTGCTTCACCTGACCCTGATTAGACATCAGCAGGGTATTTAAGCTCCGCCTCGCCCTGTGCTCAGCGTCAAGTCTTTGATCCTGTTTCGTACCAGTGTTCCTGTTGTTTCATCTGCTTTGTATTATTGACCCCGGCTTCTGACTACGTTTACTCTTACCTCTGGCATCCCTTGACTTTGGCTACTCCTCGTTGTTTCTGTCCTCTGGCATCCTTTGACCTCGGCTATCCCTCGACTATCCTGCTGGTTCAGTCCTTGCCTGTACTGCGTATTGGTACTTTATCCTGCACAGCCCTCATGCACAGACCCACAGGCTGGGTGAATTCTTACCTGACCACCTTGGCCTGTGGCTATCTGCAAGGGTGAGCAACATATCTGCGCTACAGACTCCCAACTCAGGTAAGACCCTGACACTCACGAGCAGACACACACACTCACACTAACAGGCAAACACACACACAGTCAGAGACACACACACACAGTCAGACACACTAACAGACACACACACACTCACTAGCAGACACACACACACACACACACTCACTAACAGACACACGCACACACACAGTCAGACACACACAGTCAGACACACACACACACAGTCAAACACACACACTAACAGACACACACACACTAACAGACACACACACACTAACAGACACACACGCTAGCAGACACACACACATTAACAGACACACGCACACTAACAGGCACACACACACTAACAGGCACACACACACTAACAGGCAAACACACACTAACAGGCAAACACACACACAGTCAGATACACACACACACACACAGTCAGACACACTAACAGACACACACACTCACTAGCAGACACACATACACTCACTAACAGGCAAACACACACACAGTCACACACACACACACATTAACAGGCAAACACACACACAGTCAGAGACACACACACAGTCAGACACACTAACAGAAACACACACTCACTAGCAGACACACACACACTCACTAACAGGCAAACACACACACAGTCAGACACACACACACACACACACATTAACAGACACACACACACACACACACACAGTCAGACACACACACACACATTAACAGACACACACACACACACACACTAACATTAACATATATATATATATATATATATATATATATATATATATATATATACTTCAGTAAAGGATAGCCGCTCACCGGTCTTATAAAAATCCAAAATTTATTTAAACAGAGTTAAAAAATGAGACCAACGTTTCAGTCCCCGCTCGGGACTTTCCTCAGGGTATCAAAACAATAATAAATACAAACGCAAACACTGACAATATATAGGTAGAAAGCAATTAGTGCAAACTCACCCAGGTGCAGTAGATGTGTGTCCGTGTATGGGAGCACTTCCGGGTATGCGCACGCACACCCACGTAAATCCCGCCCCCTTTGCGTGCACGTGATACTTGCGATGTGCCATGTATGTGTATATGGTTGCTAAGCAACCACTCGTGCACAACTTCTACTAGCTGAATAAGAATGTAATGAATCTATTAAACAAGGTGCTGATTAGAGTATATTCGTATGTGTTATATCATTAAAATTCGATATGTATCGTGCTGTGATACAGAAACACGATGTCATATTCAAAAGTGATTATGATAGCAGAAATGTGCCGGTATAGTGAACGTGTCCCAAATATGGGATGCCAGTGCAATATGATGTACAGTATGGTAAGCCCTGCTGAACATGATTATGTAGAGAAATTAAATTCTTAAACTAACTATAACCAAGATATAAGTGTGATAAAAAAACGTGTTTTCATATCTAACTATACAATAAAGACCCTTGCCAGAGCCTAATAATTAATACGAGTTGATATACAATCTAAAATAAAATAGTACAAGCTATGGAAATTTCAAATAAATGCATAATAAGGGATATTTTCATTTAATCCTCTCGGTGCCAATGTGCCCAATTGGTATATCCAAAACGCTTCTTTTTGGAGCAACATCCATCCTCTATTGCCACCCCTCTTGGGACAAGGTATGTGGTCTATACTCACAAATTTGAGGGAGGATAATGGATGTCCCTTCTCCAGAAAATGTTTGGCCACCGGTTTGTCTGACTGGCCATCTCGATAGGCAAGTCTGATACTTGACCGGTGGCCTCGGATACGCTCACAGATAGGGGTTTCTGTTTTGCCCACATAATATTGGCCGCAAGGGCACATAAGCTTATAAATGACAAATGGTGTCTTACATGAGATAGTATGCCTTATGTCATATGTTTTATTAGTATGTGGGTGGCAAAACTTTTTAGCTGGAATCATGTGTCCGCAGGTGACACACCCCAGACAACGTATACACCCACGAATATTTCCCTTCAAAGTTTTGGAGTAACTGTCCACAGGATCTGTATGTACCAACATGTCACGTAGGTTCCTGTTTCTTCTATAACAGATCATGGGCGGTTCCTTAAAGATTTTAGGAAGGGAGTCGTCCGTGGATATCATCTTCCAGTTGTCCTTAATTAATGCTGTTACCTTGTCGGCTGAGTTGTGAAAAGTCAGTGGAAACACCATGCGTTGTGAAGGATTAGCCTTTGCCTGATTCGGGGCTAACCTGGCCTGTGCAAGAGCCTCTTGTAGTACTAGACCTTCGTATCCTCTATCCACAAACTTTTGGGTCATAGATTCCAACTGTATCTCTGCTGCCGCTGTACTTGATTTATTACGTATCACTCGCTGATATTGTGCCTTGGGTATAGATTTTTTCAACGCCCAAGGATGTGCGCTCTGTGCGTGCAAAAGGGTGTTCCTATCTGTCGGTTTAGAAAACAATGTATACTCAATTCCCTTTATTCCGTAAGATAGCTCCAGATCTAGGTATTGGACTGAGTTCTCACTGATATTGGATGTAAACCTGATTGGTGTAGGTAGCTGGTTCAATGCTTCAATCATATCCTGTGCTTCTTTTGCTGTACCATTCCAGATTATAAGGAGATCATCAATGTAGCGATAGTATCCCATGATGAATCTTGCATATGGAGTTAAGGTATATTGTACCTCATACATATACATGTATGCATTCGCATATCTTGGTGCTACTGCCGAGCCCATAGAAGTTCCCGCTATCTGTAAGTACCATTGCTCCTCAAATCTGAAGTAATTGTTGTTCAAAATAAATAATAATAACTTCAACACAGATTCAATCGGTGGGCCCCGATATAATGATGAATTACACAGAACTTGGCGCATGGCCTCTACCCCATCTATGTGAGGGATAACCGTATATAAATTGGATACATCCATGGTGATGAAAATCGGTGTTATATCTTTGAAGTCCAAACTTTTAAGATGTTGCAGTAAAGACTGTGTGTCTTTGACACAGGTATATAGAGCTTCAACTGTTTTTTTACAGATAAAATCTAGCCACTGGGCGATGGGTTCAAGTACACCATCTATGGCTGAGACAATGGGTCTCCCCGGTGGTCTCTGAGCATTCTTATGTATTTTAGGGATACTGTATATCACCGGAGTGCGGGGGAAGGACTTGTTCAAAAAATGATACAATTCTGTATCTATATATCCAGCTCTTAAAGACATGTCCAATATATCTACAAGTTTCTTCTGTATTTCTGTTGTAGGATCTCCCTTTAATGGGTAATACGTATTAGTATCCTTGAGTTGTCTTTTCATATCTTCAGAATAATAACTATAATCCATAAGAACAATCCCGCCTCCCTTATCCGCGGGGCGGATAACTATTGTAGAGTCTCTGGACAGATCCCGTAGCAAGCCTCGCTCCTCTTTGGTGATATTATGCTGTTGTCTAGACTCACGTGTAAAAAGGTCTTGAGACATCCTGGCTGTAGAGGATAAAAATGTTTTTATCGTATGTTTGGTGCTGTAAGGGTCAAATGTAGATTTAGTTCTAAATCTACCTGTTCCTGTATCTGCTGTTGATTGTTGCACTTTAGAAGCATTCTGGAAATACTCTTTTAATCTCATTTGTCTCCCGAATTGAAACAGTTCAGTGCTCCATTTGAATGAGTTTGGGCCGCATGTAGGTATAAAGGACAGCCCTTTACTTAGAGTGGTAATTTCGGTAGAGCTGAGTGGTCTCTGTGAGAGGTTGAAGATAGGGTTCACCTCCTGAGTGGGGGTTTCCCCCTGAGTGCTATGTTTGATCTTACGGCTTCTCCTGATCCTGTGTCGTCTTCGCCTCGGAGTCTGCTTCTGGTCACTGTCCCTGTGCCCACTGTTCCTAAAAAAAGGGTAGGGTCTGACGGTATATCACTTTCAGATGCTGACTCACCCGATGTAATATCCACTGTGGGTATATTTGGGCGCACCACTCTCTTCCTGAATCTTCTGGGTCTAGGGGGACGATCGCCAGACAGCCAGCGGTAGACACGGTGATCGTGGTAATCCTGTTGTACCCTCTCATATTTTTGTTTTTTGAATTTCACCAACTCACTTTTATATTTAAGTACTTCTGTATTAAGCTGCTGCTGTATCTTTAAACCCTCAGCGGAGGATAATAATACTGAGTGTTCTGTTTCCAATTCTGATATACTACGCTTGACATCCACCCAATCAGCATCTGTCAGCATCTGAAAGTGATATACCGTCAGACCCTACCCCTTTTTTAGGAACAGTGGGCACATACATGGCACATCGCAAGTATCACGTGCACGCAAAGGGGGCGGGATTTACGTGGGTGTGCGTGCGCATACCCGGAAGTGCTCCCATACACGGACACACATCTACTGCACCTGGGTGAGTTTGCACTAATTGCTTTCTACCTATATATTGTCAGTGTTTGCGTTTGTATTTATTATTGTTTTGATACCCTGAGGAAAGTCCCGAGCGGGGACTGAAACGTTGGTCTCATTTTTTAACTCTGTTTAAATAAATTTTGGATTTTTATAAGACCGATGAGCGCCTATCCTTTACTGAAGTATACGTTTGGAGTTCAAGTCATGCACCCGGCGAATTGATATCTACAAAAGCGTGAGTGCGGGGGATTTTCAATTGTTTTATATATATATATATATATATATATATATATATTTTTTTTTTTTTTCCTCCCCCCAGCCTCGTAACCTTTGGGAATGCTGGGGGGTTTCTTTCTCCCTGGTGGTCCAGTGGCTGCTGGGCGGGCGGCACTGGCGGGCTATCTGCTGGGCGTGCAGGCTGCTGTGCACTGGCGGGTGCGCGGCTGGCGAGGGAGCACTTCCTCTGAGCTGTCTGCTAAGCTCCCTCATGCGCCGCCCGCAGAGTGAGTCTGGGAGCCGTAATATAACGTCATATTCCAGCTCAGAGGAAGTGCTCCCTCGCCAGCCGCCCACCCGCCAGCGCACAGCAGCCCGCACGCCCGGCTGGCATGTCAGTTATCCGCAAGGCTAACAAGGCATTTGCCCTGGGCATTTGGGGGCGGCGTTTTTTGCCGCCCCCTGGAAAATGCCGCCCAAGGCAAATGCCTTGTTTGCCTCGCGGCTAAAATGTCCCTGGCCTCATCGCCCCTCTATCAGCCCTCCAAAAAGCATCCTGTTCGCTAGTTCAGGAACCAAGAATGCACTGATTGAAGTTTCAGTGGTCCCCAGCAACTCTGCGATATGCTCTATAGTTCCATAGAGATCAGAGTTACTCCCGGTCAGGTGTACCGTGTCTTCTTAGCTTCCTGGCCAGTAGAGGCTGCTTCTGGGGCCACAAACATGTCTGGTTGGCTCATGAGACATGGGATGGAAGGTCAATACCTAGTGAAATTAGTATTTTTAGAAAGGTGAGGGGTAGGGAGACCAGTACCGGGATTAGGTGACCTGAAGGCCCTTCACAAGCTGTAACCCCAAATATACTTTTTGTATACAACATTAGTTGAGGCTTTTTGGGGGAATACAAGCATGAGACAACCTAAACAAAGCAAAAAAAGTTTTAAAAAAATATATATATTTTATATTAAGGTTGACTGTTGTTTCTACATAAATAGCTGAGTAAAAAAACAAGTTTATTAATTTTTACCTTTAACCCCTTAAGGACCAAACTTCTGGAATAAAAGGGAATTATGACATGTCCCACACGTCGTGTGTCCTTAAGGGGTTAAATAGCGAAAATGCAAACCACGATGTATAGGTATAGAACGCGTTTTACCCCATTGGAGGGGGGGAAATAGGGAAAAAAGACTGGCGCAGAGGGAAACATACTGGATCCACGAATTGGGATCATTATCCCCAAGAGGTTTAAATGTTGACGTGGATCTAGTGTGTTATTTAGAATAATCCTCCACTTAATAATGGGTTTATCATATTAGTTCCTCTTTCTTCCTGTACTTATCTTATTAATTTATTTTTTATATTATTTCTTTTCTATATGCTTTAGGAAGATTAGTTACCTGGATTCACCAATATTAGGTTTTATATGATTAATAAACATCAAATGACCAATAAAGCACTTTAGGATCAAATATGGGGTTTGATATGATCGATATTCATTAAATGGTTAACAAAGCACTTTAGTATTATTTTTGATAAATGAAGATTATATATATTGATAATATAGTTAACGCTTCAGCACAATATGGATATGTAGTATGGTATTTACTGTACATTGTCTTAAGAATATATTAATTTTTATTCATTTTATTTATTGAATTAATAAATTAGTGAGCACTAATCTGTTAAATAATAATTTTGACAACAAGAAAGTTAACAGATAAATAATAAGGTTAATATACACACTGTAATTGGTTCACATTTAATGGCACTTCATCACTTTTTCACAAGAGAATAGATTAAGTAAAATATATATTATTATTGTTTATTATTATTTTCTTGTATCAACAGGTGGGATACTCAGATAGGGAGCCCCACCTTGTTTTTTAAAATGACTGAACTTTTTATGTATACAAATTTAAAAGGACGTTTAATGTAAGCAATTGGATATTGTATATTAATAGGCTTCTCGTTTAGATAAATTTGGTGAGGAATTCCTCTGGCGACCAGAGGGGGAGCTGATAAGCCCTTACACAGTTCTTTTCATTTGGAACGCACGGCCATTTTGGCTGAAACGCAAGCGGAACACGTGTGTCAACACGGAAGTGTGGCTAAAGGAGAAGACCGGAACGCTCATCAAGCCGGTAACGTTTAACAGATGGGAGAAAATCTGAGAACGAATGGGAAAGTTCCGAAGGAGAGACGCCCACAGTTTACCACCAATGGATTGTAAGGGATTAGCCCTATTTAAGTGTTGTATTTGAAGCGGAATGTTAGATTGTTTTTTCTGATTATTGTTTTTTATCAATTTGGTCCCTGAGGAAGTTCATTCAGAACGAAACGCGTAGGACATGGGGACTTTTATAATTTAATGTTTTTTATATAACCCTTCATTTCTTGTTTTATCAATTAAACCGATTTATGGGAGCTGTTTTTGGTGTGGCTGGATCATTGAATTATCCTAGCAACCGGGACACCCTGCGGTCATTATTGAAGGTGGATTCTTATTTAACCCCCCTTTTACATCGTGGGGAGGCACATCTAACACGCTTTTATCCTTTGGAATCTGTGAGTGTAATGGAATTCTATGTTTAATAACTGGTTCCAAACTATATTGCACTATGTTTTTTGTCCTTTATTTTTAGGCATATCAGCAAGATCCCAAAATTTCCTATCTTGTATATATTAATTTTTACGTTTACTGTGTTGACGAAAATACAAGTGTTATCCATAATTGAGTCAAGATTTAACCTAGACTTGAGGCTTGATGTTAACTTGAGACTATGTTCTTGACTAAATAGATTTTATGTTCAATAGCTGAAAATGTTCTTTCCAGGAAAGTACTAAATATGACATTCACTATTTATAGATACTGTAGCAGATGGTATCAGGGCTGTCCTAAAAGACTGCACTAATATTGCAATTTGTGTGTTATTTTTGTTCCTATGGTTAAAATGTATGTGGGTTTCGTATAATTGTTCGGTAGTTTCCATCCGTACTCCATACGAATGTAAACTACCGAACCAATAGACCACCTCAGAGAGAAGTGTGTACCTTATTAATCGTTCACACTTCTCTAACCGCCGGTTAATTGGTACTTTAGTGCGGTATCTGGGTGGCCGCTGTTCGGTATACGAACACGTGGCGGCGGCCATCTTACGCACGAAAATCTCAGCGGTGTTTGGTCGTCGAGTGTCTGGAACTCAAATCGGACACTTGATTACCCGACCACCGCTGAGACCTCCATAGCTCCTTAACTACCGAATGGGAAGGCTAATCAGTCTCCCGTTCGGTAGTTTCCAAGTACCGAACAAGGGGATTCCTATGAATCCAAGATTAATCGTGGATGGCAGTATTTAATGTGTATTTTACCTCCCGAACGAAGACCGACCGCAGGGCCAAAACCTATGGAACTCTTTTCGGATACCACCTCGTGTGCGGTCGGTCAAATTATACCCTCCACCTAACTCCCGAACCCCTGGACCAATCTGGGTGATTGTTGGATATGTTAGTCACCCAGATCAGGGCTACCATGGGGTACCCCTAGGATTATTGTAACTACTTGTTTTCTGAGGGGAGGAGATTTGTGGGAGGTAACGGTTATACTATTACATACTGTCCTAATTAATGTGAATCCCTCCCTTGCATGGGAAAATGCTTTATAACGAGATTGTGTGGATTAAAAGTCAGTTCTGCTCCTGATGCTGTGTGTCATCCAGTCATTGGGATCTGTATGGGGATATCCTTGGATTACGTTATTTGCTGGAATTATTGCTTCATGGTGTTTTTACTACTTGTTCCTGAGCCTCACTAGGATCTATAGTGGACTTAACCTGTGGAATATCAGGCCTCCACTACAGATACTGTGCACTTAGAGACCGTTTGTTAGCATGGCAAAATAAATGCAATATTATAAAATGATATAAACAAGCAAAACATATGTTAGGGTTCTTTCCTGTCCGGAGTCCTCTTTCCCTGGAGAATGTAACAATTTAGTGCAATTTGACAATTTGTCAAATTAATAATGAAAGCATATGGTATATAAATGTATAGTTTCAATAGCTCTCCATGAGTGACACAGAAACAAAATATTACTTACAATTCATGGGTTAGTAATTTATCTTTCAACTTTCAAGTTCTAACATATACCATATGTTATTCCTGCCAAATTATGGAAGTTGCATAATGCTTTACCACTTAATTGATTATCACTAAATTAACTCTTAATACTCTTACATGTTTATAATTTTATCACTGCAAACTTATCACTCTTTAACAAGCACTTAATGCTATATGTTTCCATTTAACATGTTTATAATTTTATCACTGCAAACTTATCACTCTTTAACAAGCACTTAATGCTATATGTTTCCATTTATTTGCTATTACAATACTTGTCCAATATCAATATTTAATATTATATACAGTATTTTGTTTACTACTCGAGTTTGATGGCCAATATTAATGGGTCTGTAGACAAATAGCTAGGGCACATGGTCATCTTTGTTACAAGATAGCAGGAACAAAACAAGCTCATCTATGGATATATGCATCTGTGGCAGGGGTGGGATAACCTGTTAGGGTGACTTAGCATAAACATAAATTCTGCTCAAAGTCCTAATAATATTTTGTACATGAAGTTAATGGAAAATTTCATTTAAGTAAGTTATCATGGATGCCCAACACAATATGGCTGACAGGCGAGGGTGTAAATACACTTTACAAGGTACTATAGTTTCTACTATTTTTATAATTTTGTTTGGTTGAAACAAAATACATTAGATTAGGGGTAGGCAACACTTGTCATTCTATTCGATGTGGTCGACTAAATCTCCCACAATGCTTTTACCGCCATAATGCTGGCAAAGCACTAGAGGAGATGTAATCCACGACATCTGGAGTGCCAAAGGTTGCCTGTCCCTGCATTAGACTGTGCTCCTTCTAACACTTCACTACAAGCCTCCAATGGTTTTTTTTTTTTCATAATTTTGCTTTATTTTTATTCAGATTTGCAATTTTCAAAAATTTCTGCTGACTTGGGTAATGGACATCTAAAATTCTGACGCATTTTCCAACTTTGTCACATCTGAACTGTTTTGTTTTTTTTCACATATTTTTCTTGGATTTTTTTTGGAAAAGGAAAACAAAAGTAATATCTAGATTTAGGATAATTTTCTTATATCTTCAGCACATTTTGACTATTTGATATTAAGTACAAATTGTACTATATGTTCTGCATCAAATTAATCTATACTTTAGTTCGGATGTTGTTTTGTTGTCATTGTATTTATTCTAAATTGCATAGTAATTTGCTATCATGAGTACTCATTGTCCAATCTTGTTATATTCATCAGCATAAAAAGATACACTTTTCACAGTCCTATCAACATGTTTAACGATAATATACATTGTTTTTTTTTCTATTTGGGATTTATGTAGATATAGAGGTGATTTATTTTCTGTGGTAATCGGATAAATTCTTGATTACAGTCTTTCTTTAGGAATGATGTCCATGTTTTAATTAAAAAAGTGACATTTTAGAACAGATACATTTTGCAAACAAAGATGTGTCTTATTGAAATCAGTGGTGATAAAATTTCACCAGACGTCTTAATGCTATGGTTTCACGAACCACAATTACAGGCTGTTATTGGAAATCCTATTTATAGAAGCAGCCCAGATTTAAAGCAGCCATTCATAAGTGAGGTATTTTTCCATCTCCAGTAGATATTAGCCGAAACGAGAAAGCTGAACCTTTTATGCTGATGTGACAGCAATTAATTGGACGTGTACTATCTTTTACAAGGTGAGTTATTTTCAGAAACTAGCAGTAAAATGCCAGACATACCAAGATAAAAGGCCATTGATTTGTACTTCTTATATTATGGTAGGGGTTTGTTTCATATCTTTCCTATATATCCCTTATGAGTTAACTTTAGAATTTTAGGTTGCTCTTTGTTATATATTTTGATTACATCTAAATTCAAAAATGCCCAGTTTATGAAGTGTTAACTTTTTTTTTTTAAATTTAAAGAAACTCAGGAGGTATGCATCGGCACTCCAGATGATGTGGACTACATCCCCCATAATGCTCTTACACTCATAATCCTGGTAAAGCATCATGGGAGGTGTAGTCCAAAACATCTGGAGTGCCGAAGGTTGGCTATGCCTGGTCTATATTATACCTTGTTATTTGAAGTTCAACATGCGTCAGGATTTTACCATTTCTATAATTGATAGTACATTGTGTTAAATATAGCATTATAAGCACATTTACCGTGGGATCATTTGTCCAGAGAAATAAACAAATTACTTTATTTCCATGATTTAGATTATGATAATTGTTGGGACCATTTTTATAGATTAGAATTCAAAACATCAAAGAATTCAGCATTTATATGAATATTTTATTGTGACTGAAAAAGTAACCTCTGTCAAAAGCACTCTGCATGTAGTAGTTTCATATTAAGGATTCTGCAAATTTGATTCTTCCTATTAACCCTTTAGTTCACCAGCAAGGGGATGCTGCCTATATACATAATATTTTGGACTTTGTCAAGCTTGACAAAGACCTATTAGCAGGTCGAAATGTTGCTACTCTTGTCTGTTCTATTAAAACTGTCTGCGGCTTGAACACCTTGAGTGCCTGGAGAATCTCTCTTTTTGCCTTATCAATTTACCAAGTAGCCATTTACAAAGAATTTCTTTTTAATCCTAATGATTGCGGTTTTCCCATGATCATAGATCAAGAGTCACAATGGAGTCATGAAAAAAAATATGATCTCTACACCTGCATCATTTTAAAAGATTTAGAAAGATAAATGCTAGATACATTGAAACATAGACCTAAGCTCCAACCAGGTTTGGATTGGAAGTAGGAAGTGACTGTTGTAACTATGCTGTAATAAATGTTTATCTTCTTATAAAATCTTTACATTTTACGGGTTATGGTGCCAGGAGTCCTCTGCTGCTGTTTTCCAGTAACGGATTAAACCATTTGGGAATGGTTTGACACTTAACACAGGTCCTCCCAGGTACCCTGTTCTTCTGTCTCCTCCATAAACAAATCAGAAGATTCGATTTTTGGTATGTCAACTTTGTGCAAATTTTCAAGTTATTCACTTAGCTTAAACTTACTCTCTTGGCCAGTGAATGATCTAAAAATTTGCACATACAGTTGCAAGAAAAAGTATGTGAACCCTTTGGAATGATATGGATTTCTGCACAAATTGGTCATAAAATGTGATCTGATCATCATCTAAGTCACAACAATAGACCATCACAGTCTGCTTAAACTAATAACACACGAAGAATTAAATGTTGCCATGTTTTTATTGAACACACCATGTAAAAATTCACAGTGCAGGTGGAAAAAGTATTTGAACCCTTGGATTTAATAACTGGTTGAACCTCCTTTGGCAGCAATAACTTCAACCAAACGTTTCTTGTAGTTGCAGATCAGACGTGCGCAACGGTCAGCAGTAATTCTTGACCATTCCACTTTACAGAACTGTTTCAGTTCAGCAATATTCTTGGGATGTCTGGTGTGAATCGCTTTCTTGAGGTCATGCCACAGCATCTCAATCGGGTTGAGGTCAGGACCCTGACTGAGCCACTTCAGAAGGCGTATTTTCTTCTGTTTAAGCCATTCTGTTGTTGATTTACGTCTATGCTTTGGGTCATTGTCCTGTTGCAACACCCATCTTCTGTTGAGCTTCAGCTGGTAGACAGATAGCCTTAAGTTCTCCTGCAAAATGTCTTGATAAATTTGGGAATTAATTTTTCCTTCGATGATAGCAATCCGTCCAGGCCCTGATGCAGCAAAGCAGCCCCAAACCATGATGCCCCCACCACCATACTTCACAGTTGGGATGAGGTTTTGATGTTGGTGTGCTGTGCCTCTTTTTCGCCACACATAGTGTTGTGTATTTCTTCCATACAACTCAACTTTGGTTTCATCTGTCCACAGAATATTTTGCCAGTACTGCTGTGGAACATCCAGGTGCTCTTGTGCAAACTGTAAACATGCAGCAATGCTTTGTTTGGACAGCAGTGGCTTCCTCTGAAATCCATTCTTGTTTAGTGATTTACGTATTGTAGATTCGCTAACAGGGATGTTACCATTTGCCAGTGACTTTTGTAAGTCTTTAGCTGACACTCTAGGATTCTTCTTTACCTCATTGAGCAGTCTGCGCTGTGCTCTTTCAGTCATCTTTACAGGGCGGCCACTCCTAGGGAGATTAGCAGCAGTGCTGAACTTTCTCCATTTATAGACCATTTGTCTTACCGTGGACTGATGAACAGCAAGGCCTTTGGAGATACTTTTATAACCCTTTTCAGCTTTATGCAAGTCAACAATTCTTAATCGTAGGTCTTCTGAGAGCTCTTTTGTGCGAGACATCATTCACATCAGGCAATGCTTCTTGTGAAAAGCAAACCCAGAACTGGTGTGTGTTTTTTATAGGGAAGGGCAGGTGTAACCAACACCTCCAATCTCATCTCATTGGAGATGTCATTAGTCTAGGGGTTCACATACTTTTTCCACCTGCACTGTGAATGTTTACATGGTGTGTTCAATAAAAACATGGCAACATTTCATTCTTTGTGTGTTATTAGTTTAAGCAGACTGTGATTGTCTATTGTTGTGACTTAGATGATGATCAGATCACATTTTATGACCAATTTGTGCAGAAATCCGTACCATTCCAAAGAGTTCACATACTTTTTCTTGCAACTGTATAAGTGGAATCTGTACTGCTACGTTAGATGTATGGAAGAGACCAGAAGAACTCAGGAGTTGTGGGGGAACCTGGTAGGTGTTTAACTATGTATTGACCCTTTATGGATGGATGGAGCCAAGGGATTACTGGCCCCAGAAACACGACATCAGGTTATAATGATTATTACAGAGATTAGAGTAACATTTTAGAGATGTAGGCTTATCGATTGCATGTTTCTTGTAGACTTGTGCATTCGGTTCCAAACGAACTGCAATTCATCTGAATTGTGGGTGATCAGCAGGTCGTCCGAAATCCAAAATGTTTGTATCACGAGGAAATTAACTGGACAATCGATGAGCCGGCTCATTTCATTCATGATTCATGATTGCTTCTGTGGTGCCATCTGTGGTGATGGGAAAAAAAGATTGATAGTTAGGGGGCAGTCACTAAGTGTTGATTTTATGCACAGATCAAGTATGGAGTGAATGATAGGAAGAACAAAGGAGGAGCAGTAAAATAAATGTATATTTATATAGATTTATTTTAATGAATATAATTTTTTTTCTTACTGCAACTCTTTTTCTTCCTATTACTGCTTCTCACTAGATCTGTGAACCAAATGACAGGATTATGCATATATTATGCAGTAAACGGATTGATCCATTCTTGTGCTTTTTTTATGTGTCTGAATAATTTTTCCAAAACATTTGTATGGACGAAAATTATCTGAGCGAAACCGCTACAAGGGCAAATTAAAGACTACCCCCCAAAAAATGTGTTCTTTTTAGTACAAACTGAATCGGCCAGACCAAATTTTTCCACTGTGCACAAGTCAAAATTTCTTATTTTTTTCTTACTTTGCATATACCAAAAACTTGAATATTAACATGGAGTTAAAAAGTGTATTATTTGAAAGCCACGGCTCAGCAGAAATCTAGATTTTTTAATTAAAATTACCAAGCTTTGTTTGTTTGTGAGTTGATTTTATATTGAATCTTACCATATTTATTCTTTATATATGTGTACAATATAATGGTGATCCATTTAAAGTGTGCAGATTTCTATAGGAGTCTTTAGTAATATCTCACGTTTCAGAGGAGCACAGATAAGTTTTCAATTACTACTTTGGACAAGGCCCACATCAAGGTGTGAAATGCGTCATGCATGTCATACTGACCAACTGTGCTTCTCCTTTATGTTTCTTTTGCTTAGGAAATGTTGCTGAGTAACATTGTGTTATGTAGATACATAGTTAATGAAGAACCAGATAATTTTTTTATAGAGCAGTCAGAGTTTATAAGCAATTATAGTAGTATAACATAACAGAGACAGTAAAACCTAAAGATCGAGGGCCCTACACAGGTAGTCTGGATAGTTACATGCCGTATAGACTTGCCCTGGTCTTATAAAATGCACACCAAATTTGCCTTCCTGTGTATAAGAGAAGGATTTATTAACCATTTATTCAACAAAGCTCCCAATATGTTTTTATTTATTTGTCCTGAACCATTGATATAGAGAGTTTGTACTTGGGAAATGACATTGTTTAGGTTACATATTCTGAGTGTATTATTTTTTTTTTAAATACCAGTACAATTAAAAACCAAAATTAGCAAGTAGCGTGTGGATGTTTCAATCATTAACAAGGATATGTGAGGACATTTTTTAAGGTGTCCTAAATATATTTAATTATTCTTATTAATGTTAATACAGGTGTAAGGTACCATTTAGATGCGTATTATTTCAAAATCCCCAGAAGAATTTGGGAAATAAGTTTACATTTTTTTTCTGAAAATTAAATTCACTTTGCCCTACTTTCTTGAAGAGAAAAACTGAACTCCCAGATATACCTTTCGTTACTTTATATTATTAAATTACTTTTTAATTTGTAATGCAAAATCCCGTGTATTACATATGTGCATTCAGATAGTATGATACTGTAAGTAATTAAACCTAAACAATTTATCTGTGACTTAGATAACCTTGTGTCACCATTGCAGTATGTACTATAGTCATTTAATGTTTCTGACCAATATTTCATGTAGACAGTTATTAATATTTTGGGTGATATAATTTGGTTGCTAAACTTTTCAATAGTATAGAACACATGGATACTCTCCCCCTCTCCCCTCCCCCCCCCCCTTTACTCCTCCCCAGTTGTAAATACCTCCATATAACTGTTCAATCCCATTCTCTGTTCTTCAAGCCTCACTCAACTCAGTGAAAGACTGCATTTTTTCTCCCCACTTCCCACCCACCCTCCCCTCCTCCCGCCCACCCTCCCCTCCTCCCACCCACCCAGACTCCCCCTAAATATATAGCATGCTCCTCCAGCTGTTTTGACATTCTCACCCAATTACCTCTTCATTCCCCTAACATCTTACCAATAGCTGCTTCTCTGTTAACTCGTTCAGCCATCACCTCCAAACTTCCCCTGCTACCTCTTGTCTCAAATCCCCGTGGTATCCTTTAGATTGTAAGCTCACGGGCCATCTAGCCAAGCACTTTGTATAAAAGAGCTCCAATGGCTAGATATCAGCTTACGGGCAGGGCTCTCTTACCTCTTGTATTTGTCTGTGTATTTTATACGTTTCTCCACTAATTGTACAGTGCTGCAGAATCTGTTGGTGCTTTATAAATAGCAATAATAAATAAAAAATACAATAAAATAAATATAATACATACTCAAAAAGCACATAGATATTTGTTTAATCTAACATTTGGATGGTTTTGCACTCTCACCCTGAGTTTTTGTAAATTAAGTGTCACATACAGTAGGTGCAACCTATAATTTTTTTATGGATAAAATAGCAAAGAACTCTGTTATTGAAACAACCAGGAATAGGAGATAGGTGGTGTAATAGAATACTGACAGTTTAGAAAGAAACATAGGAGAATATCCACTAAATGTCTGTTCAAAGTGCAATAGTGATTTAACAAATCATAAAAATCACTGAATAGTAGGAAATAAGGATTGGCAGTTAGCCAGAGTATTAAAATTTCCAAAGATCTCCACTCTGAGGTAGTTTGTGAGAGAGTCAATTAATTACTGTATCTGTGTTAGAACAATGTATCGGCTTAATAGAATTATAGCAAAGTTACCCGTACTATGGTGTAAAGTCTGGGGACTTCCTAAATAAGCTGAATTGTTATAGTATTAGGCTGTAGTCCAATATGTACCATAAGCACTAATACAGCTCGACAGGTCTTTATGTTTTGAGATGTTCGTATATTCCAGATAATTATATCTGTGTCAGGATCCCATAGTGGGGTATATCTAAAATAAGAAAAGCAGAGACATCGTGCTCTCTGTAAAAACTTTATTAAAGTAAAAGATAAGTTAAAACGTTTCGTGATGAAGTGATTCAAGCAATCATGAAACGTGCGTAAGGAAGCAATAACTCACACTTCACTGACCAGGGCAAAACGCAAATGAGCGCAAATGAGGAAATTCCAGTGGCAAACACAGCATTTAGATCCCCCACTCTCACCCAGAGCGGGCAAAGAGGAAAGAGCAACTAAGGAACCTTCAACCTACAGACGGATACTAATTTACCACTAGGCGATGTGCTAACCATACCTTCATCTTATTTGAGTGTGTTTTGTGTGTTTTAAGTTATCTTTTACTTTAATAAAGTTTTTAACCTAGAATTTTTTTTAACCTAGATAATTATTTTGAAAGAGGGAACTGTTATGAGCTGTAAGAACAGTAAGTGCACGGTGGACACAGCTCCAGGCATATGTGCGATTAAGTAAGAGCTAATACATTCCAGCTTTAGACTAAAATTTACATTTATTTTTTATCTTAGTTTATTATAGTTAATTTGTGTGTTTTGCACTACATGGAGAGCCCCTAAAGATTATTAAAATCAATTTATTTTCCTACAAACAATCCATAGTTAAACCCTTCCCTAGTCCACAAACTTCCATATTATGATTGTGTTAGGAGACTGGAATGGACAATGTAGCATAGACAGTGCTGTATTTGTAATAGTAGTAAGGTATAGCAAATGGATTGTATGTCTACAGGTTTTTTTTTGTTTTTGTTTTTTGCTTGTTTAATATGCACAGTGTGTGGACTGTAAAGCATGTTTAAATTGTGTTTGTTGGGTGCTCATTGGATCAGTGGTATTGGTCCAAGAGTAAGGTCAGTGAATGATCTCATCAATTCTAGGTTTGTGTAAATTAAGCTTTGTATCTGTATTTTCACATACAGACAACTCATTCAAAATCTGTGTATGTGGGAGAGTGAGCTCCTAGGTGTCCGATATACTCTTTTTTTTTTCCTGACTACACAGATGTCCACCTATATGCCACAGGGATTATAAGCATTTCTGTAACATCAAAATTAACTTTGTGGAAAAAAATCTAAATAGCATAAATATTTTATTTTCCTCCCCAAATATTCAAAAACTACACAACTTCAACAATATTATTATTACATGTGTCTTTTCTGTTGAGTGTCTTCAAGTTCCTTAATTAAAGTAGTTCTGTCATCCTGCAAAATTGTTTGGAGCATATCATAAAGATACAATCTTTATCAAATTATCATTGAGATGTCATTAAAAATTCAATACAATCAATATATCATAAGGCAAGTAGAGAATACTTTGTCTTCTGGTAAATGCCAAACCTGACAAAACCTAACAAAAGTTGGCGCTACCATTGTCATGCATTGTCTCACACATCGTGAGCTACTATCTATGGAGGCTCCCATGTCATCCTCAATAGACATCAGTGTTCTACTCTTGCAAATGTATGATATGGGCTCTTGGCAGATGAGGCGCCAGGAGCTGTAGATCAAATATTGTATTCCCATGGGAGATTGCATTAGGTAAATACAACTCACATCTGCTGCAACCCCGGGCCAAAATATGCACCATCCCTGGAAAGTAACGCTTCAATTACTAAAATCCATATCTAAAATCTCCTATAACCTTCTCAGAATTAATGTTTCCATATATAGTCTGCAGTTAGAGTGCACTTTTGGCTTTCCATGTGTAATCAGGTTGTGTAATAAATTAGTTTTAAGCTCCGTGGCACAATTATTATTATTATTGGCATTTATATAGCGTCAACATATGCTGCGGCACTTTACAATATTATAAAGGGGGGAAATTTAACAATAGATGAGACAATTACAAAATGTTGTAGGGACAAGGATTAATGAGGACCCTACACAAAAGAGCATACATCTAGAGGATGTGGACAGGTAGGGCAGCATGGGGCAACCAAGTGCAGGGTGAGAAGTAGCAGAATTGGAAGGTGAGAATGGGCTGTGAGTTAATAGAGATTTAGAAACAAGCTTGATAAATAAATGTTACTCTGGAAGGCCATAGGCTATTCTTAAGAGATGAATTTTGATGTTATGGATGATGGGTATCATTGGCATACAGATGGTAGTGGAATTCAAAGGAACTAATACATTTTCCAAGAGAGGTAGTATAAAGAGAAAACAAATGGGGGCCAAGAACAGAGATTTGGGGTACTCAAACGAGACAGGAGGATGGGAGGAGATATTATTAGAAAAGGAGACAGTTAAGTTTCAATGGGAGAGGTATGAGGAGAACCATGAGAGTAGTGTCACAGACTCCAAGTGATTGAAGAGTTTGAAGAAGGAGAACATGATCAACAGAGTCAAAGGACTAGAGGACTAGAAGAAACAGTATGGAGTAGTGTCCTTTGGATTTATCCACATTAGTTACTTTACTCAAAACAGTCTCAGAATAATGGAGTGGGCAGAATCCACATTGAAGAGGGTCGAGGTGAGAGTTGAGAAAGCATGCCAGACAGATAAAGACAAGTTGTCCCAGAAGCTTTAGGGAGAAAGTGAGTAAATATATAGGATGGTAGTTACAAGGAGAGGATGGATTAAGATATAACTTTTTAGGATGCGTACAACAGTATCATTTTTAAGGGGAGAGGGGCAATGCCAAAAGAGAGAGAGAGCAATTAAAGATATGTATTAAATACTGCACAAAATAAGGGAGAGAGTTCTGTAAGGTGAGATGGAATATCATCAAGCATATAAGTAGTGGGTCAAGAGAACAGGAGAAGCATAGTAACCTCCTGTCCAGTATCAAGGTGAAGGCCTGAAGGGTTGAAACCAAGTGTGGTTGAGAAAGAGAGATGAGCGAAGGGTGTGGGGGGGGGGGGAGATTCTTTACTTAGCTGATTAATCATGTCAGTAAAAAAGCATGCAAAGCTATCAGCCATAAGGTAAGTTTGTGGGGTAGCCACACACTGCGAAGAATAGAGTTGGAAGTATTAAAGAGATGCCTAGGATTTTGGGAGCCTGAACTAATGAGTGAGGAAAAGTATGATTGTTTAGCAAAATTAATTTGTAATGGAGAAAGTCTAACGAGGTGCATAACTTCCTCCAGCAGCATTCAACTAAACGGGAACATCTTTGCAAGTAGCGGGTCGACTTAGAGTTCCACAGTTGGAGATGAGTCCTCCTTATGATGTATTTTTTGATCAGTGCTGCAGTGAGAGTAATGTAATATGAGGAGATAACCAGAGAGGGATAAGAGAAGGTAGGGATGGTTAAGAATGGACATCAGCTGACAGTTGCTGAAGATCAGGATAATTCAGGTTTCACTTGAGTTGAGGAGGGGTAGGCTGAGGATTTTGGGCTCTAAAGAACAAAAGATAAGCGACGATTGTCTGAGAGAGGAAATTACGTTTTACAGAGATTAGAAACTGTGCATGCATCTAAAAATAAGATCTAGGGTGTTGCCAGCAATAATAATTTAAAATCTTTAATTAAATTTAAAACATCCTTTTTGTCTTTTAGATAAGATTTCATCTTAAATTTAAGTTTAGTTATAGATATATATGATATAAGATAAAAAATTGGAGAAACATGTTTTTTTTATTATCATGCAATGTAACATCACTCTACACATCCATTCCACGGGAAAACGCATATAGAGCAGTTGAATACATTTTAGAAAAGGAATCATCTTGAAAACAATCCCAAATTGAGTTTTTAATTGCACCCATTACCCCTGACTCTCCTATCAGCTTGTTTTTTCCATATGCTTTGTAATAAAAAGATTTTGGGAATCGAGGTGACCGGCTATGTTTCTCTGATGTGGACAAGTGTGCTGTGAATGAGATCCAACGTACCTTTGATCCTCTCTGAGCCCTATAGTGAAGGGTGACATTGCTTTATAACAGTCATTATTTTATTGATCTGCACTATTGTCTTTTTATTTCTTCCTTTAGAATCATACTACAAGTAAAATACTGGATATAAGTATATCAATTATTTCTTATACACTGGTTTATCAGATTTTTTTTACTTTTACACAAGTGTTTTTTTTATGCACTAAAGCACAGTGTTTTACAGTGTACACTTTGAGTCTTATACTATTTCACAATAATTGGGAGCTTGCTCACCATTTAGTGGGTGCATTACATTCATGCCTGCCAGTTTTCATATGTAATACAAAAATCTTCTACATTATAATCTGGTCTGTAGCTTGCAAAACTGACAAATGACCTGTCAAAAATCCCTACAGCACCTTACTAGTGAGAGTTTGCTATTTTAAGAGAAGAAATATTATTTCAGTCTCTCACTGTAGAATTAATATTTCATGATAATCTTTTCTTTTTAATGTTCTAAGTTAAAAAAAAAATATATTAAAATATTGAATTGTATTAATATAATATTTCCATGAATTGAATATGCTGGATACTGTAATGCAAGTTCCAAATCCAATTTAGAAAATTACTAGCAATTACAATTCACTCACCAACGGCACTTAAATATCTAACTGATCCTGATATTTTAATAGCTGCTTGTACTAAATGGACACGACTGGCAAAACAGGTAGATATAGATTAAAGCACATTTACTGACGTAACAGTTGAGTAGAGGCAGATCTAGAGCCTTGGAAGTGGTACTGCTGGATTTTGTGACAAATTCTAAAAGGTGCATGCATACAGTCACACAAATACGGATAAAGAAATTTATATGCATACAGTGACCAATGCCTACACGCATTTAGCTTCTGCTATGTCACTAATACCTGATTACTGCTCAACAAATCATCTATGCCCTATATGGTTACTGCTCGACAAATCATCTAAATGTCTCCTATGCCCTATATGGTTACTGCTTGACAAATCTCATATGCCCTATATGGTTAGTAGGCTATACTAGTGGTCATCCTCAAACTTTTTTTAACTTTAATGCAGACTTTTTGGGACAGAGTGGGCTGATCCCTCAGTTAGCCCCTGCTGCTAAACAGACATAAATTCCCCCAATTCTCAGGGAGCTAATTTTCCCTGGTGGCCACCCCTTCAGATCCACCAAATACAATGGAAGTTGCAGAGCCCTTGACCCCTAGAGAGTCCAGCAGGACAACATGGGGACATTTATCAAAGCTTAACATGTGCTATTCTGGGTACAAAGTGCTAACTGTTGTGTGTTTTATTGTTTTAGCACTTTGGCCCAGATAAGGGCCTGTTTTTACATTGATAAATTACCCCCCATGTATGGCAGTTAGTCTAGTTGGGGAACATTGTTCCCAGCATAACAGATATCTTGTCTCTGATGTCGCTCCAATCAGGGCCGGATTAACATAGGGGCTGATGGAGCTGCAGCTCCAGGCCCATGGAATAGGCCCATGGAATAGGCACAGCTGGTATTTGAGGCTGCCTGGCCATGTCGGTATTGCAGTAATACCGGCAATACAAATGCAGGTTTTTTTCTCAGAATAAATGGAGATTACTCTGCAATACCAGCACCAGCCAGTAGGGGTCACTGTGTGTGGAGAGAGGCAGGGATAGGAAGTTACACAGCATATCCCTGCCTCTCTCTACTACTCACTGATCCGTGGGGGAGCAGCAACACAGCACAGAGTCCAGACAGCAGCACTACAGCTCAGGTAAGTGAGGGATGGGGGGAAAGGCAGCAGGGACACTGAGACACTAGGGGACATATGGGAACACTGAGACACTAGGGGACACAGACACTAGGGGACACAGACACTAGGGGACACAGACACTAGGGGACACTGAGACACTGGGACACATGGGGACACAGACACTGGGAGACCTGGGAACACTGAGACACATGGGGATGCTGTGAGACATAGGGACATTGGGAGACACTGAGACATTGGGACAGGGAGACACTATGTCCCCATGTCTCCCAGTGTCCCCATGTCCCCCAGCCAGTGTCCCCAGTGTCTGTGTCCCATGTCTCTAAGTGTGCCTAGTGTCCCCATGTGTCCCTATATGTCCCAGTGTCCCCATGTCTATGTCTCCTAGTCTCCCAGTGTCCCCTAGTCTCCCAGTGTCTGTGTTCCCATTTCTCTGTGTCCCTAGTGTCTTAGTGTCCCCAAATGTTTCAGTGTCCCCATTTCTCCCAGTTTCCCCAAATGTCTCCCAATGTCCCCATGTCTCTGTGTCCCCATGTCTCTGTGTCCCCATGTCTCTGTGTCCCCATGTCTCAGTGTCCCCGGGTGTCTCAGTGTCCCCATGTCTCTCAGTGTCCCCATGTCTCTCAGTGTCCCATGTCTCTCTGTGTCCCAATGTCTCACTGTGTCCCCAGTATCCTAGTGACATGGGGACACACTGAGACATTGGGACACTGGGAGAAATGGGGACACTGAGACACTGGGAGACTAGGGACTGTGCGACATGGGGACACTGACACTGAGACACTGGGAGCAATCCATCTATACAGCAGAATCAAACTGTGAGTAGTTTGTTGGTGATTTTACAGACTTTTCTCTGATATCACTCTAATTACTAATTAATTATACAAATGATTAAGACTGGTATTTTTTTCCAAGAAAGGTGGCAACCCTAACTACTCTTCACATACTCTTGCTTAAAGGAGCACTATAGGGTCAGGAACACAATCATGTATTTCTGACCCTATTATGTTAAAACCACCACCTTGGCCCCTTCTTGCCTCCCTAAATATAGTAAAATATTACTTGTATTCAAGTCTGCAGCTGCTGGCTGTGCCTCTGAACTGACTGTCTGCTGACATCATCAGAAGTGGTGGTCTGAGCAAATTACAATACTTCCCCATAGGATTGGCTGAGACTGTCAACTAGGCAGATCAGGGGCAGAGCCAGCACAAGTCCAATATAGCCCTGGCCAATCAGCACCTCCTCATAAAGATAAATTGAATCAACGCATCTCTATGAGGAAAGTTCAGTGTCTGCATGCAGAGGGTGGAAACACAGAATGGCAGTGCTGCACATTAGGCAGTACTGCCCCAGGAAGCACCTCTAGCAGCCATCTAAGTGCCCAGTGGAGTTATTTTCTCTGAAAAGACAGTGTTTACTGCAAAAAGCCTGAATGGAATGATTCTACTTACCAGAACAAAAACAATAAGCTGTAGTTGTTCTGGTGACGAGGGATGTATGGGAACAAAACTTGTGTGGACTGGCTGACAATAAAATTAGTTTAGGTAATGCAGACGTTGGTCTCTCTAACACTGTGGCATGTCCCCTTTCTTCTACACTCTCTACATACACCTTTTCTCTGTCTCAGACTATATACCAGGAACTTCTGCCTGCTAGTAAGAAGGTGAGGAGACAAGTGGACCAGCGAGTGCTAGGGGACAGTCCTTAGAAAGCATGGAGTGAGCGCTTCATTAGACACATTTATGTCAAGCTCAGGGTGCTGCTTGCATAGTATGCCCTTAGTTGGACAGCCTGCATGATTGGCGGGCAGCCTGACATGCATTCATGCCAGGCTGGCCTTCCAATTCTTTCGACAGACATGCCCCCTTTTTGGGCATGTTCTCCCCTTTTGGCAGGTTACTTGATTCGCACCAGTGGCCCACCCTTTTACCCCACCCATTGACTTCCTGCTTCACTGGACACTGCTATAAGGGGTTATGGATTTACTTGACAGATGAAAACATAAATTAGAGAGAGATTTGCATAGAGTATGTGTTTTCTTATAGCTGCATCCTATGAGTTTCCCTCCAGCACATCTCCATCAGATACATGACGCTTGGGAGGTATGACTGTTTTAGTGTTTTTGGTCAATAAGATTCCATAGTTAGGCCCATCATAATTGTCAGCACCAGGCCCACTGTGCTCTTAATCCGGCCCTGGCTCCAATGATCACAGGCTAATAAAATAGTCTATGACAAAAGGGAGCAGGGCAGGTCACTTTAGCAGTTTACAACAACTGTCACACTATGAATTAAACATTATAATATCTATCTAACTTTCTACTCCTTAGGCAAAAAAAAGGGAAAAGTGGAGGGGGGACATAGTACTAAATGAAGACGGTAAAATGTTTTTCATGCATTAGGATTGAATTTTCTTTGTATGTACATGTGTAAGGGTTAACCAAAATACAGCTTTCTAACTGGATTTAACTCATATACCCATAGTTATTCCATTGAAAGCGATGGCATTCGTAGTATATCAGTAGCTGGGATCTAAAGGTTTACAGATTTAGATGTACATCCAAATTACTTGTTTGTTACTATTGAAATAATCAAATCAGATGTATCAAATTAAATTAGGCTAAAAAAAAAAGGATCTCGTCTATCACAGTCTCCTTTTTCACATGCCTCCCTCTATATATATTTTAGTAAAATAAAAAAAAATTGTAGAGGGTACTGCTCTACAGCTTAAAAAAAGAATTATGATTTTATTTTTAAGCAGACTTTGTGGAGAGATGACAGAAATGGTAACAGATGGGAACCCAGTATCAGAAATAACAGTTAATTATCACTGTTTGGGCTTCCTGTAATATTATAGTCAGATTATGTTATTGTTATTAATGGAGGTTCAAGCTGTCATTACACACAGCATGTTATTATACTATAACATTTTGAAAAATGTGTACATAGTTATTTATACTAAGTTTATTACATACATATTTAAATATATATTTATATGGATTTCACTAATTGCCGTAATTGTGGTAGGCTTTTCAGTAGGTCAGCTTATACATTACCATGTTCCAAATCACAATTTACCGGACTCCATAACTAATGCTCTGTAAAATGTTTCCTTGACTATCAACTTGTTATTTATTTATTTTTTTAAATTGACAATTTTTATTGTTTTTAAAAAAAGTAAAACATGTAAACTTGGATACAGAAAAGAAAAAGGGGAAAGTGTAACGGTGTGCTGAAACAGCCAAATGCCAATACATCATTATTACTATGTGACATTGTCTAACAATTTTTATTTTCTAAACAGTCAGGAACCAAGGTAGTGGTCCTTCAGTTTGGCTAGACAATTAAATCTTTTCAGCTCGTTGGAAACCTGTATGTACTGTCTAAGACTGAAATCAGTTAGCTTGATAAAAGCTATTTACAAAGACTGGTCACTTGGTGCAGTATAAAATATATGGTATCGTGTACAGATCTACTCGTGCTTACCTATTGTGTTTGGGGTGTATGCCCCTGTTATTTTTCTGGCGTGTTAGCAGAATGTTATACCTGCTGGCTCCATGTTAATGAATGCATCTAAGGTGTTGAGGCCTCCAATATGTGTTGCGCGATATGGGAGGCTGACTCAATTTATGGCGGTTAAAGAGGATACTTCTCCTTGTATGCCTGCCACAAGATGGTGACCTCTCTCGGTGTAGACCCTGTTTGCCAATGGAGTGCTGCACACCTTTCATACTCCACATTTGTGGAGATTAAGTCAATCAAATCACCTGTAGAGGGTATCGTAGATGACCTCCAATGTATCACAAACAGCGTTGCCGCTGCTCCCAGTATAAGAAACGCCTGGTGGCAGTACGCATAACAGATAAGTTTCTATTGTTTGAGAGATCTGCGTACCTGTGCTTACTTTCAATATTTCCTCTACCTTTGCCCAATATATTGTTAGCCTTGGGCATGTCCACCAGCTGTCTAAGGTGTTACTTGGGACTTCTTGACATCTCCAGCATTTATTGTCTGGCGTATGGTACATTCTGGTTATTTTGTCTGGTGCCAGGTACCACCTGTATAATATTTTCCTTGAGATCTCTAAGTGTAAGGCGCAAGATGACAGGCCTTTAAACTCCGAAAAGGCCTTTTTCCATGTCTGGGGTGTTAACTCTCTCCCTATATCCTTGTGCCATTCTTTTTGAAAGGGCCAAACTGGGTCTTGGGTTCCTCTATGAGTGTGGTATAGCAGAATGAGAGTATTTTCTTCTGCTTTTGTACATTTAGGCACATGTGTTCAAACTGGGTCATTTGTGTGGGATTTCCCTCCCACCCCTCGTGGGTTTTCTCTATCCTAAGTGTATGATGCAGTTGCATTTATGAGAATTGGGCGGTGTGTGGGAGATTATATTGATACTTCAAGTCTTGGAAGCTCCAAATGACACCCTGTTGGGTGTATGCTCAGCACAAAATTTGAAGTTAAATGTGGGGTTAAAGGACCACTATAGGCACCCAGACCACTTTAGCTTAATGAGGTGGTCTGGGTGCCTGGTCCAGCTAGGGTTAACCCTTTTTTTTTTATAAACATAGCAGTTTCAGAGAAACTGCTATGTTTATAAATGGGTTAATCCAGCCTTTAGTGGCTGTCTCATTGACAGCCGCTAGAGGGCTTCCGCGCTTCTCACTGTGATTTTCACAGTGAGAAGACACCAGCGTCCAAAGGAAAGCATTGTGAATGCTTTCCTATGGACTGGCTGAATGCGCGCGCGGCTCCTGCCGCGCATGCACATTCAGCCGAAGAGGAGGAGAGGAGGCGGAGAGGAGGAGAGCTCCCTGTCCGGCGCTGGAGAAAGAGGTAAGTTTAACCCCTTCCTCTACATCCAGCCTGGCAGGAGGGGGTCCCTGAGGTTGGGGGCACCCTCAGGGCACTATAGTGCCAGGAAAACGAGTATGTTTTAAGTAGGTATTCCTTTAAGTAGTATTCCTTTAAGTAGGAATATCATTTTCAGTGGAGTTGCTGGCGACCATTTGGTAGGCGAACACACTTTGTGTCTATTTGTATCCCATATGCATATCAACAGCTTGGTGGCAGGTAGCATTTGGCGTGGAAAGGATCTTAACGCTTTGGGTATCCAGATAAAGTGTGAAAGGTGTGCTCCATCTAAGCCTTGTGATTCCATGTCCACCCACTGGGGGGTGGAGGTCTGGGAGTGACATGTGAGGATGTTGGCCATTTGCGTGACTCTGTAGTATTCCCTCACTTTGGGGAATCCCAGCCCTCTTCCTGTACTTTGCGAGATAGAAGGCTCCAGGGCACTCCTGGTTTCTGGTTTTGCCAGCTAATCCGCACCAGTGTTGTCTGTAGGAACTTCAGAAACTTTAAAGGGACAGGTATTTGTAGTGTGCGAAATAGGTACAGGATTTTAGGTAGTATTACCATTTTGATTGCCGTACATGTACCCATCCAAGATATGTATTTTCCTTCCCATGTCTTTAATGTGTTGTCTATCTCTGTGTGCAGTTTTTGATAGTTCATCTTAAACAAGGAATTTGGTGATTTCGTCAGTTTGATGCCTAAAAAAGTGAGGTAATCCTGTCGCCAGTCGATATTAAACGCCTGTTTAAGTCTTCCTATTGTACGGTCATTCATGCCTATGCCTATGCCCATCGCTTGGGTTTTCATTACGTTTAGCTTGTAGTATGTTTTAAGCTGTATTGATGTAGTTCTTTTTTAATGTTAGAGAGGGAAATATTTGGTTGGGATAGTGTCAAGAGAACATTGTCAGCGAATAAATTGAGTTTGTATTCATTACCACCTATCCATATGCCGTGAATATTAAGGTTCCATCTTATAGCTTCTGCTAGTGGTTCTAGTGCGAGTACGTAGAGTAACGGTGACAGAGGGCAGCCCTGCCGCGTGCCATTTGTAATGTTAAATGGGTCTGACAAGAACCCCGAGGCTGATACTGAAGCGCTTGGGAGGCTATATAAGGCCTTAATAGCTATCAAATACTCTTGTGGGAAGTCAAGTTTTTAAGAACTGCTTTTAGAAATTGCCATTTAGTCTGTCGAACTCTTTTTCAGCGTTTAAGCAAATTAACAGGCCTTGCATCTGGTCTTTGTGTAGTGTCTGAAAGATGTCTATAATTTTCCTCGTGTACAAAACCCACTTGATCGTCGGATACTATTGACGGCAGGATTGTCTTGAGCCGAGTGGCTAAGATTTTGGCATATAATTTAGTGTCCAAATTTAATAACGATATTGGGCGAAAGTTCTGATAGTGAGTAGGTTGTTTGTATGGTTTTGGAAGTGTTCTTACTCCTACAGATAGGAATTCCGAGGGGAAAGACCCTGTATGGGTCACGTGGTTGAATGTCATAGTGAGGTAAGGCGCTAAAAGGTGTTTACATTTTGCGTAATATGTGTTAGTGTATCCGTCTGGTCCTGGGGCCTTTCCTTTGGGCAGTGATTTGAGGCAATCTAATATTTTGTTTTCTGTAATGGGAGCTGCTAAGGTGTGTTTCTGAGTAGCTGTCAGTGTTGGTAGGGGGATCTCCTATAAGTAGTTTTGTATACTTGAGGCCGTGGAGCATGGAACGTCTGGATCGTCTTTGAGGTTGTAAAGCTAGCTATAGTAGTTTGCAAATTCTGTACATTTCTTTGTTGGAAGTAATAGTTTTTGGCCCTGTTTATTGATTATGTGTGCAATGCATGTTTGTAGTTGTTGTCTGTCCTTTAGACTGTGGGCTAGTAGTTTGCTCGCTTTGTTACCTTGTAAGTAAGTGTGTGATTTCAGTCTTTTCAGCATAATTCCAAATTTAGTGAGATGTACCTCGTTTAGTTTAGTTTGTAAGGCTGTTATTTGAGATTTAGTTGCAGTAGAGGGGTGTGTTTGGTTTTCCCTGTGTAATTTATCTAGTTGAAGCTTCCTTTGGGTTATGTCTATTTCTGTTTGTCTTTTGAGGTGGGAAGCTCTACTTATCAATTTACCTCTCACTACCACTTTCTGTGCTAGCCAAATCATGTATGGGTTTTGGACTGACTGTTAGTTTGTGTCAAAATAGTGTTTCAATTCCGTCTCTATTTGTGTCCAGAATTTTGGGTCATTTAATAGGCTCTTATTGAGGCACCAGGGGTTTCTGTACTTGTATTTGTAGGAGTTTGATAATGTTAATTGTATCGGTGCGTGGTCAGACCGGGTGGTCTGAGCACTCACCGATAACATTAACATTATCAAACTCCTACAAATACAAGTACAGAAACCCCTGGTGCCTCAATAAGAGCCTATTAAATGACCCAAAATTCTGCACACAAATAGAGACGGAATTGAAACACTATTTTGACACAAACGAACAGTCAGTCCAAAACCCATACATGATTTGGCTAGCACAGAAAGTGGTAGTGAGAGGTACATTGATAAGTAGAGCTTCCCACCTCAAAAGACAAACAGAAAGAGACACAGTGGGTGTGATGGCACAGTCCTGTACTCTTGTCAAAGTGGATTCATGCATGAGGTAGCCATCGATCCTTGATTAGGTGTATTCCCTGTCTCCTTAGTGTAGTGCCCTCCATATGTTATGCACCCCAAAGAACGTCACCAGTGTCTTAAGGGCTTTGCATTGTTTTTTGAATGTGCCATAATTTGTGGTGTAGATGGACCTGGTGGCATCCAATTGTGGATCGAAAGTGTGGTTGAAGTCTCCACAAATTATGATGCTGCCTTTACTTAGTTTTTCACTTTTAGTGAGGACCTTATGTCAGAAGTTTCTTTAGGGAATAAACATTTACTATCATATACTCTAATGCATTTATTGTGCCAAATGACGAACCTCCTTTCTGGATCAATGGTGTGGTTCTGTGATGTAACTGTAAGGTCCTTGCTGAGAAGTATTGAGACCCCTTTGGATTTATGTGCCATTGTGGCATAGAGTTGGTGAGGGTAAAGGTGTATTCCCAGTTTTGGATGTGCATTCATACGAAAATGTGTCTCCTGCAGGCACACAATATCTGCTTGTGCCCATTTGAGTTCTTTAGATAAAATGTGATGTTCAGCCCTTGTACATTATGGGAGTATATCTTCATACTTGATGTGTCTACAATGAGCGACGGTGTAATCCGGTGCCTCTTGGTTTTTGCTTCTGGATTTGTGCTCTAATGTACCCCGTCCTGGGACTCCAGCTGCAGAATGGTGTAGGAAGGAACCCCTGGAGTAACAGGTGTCCCCTATCCAGCAGTATGTGGGTGTTGTTTTGTGTCTACTTAACCTTGGCCGTGGCCACATGATATTTTGCTTGGCAGTGATACACAGGTATTCAAGTACCTGTGTATCACTGCAGTGACCAAAAAAACAATAAACCTAACATTTAAACAGAAAGTTTACTTAAACATTGAGACCCTACTGGTCTCCCTGTTAAGATTCAGTCCTAAGTCAGCACGTCCCTGGAGTTGGAGGCGGGTAGGTGTTTTTTTCGTTTTGCCACCCTATGTGCACTGTCCATTAGTAGCATGGAGGATTGGATATCAGGGGCAGGGCTTGAAATAGCCCTGTCAGAAAAGCGGTGAGGTCTGCCAATTGTACTTCCTCAAGGATTCCTCTATCCTCAGATTCTGATGTCGGGACCTGTCTTTCAGATCCATAGATTTAAATTCTTGTTTATCCAGTCTGGCTTCCATTTCCTCCACTTTATCTGCGCAGCTGTTATGCGCTTCAGTGTATTCCGACATTTTATTTTCTATGTGGGCCTTGCGGTTACCCAATTCCATAAGGTCTCGCCTTAGATCTGAGATTGCTGACTGTACCGTAGCTTGAATTTTAGCTGCCATGCCATCCAGCATTTTTAGGAACAGATCACCCTGCATTCGCATAGTATCCTGCGGGGATTGGGGCCTGGACAGATCCCCGTCTTCACCACTGCCATCGCCATCTTGGGACTGCAGCGTGGCCGTCCTCGAGCTTGCCGGTTTTGCCACAAAAAATAAGTGCTTCTCTTTGGCATCTGCCATTTTCCATGCCCCTGACTGTGACATTTTGGGTATACCAGGTTAGTGAAGTCGTTTTAGCTGATATGCCGCTGTAATTAACGCTGTAGTAGCCATCAACCTGAGACCTCAGACCCTATGCAACCATTCAGCCCGAGTGCAGGCTCTGCCCCTCAACTTGTCATTTTAACCTTCCCCATTGCATGTTTCTATTAAGTCTAGAACTAAAAAATATATATATAATGAATAAAGTTGTCATATATTCTACTATTAGTTCCAGATTTAATGAAAGCGAGGAATAGGTTAAAATAATGAGCCGAGAAATTCTCTAGAGACGTCAAAGGATCTAAAGTATTACAGACAAAATTATTCATCCAAATAACTCTTTTGATACCTTTGACTTGAAACACCCACCTTATTTAAATTGTATCAAAATGCATTAGGTTAAAAAGGAAAAAAGTGTCTCGACTATCAAGTTCACATTTTCCATGCCTCCCTCTATGTGCTCTTTGATACAAAAAATTGTAGAAGAAAAATAATACAACTAGAAAAATAATCATTTTGATTTTATTAGGTTAGAGTCAGATAGAGTCAGATTAAAAGTCAGTCTGAAACATACTTCCGTTCAAACTTCAGCAGTAGCTCCTCTGAGCAGATGATCTCTAATTGTCTCACCTTCAGATCATCTGACTCTGTCATTCCCCTTCTCTGTATCTTATTCTGCTCTTCACTGACTCTGTTTTCAGAGGTTCTAACGGTATGTGTCAGCCAACCAAGAACATACCTTGCTTTTCAGAGTGTCCAGGCTCAGAAGACCCAGTGGAAAAGATTTCTTAAAGTATTGTCAAGACTTTTCTGTCTAAACTTCAGCAATTTTGCGGCCAGGTTTTTAGATTGTGAGATTTACTAAATTTCACAGATTTCATTTTTAGCTGTTGCTTAGTTGTCATTTTTGAATATGCATCAGTTTTTCTGCTACTATACATTTGGCAGTCTTCCGAATTCTTCCGAATTGGAATTTTCTGTTAAAACTAACAGAATTTAATTTAAAGAAAACTATCACTTTTTAGATCACTTAATTTTAAGTGATGTGATAATTAATTTTTTTATCACATAATACTATCAAAATAATGACAGAATGTAATCAACAATTGTCCATGCATTTTGATAAATAACTCCCAATGTATTCTTAAAGGTTACATCAAAACTGCTTAGTAGCTGGTTGGGCATGTCAGAGGTCTATACTCAGCTACGCATAGCTTAGTGATTGTTTTGTGAAGTAAGAGGCTGAAAGTGAACTGCTGTAACCATGAATTTGTTAGAGAATAGTTACATTTTTTGAAGTTTTGAGTCTATAGATGACCAGCCATGACTGGCTATCATTTGACGAGGTTGGAAAAGCTCTGTGTTGGGTACAGTATTTAAAAATCATGTTTCCACAACATACAAATATCCAAATCACCACAGATTTTTGCATAGTTGTTTTTGTATTATTTTTGTTGTACCTTTGTAAGGATTGTTCATGCTCTATACTGTACATGCTTGTTATGCCATATGTTAATAGCGTGTTAATAATAAATAAAAGTTGTGTTTTAAAGTGATTAAAAAAAACACACATTTTCAGTGCCCTCCTATATCTTATTGAATTCTTTGACTAAAAACGATTGCTATTTTTTCTTAGCAAGTCTGTGGCAAAGTTATCAGGCAATTACTCATCTCCTCATACTTTACATGACATTTTGAGAAGAGCTATGATGAGGCCTTTTCTTTGGAAGCATAGAAATAAAGACTTGAGATTAGTGCATTTCATAGAGATAGTGTTGTATCTCTGCCGTTGACCCTACTAGGCCTAAGCAAGCTAGCTGTTTAGCAGGGTCTACTAAACCTGACCACTGTCACCTTCTTCGCTATACGTTCCAGGGACTTTATTATACATTATGTTGCCATGTCTAAGGGACATCTCATTACAGTTCTACTTACAGAATACCACCTGTTTATTAAAAAAAATATGTAAACCTTTAAAAATATCCCAATCCTGTCTCCAAAAGTTATCATTTCTTTATTTATAACAGAATACCTGCCAGGTGTGGTTCGAAATCTTTGGCATATGAACCACGTGAAACTTTTTCTATTGATGCACAGAGCTCATTAGCAATGACACCTAGAGTGGGTAGAGGACATTTCTGCCGTGGGGTTATTGTCTATTGACTAAAAACTGACTTTGACTAGTCACTGATCCTGTTTAAGGCAAATCCCTGCAAGCTACTTTGAGTTTATGACATGTTTAAGACTTTCTACTCTGTCACAATCTTTTAATGATGATGAAAAGAAAAGCCAAGGCTTGCATTGACACAATTTAGTATAGAAAGGTAGACATTGTATTGTGTTCCTTAGTACAGTACAAAATCAAGGCACTTATACGTTCATATTATATGACTGCTCTTTTGTCCATTTTATGCAAAGATACTAGTGTAGATAAACTAATTAGATAATCAGATCCTTTGTACATAAAAGAGAACATCTAGAAAATAAAAATTATGAAAAAAATTTCTATTTTGTCCTTTTTTTTATAGAATTTTATTTTATAGACGTTGTGCCAGAGAGCATCCAATAGAACAATTAAACTGAAAAAGTCAAATTGTGAGCAGTACTATTACGCACATTCCTAAATGTGAATTATATTACACATATGAATCATTCAAACGTACTATAAATATTCATATTGATACAAAGTAAGGGGACATTATTACATTATTAAGATAACACATCATTGTGGCAAATATTCATTGAATCAGAATACGAAGAAAAGATGAAAAAGAAAAAAGAAAAAAATATTTAACACATATCCACCCAAAATCCACAGAGTAGACTTCCATTTTCGCTTAGTATTTCGAACTCTTGATATATATTTTTATATATATTCTATTTGGTACCACTTTATAATGTAGAAGAACCACTGTCTAATGCAACCTGTTTACTTCTTGCGTATTTTCCCCAACAGGTACACTATTTGGTTAACAAACTAAATAGTTCTAATGCTTTTATGATTTAGCACTAGCACTATTTAATTTGTCTCCCACATTGAAATTACTGTAGAACCCACCGATATAGGGTTACTGTGGCAGAGTGGTGGGCTTAACCCAATATGGACATATGGCATAACTGAATTCCCATATTTGTTTGCTGAAATAGGTGATTTTAAGTAGCCTTGTAAAATGTTTAACTATTTTTGTGTGCGCAGATGTAAAATATTTTCTTTAATTCTACTTCTTATATTGTTAGTTCTAATACACCTACACAGTTTCAGTTGGTAAAGCCAATGAGTGATCATTACTGGAAACTTGTTAGTTAATGTTTTATGAAAGTGTGGAATTTCCACACACAGTATAAAATGGTGACATTGAGGTAATTCCCATCTCTTTATCCTTAAAGTTTCTAAATATTATATTTATTCGCTAAAGTAAGAATTGTCAGGAATTCAAAGTAAATTCAAGGTGACAATCCATCTGACCTTTGAGGAAGTTAAAGAGTCCCTCCACCTCATCTATTCATTCCCCAAGAGTAAGGACCCATGCTGAGCGCCAATGGATCACGATCAATGATTGAGCCGCAAACACTAAGAGACAGCCCAATGAACATCTGAATCATAGATGCACTTAGGACCACCAGGTGGGCATGTGGCATCAGGGACCCTCTCGTGTGCTGCAGACCTTTAACAACACAAATGGGCTCTGATTTCCGCAGCCTGGGAGGAAGTGAGAGCCTAATACTTCCTCCCAGCTACATACAGAGCCCATACGAGAGGGAGAAGGATAACTTGCAGAAGAGAGAGCTGAGAGGAGTGGGGACAAACACACAGAGAAACAGACTCTGACTCCCAACAGCTTCCAGCAGCAGACTGTATCCCAGGGAAACCACCCTCTTGCACCCAAGAGGTAGAAAGCAGGAGGCTGGCTACAAAATGATGTTTGTCTACATATCTGTATGTTTGCCAGTGTTTGTATATGTGTGTCAGTATTTGTATTTGTATCTGTACCTGTGTATCTGTATGTGTGTCAGTGTCTATCTGTATGTATATTAGTGTGTGTTTCTGTGGTCTGTGTATCTTTATGTGTATCAGTGTGTGCATCTGTGTGTCTGTGCATCTGCATGTATGTCAGTGTGTGTATATCTCTATGTCTGTATATCTGCATGTGTGTCTCTGTGTATCTATATGTGTATCTATATGTGTATATATATATATATATATATATATATATATATATATCAGTATATGATTAGAAATGCATACATTTCAGCCTTTAAATGCCAAGGTAAAAAATACACAAACGTACCCATAAATTCATACAGCAGCACTTCATACAAACACACCCTTACATTCAAAAGTCAACACTACATACAAACACACCTCTGTATTAAAACACCAATATTATATATAAACATACCCCCGCATTAAAAAAAAAACACTACACACACATGCATGCCTGCATTCAAACACCAACACTACATCCAAACACATTCCTACATTCACACACATATACTCTATACAAAACCTGCTTACATTCAAACACACAAACACTGCTCAGTGCTAAATACAACCTTGCAAGGATGGGTTAATGCTAGATTCCCATCTGCAAAGCATTGTGGGCAAAACATTATGAGTCATTCATAAGGTCACCCTTATAATAGGGCAGGACCAAAAAATCATCATGATGCACCAAGGCCCTCTCTACATTAGTTTGCCAATGCTATAGAAGTAGACATCATTACCTTAGACCTGAGCTACAACTGCATGAACAGAGCAACAGAAAGCAAACATTCATGGACAATCTCACCATATATGAAGATACATGCCTGGCCCCTGTCTATAGCACTAACAATTCATATCATATTAAAAGAAGCCTCTGGCCAAGCTCATAGGGGTGTAATACCAAATTGCAAGACATTTAAAAGTTGCTTCTTGTTATTCAGCAGCAACCAAGCAGCAATGCATTAGGAACTGGCAGATGCACTAGGATCTATGTTGGCAAAACATTGCAAGGGTGAATAAGGTGGCAATAATTGTGCAGAGCCTTTTCTAGCCTAGTCTTGTATTCAATTGTGTTTTGACTGGTGGCCCATGATCTCAATGACCTCCAGATATGGGCTGGGCCACTGCAATAACTTACAGGATCTCTGAATGTTGAGCATAAAATAAAGGCCATTAAAATGTTTGTAGATAGAATGGATTGGTTGGAAAATTGTGAAAACCTCTGATCTAATGGATATATTTTGACATGTACAGTTGCCAGGGTACGATTGATTGCAAAACTGTGCAATAGTGTGAACAAGTTTTCTTTGACAAGATATTAGCATGACATTTATTTGAAACATGGGATGCATAGCTAGCACACAAACACTACAATACAACATATTTTGTGCATAGATATTCAGGTGAACATAGAATTTAAATGGTGCAAATTTACACAATTTTTTATTTGTTCATTCAACCTTTTTAGAAATATAAAAGCATTAGACTATATACGATATCACCTACCTTGCAATATTTCACAAATGGGCTAAAATGTTAGTATAAAAGCAAACATATATTTCTCTCATATAGTGTGACAAAAATAGATAAATAAAAATGGTCAAATCCTTTGCTTGCTGGTGTTTGTAGGAATCTTGTCATTACTAGCAGTACAACTTACTGAAATGTAAACAAAAATTGTAAAGCAGAAAAGTCTGCATCTGGTCATACCCATGTACAGTAAATGCAGTTAAATTATATATTTCTAAAAAAAAAGAAATGTAAAAAAAGAGATTTATAGCAATCTATTTAATCTAAAGTAATGATAATTGTCCAACTTGCAATTTGGACGAATTCGGCATGATTGGGTGATCTGCCAGAATACTGAACTCCATAGTCGAGTTGTACCCTAATCATAAACCAACTGAAACACGCAATGCTAAACATGTTCATGGTCATGATTCTGAATTCTGCCTGTGGCACCAAAAAAATAGATAATTGGTGGGAAAGAAGATCATTTATGGTATGGGACATCTATAGAGAAAACAAAACGATCCGTTTTCCTGGCACTGGAGGGCCCCTCTCCCTCCCACCCCCCAATCCCCGGTTACTGAAGGGGTGAAAACCCCTTCAGTCACTTACCTGAGGCAGCGGCGATGTCCCTCACGGCTGTCACCTCCTCCGCGACGCTCCTCCTCTTCATTGCGTCGGCCGGTGGGCGAGACTGATCCCGCCCACCGGCCGAGGAGACCTAGCCGCGCATGCGCATTACGTCTCCCCATAGGAAAGCATTGAAAAATAATTTCAATGCTTTCCAATGGGGAAATGAGCGACACTGGAGGTCCTCACACAGCGTGAGGACGTCCAGCGACGCTCTAGCACAGAAAACCTGTGCTATGAAGGAGGAAGTGACCTCTAGTGGCTGTCTAGTAGACAGCCACTAGAGGTGGAGTTAACCCTGCAAGGTAATTATTGCAGTTTATAAAAAACTGCAATAATTACAGTTGCAGGGTTAGGAGTAGTGGGAGTTGGCACCCAGACCACTCCAATGGGCAGAAGTGGTCTGGGTGCCTGGAGTGTCCCTTTAAGTACATAGGAGTTGTCCACACAACTTAGAGGTTTCAGCCCTAAAAATCTATAACTCTAAAAGAAAGCAATAGGTGGAATAGTAACTTTTAAACCATAACTTTTATTACATACTTAAAAAATGTGTGTGAAAACTTAGTGTTGATTATTAGTCGTGATCGCGTCACCTACTAAAATAATGCAGCATAATTCCTAATTTTCAGTAAGTTAGTTCAAACTTCATATACTGTAAATTAAAGCAGATGTGGGAATAACCAAATTCCTTTTTGCAAAAATACTCTTATGGTCTAGGAAAAATATCTAATTGTTGGGACTGAGAACTCCCACTGCCATGTGCGTAGTTACTCAGGGTCTCAGTACGGACAAGAAAGAACAAATTGAAGGGAAATGAAAGAATGAAGACATTGAAAATTATATATATATAGTGCCAATAATGTACTTATAATGCAATTTGTGCATTAACATATAGTAAACCCAATAGAAAAACAAACTAATAGCCTAAATGGAAATTGTTGAACTTCTCTAAGGTCAGCAGAGATCAGTAGAGAACTTGATTCAAAGTATTTTTTGAAAGGGTATTACTACATTGCACTTATATGGTCAGTAGGGGCTCTATATCTATCCCATATAGCATATAGACACCTCAGTCAATCTAAGTTGAAATGAAAAGTATAGAGAAGTAAAGACAGAAGGAAAAGGAAAAAAAGAAGTAAAGAAATCCTCATAAAATATAAGCTAGACTAAAGGAATGTAGATGCACTCAGTGAAAACTTGTTCAATGTTTACATGTACATCAACTATATTGAGTCCTACCGTGCTATTATGACTGTTCTCTAATCATCAGTAATTGCAGAAAGAGGAATACAAGCATATTCCTACTAATTTACAAGCCGTATAGCACTAGATAGTTGGTGTAGAAAAAAGTAGATATGTATAAACAATTAAATCCCACAGGGGAAATGGACAGTCAAATTCAGTCTAAATAAAAAGTATAGAGAGAGAAACAAAAAAGTAAAGCATGGCTAGAGGACAGTCACAAAACGTTGGCTTTATTCACAGATCAAGTAAAAATTGAGCAATAGAGGGAAACTAAGTAGGATCAGTAATTAAATCTATATTCATGTATATATTTTGCAGCACCCATTTTCGCATTCTTTTTAATATTCTGATTTGGTTCACAAGCCTAATTCTTGGTGCAGAAACATATCCTGCTGAAAGATGCCATTGCCATCAGGTAACACCATTGCCATGAAGGTGTGTACATGGTCTGCAGCATTCTCTAGGTAGGTGGTATGTGTCAGAGTAACATCCCCATGTATGCTAGGACTCAAGGTTTTTCCAGTTGATGGAATTGGATAATTGGAAGATAATGATTCAAACGGACCTATGGGGACATTACTGAGGATATTTAAAGATAGGAGGAAGCAGGAAATACCTCATACCAATTGAAGAAGCCCAAGGCATTGGGAGAAACGCGTCTCGGTGAGAGGAGTCCACTTAGGGATATTATTGTAACTTTATACTTTTTATCTGTATTTTATCTTTTATTGTAATAAATATTAATTTTAAAAGTCCCTACTCGACTGCCTCAACTTCTGCTTCAAGGGTGGTGCCTCCCTTGATAAAGGTGAGCACTGATTTGCTTTTTAAAGTGATATTACCACTGGTTCACTATATATTACACCAAAGGAGTTTCTCTACTTTTTTTCTCTTTTGAGGAAGACCTACGTATCTAAAAGGGTTAAGTGCCACCATACGGCACAGAAGTGTTTGTGATCTGAGCCTGTTCTATAAGGCTCTGAAAAATTTGAGTTGGAATTTTCCACCACTTATATATTTTTAAGCATCTCCTCCACAGATTTACGCTATATTTTATTTTATTTTTATGTCAATAACCACCTGTATATTGAATGTGAGTATCATTGTCCATCTCACTGAAACTTTTTGAAAGTGCTCAACTTAACATATACCAAGGCTGGGCATCTGTCTAAACCTTGTTATATGCACATTTTTGTTTCCAGTGGAACATTGCGCCGAGCATAAGATTGCCTCTACCAGCCTGCCTTCTTCCCATATTTGCATCCTTCTGCCATCACTTTTCCAGGAAAATTATGCACACACCTGGCCATCCACCTGAATCTTAAATAAAACGGGATTCATGTAACCAGGCAACCTTCTTCCGCTGCTCCATTGTCCATTTCTGACACTTGCAACCCCCCGAAGGCGCTTTCGGCACTGGACAGGTGTCATCAGCTATGTCTGTGGCTATGTAGCCCCATATGTAACACACTGGATGCACTTTATTCTGACACCTTTTTGTCACCTTTTTGAGCTACATTAGCTCTTCTGTGTGATCAGACCCATTGGGCTAGCCTTCACTTCCCATGTGCATCAATGAGCCTTGTGCACCCATGACCCTGAGGTCGGTTCATCGGTTGTCCTTCCTTGCACCATTTTTGGTAGATACTAAGACTTGCCTTTTGGTAGATGCTCTGACACTATTGTCTAGCCTTCTCTATTTTGCCCTTGTCACAGTTACTCAGATGGTTTTTAGCTTGCACATTTTTCCTGCTTCCAACACATAAAATTCAGGAACTGACTGTTCCCTTGCTGCCTTATAAATCCCACTCATTGACAGGTGCCATTGTAACAATAAAATCAATGTTATTCACTTCACCTGTGAGGGATTTTAATGTTGTGGCTGATCAGTATATTAGTATATACATATATACTATATTATTATTATTATTATTATGTGCAAACACCTCTGTGTATTCACATATTTGTTTATCTATATGGGGTATGCTAATAGTTGAATTTTTAGCTTTATAGACTAACTAATCTTAGACAAAGTATTTTTATTTTAAATGTGCTGAAAGATGATACATCAGTTAAAAATGCACCCAATATTTTTTACTCTTCTGCTCTTGAATATAAAGTTTTCAGCATACTAATTGGATTATATTAGCCATTTTCAGTGTCCTCTCAGCCTTTGGAGCTCATTAAAAGTAAGTACATATTAATTATTTAAAAAGACACATCTTTTTGATGCGGAAAAGGAAATGTTCATCACATGTTTTTGATTCTGTACAATCTGCCAATTTAGAGACAAAAGACTCTCGAGAAAGGATGATAACATATCGATCTTAGTGAACCTTATACCAAACAGAATTTGGGATAACATAACAAATGTTTTCATGACTTAGCTTTCACGAGTTATACGGCTAAGACCTCAGTTTATATGAAATTATATCACCAATATAACATCTAGTCCAGGGGTAGGCAACCTTTTAGCAGCACTGTATCGAAATAAGATTGTGATGTCCCGTAGTGTGCCAGTCCTATTTTTCTATACTGGGGTGTACATGTTGTCGTATTTTGCTTGTGTTACTCTATGTGCTGCAATGCATAAATTGAGAATTGTCCTTCACCGCCTTTTTGTATTAGCAGATATCTGAAGTTTCACTCGGACTCCTGAGAGGTCAGAGCCTGTTTGGCTCTAGCAGCCCTGAGTGCCGTGCAAAGGCACCTTGAGTGCCGTGCATGGCACGTGTGCCATAGGTTGCCTACCCTTGATCTAGTCATTCAGAATCTGCTATTAAATGGTATATATTATTTTGTTATTTTATTCAGATACATCAGGAATATAAATATTATTTTTTAATAAGGTCACACAGTGGAGACTAGATTATAATTACTAAGGTGTAGGTGCACGATAATAATTAGTTTATTGTAGAGCAAATGATAGCAGGTCAATTAAGGTTATTCCTATGCAGTCAAATTTATAAGCAAACACTATCTGTCCATCAAAGCTGCAATAGAAATTTTAAGGTCTCTTACAAAACTATTGGCTGCTCCCACAATCATTCTCTCCCAGAAACGTGAATACACCCGTGACCCAAACAGAACCACACACATTTATTCACAGCCTCACCTATATAGATGCTAAACTTGTGTATTTGTTTTCATATGAATGTGGATTCGTTGGAACTTTTGACAAGTTGTTCATTCGTAAGAATCACGAATAAACAACTAGAATTTATGATGAAATAAATGAAAAAGAATTGTTTGGTGGGTGAAATTTTGGCCATGCAATTCATCATTCATTTTTGTTTAACTACAAGGTGAGAGCTACAGTCTCCCTCATTTTAATGAGTATCTTTAACAATAGAACTGTCAAAGAGTAGAACTCCTAGCCATGTGCTCACCTAATCCCATGGCCTCTGGGAGTAAATGTTATTATTTTGCTTCTCTGCAAGCCCCCCCACTTCCAACTGATGATGGGGTGGAGGATTTAAAATTAAGATTTTGCCCTGGTAGTTTCCGAGACATGTAGTTGGACATGGTTTTTATCAGAGTCTATACAGATGTTTAAACAGCAATTGGATAAATACTTGCAAAAACATAACGTACAGGGATATAATTTCTAATTTGTGGGATAGTAGCTGCTTGATCCAAGGAGATATCTGACTGCCATTTTGGGGTCAAGAAGGATTTTTTCTAGTTAGTTGCAAAATTGGAAGCGCTTCAGACTGTTTTTTTTTTGCCTTCTTTTGAATCAACAGCAAAAACATATGTGAGGAAGGCTGAACTTGATGGACGCAAGTCTCTTTTCAGCTATGTAACTATGTAACTATGTAACATAGGTAGTGAACTTCTTAGTTTAAGTTTGACCCTCACACAGAGTTCAGGGTATTGGGGAAAGAAATTGGGAGAACCTCTACTTTCTGCAGCTTCTATTTTAACCCCCCACTCACTGGCAATGAGTGAAAGGCAAAAAATAGAATTGGTTTCCCTAAATTCTGTTTGAAACTAAATTTTGTTTGTCAAAATTGGTTTCTTTTATGAGGACAAGACGATTCAGATGAACTGAATTTTCTTTCCATCCACAAATTTAGCAGATACATATGGCTTCCTGTGCATTTGAAAAGTGATAGTGCACCACAACCTCCCAGCTGATGTGCACATTCATAGGGAGCTGTCAAAGTTGTCAGGAAAGGGGCACTGCTTTCTGGTTGGAGGAACATTTCAAATCAGACTACAAAGCATTAATATGCCCATGCGCTGCACCATCTTGAGAGGGTCCCATACCACAGCACTGCCTGTAGCCCCTGATGGAGGCTTTGGACAACATACTCTCATACAGCTGATGTGTCACCGAATGTACCTCCCATATACTTTACTGACTTGGAGCTTTTCTATATTAGTCAGTCAGACCTCTACGTCTAAGCTCTGAGCACATCTCCAATGTAAAGTGGATCGAAAAACGTTTGTAGAATATCAGCATGCAAAACGTTATATTGCTGTGATCACAGAAGGTCAATATTATGCAGACAATCTAATTATCAAAACTGTGATGACGTGGTATTGGGGCATAAACCTTGTTCCTTTTGTCTGACAATGTAAAACATTGCCATTTCAGATAAATCTTTTTTTAGCTAAACCACATATCAAATAGTATTCAGTAAAGGTGATTCCTCATTGGAGACCTTTAATATTGAGTAGCTTCACATTCTGCTTTATACCAAACAGCATAATGCCACTAAAGTCTGTGAATGCTTGTCAAAGAGACATTTAATTCAATACATTCATTAGAAGACCCCAATGATTCTCTATAAAAGGCACTGGCTTGGAGCGAAGTAATTACAAGTGATCTCAGAAGAGAAGGAGTAGTTGTGCTGGGGAGTCCACCTCAGGGCTGGATTACCCATGACTTAAGATGGCCCATAATTCTAAAAAGAAAAAAATAACACGTTAAAAAAGGTTAAAAAAATATATATTTGCTCCTTTATGTGAAATAAGCACATAATGGCATCTTTAGATACTATTTTTGGATCCATTTTCTTTAGAGGAACACTAATGTTCGGAATACAAGTATGCATTTCTAATGATTGAGTGATGTAAAGAGTATGTAGTTATTCTCCCACCCAAAATTAATAATAATAAAAAAAAAAAAACTTTTTTTCGCCACACGACTCCTTAGTCTTGCAGTGGCCACCACTCCTCTCCACCTGAGATCTACTGATGATCTCAGGCAATCCAATGTGTCCCCACAAGAAAGCATGGAGGGGGGATAGTGCACATCCATAGCAATCATTACAGTGCTGCGCCAATTAACATCTTCTCATAGAGACACATTGACTTATTGCATCTCAATGGGAAGCTCTTTGCTTCTCCTTGCACAGTGTGGAGCACCAGACACCAGTTTGCAGGACTTTAATGAGAGAGAGTCTCTCCTAACAGACTTTCTAGATGTGGCATTAACATTAAGCAGCATTGTAAACAGTACCTTTTCTCATAAAGACCATGTTTACACTTAATGGCTACATTAAAGGAAAACTACAGCTGTATTCCTGGAACTATAGCTCCCCAGCGTGTGAAGTGGTATAATCTCCACTTAAGGATATGGGTGCAGACAAACTTTCTCCGGGGGTGTATATATATTTGTGCTCAGAATTTCAATTATGTTAATGGAATGTAGAGTAGGAGTAAAGTTAGTTGAGGTGTGCCGAAACCAACATACGAGTAGACCTGTAATAAAAGAGGGCCCACAAAGAGAAATGTGTAAAGGAGGGTATAGGTGGGTCGGGTCAAAACAGCTTGAACGGCAAAGGTAATTAGGGGTGTAGGGTTTATATAGCGTCATAACTCCTCCCACAAATTCAGGCCAATTGGCCTTCCAACTTGTGCTCGGAATTTCAATTATGTTAATGGGATGTAGAGTAGGAGCAACGTACGAGTAGGCCTGTAATAAAAGAGGGCAAAAAGGAATTCAAAGTAAACACACTTTATTGCAAGTTTAAATTGTGAGGTTTCTGAAAGCCTGCCTGAACTCCCTTTCTGGTATATTGAGGATTTCCAGCGTCCCAGCCTCTTAATGATGTGTACCGGGGTGTTAGTGCTAGAGGCTGATGATGCTCCGCCGATGAAAAATGAGTGACCAGAGAAGGAAGCTGGGTTGTAGCCTTACCTAGACAATAGAAATCTGATGTGTGACATAAATTTAGCTGTGGGGAGTGGGTGTCCTTGGAGTAGAAGTAGTGGAGTATCTGGTGAGTGCATGAGGTGAGAAACCAGGAGCATATCCAGAACATGTACAGGGCACCACAAATTCTCGGTAGGGAAGAGGGGAATGATAGTGGGATAGGCAGAGTGATAGAAGGCAAAGAGAGTACAAAATGGTCGTCTACTCTCTTTAAGTGAGAAAGTTTGAGGCATCGTACTGTGTCTCCTTGACGTACCACGGTGAACTCTCTAAGTCTGAGGAACCCATAAAAGGCCAAAAAAATGGCAGATTTCATGACTAAATTGGTATTGTGGTCAAACGGGGATTTGTCCAATAAGTCGCTTAGGAGCCAGAATATTGGACCGTCTATTGGTAGCCTAGTCGTGCTAGGAGGGACTGTGACCTTGAAAATACCTTTGAGGATTCTCTGAATGGGGTAGGAAGACAGAAAAGGAGCGTGGTTAGAGAAGTTAGTGAAGATGTGGTGTTGTACACCGGGGAGGTAGAGTTTGATGGTATTATGAGTTTAAGGTGTAAATGGCAAAAGGAGGCAAAAGACACAAGATGGTTTTGATGGAAAGGTCATCTTGTAAGCAAAACTCGGCTGTGAATTTGTTAAAGATAGTCAGTTCCCTAGCATAAGAGATAGTGGTGTTGGGAGACAGTGCTTGGTGCGTGAGTGTTTGTGCGTGGAGTAATAGTTCGTTTAAACCAGGGTTAGCCGTAGGAACGATGGCGTCCTGGCTGATTGAAGGTGTGCCAGAGGGGAGCCCGGCCGGAGACCTGCAATTTAAGAGCATAAAAGAGTGATAGCAGTAGAGAAGGTGTAGAGAATGAGGTCTAAGATATATCTTTCGTGTTTAAGCATGTATCCCTACGTGCTGGAATAGTAGAATGTAGGCAAATTACAACAAAATTATACATTGGTATGACTAAAACCTTTCCATGATCTGGAGGAAAAGAAGAAGAATACAAAAATGTCAAATCACACTTTATTACTTGGAGTGCAAGTAAGCAGCCCCCCGAGATGAGTAAGGTTGCGAAGAGAATGTGCCATTAACTGGACATGGTGTCGTGGAATAATTAAATGTGTGCTGAACCAGCTTATTTGTTAGGTGTCAGACGGGTTGGGCACATAGACTTGGTGTGGGCTCTGAAGCATATGGAGCAGATATGCCTGTATATGCCTGTGTTAAAGTTATTGCACACCTGCGCCTTGCCCAAGAAGGTGATGGGTCTGCCCAGCTTGTCTCTCTGGACACCTTCCTGTCTAGGGAGTGGGGTAAGGGAGTGGTGGGGTGAAAAAGTGGAAGTGGAAGGGTCTGCATCCCCAGGGCATAGATCGGTGGAGTGTGAAGTGGAACCACAAGAGGCACAAGATGGGGGCCGTTAGACCAGCAAAATTATGGCACAATAACTCAGTATCTATCTGACACCAATCGATTCTAATATTGAATTGTGTCAGATGAGTAGCTGCCTTGGCCGAAACTGATTTGTGGTAATCGTAAAATGAGGACCCTCCATACTTGATGCCCAAATCAACCACCTTGTGCATATATAAATCAAGCTCTTCTCTCCTATGTGGGTACACCATGCAGATAACGTTGCGATAAGTGCAGAACGCGATAACAAACTGTGGGATGGTGAGTTTTTTATTCAAACGTGGGTCTCTGGCTCGACTACGGAAATGTCCCCGTAGTTGTAAGCTCTATTTTCTAAGACATCTTGGGAGGCTATGAGGAGGGACATTAAATTGATATCTTTCTTGATGGAAGCCGGAACAGAGTGGGCTGGTGAGGTGTGGGTAGTGGGAGTGGTAGTGGCTGGTGGGGGAGGGGAGGGGAAATGAGGGGTATGGTAGTCAGAGCGGTCGAGGTTACTGGTGTAGGGACTGCTGGGGCTGTTAAGTCACCTGGAGTGGCTATGGCTGATTCCACCTTCAGCAACCTGCTGTTAATGGATTGCAGATTGGCCAGTATAGCCGCTAGAGTTTCCTGGGTGGAATCAGAAAAGCCAACTGAAGGCCCTTGTGAACTGGTGCCGGGCCCTGGTTCATTGGCCTGAGTCGTCAGCAGTTTATAAAGTTCTGCTTTCCTGGCGGTGGCTGGAAAGGGGATTCCCCTGAGCCTAAGTTCAGCTGATATTTTTGGAATGGTCCAATATCTTAGGGATCTGGGAGTAGAAGGAGTGAGGGATTCCACCGGAGACCCAGGCCTGGCTGGCGTGCTGGGTATATCGTCTGATGGGGGATCGATGATTGGTTCTTGAGACATCCTGAAAGGAATAATGATATGGATAAGTAGGGTATAGTGGAGGTGGGATGAAACCTCCGGAGAACTGGCCTGCTAGCTAATGCCGAAGCGAAGAATTAAAATTAGAACCAAGTAACAGATGAGGCCCTGCTATTGCCAAGCGGCGGTGAGAGGCTCTATCTATGATTTGGGCTGAGGGGATTTTGTGGCCACCAGAAGGAGGTGGTAGGATTTCGACCTCTCGGTGACTGTAAAAGATTCAAAACGTGTGGCCGTGACATGGGAAGCCCTGACTGTAGCCCTAGCTACAGTAGTAGCTAGGGCCAGCACCTGACCCTGAAAGCCAGTTCTCTACCCTGACGGGGGCTTGTCTCTTGCAGGAAGTATGTAACGTATGTAGATACTGACCTTGAGTGTTAGTTCTGTATATTTGGAAATTGCTCAGGCGACTTCAATATATATGTCTATATATACTTTTTAGAATCAGGACCAGTCCAGGAACCTAGGAGTAAGAAAGATGCTAGTAGGCCAGAGGCATGCAATTGGTAATCCAAGTGTATGTCATGCCTCAACTACCGGTAATTCCTTGTCGCTTCCGGGTTGACGGAGTTTAGCCACACCCCTTCTCTGACGCGGTCTCCCCATGCTACATAATGCGACCGCGCCAGATACAAGACGCTGTATTATTGAACAGCGTTACCGCGATATCAACCCGGCTAAAAGTTTCTCTGCGACCTCTCCTTGTGTACTGAACTGGACTGGAATTCTACTCACCCTCCTTCTCCTCTCCTCGACCACGGCTAGTATCTGGACTTTCTTCATTCTTTCTCAGAAACACCCTGCCCGGAGGAGAACTCCGGGAACCTGATTTTTCACCCTTTGGAAGCTAAGTCAATTGTTATATCTGTGATAAGAGCTTACCTTCTCTCAAGCCCGCTGAGCATTCCTGCCATAGTCTGCTTCCTCCATTTCCTTAAACTTGCAAACACCACTGTGCTTGATTACATGTATATCAGAAGCTGCTCACTCCAACTAAACCAACAGCAAAGTAATTAAAGATACAGTACCTGTATTTCCCAATATTGAATACTCAGTTCCTATTCTATTCTCTAAGTATCCTAATCAATAATCTAAGTCCTAAGAAATCTGCAGTTGCGCTCCATATCAACCTATGTAAACGTGATATTGTAAAAATGTAGAACGTATGGAATGGTGTGTAACAGAAACACTGTATCATAAACGCTCGTGTAATGAGAGAGACCTGAACATAGGTCCATATTTTCTGAGACAAGCCTCTGGGATCCCACAACTGAGCAATATTATTTGACAGATATGAAGGCGAAGTGAGGCCCGTAATAGTAGTGAGTAAGATTAGGGATACCTACTACTGGAACGTCGGGAACCAGGTAGACTGATGGTCGTTGAAGGCGTCGTGAATCTGCACAATGGTGCAGGTCTTCGTAAAGATATGTAGAAATTAAAACAGAATTTAACATTTAATATAATAGTAACCTGGAGAGTGAGGCATCTTTTAACCTGGTGTGTTTAAAGTTTTGAGCCCACTTTGGGAGATGGGAGGGTATTGTAAAAAGGTCGTGGAGGCTGAAATGAGGCCTCCGGAGAAACGTAATTTTTTTTTAAACTTTATTTACCTGATACCGTGGTACTGCATACTGGAACCACCTCCTGGAGTCTTCTTGACAAAATAAGTAGTACAACCTAAAACATTTTTTAAAATTAAGGAACCTGAGTATAGTGTTACAATTAAACAGAGATTTAAAAATAAGAGCTACTGGAAAAGTGAGCGTGGAGTTTGATAACTTTAAGAGGTTTTTGTGGCCTTTAACCGTAAAAGGGGAAACTGTTCCTTTTAAGAGAAAACGCCTAGGATATATACATACTTTAAATGTGACAAAGTGTGGTGAAATAATGCCATTTAGACTAAGGAAAAAATGTAGGTAGTGCTGTGAACATAAATAAAAACATACATAGAGGAACATACTTCAATATAATTTTTTTTTTTTTTTAAATGCATAGAACCTTATGCATTCGGCTACCGAACATGCGAGAGAGCTATAATATGACGGGTGGATTTAGATTAATGAAATGAATGTTAGTGACCCAGCCGTTCGTTTGAGTTTCGTCTAATGAAAGTGAGAAACAGGCGAACGTAAGGTGAGTATAAGCGTATGGTAAATTTATATAACGTAAGAAAGGACGAAATTCGGGTGTACTCTGCGGTCAGCTAAATTGCCCGAACGCAGAAGTACATGAACGGTGGATTAAACGAACGGGTAAGTAATATATCTAGGGAGCCTATCCCTGCGTTTTTAGGCCCGAACATGGGAAATAGCCGAACGCTATTCCCCATGTTGAAGCTTAAGTTTGCGTGCCGGTCTCGTGACCGGAAGCTCGACAGCCGGGTAGCGAGTCGGGAAAGCCGCGGGGCAGCCGGTGGATGAGCCCGGAAGTCTGCGGTAGGAGACTGCTTGCTTGCTGCAGAATTTTGGCGGGAATGGCTCACAGGAAATGCAGGTAACTATGGTGACAGTCAAAACAGCTTGAATGGCAAAGGTAAGTAGGGGGGTAGGGTTTATATAGGGTCATAACTCCTCCCACAAATTCAGGCCAATTGGCCTTCCAACATATGGAAAAAAAACTAAAAGCCACAATAGTGTCCACCGTAAATATGGAGTGTAAAATACAATAATAAAAAACCTACTCAAATGCTTAATAGCAAAGTATGGTTTGCTCAATCCAAAACAAATAAAAATTATAAGAAATATATATATATATATATATATATCATATACATAATTACATAAATAATTTCATAAATATACACGTAGACTTCAAATTTATAATTATGTATTTATATATCAATTCTATGTGCATATTCATGTAATATTTTTACATAATTAAGTAATTTTATTGATTGCAATTTGAGGGACCTGCCTGAAACCCAGGCAGAAAGTACAGAGAATTTAATTTGCTAGCACTGTATTGAAACGTGTAACTTTCCATGACACCCTAAAATCTGTACATGGGGGGTACTGTTTTACACTGGAGACTTCACTGAACACAAATATTAGTGTTTCAAAACAGTAAAATATATCACAGCAATGATATTGTCAGTGGAAATGAAGTTTTTTGCATTTTTCACACACAAACGGCACGTTCACTGATGATATCATTGTTGTGATACGTTTTACTGTTTTGAAACACTAATATTTGTGTTCAGTGAAGTTTCCTGAGTATGACAGTACCCCCCTCCCCCCCATGTACAGGTTTTATAGTGTTTTCAAAGTTACATGGTCCAATATAAGGCTTGATTGTCTGTTTTTTCACATTTAAATTTGCCAGATTGGTTATGCTGCCTTTGAGAGTGTATGGTAGCCCAGGAATGAGAATTACCCCCATAATGGCATACCATTTGCAAAAGAAGACAGTCCAAGGTATTGCAAATGGGGTATGCTCAGTCTTTCTTAGTAGCCACTTAGTCACAAACACTGGCCAAAGTAAGTGTTCATAATAGTTTTTTGCATTTTTAACACACAAACAAATATAAATGCTAACTTTGGCCAGTGTTTGTGACTAAGTGGCTACAAAAAAAAACTGGACATACCCTATATGGAATTCCCTGGGTTGTCTTCTTTAAAAAAAAAATTAAGTACATGTGAGGTGTGTTTCAGAGATTTATGACAGATAATAGTGTTACAATGTCACTATTGATACATTTTAAAAATATATATTTTGAAACAGCAATGTCCTACTTGTACTTATAGCCCTATAACTTGCAAAAGAAAAGCTAAGATTATGTTAACATTGGATATTTCTAAACTCAAGACAAAATGTAGAAATTATTTAGCATGGTGTTTTTTGGTGGTTGTAGATGTGTAACAGATTTTGGGGGTGAAAGTTAGAAACAGTGTGTTTTTTTAAATGTTTTCATTATATTTGTATTTTTTTATAGTAAATTATATGATATGATTAAAATAATGGTATACTTATAAAGACCATTTAATGGAGAGAAAAACGGTATATAATATGTGTGGGTACAGTATTATTATTATTATTATTTTATTATTTATATAGCGCCAACAAATTCCGTAGCGCTGTACAATGGGTGGACTAACAGACACATAATTGAGATCAGACCACTGGACGTACAGGAACAGAGGGGGTTGAGGGCCCTGCTCAATGAGCTTACATGCTAGAGGGAGTGGGGTATAGTGACACAAACGGGTTAAAGTAGGGGAATTAAATAGTTTGTTAGAGAAGGGTTTATTGAGTGCTTGGTAGGTCATTTTTGACAGTTAAGAAAAGTGGGGTAATGAGAGTGAAACAGAAAAGTCACATCAAACAGAACCCAGTGGAGCGCTAATTCAATATTGTAAACTCACCCTTTGAAAAAAGGGGTATGCCAAACGAGAATATCTAGAGGGAAAAATATAAAGTGGGAACAATAGTGCAGTATATCTGAACTGGATGTACTTTAAACAGAGCTGTATATGTAACAAACTCACATGGTTTAGAGCCAAGCAAAGATAGGCTCAGGTCATAAGCGCAGGGGTATTTTAAAGCAAATACCAGACTTCTTCAGTAGTTGAATGATGGTCCTTTAAGAGAGCCAATGCAAACTGGGCTCTCAGTGTGATGGATATAGTGCCTTTAAGAGGGCACTGCTCTTCTTTGTAAAGCAGGAGAATGGATGCAGGACGTAGGCTCATATAGACAGTAAAAAAATTATTTAAGTAAAACACTTACATAAAGTAAAAGATAAAAAGTCCCATAAAATAATGGTGAGTCCTCGTCCGAGACGCGTTTCGCCTTATAAAAAGGCTTTTTCAATCGGTATCCTGCTTGTAAAATCCCGCCGGTTTAAATAGCCCAAAAGCCTTTCTCATTGGTGCTTGTCGCCTTCCGAATCAGCCAATGGAGGGAGGGGTGTGTTCATCATCTGTTATGCATGTCCGTAATTGCGGAAGTGACGTATCGTACTTGCCGCAACGTCACTTCCGTTTTTCCCATAGCCGCCATTTTGCTCACTGGCAGTTTGTTTATATCGCATTTATATGCCCATTGTTCATTATGTGGTGCGAACATAAAGGCAACGAAAGGAAAAGAAAGGGGGAGTCAGACATAGTATATAAACTTCATGGACATTAAAAATGAATAAAAAGAATGATGAAGAACTAGACACCATTAATACTAACCAATTAAATAAAGTACAACTACAAGACTGTAGATTTATGCTAGAGAAAACACTAGGAAAAGAGATTAAAAATAAGTGGGAAATTGCAACCCTTGAGAAGTATAATAGGGAAAAAATTACACCGAGAGGCCTACGGTTTTCAAAGGATCCTTCCTTCGACCAAGAGGAAGAAGACTTTATGACCGAGTGGAATAATAAATTAGAAAGTTTTTCCTTTGGACTAATGGATCTAATTATTGAAAGACGCCGACACAATCTGGCAAAATTAGATAATAAGATAAATGAATTACAGAATTATCTAATTAATAACACCTCTTCGGAGGAATATACCTCCATTACGGAAGATATAAGAACCAATTTAGAAAAAATGGAAAAAACTGTTATTGAGGTCAAAAAGAGAAAATATTTGAGAGATAAAAACGACTACGCTAACAACAGAGTCAGAACATATTCCAAATATAATCAAAATGATTTCCAAAAAGTAAGGTATCCGAAAAGAAATATTTCGGAAAGGAACACCACCTACCACACAAATACCTACAAAGGCCCCTCTGTTAGGAGTTACTCCAACAGAGATACCCTCACTTACAAAGACCCTCAAACAAAAATAATAAATAGATCAAATCACCAGCTAAGGGACAACTTTAGCCGCAATAGAAGAGACTATATCTCTCCTAACAGCAAAAGAAACGACCATACAAATGTAGGTGATACATATAGATGGAAAAAACAGGCTGTACATTTTGATAAACACCAATCAGATTCCAATAGATCTAAGAGAAGAGTAGAGGACAATGCCCTCTCGTACAATAGATTCTCACATTTAGATCGGTCACCAAGACAGGAGGATTTTTGGGAGCTTCAGGAGAGGGAAAGATACAAATGTTCCCCATTGGGAAAGAGGAGGAGATCTATAGAAGAAGGGGAACTAGAGGAGGAATGTCTCTACAACAGAGGAAAAAGAGACAAAAAATAGTCAAAAATGGTATTTTTAACCTCACGGATAGAGTACTTTCAAAATCACAGCAGTCACTACTCGAGAAAGGCCTCAAATTTGCCCCGACTAGGACATTAGACAAATTTAGTACCTATCTGGACCTTAATAGATTCAAAAGGAAAATGTGTTTGAAGAAATTTTTTCATAAAAAGCCATCACCAAGACCCATGACAAGTGAGGGTAATGACGCATTTGTACATACCGAGCTGAAAGATAAATCCCACTTCTTCCCCAAATTCTGCATCTCTAATGAGATGGCCACATTCGAAAAAATGGTTATGAAAGATATTAAACGTATCAAACCTATTGGTAAAAACGAATATAATCTCACCTTTCAAGAGAGAGACAGTTTAAAGAAATTCAAGAATGACGATACACTGGTTATCAAACCAGCTGATAAAGGGGGGGGTATCGTCATCATTGAGACGAGAGACTACATTGAAGAATCAAATAGGCTATTGGGAGACACTACAACATATACCATTCTAAATAAGGACCCAACCAGTGAAATTAAGGCCAGCTACACCAGACTGATAGACAAAGGCAAACTGGAGGGCATTCTGAATAAAAAGGAAGCAGAGTTTCTAAATATTCAACATCCTAGGATCCCAGTTTTTTATTATTTGCCGAAGATCCACAAACATCTCACCAAGCCCCCAGGGCGCCCAATTATTTCAGGGTTTGGATCTATATCCAGTAGGTTTTCTCAGTATATCGATCAGTGCCTACAGCCTATAGTGAAAAAATGCACAGGCTACCTGAAGGACACTATCAATGTCCTTCAGGTACTCAAAGATATTGTATGGGATGATGAATGTTGGCTGGTAACAGCCGACGTTAGTTCATTATACACTTTCATACAACACAACAGGGGATGCGAAGCGACAAAATTTTTTCTGGAAAAGTCTGAACTTTTTCCACAGTCCCAGGTTGACTTTATTCTGGAGGGAATAAATTGGATCCTCCACAATAATTATTTTTGGTTTAATGAGACATTCTATCTGCAAGTCTGTGGCACGGCGATGGGCACCAGGTTTGCACCCAGCTACGCCAATTTGTTCATGTCATACTGGGAACAAATTTTCATCTTTGGCGATAGTAGATGGGGTGCAAGCCTGGTGTCCTATCATCGCTATATTGACGATATTTTTTTCGTTTGGAAGGGCAGTAGCGAATCCCTAGATATGTTTTTTTCACATATTGAGGACAACGATTGGGGGATTAAACTCACCAGGAACAGTAGTAGAAATTCCGTCGAATTTCTTGACCTCAACATCTATATTGAAAACAACAGCATCAAGACTAATACCTTTTTTAAAAAGGTCGATGTAAATAGCTACATCGAAGGCACAAGTTGCCACTACTCACCCTGGTTACTCAATGCACCAAAGGCGCAACTGCTTAGAATAAGACGGAACTGCACAGATATTGCCATGTTCCATAAGCAGGCTCAAAAAATCAAGACGGATTTTTTAGATAAGGGCTATAACAATCAACTACTAAACAACGCTCATAACGAGATAAGCCTTAAAGAGAGAGAAACCCTTCTGCAATATAAGGCGAAACCAATCAGCCTTGCAGATAAAGAATTGGCCTTTATTTGCGACTTTAATGTACAGAGTAAGCAAGTTAAGAAAGCCATCTACAAACATTGGCCAATTCTCAAAAATGATGAGACATTAAACATCCTGTTACCAGAACGGCCAAAAATTATCTACAGGGGAGTATCCAATCTAAGAAATAGTCTCTCTAATAATAATTCAACTAGAACTAAAGTTTTGAATCCCTTTAATGAGTCTAAAGGCTTCTACGGATGCGGAGTCTGCGGGGCCTGTAAGAACACCAATAACCATAAGAGAACAGTCAGGGAATTTTCAGATCCTAACGTCCCCAATAAGAATTATAAAATAAAGGATGTTATTACTTGTCACACTAAAAGGGTAATTTACATGCTGAAATGCCCATGTGGCCTCCTGTATATTGGGCGGACCATACGCCCCCTACAGGTAAGGATACAGGAGCATGTCAGAAATGTAAAAAATGGATTTGTGAAGCATAATGTATCACTCCACTTTAAAGATGTACATAATAGCGATCCTAAAGGCATGTCATTTATGGGCATTCAAAAAGTTATTACAGATTGGAGGGGAGATGATTTAGTGAAAAAAATGGGCAAGGCTGAGATGAAATGGATTTTTCAATTGGACACTCTACATCCTAGAGGTCTCAATTATGATTTTGAACTTTGTCATTTTTTATAACTTTATTCTTATATTTATTTTTATTTTATCCATTTTCCTCTCAGCCTTTGCGCATGTCTCCCACTGTGAACAAACAGAATATATGTGATTCATTCCATTTGTGTAACAAACTGGTTATACACCCCTTTAAAAACAACTATTATATTAAAGACTAATTCTTATACCAATTTTTATACTCATGTACCCTGCCCACAGGGCTGATGAGGTCAATGTCCATATATGGATCATAAAAATTCGAGTTTAATTTCAGATTTTGTAAAAATAATGATTTGATGTATATCCCTTTAAGGGAAGAAACGTTAATGACTATACCCAGATATATCTATGTATCTTATATAAGGCAAAATGCCCTATATGGAAAACATTGTAGTTTGAAGGTATGCAAATATACAACTCTGTTTGGGACATATCTTGAAATGAACTCCTTTTTCTTCTCTGATCTCCATTTTCCTCTTTTTCTTTTTATTCATTTTTAATGTCCATGAAGTTTATATACTATGTCTGACTCCCCCTTTCTTTTCCTTTCGTTGCCTTTATGTTCGCACCACATAATGAACAATGGGCATATAAATGCGATATAAACAAACTGCCAGTGAGCAAAATGGCGGCTATGGGAAAAACGGAAGTGACGTTGCGGCAAGTACGATACGTCACTTCCGCAATTACGGACATGCATAACAGATGATGAACACACCCCTCCCTCCATTGGCTGATTCGGAAGGCGACAAGCACCAATGAGAAAGGCTTTTGGGCTATTTAAACCGGCGGGATTTTACAAGCAGGATACCGATTGAAAAAGCCTTTTTATAAGGCGAAACGCGTCTCGGACGAGGACTCACCATTATTTTATGGGACTTTTTATCTTTTACTTTATGTAAGTGTTTTACTTAAATAAATTTTTTACTGTCTATATGAGCCTACGTCCTGCATCCATTCTCCTGCTTTACAAAGAAGAGCAGTGCCCTCTTAAAGGCACTATATCCATCACACTGAGAGCCCAGTTTGCATTGGCTCTCTTAAAGGACCATCATTCAACTACTGAAGAAGTCTGGTATTTGCTTTAAAATACCCCTGCGCTAATGACCTGAGCCTATCTTTGCTTGGCTCTAAACCATGTGAGTTTGTTACATATACAGCTCTGTTTAAAGTACATCCAGTTCAGATATACTGCACTATTGTTCCCACTTTATATTTTTCCCTCTAGATATTCTCGTTTGGCATACCCCTTTTTTCAAAGGGTGAGTTTACAATATTGAATTAGCGCTCCACTGGGTTCTGTTTGATGTGACTTTTCTGTTTCACTCTCATTACCCCACTTTTCTTCGCATGCTATAGTGTTAAGGTTTGGAGGTACCTACACGTGTGTGAGCTGCTCAGTGGAACTAGGTTCTTCACTACATTATATTTAAAGCGCCTAAAAGCACGGTTTATTTGTTACATTTTTGACAGTTGCAGGGAAGGAGTCAAGGGGTGGGGGATGAGAAGCCTGCTGACAGTTTAATTGATACGCTTTAACGAAGAAGTGAGTTTTCAAAGATTTTTTGAAGGAGTGGAGGCTGGGTGAAAGTCTGATTGAGGAGGGAAGTGAGTTCCACAGAATAGGTGCAGCCCTAGAGAAGTCTTGAAGGCGAGCGTCAGAGGTGGGGATCCGGGCAGAGGATAGGCGTAGGTCTTGGGATGAGCGCAGGGGTCTCGACGGGACATACTTGTGTATGAGGGAGGATAGGTATGTTGGAGCAGCATTATGTAGGGATTTGTAAGCAAGTGCCAGAATTTTGAATTGGGCCCTATATCTAACTGGAAGCCAATGCAGGGACTGACAGAGTGTGGAGGCGTGGGAGGTGCGACCGGACAGGAAAATAAGCCTCGCAGCCGCGTTCATTACAGATTGCAGCGGTGCAAGCTGGGAACATGTAAGACCGGTCAGAAGGGGATTGCAGTAGTCGAGGCGAGAGAGAACAACAGCATGAACCAATATCTTAGCCGCGTCCGGCGTTAGATATGGGCGGATGCGCGCTATGTTCTTGAGTTGGAAGCGACAGGATTTGACTATCGATTGGACATGGGGAGTAAAAGAGAGGTCAGAATCGAAAAGAACCCCTAGGCAGCGAGCCTGCGAGGTAGAGGTGATAGTAGCGCCGTTGACTTGGATGGAGACAACAGGAGTAGCAGCACTTGAGGGAGGAAAAACTAGAAGTTCTGTTTTGGACAGGTTGAGTTTAAGGAAGTGAGCAGCCATCCAGTTGGAAATAGCAGAGAGGCAGTCAGAAACACGAGTCAAGGTGGGCGGAGAGAGATCAGGGGAGGACAGGTAGATTTGCGTGTCATCTGCATATAAATGATATTGGAAACCAAAGGAGCTGATGAGTTTACCAAGGGAGGCAGTATAGATAGAGAACAGTAGGGGGCCGAGGACAGATCCTTGGGGGACGCCGACAGAGAGGGGTTGGTGAGAAGAGGCAGAACCAGAGAAAGAAACACTGAAAGAGCGCTGGGATGAGTAAGAGGAAAATTACAGCTAAACACAAACACCTCACTGGTCCTTAACGGTAAGAAAATTTAAAAAAACGGTCTGGTCACTAAGGAGTTAACATTGCAGGACTAAGTGAAAAAGGGACATTGTACCCAGACCACTTCAACGAGCTGACAGTGTCCCTTTAAGCTTTAGTGGTATGATATGCACACTTTTAAATGTTACTAATCTAAACGATCATGGCAATATAAGTAATAAAATCAGGGTTTTAAAGCATGTTAAACATGAAGAAGGGTCAACCTTTTGGGATGATCCCTCAAACCCTTTGCCCTAATAAAGAGATATTACATAAAGTTTACATCTTCTAAAACAATTAAACTAAAACAGAGCTGATTTTATCTGTAAACAGTTTGTTTCTTATGTGATCTGCAGTGAGGAATAATTTAGCGTTGTAATTATTTGATAACGAAATAAAAGCTGCCAGGATCAGAACATTGCAAAATGTTTGCTGTCCGTGCGATAAGATTTTGCTCTGCAGATAATAAATGAAAATAGAAGATTATCATCTCTGAACACTTAGTTACATAATTAGCAACATTTTGTTCTCTTGTATAAAATGCCAATTATAATAAGTGTTTTAATTGGCAAATTGGCAATAAACATGCAATAAAAAGGTTGGTAATATGCAGTACCTCAAAACGGTTACAGACATGGACATTCATAAATGCACCCCCTGATCATCATAATACCAAGAAGGTCGACTTGATCCCTTGGTCATCTTTATTTTGCTTTGGAGGCTTGTGTTTGCTAAAGATCATTGTTGTCTGACATATTAAACTAAAAGTAAAGCAGAATGTAAATGGTTTGACAAGAAGTTTCACCCATGTCTATGATGCTATTTGGAAGAAAGATTATATACCAAAAACTGAAAATGCTTACATACTCTAACCTATTCTACACAAAACAAAAAAACAAGACAAAACAAAACAAAAAAAACCCTCACAAAATGAAACAGATATTGTGCTCATCAAGTATTACAGTTTCTGATAGACATACACTCGCTCACTGACAGACACACAAACACACACTCACTGACAGACATACACTCACTCACTGACAGACACAAAAACACAGACACTCACTGACAAACACACACACATACACACACATACACACACAGAGGCAAACACTCACTGAGAGACCCACATACACTGACAGACACACACACACACACACTGACAGTCGAACAATCACACACACACACTCACTGACACACATACAGGCAGACACTCAATGGCACACACACACACTTACTGACAGTCAAACACTCACCTCCTTGGGGTTCTGTGTGGGACAGCTCCACACTCCTCCCACCCGCTGTTTAGTATGCCGAGGCCAGAATTACATATTTCGGCTCACAGCATCACAGAGGGCGCGCAAGGGAGGAGTGAGAGGCTGCAGGAACAGACTCCCTCGCCACCTGGCTTGTCCGTCTCCCTCTCCTCAGGACAGGTCACCTGCATTTTTTTGTCAGAGCAGGAACCTGCCATCAAGGTAAGCCGGTGCCTGCTCTGCCTTACCTAATACAGATTTGGGGGCGCCAAATGACCACCTCCTGGTCCCCCTGTGACAGGGCTCCTCTCGGCACCCCCACCTTCGGGTGCCTTGAGGATCTGCCTGGCGCTGGGGACGGCTCAAGAGCCCCAAACAACAATTTAATAAATTAGGCCTAACCACACCCCAAGCTCTTGGGCATCAACAAACAAAGACTGACACAAAGTAGGCTGAATGAGTACTCCAATTTATTAAAACAAAGCAAGGGTTTATATAAGCTTGAAACTTGAATAATTAAGCAATTATGGGTGTACATGATTAAAGCAGCACTGTCATGCCGAACTTACCTTCCCTTAATCACTTCCTTTTCTCTCCCTCTGTCAGGATATGTTCTTCATTTCATCCTGTCTGCTCTAGTTGTCTTTAAAACATAAGGGACTACTTTGTCTTATGGAGGTTTCCTATGCTTGACCAGCTTTGACCAGCAGAGGAACAAAGTGTGCTTCATTTCCTGTAGTCAGAGAAATTTTCCCACAAATCTTAACTTTCCTCCGTGTTGTCGCGATGCCTCCTTTCTGTATTACCAAATGTCGGCAAAACTACCAAATTTTGTCCTAACAGAATGATGAGAGCAGTTCATCCATTCGTGTTATGACGAAATTCTGGACTTTTGTTCGGTTTGAAATTTAATTTGAATGAATGACATTCCGATCCGATCACGGCTGCATCTTGCAGTCACTTTAGTAGATAGCTCCCTAATTCACACGGTATCAGGGAGCTATCTACCAAAAGGCTAAAAGACCAAGATTGGTCTTTCAGCCAACTTTACTAATACCAAGTAAAAATTACTTGGTATTAGTAATTAATCTGCCCCTACTCGCTATATCGCGAGTAGGTGCTTGTCTAGTAAACAGTGAGCAGCCTGTGACTGCACACTGCTGTAAATTTTTTTTAAATAAATAACCCTCTCACCCCTATAAATGGTCCCATGGTGGGGCATCTCTTAACTAGCCTGGAGGAACATAGTGTCTCCCCTGAGCCGCCACCCGTGCCCCGTGAGTGGGGGCTATTCAAGTAAATGGGGGGCATAGGGTCCCCTTTGGCCCCCACCCATGGGTTGTGGGTGGAGGTCCTAAATGATAATGTGGGGACACTTATTGTCTTCCCCCTGTCCGCCCACCCCTAAACAGTGGGTGGTGGCCCAAAATGTAAATGGGGGTCCTATTGTCCTCCCCCAGCCCCCATCCCTGAGCGGCAGGTGGGGGCTCTAAATTACAATAAGGGGGGGAACTTATTGTCCTCCTTGTATCCCCCACCCTTGAGCAGCGGGTGTGAGCCCTATTGTCCTCCCCCGGTCCCCCACCCATGAGCGGTGGGTGGGAGGCCCCTAAATAAAAATGGTGGGGGGACCTATTTTCCTCCTCCCTGGCCCCTACCCATGGGCAATGGGTGGGGGCTAAGTGTAAATACCCCACCTAGTTGACATAAAAAAAATTAATAAGGACCTACCAACCCCCTCACCCTAAAAATAGTGAGGGGGAACGAAAAAATGAAATCCATGTAAATAAAAAGTAACTTACCATTTGATGTCTTCTTTTTTCTAAAATCTTCTTTTTTTCAGCCCCAAAAAGGCCAAATAAAAATCCATAATACCCGTCCCTGCCGCTTCTATTTTTACATATTACAAGGAGGTAGCTCCCACCTTGTAATAAACCAAACGAATGAACGAAGAGGTTTTCGTTCATTCATTTGAAATTTCTATTAATTTATTTGTCTTTCTGACGAATGAATGAATAGATGAAATTCCTGTTTGTTTTTAACTGGGCATGTGCAGGAATTTCACAGCGCTATCCAGTGTGGGCAGATGATGTGTCCCACAGGGACTTCATCTACCCACACAAATATGGCAGAGCCCAAGACCAAAGTCCGGCCAGAAAATAAAGATTAAAAAATAGGTAATATGGGGGGCATAGAGGCATTTGCGAGTAACTAGGGGGACAATTAGATGTAGTGGAGCCGGGAGGGGGGTTAAAAAAAATGGATTTGGTTATGACAGTGCCGCTTTAAGCAAACAGGCTAAGGCATTTTGTGCACTCTCACAACAGAACAAGTTTCATTATCATAAAAAAAGAACCCTCCTTCTAGAAGTTTTGGGGTACATGGCAAACTGCAGGTTTTCTTATTATTTTATATCTAAAAAGCTTACGTTGTAATAAAGTAGTCAGAGTAAGATTTAGCCTAGTGTAAATACATTTTAACCCTTTCAGCCTAAGGTTGTGGTCACTAAGTTTATTATTTTGAGTGTATGCTGCCTTTTGTAAATACTGTGTATATATATATATATATATATATATATATATATATATATATATATATATATATATATATTTCAAAATATTTTTACTCCAAGCTAAATGTAGCAATTACTAATTAATGAACAATATATTCTATGAAGTCCAAAAATATATTTATTTTGTTCAAGGGTTCATAAACTTAAAAAACAAAACAAAAAAAGTATGTAAAGTATGTAAATACATAGAATTTAATGAGCATCTAGAATTTTAGTTTGCAAAACAGTGATTTATTATTTCATAGCGAAAGCACTAGACAGTATAAAATATAACTTTTTATAGCTGAGCAGAAACAACCCATAAACACGTTTTTTGTTTACTCTGAGCTATTTCAACTGATACAGTATTTTCCATAAGTATCAAGCATGCTTTGCTTTGATGTTAGATGTTGTTACCAAGGCAACTGCCAATCTACAACCCTTTGAATAGTAATACAGGCATAAGACACAGCAAATCCCAGGTGTGCTGCTGTCAGTCTGAGCATGTCACTTATAGTAAGGACGTTTCCTGTGTGACCTCCTGGGTCCTTGGGTGATCGTCCCTCTCCTTAATGCATAACTGTCTTTCTGTGTACCAGTGATAACAAGCATTCGGATAATCCCGACAGGCCTGAGTTTATCCGTCTGCCACTTCTGGCCTCTGCTTGAATAGACAGGAGGCTTTTGCACACACTCTCACTCGTTGCTTTGACTGACTGGCAGAAACCCACTTAATGTAGTTTAATGGCTTTGCAAAGAAAGCCTGCAAGAATATACTAACAGGCTGTGGTTAGATCATGACCTAGCTCACCATGAACTTGGAAGGTCTTGAAATGATAGCTGTCCTTATCGTGATTGTTCTATTTGTGAAATTATTGGAACAGTTTGGGCTTATTGATGCAGGTTTGGAAGGTAAGAAAGTGATTTATTAAGTAGCAGCTGCCAAATCTTGAATGCGGTGGCTCTTGCATCTTTCTGTTACCCGTGGGGTGTGTGATGTGTGCTGAACTTGTCTGTGTGTGTTTCAGAAGTACATTCTGTTCTCGTTCTAATCAGTGATCTTTATTATGTTTTGGTATTCACAGTCAATAGTATTGTTAAAATAGGAATGTTGATTTTAGAAATTACAAAATGTTAGCATAATCTTCCCTTTGTTCTGAACAAATTTGGTTCAGATAATATTTTACTGAAGCTTGATCAGATCCTAAAGGATTGGAAAAAAAAAATATTCTTTATAAAATAATACTAAACACAGACATTAGGTGCACTATAATATTACCTTTGATATAATGTTTATTTTATTAGTAAGAAAATAGATTTAATGTTTTATTGTTAAAAATGATTGTTTAGCACCTGCATATATGTTAATTAAAAAAAAAATCATCTTGGTTATGATTTTTTAAAATATGTTTTGAAACACAAAACAAATTACCTTTAGCATCTGTTGTTTTAGTGAATGGCATGGATATTTATGGTATATGCTATTTGTGCATGATGGACAATTGTAACTATTAATAGTTGTTTGATTTATTTTGTTGAAATAGGAAAGACGAACAGTCTAACCACACGAATGACATAAGGAGTTAAGGAACCACAGTAAACGCTTATTGCAAGATGTAATGTGTTCATGCAATCATTTGGTTCACATAAAAATAGTCATAGCAACTTCTTTTCCGTGCAAGATTAACAGATCAGTTTGCATTCTGCAAGCACACATCTAAGTTTCTTTTAACTGCTTAGGGTGGATTGTAGACTAATCAGCTATTCACTTAGATAAAAGCCACTGCCTTCTCTTTCATTCGCATTAACTAAGAAAGTTTACTGTGATCACTCTGTAATTTGTCAGTCTGACTGGTTCATTAATGGTCATGTTTGAACACTACCTGCAGAAATGATTTAATCACCAACACATCTTAATTCTATATCGAGCTAGATCCACATTTAATAAAGAAATTGTGGGTGATTTATCAGTCTACACTTGCTAGCTGATTGTGTGGAGCCGTGGCAGGGATTTACATTTTATCACATATTATTTTTATTTTACATAGTACATATTAAGCTTATAACAACTTGGTAGGTTTTCAGGAAAAGATTGCCAATATCTCTCTCTCTCTCTGTGTCTGTCTGTCTGTCTGTCTGTCGGTCTGTCTATCAGTGTTGTTTTAGAAAAAGCCATTAACCTGTTGACTTTTGCTGAGATGCTTTAACTTTCTCAATGGCAAATAAGTAATCAGTAAGCCAGTGTTCTGTCTCCTTGTGATACTGAAAGAGTAATGATGCTATATAACAAAAACATTGTTAATTGAATACAGCTTTGTAGATTTGGTTTTTGTAGATGCAATTGTTCTGACCTACTGACCTATTTTACATGAGATAAGAATGTGAGTAGATGAATATCAGTTATAAAATGCAAACTTCACATGTAATCCATAGTCCTTGTAATGTGTAATGACAGTTCTTGCATGCGTTTGCAGACAATGGATGAAATGATGTATTGCCATTTCATAACATTTGAACCCTGTTTGTGCCTTGTCTGCTGATGAATGGGTTTAACTGAATAACTGGGTAGTCAGATTTAAAGGCATTGCTTGTCACAAACGTCCAAACGTATAAGTGTAAGTCAATCCAGCCCAACATGGCAGTGTCATTACATTGTATACAATGGAAAATACATTTTGAAAGGTGGTTACTTACTGACACTTTTTAAATCTTTTGAGACTAGGTTAAATAGCTTATTTCCGCTACTGATAATGTTTGGTGCCCTCCTGCACTGTTTGGCATTGGGTGCCTGATCTAGGACATTGTTAGCCAACACAGACACTGCAGATGTTAGCGTACAATATTTCCTAAGTTCTCAGCAGCTGGAAGTTTGCAAATTATCATAAAGGTATAATGGATCAACATCTGCAGTTCCAAGGTTAGCCATAACTGGTGCAGGGAAATCTGGCTACAGATCAAGTAATAAATACAAAATAACATTTTAAAATTCAGGTAGCATCTTGCATAAGATGTAAAAATGGACTTTGCATTAAGTTTATGCCGTTATAACATGGCGTTCAGGGTAGGCAATCTTTGGCACTCCAGATGTTGTGGACTACATTTCCCATGATGCTTTCTCAGCAGTATAGCTATAAAAGGATCATGGGAGATATAGTCCTCAACAACTGGAGTGCTGAAGGTTGCCTATCCATCTATTGGAAGTTGAATCTATGAGGAGGACATACCAATTTTAAAGTGAACCTGTAAGCTCATAAACTTTTAAATTAGCCGTAGGAACTATATGGAGGGTTTAAATAGCTTAACAGTTCAGCCATTACGACAGTTTTGAAAATGTTTATTAAAATAAAAAATACATAAAAAAAAAAATAATTTCTCGCAAAAAGAAAACAAAATTATGATACAGAGATACCGATACTCTCTTAGATGTGTCTCCCTTTTTCTTATAACAAATCATTTTTTGATAATAAATAATAAATGTTTAGTAAAATACAGCCATGAAAATCATTATGATGAACATGTAAATCCCCAGCAAATTATTAAACAATAAATAAATAATGTAGAGCTGTAAGATACAAGAGGTGTCAATGAACGAATCCTAAATTTTTACTTTACAAAGTAGTGCGTGTTAATGGAAAACTCATATTTTAGGAATACAAATGTGTTCTTAATGTTAGCCATCCTAAGTGTTAGCAATCCTCCCTATTTTAGATGGAGGTCCCACCTCCACCTCCAAAATAAGAAAAAAAATTGCTTAATTTATATTTAGTGCCCCAGCAAGCTGACCTCACTGCTGCTTCTCCACCTTCCCAGCTGAGATCCTTATTGATGATCTCAGCCAATCCTTCCCTTTCTAGGGAAGTTGCACAGAAATCCCCTTGCTGAACTAGTTAGCATCTCCTCCTAGAGATGCATTGAGTCACTGCATCTCAATGGGTTGCATTCAGCTTCTCCACACAGAGTGAGGAAATGCCTTCCATCTGTCCTGCAACACTTGCAGGATGGCACATAGGAAGCCCCTCTGGTTGCTGTGAGAGTGACTGCTTCTAGAGGAAGCATTAGGCAGCAAGTAAACAGTCTTTACACTGAAGAGAATGTGAGGATACTCTCTTTGACACAGAACCATTGCATTAAGCTTTAAAGGTTCTGCTGTCCAGAATGTCCATTAATAAGGGGGGGGAGAAAGATTTTAAGAAAATGGTAGGTGTAGGTAAGAAATGTATTGACATAAATAAAGTAAGCATATAGAAATAAACAAAATTAAATGCAAAGAAAATATTTTTTTTAGAAACAGACAATCGATCTAAGCTATACCATACATTTTTTAAAATATAATATTATTTTTAAAGCTGCATGCAATGTTTTTGTATACTTTTTGTATACTAATTTGAATGTTAATATATATTACCTTTAAAAATCTGCCTGATATTTGTAAAGTTAGAAAATATTAAAATGAACTGTTGCATATTTCTTATTCAACACAAAAAATGAATCACAGCCCCGGTGAGCTGTCATAAAAGTGTCTGTCTGCAGCTGTGCACCTGGAACTCTAATAAAAGATTGATAGACTGTACTAGCCGGGACCTTTAATATAGTTTTGTGGATTTATATGAGTTATTACACCATATTCTATTATGATATCCCATGTTTTTCAATACAATAAATCACCACAATTTATTATTTGTATTATTAGTTATTGTTATTTTTGGAGATTTATTGATTTAATCATATTAGATTACATTTTTATAACTTTTGTTCATGTTTTCACATCTCACCAAATGAGTACTCCGGAAAGTTGGATATGTAAAGTTTTATTTAACTACTCTCAACGTACATCTGAGTGCAGATGTCACAGTTTAGTAGATAGAACCCCAAACGCAGAATATCCACAGCAAGCTACAGAAAAGGGTACGGCAGAAGCATAGTCACGCAGAACAGGTTCATAAACGGAAGACAAGCCAAAGGTCAGATAATCAGGACAGGTACAATGCAGGAACTGAGCACAGGTATCAGGTATGAGCAGGTTTAACCCCTTAGTGACCAGACCATTTTTCTATTTTCTTACCGTTAAGGATCAGGGCTGTTTTAAAATTTCTGCGGTGTTTGTGTTTAGCTGTAATTTTCCTCTTACTCATTTACTGTACCCACACATATTATATACTGTGTTTCTCGACATTAAATGGTCTTTCTAAAGATACCATTATTTTCATCATATCATATCATTTACTATTAAAAAAATATCTAAAATTTGATTTAAAAAAAACACACTTTTTCTAACTTTGACCCTCAAAATCTGTTACGCATCAACAACCGCCAAAAAACACCCATGCTAAATGGTTTATAAATTTTGTCCTGAATTTAGAAATATCCAATGTTAACATATTCTTAGCTTTTTTTTTTGCAAGTTCTAGGGCTATAAGTACAAGTAGGACATTGCTGTATTAAAATGTATATTTTTTAAATGTATCAATAGTGACATTGTAACACTGTTATCTATCATAAATCTCTGCATCACACCTTACATGTGCATATTTTTTTTAAAGTAGACAACCCAGGGTATTCCATATGGGGTATGTCCAGTCTTTTTTAGAAGCCAGTCAGTCACAAACACTGGCCAAAGTTAGCATTTATATTTGTTTGTGTGTTAAAAATGCAAAAACTATTGTGAACGTTAACTTTGGCCAGTGTTTGTGACTAAGTGGCTACTAAAAAAGACTGAACAACCCAGTCTTTTTTTAGTAGTGACTAAGTGGCTACTAAAAAAGAGTGGGTTGTCTTCTTTTGCAAATGGTATGCCATCATGGGGGTAATTCTAATTACTGGGCTAGCATACGCTCTCAAAGGCAACATAACCAATCTGGCAAATTTCAATGTGAAAAAACTTAAAATCAAGCCTTATACTTGACCCTGTAACTTTCAAAAACACTATTAAACCTGTACATGGGAGGTACTGTTTTACTTGTGAGACTTCGCTGAACGCAAACATTAGTATTTCAAAACAGTAAAATGTATCACAACAACGATATCATCAGTGAAAGTGCTGTTTGTGTGTGAAAAATTCAAAAAACTTCCCTTTCACTGACAATATCATCGCTGTGATATGTTTTACTGTTTGAAAATACTAATATTTGTGTTCAGCAAAGTCTCCCGAGTAAAACAGTACCCCCATGTACAGATTTTAGGTTGTCATGGAACGTTACATGTTTAAATACAGTGCTAGCAAATTAAATTATCTGGACTTTCGGCCTGGGTTGTCAGGCAGGTTCCTCAAATTGCCATCAATACAATGGCTTAATTATGTAAAAATATTACATTAATATGCACGTAGAATTTAAATATATATACATATTTACACAAAATACAAAAGGAAATCAGCGTTAATCAACAATCTAGACCCCTAATAATGTTTAAAAAAATTATACTCAAAGACTTTGAAAAAATCAATAGCAACAAATACAATGCACATAATTTGACCTTTGCCGAACGAAAAGCACTAAAACAACTTCAAGAGGACAGAGACATAGTCATCAAACCTGCTGACAAAGGGTGGGATTGTCATTTTTTCAATCAATATGTGCATAGAAGAAGCACAAAGACAGTTAAAAGACAAAGACGTATACAAAAAAAACTACATTATGACCCCACTCCTAATATTCAAAGTACCTTATCCACTTTCCTACAGAAAGGTCTAGACTCTGGTATCTTAAACAAACAAGAATTAAATTCTCTAAATATAAAATACCCCAAAATTTCATTCTTATACTTCTTGCCGAAAATACATAAAAACATTAACAACCCTCCAGGCCGACCTATCATATCTGGTATTAACTCACTTTTATGTAATTTATCAGAGTTCATTGACATACTTCTACAACCCTCTGTAAAATTCATGCGATCCTACCTCAAAGACTCTATGTCACTAATGCAATTTTTTAACAATTTTAAATGGCAATCCAATTTTATTCTAGTTACATGTAATGTACAGTCCCTATACACCATGATTCCCCATCACATAGGATGCCACGCAATAAAATACATTTTAACCAAAGAAAATAGAATCACCACCGTTCAAATTGATTTTATACTAGAAGGCATCAATATTATTTTAAATAACAACTATATCTGTTTTTTAGATTCATTTTATCTTCAAAAGAAAGGGACAGCTATGGGGACCAGGTTCGCCCCTAGCTATGCGAACCTATTTATGGCCGATTGGGAATCCATGGCCATATGGGGCGGACATGCTTGGTGGGCAAACCTGGTCACCTATTTCAGATACATTGATGATTTATGTTTTATCTGGGAGAGTACAGAAGATCCTTTAAATTATTTTATCCATGATCTTAATCACAACAATAGAGGTATTATTTTATCCTGTGGATATAGCAAAGAATATAAAACTTTTTTAGATCTTAACATTTTTATTAAAGATGACCAAATTCATACAAATTTTTTTTTAAAAGTTTGTGTCAATACAGCTATTGAGCAATCTAGTTGTCACTAAAGTGCCCCGCAGAGTCAATTCCTACGTCTCCTTAGGAATTGTTCCCAATTAGAAGATTTTAATACACAGGCCAACTTTTTAAGGGACAAATTCATTGAAAAAAAACTACTCACCAACCCATCTTAACACCACCTTTAACAACATTAGGCAAAAAGAAAGAACAGATCTTCTAACATACAAAAACAAACCTACTACTAATGCCAAGCCCCTTCCGGTCATTTTCAATTTCAACAACAAAAGTGGTCATATAAAGAAAGTAATTAAAAAGCACTGGCACTTACTAAAACAGGACGAAGTACTAAAGAACATTATACTGGATAAACCAATATTGTTTTTAGAGGTGCCCCTTATTTCAAGTCAATTCTAACCACCAATTTTACAAAAGAGACTAAAATCAATACTAGCTCTTTTGTTTCCAATGCCAGTGGATTTTATAAATGCAAGAGATGTATTGTCTGTAAAAATACCGATCCCTCTGTTCCACCCAAAACCACTTTATTTAAGTCAAATGTAACTAACAAAACTTATAAAATTAAGGATTTTATCAGCTGTGACACAAATTTTTACTTACTGGTATGCCCATGCGGCCTTCAGTATGTAGGTATGACCACAAGAAACCTCAAAACTAGACTGAGTGAACACTGTAGAAACATTAAAAAGGGATACCTAAAGGACTCAGTCTCTAAACACTTTTGCTTGCACAACAATGACACAAAATTACTTAAATGCATAGGTATCAAAAATTGTGTGATTCCACGGAGGGGTGGTAATATCAAGAATATTCTGGGCAAGGCTGAAATGGAATGGGTGTTCAATCTGAAAACATTAACCCCCTCTGGTCTTAATGTAGATTTTGATCTGTTTAATTTTATTTAATTATGTACACCATGTTATATGTACCTACGTATTACCTACCTATGTTGGTCAGGATATCTATCGTTGTGATTTATTATCAAGATTCTAATAATATCTTATGTTTTTAGCATATACATCACTTTAGTCCCTCCCCCCCCCTTGATTATACTAATCTCTTCCCTATATAAACTCCTACTAGCCAGGTTGTATGTTCTTTATACCATTTGAGAAAGCCTATATTGGTGAAACGCATAATGGTTATTTTATATTGTGTATTTTAGATCAATTAAAGGTTTTTGGTTACTTTACTGTGCCGATTCTCTTTTTATTGTATTTTTATGCACTATTTTTACTTTCCTGGCTTTTTACTGTTGTTCCTGCACTTAAAGAAATCCCAGGTGGGGATCATACCAACGCCTTATTAATTGAGCAGTGTTTTCTGCTCTATGCTTGTGAGTATTATTTTATTTACTCTTATCCAATTGAGAGCAGTAGTGTCGCCTCTTTTTATTCCCTTTTGGAGCTTTGGATGACCAGACGATGTTGATAGACACACTCTCTTCACATATCCCATAAGCAGGGATTATACAGCTGCACACCCTTCACACCAGACTTGTGCTGGCTCTGTCCCTGATCTGCCTCCTTGACAGTCTCAGCCAATTCTATGGGAAAACATTGTGATTGGCTTACAGAATCACTTCTGATGATTTCAAGCAAGCAGGCAGATCAGCGGCATAGGATGCAGCTGAAGACTTGCATACAAGTAAGATTTTACTATATTTAGGGAGATAAGGGTGGCTAGATGGTGGTTTTATCACTATAGGGTCAGGAATATATTTGTATTCCTGATCCAATAGTGTTCATTTAACAGTCACAGAATCCAAAACTACTACACAAAAGTATATATTTGTAGAAAGTACCACCTGCAGGCTAGGTAATTACCAGCATTTTGACACTTTTCATATAACCATTTTATCACAAACCTAGGTCAAAATAGTTAATTTTCTGTGGGGTTTTTTACACAAATGTTTTATTTTGGGGAAATTCACAGACCACATGTACCACTACTGCAAACATTACATATTTGTATTCTGCTACTGTTCTTGGATACTATGATACCCCACATGTATACCTGTTCCCAAATTAACCAACCTATAATCCAACCCTTAATCCAACCCTTAATCCAACCCCAATCCAACCAATAATACAACCCATAATCCAAGCTATAATCTAACCCATTTTCCTACCCCTAATCCAACCCATAATTGAACCTCTAATCTAACCCATGATCCAACCTCTAATCCGACCATTGTGCCTCTATGGAACTTGGGAACACTGTGCCAGGCTGGGGGGTAAAAGCATTTTTAAAGTTACCGCAGTAGCATGATGGATTATGCCGTTACTGGGCACTGAAGCCCTGCGTAAAGGCTGCATAGACTGTAATGTAGTTCTAAGTGGTTAAATAAATCCATGCAGGGGACAACATTTTATCTGTTACATATAAAATCAAGTCACTAATTGTATTTAACAACTTTGGCAGCAGGCATGATATAGTTAACAAGCACAACCAAGCATGCTAATAATTTCATAGAATGTATCTTTAAAATACACTTCTTATTTTAAGACCATGTTCATTCTTCTTTGAAAGAGTTTTATTAAAGTGAAACAGTTTAAGTTAGATGAACAACTTTGGCACTATTTATTATGTTATATTAGCTTTTTACAGTGAGCTGAATTCTCTGTCATCAATTTAAATATTACATGACATGACCAGGAATAATAATATAAGAGAGAAATGGTAAAATGATTATGCAATGTAAAAACCAAGAACCGGCAAATACAATCATGCTAAATTTAGGAAGATCTATTGTTGATTGAATCAAAATGCTTGAACTATACAAACCAAACCTCTATTGATTGTGACCTAATTTCTCTCCTTCCGATTCTGTGACAAGAAAATTAAATATCTACAGTCTTCCATTGTGCTAAAATATACTGTTTTCTTCTTTATTTCTCCCAGGATGCCATGTTCCAATTTTACATTTTCCAATATTTTTTTCTCTCTTTAGAAATAGAAATAAAACAGTAGCAGTATAGTCTGGTTTATACATATATAGTATAAGAATGTCTTCTTCTCCATATACTCACATACACTAATAAGCCACAACATGAACTCCATTTGACCTCTGAATGTGTACTGTGGCATCTTGCACCATTAGCGGCTCCAAGGCTCCCTTAAGTCCTACAAATGCTACAAGTTTTGAGATGGATCAAATGTTTTGCTCCAGCACATCCCACAGATACGCAGTCAGTTTGAGATCTAGGGAATTTAGAGGCCATAGCAACACCTTGAACTCTTTCTCATGTTCCTCAAACCATTCCTAAACATTTTTGCATGGTGCATTATCCTGCTGAAAGAGACCACTTCCTTTAAGGAACACAATTGCCATGAAAGGGTGTAGGTAGTCTGCCACAATCTTTTTGGTAGGTCTTGCATGTCAAAGCAACATCCAAAATAATGTCAGAACCCAAGGTTTACCAGCAGAACAGTGCCCACACAAACAAATACAGGACATACCCCATATTGAATACTCTGTATTGTCTACTTTATAAAAAAAAAAACCTCCAAATAAGGTATTTTAGTCCCCATAGAACCCGACACACCTATACATGGATGGTATCACTGTACTCAGGAGATGTTGCTGAACACATATTGGGGTGTTCTTTGGACGTAACCCTTAAAGTTCTCAGTACATGTATTCTTAAATTGCTATGTATGTCAAAAACATCACCAGTTATTATTATTTTTTTTTATTTTGCATAGATTGGTGGTAAAATGGTTGCATGAAAAGAGTTAAAATACCCCAAATGTAATACCTTAGGTTGTCTTCTTTTAAAAAAATATATACATGTGAAGGGTTATTCAGGGATTCCTGACAGACATCAGTGTTACAATGTAACTTGTGTTAGTTTTGAAAAAAAATGGTTTTGAAATAGCAAAGTGCTACTTGTACTTATAGCCCTATAACGTTCCAAAAAAAGCTAAGAACATGTTAACATTGGGTATTTCTAAACTGAGGACAAAGTTTGGAATTATTTAGCATGGGTGTTTTTTGGTGATTGTAGATGCATAACAGATTTTGGGGGCTCAAAGTTTGAAAAAGTGTGTTTTAAAAAAATCATTTTTATCATATTTTATTATTTTTTTATATTAAATTATATGATATGATGAAAATAATGGTCTCTTTAGAAAGACCATTTAATGACGAGAAAAATGGTATATAATATTTGTTGGTACTGTAAATGAGTAAGATGAAAATTAGAGCTAAACACAAACATCGCAGAAACATAAAAAACAGCCCTGGTCCCAAACGGTAAGAAAATTAAAAAACGGTGTGGTCACTAAGGGGTTAAGCAATAACATCAGCACCTGAGGACGAGAAGAGAGGCTTCTGATTGGTGGTAAGAATTCCTGGTCTTGGCAGAGCTTTCTGTAACTTCTGCTTGCCTGTTCAGGTCCAGCAACCAAAAATAATTCAAAATGTGTGTCATTTTCAACTACAAGTAGTGTCCATTAAAATAAACCCAGAAGAGATTTTTCTCTCAAGCCTATGAAAACCATTACAAATTCCCAATAAAACTGGCAAGGTTTGGGGATATGGATTTTTCTTAGTAAGTTAAAGGATACAAAATGATTCCCATCAAAAAAATGCATGTTACGTACTCATTCACCATTATGTTTAGCAATTGATTTTTCCTTCAATTGTAATCTTGTTGCGAAAGCATTTGGAACCTAGAACTCATAAATATCACAAGTTACCATGTAAAACATGCATCACATTTGGGCAGATTAAGACCCAGAGGGGTTACGTACCAAGCGGTTTTGTGTTTGTTTTTGTATCGTTAAGGGAGTTAAATGCTTTTTTAAAATGACTGACTCATAAAATGGTTATGTGTCTCCTTAGATCACATTTTGTATACTAATATCTATATTTTCCTGCTTTTTTCCGTCTTTTAAGATGGCAAAGGCAATTAATTGATGTTATTTTAGCGTAATCCATTAAGAGATCAATTCTAACAGCATTTTACATTAGGGAAGCTGTGCAAATGTAACACTCTGCCTAACACCTAAAGTAATTACTCCGTGTTTCCCACCTTATGTCCACCGTCTGTCTAAAGAACAACTTAAATAAACATTCAGACATGGAATATTACCATCTGCCAGTGCATCAAGTTTGTTTCCTCAAAGGAGACTGTCTATAAATATCAACAAAGCAATCTCAGTGGAAAATATGAGAAATCAAAAGAGCAAAATCTAACATCATTGCTAGTCATACAAGCTCAGGCTTGCCTATCAGTGCTTCTGGAAATCCACCGGGGTCCAAAATTTGTGTTATATTTATCTTATATTTCTTTTCTGTCTGTGCACTCACTAGGGGGCTTCCAGTAAGCTAATCTCAGCTGTTGATCCTATACAGGGTGGCACCGGATGTTAAGACCATTTACTCTCTGCGTTTTAAAGGGGTAACATTTTTTTAGGTAAGGTGTTGGGTGCCAGGAGTTCTGATAAAAAAATTAAGGGGCTTTATTGGGTGCCAGGAGATCTGATAAAAAAATGACAGGGCTTTATTGGGTGCCAGGAGTTCTGGGCCAGGAGTTTTGATAAAAAATGAAGGGGCTTTATTATTGGATGGAAGTAATCTCTAGTCTCGGAACACATGACTAATCGATTTTCCATTTCATCAGTAATATTTTTGGCAGGCCTCCTTATTGCTATGTGTGTGCCATTATTTTGTGATATACCATGGTGTGTTCTTTTTTTTTTATTTCTGTTAGTCTGCTGCAGCCTCTTTAATTTGTTTCATACTCAGACTAAGAACTCCAGACTGTTACACATTTTGTATGATGTGATAAATACATTGTCTATACGGGACAGCTGGCAAGGGAGTCAGGACGGAAATACAGATGCCTGATTTTATCATGCCAACATCATTTACACTACGTCAGGATTACGTGCAATCTGATAGCCATTTAGAAATCTGGTCCAGCATGACACTTAACCCAACTTTATCATGAAATGACATGTATATTTCTTGAAGTCATAATACTTTGTCTATACCCTTCCTAGGCCATAGAGCAGTTTGTGGAAATCAATCACTTATATTTTATTTGGGCAAATACAGAATGAATTATGAAATATGAATTATGTATTAACATATTATTTTAACCCCTTAAGGACCAAACTTCTGGAATAAAAGGGAATCATGACATGTCACACATGTCATGTGTCCTTAAGGGGTTAAAAGGATACTGTTCTTCAAAGTGCATAATTACTTCATATGATATTAGAAGGTACCTCAATAAATGTGTGTCATTTGTTTGACATCTTCCAAGTTTGAGTTCCATAAAATATGTATGCCAAATGTTGATTGTATGCTAATAGGTTCTGACATTATTTGAGCATCCTCCAACTATATTAAAAAGACTATATTTAGAAACAGCCAATGATAACCTGGAATTAATATGCTGGTGCTCAGCTTGGAAGGGAATTAAAATAAGCAGTCTTTTTTTTTTTCTTTTTCTCAATCAATTTAGGTGTTAACGTTGATATTGAAAGTTTTATGTACATAATGACATTTAATTCTTGTATTCTTTACTTTGCTTCAATCAATAGGAACAAACTGTTCATTAGATCAATTTTGACATTGTCAGTTGGACAAAGACTGCATACTAACAATGTATTCACTGTTAACATTTACATAATACACAATTATGTACAGAGCCAGTTATACACTCACTGCTGTCCCGAGGCCAGTTTCCTCAATGAAGCTTGCTGTATGTGATTGGATCGATGAATATTACTAATTTGGGGTATATGATTGGATGAATGAATGTGAGCAGTTTGAGGTATGACTGTATGGTGAATATAGTGGATTCAATTGGTGATTCAGCACTCCTAGTAGGTAGTGTAGGTGCAGGCTCGAAAGGCTTCCCTCCAAAAACCCTTTTAACATGTACTAAATAAAATGAAATGAGCCACAGCACTACAAAGTATGCCAATGGAGATTTATTCCACCACTTGGTGGACTCAGCAACGTTTCGACACACAGTGTCTTTCTCAAGCCTTAGATTCAAATTACCACATACAGCTTAAATACCCTAGAAATTACATCAATTAGTGCAAGATCCAGACCCTGAAAGGAGCCTATTAATTAGATACAAACGTTAACTCTTTGCAAGATATCACACCCAAAGAAAATAAAGAAAAACCTAGAAAAGTACCATAACTACTTTGAGCACAATAAATGATCCATATAAAGTACAACTTATTTAAAACTTTATTATGTAATACTTAGAAACACCATTAACAACAAATAGACTGTTTATACTACATGAAATAGTTATCCTGTTTTTTACGTATAATCACACGGAATAGGTGGTCCGCATTCTTTGATCTCCCTAATATCTATCCCAGGTATGTTATATAGTACTAATTATACAATTTTTAGCTAAATTGTATATTGATTTAAAAGATCTGTGTATGTATAACTGTTGATGTGGTGCTTTGTAAAACCTGGACTGCTTGTATGTCTTCTGACTATTTTCTTCAGCCATTTACTGATTTATTCCTTATCATGTTTTTATATAAGTTTGGTATACTAATTTGATATATTGATTGTATTATTTTGAACACATGTTTTCTAATGAAATATTCAATTTTTTTTATTGATTTTTTAATTGATTGTTTGTGTGTATATAAATGCATTTTCTTCACTGTGGTGTATGCTTGATAAAGACCTACTTAGGTCGAAACGTTGCAAATAAATCTGCCTGGAAACTTTCACAGTGAGTGCCTGAGGGTTTTTCTTTTTATGCATATTTTGTGTTTTTTTTTGCTGACCCATACTCAGTAGCACCCTGGATTGAAACATTGTGGCTGAGTGCGACCCTAGCTGTTTTCTACTGAATTATCAGTATAATACACAGAGTATTGCTTTCAAATCTCTACATAATGCTGCTCCCACCTATCTATCTTCCCTTATACACAAGTATGTCCCATCTAGGCCCTTACGATCTGCTGAAGAATTATGTCCGTACTCCTACCTCTGATGCTCACCTTCAAGATTTCTCGAGGGCTGTACAGTTCCTGCGGAACTCTCTTCCCTCCTCCGTTAGATGCTCACCCAGTCTCCACTCCTTCAAAAGAAATAATAAAAAAATCCACTTCATAAAAGCGTATCAATTAAACTGTTAATAGCCCCCGACTGATTCCTCTTCTGCAACTGGCACTAGTCTAATACTATCCTTACCTTTTTGTGTCATTTTACCCAACTCCCTCTAGCATGTAAGCTCATTGAGCAGGGCCCTCAACCCCTCTGTTCCTGTGTGTCCAACTTGTCTGGTTACAACTACATGTCTGTTTGTCCACCCATTGTAAAGCGCTGCGGAATTTGATCGCGCTATATAAATATCATAATAATAATAATAATAATAATATCTACTCCAGACTTAATTCCAAAATATTTGAACACTTGTCTACATGTTGTTAAAGGGAAGTTGTCATAATTTTACATTATTATTGAAAATTAACATTTGTATGTAATATAGCCTCTCTGCATGTTATTTATTTTTATTTTTTTAATTCTTTATTTTTGTTGTGCAGGGTGGTACATAGCATTGGCAAATGCCACAACAGCGTGTTAAAAACATTCTTTCACAAAAGCTTGGCAGTGGCTAGTGTGTATGCACAATTTTATGGTAATATAAACAAGCTTAATTACAGGCTTAACCTAGTCGAAGTTTTACTGCATTGTAGAGTAGTTTGTGTGTATATTGGCGTTGTGTCGCTATATTCTACAGCAGTGGGGTAGATGTTGGAACTTACTAGTCTGCTAATAAAACAAGACATTCGAATCAGAGCAACATTTTAGCAGATATTGGTATTGAATTAAAATAAGTGAGTGAGGAAATCAGTTAGCTAAACTGGTACAGTACATCCATACCGGTGGCCTCTATGGCTACATTCCTTTAATCATATTAGCAATTCGTGGGTTACCATAAGACATCCCTCGGTCGCCTCCTTAAAGTGCAGACTGACCTTGGGTCAAGCAGTGCGGCCCTATGGCCTATGCATATTATTACATGCAGACAGGTATAGGAGATATATTTTTCGAGTGATAGGAAACCTTCCTCATGTGCCTACAGTTGTAAGCCTTATGTTATACAGGGGCTCGTGATGAATGTACATGCTATGGGCGATCGTTATTCTAAACGGTAAGCTGTTTCTACACGTTACATTTCAAGGGCAGTCAATTACATTGGCAGTCTAAAAGAAAAGAAAAGTGAAAAACTGGGAAGAACATAACGTTGTTAACTGAGGTTCGTGGAAGTTCATATGGGGCATATGGGGCTGGGAAAGTTCCTCCTGAAGTGGGAAGTCAAATTGAAGAAAAAATGGTCTTGTCGGTCTTCTGTGTTCTTTAGGGGGTATTACACTGTATGAACAGTGCAGTTCTTATAGTCCAGGGGACCGCTGCAGCGGAAAAGCGAGGATCCTTAGTTCCACGAGGAGAATCATGGTTGGCTCATTGAAGGTACAGTTGGAGAGGTTCTTCTCGGGACAAACGTCTCTGAGGTGGCCGGATTCCATGTGTGGGTGGCGGTGGGCCTGATGGGTTGTTGCAAGGCGTCATGAGGGAGGCCCCAGACCGTTAGGTGTCTTCTCGCCTCTGTTACGTCGGCTATCAGGTAAGAGTCGTCCCCCTTAATCACCCGTAGTTTATGGGGTGTGTGCCACTGGTACTTTATGCCGTGTGCGCGGAGTAAGGCGGTGAGCGGCCCAAGGGATGCTCGCCATGCCATCGTACCTCTAGACAGGTCCGCATAAAAAGTGAGGGACATATCCTCAAATATATAAGGAGTGTGTTCTCTAAGGGCAGCCATTAGTGTCGTTTTATCCTGACGCTTTTGAAATTTAATTATTGTGTTCCTGGATGCCGCCGCCGGGGCCGTTGTGGGTTTGGGTATGCGGAATGTGTGTTCAATGCATATAACTTTGGCCTGCTTTGCGGGGAGGATCGTGCTCACCAGGTGTCGCATGAGGTGGGGCACTCCGGCGTCTGAGACTGAGTCCGCAATTCCTCTTACTTTGAGGTTTTGAGCCCTCCTCGTGTCTTCCATCACCGCCATTTTCTGGTCTACTTGCAGTTGCTGGCGTTGTAAGGAGGCTACGTCTCGTTGTAGTGCGGTGAGTTGTTGGGTATGGCTCTTGGAGTCACGCTCGGCTGCACACATTCGGTCCGACAGGCCCTGGATGTCTTTTTTCATACCCGCCATGTCAGCCTGGAGGCCCAGTCGTAGCTCCTTCAGCAGCTCTTTCATCTCGGCCTTCGTGACCGGAGACGCGTCCGACGGCGTCTTAGGTTGTATCTGTGGTCGGGTAATGGGCATGGACACCTCTACTTGGTCCGAGGTTGGGGCATCAGAGTTGGTGAGGTCGTCAGCAAAGTCCGCGTAGTCCGCCATGCGGGACTCTTGGGCTTCGCATGCTCTCCGCCACAGGTCTCCAATACTTGCACCTGGGCGAGTCCCGTCCGATTTAAGTTTTTTGTTTTTCTTCCCCATTGCCCCCTAGATCGTCGGGGTAAGCAGCGAGGTACTTTTGTTGATTTTGGGGGTGATTTTCATAAATTTAGGCAGTAGTTTTGCTTGTACAGCGCGGAGCTCGCTGAAGTTGCGACCGCTCGCCTCGGCTGTTGGCTCCGCCCCCCCTCTGCATGTTATTTTTATTCATCTCAATACTCATTTCCAGTGCATGACCTGACAACATTATTCCAAGGGCTTTAAGCCCTCTTGAATCAGAAACACCACCTATCCCCTAAGTCTAAGACCATGCACAATCCAAACTGCCAAAACGGCTTCATAGTGCATTTTTGCGATGCTCTGAACTTTAACATGATGTCAGGATTCACAAATGCACAGTACCTCTTAATGACTGCGTGGCAGAATAAATGTGCTTTTGACCAAAGAGGACTTCGAGCAAGGGTGAGCTAAAATATATAATAAAATTCTCGTTATAAATATTATAAGTAATTTGTATATTAAATAAATACTCTAAGCACCATAACTTTTATAGCATGCTGCATGGCTGTAAACCGTCAAACTTTTTACAAACCGTTTAATACCTACCCGTCTCCGTAAGACACCCGCTGTCCTTCTGGTCTGAACTGATCTGCTAAAGAGTTCATACTTCCATATTATCATACCAACTCATACCAAACTGGGACATTATTCATTGTCTGAGAATCATAGGCTAACGCTCTTAGCCAATAATTAATGCACGAACCTGCTATGAGTTGGCATGATATTGTAGGAGTATGAACTTCCTTATGTATCAGTGGTTCCCAAACCAGTCCTCATGGCCCACCAACAATCCAGGATTTATGCATTTTTCTGTATTATTCCAATGGAGGTACTGACAAAACCTGTTGGTGAATCTTGAGGACTGGTTTGGGAAACACTGCTCTAAATCATGCTAGCTCAGACCAAAATCAGCACAAGAGCCTGGTTGTTGTTGCTTAGTCATTCAGTCATGTCCAACTCTCTGTGAACATATGGACCATAGCACGCCAGGTACATCTGTCAGTCACTGTCCATCTGAGCTCCAACAACTTCATCTTTGTGGCTTCAGTGACTTCATCTATCCATCTCCGTCTCTGTTGTCCCCTTCTTCGTGTGCCTTCAATCTTTCCCAACATCCTGCCTTCTCATTATATGGTCAAAATATTTGAGCTTCAGCCTCATGATCATAGCTTCCAGTGAACAGTTTGTCTTGATTTCCTGTAGTACAGATTTATTGGACCTTCTTGCAATCCAATGGATTCTACGCAGTTTTTGCCAACACCACAGTTCAATGGCATCAATTCTACGATACTCAGCCTTCTTTATAGTCCAGCTCTCACATCTGTATGTTACTACTGGGAATACCATAGTTCTGACTATGCGTACCTTTGTTGATAGTTTAATATCTTTAGTTTTTACCAGCTTGTTTAAGCTTGCCATAGCTTTCCTCCCCAGACTACAGTCAGCATATGAGGAGATCTTGGATCCCAGGAAAATAAAATCTGTCACTGCCTCCAATTCTTCCCCATCTATTTGCCAGGAATTAAGATTACTGTTTGCCATGATCTTGGTCTTTTAAACGTTAAGAAGCAAGCCAGCTTTTGCACTCTCTTCTTTTACCCTCATAAACAGATCCTTTAGTTCTTCTTCACTTTCAGCCATCAGTAGTTGTATTCAACACATGATAGATATAACACCAAGAAAAGATGTTACTATAGTCATAGGAGACTGGAATGCTAAAGTAGGGAACCAAAAGACACCCGGAATAACTGGCAAGTTTGGCATTGAAGTTCAAAATGAAGCAGGTCAGAGATTAGTAGAATTCTGTCAAGATAATTCTCTGGTCATAGCAAACTCTTCCAACAGCCTCCGAGACAACTCTACACATGGACATCAGCAGATGGACAATATAGAAATCAGATTGACTATATACTTTGCAGCAAAATATGAAGGAGCTCTATACAGTCAGCAAAAACAAGACCTGGAGCTGACTGTGGCTCAGACCATGAGCTTCTCATTGCAAAGTTCAGAATTAAACAGAAGAAAAGAGAGAAAACCATCAGACCAATCAGATATGGCATAAATAATATCCCTTGTGAATATGCAGTCTAAGTAAAGAATAGATTTAAGAGACTTGACATGGACGATAGAATGCCTGAAGAACTTTGGACTGAAGTTTGCAATATTATCCAGGAAACCGCAAGAAAAAAAATCCCCAAAAGAAAGAAATCTAAGAAGGCAAACTGGCTATCTCATGTGGCTTTAAAAATAGCCCACGAAAGAAGAAAAGAGAAAGGTAGTGGAGATCGGAAAGAAATTATCCAACCGAATGCAGAATTCCAAAGGATTGCAAGAAGAGACAAGGAGACATTCTACAATGAGCAATGTAAAGAGATAGAAGAAGAAAACAGAATGGGAAAGTCAAGAGATCTATTCAAGAAAATTGGGGATCTAAAAGTTACCTTTCATGCCAAAGTGGGTGTGATAAAAGACAAAAATGTCAGGGACTTAACAGAAGAAGATCAGATAAAGAAGAGATGACAGGAATACACTGAATATATATACAGGAAGGATCTTAAAAGCAGTGATGACCTCAATAGTTGGGCCAATAAGATGGAACTAGAAATCTTGGAGAGCAAAGTGAGATGGGCCCTAGGATGCCTTACAGATAACAAGGCTGCAGGAGTTGATGAAATCCCAATTGAACTATTAAAAATTTGGCAAGATGATGCTGTGAAATTTCTGCTTGCCTTATGCCAACAAATATAGAAAACTCAACAGTGGCCAAAAGACCGGTAAAGGTCAGTCTACATCCCAATCCCAAAACAAAAGCAATGCCAAAGAGTGCTCCACTTATCGAACATGTGCACTAATTTCACATGCTAGCAAGGTAATTCTTAAGATCATACAAGCTCGACTCAAAAAATATATGGACCGAGAATTACCAGATGTACAAACTTGGTTCCACAGAGGACGAGGCGCAAGAGATCAAATTGCCAATGTATGTTGGATAACAGAGAAAGTCCAAGAGTTCCAGAAAACCACCTACTTCTGCTTCATAGACTATTCTAAAGCCTTTGACTGTGTGGATCACAACAACATGTGGCAAGTTCTTAAAGAGATGGGAGTACCAGATCATCTCATCCGCCTCATGAAGAATCTGTATGTGGACCAAGAAGCCACAGTCAGAACCAAACATGGGACAACAGAATGGTTCAAGATCGGGAAAGGAGTGCGACATTGTATATTGTCACCTTATTTATTCAACTTAAATACGGAATACATAATGCGTTAGGCTGGGCTGGATGAATCTTAAGCTGGAATCAATATTGCTGGAAGAAATATCAACAACAAGAGCCTGGTAGAAACATGTAAATGTCAAACTGTTCATAAACGATTTTATAAAGCTTACTGTCAGGCTGCAGCAAGAGGCTCCTGGCAACATAATATCAACATGGTTCTGTACTGGTTATGGTGTCCACAGTATCCCTTGGAACAATAATTCAAAATAAGTTTTCTTTATTGGGGGATTTCCCTACACAATGATATGCTGATATTTATTTTTCCAAGGTCACGTTTTTAGTTACTTAATTTTAATAATTATGTTTTATCTTTGTTAAAATCTGAGCTCATTTTTTAAAAACAATGGATCCGTTATGATTTATCAAAATTGCCATTCTTTTCGATCTGTTCTCAAAAGTAAAAGATGAGATGTGAAACAGCAAAAGATGTTAACCTTCTCAATGCCAGAGGCATATGCAAATCAGTGCGGCTCTAATCCCTCTGGTGGCCAAAGAGTTGATTTGCAGTTAGAATGCACATCTGATACTGTAATTGTATTCTTACTACTTAGCCTTTAACCTCCTACAGGATGTTAATGCAAGTAATATGTGCACATAACTGTTAAGAGAATTGAAGATACTTAATATAGTGTTTTAGTCAATCTGGCAGCAGTCGTACAATTTGTCATCTGTTGAGCCATTAGTGAATAACAAGTCATAGAATTAACCATCTGTTTTTAGATTTTTCACAGTTTGCACATAATTCTTAAGGCATCTCTTCCGTTATGAAATATTGCATAATATTAGTGCTAATACCATATGTTAAACATTTAAGTTCAAAATATTTTATTGAGACCTCTTTCTGCTAATTAGCAATTACATTTTCCAAGAAAATATCATTTAAATCAACATAGCGTTTCTCTGCCAACAAAGAAATAAACGTTCTGTTTTCAGGAATATGAAAACATGAGGTGCAGCAAACCAGTCTAATTTGCCATATATAATATATTAGATAAATGCAACTGGTTTAGAGGGTTTACAGGGACTAGAAGGTTATCCTCAATAGAGAACTTTTTATCTTTCATTATATTTTTCTGTATCACAAAAAAAAGGTATTTTCTTTTCTGTAGTGAGTTGAGTTCAGGGTTCGAGACATTGGTGAAAGGGGCAAAATACACTTACTCAATTTCTCTAGTATCAGTATTCACAAAGCTTTATAATGGTTTGATCCAAAAATGAAAGTGGTAAAGACTCATATATAATAATCAACCACAACATTAAACCGCTGGCAGGTGTAGTGAATAACATTGATTATATTGTTACAATGGCATCTATCAATGGGTGGGGTATATTAGACCGCAAATGAACAGCCAATTACTGAATTTTATGTGTTGAACACAGGAAAAATGGGCAAGCCAAAAGACCTCAGTGACTCTGACAAGGGCCAAATGGTGATGGCTAGACTATTGGGTCAGAGTATCTCCAAAACGGCAAGTCCAGTGGTTAGTACCTACCAAAAGTGGTGCAAGAAAGGACAACTGGTGAACTGATGTCAGGGTCATGCTTGCTCAAGTCTCATTGAGGCACATTGCGAGCGAAGGCTAGCCCGTCTGGTCTGATCACACATAAGAGCTACTGTAGCTCAAATTGCTGAAAAACTTAATGCTGACCATGATAAAAAGGTGTCAGAACACACAGTACTTTGCAATGTATGGTGCTGCAAATTGGTCAGAATGCCCACAATGACCCGTGTTCACCGTCCGAAAGAGTCTTCAATGGGGACATGAACATCAGAACTGGGCCGTGGAGCAATGGAAGAAGGTTGCCTGGTCTGATGAATCCCATTTTCTTTTAGATTGTCATTTACATGCACAATGAGAAGAAGGTAGGTCGGTAGGCTTAATGTTCCGTTCTGTGCACTGCTCGGCTGGGATTCATTTGGATTTTACTTTGATACATACCACTTACCTACAGATTGTTGCAGACCACATCCCTTCATGGCAATGGTGTTCCCACTTGTGGTATCTTAGAACAATAATAATGCACCCTGTCACACTGTAAGAAATGCAGAGGAACACAAAGCATTCAAGGTGTAGCATCCGGCTCCAAATTCCTCAGATCTCAATTGATTGAGCATCTGTGCAAATCCTATCAATGGAGGCCCCACCTCTCAACTTAGAGGTCTAAAAGGATCTACTGCTTATTTATTGGTGCCAGCTACCACAGGACACATGCAGAGGTCTGGTGGAGTCCATGCCTTAACACATCAGAACTGTTTTGGTATCTATCCGATATTAGACAGGTGATTTCATTATGGTTGATCAGTTTATATATATTGGTAATGTTCGATACAAATTTAACTGTAAGTTAAAATAAAATGTAACTTAAAATGCACTGTATTACTGCTAAATACATATGAAATGCATATGTAAATACCTGTCCACAACTGGAAATCATTTAATTTACTAAAAAACCTTAGATCAAAGGTGTAAAAACTTTTGTGATTTATGCAGGGTTAACTAGCAATCTTGGATTGCATTATAGATTAGATTCCTGTGTTTTAGCCATGCATCTGTATTTACTATATGTGGACATGGTAACCGATTCTGGACGTTACATTCCCGGTAATGCCAACAAGTTCCTTTTAGACATAAATAGGATGGGTATTTATCATTTGTTTTGTATTTGTTTACTATAAGTAACAAAAAGCAGAGTGAATTGTTGGAAGACAAGGAGCACTGTATTAGCTTGTCAAGGTTCATCCTGTCACTATATCTGAACGAACAAATGTATAAATAAATTAATAAAAATTGACATAATTTTAAATTATGTTGTTCTAGACCAACTTTATTTACACAAAATGCTATGCTTAATTGTTTTATACAAGAAACACCCAAGAATAAAAAGGTTATAAAGTCAATGCTGTAGATAGTTTAATTACACGTTTATGTGATACATCTCTGCTTTGACATTTTCTTTTTCATGTATTTCAGCTACAACCTGTCTTATAACATAAAGCACATAAACAATCCCAATATGTGAATAAGCGCAGCATATGTTCAATCAGTTGTGCCACTGCAAACAGACCCTTGCTTTTCGCTGTTGAAGGAAATTGGCTTCTCATACATGTTAGCATTCACACCTACATCATACAAAATCTACATGAGCAACTATCCTGTGTATTTAGTACAATGCTTCACTAACATAGGCCTCTATTTAATTTAATTTAAAGGATACCCTTTTCAAAGGAATTATTATTTTTGGATAAAGTTTTAAAATGATTTAATATTTAAAAAATAGATTGTATATATTTAGAAATCTGTTATATATTGCTATTTTTTTACTATACATGTTTTGATATTTACATATTTTGAAGTTAATCATTTTAAAGCTAACTTTTAAACAATGCTTAAAATGATGAGGTTGTTCATTATTTAACTGGGTAAATGTCTGCATTTTTTTTTCATTGTATTTATGTGTTTTGTTCTGTTCTTGCCGAGGGCAATGTTTTAATTATGATATATTCACTAAACAGATCAATTCTAAACAATTTACTCCTTAGTATTTGTTTCCTTTAATAGGCATCTTTTAGCTTGCTAAATAATTCTTCACATATTTTCAGATTGCTGAATTGGCTGGATTCCGTTTTAAAATAATAAAAAAAAAAAATTATGGGTGTGTTTAATGTATAGTATTAATAGTTTTAGTATTACCCGATCACCCTCCGCCTTTTCACTACCGGACTTCTTCCTCTGGCATCAACATAAATATCGGTACCCTGTGAATATTTGTTTTCAATTATTGAATTTATATATTTCTCATATAAGTTTAAACAAACATCGTGGCTCTTGCCTGTCCCGTTTGGTGCCTCTTTCTGCTTGATTTCTGGGCATACTAGACTTTCATTATACACACCAACTGAAGTAGAAAAATTCACACTTCATTTTCTTTTAACCTGGATTTGTATTTACACATAGAGTGTTACTATTCGTTTTACTATTTTTGGCGTATCAAGTTGTGTTTCTACCTACCTCCTAATGGTAGGGATTTGGCAGTGGTAACCTATAGAAATATATATTTTGTTTAAGATGTTTTTAATGTTTTTATTGTGCTTGATCTGTATTGCTACAAGTACGTTTTAATCCTCTAGGGTAATAATACAACTATAAACACAAAGTATTATGCAGACCCACAATTCTTTTGTCTTATTTTAATATATGTTTCTGCCTCCTGTGCTGTGCTAATATTGTTATGTAGGGCTTCCTTATCTAACTTTTTTGTTCAGGAATCCATGTTACAGAGATAAACCTACCTATAGTAACTAAATAGCAGATGTCCCATTGATTTGATGTAATTAGGAAATGTGATATTCAATCTTATCACAGATAAGATTATTCTTTGAATATTGACTAGGAAACTACTATGTTGTTAGTTCAAAATAACCCATTTGGAAATATTCAACTCACAGTATTCCTACTTTACTATTGTTTAGAAGGTAGGAAGACATTCATATTGATGTTTAACTAGATGAAAAATGATCTAATGTTTGCAGGCCTAAATGTAGAATTGTAATTTAGAAACCCTTTGTTAATGGTATTTCATAATGATAATTTTTTTTTGTGAAGATTTTTCAAGAGATTATTTTGGCTTATGTATACATTTTTGACAGTTCAGCAACCCTTTCTTGCTTGAGCCCTCCATTTTTAGCCACCTTTCATTGGTATCATATATTATCCACCTGTTACAAAGCAATAGCTGCCAAATGTCTCCATTTAATATTCTTGGAAAAACTTTAAAAATTATTTAAATAAAAAAAAAAAAAAACCAATATTTTGTGATATTTTGATATTTTATATTTTTGATTTTTTTTTTATATTCTTTCTTTTTGCACGTGCATAAAATTACAGTGGATCCCGCACCGCCACAACAGCGAATGCAGGGATTGCAGTACATTTAATGATACATGTTGAGTAGCATTGAGAACTGTTAGATATATAACTTTGCATCATTTGAGGAATTAGCACGGATTTTTATATTTCAGGTATTGTAGCTAGTTAAACAGTTAAACATAACATAGTGATGACAAATGAACCAAGCAGCCATTTTATATAGGTGATATGAGTCGGTCAAAATAATGTGGCTGTTAAACATGCGCAGATTAGGTTGCTTAGTGGCCCTGGTGGTTGGCACATCAAGAAACTTAGCTATCAGGGTACATTACGCTAGGCTTTGCTTACTCATATGTGGTCTGCGTGGGATCCTTTAAATTAAATGGTGTACGTTATGATGTACCTCTCAATGTGTAGGACCAGCAGTGAGTGCAGGGCATTTCTCGATGTATACATGGAGGAGAAATGTACTATGTTGGTGATGTAAGATGTCATGCTTTACAGTGATTGCCTAAAACACGTGAATATACCGCTGGGCGCATAAACAGGGTGGTTAATGCAAACAATTTTGTGGAGCTCCCTAAGAACTAATGTCCAGCAACATAGCGTCCACTGGTAGCTGCCCACCGTTTTAAGTGAGGGAGTCTGAGGTCAATGGGTGCAAGGACTGCTGGCATTAACAAATGAAATTTAAAACAAATAAAACAATGACCGTTAATGGTCTGGACCTCGGGTTGTGCAGTCAGGCAGCGGTGGGTGATGCAAGTCCCCTTGGCTGTCCGCTTGAGTCAGCCAATGCCCAACTTGGAGGCTTGAGATGGAGGCTTGGTATGGAGGTGTAGCGCCAGTGGTTTTCTGGTATGCTGAGGGGCAGCCAGTGGGTGTGCAGTTGCCGCTTTCAGTCACTTGCCGCAGGTGTTGGGCCAGGTCGAGCATTCCCAGGGTTGTGGCAGTAGGGTGGCTGATTTCTTCCGGTGGAGAAAGCGACGGGAAGCCCTCTGTCTGTGTCGCCGACTATGGTGTTTTGTGGTTTTCCGCCTGTGGAAGCCCTGCGCCGGAGCTGTGCCCCCATGCTTTCTCTGCCCCACAGGGAGTTCTTTCAAGTGTATTGCCGTGTGGTAAGACTTCTTGCCCCGTAGAGGCCTCTCCAGCTCCTCTCCATGATTCCTCTGAGTCTCCTGTGTCGATTGGGTAGCTGATGGCAGCAATCTGGTGCGGGCTTCAAGTTTAGCCCAGAAGCGTTCGAGGATCTCATCCAATGTTGCCATGTGTCGGAGAGGTCCACATGCGTCCGCCATCTTGCAGGGCTAGGTCTCAGTGTAGGGTTGTTGCTGAGCTGACTAATCGGGTCAGTCTCTGCAGCCCCTGCGGTGACCGGGATAGCCCCCGCCGGTCTAAAGGGGGGGGGGGGGGGGTCGTGGCCCAAACCACAGTCTGGTCGATTATAGGCGGGAGACCGGCCGCGTCTCCCACTTCCGTTGTGGTAGCAGGCCGCAGTAAGCTTCGGGCCGCAAAGAAGCTGAGCAGAGCTTTATCGGTCAGTCCAAGAGGGTGTCTCAGCTGGTCCCCTCGATCAGGGGTCGAGTTTAGCTGTTCAAGGTGAGTATTTTATGCTTTATCTGCTTTTATGCCAGGATTATCAGAGGAGCTCCCTCAGCCTGCGTCCTGCTTGCTTGGCAGTTAGGCCCCGCCCCCCAATATTTTTTATTTTAATATCACAAAAGTATTTTTTTTTACTTATATTTCTTTTTGGCTGTTTTATTTACTCTAATACCTGTTTTCCACCACCAATGGCCTCTCTAACCACTAGTCTAAGTTCAGTCTCTCACACCTGCCTAAGACGATCATCTGAATTGTGCTATAAGAGGCCACACCCTACTAGCCTAAGGAACTTTACAGTGATAGTTGTTTATGGTCTAATACAGACAAAACATCTGTTCCTGGCTTATTCTGAGTACCTGCTTAAGTCTGGTTACCTTTGATCCATCCTGATTCATTTCAGACTGGACTTTGTTTCCTAATTATTCCTTCTTGTTTTGGCCTAACTTGCCTGGACTTTACAGACTTTCCTATTAATTGCAACTCTCCTAGATAACCCTGTTTCACCTATCTAGTAACTGCCATACAACCTCCAAACAAACTAGACTGATCATCTAAACTCCCTCTAGGATTAACCCTTTCTGCTGTAAACATAGCAGTTTCAGAGAAAGTGCTATGTTTACAAATGGGTTAATCCAGCCTCTAGTGGTTGTCTCATTGACAGCCGCTAGAGGCGCTTCCGCACTTTTCACTGTGATTTTCACAGTGAGAAGACACCAGTGTCTGTAAGAAAGCATTGAGAATGCTTTCCTATGAGACTGGCTGAATGCGCGAGTGGCTTGTGCCATGCATGAGCATTCAGCCAATTACAGAAAAGGAGGAGGAGAGTCCCCAACGCCGAGGGAGCTCGGCGCTGGAAAAAAGGTAAGGGATTAACCCCTTCCTCCCCCTAGAGCCCGGCGGGAGGGGGACCCAAGGACCCTATAGAGCCAGGAAAACGAGTATGTTTTCCTGGCACTATAGTGGTCCTTTAAGCCTTCATTATATTCTGTTTATTTCTGTTCTGTTATATTATGTTTGCCTGTTACCTTTTCAATCTCCTATAGGTTTCCTGTAAATCTGCTTTGGGGCATATTGCCTAAACTTCTATTTCTATAACTACTCTCTTACCTGTAATCCAGTTTTATAAGTTCTCCTTCCGTCCAAGCCTATAATTTCTCTTATATGAATACCTCTAACTTTGATATTTGTAATCTTGTTTTATAGGTTATGCTTTCTCCCTTTTATCCTTATTGTTCCTTCTCCTTTTTTTTTATCCTGTTACTCTTATTGTTGCCTTGTCTAAACATGCCAAAGATTCAAAATAAAGAACTTCAGATCAACCCCCGACATAAGTCTCTTATCTGACCTGCACAAGAGCATAACAATATTATATTAAGCATGTCCATATCATTCAAATAATACATCTTGCTATGTAGTCAAATGCTGAGCAATTTTAACACTGGTGTATACTACCCATTAGCATGACAGGGAAGCATCTGTACCTGCAACAGGTAGCTTGTTATTTTCCCTCCTGCTGTTACTTTGTAGTAAAGAACAAAGACAAGAACTCACAGCTGTAACAAAAGCCTGTACATGGCAATTGTATGGCCACTAAAAAAAAATCTTTATTTCAAAAGTACAGACATGTCTATTGCCTAATATGTTTTCAGGTTGTGGCTAGTAAATAACTTAGAACAATCTCAATCCAAGTTAACCCCCTAAATACAGAGAAGAACTATGCAGTCTTTGTACATTTAAAATTTACATAAATCATGTTATTACTTAATATAATCAGATTTTATGAATACTCCTATATATCTTTGATTCTGAAATGTCACTATTGACTGTTATCGGTTTCACTGATTTCTCCTGAGGCGTGGGAAATCATGCTTTACAGTCAGATTGATAAAACTGTGTAATTATATGTCTAGAGAGAATGTTTTATCAGATTCTGCAGTTATATTTAAAGGGACACTACAGATCCCTAAAATACTTATTTTTTTAAAATATTTTTTTTAAGTACATATACATGGACACTTTAAAAAAAAAAAATGTACCTGGTTACACCCCCTTGGCTTTCAAGCAGACAGCAGGTCCTGTTACTTCCTGGTTTGGTTAGCTCAGTGGAGCTTAACTCAGGAGGCAGCAATTGATCAGAGCACCTGCCTTACAGTGATGTCTCATTCAGCTGCATTGGGAAGTCTGTGATTGGACAGCCACCGTAAGTCTGGGCTGGGTTAGAAGGGGAGGGTTTGCAAAGGCAGAACTGCAACTTTTGCAAACTGTTTTTAGAAATACTTCAATGAAATAAAATGCATAATTAGATGCATGAATGTTTTCATTTGGGGTATATCTGTTAAACAAATTTTTATTTATTTTGTACTTGGGCAGTGAATACATATTTTTTTGTGGTTTTTAGTGAATCAAATATTTGGAGCTATAATAAGTATTGACAGCACATTGTTCTAATGAAACATCTGACACTAAAAAATTTCTCACATTTTTTCTGTATAATTGGAAATTGTATTAAGCTGAGCATTTAACTCTCCAGTGGATCGATAGAGAAAGCAGTAGTATTTAACTTGATTCAACGTCATAACTTTTAGAATTTATACATTGAAATTTGGTTTTGTATAATTTGTTACATAGTTACATAGCTGAAAAGAGACTTGCGTTCATCAAGTTCAGCCTTCCTCACATTTGTTTTTTGCTGTTGATCCAAAAGAAGGCAAAAAACCCAGTTTGAAGCACTTCCAATTTTGCAACAAGCTAAGAAGAAAATTCCTTCTTGACCCCAGAATGGCAGTCAGATTTATCCTTGGATCAAGCAGTTATTACCCTACATTGAAAGATTATATCCTTGAATATTCTGTTTTTGCAAGTATGCATCTAGTAGCTGTTTGAACATCTGTATGGACTCTGATGAAACCACTTCTTCAGGCAGAGAATTCCACATCCTTTTTGTTCTTACAGTAAAAAAAAACCTTTCCTTTGCTTTAGACGAAATCTTCTTTCTTCCAGTCTAAACACATGACCTTGTGTCCTATGTAAAGTCCGGTTTGTGAATAGATTTACATACAATGGTTTGTATTGGCCCAGAATATATTTGTATAATGTTATCATATCCCCTCTGAGGCAACGTTTTTCGAAACTAAATAGGTTTAAATTTGTTAACCTTTCTTCATAGCTGATACTATTCATGAGGCAAAATACATGCATAAATTTGTACATATTGTATTTTCAAAATATTTATAGATCTCTTGTAACTAGGGCATAAAACCTAAAGTCTAATGGTTATTACATTGAACGGAACTTGGTAATGAAGTAGTCATACAGGTCAGTCTCATGTAAGGCTTTGTATCTAATGAAATTTGTCTAAGACATTTATTTCTTTATTTGAATTCTGCATGACATAATACACCCACTACTAAACAAAAATTAAAGGCATATTTAACAGAATTGTGATTTCTAATCGACTATAACCTCATTATGCAACTATCATGTATCAGTAATTCCCAGCTAGGCTTGATTCAAAGCTAAGTTCAAACAATTGACATTGTCCCAAATAATGAATCCGATTTCTACATAGGGCCAGTGGAACCATAATGTAGCACGGGTGGCTGCCTTAGGGGGCACCAGCCTTTGGGGGGTGCAATATCTCAGTGACTGACAAAGGAGAGCACACAGCACTCCCCCTGCAGCCAGCCACATAAAGTAGCATGGCCACGCAAACCGTGGGAAAGGATCTTCTGTATCCTCAACCTGGTCTGACAGGAAACTACTCTCTGAGAGCAACTAACACGTGGCCATGCTACAAGGACCTAAGCAGGTAAGAATACAGAGAAGGGAAAGATAAGGTACTGGGGTGATATCGAGGGACAAATAGACATGGTATTGGCAAAGAGAAACAGACATGAAGAGGGTGGAAAAGACACAGAGTGGCTAGAGTGAGAGAGCAGTACTGTCAGGGTTTCTTTGCTGTTTTAAACAGAAACCCTTCCTGGTTCAGTGACTGAGTTTTCAGCTGTAATTACTATCAGCTCCTTCAGTATGTTGCCACGGTTACTCACCTGAGAGTAGTAATCAACCCTGCTGCTAATCAGTTCAGCCTATTTAAGCAGCAAATCCCAGAACCTCCTTGCCCTTGCGTGGTTTCCTGTTCCCCAGAAGTCTCCTTGTTCCTGTGTTTCCTGTTTGTTCCTGGTTCCTGACTCCGGCCTTGTTCCTTACTCCGCTGCTCTCCGTGCTCCTGATCCTGGCTTGTCTGACTACCCGCTCTGGTGACTGACCCCTGTTTGATTCCTGGACTTTGCTTTTGGTTATTTATTTGTTATTTATTTGTTATTTATTAATAAAGGTGTTTTTGCATCTAGTTCTGTCTCTGTTTGGTTCCTGGTCCCTGACAAGTACAGAGAGGGACTGTAGGGAGAAAGAGGTACATAGAGAGGCTGGGGGGAAGAGGAACTGAGGGGATGAAAGAGGGAGGGGATGGGAGGGAGACAGAGGCAGTTGGAGAAAGTGGCAGAGGGGCTGCGGCAAAGTAATATAGAGGTTCTGGGGTGAAAGAGGCGCAGAGAAGGGCTGGGTGTGAAAGGCACAGAAAAGAGGGCTGTCATGAGAAAAACAATCAGAGGCACTGGAGGAGAGACACATTGGAGGGGGAGAGATATGCAGAGGAACTTGGGGGAGAGGAGCTGGTGTAAAGACACACACACACACACACAAAGGGGCCTGGGAAGGAGAAAGAGACACACAAAGGGACTAGAGGTAAAGAGACACACAGAGGGTCATGGGAAAGGGGAAAGAAACACACACAGAGGGACTGAAAGTGAGAACAACATGGTACTAGGGGGAAGAGACAGTCACACAAAGGGTCATAGGAAGGGGAAAAGAGGAGCCTAAAGAGGCTGGGAGGGAGAAAAAAAACACGAATGGCCAAGGGAAAGATACACAGAGGGACTGGCAGTACTTACCTTATCCGGGGGCTGGCCGGGATCCTCAGTGTGGCTCGAGCAGTCCTGGTTCAACACGAGCCGCGTGCAGCTAAATCTTCCCTTCTGAATGGGCCACATGCACTGACTGCAATGAGCCTGGCACTAGGAGCACGGCTTGTGTCACAAGAGCGCTCTTAAAGGGGCAGTGGGATCCAAAACTAGATTTAGGCTCCCATTGGCCCATGTCATTTCGACGCCACCACACATGCACATTTTCGGGGTGTGGGCATGACGTGGGCCAATCAAATGTTAGTTAAGGATATTTAAGCTTTCCTAGCCCTATCCACTTTGTCCTATCGTTGTTTTTGTTTCTGTACCCTTTAGTACGTTACCTTGACCTCGGCTCGTCTCTGATTACTCTTTTCTCTATCTAATGTTAAGTCCGGTCATTCTAAGGCCCAGTAATACGTTATTTCCTAGTCTTGTCCCTGGCTATCCTAAGTTCTTCATGTTGGGGTATTACACCGTGACACACACAGAAGGCTGTGAAGGACAAATACACTCAAAGGGGCATGGAAATTGAGAAAGTGGCACCCAAAGGGGGTTGGGGGGAGTAAGAGAGACACAAAGGGGCTGGGGGGAGTAAGAGAGACACAAAGGGGAAAATAGAGGATTATACTAAAGGGGCTGTAAGACACAAAAGGTGTATAAGATACATTAAAAGAGGTAAGAAATTCAAAATTGAGACACACAGATAAAGATGCACTTTTTTGGGGGGTGGCAAAATGCATCTTCGCCTGTGTATCCACAAATCCTTGCACTGGCCTTGTTTCTACAAAACATTTGATGAACATGAGTTCTACACGTTCACTTGAGGAGCACAGGGAATTACATACAGACATTAGAGGATGAGAAAAGGCAGCATACTGACCATACTGTTTAAAAATAATACTGGGCAGTATATGGTGCCAACCATGGCTATATTTCTCCTATATCTCTTTCCACAACTGCAATAGTTGCCACTGTATTGTGTTTTTCACCTGTTGGAAATTAAACAAATTAACTTCTTCATATGAATTGTGCTCCATTTTACATTTGTATATATTACCTTAGGTATAAACAATTTTTAGTTACAGATATCTTTCGGTTGAATCATGTCAATGTATGGCTAGTGGTAGCAGTACCATACACAGGGTCAACATCTCTCTGCTAATAAAAATAGAGAAGAAATATTCTGATATCAATAATCCTGGACATTGTGACCCAGTCTAAGCAATCCGTTTCTAATAAGAGTCTGTGGGACTCCTTTGGTTTTGTAAGGAAAGAATAAACAGTAACTAGCAATTAAAAATATGTACTTTTACTTTTTCATTATATGATTGCTGAGCTCAATACATCATTAACATGTCATTAGAAATTCTAGAATTCATCTACTAATCCAACTCATTTTCACAAGTCGGGTATAAATACTTGAAAATAGCCATCTTGCTATACTCCTAATGTCAAATTGACTACTTTTCAAGAGTATCGAATATTAACTGGTCCAGGCAGTGAGATTAAAGGGACACTATAGTCACTAGAACTGCTACAGCTTAATGGTTCTAGAGTATATAGCCTATCCCTGCATGCTTTTCAATGTTAACACTGCCGTTTCAGAGAAAGTGCAGTGTTTACATTGGTGCTTAGTAACATCTCTCGTTGTAGCCACGGTCTTTCTGCAGCTGATCTGCCTTGCTCTGCCTCCATGACTGATATCATCAATTTTGATGATCTCAACAAATCAAATGCTTTCTCATAGGAAAACATTGGGAGGATACTGTGGTACTGTGCCAACATCAACATCTCCTCATAGAGATGCCTTAAATCAATGCTTCCCCAAACTCCGGCCCTCCAGATGTTGCTGATCTACAACTCCCATGATTCTCAGCCTATCTTTTTCATTCATAGAATCATGGGAATTGTAGTTCACAACATCTGGAGGGCCGGAGTTTAGGGGAGCCTGCATTAAATCAATGCTTCCTGTCTCAATGCAGCAAAGTGTGCAGCACCTACATTCAGCATCTCCACGCTCTGCATGGGGATGCTAAACACTCCCCAAAGAGATGATTTGATTTAATACATCTCTATGAAGAGATGTTGATTGGTGTAGCACAGCGTTTTACTCCCCATGCGCAATAGCATCCAAATGCTTTCCTAAGGGAAAGCATTGGATTGGCTGAGATCTTCAAAACTGATATCAGCCATGGTGGTGGAGACAGGCTTTATCAGCTGCGACAAGATGGTTACACTGCATGGGTAAAAACACCTTTCCCGTGTGATCAGAGGGGGTTGGAGACCTAAACAGCTAGTTTAACATTATGGTGTCAGGAATACATGTTTGTATGGCTGAGAATAGCAGACTTGGTGATTGTCCTAGAACACTGTTAGTTTTCACATGAATATGCAATAATCTGCTAAGTAAGGTACTTTTTTTCCTTTTTTTTTTAAATCTATGAATAAAATGTTTGACCCATTTGTCTGTGAACAAAGTAATTGCATAACTGCCTATATGATTTTCTACTGACTCCATATGTTATTTATTGAATGCTAGAATGCTAGATCCTGTGGCATGGAAATTCATTAAACAAGTGTGTAAATCGAGTTTCTATAATATAATATCTAAACCAGGTGTTAATTGTGCCAAATCTTTGACTGATATTCACATTTAGCCCTTAGGAACTTTCAAAGATTAGAAACAAAATTATCTTAATGATAGAACTTTCTTTCCACAATATGAAATGTTATTGGTAAAAATGGTCTAAATGCCACTCTGAAACATTTTCCCTTGATTGATGTAATATTTTCTTTTTCTTTTTTTGTTTTAAATGTCTCAAATTCAATAAGGTGCATGTACCACAACATCATCATATCCTTTGTTACATTACTAAACACTTTATTTGTGTGGATTTTTTACTTTATTTAAATTACTTTTTTTACACAAATGTGTCTGCATATTCAAATCAATAGTGAGATATTGTAATCTTTATTTGACACATTGAGTCCCCAACAGTTGACATTTGTTCTTGCCAAAAGAGGTGACAAATAAGGAAAGGTTTGTACATGTTGCAGATTTTGACTTTTATCATGGTCTTTCACATTGTCAGAAATGAAAAGTCATCAAAAACTTACAGTATCTGGAACACCAATGTAAATAATTTAAGTTGATCCACACTCAGATAAAATAAAGAAATTAAGGTTAAGATAAGCATTCCGTAAGAAAAAATAATCCGTACAGAAAAGTCAAAGTTGCACCAGGATTTTGGATAAAAAAATAAATAAAAATTATTTAATATTTATGTATAATGCATTCTGTGCCATAGTTCACAATTTCTGCATGACAAGTAGATCAAAATGAATTATCAGTTATCTGGTTAAATAGATATTGTAGCTGACTGGACCCTGCACCAGAGTCTGCCGCAGTTTCCTGGAGGGGACTGCTTGCTCGCCTCCTGCCCTGTGATTATGGTCCCTGGTAGATATGGCCCTTCAAGTACAATATTTGGGCATAATGGATTATGTATGACCTTACTGACCCTTTAAAGAACTGCATTTGGACATATTGTACTTTATTGTACTGTGCTGGCCTTTTAACAACAGTGAAGGGAAATACTGAAACTTTTTGGACACTTCCTCTTCCCCTCCCCCGGATCCATTGTTCTTCAGCAGGGTGTTGTCCCAGGGACACTGCCAAACCAGTGGGAACTGGTTTGAAAAGGAAAAGCCATGCTGGCAGGGGTTTTTAAAAGATACTTTACTAACTTTTGAACCCCTGGTCTGATTCATGCCATTTTTTTAATATGTTGTTCCCCTTAATGGATTGATTGTGGATATGTATTTTTATGTGAATGTGATGTATGGTTTTGAAGTTATAAATATTGTGTAAAAAGTATATTTTAAACTGTATGAATAATGGGATTATGTGTCACACTAAGGGGAGGGGATGTGTGGGTTGCACCCGTGATGCTATTGGATATTTTACACCTCCCCTGTGGACGGTCTTATATGTGTGAGATGGAAATAAAAGCCAGGCTGGATGTGCCAGTCCAGAGTTCCTGTTTTAACCCTCAAAGTGAAGTGTCGTCTCATTCTTGGGGGAGGATTTTTTGCATGCTGTTTCAGTTTGACTGCTAGGAGTGTAAGCCTATTCGTATGGTTCCTATTCAACTGTCTACAGCATTCAGAGGCTTGAGAGGATTCATATGCTTCTCCGATATGGTGATTGTGGTGTCTGCCAGAGTGCTTGGAGTCCTCAGGAAATGCTAGGAGCATCCTTTAACGGAGGTACCCAGTCGGGGTGCCAGGCGATCCGTTACAGATATATCAACTAAATTCATTCTCACATCTTCATTCAGATCTATATTTAAGATGCTTTCATTGTCTGCAAACTAATTAATAAAAATACAGTATGATCAGGATGTTTTTAATCAAATCAGCCCTATTGAAATATATATTGCTTTGATGATACACTGACTATAGTATGCCTAAAACGAACCTTAATCAAAACCACTTTTATTCTACGATCACCATATTTTGCCTACTTGGTGTAATAATGGTCTATATTTAATATTGTTGGATAACTTTCGGAATTAATAATTTTTGGATCCACTTTTAACATGATTCAATATTATGAAAACTATTTTTTTAATTTTGAAATATTTAGAAATTTTTATATATCGAAATATTTTTGTATATTATATACTTTTTAGGTTTTTTAGGATGTTGATAATAAATATTAAATAATTTGAAAAACGTATCCAAAAATATTAGAATTGAGGCTAATGTATCTAACTATTCAATCTGAGATGGGTTTTTCATCTTTTAAATAATGGCCTAGACTGAATAAGCTTTCCAACCAATTCAATACTTCAAGAAAAAACTTTTTAAAATGATTTATCTACAATAGTCACCATTGAACTCTATGGAAGTTTTTGGATCTAAATCACTTGGAATGTTTTTCTAATGGTATTGAATCATATCAGGGCTCAACATTTACATCCCCCATTAAAAAATAGCTCTGATGAGTGGAGTGGAAATGTAGCCAAAGAAAGAGAGTTTAAACCTCCCTGCTGCCGATGAGGATCTTTACTGTGGGTTAAACTAACTTTAACCCAACAGTTGATAACCCACCCCTGCTGCCTTATCTTCAGACCTTGGCAGGTAGTCATTGTAAAACCAGGTAAAATGGGAAATACTCTTTATTTTTTTTATATTTTTTGCTCTTGAGTCTACAGGGGTTTCATGACTCCCCAGCACTGCAAAGACAACAGAGCATTTCCTAAGCTTCCAACATCTGCAGAGAGTGTATATATCTGCCAGTCCGTGTCCAGCCCTTATCTGACACAAACAGAACAACATACAGGAAGTTCATCAGGCTCCCGTGAACAGTCCACATGCATCCCAGACTGGCCATGTTTCCACCGATAAGTAACTTTAGAAGGACAGCTGTCCTCAAATTTGTACTTTTCATTTTTAGAGGTTTATTAAATAAAATTCACGATATGTCTTTTAATTTTGAGAACATTTCACTAATTATCTGGCTGAGCAGCCATGTTGGATTAGACTCTATTGTTATCTGACCAGCTGCCAACCAATCTAACTTGCCTGCTGTTGTGCTTACTCTGAGTGAAACATCAGCAACAGGCAAGTTAGGTTAGTGTTATTTGACCAACTGACACTCAGAGTGTGACTCAAGATAACATTGCGAGATTACATTGTGAAATTGTGTCTCCCTCCCCCTGCCAAGAAACAAACCTTATTTAAAAAAAAAAAAAACAATATCACTGAGCTTCATTAAATGCAAGTGATAATAGTTGCTAGTGAAAAAAATGTTGTATTTTAAGATTGGCTAATAATGGGGGACTGTGTGTGTGTTTGTATATGTGAACTTACTATCTGAATGATATTAATAAAAAACCTGGAGAAAGTAATCTCACTGTGTGCCATGAACGGTCTCTGAATTCTTGGTCAACTATTGATTCAATTTATATATATATATATGTATATGTGCACAAATGAATGGGATTAATTAATTCCCTAACACTACCCCTCAGGATATTATGTAATATACAAGATGTACAACAGTGAAGTATTTATTAGGTTAAATAAAGTATCTGTCATCTGGCCAAAAATAATTAGAATTAAATTAGTTCTAAAGTGTGGGACCAAAGGTTATGCTCAAGGCAAAGTGTACAATTTTTCCACTTCTTTCATGTAGTCCGTTTGCAGGAAGGGCATTCTCTACCCTATATCAAATCAGACTTGTACCCAAATCCCGTTCAGCTGCCCCCAATGAATCGCAGAATAATTCATCCAGTGATTAACAGGTGAACAAGATTTGTGCACATTTGTACTTTATATATCACTTTTATTTCAGTTTGTTAAGATGACTATTATTAACATTCCGTATTGGTGTACTCTATTATTATGTTATTATTTATAAAGCGCCAACAAATTCCGTAGCGCGTTACAATGGGTGGACGAACATACATGTAGTATTAACCAAAAAAGTTGGACACACAGGAACAGAGGGGTTGAGGGCCCTGCTCAATGAGCTTACATGCTAGATGGAGTGGGGTAAAATGACACAAAAGGTAAGGATAGTATTAGACTAATGACAGTTGCAAGAGAGGAATCAGTCGGGAGCTATTAACAGTTTAATTGATACGCTTTTATGAAGTGGATTTTTAATGATTTCTTTTGAAGGAGTGGAGACTGGGTGAGCATCTAACAGAGGAGGGAAGTGAGTTCCACAGGAACGGTGCAGCCCTAGAGAAGTCTTGAAGGCGAGCATCAGAGGTGGGAGTAAGTCTTCAGCAGATCGTAAGGGTCTAGACGGGACATACTTGTGTATAAGGGAGGATAGATAAGTGGGAGCAGCATTATGTAGAGATTTGAAAGCAAGAATCAGAATTTTAAATTGAGCTCTATATTTTATAGGAAGCCAATGTAGAGACTGAAAAAGTAAGTTGGATACCCAAACTGGGAAGCAACTAGTAGTGTGTCCTGGGGCGACCAAATTAGGGGTTAACCCTTACAAAATTGTATAAATAGAAAAGCAGACCTGGTGGGTCAGAGAAAGTAGGGCGCCCCCTAGTGAATATCTGTACATATATACAAGGAATAAAACATAACTTTTAATAGTTGCTGCATAAAAAAATGCTAATGGTAGGGACCCAGATACAAAACAAAAATAATAATGAAATACAAAAAAAGTGAACACAATACACCAATTAACAGAAACAAAACAAAAAGAAAATAGTTTGGGAGGATATCAATAGATGTGAGAGCGTACTGGATGGGGATGAAGTAGCCTAAGGTGATAACCTAAGGGTTACTAGGCGAATGAAACGCTCCCCCAAACCTACTAAATATCTCACGAGTACACTGGTTACTCTCTGTTTAATCGTGCTGTTAACCCTCCGTTTAGTACCCACTAACAGTATCCAACACGGAATCTGGTGGGGTAAAGACCGTGGCAAACTATAATTTGTCCATGAAAAAAGGGAACTTAGCAACAAAAAAGTAACATGAGAGGTTAGTGTATCATATAGTTAGTCCTATTCTGGATGATACCAGTGTATCTAAAAAATGATACAGTTATAAGAGCAATACCACTGGGGTTAAGGGAACGAATTCAGTGAGGAGAGAGCAGCCACAAATTTACAAACAGCGCTAGAAGGCATAAACTAACAGCCGTGCAGTCGTGTCTTAGAAAAATGACTCAATACACCTCAACCGTCCCCCCATCGTCACCCCTCTGTCTAGAAATGATACAAATAATAGGAAATGGCTGCGGGAACAAGGCTCGGTGTGCAGAGAGCACTCAATGGCTGGCCTGCAGTGCTATAATAGACCAGATATAGACTAGCCGACCTGCTGGATCTTAGGACTAGTAATCACCACTCGCTCAATGCACCCCCTCAGTCCCCTTGTCGCCACCCCTCTTGATCGAGAGAAAAACCTCTGTATCTCTACTGAAGACCTAATCAGTATTGCTCAGCTTACTAACTAATCATCCATACTAATAGACTCGTCACATATCCTCCCTAACTGCCTGCCTGACACGTGTTTCGGCGCCAATGCTAGCGCCTTCTTCTGAGGCTAAACGAGAAATGAGCAACGTTTATTCATTTTATTTTCACTTATTTTATTCTACTTTAATCTAATTTTATTTAATTTATTTTACTCATTATTATTATTAGTTTCATCACACTTTATTCTCCTAATTTGTGCCACTGTCATTTATTCATTTTTTTCATGTCCAATTTGCAACAACGGGGACCCTACTTATATGCCGATACCCCACTTTGAACTGGTACCCCCTTAGTGTTATCGGACTAACCCTCCTGTGCCTCAACCGGGATTGTATCCCACGGTTGGCACTCCATGTATCTGAAGCAGTCCCCTCTTAATAGAGGACTTGTTTGACAGGAGGTTCATCTCAGGTCCCTAATACCCGGGATTTTTTTCGGGTTCGCACTCTTATACTGACTAAGGCACTGTCACCTGGTAGTAGCCCTTTGTTTGGTGTATATACAAGTGGATTCTCCACATTTATGGTTAATACACACATGTTAAGGGCACAGAAGGGGTTAATAGGGTCCGGCGAATCTCATTAGCATAACACGTCATCAAGGGGCGTTACTGGCCCGTTCCCGATCAGTCTGGGCGCAAAATTGTGGAACACGCCCACTTCTGTGACGTAGTTTTGTGGGGATATTTAAGGAGCTCCCGTTGCTCATTTCTCGTTTAGCCTCAGAAGAAGGCGCTAGCATTGGCGCCGAAACACGTGTCAGGCAGGCAGTTAGGGAGGATATGTGACGAGTCTATTCGTATGGATGATTAGTTAGTAAGCTGAGCAATACTGATTAGGTCTTCAGTAGAGATACAGAGGTTTTTCTCTCGATCAAGAGGGGTGGCGACAAGGGGACTGAGGGGGTGCATTGAGCGAGTGGTGATTACTAGTCCTAAGATCCAGCAGGTCGGCTAGTCTATATCTGGTCTATTATAGCACTGCAGGCCAGCCATTTAGTGCTCTCTGCACACCGAGCCTTGTTCCCGCAGCCATTTCCTATTATTTGTATCATTTCTAGACAGAGGGGTGACGATGGGGGGACGGTTGAGGTGTATTGAGTAATTTTTCTAAGACACAACTGCACGGCTGTTAGTTTATGCCTTCTAGCGCTGTTTGTAAATTTGTGACTGCTCTCTCCTCACTGAATTCGTTCCCTTAACCCCAGTGGTATTGCTCTTATAACTGTATCATTTTTTAGATACACTGGTATCATCCAGAATAGGACTAACTATATGATACACTAACCTCTCATGTTACTTTTTTGTTGCTAAGTTCCCTTTTTTCATGGACAAATTATAGTTTGCCACGGTCTTTACCCCACCAGATTCCGTGTTGGATACTGTTAGTGGGTACTAAACGGAGGGTTAACAGCATGATTAAACAGAGAGTAACCAGTGTACTCGTGAGATATTTAGTAGGTTTGGGGGAGCGTTTCATTCGCCTAGTAACCCTTAGGTTATCACCTTAGGCTACTTCATCCCCATCCAGTACGCTCTCACATCTATTGATATCCTCCCAAACTATTTTCTTTTTGTTTTGTTTCTGTTAATTGGTGTATTGTGTTCACTTTTTTTGTATTTCATTATTATTTTTGTTTTGTATCTGGGTCCCTACCATTAGCATTTTTTTATGCAGCAACTATTAAAAGTTATGTTTTATTCCTTGTATATATGTACAGATATTCACTAGGGGGCGCCCTACTTTCTCTGACCCACCAGGTCTGCTTTTCTATTTATACAATGTAGAGACTGACAGAAGGGTGAGGTGTGGGCGGACAGACGAGCCTCGCCGCCGCATTCATTATGGACTGTATCGGTGCACGTTGGGAGCACATAAGACTACTGAGAAGCGGATTACAGTTGTCAAGGCGAGAAAGGACAGTGGAATGGTCTATAAGTACCTGAAAGTACTGTATCCAGTGCTGTACACTGTTGGTTCTTGATGAGTAAATGATGATGATAATTATAAAAGTATACACACAAACAATCTTATACAATTTTAAATGTTAATTACAGTTGATTACAGTACACGTTACAAATGCATTATAGAGACATTGATTAATGAGCATCTTCTTGATGAATTTTAAGAGTCGCATAGCATTTCAAATGAACTGTAATTATGTTACCACTTTTAGACCTATAGATAAAAGCGCCCCAGCTCCCTAATGCTACAGACACAAAGTAAATCATTATTCACCTTTCTCTAATGATTTATCATCTACAAACAGTGCTGGTAAATCTGTCACATGAAGTTCTGTAAGATGCAGTAACAGTTTTTTCTTTATAGTTTACATTTAAATTATTTGATCGATCACAGCAGATAGCCTTGAGTTACAGTGCTGTACATCAAAACCGAATTATCCTGATCTTTTAATGATGCTTTTTCATACTTTTACCGTTAAAAAAGTATCCATTGCAATTAATCAATAAATGAAAATAACAGTAGACTAGGAACCCAGGGACATTCAAAGGCACATAATTTGCACAGTCGGCTTAAATGGACTGACTTGTTAGGAAAAATACAGAGTATTATGATTCTATTAATATCCTTCAGAATATGGATAGCACACACACACACACACCATATCCAAAATAGTTTCAATTAACATACTTAATGGATGCAACCTCAAATTTCCATAATCTCCACCAGCTGTGGCTTGGTAACTCTTTGTGTACTGTTGAGGTGAGAAGCTCGGTTTTAAGAAAAGGCTTGCTTACAGTGGAAACACTTAAAGGGTTTGGAGCCTTAAACTGCACCCAATGAATACTTTATATATAAAAATGTGTTTATAAACCTGTGATTACTATGACAGCTGCACGATATGCTCAGTTTGCAAATTTCAATCACCGCTTTTTCCAATGTAGATGTATTAAACTCTGATGGTGTCACACAATAAAACATTTAGACCGGGCTAAGCAACCTTCGTCACTCCAGATGTTGTGGACTATATCTCCCATAATGCTCGATAGATAGAGCGTCAATTCTGATGATGTCTTCCAAAGAGGCAGATCGTGGATGGGACCAGTACCCCCTTCCAAAAGGGCTAAGGGGGAAAAGTCACCTAAATGGTGGTTTTAACACTATAGGGTCAGGAACACATTTGTGTTCCTGACCCTATATTGTTTCTTTAAAACTCACTATACCAAGATCGACTAGAATAGAATTACAAGAAGAGAATGTGCCTAGCTGTTCCATGATTGAACCTGTAAAGTTTATTATCCACTTATTTTCATCTGTGGGTTGGGTGCTGCCCTGTAGTATGTAGTAGTCAAATGCCATAGATTGTACATTTAGGTGATAAATCAGTCAGGAAAACGGCAGCAAGTAAATTCAAATTACTACGTAGATGGTAAGTTTGCAGCCAGGGCCTGTTCTATGGTTTGCATAGCTTATCTTAGTTAGTTGAGTTTCTATTATATCTACTTATCTCTTCTGCAAATACTGTCATTACTCCATCAAATGCAATATAAAATTTTGGTGCTCTGCTGATAAACAGTAAACGTGCATATCGTAATATTATTACCAATTATTTTTTATTTCCTCTCCCATGGTACACTTTGATAGTTATTAACTATGCTCAGTTTTGCAGACATATTGTGTGTGTATATATAAGATTGTAATAGAAATTTCAAGAGCATCTAAATAACTAAAGTTAGTATTACTGTTAATATTATAAACATTCCAAAACATAGGCTGTTTATTAAATTAAAAAAAAAAAACATATATTTAACGTATTTCACAAAATAGTTGATGTATTGTAAATCAGATCTTACATGGAATAGAAAAATATAAATGGACCTGGTCTAAGCTTGAGGTGGCTTTATATCAGAGATCAATAAAAAAAAAAAATACATTTATATTTGATCCTTTGTCAGGTAGTATATAGATGGATTATGCTAAAAATAAAAAAAATGTCTTTCTGGAAGAGAGGAGAGAAAATCAGACTGGTAGTACTGGCTCAAGGTCTTTGTGAATAATTTGACATCCTGTAGACAAATGTCGACACTATCACTATCAGTAAGGGTACATGTATACACTAAGGTCAAGGAATGTTTTTTCAGGATGGTGAGACCCGATGTCTCCACATACTTCCTTTGTGTTTCCTCTGGTTTTTAAAATACTTCATTGGCATTTTTATAAAATTTATGTTTAGCAGGCATACCCCAATAAAAACATGCATGCATTTATTTCATTAGGGGTATATTATTGAGAAGCCTCTGAATTAGAGATGCATGCTTGCAAGTGCAATGTGCAGCTTTCCAATTTATATCACAGCAGGGCAAGCGCCATTGCGTGTCTGTTCATGATCAGAAAACTGTTACCAGTGCACAGCTTTTATTTATTTATTATTTTATTTTATTTTTTTAAATAATCCCTGAAACACCTCTCTGGCTGTCTATATATTTGACAACATTTTTGTAAATCCTTGCTGAGTATCCTATCCTATTTTTATGATGTTTTTCCGCATTGTGATTTTTTTTTTTTTTTTGGTATCAGAGCTTTGGGAGCATCATTGATAATTCTTATTGTCAAAAACGTGCTCTGTTCTCTATAAGTTCTACTTTTTCAGATATTAGATACACGTTGCATCACTATAATTGTATACTATTAATAATAAGATTATATAACAGTTTTATATCATTTTGGATCACCATTAAACAAGATCTGAGAGTAGCATAGTGCAGAGTATGTGTGTATAAACTTGGCAGAACATGTCTATTATATGGAAGATTGCCTTTAAAAGAACATAAATAGTTTTTCTCTTTAACAATAACATGCATGTTTGTTGTGCTTTCTATATATTGCAAACATATGGCATTCTCTAAAAAAAATACTCTGGCTTTGTCTCGTTTGGTTAACACAAAACTTCTTAAGCATTGGTACCCTAAAACAAAAATGTTGTAGGCAATTCAAAATATCTGTATATGTGTATAGTCTCTAGTTATATATTGATATACAGTGGAACCCTGGAACTCCAACGGTCCATTACCTGAACAATTGAGTAGTCGAACAAAACATTTGAGAAAAACTGGTTTTGGTACACGAACGGTTCTCGGTACCTGAACAAATCATGCCACAAACATGTTCAATTGTAAAGCTATGTATCACTTTAGACACAATTTACATGCCAAAATAACTTTACCTATTCCCATTCAACCATTAATATTTCTTCTCCTTTCCACCTATGCCATCAACTCTCATCATTACAGGTAAAGTGAAGTTATATTTTCTTTTCATTTACTCTACATTGTGTTTATTATTGTTTTTCTATTTGATTTTATGCATGTAAGGCATTATTGAACTGTAAAATGTGTGTTAAAATGCTGTAATTTTGGGAGTCTGGAACAGATTAATCAAATGTAGATTAATTCTTATGGGAAATGTTGATTCTGTTCTCAAATAAATCGGAACTCGAACAGCCTTCTGGAACAGATTAAGTTTGAGTTCCGAAGTACCACTGTATATTGTTTATATGGCTTAAATATTGCACACTATGATTTTGCCATATTTCAGACTTGTAGTTTGTTAAATCCGCTGAAATGCACCTTAAAACTTGTAAAATCCTCAGACTTAATTTTATAATAAAACACTTTCTATATTCAGGGGAGAAATACACATGACAAAATGATTAAGATTGCATGGAGACACATCATTTTGTTTTAGAAATATTAAGATTAAATTGTTGGGTTTTATCAATATATAGGTGGAACTTTAACCATAATTCATAAAATGGATTGGCAAAATGTTTATAAAGGAGAAATAATCGATGTTTAGTATTTAACAGATAAGTTGGGGTTATATTGTTGTAACAGAGATGAGACGATAATCAGGACAGCTATGACAAGTACCTAGACAACTGTGTCATTAAATAATAGTAGTGATAAGTGTTCTACAAAAAATGCAGGAGAATGAAGTTACAGAAATGTAAAAGTGAACATTTACCTGCACGCATTACTGGAACTATAAGTTATTCAGCGAACAAGGAGTAACATTTTACTAGACAGAAAAGTACACTATACAGATGCTTTTCAGGAAATAAAACATTTAAAAATGTTATAATATACAATTGACTTTTTTTTCAGAAAATTATTTTTTTAAGGATGCACACATTTTTGTTCATATGTCAGTTCATCTTGGCAGAATTTCAGTAGTGAATACCTGAGCCACGGCTCACGGCCAATCACTATATAAGTTAAGGCTGCTGGGATAAATGACATTATATCCCAGTAGCGGAGTACTGTAAAGAGAGAAGGCTAGGCAGCTTCAATTTGGCAGCAACCTCTGGTCACTGATAGGACCCTGATTAAAGTAGTTTAACAATTATAAGAAGCAATAACTGTGTGTGTGTAAGAGTCAGTGTGTGTGCACTGGTGTATTTTGGTTTTGTGCTGCCTTAGGCATGACTAAACCTAGGCATCCCCCAACCTAAATTTGTCTCACCCCTTCCTGTCAAGGTTGCACCTCTTCCTGATTAAGGACACAGCCCTTCCTCTTTAGACTCAATCGTTTCCCACTCCTTTTAAAGGGATACTATAGTGCCAGGAAAACAAAGCTGTTTTCCTGGAACTATTGTGCCCCCCTTCACCCACTCTGCACTAAAGAGGTTAAAACCCCTTCAGTCACTTACCTGAATCCAGTGCCGATGTCCCTCGGCACTGAGTCAGGCTCCTCCTCTGCACTTACATTAGGCTTCCCCATAGGAAAGCAATGTATCAATTCTTTCCTATGGTGATTTAGCAGACGCCGGATGTCCTCATGCACAGCGTGAGGACATCCAGTATTAATTAGGTGATTTTTGGTCGCCTAACCGCCCAGAAGTCCCTCTGGTATACTAAGGGTGGAGTTAACCCTCTCCAGGTAATTTTTGCAGTTTCTGAGAAACTGTAATAATTACACTTGCAGAGTTAAGGGGACTGGGACACTGCACCCAGACCACTTCAATAAACTGAAGTGGGCTGGGTGCCTATAGTGTCCCTTTAAGCACACACTCTGACAGACACACTCATTGACAGACACAGACTCATTGACAGATTTGACAAACACTCACAAACACACACTCACAGACAATAAGTGACACACACACAATAAGTGACACACACATATACACTCACACACACACATACTCACAAATTATTACTAGTATTATAATATAAACTTTTCGACCCAGCATCCCTACCTGGAGAGCTGGCGTGGGTCTGTCATTGGAAGTCCAGTGGGGCTGCTTGTTGTGGAAGTCCAGTTGGGCTGCACACTGATTGTGTGTGTGTGTGTGTGTGTGCGTGTGTGTAAGAGCCAGTGTGTGTGTGTGCGCCAGCGTAAGAGCCAGTGTATTTGTCTGTGTAAGAGCCAGTGAGTGCATGTATGTCTATAGATTTATAAAACGTTGTAATTGAGAGTAAGCATGGGTCAGTGAGCGATGGTGTGTGTCAGAGAGTAATAGATATAGAAATATATGCTTCAGAGAGGAGTAAGAAAATCAGAGGAGGAGAGAGACACAAATATGCATTAGGGACAAAATATATAAGCTACATTAACGGGGGGAAATACATTCAGAAGGGCACAAACACAATTAGAAAGGTGATACAAGACACAAAGGAGATACAAATTTAGGAGGATATAAGACACAAAGTGGTTAAGAGGCCGGAAAAGTTAGGATAAAGACTCAAAGCATGAAAATTGACAAACTGGATACAACATGCTAAAAAGTAAAAGAAAGGTGGCAAGATGCACAAAAAGGGCAAAAGAACGGGTAAAATGGGCAAAAGTGGGGGCTAGTAGACACACAGGTGTACATGAACTTGGGGGGGTGGATGACAAAATGCTTGTTCGCCTGCGTAAACAAAAATCCTTACACCAGCCCTTCAGTGAGATGGAGTAACTATGCCTACCCTACAGTGTAGAGTGTACAAAACTGCTAGTAATTTTGCTGCCATCTAGTGGTTGATATTGAAAGCACAAATCTTGCAATGAAAACATGATATATGTTTATACACACATTGTAAATATAATTTTTAACTAAATGTATTAAAACTTCAATGCATTAAATGTATTGTAAATGGTGAAGCAAATGTAATTTGGCTGACAAAAGATCTTTCAAGATCATTAACCTATTCTATTCACCCAGTTTAATTTCCTTCAAAAGATCATTAATTGGTGGCTTACTATTGCCTAAATAAATTTTTATCTGTTCCTGACTTTATCCATTGAGTTCCAGTTCCTTGAATGGTCATTAATTCCAGCTAAGAAGGGAGAGTGGGCTACTTACTACAGCCCTTTTAGGGCCTCAAGACACTCATTTATCTTACATCTTGTGAGTGTAATCATTATCTACCCCATTTACCCTATATTACAATACATTACTATGTGCTATTCAATTTTTTTTTTATATACCGTATTTTTCGCTCCATAAGACGCACTTTTTTTCCCCTCAAAAGTGAGGGGAAATGTCTGTGCGTCTTATGGAGCAAATGTGAAGCTTTACTTACCTGTCTTGTAGCATGGGGGCAGCACAGCGCGTACCGCGGTACAGGAACTTAAATTTCAGGTTCCGGTTTCCGGCGGAACTGAAAGGAAGTGCGCATTTAGAAAAAAAATATGTAAATACGTAAAAAAATAATTTTTTTCAAAATAATTAAAAAAATTATTACAAAATATATAGATGTGTGTTATTTAGTTCTAACTGTATCGTGATATTAATATATATATATATATATATATATATATATATATATATTTATATTAAAATACACGTAGAATGAAATAATATATATATATATATATATATATATATATATATATATATATATATACATAAATATATACGTATATATCACTATATATGTACCTATATCTAAATAAAAATATTTCAACAAAAACTTATATATATACATATATATACACATATGCAGGGGTCAAGTCCTGGGAAAAAAAGTGTGTGAACTCACTCAAGATCCACTGGCACCCCTCCCCCCCCCCCCCCTCAAAAAAATAAATATATATTTCACAATTTCACAGAAAATTCAGTGCAACATTTATTGTAAAGTGCCAGTTTACACAAACAACTGCAAAATTCACATGCAATAAACAAATATATACAGAACAGTTGAAACGCATTAAATTAGCTCTAAAGCAATAAACAAATATTTAAATCAATATCATTGTACGTGTACTTTGATAATATATGTATAATTATATATATATATATATATATATATATATATATATATATATATATATCAAAATACACTTAGTTAAAGGACTGTTTGGGCTTCTATGCCGCCCTCCGCATTTAGAGCCGGTTCCCTAAGGACAGCATAGAACGCCCGCCGTCCTTAAGGGGTTAAACAAATGTGGTGATATTAGGGTTATTTGATTTATTTTTACACTAGCCCCCTGCCCCCTCCATCCACCCTCCCCCTTCTCCATTCACCCTTCCCCCTTCTCCATCTACCCTTCTCCAACCACCCTCTCCAACCACCCACCCCCCATCTCCATCCACCCTCCCCCACTCTCCAACCACCCAGCCCCCATCTCCATCCACCCTACCCCCCCTCTCCAAACACCCAGCCTCCATCTCCATCCACCCTACCCTCCCTCTCCAATAACCTAGCCTCCATCTGCATCCACCCTACCCCCTCTCCAATCACCCAGCCTCCATCTGCATCCACCCTACCCCCCTATCCAACCACCCAGCCTCCATCTCCATCCACCCTACCCCCCCCTCTCCAACCACCCAGCCTCCATCTCCATCCACCCTACCCCCCTCTCCAACCACCCAGCCTCCATCTGCATCCACCCTACCCCCCTCCAACCACCCAGCCCCCATCTCCATCCACCCTACCCCCCTCCAACCACCCAGCCTCCATCTGCATCCACCCAACCCCCCCTCCAACCACCCAGCCTCCATCTGCATCCACCCTACCCCCCTCTTCAATCACCCAGCCTCCATCTGTATCCACCCTACCTCTCCTCCAACCACACAGCCTCCATCTGCATCCACCCTACCCCCTCCAACCACCCAGACTCCATCTGCATCCACCCTACCACCCCTCTCCAACCACCCAGCCTCCATCTCCATCCACCCTACCCCCCTCTCCAATCACCCAGCCTCCATCTGCATCCACCCTACCCCCCTCTCCAGCCACCCAGCCTCCATCTGCATCCACCCTACCCCCCTCCAACCACCCAGCCCCATCTCCAACCACACAGCCTCCATCTGCATCCACCCTACCCCCTCCAACCACCCAGACTCCATCTGCATCCACCCTACCACCCCTCTCCAACCACCCAGCCTCCATCTCCATCCACCCTACCCCCCTCTCCAATCACCCAGCCTCCATCTCCATCCACCCTACCCCCCTATCCAATCACCCAGCCTCCATCTGCATCCACCCTATCCCCTCTCCAACCACCCAGCCCCATCTCCATCCACCCTACCCCCCTCTTCAACCACCCAGCCCCCATATCCAACCACCCAGCCCCCATCTCCATCCACCCTACCCCCCTCCAACCATCCAGCCCCCAACTCCATCCACCCTACCCCCTCCAACCACCCAGCCTCTATCTGCATCCACCCTACCCCCCCTCTCCAATCACCCAGCCTCCATCTGCATCCACCCTACCCCCTCTCCAACCACCCAGCCTCCACCTGCATCCACCCTTCTCCCCTCTCCAACCACCCAGCCTCCATCTCCATCCACCCTCTCCCCCTCTCCAACCACCCAGCCTCCATCTGCATCAACCCTACCCCCCCTCCAACCACCCAGCCCCCATTTCCATACACCATACCCCCCTCCAACCACCCAGCCTCCATCTCCATCCACCCTACCCCCCTCTCCAATCACCCAGCCTCCATCTTCATCCACCCTACCCCCTCTCCAACCACCTAGCCTCCATCTCCATCCACCCTACCCCCCTCTCCAACCACCCAGCCCCATCTCCATCCACCCTACCCCCCTCCAACCACCCAGCCCCCATCTCCATCCACCCTACCCCCTCCAACCACCCAGCCTCCATCTGCATCCACCCTACCCCCTCTAACCACCCAGCCTCCATCTGCATCCACCCTACCCCCCTCTCCAATCACCCAGCCTCCATCTGTATCCACCCTACCCCCCCTCTCCAACCTCCCAGCCCCCATCTCCATCCACCCTACCTCTCCTCCAACCACACAGCCTCCATCTCCATCCACCCTACCCCCCTCTCCAATCACCCAGCCTCCATCTGCATCCACCCTACCCCCCTCTCCAGCCACCCAGCCTCCATCTGCATCCACCCTACCCCCCCTCTCCAACCACCCAGCCCCCATCTCCATCCACCCTACTCCTCCTCCAACCACTCAGCCTCCATCTGCATCCACCCTACCCCCTCCAACCACCCAGACTCCATCTGCATCCACCCTACCCCCCCTCTCCAACCACCCAGCCTCCATCTCCATCCACCCTACCCCCCTCTCCAATCACCCAGCCTCCATCTGCATCCACCATACCCCCTCTCCAGCCACCCAACCTCCATCTACATCCACCCTACCCCCCTCTCCAACCACCCAGCCCCTATCTCCATACACCCTACCCCCCTCCAACCACCCAGCCTCCATCTGCATCCACCCTACCCCCCCTCTCCAACCACCCAGCCTCCATCTCCATCCACCCTACCCCCCTCTCCAATCACCCAGCCTCCATCTGCATCCACCCTATCCCCTCTCCAACCACCCAGCCCCATCTCCATCCACCCTACCCCCCCTCTCCAAACCCCCACCCCCCATATCCAACCACCCAGCCCCCATCTCCATCCACCCTACCCCTTCCAACCATCTAGCCCCCAACTCCATCCACCCTACCCCCTCCAACCACCCAGCCTCCATCTGCATCCACCCTACCCCCCCTCTCCAATCACCCAGCCTCCATCTGCATCCACCCTACCCCCTCTCCAACCACCCAGCCTCCACCTGCATCCACCCTTCTCCCCTCTCCAACCACCCAGCCTCCATCTCCATCCACCCTCCCCCCATCTCCAACCACCCAGCCTCCATCTGCATCAACCCTACCCCCCCTCCAACCACCCAGCCCCCATTTCCATACACCCTACCCCCCCTCCAACCACCCAGCCTCCATCTCCATCCACCCTACCCCCCTCTCCAATCACCCAGCCTCCATCTGCATCCACCCTACCCCCCTCTCCAACCACCTTGCCTCCATCTCCATCCACCCTTCCCCCCCTCTCCAATCACCCAGCCTCCATCTGCATCCACCCTACCCCCTCTCCAACCACCCAGCCCCATCTCCATCCACCCTACCCCCCTCTCCAACCACCCAGCCCCCATCTCCAACCACCCAGCCCCCATCTCCATCCACCCTACCCCCCCTCCAACCACCCAGCCTCCATCTCCATCCACCCTACCCCCCCTCTCCAATCACCCAGCCTCCATCAAACAAGTAATAGTAGCTCCCCTTATAAAATGTACTTACAGTTCTGAAGACTCAGGGCTGGCTTGGCCTCAGGGGTGCTGGCTGGTTTGGCTTCTTCTCCCTCCTTCTCACCGTCACGGTCTCACCCTAGTGTTGCCGACACAACGCCGTGACTCCGCCTCCGCGTGATGTCACGACACTCCCGCGTACGCAAAGGGCAGGGGAGGTCGGAGGAGGAGCAACCCGGAAGTAAGTCCTCCGTCCGCTCCTGAGTCCTGATTCCTTCACTATGCAATGCCGCTCGCTTGTATAGTGAAGGCTCTGCTCAGGAGGAGCACCGGCTGGGCACAAGAGGCAGCTGCCCTGGTCCTGCAGGAGCAAAGGGAACGGCGTTCCTGCCATGAAAAAAGTGCAGGAACGCCGTTCCCACGCGTTCCTGCAGGACTTGAGCCCTGCACATATGTATATATATATATTAATTCTACACATATATTTATATAATATTTTTACATAATTAGGTATCCTAATTAATTACAATTAGCGTGACCTGCCTAACAACCCATGCCGAAAGTATAGGGAATTTCATTTGCTAGCGCTATATTTAACCCTATAACTTTCCAAGACACCATAAAACCTGTACATGGGGGGTACTGTTTTACTCGGGTGACTTCGCTGAACACAAATAGTAGTGTTTCAAAACAGTAAAATGTATTACAACGATGATATCGCCAGTAAAAGTGACGTTTTTCACGCATAAACAGCACTTACACGGACGATATTATGGCTGCGATACGTTTTACTGCTTTGGAACACAAATATTTGTGTTCAGCGAAGTCTCCCGAGTACAACAGTACCCCTCATGTACAGGTTTTTTGGTGTTTTCAAAAGTTACAGCGTCAAATATAAGGCTTGTGTTTCATTTTTTTCACATTAAAATTCGCCAGATTGCTTACGTTGCCTTTGTGACCCTATGGTAGCCCAAGAATGAAAATTACCCCTATGATGGCATACCATTTGCAATTGTAGACAACCCAAGGTATTGTAAATGGGGTATGTCCAGTCTTTTTTAGTAGCCACTTAGTCACAAACACCGGCTAAAACTGGCGGTTTTTGCATTTTTCACACAAACAAATACTAACGCTAACTTTGGCCAGTGTTTGTGACCAAATGGCAACTAAAAAAGACTAGACATACTCCATTTGCAATGCCTTGGGTTGTCTACTATTGCAAATGGTATGCCATTATGGGTGTAAATTTAATTCCTGGGCTACTATACAGTCTCAAAGGCAACGTAACCAATCTGGCAAATTTCAATTTCAAATGTAACACGCTATATTTGACCCTGTAACTTCCCAAAACACCATGAAACCTGTACATAGGGGGTACTGTTTTACACGTGAGACTTTGCTGAATACAAATATGTGTATTTTATTGCAGTAAAAGCAAACAGTATTATGACATTGACAGTTAAAATGTCATGTAGAACTAAAAAAATAACAACATTTCTTAGTTTCTCCCATTTTTTCATATTAAATTATGTTTCATAGCTAACTATTTGATATTAAATGAAAGCCCTGAATAAAATGATATATAATAAGGGGGTGCATTTAATATGAAAGAGGTGAATTACGGTTGGACAGACATATAGCGCAAATGCCAGGTTTTGTTTACGTTTTGTTCTGTTCACAACGTGTATATTTGACTCAGTCCTTAAGGGGTTAAGCTTGATCAGAACTGTTGTTGAAATTAGGATCTACATTAGGCAATTTTCTCATATGTCTGTCTCTGTGTCTGTCTGTCCATCTCTCTATCTAATTGGAATACATTCTTGCTTGGTATCCTGGTTTGCAAGTATTTGTAGCGGTCCAGAGTCTCAAAATCTGAAGATACGTTTTGCAAATACCTAATGTATTTAATAGCCAGACCTTTACATCATTCTTAAATGCCATGCTTCCTGCATGGCTGTCTACCAGTTTTGTGAACAATTAATATTATTATTATTGCCATTTATATAGCGCCAACAGATTCCGTAGTGCTTTACAATATTATGAGAGGGGATTTAACTATAACTAGGACAATTACAAATAAACTTATGGAAACAATAGGTTAAAGAGGACCCTGCTCAATCGAGCTTACATTCTATAGGAGGTGGGGTGTAAAACACATTAGGACAGGAATTTGCAATCAAATAAGGTGGGCTGCCCTTTAGGAGAGGGCAAGAGACAGGTATGTGAGGTTGGGGTTAGTCTTGGAGGCCATAAGCTTTCCTAAAGAGATGAGTTTTAAGGCACTTCTTAAAAGATGCAAGACTAGGGGAGAGTCTGATGGCGGTAGGCAGGCTATTCCGTAGGAAGGGAGCCGCCCGCGAGAAGTCCTGCAAGCGCGATTTGGCAGTATGGGTGCGGACAACGGACAGGAGGTGGTAACGGGCAGAGCGGAGAGACCGAGAAGGGACATATCTATGGATCTGTGAGGAGATATAAGAGGGGCTAGAGTTGTTCAGTGCTTTATAGGTGTGAGTTAGTACCTTGAATTGACTCCTATAGCATACAGGAAGCCAATGTAAGGACTGGCAGAGGGGTGAGGTGTGAGAGAAACGACTAGAGAGGGAAAATCAGTCTAGCAGCAGCGTTCATTACGGACTGTAGGGGTGCAGTATGGCTTTTGGGAAGACCAATCAGGAGAGTGTTACAATAATCTATGCGGGAAATTACTAGAGCATGGACAAGCTCCTTGGTAGTATCTGGTGCAAGAAAGGGGCGGACGCGGCTATGTTTTTAAGATGGAATCTACAGGATTTGGCAACATGCTGGATGTGAGGCTCAAAGGTGAGACCAGAGTCAAGTATGACGCCAAGACAGCGCGCTTGCAAGGATGGACTGATGTGGGTACCACAAACTTGAAGGAAGAGCGAAAGAGGAGGATCAGTATTAGGAGGAGGAAAGACAAGTAGCTCAGTTTTAGAGAGATTGAGTTTCAGAAAGCGGGAGGACATCCAGTCAGAGATGGAAGAAAGGCAAACAGTGACACGTTGCAGGACGGCAGGGGAGAGGTCCGGTGAGGAGAGATATAGCTGGGTGTCATCAGCGTACAGGTGGTAGCGGAATCCAAAAGAGGTAATAAGTTTGTCAAGAGAAGCAGTATAAAGAGAAAATAGAAGGGGACCAAGGACAGAGCCTTGGGGGACTCCAACCGAGACAGAGCGAGGGGAGGAGGTATCATTAGAAAAAGAGACACTGAATGAGCATTGGGAGAGATAAGAGGAAAACCACGAGAGGACATAGTCACAGAGACCAAGCGAGTTTGAAGAAGGAGAGCATGATCAATGGTGTCAAAGGCCACTGAGAGGTCAAGATGAATTAGTATGGAGTAGTGGCCTTTGGATTTAGCTGCGATTAGGTCGTTAGTAAATTTGATAAGGGCAGTCTCTGTAGAGTGGAGAGGGCGGAAGCCAGATTGAAGGGGGTCAAGGAGAGAGTTGGCATTGAGGAAATGAGACACACGGGTAAAGACAAGTCTTTCCAGAAGCTTTGAAGAATAAGGGAGCAGGGATATGGGACGGTAGTTAGAGGGGGTGGACGGGTCGAGGGATGGTTTTTTTAGTATAGGTACTACAGTGGCATGTTTAAGGTCATCAGGGACGATGCCAGAAGAGAGAGAGCAGTTGAAGATGTGTGTTAAAGAAGGTACGAGACAAGTGGAGAGAGATCTGATAAAGTGAGATGGGACAGGATCGAGTGGGCAAGTGGTGGGGCGAGAGGAGCAAAGAAGAGCAGCCACCTCTTGGTCAGTAGCTGGGGAGAATGACTAAAGGGTAGGAAAGGCATGATCGATGTGTATATGTGTGGTTCTTTCCTTAGCTGTTCAATCTTGTCAGTGAAGTAACGTTGGTTTGCGGGAACAGGAACTAATGAGGAAAAGTAGGACTATTTGGCAAGGGCAAGTGCTGCACTGTATGAACACAATATGAATCTATAATGGAGAAAGTCTGACAGGGTGCAAGACTTCCTCCAGGAGCGTTCAGCACAACGGGAGCATCTTTGCAGGTAGCGTGTTGATTTAGTATGCCATGGTTGGGGGCGGGTCCTCCTCGAGGTGCTTGTTTGGAGTGGCGCTGCAGCGTTCAAGGCAGATGTAAGAGTAGAGTTATATGTGGAGATGGCCAGTGAAGGACAGGAGAGGGAAGGGATGGACAGCAGTCGTGAATCAATGTCAGCTGACAACTGCTGGAGATCAAGAGAATTAAGGTCCCTCCTGAGTTGAGGGGGGTTAGGCTGAGGTTGTTAGGTGAGAGGGTACGCAAGAGCAAATGATAAGAGGTGGTGATCAGAGAGTGGAAATGGAGTTTTGCACATATTAGATACTGTACATGCATAAGTGAAGATTAGGTCAAGGGTATTGCCAGCTACATGGGTGGGAGAATTTGCCCACTGCGATAGCCTGAGGGAGGAAGTAATTGAAAGTAGTTTAGTGGCTGCAGAGGTCAAAGGTGGGTTTATAGGAATATTGAAGTCCCCGAGAATTAGGGATGGAATGTTAGAAGAGAGGAAATAGGGTAGCCAGGCAGCAAAGTGGTCAAGGAAGAGAAGAGGGGAACCAGGGGGACGATAAATAACAGCAATGTTAGCAGAGAAGGGTTTTAAAAGGCGAATTGAATGTATTTCAAATGACGGGAAAGAGAGGGAAGGGGGGTGGGGGGGTGGGTAGAGGTTTAAAGGAGCAGTGAGGGGAGAGGAGAAACCCAACACCACCACCTTTACATTCAGAGTTTCTTGGGTTGTGGGTAAGTTGGAGACCACCAAAGGACAAAGATGCAGGGGTAGCAGTGTCAGAGGGGGAGAGCCAGGTTTCTGTTAAGGCTAGTAAATCTATTGAACGAGAGATGAAGAAGTCATGGACAGCAGTGGATTTAGTTATATTGCAAACAGAGCGTGCGTTCCAGAGGGCAGTATTGAAGGAGGATTTAGAGGAACATGAGATGGGTATGAGATTAGTGTGGATCCTTGGGTTAGTATGTGGTGAGTTTGTTGAGAGGGGACCGGGGTTTGGAGAGACATCACCAGCTGCTAGGATCAGAAGGATATAAAGGAAGTGAAGGTGGGAGTAGGATTTGAAAGTTTTGTAGGAGGGTATGTATGTAGAGGATTTTGGAGGAGTTGGTGGAGATGTTGGAGAGGCTGGAAAGGTATATGTAGAGTGCATGGGATGAATAGAGAGGGGAGGGGAGTAAGGTGGAAGTAATGATGATGGTGTTACCAGGGACAGGTGAGTGAAAGGATAGGGATATTTTAGTAATGAGAGAAGTTAGTGTTAAAGTGAAAAATAGAAGGGAGAACATTAGAGAAAATGTGTATTATATCGATATGTAGATCATACATACAAACACACACAAATATCAATGGGTGTTTAAACCATTGTTAGGATGCAGTGTGTTAGAGGATCTCAGGTGAGGAGAGGTTTAGTGACTTAATATTTATATTATGATTTTTGTAACTTAACACATCTAAAATATATCATTTTCAAAAATATGTATGTATTTTTTTGTTTTATTTTTTTCACTGAAGACATGCCATTTTTATTTTCACACGTCCGAAGAATTGCTACAGTGGCAAATTAGTTTTCAATTTAGCCAGCAGAGAGCAGCAGTGATGTATTTTCAAATTGTCATACTACACAAGTGTAGCAGCTTTGTCATGGTGTTGCATTAATATTGAAATAGAAAACATAATGATACGGCGAGAATAAATTCTCATTCCAAATCTTTCTTATGCTTTTTAATTATTTTTATTTAGCTTTTTCCCATTATTTAATAAAGTCTGCATGAAGGATACTTTTTAGCTAAATTATTGGTAAAGAACTGAGTGAGCAGAATACAGTATACATTGTACTGAGACATGGAGTGATCAATAATACTTCAATAATTCAATTTCTGCTTCCATTAGTTGGTGTAGAATATGGCGATAATGTTTAAAATGTAAAATGAGATTAGTAAATGTCAAAGAAAAATTTTGAAGGTCTCTAACTAATCTTTTTGAAGTTTTATCTCTTCAAACAAAACCTTATTTAATTATTATATCTACCATGCTTTAATATTGTTCTACATTTTTCTTAAATAATGTTATTTTAAATAGATAACAAAAAGGTATCACAAAGTCTTATAAAACGTATTTATTAGTTTTAAATTTTTTTTTTAAACCATTTTCTTTCAAGAGACTGTAACAGCTAAAGACAGGTTCAAAAACTGTACACTGCAGTGTAACATTTTTTTAAAATTGGGCAATAGACCACTTTGCTTTATTCGTATACATTACGTATTGTGTTAAAATATTAGTTGTACATCCTACAAGAATATCGTTATTTTCCCTAAGAAAACTACACCACAGCACCACCGAAGAATGTGATACTGAGTACTTGTTTGGATGCATGCTGAGATATCGTAAAAAACAAAACAAAAAACATTTAGCTATTTGGCAACGGACAGCAACTTGTAAATGTAAATTCTTGAAAATCTGTGTTTTTATAGTTTGTTTTTGTTATCTCCTCGATTGTGTTTTTCTTAAAACATACACTACAATCACCATAACCAGGATCACTTTATGCATTCAGACAATTAGCAAGTCCTGCACTGTAGGGCTTAGTTCGGGAAAGCCAACCAAAGTATCTAAGCAGGTGCTTTTGGAATGCTGTTGAACGCAATGGAGACAGGGAGCAGCACTTGTGGACCCAGGTAAGAAGTTAAAACGTTATAAAATGGTTTGGCTACTTACACTGTTGAACGTCGGGGAATTATTGGCACCATAACCCCTTCAGCATGCTAGTGTAGTGTCATTCGAAGAGCAACTAGAGGGATTTTCTGGTTGCTCTCATTTGAAGATTGCAGAACCAATGTTTAGTGTCTCCATACCCTAGATGTTTGCTTCCTGTAGAGATGCATTTAGTCAATACTTCTCTTTTTTTGTATGTACACTATAATGCTTTTAAATGCACTCTCCCAGACACTATGTCACAATCATTCACACATTTTTACTCTTCCAGACACACATTCACAGTCCCACAGCAAATAAATAAATACAAATACGAATTTGTTTTGAGGTAGTGAAGTTGACACATTCCTGGCAGTTTAGTGAAGGCTGTAATGAATGTTTTATAGCTCTATGTTATTTCAATGCCTTCTTAAACTGTGAAAAAGCTCCAGATAGTTGCAAATAGCTGAGACACAGATAATTGAGCTGAAAAATTAAAAGGTGCCCTCACACAGCCCAGGAAAACAGATTGCGCAGAGGTTACCCACTTTCAAATAAACTCCTGTTTTTCAGTTTGGTCAAATTTCATATTTGTCCTATTGTATAAAAGAAAACAAAACAAAGCTAAAATAAAGGCATTGTAGTGAACAAAGTGTTGTAATTAAATCAGAAACAAACAGAAGGTATGAAAACCTTAAAAATGGGCAAAAATTTAATAGCTTGCCCTTCTGTTAGTCCTGCTCAGTTCTCAGACAAATGGACCTTGTGTGTAACAGCTATACGTCACTGGTTAGAGCCAAAGAAGTTTAAGGTAAAAAACAATTATCTTGGGTTGCTGTATCTCTACTGCAGATTAAGCCTGCTGTCATTTTTGAACCTGGACCATCCTTGTGGGTGAGTTGGATATGCAGCAGGCTACAGTTCTCTCTGTAATGGCATATGTGAGCTAAAACTGTTTTTGAAACCCAAGTATGTAAGTAACCAAAGGGCGATCTCTTAATTGTTTGCCCATTCTTAATGTTCCTATATCTTCTGTTTGTTTTAACAATTTTTGAGAATTGAATTCTCAAATTTGTTCAATAATGTATAACGTATAATTATTTATAATTTATAAGGTAACAAGTAAATCTTGTGTTTAGAACTTTGAAAAAATGCTTGCACAGTCTTGTACAATGTAAATAATTAAAGTATTTTATTGGTACAAATACCACCCTCCCCTAGCTCATATTTTATTAGTTATTTGGTAGAAACATAATTATGAATCCTACATTACAACTATTCCTTTTTTGTTAATTGTATTTCATTTGTGCTCCAGTCTTAACAATAGCTCCTAGGAGATGGTTCATAATTAATGTGTAAGTAAATAATTCCTCTTATTTGAATGAAGTGGCATTTATGTGCTAAACGAAGACAGTCTCATTCTACTTGTTAGGAAGATTCACTTAACAATTTCCATGATACTTTAAATGCCACTAGCTTTTAAATAATTCAAAGTAAAATAAGAACACTGTAGCATTTGAAAGTACATGTTCTTTATTTTATTCAATATCCATGTCAGGAATATTATCTCCTGGAATTCAAATCTATTTTTCTAATGTAAAATTTTAATTTTTATTAAACTTTTTACTTCTGACCAAATTTTGCTACAACATAAGCAAGAATGCCCCATTAAAACATAATTTCTTGCTAAAGTTTAGTTATTTTAAAAATGAATTTATTCAGTAAAACATATAGTGCTTAATTTCAAAATAAATAGATATAATAGTCTGTCTTTTAATTTATTGTGAATGTAAGTTTTTTTTTAATATATCTTCTGAAGTAAAGGGCATAACTTTAGAATTCTTTACTTGGGCATTCAAGTCCATACCAAGACAGAGTTTACTAAGTGCAACCATAAATGTTACATGCAAACAAAACTAGGTTTGATAGCTTTTTATAACTTTTTTTTTTTCAAAGGCAGGTTTTTAAAAATCATAAACAAAAAAAAATGTCAACTCAGTATTAAACATTGTTTTTCCTTAATTTTGAAATAATTAAGTCATCATTTTGCACAATTGCCTAGTAAATTCTGCCTTAAGAAAAGGCTACACCTGCATCTTTAACATTTAACATTTTATATAGTTCTATTTAAGAAGGCCTGTGAGCTTACAACTTAAAGGTATGTTACACACTGACACATGAGGTAGCTGTAACGGGTTTCCCCTATACACCGACTGAGTATATCCGCTGTAGGTCTCCCAAATCCCCAGTAAAGCAGTAATTATAGCTCCCAATTCTCCAAACATCAGCTTAGACTTGATGAAGGGTAGAAACGAATGTGTTTAATCATGGCCAAATGGCCCACTTATATACAAAACATGGATGCAGTAAAACACGCCCAGAACACTCCCACAAAATGTCCACAAATTCCTGCATCAGAGTGACTCGGCATAAAATATCGAAATACATAAAAAAATACATACAAAACAAATAGAAACCCCCACAAATTATATATAGCTAAATAGCCCTGATCTGAGCACCCAAGTTCTTCAAATAGCGCTCAGATCCATGCAGTGTAGGGGAAAATCAACCGTATGGAAGTTCTGACCGGCCACACAGATGGTCCTATGCCCCAAAAAGTTCCAGGGCATTTGATGCTTTGGCTGGTAAACTTTCGGGAGCTCCTGTGGCTGCAGTACGGGGTGCTCCACCAGGGTCTCGGGTAGCGTTTGTTCCCCTTAGTCTCAGGCACCTTCCCTCCGAAAAGCAGTCAGATTCATGCAGTGTAGGGGAAACGCCACCGTGTCAAAGTTCTGACCGGCCGCACACATGGTCCCATGCCCAAAACAGTTCCAGGTTGTTTGGTGCTTTGGCCGGTCAACTTTTGGGAGCTCCTGTGGCCACAATACATAGCATTTGTTCCCCTTAGTCTCAGGCACCTTCCCTCCAAAAAGCGCTCTCCTGAGGGATTTCAAAGTTGTTCAAAACCCCTTACCAAGTTGTCCTGGAGCCGCACGGTCACCTCATGCCGAAAACAGTTCCATAACATTGGTGGCTATGTCCCGCTAATGTGACCGGGAACCCACAAAGTCCTCATGCCAAATTTAGTTCCATAACGATTGCGGATAAGTACTGCTGAGGACAATTCGTAGGTTTCTTCATGCAAAAGGCCGCCAACGAACTAGTGTTCAGCTCCATTCGAATGAAGGGAATGTGCCGAACAGGGGGCACCCAGGGAAAGCTAGTAATGCAGCTGGAGGAGATTTAACTCCCAAACAGGGTCTTTGTATGTGGCCCAGAGTCCTTGGGCAGGAGGCTAGCTAGTAGGCTCTTTTAGAAGTTCGTAACAAATGTCCAGGGTAAAGAGCATTTGTCACAGTAGCAAAGGAAATAAGAAAAAAAAACTGTTTAATTATTCTATATAAACATATCTGAAATGGAAATGGTCTGTGGGGCAGAAATAAGGAAGAAAAAAAAGTGATAACGATGGAGATACAATTCTGGAGAGACCTGAATGAGCTGTAAAGACATTGAGACAGAGACAGAAAGAGACAATGGAAAATGACAACAAGATAAAATCTAACAGACAGACTTTATGAAAGAAAAATGTAGATGAGATTAAAAAAAAATCCAAAGAACATCTAACTGGAAGAAAGATCAATAAGGGTATACACTAAAGATGGAATCAAGTGTACCAAATGGGGCAAAACCATCCGGCTGAATATGAGGCCATTTGAACTGCAAAATCCAGACATTGTTCATGGAATTCAACAATGATCAGATTGTGTAAACCAGGCCCAGAACAGGCCTGAATTTGGTTTGTATTTCAGCCAATTCGAACAGCACCTGAAAGCTGAAATACAGACTGAATTCATTAAATTCAACTCCAGCCAGAAAACCCTTGTCAGCAAGGGAGTTAATTATGTTGTGGCTGGTCAGTACTTGTCAGCAAGCCAACACTTTAAAATAGAAGTGTTGTACTTCTCTTATGCCACCAGCTGGGGCAGTTAGGGGCATGACTGCTAAATGTTTAAAACTGATGACTGGGCAGCCAGTGCCTAGCTTGCAGTATTGCAGTATGACCAAGAGTGCTCTGACTGTTTGACTTACCAGTCGAACAGTCAGAGTGCTCTTAGTCGTATTCCAAAGTGTTGGACCAGGGAAACTTTCTCATGCATTGTGATAGCTGAAATTGCTTCTCAAAACCTATATAAGTGCTTTCTCCACTTTAAGGGTTCATTCTGCGGCGAGCGCTACATGGAAAAAGCTGATTTTTATTGCAGCACAGTTTTGATTTTTTTTCCTGCAATTTTGTTTTGTGATTGGCCCTTTTTATTTTATTTGGAGACATTGGTTATTATGAAGAAGATTCAGAAGAAAGAAGATTTGATTTCTGAGCACCTGTCACCCATGAATGGGGGACACTAGGTCCTCTTCCAATGAGTAACCCGCACTCAATGCCCATGGGTAGAAACACGGGAGGACTATGTTCCCCCTGTTATTGTGGCCAGCTGCCACATAATCAACCCTCTGAGGCACCGAGGTTTTATGAACTGCTTGCACTGCCAGTAGGCAAACTTTTTTTTTTTTTAATCCGGGCCCAGAGTTGAAACCTTAAGGCCCAGATTTAATTAATTCAGTCTGGATTTCAGCCATGTGACAGCATTCAGTATGGCTTAAATCTGGACCAAATTCAGGCCATTTGGGGCTTGATTTACAAAATTCAAGCATTGATGATTTCCATCAACCTTGCCCGGATTTTGCATGGAGCTGTACAGCAGCAAATGGGTTTCCCCCATTCAGTAATGAACTTTTCAAACATAAGTGAATAACCTTGAGAATAAAATTGAACAGTCTATATAGAGACAAATATAAGATGCAAAATATGGTGACAAGCAATCAAGAGTGTTTAAGAGATAGATATAAAAAGGTACACATCCAGATAATATTATAATGAAAAATGTCTGAGGATAGAACGTAGAGGATGATTGTTAGTTTCCAAAGATGGTTGAGTCAACTTTATGGGTTCAGTCACCTTTTTCAGAAGCTGTCCTCTGGTGGGAAGGAAACTGGGAATCCAGTTTTAGTCAGCAGATTCACTAAATGCATGAAACTTGGTAGCATGGTTAATTAAATTTAATGAATATAGTTTAGGCAAACTTACTAGTCATTTATATTTACATATGTAACACATACAATAGGAGAGCATTGAATAGAAGATTGTGTATTTTCCTTACACATACTTCTTATTGCATTAAATCGACACTATAGTCTACCAGACCACTTCATCTCAATGATGCGGTCTGTGTGCAGTGTCCATGTGCCTGTTATTTATTTTATTTTTTTAAAACTGCAATGTTTGGATTACAATGTTAAGTCAACCTCTAGTATGACAGCCACTAGAGGTGCTTCTGCTGTACTGACCAGGTAAAACGTGGTCATGTGATGTGAATTCCCCTATAAGAAAGCATTGATTCAATGCTTTCCAAATTGAGATGTTTGAATGCATGCGCTTTGCCCTCTGCTTATGCACATTAGGTTCCAAATGCATCTCTTTAATGGGGCATTCTATTGGACCTTCATGAAGGAAACCATGTCTAAAACAAGAAAGGGTTGGTATGGAGTGAGGGGGGGGGGGTGTAGAGGGAAGGAGACTGAAGAAACTCCCCTATTTGAGAGGTGTGCCCAACAATGCAATCTGACCAAGTTTATAGCAAGTTTAAAAACATTTATTGCCTATTTTTTCAAAGTTTTTCTTGCTTTATTTTGGTTTGCATAGTTGTTTAAAAGTGTTTGCTTGCTGGTTAAAACACTAGTCAAGTGACACATGTCCTTTTAACACAGAGGAATACTCTAAACATTTGAATAAATCAAAATAATGTTTAGATTACACCTCCTTCGTGACATTAACCATCTATTTCCACAATGTTTTTGTTTAAAGGGTTACCTTATCTATTTTAAGGTTATTCAGTTAAAAACTATAAATTACCCAGAAGATAATCATTCTCAGGAGAATAATTAGTCTCAGTAATGTCTGCACCCCATGGGCTTGCAAGATTCAAAGCATTACTCTTATAACTGCTGTGTTTATAACAACGTTACACACGGAACACGCCAGGGGCAATAGTTCTGACTTGTTCCGTGTTACCTTGGTTATATTGAAGAACCACTTAAATTCAGCAATGGTCTGTAATGAGCAGGAGCAAAGTAAGCCCATACTACCAGCTCCAATAAAGCAGAAGAATTATTTTTTGTGGTTATCATTATTTTTTTATATTTTACTTGATGCCTCGAGGGGATTAGAACTTCAGTGCAAACAGATGAAACTTTGAATTGCTTTATTTATTATTTATAAGCCATTCAGGAAAAAAAAGTGACCTTTTACAAACTCTAATAGTTAAGTTTGTTGAGGGGTAAGAAAAGGTAGAATAAGCGGAATTTTGTAGTAGATAAAATTAGGCTATTATTCTGTTTTACAAGTTTTAAAGAATGCAGCCTTTTCTCCCATAAGCAAAGATTTTCCCAATAAGTGTCAATAAAAGGATTATATAGGTGATGATTATTATTATTATTATTTATAAAGCGCCAATAAGTTCCATGCTCAATGAGCTTACATGCCAGAGGGAGTGGGGTATAGTGACCCAAAAGGTAAGGCTAGGGTAGAAAAGTAGGTTGCTAGGATAGCTGTTTGGGTTGGTATTTACACTTGTATTAATATACATGTGTGGTTATGCATTTAACCCCTTAAGGGGTTAAGAAGACACGTTGCCCATTAGCCAATCTTGTATCCTTCTGCTTATGTTCATATCTCATGTGAATAGAGTTTAACCCCTTAAGGACACAACTTCAGAAATAAAAGGGAATCATGACGGAATATTTCCGTCATGTGTCCTTAAGGGACTAATTACATGTACAGGTGTATCAATGCATAAGGTGCATGTGCTCAATTGTGCAATGAGAAGAAAATCTCATGTGTTTAAAATTGAGACACATATTGTGCTATCTTCTTCATATTGTACAGAATCTGATAACACAACCTCTTTAAACAATTAGTTCCGTATCTCTATTGTTCTTATAGTAAAGAGTCCTTTCCTCTACCATAGGTTAAATCTCCTTTCTTCAAATATACATGGCCGATTTCTTGCCCATTTGCAACTCTGGTTCTGTATATATTTGTTATCATATATATATTTTTTTACATAAAACAATATACCCTCTGCAATATTCTTTATACTTTTGTGTCTCATTGCAGTCACAAGACCAGCGCTCCATAAAGCAGCACTACTCCCAGAAACAAAATCAAAGGATTATGTATGATATAATGTGTGAATAAAATTAATCATAATAATGTATTATGGTTCCATCAGCTATTTCATGTTGTGGCTTCATGAATCTTTAATTTGTGTTTAGGCTAAATATACTCAAGGGTAAATACCTGGTGTTTATTTTTATAGTGCATTTAAATGTTTTGTTTATAAGCCTTCCATATGTTGTGCTTTCTTCCTATAGAGATGATTTATGTGTTCCAACTCTTGTTGTGTATTTAATATTTATGAGATTTGACACTATTGTAACTTAAAGCATCCAATCTTTTTAAAAATACTATTTACTTGATTAGCCTTCAAACTTTATTCAATATGTTTCCTTTCTATCTTTAAAAAAAAAATGCTGTACTTTTTCGAAAAATAATGAGAAAAAAGTACTTTCTTTTTCCTTCTGTTTAACAAACTCATTGACAACTGAGATATTGCTCCTAATTTAAAACGGCACACATCTGAAAACATTTAAAAACCACAAAAAAGTGCTGCATGTTATTAGATCAAATGGCAGTAGCATTGAAAAGTACAAATTACTAGAGTAAAATTGTCAAACACCCACTTCCCAATATCTAACAAGGCGAACTGTGCGAGTTGCACATACTAAAAACCTTTACAGCCTTTTGCATAAAATTGTCTAATGATTTGAGGTCAGAAGAAACTCTCAGTATAAAGAATGATTAGATGTTCATTTAATTATTATATAATAAATGAATAAAATATTAAATGAAATACATTGAATTTATCATCAATGGCATTATAGGATTATTTATATTAACTCTAATCAATGAATAATAATATATCTGCAATGTTCCTCTGAGAGTAGAACATTTGGATAATTCCTACCTGTATTTATTAATTGTATGGATGTGCATTTAAGGCATATTACTTGTTAGCCTATTACATATCCTACTGCTGTGTGCAAGTCTCATGTGCACCTTCATTTATTTTAAATCTGTAGATATGCATAAGGTGCATGTTTTCAATCACGCAGTGGGAAGGAAATATTACATGTTCCACATTGAGACATGTATATCTCAGCCTTCAAATTGTATAAACTTTGTAGCTTTTATTGGACTTACTAAATTGCAAATTTTATTTGGCTCATTGGGACTTACTGTATTACAAGGGTTTATAGCAACACATCTGTTATGTAGAAAATACAAAAACAAACTTTGGGAGATAAAATGCTCATGATGGATTTCGGGATATTAAGTAAAGTGAAATGGACAACTTTTACATCCTTCCCTGCCTTCCATTACATCCTGATAAATCATAAAAGTAGCAGTAACAATAGCAGTAACACTTCAGTGTTTTATGGCCTTACTTGACTTTATGGTCTATTCAAAACAATAATTCATTTTATAGTGTATTTCTATAGATTTATGGATTTTTTTCAGGATAAAGTATCTTAAGCACCCTTTTACTATATGTAAATATTCATAAGAAGGGGAAGTAGTAAGGCAAGTGGTGTTGAAGATGGGTGGGAAAGGTATGGCTTTTTTACTAAAGAAATAAATAAAATAAAAATAATTACTTGATTCAACTTATTCAAAAGCCTATTCAAAGCTATTAAAGTGAGGCTATTACTCTGTACCACGGATGGTCACTTTTTTAGGTTGCTCGAGCATCCTCTGACAAAATTGTACCACTAGATAGCACCAGGAATGGCACTACTAGCTAGGAAATGTTAGGTGGATGAAGCTGTGGCTAAAAGTGGACAGCTTAGGGTGCTAGGCTATAAAATTAATTTCTACAACACAGCTCCATATTAATTCAATTTAAATAGTTAAAACTAGATAGCATACATTTTAAAATGTCCTTTTTCTTATATACATATATATTATTGAGGATGGAGAAATGATTCCCCTTTTTTCTTCTGTACCCTTTTCCCTGCTTGATTATTCCCAAATTATTTGAAAAATGTTATGAAAAAGATTTGAAAAAAGATGCACTACAAAAAACTAGATAGCATGGTTGGCAAACTCTGGTCTAGATGAAGCATGTTAAATTAGAAAGGTACTGTACGACGTAGCTTCCTTTTATAAAGATTGATTCTTACAATTATCAATGGAACTATGGAACAATGAATAACATTTTACAGTTCATCAAATTATACATTTGTCAATGTGGTAGTACATGTAGAAACAAATTTGAAAGTGGTTATTTTTAAAACCTTATTTGGAAAACTCAAAGGTTTATGAAAGAATATCTTTGCATACATGTATACTTCTATACCTATGTAAATTTGTGTAAGTATGTTGTAAATTTACTTTTGTATTGGTTTACTGATATTAAGATTGATATTTTTAAATATCTAACAAATATTCATCAAGTACAGACAAATCATCGAACAGACACAGGAACACTTTGACAGTGTTTCATTTACACATACGATGAAAGAGATGGAGTTTAGAACTTTTGTAAGATTGATTTTAAACTTGTAGATTTGTTCTGCAATTCGTCCGAATTTGAGATGACCCAATGATAGGTCGAATTCCCAAACTCTGAGCTCTAATGTAGCAGAAAAAAAAGTCAAAAGAGCTACGCAATGGAGAAACGTTCGTTTCAATTTGGGATTCTGAATTCCAGCCATGGCACCAAATAAATAGATGATTGATGTGAAGAAAAGATGATGCATGGGTAGTTTCTATGTAATTAAAGATACTTTTTTTTTTAATTTTATATCTATATAGCAACGATAAACTCTAATAATTATGGGAAAACTGCTATTCAAATGACAAGCTTATCTCTTATAATAAAACCTAGTCCCGCATTTATATTTTATTAGGAAAATGTCAGCCCAGGCTTTTCTGTACCTAAGGTGTTGTTATGGAGTAATCTAGAATTTTATTAGCTGAATCAAGAAAATAATCAGGCAAATGTAAAACTTTATTATTTTTTTTCATTCAGCATCTTTATCTATAACTATATGTTAAGCAACATACCACATACGTAATGCATACTCAAACAATGTATGAAACCAGTAAAGCAATAATTTAATATACACTTTTTACATTTTTGTGCCATTTTCTTTTAGAGTTTTTAATCCACTAAACAAAAGCAAGCTCAAATACTGTTTTTCTTGCTCCTGGACATTATATTTGTAACCATAGAAACTAAGTATAACTCAATATATTAGTAAGAGCTAAACTAATAAAATAACACATAAGGTAATGCAGGTCAGTCACCAAACAGAACAAATCTGTTGTTTCAAATTAAATTAGACAAACTGTCATTATACGCGTCACTTGGTATATATATACTAGTAGCTAAAAGTAAAATTCATGTTACGAATTAGACCATTCTCAACAATTTAAAGCATTAGGAGATATTTTGCTTAAAAATTGTGTTTTTAAAGTTGTGTATTAATATAAATACTCTCTTCAAACATTCTATGCCTGTCAAAGACATTTCTAGTAAACAATCTTTTTTTATCCTATGGGTTATTATTTTAGTGATATACATATCCTCCCAGGGAAGAGAAACAATATAGAACACTAGAACGGTAGATCCCCAGATATTGTAGAACTGCAACATCCATGATCCTTTGACATGTTAAAGGTTGGCAATGCTCCTGCAGCTGTTCTTCTACATCTCAGGATCTACTGTTTGACCAGTCCTGATGTAGGATAATAGGGACCAATCGCATGACTCCTACTGTGATTGACACATGTATTCGATTGGTTTATTCTTAGCAAATCTGAAAACATACTTAAAAATGCATAAAGTATGTTATTGGAGAAAACATGAATTACGGAAATATACTAAGTGCTAAATTACACAGCAAAAGTTCTGCTGTGTACACCTACACTGTCAATCATATAGTTTTATGTAGCAATTCAAAAGCAACAGCAACATGCTTACAAGGACCTGGTCGATCTTTGGGGTTTATTGTCTGTAAGCTAAAAACTCCAAAACCTACTTGCAGTTTTTGTCTTTAAAGGAGCCCTATAGCGTTAAGAATACAAACACACATTCCAAATGCTATAGTGCCACCGTCCTGATTTATCTTCAGCCCCCCCTTTTCTGTGTAAAAGCCTGTAAAAAAAAAAAAACTTTTCTAGCTTTTTTCAGCATCAACAATGGCTTGGTGCTTCTCATCTCTACACCTCCTGTGACATAATGGAGGAAGTGGCCTCCTCTGGCATGGTTCAATCCATTGGTCCTCATAGAGGTGCATTGAGGACTGGATGTTCATATGCTGTGAGGGCCATGTGCTCATTCAATACTCCTGAGAAAGCGTTGAAATAAATGCTCTCCTATGCTCTACAACACCACGTGAAGCGCCTGTAGTGGATATCTGGAAGACAAACACTAGTGAAGTGTCTAACCTTGAAATGTTAACATTGCAGTTTTTACAAAAATGCAGAGTTAAAATGACATGTCTTTTGCACCCAGATTACTACATTGAGACGAAGTAGTGGTATGGATGACCTTAGAAGACCTTTAAGCAATACAAAGCTATGAATATGTGTAAGTTAAAGTAGCCCATTGATAATTACTCCCATTTCAGCTGTTGATCTATGTGGTTCATTTGTACTGACAAGTCAGTTTGTCTTTGGCTAATGCCCTTCCTACCAAGTTGAAGAGTTTTTAAAAGAAGAACAGAATGTATTGTGTCACTACCTTAATTGGAATTATAACAACTTACAATATTGTTGACGAAAATGGTAAAAAAAAATCACTTTCTGTCCAGACTTGCACAGTTAGATGCCCATTGTGCTGTTTTTCTAGTTCCACAGTTAGGTGATAAATGAAGCACATAGATTTGGACCACACTCATGTAGCATTCAATAAAGTTTCACAAGAAAATGTCATGAAAGGTGATGATTCATTAAATCGAAAAATATTCATACATAGACCAGACCACATAAGTGTTGACAAATGTAATGACATAAAAAGGAAAAAGAAACAAAGACCACACACCTAAACACATAAGGTGGGTGGACAGTAGAACCAGAGAAAAAATTGGATGAATATCACGCCTCTCCAGCTGTTTTAGCTCTTCTTTTGAATAAATCATAATCCTTCGTGGAACTTCCATTTGAAATGTGTTGGATGATACATGAGTGTGGTTCAAGTCTATGTGCTTCATTTATCATATCATTGTGGAACAAGAAAACCAGCACAATGGGCATCTAATGTTTTAAATAAAGTTTTTTTGCTTCATTTAATACCTAAACTTATTACCAGGAGAGCTTCTAAATTTAGTATTGTGGCGGAGCTGCAATGCTGAGACTGAATATCTCCGCTGTAATCCTCTGGAGCTAGAAGGGAAGCGCTGGTTAGTGGATATAGCCCATTCCCCCACTAACTGGACGAAAAAACAGTTCTGGGAGTCAACTGATTTTTATTAGCCCACACACAGTTTTTTATACACAGCCCCATAGTATGGGGTTTTCCAGGACAAGTTTATAGGGGATATTCCCAAGATGCACTGGGTCTGAGAGATAATTGAGCTGGGAATTTTACATAACTCAATTATCTCTGTTACATGAAATACATAACTTTTATAAACACCCCAAAAACATAATAAAAAAGTACAGGAACCCTATAATTCTTATATCCCCGAATAGCCTGAATGTGAGCGCAGAACATATCCGAAAAACACTCAGATTGGTTTGGTGGAACGTGATCGCTATTCGGGAGAAGATTTCATTGGCCGGCCACGTGGTGATGCCCCAAAAGAGTTTCAGAGAATCCAGGGCTATAGGCAGTCTTGGTTCTGGAGTTCCTGCACGAACACTGACAAACGCTTCCCCTGACTCTTAGGTAGCGAATGCTTCCCCCAGTCGGTAGATCATATCTCCCAAACGTGGTTCGTGTAGTTGTTCAGGAAAGTATACAGTCAGCAGTACTATCTTGATCAGGGTTCGCAAACATGTAGCCGAAATTAGTTCCACAACCAAGTACTGCTGCCTGCGTTTGGGAGACAAAATGTGAACCCAGCCAGGGAAAGCACTCAAGTACTCCTTAACTGTTGTTAACAGCCAGGGATGGTCGGTGTTCTAAGTCAATAACAGGGGGGAACCACACACACATTCGGTTCCTGAACAGGGGGATGCAGATCTATTTGCAAGAACTCAATATGGGTTCATGCAACCCCAAGGACTAATGCCAGGTCCACCACAAGTATTTTCTAAGGAGATTTATGGTTGTAACCTATTTGTTTTATGTTCAAGCCCCAGATTTGTTGTGATTGCTTCTGGTTTTCAGGGCACTGCTTGGATTACACTTTCACAAACTCTGGGGACTTCCAGAAATAGGTCTATTTATTTTGTATTTTATTTTATATGTTATGAGACTCTTTAAATACCCACAGGGGCACTCTATTTAGCTAACTATGTGACTTCTGAAGAAAGTTGGTTGCACCAGATCATGTCAACATTCAGAAATCGTATGCAATGCACTGCATTTTTATGTTAACTGCAAGCAACACTTTTTTAAACATATTTTTAAAACAATCGTTAAATACTGGGTGGACAATTTAATGATTGTTTTAAAAACAATTAAAACACATTCTCAGGAAAATCAATAATTTCTATCATTAATCAACATTATTTTACATTCACTATCACCAAATGCTTATGTATTGAGAATACATAATCAAAGCAAACAGATAAAAAATTATAACAAGCATGAAGGCAAAAAAAAAAAAGATTTATGAGCATGAGTTTTCTTGACACGTTTTTTCTCCAGTATTTCTTTATGATTTATTACAGATTCACCTACTTGAAAGATATGTCTAAGTAGCTATAATAGAAAAATATTAATATTTTCCTAATTATTTATACTCATATACATAGTGTTTACTTTATATTTATGTCCAATAAAAAAAAAAGAAATTGATTTAATTAGAAGCATAGGAGAAAATTAAATACATGTAATTTAATTAAATAGCTATCCTGTACTAGAGAGCATTCAGTCTTTGTGTAGATGACTTTTTGTAAAGGAAAATCATATTGTATTACTGTATATAGTTCATGTAATGTTCTAATTAATAAATGTCTATTTTGTGTATATTGTATTATGCATATTACGCATACACTGTACATGGGGTCAAAATCTTAAAGGAACATACTAAGTACCATAAAGACTACAGACTGCTGTACCCTCTCAGATTAATATTTTGTCAGGTTACCTGAGGTCTGCCAGATACCCACTGCTGTCTCCTTTGGACTTTTAAGGAACTTCTGTTAAGTCAAATAAACTAAGCCCTGATGTGTAGGGCTAGGACATTCGCTGAATGCGTTAACTCTCAGCCAGTGAGCCCCTCCCTGAACCACCAGCTCAGTCCAGCACAGAGCTTATCAGCTGTGGAGAAGGTAGTTGCAGGCTCTTGGCAGATCACAGGTAAGTTGTTAAACTATTCTCAAATAGGTTGACTACTTAACCTGGAAGTGTCACGCATTTATCCGCACATAAAAATGTGGTTAATGGCAGTTATTGTCCTTACAGGAAACGTTGGGCCGAGCAGCAATCATGCACATGGAAACCTGGTAATTGCCTTTGGGGTCAAAGGCCGGTTACAGCCAATCAGATCCACAGGAGGGGTATTTAAACCCAATTCCCCTCTTGCTCATTGCCCTGTCATGGTTTCATGCCTATGGTTATAAGAGAGTGCGTTCCTGATATTGATTATCTGGTATTTGACTTTGGCTTTGTTTTGACTTGTACCCTTGACTTTTGGCTTTCCTTCATCTTTGTGTCTAATTCTGTGTCCCAGACCTCGGCAAGTATTTTGACTATTCTTGGAGACGTTAAGTCCGGCCATTCTAAGGTCCAGTTATACGTTATCCTTAGTCCTAGGTGTGGCACAGTACTGCGTGCTGGATCAACTTGTAATCCTGACAGGAAGGTCACATGGATACTTCTGGCACCGTAAGCATTACAGCAGGCTGTATGAATTTAGATGCATATTATATAAGAATCAAGATAATAAATTGGGATGTTTTAAAAAGGTACCACTTAATTAGTTTGGCACATAGGGGTTAAATCTTAACATGGTAACAGAATGAGAGCATACCATTTGGACTAAAAATAACATGTAGGGAAAATTTGGCAACTTGACAGGGTTGAATATTTCGTATCATTTTCTTCTGTTTCAACCAAATTGTGCATGTTCATTATAATGCTCACTATATGTCAACCTACCACTACTTACTGTTTCATGGAGGCACTTATGTCCTCTGCCATGTGAGATATTTACAGTTTGTGCCATATCGTCTATTTTTGTTATTAATGCCAAAATCTCCATATCAACCACAACAATCTGTGGTAAATGTTACAAATACACTTGTTACACTTGTTCACAGTATTTCAGTATAACTATTTTAAACCTGAATACTATGTTATTCATACGTGCAGTATATAATATAATGGCAAGGGGCAATCAACATGTCCAACCAATAAATAAATAGATAAGCATTTAAAATAAAACTAGATTATAAAAAAAGAAAATAAATGTATATTCATACTATTTGAAGACTAAGAAAAAAATAATATATTTTGCCATTAATATATATATATATATATATATATATATCAGTGGTGTACATAGCGCAGTCGCAGGGGTCACAGCTGCGACCAGGCTCGTCATTCTAGGGGGCCCGACCGCTCTGCGGACCCCTGCGACCGGGTGCCCTTCGCCATGTGTGGCGGCCCCAGCTGTGTAGTACGGTTGCCGGGGCCGCACATGAAGGTGTCCATCGGGTGGCCGATGGAAATAAATAACAGAACGACTGGACCCCCCTAATGATGTCAGATGCTGGGAGGAAGTGACTGCCCCGGTCACTCCTCCCTGCAACGACCGGGAGCTGTGCGGGAGGAAGGAGAGGGAGTCAGAGTGAGAAATCTGACTCACATCAACCTGAGCCAGTGGTTCCCAGGGAAGTCACCCTTCTGCACCTAAAAGGTAGATAATAGGAGGGTGACTAAAATATTTTGCATGTGTGTGCGTGTTAGTGTATGTGTCTGTGTTTGTTTGTCTGTCTGTCTGTGTGTGTCTATGTGTGTGTCTGTATGCAGGGACGTATTAGCCGCGAGGCAAACTGAGTTTTGTCATGCCTAGGTCAGCACAAAACCAGGATACACCACTGTCTGTGTGTATGTGTGTGTGTCTGCATGTATGTGTGTATGTGTCTGTATGTATGTCTCTGTGTGTGTGTCTGTATGTATGTGTGTCTATGTATGTGTCTGTATGTATCTGCCTGTGTGTGTGTCTGTGTGTGTATCTGTCTGTGTGTGTCTGTATGTGTGTGTGTGTGTGTGTGTGTGTGTGTGTCTGTATGCATGGGCCTGTCTATGTATGTATGTATGTATGTGTGTGTGTGTAAGTATGTATGTATGTGTGTCTGTGTGTATCTCTGTGTGTGTCTGTATGAGGTGGCAGTGGTGGTGGGGGGTGGAGGGGGCTGGCTGGTGGGGGGGCATGAATCAGTTTTGCACTGGGGCCCCATGGATTGTGTGTACACCACTGATATATACAATGCATCTACATAACACAGGAGTTATATATATGGGTTTAGAATGAAAATGTGCATATTTTATCGATTTTTGTACATGTGGTATTGGAATGTGGATCATTTATTTGATTGGTGTTGTGTATTGATGTGGGTGGGACTTTTCATTAAAAAGGGAGTTATTGGTTGGTTTGTATATTTAAATGGATGTTATCAAATGGATGTTTTTATAATGAAACCAGTCGGCACCAGTACATTGGCACTTCCAAGCCCGCTTGGATCTTTAGAGGTGTTGAGCTTCGGGAGCACTGTTGGTGTTCTTCTTCAGTGAAGATCTTCTTCACTAGTGTCTACTAGTAACAAGTGCACTTTTTCTGGAATCTGGACTGTGCACTGAGCAGAGAAAAAATAAATTTGCAAGGGTGCCTGACGGGGCTATAAATAATTTTTTGCGCTTTCTTGTTAGCGCATATCTATAAGTAAGAGCACATTTGCTCTTTAGTATTAAACATTTATGAACAGTGTTATCCTATAATATGTTTTTATTTTTATGTTTCCTGTCATATATTGCGACCTCTAAATTTAAACCTATGCCTTGGATAGCTACTATTGGAATTTCTTGATTAGTATTCATGTGAGTTAACCAATCAATGAGTTATTTCCTCTTTAATATCAATGTGCACATTTTTCACACACCTAGGGTCATGCTCTTTGGCTGACAGTATCAAGTGTGCAATCTCAGCCAATGAGAGTGGTTCTACATCAGTGATGTTTTATTCTATAGTGACATTTGGCTTCTTGTGGAGGAGAAGACTGGATGTGGCTCTGAAACTATACTACTATTACTGACTTCCTTTCTTGGAACCATAACCGCTATGGCAGGCCGTAGTAAGTATGATGCTTGGAGTGTTCCTTTGGCAAACTATAAATATAAACAACATAGCTATTATTATTTAAAAAAGCACTAGTAAGCACTCCACAAATGAAAATAATTCAAATATGTTGATGTCACAAGAACTACCACAACATGCACACAAAGACATACCTGCAGGCTTGGTATGAAGGAATATGCCTGCACTAAGTATATGCAAAAAGTGTACATACTCACACAGTTTCCTTCATTTAAGTGCTAAATGCCAGCTGTTTTGTAGCCTTTTTATCTTAAATGCAACTTTTAAGTGGCCAATTCACTCAAGTAATATACTATGCATATTTATATACATACAAATAGTTATGATGAGGTAGTATTTTAGCCTGCAGCTTGCAGTTTTATTCAGTTCTTTGAAAATTGTTTATTTACAAGATATATGGCGGTCTTGGATGAGAAAATGATTCACAATATGTGAGATATCATTTATTTTTAAAGTGCACCTGTTATGCAAATATAACACGGTATCACTGTGTAGATCAAGTTACTTATTAATTACAATTATTCATGCAGCGAAAACATTTTCACCAACATTGTACAATGATGATCTAAAAAAAAGTACATCTCTATCAAGTTAAGGTGAATGTTAAAAAGAAGCGAAGAGGACTCTGCTCAAATGAGACATTATTTTTGCATTCATCAGTTTCACATTCATGCTACATGTACCACATATGACTTCCAAATAAATCAAGCTGCCAAAATGAAAAGTAGGGTTTATGAAAGGTACCTGTGGTATCCCTGTTCATTGTCAATTTAAAGGATCACTGTAGTGTCAGGAAAACAAATCGGTTTTCCTGACACTATAGTGCCCTAAGGGTGCCCCCACCCTCAGGGTCCCCCTCCCGTGGCGCTGACGGGGTTAAAACCCCTACAGTTACTCACCTTCTTCCACTGCCGGGCTCCCTTACCTCTCCTCCCCTGCCGACGTCAGCTCCCCCGTCTGACATCAGCGGAGCGGAATGCTTTCCTATGGACGCTCTGCGTGATGGAGGCATAATATGCCTCCAGCATCGCAGATGCGCCTCTAGTTGCTGTCCGGAAGACAGCCACTAGAGGCTGGCTTAACCCCAAATGTAAACATAGCAGTTTCTCTGAAACTGCTATGTTTACAGCAGGTAGGGTTAACCCTAGAGGGACCTGGCACACAGACCACTTCATTGAGCTGTCCGGTGTATTGAGGTTTATATGTATTACCTGTTATTTAAGCTGGAAAGTTAGCCATGGGAATGTAATTTAGGGGGTGGGAGTAAAGCTTACTAAGGATTGACCTTAGAACTCAGACCAGCTGATCTCCTCTGCTGATATCAGTCTACAGCTCATCTATGACAACTTTAGCCTACATGCTTTACGAACCAATGCTGAAACCTTATTCTTGCTCCACCAAGGGTAGTTCACTTAGGTGTTGATTATAGAATGTGTTTTATTGTGTATTTCTCATGTGTACCCCAGATGGCTATACTCATTGAAACCTAGAGTAGCTGATATAGGTGTTGGTAACAATATATGCTTTGTTTTACATTTCCCACATATTCTGTAGATAGTCTAAAGCTTAGTAAACAGAGCCCAATATGCAGTAGCAGGCTGAGTAAATTCAAGGCAAGATAAGACAAAGGCGTAGTCATCATAGTGAGAGGTCAGGTCGGGCAGCACAGATAATACATGGATAACAGGCCAAGGATCAGATATCACAAGATAACACATAATCAGCAGGGGCAAAAGAGACCGCTTGACTGAACAAGGAGCACAGTAACACTGAGTAGAGAGGTCTGGGAGAGCAGTCTATTTGTAGGCAGGAGGAAGTACCCCACTTCATGCTTGCATCACCAAAACACCTCCTGTGACAGGATCTCACTTTTCCCTTTAAAAACACACATGGCTAGGTGCGCTTGTGCCTATGGAATATTGCCGCATTTAGATTGCAATCCTCTGAATTGGACATCGATTGGGTTGGATTGCAAGTCACGCCATCCTGCCGAATTTCATTCAAATGTGTCCGGCCTTCGGAAGAAAAGACCTCGGGGTGAGTCATGACTGCACAAGCGTTCACCATCAATTACAACCTTACACTGTGGATTTTTTTTTTTTTTTTTTACTGAGACAAACACTGTAAGCTTTTCGCTACTGAGTTTTCTTGTCTTCGAAAAATATGAACTTGTGTGTGCTTTCTGGGCTAATACTACCATATACCAAATGTTCTGGCTGTTGCACGCTAGCTGAGCTAGTGGAACATGTTTGTATTCCAACTCTGGTGCATGGAGACTAAGCCAGAGCATGTGGTACACTTGGAATTATTATGTGTTACATATGGAGCATTGGTGATGTGGGCCCAAGTTGTTAATTACAACAAGCTTAAAATGTAAGTGGAAGAAAAAACGCAGTCTGTACTTTGTAGTAATGTATCCAAATCCCTAGTTTATGCATAAATACAATTTTATACGTTCAGATTTCATTCTATCTCAGTGGTTTATAGATATTAACTACACATTTAATAGTTGCGGTTAGTTCTGCACAACGCAGTCCCACATTCTGGGAAGCATTTAGCATTGTGTTGGTACTAAAAAAACTACAGAAACCTGGAAACCGGGAAGAAAATTAAGTATATAGTATTTCTACATTTGTCCAGGGAATTCAGTTGGACATCACTTATAGATTGAATTACTATTGTTTTATATTTTTAAATCTATTGATTTTGCTTACTCCTATTATTTTGCTTGAATTTTAGTCTTCAGGATCAAGAGTATTTTGCTTCGTACATTGATATAATTCAACAATAAATAGCCCCTGGTCTAAATATAGAAACCTATTTCATTGAATGGTCCAGATTCATTGTGCCGAATGCCACATAAAGCATCTTGACATTCTCTATATGCCAGCAGCTGAGATAAGGTTAAGACGATTAAAGGGAAATAAAGACTGTGAATTGTATAGGATGTTTCAACAAATCACTTCTTTTCAAAAACTCCTTAAGCACATTAGTCTCTGAAAAAAAACTAAAAAAAAAACTAAGCCGTAATAATATGAAAAGAAAAATGTGGAACTTGATAAAAACTGCAAATAATACTTAGTTTACTGAGACTTCTGTGTGCTTCAAATAAGAGTTTGTGAGAACTAAGTATGCTACTAAGTATGCTATTCAATTTGGATATGTTGTCTAAGGGTCGTGAGATAAGCCAACATTTTGTATTGCTTCAATAAATACAGTCTCGAAGCACATTTTATCTTATTGAAAGGAACAAAATCTAGAATTTCACAAAACTCTTTAAATGACATTCCAAAAATCCCTCAAATGTAAATTAAGTATCAGTTTAGCAATTTTACAGCACTGAAATGCCAGTGTTGGAACAAACCAAGCACATCCCCATGGATGATATTTTATAGTCTTAATTTATTTTTTGGAGCATGGCCTTCGATATATAGTGCTGCTCTGTGGCCCACTCTACCATCTTTTTCCCTCTCTTTAATTATCACTGAGAGACAGAGGTACAAAATAGAAGCACTCACTCATCCCTCATTTTCGTAAGCAAAAAAATGTCTACATTTGTGTTGTTGTCTTTAGCTTAATTGGAGCTACTGCCATCATAATGGAAAATAAATAGCTATCTGTTAATTTTCAAAGTATACAAAATATATACAACTATGAACAGAAAAATAAGCAAACAGACTATTATTATTTGTATGAAAAAAATATTTTCAGCTGAAGAGGTGGGGAATGTGGCTGCATGACAAGGAAGGGTTATCAATAAATATGTCTCAACATTGCTAGATTAATAAATAGGGTGTTAAATGTTTGACAGGGAGCAAGAAATTGATGGTAAGGGAGTGTGGTGTGTAATGGTGTGGTGTGTAATGAAAGAGAAAGGTTCATGAGGGAAATTGGGATTGGTGTCAAAGAACATGAGACAGCTAGGAAGGGTGGCACGATGAGCTGTCAGTTGTATGAAATAAATGGCTAGAAGGAGAGACATTAGATGGGCAAGTGTGCCAGGTGGCAAGTAAAATATATTCCCAAGTAAAATACTGGTAAGGTCAATAGAAACATAGAATATGACGGAAGATAAGAACCATTCGGCCCATCTAGCCATTCGGCCTATCCCATGCATGCTTCAGCTTCCTCACTGTGTTACCCTCTACCAAGTTAGCTGGGAGGCTATTCCATGTGTCCACTACCCTCTCTGTAAAGTAATACTTCCTGAAATTATTTTTAAACCTTTGCCCCTCAAATTTAAGACTATGTCCTCTTGTTCTGGTAGTTTTTCTTCTTTTAAATATAGTATACATATACTGTGTTGATTTCCTTTATGCATTCCCCCCCCTCCCCCCTCCCCCCCACCCCCGCGTCTTGTCTTTCCTCCAAGCTATACATGTTAAGATCCTTTGACCTTTCCTGGTAAGTTTTATCCTGCAATCCATGAACCAGTTTAGTAGCCCTTCTCTGAACTCTTTCCAAAGTATCAATATCCTTCTGGAGATACGTTCTCCAGTACTGCGTACAATACTCCAAGTGAGGTCTCACCAGTGTTCTGTACAATGGCATGAGCACTTTTCTCTTTCTACTGATAATACCTCTCCCTATACAACCAAGCATTCTGCTAGCATTTCCTGCTTCTCTATTACATTGTCTGCCTACCTATAAGTCATCTGAAATAATTATCCTAAATCCCTTTCCTCAGATGTTGAGGTTAGGACTCTATCAAATATTCTGTATTCTGCCCTTGGATTTTTACATCCAATATGCACTTATCCACTTTAAATGTCAGCTGCCACAGCTATGACCATTTTTCTCGTTTACCTAAATCATTTGCCATTTGGCTTATCCCTCCTGGAACATTAACCCTATTACATATTTTTTATATCATCAGCAAAAAGACATACCTTACCATAAAGACCTTCTGCAATATCACCAATAAAAATATTAAACTCGCCAAAAAGGATGAGTTGACTATTTAAAAAAAATCCCTCTTTTATGGCAATTAATTACACAGAGGGTAGGATTTTTCCGTAAAGAAACAACGATTTGGCCACTTGAATGCATTTTAATTTCTGCTCCAGATGAAAACCAAATCAATTTTATTTTGTAGGCACTAATAAAATTGAAATTGCTGCGAGGATTTTGAGTAATTAGTTAAATTCCAATATGCAGGAATTATGTTATAAAATTGTGACCAGATGATATAGGGCTCCCAAGCAACTTCATCCAATCTATCCTGCAGTTTCAGGGGATTTGCTGGAGAGGCCAACATTCAAATAGGTTCTTCCTACATATGTGATAGGCATGAATGAAAACGGCTACTTTTTTTTGACCAGGTGAAACAATTTCTCCACAATGTATATTTACGAAGCGTTAGAACTCTACGAGGTGGAAACTATACTCTCCATAACAATTGTTCTTAATGACACAAAGATTATAATACTACTGCTATGGAAGTTGGTGGTGGTTCTATCAATTGCAGTGTGGTTAAAGAAAATTGAGGTTAGAAAACTGTATTGCAATGAGAAAACAAGAGAAAGTGGCAGAACTTTGAGTTCTATAGGACCACTTTGTAAGTTCTGAACTGAAATGTTTTTTAGCCATATTGTGGGATTCTATAGATTTAACTGGTTATGATTCTCTGAAAGAAATGCAAATTTAACTTTATTAGCTTATTCTCTTAATGTGCTGCTATTTTCTGTCCTAGACTCTTTTTTTTCTCTCTCTCCTTTCTCTTTCTGGCTACATGTCCTATTATTTCTTGCACTGTGTGGATATTGATTACAATATGGTGTTCATTATCATTGCTTTTAAATTTTTATAATGTTTGACATCATTAAAAGGATAACATTGCAATTAGAATTAATCAATAAAACTGTTCATCTCAACATATACAGCAATTACATTGTGTTCAATATTGTCAGTTCAATACATTATCTCCAGATAATGCATTGTCTTCTAGATCAGTGTTCCTTAACCCAGCCCTTATGGCCCACCATCAATCCAGGATTTATGTATTTCCCTGTTTTAGCCCAATATAGATATTGACAAAATCTGGACTGTTGGTAGGCCATGAGGACTGGGTTGGGTAACACTGTTATAGATGTCAAGAATTTGATTTACTAAATTCACACTTTCAGCCTCACACGCATATACTAGTTATGTTTTTCAAACTTTTTTATTCTTTTAAATATGTTGGTTCAGGAACCGTATTCCTGTTTAACCATATGTGCTACTTTGTGCATTTCAGACTGCAATGAAGCCCTTCAATGTGCTTAGAAACCATCCACTCCCTATCCGCTAGAATGTAGCTCTGTAGTTTGACCTACAAAGTTTTCTATGCAGAGTTAAATTAGAGCTGATTTTTATTGTTTTTACTGGGTAAAGATTAAAAACGGACTAAAGTAAAAAAATAAGTGTGACTTTAAATTCAGTAATGTTAATGTAATCATAAGGTTAGGAAGGAACAGATTAAAAACCTCTGTGTGGGTAGCAGCTGGCCTTGATCAACGCCTCTCCTTAAGCAAGATTTCTATAACCAGTATTTTTCAAGTTAAAATCGTAGTTGTTTGTATGAGTGACATTGTCTTTATTTGTCAAGACTTCCTCCTGAAATTAATAAAAAAATAAAAATAAAAAAAATTAAAGACCAGGAAATTAAAACTTGCAAATGAATACACTATGAAACTAAATATAACATATATTTAATAATAAACTACTTTAGTATAACAATTTGTCGGCGTTAGCTATGACCATTTTTGGATACCCGTGAGACAGAGATAATAGACTCCTAATTAAAATGAATAATTAAATAAATAGAATGTACTCTTACATATTGTTATGCTGTATTTACTTTTATTGTTATATTTATTGTTCAGCTTACAATGGCTTGAAAGTCAAATGTCAGCAGGGGAAAAATAAACGAAAAATTAAATTAAAATTGCTGCATATAAATATGAAGTTATTAATTCATGCACCTGTTCTTACTTTATTAACAGGTGTTGCGTTATGCCTGGACCATTGTTTAATACAAACATTTTCATTAACATATGTATTACTCAGAATCATGTTACTCTGCAAAAGCTAACACTCACTAGAAATCTCTCTCTTGTCAATAATTTGAGGAAATTCCCATGATAAATCTCTGCAAATGTAGAAGTGGTTTATTTACATTTCTTCATTGCCGGTGGCACGTCGTCATCTGTCATGGGGGTTGTTAAATGCTTTTCAGGGAAAATGCCAAGATTAACATACATTTGCCAAACATCTGGATAGCTAAACATTCTAAACATGCAACAGAAATTTGCAATACACGTAGATTTTGTCTTTTTAGGTAGTTTGTCATACAGGGTCTCTGCGTTTTATTGTACAGAAATTGATTCATGTTTTAGAAAGTCCATTCCAATCACATCACCAGTGTACTCTAAGTAAGCTTTTCTAAGAGGTGATTTGTTCCAATAAATTTGATTATGGGTAATCCATTTTATTGTATAAAAATTTAATACATCAACACTGTCAGTTGTACTCACGTAAGTGAGAAATCTAAGTGAATTTCAAATTTAAGGTCAAAATAGCCAATGTGCAATGCTTTTACTTCAGCTACTCTGGATTTTGAAATTTACTTTGAATAAATTTAGAATTTTTACTTTAGTAAATACTCCTGTACGCTATGCACTTTGTATGGTAAGTAGGTCCATGATTGAAGATGTTGGGGGTTTTAGGCTGCAAATTCCAAGGGTTTGTCATACAGCCATTGCAGAGTACTTAATTATGATAGCATTGTAATTAAAGTTATCGTTTTTATAAATTGTATAGTTTTTATCAGTTTTTTGTAATTGTCCTATTTATAGTTTAATCCCCCTCTCATAATATTGTAAGGCGCTACGGAATCTGTTGGCGCTATATAAATGGCAATAATAATAATAATAAAATGGAACTGTCACTAACCAGGATTTTCAATATTATGTTTACCATCAATTAACAAATATGTATTTGTGAAGTGTGAAAAATAAAATGAAATGTAGAAATCCTCTTTATTCTGCAACTGGGGACCTCCATCGAAGGTCTCCAATGCTTTTGTAAGCTGTATCCTTTGCTGAATTTCAGTTTGAATGGACAAATAATGGGCAAATAATACAGAGAATTAGAAACAATTAAAGACTATTCCTACCTATCCTCTTCATTTGCAAGCTTTGCCTTGCCTGAATTGGATTATTATGTAATTTGCTAAATCGTTAATATAAATTGAAAACAAACAAAAAAAAATAAAGAATCTCATAAAAAAACAAGTTAACAGAAGCTATAGATGATTTTAAATGTTTTATTCAATTATGTAAATTCCATAAAAGTGATAATTTCCCCATATGATTATGTATTTTTTATCTTTCATTCTGTTCTATTTTCCAATGTAATATAACATAAGGAATAGATGACCAGCAGCTCTCTAAATCTACCGAACAGCGCTCTCCTAGCTGGTCGGGAAAAGGAAGCAGGCGCTCATAAGGTTTGACTGGTGTTTGGGAAGTCGAGTGTCTGATTTTAGTTCTAGACACTCGACGACCAAGTCCCGCTGCCTCCTTTCGTGCGAACGAGATGGCTGTCATTTTCTCCTGTACGCGGCGTTTGACTACACGAACGGCGGCCACACAAGGAGAGCACTAATTTTGCTTTTAATCTTTGAAGATAAAGAGCCAGGGGGGTGGTCTGTGTTCGGTAGTTCCAACTGCCAAACGGGGGAAAAATTACCGAAATAACAGGGTAATTTCTTCACATATACCATTTGCATATCAGACTCATCTCACACATAAGGGCTGTCCAGATCCAAAATATCAGCAAGGTCCCTCTGCACATGAGATACAGCAGCACCGGGTGATCTTTTCTGCCTCCTTCATCAAAGTGTAGCTGATTGTCACATCCTGTTCCTAGCTGCGGATCATTCTGGTGATGGCTTCTGGTATCCAGTACTCTTTTTACAATTCCTGTTTAGTTTTTCTTGGTCTTTTGGTTTTCTATTCTGTGCCTGGTTTTCTTTATGCTGGGATTTTCTGGGTTCATTCCTATATTCCGTCCCTGGATTTTCCAGTCTCTTGGATTCCTTTAAATGTTTGTTTTATGTTGCCACACCCGTTTGTTTTCCATCATTCCTTTTGTTTCAGTGTTCCTGCAGGCAACTGCTCAGGTCTTCTGCCCTTTCTTGCAGGTAAGTACTGTGTGTTTTCTTTGGTTGGTTTAGCTTGCATTAGGCAGAGTAGGACCTGCCAGATATGGGGTACATTGGCGTTGCTGACAGGCTTATGCAATGTATGATCATATAATGTGACTAAATCTCCATGATTTTCATATATAGTACTTAGTTATTTCTCCTCTTGTTTTGCCTATCATATCATGTCTTGTTTTAGTTTGTATTCCCAGCCCATGTACAGTCCTGTCTTGTCCTGCCCATGTTATGTTAATGTTCCCCTAATGTATTGTGTACATGTTCTGGGTTTAGCTTACTATCCTTCTCTGGTTCTGGGTTCTATTAGTTCTGTCTTGTTTTCATGTTGTTGACTATCCTAGCCTTGCCATGTTTCTGTACAAGATACATTCTTGCTGCAGAGCCTCCCTATTCAGCTCTGGGAGGTCTTCTTAAAGGACCACTCTAGGCACCCAGACCACTTCAGCTTAATGAAGTGGTCTGGGTGCCAGGTCCTTCTAGGGTTAACCCATTTTTTCATAAACATAGCAGTTTCAGAGAAACTGCTATGTTTGTGAATGGGTTAAGCCTTCCCCTATTTCCTCTAGTGGCTGTCTCATTGACAGCCGCTAGAGGCGCTTGCGTGATTCTCACTGTGAAAATCACAGTGAGAGCACGCAAGCGTCCATAGGAAAGCATTATGAATGCTTTCCTATGTGACCGGCTGAATGCGCGCGCAGCTCTTGCCGCGCGTGCGCATTCAGCCGACGGGGAGGAGAAGAGGAGGATCGGAGGAGGAGAGCTCTCCGCCCACCGCTGGAAAAAGGTAAGTTTTAAACACTTTCCCCTTTCCAGAGCCGGGCGGGAGGGGGTCCCTGAGGGTGGGGGCATCCTCAGGGCACTCTAGTGCCAGGAAAACGAGTATGTTTTCCTGGCACTAGAGTGGTCCTTTAATTCCTGCTCCTATTTTCTGGGATCCGCATAAGCTGAATCAGGGTTCTGGTATGTGGCTGCACAAACGCTGGTGCTCAACATCAGGGGGCGTGTGGTTACCCTGCACCAGACCCTGCTAATCCACCTCCACACTGTGACTCCTACTCTGAACATCAGGCATACTGGGTCCCGGTCCTCGCAGCGCCGCCCGGACAGTGTCTGGGTCCCGGGCACCAGACCACCACCCTGACAGTATTAAATGAATCCAAGAGACTGGGAAATCCAGGGACGGAATATAGGAATGAACCCAGAAAAACCCAGCATAAAGAATACCAGACATAGAATAGAAAACCAAAAAAAACAAGAAAAACTAAACAAGAATTGTAAAAAGAGTACTGGATACCAGAAGCCATCACCAGAGTGATCCGCAGCTAGGAACAGCATGTGACACTGATACAGTGAGCATGGTGTTTATGTCTGGGTTACCCTTTTAACTTAGGGAATACCTAAGCAAATTAATTGCAACAAAAGTAGAGAATATGAGAACTCTGAGAACTGATAAAGAGAAACATCAGTAGCCATTGTAGCATTAAAGAGAGAACCTGTATCATTTGCACATCAGACTAATCCCACTCATTGGAACAGTCCTGAACCAAAATGTTAGGAAGTTTCCTCTACACAAGAGTTACAGCAACACCGGACAATTGTTATATGTTAGCATTTAAACACATATAAGCCCAAAACATTACCACAGGGGTGCCTAAAAACTAGAACCCCAGATGTTTAAAACAGCCTCCATGAAGCTTTGTCATTCTAAAGCCATTCTAATTGCATGCAAAGCATCATGGGATTTCTGGTTCTACAATATCTGGGGTTCTACCTGTCAGGCACCCCCGCATTTACACATTCTATGGTACAAATGTGCAAACTAGTGTTATTTTATGTGTTTAATAGCTTTTTATTTTAGAAGTCAAAAATTCAACAACAAAAATACATTTGAAAAAACATACAGTATCTAAGTTAACTTTACTTTAACTAACTTTGTTAACTTTAACAAACAATACTATTTAATGGAAAAGCAAGTCAAGCACAATAAATAGCGTGTTTAAACTATATAGTGCGTTTTTGGGATGTATACTTTACTTTTAATATATAATATATTTCTTTTGAAAGTAGAAAATTCTGCATGAAGAACATCTGAAAGATATTTTATGTATAACTTTCTCACTATTGCATTTAGGGGTGTTTTACTAAATCAGGATTTGTGGAGAATTTGCAGGGGAATTCCAAATTGTGAAATTCTAAACAAAATTTAAGAGAGACCCGATTCAATGAAATAAGCAACCTCCACCTAACCATACAAATCACTTAGAAAATAATGGAAAGGGTCTGCGCAAATAAATCCACCATGGTATCCCAAATATTTAACAAAAACAGGAAAACACCACAACAAGCATAATAAAAAATCATACATAGTGTAATACAATATAAAAAAAAATGAAGTATATATTGCACTTACAATGCAGAGACATTGAAGAGTGTTTCTTCCCTTAGGGGTATAGATACTTCATCCAAAACCTCTACTACATTATGTTATTTTCATACAATGTAAGTACTGGGGAAAAAAGAAAAGCCACAAAATAGTGCAGTACAGTATGTGTTTAAATATGTTTTAATAGCATAAGTTACATTTACCAAATGTATATAAAAACAGGCATATCACCTCTCCCCGTGCTAAAATCTACAATAGCCTTGTCATTTCTACACTTGCCAGAGTTTATTGAATAATCTTGTTACTCTGTCACAATATGTAAAAATGGCAAAATGACAGATTTGTCTTAAGCCTTTTAATCCTTTGTGCATTAACCATCTTACATTGTTTGAACATCAGGAAGATTTAAACGGAATTAGCTAGGGATAGATTCAATTATCCTGTACGACGCAATTAAGAGAAGCATTTTATCAACCCCACAGTTTATAAATGAAAGGACATGACTGCATTATCGATCATTGAAATGTAAACAGCCCCCACTGAACCAAAGCTGTTTTTTGGATGACTAATTTATTTTGGATGACATTTATCTCTTCTGTTAATAAAGCTGTGTGTGCTTTGATAAAAGGGTAACTGTCACATTCCAAGATAGTATGCTTACTTATCCTATATATTCAACAACCATCTGTTTGTGAGGTGTTAAATTACAATTAAATGAAGAATTCACACTTCCTTAACCTGCAACAAGGTGCCTCCACCTTAGCTATTTTCTTGTAATAAAACTAAAAATTGATCACAGTGCAATGGAGCTGCAAGTCATATGTCCTTCACTGAGAAATGTTTTCAGTGAATGATGTTTAAGGCTGCCTCGCCAAAGTGATATTGGGAACAGCACTACAACGAGTTCTGTTAAATTATCCTAAGATTGCATGCATGAAAAGATAATCATTTTATCGGCCTGCTTGCCTGTTGCTAGTTTGGAAGTTCCAATTCCATTTAGCAATATTAATTTAGTCCATATTTGTATGGCAATGATTGGCTGAGAGAGTTAGCTGATAACATCCACATGTAGTAATTATGGTATTAAGAGTGCCTCTTTAAGGCTAGGAATTAGTGGCAATCTTTTATTTTCTTATTGTACAAATATGTAATTCTCAGTCTATTTGTATATTTTCTCATAATAACTTGAGAGGTACAATTTCACCTTTTTAAGTCACAGAAGTTATTCAATGCTCATAAATATTTAGAACAATACATTGCATATGTACCAACACAAATGAATGAGTATGCATGTATGTGTAAATGAATACGTGCAGCAAGTCTTATTATATATATGTGCAGAAATGTATCTAGTTCATGCTCATGTACATATTTCTCTTGACGTTGAGTAATAATACTGCTAGTCAAATTAAACTGCTTTTATATAATGTTAATTAAAATATTTTTGCTATTTTAGGTACCTTCCTCTTTTATTCAACAGTCACCAAATGATCAATAAGCTATGCTAATAAAAGGAGGTTTGGCAATCAAACTATTCGGGAGTTTTATCTCAAATTCTGAATTGTAGTGAATTGAAAAACCGAACTGCCAAACTTATGAGAAAATAACCAGACAATAGCCATATATATTTTTTTAAATACCGTATATACTCGAGTATAAGCCGACCCGAATATAAGCTGAAGCCCCTAATTTTACCCCCCAAAACTGGGAAAACGTATTGACTCGAGTATAAGACTAGGGTGGGAAATGCAGCAGCTACTGGTAAATTTCTAAATAAAATTACATCCTAAACAAATTATATTAATTGAATATTTATTTACAGTGTGTGTATATAATGAATACAGTGTGTGTGTATGAATGCAGTGTGTGTGTATGAATGCAGTGTGTGTATGAATGCAGTGTGTGTGCATGAATGCAGTGTGTGTATGAGTGTAGTGTGTGTTTATGAGTGCAGCATGTGTGTATGAGTGCAATGTGTGTGTATGAGTGCAGCGTGTGTGTATGAGTGCAGCGTGTGTGTGTATGAGTGCAGTGTGTGTATATGAGTGCAGTGTGTGTCTGTGTATGAGTGCAGTGTGTATATGAGTGCAGTGTGTGTGTGTGTGTATGAGTGCAGTGTGTGTGTGTGTGTTGCAGAGCCTTGGTGGGGGGTGGGCAATTTTATTATTATTATTTTTTTATTATTTTAATACTTTTTTTATTATTATATTTTATTATTATTTTTTATTTTATTTAATTATTATTTATATTTTTTTTCGTCCCCCCTCGCTGCTTGATACATGGCAGGGAGGGGGCTCTCACTCCCTGGTGGTCCAGTGGCATTGGCAGTTCAGTGGAGGGGGCTGGCAGGAAGCACTTACCTCTCCTGCAGCTCCTGTCAGCTCCCTCCTCCTCCGCGCCGGTCTTGTCAGCACCTCTGTCAGCTCACAGTGTAAGTCTCGCGGCCGCACTATGACCCCGCGGCTCTCGCGAGACTTACACTGGGAGCTGACAGAGGTGCTGAACGGACCAGCGCGGAGGCGGAGGGAGCTGACAGAAGCTGCAGGAGAGGTAAGTAAACGCTCTGCAGCCCCCACAGCCCCCAGTCTGTATTATGGCAATGTAAGTTGCCATAATACAGACAATTGACTCGAGTATAAGCCGAGTTGGGGTTTTACAGCACAAAAAATGTGCTGAAAAACTCGGCTTATACTCGAGTATATACGGTAAGCTATTTTGGCCTAAATTTACAGCCATTCAACATTTTATGGACAAAACAAAAACCCACAAACGTTTCCGTAATATGATATATTTCAAAATTCAAAGAGAGGAGATTTTAGTTCTTGTATTGCATATCCTCTGTGTATGTACTGAAAACCGTTAACAGGAACTTCTATCAGTTTTAAACAAATTCCACAAAAGTTTATAATAAATAATAAAACGTTGTTGCAAACAAAAGAAATTCCATCAAGACAATTTTTATGCAACAACTTTCTAATAACAGTCAATTAAAGCTTCACAGGAGGTACAGACATATTGTTTTCTTGCTAGTGTCCCTAGGTGGCAAATCTTTCAAAGTACAATATACGAACAAGCGTCTATATAAAATAGTTCTGAATACTGATACGTTCTTCATAGACCTGTTTGTCTCCATGTAGACAATGACATTATTCTTTGTCTGCTTCTCTGCACGTTGAACGTGACATTAAAATGGCTTAAAATTCAAGTGTATTCACTCTGCCTTTCTATACGTATAAAAGTTGCAGGGCCCATTGAGCATTCTTGGCTTTATTCAACCTTTTTCTGGTGACTGGTTCCCCTGCAGAGTAAAGTCTTGGACATGTCATAAACACAAACTTGCTGACAGAACAAAAAACGTAGAAAACAAAAAAAAAACTAAAACCTCCTTTACATCAACTGACCCTGGACACGCTGACTTTCTGTAGTCCTTCAGTTAGTTTGCCTCTCTAGGCACATAACAGGGTTCTACTTTTCATACATTATACAAATAATCAGCCACTACAAACACAACCAGTCATCAAATATTTATTCACTTTTGATCAAGTGGAGCTGAGAAAGAAACTGCAGTTTTCTTATCTGCTTCACAGTTTTGAGCAGGGAATGCGGTTTATTTGACTAAAAGATGAAAAGCAGAAAAACTTCCTCAATTTTGTGTAAAAAAGAAAATGGGAGAGCTGTATGTACTTATTTATATAAATTCTAAAAAAAATTGTGATAAGGAACATATTTTGGTATTGGGGTTACTTACTCAGCAGGTAAACATTTACTGGTAGGTCTTTATATTAGCAGTATGTTATAGTTACGGGAGAACGATGACTTGTAAAATAAAAGGAGCTGAGTTGGCGGGGAAAAAACTCAAACTCAGCAGAATTAGATTTTATTTTTCTAACGTAACTCTTCATTTTAATGGTTGATTATGCAAGCTCTACAAGTAACTTTTTACTGAATATATCACTTTATTTTTTTAAGTTAATAATTAATTGGCTCTAAAATTGGGGGTGGGGCCATACATTAAAAGGTCTATATATCACTATTCTGTTACATAATACATAATATTATATCATCTTAAATACATTTCTCATGAAGGAAAAATGTAAATGAACTTCCCAGTTTGATATGTGTTAGGAACTGTAATAACAAAGATCCTTAGTGTATATCTTATGTCTTGGCGGCATTAGACACATGTTGATGCTGACTGCAATGGTTCCTCCTGTGGTATATGATTTATATGAATTTGTATGCATGTTTTTAAATTATTTTTTTCTTGTGGACTTAATAAGTTGGGGAATACAGCAATATAACTATACAAGAAGTCCCATTGTGTTCTGAACCTCGACTTCCAACTGAATATACCCATTTTTAGTTGTTTGGATTCCTCCTGCTCTATTAGTCAATGTCTCTAGATCACTAAAGATTGACAGATTAAATGTGACTGGCTCTATTTCTTGAAATCTGATGGATTTTATGGCTACATTTAGCCTAGACTCTGAGCTTGTACATAGAGCCAAGTTTCTTGTTTATTTGCGTTTTAGCGTAAAAAGTTTACCTCAACTGTCATTGGCATTTTGTAAAATTGATCAGATATGTATTTATACTACTCCGATTCTCACAGGGTTTAAGTTTGATTGAGGGGGACATTTTCTCCTCTTCTCTTTTCTGTAATTGCAAAGCCCTGCAGAATTTGTCGGTGCCTTTATAAATGATAATAGCAATAATATTTGCATATATAGACTGTGACAACGGTGAGTGAGGACCCACAAGCCTCAGATGATGTCCTGTAATATTTAACCTAGTGTACACAATTATTTTGTTATAGTGCACAGGTTTATATCAACTGTCAATGGCATCTGTTAAATGGCGCCATATATAGATATATAGTAAACAGGTAAATTATATATTATATATACCATTAAGTGTTGAAAAAATGGCCATCTCGGGAGTGGCAAGATGGAAATCTTTAGCTGCCAAAACTGGACGTACCGTCATCTTGGGAGTGGCAAGGTACATCCGGTTCGGACCATATATGGGCAAGGAAGTTGTGTAATAATTGCAACACCTGAGACCCATAACAGATATTAGGGAGGTATTTGAAGATATTTGAACCATTGTGAACACAGAATCTACCCGAGGAAGACTCCTTTGAGTTGAAATGCTATTGTATATTCCTTATTGTTTTAGGATACTGTTATAAAGTTTACCTTACTTTTAGATTTATTTAGTTTTTTTACTAAATTGGATTGTTTCAACACCTCTTTGTTCCAGATAACCTACTGCAGTATCTAACTATCCCTTTGTGTGGATGAGATGCCTCTATAGTTTAGAGCCAATTTTTAAAATGGCTCTTTAAATTGTGTGTGTTCTAATCTACTTTTTCATTTCAATCTTTTTTTGTACATACTACACTATGGTATATTTTTATATTATACAGGGTCTGTGTGAATTAAAAACAAAACAGAGACCTATTTGTACTGAAAAGCTAAATATAATTAAAGTGTGTGTGCCGTCACCTTTTTGTTTTTATGTTATTTATTGATAGAGTGATTTTTTACTGCACTGGGCTATATTTTAAATTAGCGCCATTTTCCCCCCATAATATTTTGATGTGAAAGGTAAATTATATAGGTAATATATATAGCTAATGATAATGGAGATTGAGTACCCACCAGCTTTAGCCAGTGTTCCGTTGTATGTGTGATTTAGAGATATTTGACAGATATATAAGTGTTCTGTATTGGATCAAAACACTGCCTGATGATTGTGGGCACCTATTAAAAGGAACACAAATTGCACAGAGTGGTGAACTGTTTTTTGGTTTTTTTTATATTCTTGGTTACCAAACTGGTTTTGGGGGAATCAGTGACTGAGGCTCCTAACTGAGAAGTGAGTCCATTCTCTCTTTCACTGTGTGTGTTTCTTCTGTAGACACCCACTACTAGCTCTGTTTTCTTGTGTCCCTGCATTCCTTGAGTCTGAGCATATCATTCTATTATTCTATTATATCCCTGCTATATATATCTCACTGATTTGGGCCAAGTCAAAAGAGAGAGCACAGATAAGGGTCTGCATCTGCAAAAGAAACACAAACCAGGAGCTCACTTAAAGTGTTTTTAAAGTGGTCATGGGGAATGAAGCCTGAATGTGCAGTGTTACAGTATGAAATCCTGTAGATACTGAGATATAGCAGCTAGCTCCACGAGGTATAACAACCTCCAGCACCATCATAAACCAAAATGTGTTGGGATGGCTAATGTCATTTCTGTGTATATTTCTTGCACAGACTTTCATTTTTAGACCTAGAGCTGTTGCAGATGATCATCTAAGAAAGTAGCACGTTAGTGCAAGTGTTCCCAGTGGGTGGGAACTAGAGTGTGTCTGCAGACCCAGGAGGGCATAACCCTTGTATGTGTACAAAATAGAAAAAAACGTGAACCCAAGCTGTGGGGCAGCCTCAGGAGCACTGGAGATGGGTGCTGCAGGGATGATTCTAACCAATATGGCAGACTTAAAAATTCAACTTTATTATGGGCACCATAACTACCGTATGGTCCCAGACAGATATATACATATAGAGAAAGGAAACTTAATATCCCACAACCGCTATGAACCAAACGGGGAAAACAAAAAATATAATAGGTTGTACCTACAAAATGGCTAAAGGAACCTGTGGAGGCTAGCCCTGCTGTATACTGCTTTTGACTGGAGAAAAGCTTGGAATGTATACGCAGAGGTTGGGTAACAGGTATTGCACAGTGCAGACTTATGCTCTTACTGGCAGCTGACCTCTACGACAGGGATAGGTGAGTGAGAAAGGCTCTAGAATGACGGGAACAGGTTGGACCAAACGGTTCGATCCAAGTACTGGAACACTGTGAGTCAATGATAGAGCACACTCAATCCTGTCTATAAAGGAATCTGATGTTGCCTTGGAAAGAGACTATACTCCGTGCTTGAATTACTCAAAATACCCTTGAACCGCTGGTGATGGCACAATCTACCAAACAGGAAGAGTGCCTAGCGGTAACTGACTGTGAGAAGGTAGAGGGAGTTGGAACTTACTAGATAGCAAGGCCTCTAATCGGTGCCAATTGCTAAGGAGCCCCTCCCAAAAGAAAATAAATAATACATAACAGTCTTGCTATAGAGCTTGTCGGTATAACAGCTGGACGGAACAGACTCTCCTATGTATGGAGAGGACCCAACATGGGTAGGGAGACACAGATGTATCCACACTTGGAACGTACAGACGCTACCATTAGGTGCAGTAAAACTGTCTCCCAGTAACCCGTTAGCTGTTTCTGCTTTGTGTCAGCAGCTTGCCGGTATGACAGCTGGACGAGACAACTCTCCAATATGGAGCAAGACCCAATGTGGGTATGGAGACACAGATATATCCACCCTGTTAAACGTAAGAACGCTACAGGTGAGTGCAGTAACGCCGTCTCTCCAATAGCCCACTTGTTGTCTTTACTTGATGTCAACAGCTGGAGAGGCTTCTCTCACACGAGTGGAGAGGAGCTAAAGTAATTCACCTGTAAGGAGTAAAAAAAGATTCTGCACTGAAATTATTAGAGTAGCTAAAGAGCTACTTGCTAGCTCAGTAGGTGCTAAAGTAGTTTCCCCTGGTGATCACATCAAATCGTGAAGGTTTAAAATAAAGAAGTTGGCGACCTAACGCACGTTTCGGCGCTGCTACAGCGCCTTTGTCAAAGGTGAGGTATGTACTGCTGCCTACAGCGTTTAAATGCCGATCTAGGCGGCTTTTGCAGCCAATCAGGACGATGGGCGTGTACTGCCCCCTGGTGTCTGATTGTGATTGGCTGTATTCGCTGTCACTCCACTTATTCACAGTCTCTACCGTGGTTGGAGAGATTCAGTGTGGTAGAATGGGAGCTGCAAGTACATGATGAGATACTCTATTGATTCGAAAAGCTTAAAAGAATTAATTAGGAGGGGCCAATGGTGTGAATCAAAAATACTACATATCTATATACATATATACATGAGGTGCTAAAGAATCAAGAGTCGATGAACGGGGTGAAGGTGAACCCTTCATTTAGGCCTTTGGGTGATAGTGTATCCAGTTTATAGATCCAATAACACTCCCTCCTTCTGAGGGTCATATCAAGGTCCCCACCTCTTTTGCCCAGTTGGATTCTCTCGATGCCAGCGAACTTAATGCATTTGGGAGTATCCATGTGATGGATTCTGATATGTCTAGCTACTGGTGTGTCTTTGCTGGAGGTAACGGAGTGGACATGCTCCATAATACGTCTTTTGAATGGGCGTATGGTTTTGCCCACGTATTTCAAGCCACATTTGCATGTTAATAGATACACTATCCCAGAGGTGTTGCAATTAAAAAATTGTTTTATAGGGATAGCTATAGTATTGGTCGAGTCCATGATAGTTTTGGACCCCTTGGCTATATGTGTGCATGCAACACATTTGCCGCACTGGTATGTGCCATGTACATTTAGCCAGGTAGTGTTCTTCTTTTTCTTAGATGCGGTGAAGTGACTGGGTACCAGTATCTCCTTCATATTCCTGCCTCTCCTGGCTGTGACCGACACTTTGCTGGAGATGACGTCCTTCAAATGCGGGTCCTGAGTTAACAGGGGCCAGAAGCGGCCCATGACCTTTTTGACTTCGTTCCAACCGGCGTCGTAGCTTGCTATGCATCTGATAAGTTTCTGGGGGTCTTGGTCAGGCTTGTCTGCTAGTAGGTCGTCACGTGTACTGCTTAGAGCCCTCTGATAGGCATGTTTGAGGCATCTATTTGGATAGCCTTTTTGTTTGAATCTGTGTCTCAGTTCAGTGGCTTTAAGTTTGAAGTCCTCAATGGATGAACAGTTTCTCCTGAGTCTAAGGTACTGGCCCACTGGGATCCCCCTCTTAAGGGGTATGGGATGGTGACTTTCCCAGCGTAACATGCTGTTAGTGGATGTGGGCTTGCGGTATAGTGTGGTCTCAATCATGAGATCCCCAGTGATCCTTAGTGAGCAGTCTAGGAAGTTTAGTGTCTGGTCACCGAACTCCATAGTGAGCCTGAGATTAAGGTCATTCTTATTGAGAGTCTCTACAAACTTGACGAAGTGTGTTAAGGTGCCCGTCCAAATGATAAGGACGTCGTCAATATACCTCTTCCATAGGAAGATACAGTCCGTAAATTCTTTGAGAGACCCAGAGAAAACCAACTCCCTCTCCCACCATCCCAGATGCAGGTTGGCATAGGATGGGGCACAAGACGTCCCCATCGCAGTACCCTGCACCTGGTGATAGTGTTTGTTTTGGAAGAGAAAGAAGTTGTGAGTAAGAATGAACCTTAGTAGATTTAATACAAATAGGGTATGGGTGGTGTGTTCGGTGCCCCTTGTTTTCAGGAAGTATTCAACATGATCCAGACCACTAGAGTGTGGTATGGAGGAGTATAGGGCCTCCACATCCAGACTACATAGTGCTGATCCCTCTGGTACCTTAAGTGACGCTAGGCATTTGAGGGTGTCCTTGGTATCTTTTAGGTAGGATGGTAATTTTTCTACGAATGGGCGTAGAATCCTATCCACATAAATACTGCCTTTGCTTGTAAAATTGTTAGAGCCTGAGACTATTGGTCTTGCTGTCAGGTCTTTATGTTGCTTATGTATTTTAGGGAGGCAGTAGAATGTGGATGTTGTTGGGTTCTTGATATAAATACTGCTATACTCATCCTTAGTGAGTACACCCTGGTCAAAGGCTTGATCCAAAAGGATCTTATAATCACGTTGGTACTTTATAGAGGGGTCAGTGGTCAACACTTTGTAGGTCTTGTCATCGTTAAGGATGACTTCAGCCATCCGTACGTAATGTGCTCTGTTGAGTAGGACTACGTTACCCCCCTTGTCAGCAGGTTTGATTACAATTCCCTCATTATCTCTGAGGTCACACAGGGCTCGCCATTCCCTACCCGAGAGATTGCCCCTTGGTTTGACTGTCAGCATGTCAGTATTCATGGTCTTGATCATGTTAGTGATTGAATCAATGAACGTATCTATATTCTTAAACTCCCTGAAATTTGGAGTGAATTTACTACGCTGGCAGAGATCGGTGTATGGGGCTGTGGGATTGGTGTCATTATCATCGAGGAGAGATACTAGCTCCTGTAGGCATTGATACTCTCTGGGGTTGAAGCCTAGTTCCTTTGCCCTTTTCTCATCTTTTAGTTTAAAGAACTTATGTAGGGCCAATTTCCTCCCAAAGAGATTAATGTCCTTAATCCATTCGAAATGGTTGAACGGTGGAGTTGGGACAAGGGATAGTCCTCTCATGAGGACCCTAACTTGTGTGGGGGTGAGGGTGACATCTGACAAGTTGACAACTTTTAATTCGTCGGTTAGTAGCGTCTGCGCGCTCTCCCTCTGTATCTGGTTTGTCTTTGATTTTGAGCCTCCCCCTCTCGGGGGGGTTGCCCTAAAAAAGCTACCCCTTTTTTGAGGATCCCTTTGTTGGACTGAGGATTGGAGTTGCCCGTTGGGGTAGTGGCTTGTTCGTTGTCTGTGTCGGACGTCTCATAATCGGAGGTCATGTACTGATCAGAGTCTGCTCTTGTGGTTTTCCTGAACCTTCTGTACACCTTTCCTTTTTTGTAATCATCATTGTCTCTGATGAATTTACTATGTTTTCGGCTTTTTACATTATTCTGATATTTATTGAGATTTTGCTGTAGCCTTTGTTCCTGCACACTGAAGGAAGGATCGTCTTTATAGCTCTGTATCCCTTCTACTGCTGTATTGACTTTCTCATTGACCGTTTTAAGCCTATCTGATTCAAACCTAAGTAGGATATCCATAAATTTGTTGGAGCAGACATTTGCTGCATCCTCCCATTCTTTCAAGAGCTCAGGACTATCTAGTTCGAGATTGGGGATGGTTTGTATTCTCAATCCCCTGGGTATCATTGATTTGCTCGTATATTTTTGCAATGATGTGACCTCCCATCCTAGCCGGATTTGTTGTTTACATAAGTTTGATAAAGTTCTGAACTTAGCGTTAATATTGTCCTGCTCAGGTAGGTATGTTACGTCTTTGTCAGAAAACACGGAGTCAATATCCGTGCACCACTGATTCGTCTCTTTCAGTTGGGACAAGAAATTACTCATGATTGATTACACCTCGTGGTAATCTAAAAATAGAAGATATGATAGCACACTCTATAGGTATTGAAACCTCTAGAACTAGATAAATATAAGAAAGTAGCACGTTAGTGCAAGTGTTCCCAGTGGGTGGGAACTAGAGTGTGTCTGCAGACCCAGGAGGGCATAACCCTTGTATGTGTACAAAATAGAAAAAAACGTGAACCCAAGCTGTGGGGCAGCCTCAGGAGCACTGGAGATGGGTGCTGCAGGGATGATTCTAACCAATATGGCAGACTTAAAAATTCAACTTTATTATGGGCACCATAACTACCGTATGGTCCCAGACAGATATATACATATAGAGAAAGGAAACTTAATATCCCACAACCGCTATGAACCAAACGGGGAAAACAAAAAATATAATAGGTTGTACCTACAAAATGGCTAAAGGAACCTGTGGAGGCTAGCCCTGCTGTATACTGCTTTTGACTGGAGAAAAGCTTGGAATGTATACGCAGAGGTTGGGTAACAGGTATTGCACAGTGCAGACTTATGCTCTTACTGGCAGCTGACCTCTACGACAGGGATAGGTGAGTGAGAAAGGCTCTAGAATGACGGGAACAGGTTGGACCAAACGGTTCGATCCAAGTACTGGAACACTGTGAGTCAATGATAGAGCACACTCAATCCTGTCTATAAAGGAATCTGATGTTGCCTTGGAAAGAGACTATACTCCGTGCTTGAATTACTCAAAATACCCTTGAACCGCTGGTGATGGCACAATCTACCAAACAGGAAGAGTGCCTAGCGGTAACTGACTGTGAGAAGGTAGAGGGAGTTGGAACTTACTAGATAGCAAGGCCTCTAATCGGTGCCAATTGCTAAGGAGCCCCTCCCAAAAGAAAATAAATAATACATAACAGTCTTGCTATAGAGCTTGTCGGTATAACAGCTGGACGGAACAGACTCTCCTATGTATGGAGAGGACCCAACATGGGTAGGGAGACACAGATGTATCCACACTTGGAACGTACAGACGCTACCATTAGGTGCAGTAAAACTGTCTCCCAGTAACCCGTTAGCTGTTTCTGCTTTGTGTCAGCAGCTTGCCGGTATGACAGCTGGACGAGACAACTCTCCAATATGGAGCAAGACCCAATGTGGGTATGGAGACACAGATATATCCACCCTGTTAAACGTAAGAACGCTACAGGTGAGTGCAGTAACGCCGTCTCTCCAATAGCCCACTTGTTGTCTTTACTTGATGTCAACAGCTGGAGAGGCTTCTCTCACACGAGTGGAGAGGAGCTAAAGTAATTCACCTGTAAGGAGTAAAAAAAGATTCTGCACTGAAATTATTAGAGTAGCTAAAGAGCTACTTGCTAGCTCAGTAGGTGCTAAAGTAGTTTCCCCTGGTGATCACATCAAATCGTGAAGGTTTAAAATAAAGAAGTTGGCGACCTAACGCACGTTTCGGCGCTGCTACAGCGCCTTTGTCAAAGGTGAGGTATGTACTGCTGCCTACAGCGTTTAAATGCCGATCTAGGCGGCTTTTGCAGCCAATCAGGACGATGGGCGTGTACTGCCCCCTGGTGTCTGATTGTGATTGGCTGTATTCGCTGTCACTCCACTTATTCACAGTCTCTACCGTGGTTGGAGAGATTCAGTGTGGTAGAATGGGAGCTGCAAGTACATGATGAGATACTCTATTGATTCGAAAAGCTTAAAAGAATTAATTAGGAGGGGCCAATGGTGTGAATCAAAAATACTACATATCTATATACATATATACATGAGGTGCTAAAGAATCAAGAGTCGATGAACGGGGTGAAGGTGAACCCTTCATTTAGGCCTTTGGGTGATAGTGTATCCAGTTTATAGATCCAATAACACTCCCTCCTTCTGAGGGTCATATCAAGGTCCCCACCTCTTTTGCCCAGTTGGATTCTCTCGATGCCAGCGAACTTAATGCATTTGGGAGTATCCATGTGATGGATTCTGATATGTCTAGCTACTGGTGTGTCTTTGCTGGAGGTAACGGAGTGGACATGCTCCATAATACGTCTTTTGAATGGGCGTATGGTTTTGCCCACGTATTTCAAGCCACATTTGCATGTTAATAGATACACTATCCCAGAGGTGTTGCAATTAAAAAATTGTTTTATAGGGATAGCTATAGTATTGGTCGAGTCCATGATAGTTTTGGACCCCTTGGCTATATGTGTGCATGCAACACATTTGCCGCACTGGTATGTGCCATGTACATTTAGCCAGGTAGTGTTCTTCTTTTTCTTAGATGCGGTGAAGTGACTGGGTACCAGTATCTCCTTCATATTCCTGCCTCTCCTGGCTGTGACCGACACTTTGCTGGAGATGACGTCCTTCAAATGCGGGTCCTGAGTTAACAGGGGCCAGAAGCGGCCCATGACCTTTTTGACTTCGTTCCAACCGGCGTCGTAGCTTGCTATGCATCTGATAAGTTTCTGGGGGTCTTGGTCAGGCTTGTCTGCTAGTAGGTCGTCACGTGTACTGCTTAGAGCCCTCTGATAGGCATGTTTGAGGCATCTATTTGGATAGCCTTTTTGTTTGAATCTGTGTCTCAGTTCAGTGGCTTTAAGTTTGAAGTCCTCAATGGATGAACAGTTTCTCCTGAGTCTAAGGTACTGGCCCACTGGGATCCCCCTCTTAAGGGGTATGGGATGGTGACTTTCCCAGCGTAACATGCTGTTAGTGGATGTGGGCTTGCGGTATAGTGTGGTCTCAATCATGAGATCCCCAGTGATCCTTAGTGAGCAGTCTAGGAAGTTTAGTGTCTGGTCACCGAACTCCATAGTGAGCCTGAGATTAAGGTCATTCTTATTGAGAGTCTCTACAAACTTGACGAAGTGTGTTAAGGTGCCCGTCCAAATGATAAGGACGTCGTCAATATACCTCTTCCATAGGAAGATACAGTCCGTAAATTCTTTGAGAGACCCAGAGAAAACCAACTCCCTCTCCCACCATCCCAGATGCAGGTTGGCATAGGATGGGGCACAAGACGTCCCCATCGCAGTACCCTGCACCTGGTGATAGTGTTTGTTTTGGAAGAGAAAGAAGTTGTGAGTAAGAATGAACCTTAGTAGATTTAATACAAATAGGGTATGGGTGGTGTGTTCGGTGCCCCTTGTTTTCAGGAAGTATTCAACATGATCCAGACCACTAGAGTGTGGTATGGAGGAGTATATAAAAGATACCAAGGACACCCTCAAATGCCTAGCGTCACTTAAGGTACCAGAGGGATCAGCACTATGTAGTCTGGATGTGGAGGCCCTATACTCCTCCATACCACACTCTAGTGGTCTGGATCATGTTGAATACTTCCTGAAAACAAGGGGCACCGAACACACCACCCATACCCTATTTGTATTAAATCTACTAAGGTTCATTCTTACTCACAACTTCTTTCTCTTCCAAAACAAACACTATCACCAGGTGCAGGGTACTGCGATGGGGACGTCTTGTGCCCCATCCTATGCCAACCTGCATCTGGGATGGTGGGAGAGGGAGTTGGTTTTCTCTGGGTCTCTCAAAGAATTTACGGACTGTATCTTCCTATGGAAGAGGTATATTGACGACGTCCTTATCATTTGGACGGGCACCTTAACACACTTCGTCAAGTTTGTAGAGACTCTCAATAAGAATGACCTTAATCTCAGGCTCACTATGGAGTTCGGTGACCAGACACTAAACTTCCTAGACTGCTCACTAAGGATCACTGGGGATCTCATGATTGAGACCACACTATACCGCAAGCCCACATCCACTAACAGCATGTTACGCTGGGAAAGTCACCATCCCATACCCCTTAAGAGGGGGATCCCAGTGGGCCAGTACCTTAGACTCAGGAGAAACTGTTCATCCATTGAGGACTTCAAACTTAAAGCCACTGAACTGAGACACAGATTCAAACAAAAAGGCTATCCAAATAGATGCCTCAAACATGCCTATCAGAGGGCTCTAAGCAGTACACGTGACGACCTACTAGCAGACAAGCCTGACCAAGACCCCCAGAAACTTATCAGATGCATAGCAAGCTACGACGCCGGTTGGAACGAAGTCAAAAAGGTCATGGGCCGCTTCTGGCCCCTGTTAACTCAGGACCCGCATTTGAAGGACGTCATCTCCAGCAAAGTGTCGGTCACAGCCAGGAGAGGCAGGAATATGAAGGAGATACTGGTACCCAGTCACTTCACCGCATCTAAGAAAAAGAAGAACACTACCTGGCTAAATGTACATGGCACATACCAGTGCGGCAAATGTGTTGCATGCACACATATAGCCAAGGGGTCCAAAACTATCATGGACTCGACCAATACTATAGCTATCCCTATAAAACAATTTTTTAATTGCAACACCTCTGGGATAGTGTATCTATTAACATGCAAATGTGGCTTGAAATACGTGGGCAAAACCATACGCCCATTCAAAAGACGTATTATGGAGCATGTCCACTCCGTTACCTCCAGCAAAGACACACCAGTAGCTAGACATATCAGAATCCATCACATGGATACTCCCAAATGCATTAAGTTCGCTGGCATCGAGAGAATCCAACTGGGCAAAAGAGGTGGGGACCTTGATATGACCCTCAGAAGGAGGGAGTGTTATTGGATCTATAAACTGGATACACTATCACCCAAAGGCCTAAATGAAGGGTTCACCTTCACCCCGTTCATCGACTCTTGATTCTTTAGCACCTCATGTATATATGTATATAGATATGTAGTATTTTTGATTCACACCATTGGCCCCTCCTAATTAATTCTTTTAAGCTTTTCGAATCAATAGAGTATCTCATCATGTACTTGCAGCTCCCATTCTACCACACTGAATCTCTCCAACCACGGTAGAGACTGTGAATAAGTGGAGTGACAGCGAATACAGCCAATCACAATCAGACACCAGGGGGCAGTACACGCCCATCGTCCTGATTGGCTGCAAAAGCCGCCTAGATCGGCATTTAAACGCTGTAGGCAGCAGTACATACCTCACCTTTGACAAAGGCGCTGTAGCAGCGCCGAAACGTGCGTTAGGTCGCCAACTTCTTTATTTTAAACCTTCACGATTTGATGTGATCACCAGGGGAAACTACTTTAGCACCTACTGAGCTAGCAAGTAGCTCTTTAGCTACTCTAATAATTTCAGTGCAGAATCTTTTTTTACTCCTTACAGGTGAATTACTTTAGCTCCTCTCCACTCGTGTGAGAGAAGCCTCTCCAGCTGTTGACATCAAGTAAAGACAACAAGTGGGCTATTGGAGAGACGGCGTTACTGCACTCACCTGTAGCGTTCTTACGTTTAACAGGGTGGATATATCTGTGTCTCCATACCCACATTGGGTCTTGCTCCATATTGGAGAGTTGTCTCGTCCAGCTGTCATACCGGCAAGCTGCTGACACAAAGCAGAAACAGCTAACGGGTTACTGGGAGACAGTTTTACTGCACCTAATGGTAGCGTCTGTACGTTCCAAGTGTGGATACATCTGTGTCTCCCTACCCATGTTGGGTCCTCTCCATACATAGGAGAGTCTGTTCCGTCCAGCTGTTATACCGACAAGCTCTATAGCAAGACTGTTATGTATTATTTATTTTCTTTTGGGAGGGGCTCCTTAGCAATTGGCACCGATTAGAGGCCTTGCTATCTAGTAAGTTCCAACTCCCTCTACCTTCTCACAGTCAGTTACCGCTAGGCACTCTTCCTGTTTGGTAGATTGTGCCATCACCAGCGGTTCAAGGGTATTTTGAGTAATTCAAGCACGGAGTATAGTCTCTTTCCAAGGCAACATCAGATTCCTTTATAGACAGGATTGAGTGTGCTCTATCATTGACTCACAGTGTTCCAGTACTTGGATCGAACCGTTTGGTCCAACCTGTTCCCGTCATTCTAGAGCCTTTCTCACTCACCTATCCCTGTCGTAGAGGTCAGCTGCCAGTAAGAGCATAAGTCTGCACTGTGCAATACCTGTTACCCAACCTCTGCGTATACATTCCAAGCTTTTCTCCAGTCAAAAGCAGTATACAGCAGGGCTAGCCTCCACAGGTTCCTTTAGCCATTTTGTAGGTACAACCTATTATATTTTTTGTTTTCCCCGTTTGGTTCATAGCGGTTGTGGGATATTAAGTTTCCTTTCTCTATATGTATATATCTGTCTGGGACCATACGGTAGTTATGGTGCCCATAATAAAGTTGAATTTTTAAGTCTGCCATATTGGTTAGAATCATCCCTGCAGCACCCATCTCCAGTGCTCCTGAGGCTGCCCCACAGCTTGGGTTCACGTTTTTTTCTATTTTGTACACATACAAGGGTTATGCCCTCCTGGGTCTGCAGACACACTCTAGTTCCCACCCACTGGGAACACTTGCACTAACGTGCTACTTTCTTATATTTATCTAGTTCTAGAGGTTTCAATACCTATAGAGTGTGCTATCATATCTTCTATTTTTAGATTACCACGAGGTGTAATCAATCATGAGTAATTTCTTGTCCCAACTGAAAGAGACGAATCAGTGGTGCACGGATATTGACTCCGTGTTTTCTGACAAAGACGTAACATACCTACCTGAGCAGGACAATATTAACGCTAAGTTCAGAACTTTATCAAACTTATGTAAACAACAAATCCGGCTAGGATGGGAGGTCACATCATTGCAAAAATATACGAGCAAATCAATGATACCCAGGGGATTGAGAATACAAACCATCCCCAATCTCGAACTAGATAGTCCTGAGCTCTTGAAAGAATGGGAGGATGCAGCAAATGTCTGCTCCAACAAATTTATGGATATCCTACTTAGGTTTGAATCAGATAGGCTTAAAACGGTCAATGAGAAAGTCAATACAGCAGTAGAAGGGATACAGAGCTATAAAGACGATCCTTCCTTCAGTGTGCAGGAACAAAGGCTACAGCAAAATCTCAATAAATATCAGAATAATGTAAAAAGCCGAAAACATAGTAAATTCATCAGAGACAATGATGATTACAAAAAAGGAAAGGTGTACAGAAGGTTCAGGAAAACCACAAGAGCAGACTCTGATCAGTACATGACCTCCGATTATGAGACGTCCGACACAGACAACGAACAAGCCACTACCCCAACGGGCAACTCCAATCCTCAGTCCAACAAAGGGATCCTCAAAAAAGGGGTAGCTTTTTTAGGGCAACCCCCCCGAGAGGGGGAGGCTCAAAATCAAAGACAAACCAGATACAGAGGGAGAGCGCGCAGACGCTACTAACCGACGAATTAAAAGTTGTCAACTTGTCAGATGTCACCCTCACCCCCACACAAGTTAGGGTCCTCATGAGAGGACTATCCTTTGTCCCAACTCCACCGTTCAACCATTTCGAATGGATTAAGGACATTAATCTCTTTGGGAGGAAATTGGCCCTACATAAGTTCTTTAAACTAAAAGATGAGAAAAGGGCAAAGGAACTAGGCTTCAACCCCAGAGAGTATCAATGCCTACAGGAGCTAGTATCTCTCCTCGATGATAATGACACCAATCCCACAGCCCCATACACCGATCTCTGCCAGCGTAGTAAATTCACTCCAAATTTCAGGGAGTTTAAGAATATAGATACGTTCATTGATTCAATCACTAACATGATCAAGACCATGAATACTGACATGCTGACAGTCAAACCAAGGGGCAATCTCTCGGGTAGGGAATGGCGAGCCCTGTGTGACCTCAGAGATAATGAGGGAATTGTAATCAAACCTGCTGACAAGGGGGGTAACGTAGTCCTACTCAACAGAGCACATTACGTACGGATGGCTGAAGTCATCCTTAACGATGACAAGACCTACAAAGTGTTGACCACTGACCCCTCTATAAAGTACCAACGTGATTATAAGATCCTTTTGGATCAAGCCTTTGACCAGGGTGTACTCACTAAGGATGAGTATAGCAGTATTTATATCAAGAACCCAACAACATCCACATTCTACTGCCTCCCTAAAATACATAAGCAACATAAAGACCTGACAGCAAGACCAATAGTCTCAGGCTCTAACAATTTTACAAGCAAAGGCAGTATTTATGTGGATAGGATTCTACGCCCATTCGTAGAAAAATTACCATCCTACCTAAAAGATACCAAGGACACCCTCAAATGCCTAGCGTCACTTAAGGTACCAGAGGGATCAGCACTATGTAGTCTGGATGTGGAGGCCCTATACTCCTCCATACCACACTCTAGTGGTCTGGATCATGTTGAATACTTCCTGAAAACAAGGGGCACCGAACACACCACCCATACCCTATTTGTATTAAATCTACTAAGGTTCATTCTTACTCACAACTTCTTTCTCTTCCAAAACAAACACTATCACCAGGTGCAGGGTACTGCGATGGGGACGTCTTGTGCCCCATCCTATGCCAACCTGCATCTGGGATGGTGGGAGAGGGAGTTGGTTTTCTCTGGGTCTCTCAAAGAATTTACGGACTGTATCTTCCTATGGAAGAGGTATATTGACGACGTCCTTATCATTTGGACGGGCACCTTAACACACTTCGTCAAGTTTGTAGAGACTCTCAATAAGAATGACCTTAATCTCAGGCTCACTATGGAGTTCGGTGACCAGACACTAAACTTCCTAGACTGCTCACTAAGGATCACTGGGGATCTCATGATTGAGACCACACTATACCGCAAGCCCACATCCACTAACAGCATGTTACGCTGGGAAAGTCACCATCCCATACCCCTTAAGAGGGGGATCCCAGTGGGCCAGTACCTTAGACTCAGGAGAAACTGTTCATCCATTGAGGACTTCAAACTTAAAGCCACTGAACTGAGACACAGATTCAAACAAAAAGGCTATCCAAATAGATGCCTCAAACATGCCTATCAGAGGGCTCTAAGCAGTACACGTGACGACCTACTAGCAGACAAGCCTGACCAAGACCCCCAGAAACTTATCAGATGCATAGCAAGCTACGACGCCGGTTGGAACGAAGTCAAAAAGGTCATGGGCCGCTTCTGGCCCCTGTTAACTCAGGACCCGCATTTGAAGGACGTCATCTCCAGCAAAGTGTCGGTCACAGCCAGGAGAGGCAGGAATATGAAGGAGATACTGGTACCCAGTCACTTCACCGCATCTAAGAAAAAGAAGAACACTACCTGGCTAAATGTACATGGCACATACCAGTGCGGCAAATGTGTTGCATGCACACATATAGCCAAGGGGTCCAAAACTATCATGGACTCGACCAATACTATAGCTATCCCTATAAAACAATTTTTTAATTGCAACACCTCTGGGATAGTGTATCTATTAACATGCAAATGTGGCTTGAAATACGTGGGCAAAACCATACGCCCATTCAAAAGACGTATTATGGAGCATGTCCACTCCGTTACCTCCAGCAAAGACACACCAGTAGCTAGACATATCAGAATCCATCACATGGATACTCCCAAATGCATTAAGTTCGCTGGCATCGAGAGAATCCAACTGGGCAAAAGAGGTGGGGACCTTGATATGACCCTCAGAAGGAGGGAGTGTTATTGGATCTATAAACTGGATACACTATCACCCAAAGGCCTAAATGAAGGGTTCACCTTCACCCCGTTCATCGACTCTTGATTCTTTAGCACCTCATGTATATATGTATATAGATATGTAGTATTTTTGATTCACACCATTGGCCCCTCCTAATTAATTCTTTTAAGCTTTTCGAATCAATAGAGTATCTCATCATGTACTTGCAGCTCCCATTCTACCACACTGAATCTCTCCAACCACGGTAGAGACTGTGAATAAGTGGAGTGACAGCGAATACAGCCAATCACAATCAGACACCAGGGGGCAGTACACGCCCATCGTCCTGATTGGCTGCAAAAGCCGCCTAGATCGGCATTTAAACGCTGTAGGCAGCAGTACATACCTCACCTTTGACAAAGGCGCTGTAGCAGCGCCGAAACGTGCGTTAGGTCGCCAACTTCTTTATTTTAAACCTTCACGATTTGATGTGATCACCAGGGGAAACTACTTTAGCACCTACTGAGCTAGCAAGTAGCTCTTTAGCTACTCTAATAATTTCAGTGCAGAATCTTTTTTTACTCCTTACAGGTGAATTACTTTAGCTCCTCTCCACTCGTGTGAGAGAAGCCTCTCCAGCTGTTGACATCAAGTAAAGACAACAAGTGGGCTATTGGAGAGACGGCGTTACTGCACTCACCTGTAGCGTTCTTACGTTTAACAGGGTGGATATATCTGTGTCTCCATACCCACATTGGGTCTTGCTCCATATTGGAGAGTTGTCTCGTCCAGCTGTCATACCGGCAAGCTGCTGACACAAAGCAGAAACAGCTAACGGGTTACTGGGAGACAGTTTTACTGCACCTAATGGTAGCGTCTGTACGTTCCAAGTGTGGATACATCTGTGTCTCCCTACCCATGTTGGGTCCTCTCCATACATAGGAGAGTCTGTTCCGTCCAGCTGTTATACCGACAAGCTCTATAGCAAGACTGTTATGTATTATTTATTTTCTTTTGGGAGGGGCTCCTTAGCAATTGGCACCGATTAGAGGCCTTGCTATCTAGTAAGTTCCAACTCCCTCTACCTTCTCACAGTCAGTTACCGCTAGGCACTCTTCCTGTTTGGTAGATTGTGCCATCACCAGCGGTTCAAGGGTATTTTGAGTAATTCAAGCACGGAGTATAGTCTCTTTCCAAGGCAACATCAGATTCCTTTATAGACAGGATTGAGTGTGCTCTATCATTGACTCACAGTGTTCCAGTACTTGGATCGAACCGTTTGGTCCAACCTGTTCCCGTCATTCTAGAGCCTTTCTCACTCACCTATCCCTGTCGTAGAGGTCAGCTGCCAGTAAGAGCATAAGTCTGCACTGTGCAATACCTGTTACCCAACCTCTGCGTATACATTCCAAGCTTTTCTCCAGTCAAAAGCAGTATACAGCAGGGCTAGCCTCCACAGGTTCCTTTAGCCATTTTGTAGGTACAACCTATTATATTTTTTGTTTTCCCCGTTTGGTTCATAGCGGTTGTGGGATATTAAGTTTCCTTTCTCTATATGTATATATCTGTCTGGGACCATACGGTAGTTATGGTGCCCATAATAAAGTTGAATTTTTAAGTCTGCCATATTGGTTAGAATCATCCCTGCAGCACCCATCTCCAGTGCTCCTGAGGCTGCCCCACAGCTTGGGTTCACGTTTTTTTCTAGATGATCATCTAACCCTGATGAAGGCTACTGGACCCAGTTAAGAGACAAACAATAGAAACATGGTTTTCCACTTACCAAGGAATGGTGAAAGGCTACTGCTGGCATCATAGCCACTACAGTGAGCTCTAGTATTTATGATGCTCAAAGCCACCCTTTAACACACTGGACCACCATGGGTTTATCTCTTATCTTGCCAAAAATATAATGGGGTCAAATATGCCTAATAATGACAATCATATCAGTGGGTGGTGTAGAAGAAAATGTATCTCAGAGAAAGAATGAGTAAGTGAAAATGTCAATCAGTTTTGACATTTTCCTACTTACAAACAATAAGGCTTGGTTGGATTAATTTGTTGAATTGCTACGTACGTTTTAGCCTATGAACTCTGTTTCATTAGAGACAGATTTTTTTCTTTACAATAACAATAACAAAAGGCACATTTTGTGGTGATAACAAGATTCAATAATAAAAAAAAATAACCCAAATTAACAACATTACCCATATACTAAACCTATTTGTGGATTCCAAACGTATAGTCAAAGTAGCCAAATATATATATAGTAGAAAGCTATTATGGACTAGATAATGACTACCATATACAGTGCCTCAATAAGTGTCTGTGCAATAGCTGCATAAAGTAAGAAGGTGCCAAAAATATCCTCTAGTGGGCAGGCCAAAGTAGTGATCACCTAGTCCAAAAAATAAGGCTCTGCTCACTATGGGACCATCTACTAAACTATGTATTACTTTGTATAAATTTATATATCTCAGTTTGGTTTTTTTTGGTGTGTAGGGTGGTGGCATTGCATCTAGCACTATTATCTTTTATTGTACTTTTTTAAAGTTATGAATTATTTCATATAAGTTGACCTTGTTTTCCATTTCCTAGGGATACAATTCACTCCATTGTCCCCCCCCCCCCTGATAATCCCTCCCTAGTCTTGTAAAGGCTGTTTAGGATTATTGAGTTTATGACTAGAGTCAGGTTAAATGTTGTATTGCGTTACAAGAGATGTTTAGTTTTTAAGAGGAGTTAAACATTAAATTAATTAATGATTAAATTAAAGGGATACTTTTCAGCTTTAGGCATCGAGTGCTGAAATTTGAAGGGTTATTTGCAAAGTATTCACCCTCCTATTTGTCTGTAGACTAGTCAGATTGATGATATTAGAGCTGCAGGTGTGGTTATACAGTGTGAATTGCTTCCCCTGCTCCTCCGGCAAAGCATGTGGGTGCTGTCCAGCCTCACACACAAATACTGGAGGTGCTGGGGTAGCACTGAGTTTTACACCCTCTGCAACTGTTCCTGCAGGTCTGCTATTAAGGCTGACTGGACTACATAGGACACTGGCCAAGGCTACTGGCCAGTATTATTCCTCCAACCTATTTAAGCTCAAAAATGTACATTACAAGTGCTGAAAACAGGCTCCCATAGTGGACAGGTGCCTACTCTGTTTAATAGGAAAGCTGGCCCAGCTCATACACGTCAGTACATTCCCTATTCTATGATGTTCTTTGCAATAATGCACTATTCTCTACTATTCTGTATTGTTCTGTGCTATACTATTCTTTTCAGTATGTTACTGTAACATTCTATGTTATACTATACTGTGTTCCTGACCCCGAGCCCAAATATATGGCCTATCAAAAATGGGGTATATTGACATTGCGTCAGGCTTAGGCGATGTATAAACATATGCTGGAACTAAACCACCTCCGTTATTCTTGCCTAGGTTGGGTGTTTATAAAAAAAACTATTACATTCTGTGATCTTTGAAATTGCTGTTTAGTGAATGAGCGAGTGTATCCTCTGGATCTTGTATGAAATATAAATATATACAACTGAGAACTGGATTAATATTTTGGACAATGTATAGTTATTTACAAAATGTAAATTGATATGTAAAATATGTAATATATAAAAGTAAATTAAGGAATTTTAAACTGAAAACTTAATCCAAAGTATTCATCATTAAATACTGTGATCATATTACTAACAGTTTAAAATTAATCAAAGTATAAATTGTTATTAACTTTTGCATTGTCTAATAATAAAGCTAGTAACTTTGCAGCAATCTGAATATCCCAGTTAGTGTTTTAATTAACATTTGTAGCCGTCAATATCTGCCAATGACTTTAGTTTTTCCCCTGCTGATACAATTGGATGAACACACTGCATTTTTCATTTATTATACAAATGATTTTCTACCACGCACACAAGCATTCATTAAATATTTATCCTATTTAGTGGAGCTGGGGATATAAATGGTTGTTTTTATATATAACACATTCATGAGCAGCAAAACAAGATAATTTGACAATAAGAAAAAACTAAAGTTATTTGTTTAACCTGACTAAATATAAAAGAGTAGCAGAAATTGAATGGTTGTATGTAAGGATCTCTGCCATATTTCAAAAGGTGGAAGGGCCTTAGAAAAATGCATAATTCAAGACCGGATTCAACCATACCTTAATATTTACACAGTGAACTAAAAGGTTATAAACTTTTTTGAATTTCTTGCATTTACTGCATATCTGCAAGCTTTGCAGCATCTGAAGTGAATCTCCCTGGATCAGATGGTCTGACTCTCCTTTAGTTTAGGAGCTCACCAAGAGTTCATTGAAGTTGTGATTCTATTGTCCGCTTTCTGAAACTCCAGAAACCCAAGTAATAATGTTATGAATAGCAGTATTTTTGGAATAAAAAGTAAAACACTGCAGGTTCGGAGGATGGGTCAGAAAATGTGGGCTTTTTGAGCAAAACTAATATTAAAAATGTAGAATATTAATTTTAAAAAAGTCATCTCTCCTACACATATTACCTATGTTTTATATGTACCTTGACCGTCCATTGAAGTTTATTCATTTAAGTTATAATTAACAATTGCATTGTTGTAAGTAGCATAAAAGCATTTGTGTTCTGAAAACTGCCATCATAAATAAAGATTTAAACAAGAGCAAATAGTAATTAATTCATCAGTTTTCTGCTGGAAAATAAAAAAAGATAGAACAGATTGTTTGTTTATTGCAATAAGCAAGTCTTTGGCATTATATATATGCCATCGGCAGTAGAAGATCAGATAATCCTTTCACCCACTTTTATTAAAGCAGATTTTCTATAAAGCATTTTAAAATCCTCACGAATCAATAGGGGATCAATAGCACATTACCTCACGTAAACTTGTTTTCTAACTTTCCCAGAAAACAAGCTTTGCAAGGTAATGTAATGCAACACTTTACAAGAAGTTCTGGAGATGTACCCACCACCATCAGTTGTCAGGGACATCAATGTGTCCATCAGGATTGTTTCCTAAAGTGAGAATTTGTGGATTCCAAACGTATAGCCAAAGTAGCTAAACTGGGAAAATTCTCTAAGGCAACTATTCTTCCAGTTTGGCAAATTTAGTATATAGCCCTTGTGAATGTCTCTACAGTACTAGCATTTGACAGGTTAGGGGAGACTTCTCTGAATATTATGATTAACGTAGTAAAGTTAATAAATGTAGTACTCACAAACATTTTCTTGTTTTTATTTAGAGGATTACTCTAAGCAACATGGACATGGTGCAGAGTTTCATTTTGAAATGAATGCCTTACCTGTAACTCCACCCCCAATAGTGTCATCAGCCATATCAGAACTAGAGTTCCTGGTTGGCTAATGTCAGTCATTGGCTGAGAGTGTTTAGCTGACTCTCTCTGTCAATTAACGTTAACCGCTGCAGCATCACTGAACCACCAGGGAGCATCGGACTCCAGCTTGTCCCTAGGTAAATGGGCAAATAGTTGCTAAACCATTTGCCCCATTACCAGGGAACTGAGCCCCGCTACACCTGGCATCATAACTACTACAGCAGGCTGTAGTGCTTACGATGCTTGCAGTAACTCTTTAATTTTCAAAATCATACACTCATGTGTATTAGTGCATTCAGCTATTACCACTTTGCAGTGTACATACAAAGATAATAAAACACAGTTGGCCTGTGAACAGACATACAGTAGTGATTTATAAAATATAGATAAAAGTGTACTCTCAGTATAAACTTTAGCAGTGATTACCTAATGCCAAAATACATCTAATACCTAAAAAATATAATCCCTCCATCATTAATAAGACTTCAAGAGCCCAATAATACATATAGACATTACACTTCAATACATTCTATTCGATTGATTCTACAGTACATCCATTCCTTTACATGCATGCTGACACACTACATTTCATAAGATTTTAAGTTGTTATTATTATTTTATCTTATATTGAACGCAGCATGTCTGTTACCCCTCTACTGCTCTTTCCTTTAAGGTTTCAGAATGTGATTGCTCTAAGTCTGCCTGGGATTATTTTTTTACTTGAAAAACACAATAAAACAGAATAGGTTGGTTCATGAATATGGGATTAGCGCACATATCCGATTTCCTATAATATTTATGAATTATATAACTCACATTGGATATAGTCACTGAACTGGGGATTGTGGAGAATAAACAAGACAATTTCAAGTACAAAGCCTAAAACTGATTGAGATGGAATATTTTCCCATCTTGGATATTTTGGCATACATTTATAATTCAATTGCCAAGTCTCTGCAATTCCGTTGGCTCATCTCCATCTGTTTACACAATTAAAAAAACTGAACAAGAAACCAAATTCACTTTAGCATTTAACATACTTATTACTTAACCCCTTCATGTTGGCACTCGTATTTACACGATTGCCAGGGTCTGCGCCCATAAACCGCAATCGTGTATACACGAATACAATTAATGCAAATGTTCATTGCAAACGTTTGGAAGGATTTTGCTGATAGCAGAGCCAGCGATACTTTTAAAGCACTGCCTCATCTGAGTTCCCTTGGCTGCCCTCTGGTTGTTAGCAGCACTCTCGGTCAGAGGCATTCTGTAGGGTCTGCTCTCAGCCAGAGTGCAGATTCCATAGGCTACTCACCGGACCACCAGGGTCACCCTGTCACATCACCCTCTCTCCCCAAACACAATCAGTCACCCTGTCACATCACATCATTCTGTGAGTGTGTCCAAATTGTCAACATGGCTGCAATTTGAGAGTGATATGGTATGGGTAATGACTAAGAACTGAGTGCATATCGGACAATGTATAGACTACATATTGAGAAATATTATTTATTTACAACTTTTTTCCTATCTGTAACCTCATTATTTGGTAAATTATTTTAAAGTTTTTCTGTACAGACACAATTTTCCATTTCCATTAAAAGAATGCATAGGCATACTGAAAATAAAAATAAATTTAAACATTTAAATTAAACCACTCTGAAATAAGGTCCTGCTTTCATATTGGCATTGAGTAAACATTCGGTGAGGAGAAATGAAACCCTGTTGAGTGTACCATAAGTCCTACACACTTCTGGTGGCAAGTAACATTTAGGTATGGCTTATATTGTAGGACTGGAAATTTTGAATCCTGAACAAGGATTCTTTAGATTTTTCTTTGAGAAGGAACTATATACATTCTATTTAAAACATGCATATCAAACAACAGTTACAAACATATATCTCATGTGTGTATATATGATAAGAGTAATACAACTGTTTAAATATGGTGTAACAAAGTGCTAATTGGAGAGTGAAACAAGATTCTGTAATGTCACTGATGATGCATGCAGACACCTAGGATTCCTACACCCATCATGGATAGACATCTGCACAAAGAACATGGGCACAAATGTAGTATTCTAAGGAATATCATTATTACACATATCAATTATACAAAATAGCAAATTCTTATCTAGCAATGTATTCAGATGGCATAACGTATGTACGCATCCTACGTTCCTTAAATTATATAGTATCCATTTGTTGCACTTGAACTCGAAGTATAATAGAGTATGGTGCAACTGGATCTGTGATAATACAAAGTCAAACATATAGAGAATCAAGCATAATATGGTATAATCCATCTGTAGTATTCTATGGAAGGATTATCTAGACGTGATCTACAGTAACATTGAAGCACTTCGCATGAAAATTGAAGACTGACATTTCTAGCGGTATGAGTCCATATATATATATATATATATATATATATATATATATATATATATATATATACAGTTGTGCTCAACAGTTTGCATACCCTTGGAGAATTGGTAATATATGTACTATTTATATGGTTGTCTTGCATGAGCTGCATGTTCGAGATCTTCCCAGAGTCACTCGATGATATTAAGGTCAAGAGACTGTAATGGCCACTCCAGAACCTTCACCTTTTTGTGCTGTAACCACTGGAGAGTCAACTTGGCCTTGTGCTTAGAGTCATTGTCATGCTGGAAAGTACAAGAGTGTCCTATGCGCAGCCTTCATGCAGAAGAATGGAAATTGTCTGCCAGTAATTTCTGATAACATGCTGCATTCATCTTTACATCAATCTTCACAAGATTCCCTGTGCCTTTAGAGCTTACACCCCCAAAACATCAGTGAGCGACCACCCTGCTTGACAGTGGGGATGGTATTCCTTTCACTATAAGCCTTGTTGACCCCTCTTTAAACATAGCGCTTATGGTTGTGACCATAAAGCTCTATTTTGGTCTCGTCACTCCAAATTACAATGTGCTAGAAGCAGTGAGGTGTGTTAAGGTGTTGTCGGACATTTTGAAACCGGTGCTTTTTTGTGGCATTTGTATGCTAGCTGTCCCTAGAACTGCACTCTTCTGGACAGCAATCTCAGTTGTCCCATCTTGAATCTTTTGAAGCCACTCATTGGAGTCACAGCCCGAGTGCTCCTATCACAACTGGGATTACTACTGCCTTCACTGCCCACATCCTTTTTTTAGCTATTTCAGTCCTTGGTATTTGTCCACCTTCTCATATTTCTACTTCCTGATGTTATAGTCACTGGGTATTGCCACATCCACCACCACTGCAATCTTCCATTCCTTGTCCACCACCATGATGTCAGGTTGGTTGGCCAGTACTTGCTTGTCTGTCTGGAGTTTGAAGCCCACAGGGCTCATTCTCAACTAACCTTTGTGATATCTCCCATCTGGACTTAGGGAGGTCCAGCCCATATTCTGAGCAGATGTTTCAGTACACAATCCCAGCAACTTGGTTGTACCCCTTGCTGTATGCTGTTTCTGCTAACATCTTGCATCCGGCTACTATGTGCTGAATTGTCTCAGCAGCTTCTTTGCACAGTCTGCAACTTGGGTCTTGCCTAGTGTGGTAGACTCCCTCTTCTATTGATCTGGAGCTGAGTGCCCATTCCTGTGCTGCTAGGAGTAATGCCTCAATGCTGTCTTTCAGTCCTGAATTTTCTAACCACTGATAGGATTTTGTCATGTGAGACACATCCACTATCTGCTGGTGGAACACCCCATAGAACATCCTCTTTGTCTGCATCATCTATATGTCTCACTCATTCCCTTAGTAGTTTATCTTTGGGAGCCATCTTCATGATGTACTTGTGGATGTTCTGCATTTCATCCATGTATGTATATATAGTAAAGTAATATTTTCAAGAACTACACGTAAATTACTGTAATTATTGATGTTACTATGATTCATTTAACATTTTCAATGTATTGCACTAGTGTAATGATTGTCACAAGATCTTTGTTTAAAGCATTTATTAAATGTTTATTATTTATTAATCCACTGCTGGCAGTCTTTAATGTTATTACTAATATTATTTTAATTTTCAAAGCTCCTTAACTTCTCAAGGTTTTAATTAAATGTTTTGTATGAGATTTCTTTTTGCTGCTGATAATATCTTTTTCATATTATGTCCCAACTTATTTTCTAATTATGATTAAATTTATCTTTAGATGTATTCATTGGTATTTGTCATAACCATGAACAGAATCAAGAATTACTTGATATTTGATAATGCACAAGATAATGCAAAATAACTGGCTTATTTCCAAATACTATCGTTTAATCTTTGAACATATTTCTCTGTAACAATTTAAACTCCAGTGTAATATATTTCACAAGCATAGGGGACATCTATAAAATAAAATAATAAATAACCAAATTATTGCATTTCTTCTTTTAAAATAATATATTCATAATTCCATAATTGTGTTACAGAATAGCCAAAAGTTGATTTAAGGTTGGTATAAAGTTGATTTTCTTTCTTATTGTCAAAAGTAAAAAATAAAATTAAAGAATAATATTGATCTGAAACATGTGCTGTATATCTAGTAATACATTAGGATACATCATTCATTAAATTTATACTTAATGATTACTGTACAGGGATACTTACTGATTACTGTACAGGGATACTTAAGGTACCCAGGTTAAAATTATGATGCACCTTGAAGACGACTGTAAGGTTAAAACGCGTTGTGCTTTTCACTGATTGTGGACTGTGATTTCTTGTTGTTTGCTGTTATTTCCTGTATTTTAATTTTAATTTTATTTTTTCACCATTGAGTAAATTTAATTTATTGCTATCCTTTGTCTCCTTATTGATTCTGTGGAGTAAGTAGTTCCAGGATTGGAAAGTACATCAGAGCAACCTTACTATTTACAAACCAACATAGCCAGAGCTTGCTAAATTTGCAAGTGACCCTTTACCTATGTGATTACATTTTTGTGTGATAAAACTGTATTATGCTATCGGAGCTTTTCTGCTTTACAGATTATTCAGGAATTTCCAGTAAATAACCAACACGGTGGTTATCATTGCGCACCCTGCTTTTGCATTATTTAAGTCAGTGGTAGTCAACATTTTTCTACCTACCGCCCACTAATGCATCTTTCTTGATGGAAAAATTTCCTTACCGCCCACCAGTTTTCGCGCAAGTGCAGAATATTTTTTAGAACGTACATTTATCTATTTATTTTTACTTAATGCATGTTTATAATGTTTTTAACTTTATAAAGTTTAATGAGGAAACAATAAAGTAAATTGAAATTACCTTTACTAGTGATTAATGAGATCCTTGAGGTTGATGCTGCTTGACTAAATATTTGATATCTGGTTCGATTTTCGTAAGGAACAAATGAAGGTCTCCTCTTTCATACGACTTCTCTGTTTGCGCGTAATATGATTTCTCATCTGTGCGTCAGCTCCCCTCCTCTCCCTCCTCAATTCCCCTCCCTACCTTTTTTTTTCCTTTTTTCTATTTTTTAACCTTACTTGTAGCAATTCCCAGTAGGAAGGCTGAGCTAGGTAGCCCACTTGCTATTACTTACTATAGCCCACTATAACAGACAGGCACACATACACACACACACAAGACACACATACACACATACAGACACACACACAAAGACACATACATACAAACAGACAGGCACACACACACACACAGACAGGCACACATACATACACACACACAAGACACATACATACAGACAGGCACACATACAGACACACACACAGACATGCACACATACACACAGACACACACATAAGACACACATACATACAAAGACACATACACACACAACAAATACATACAAAGACAAGACACATACATACAGACAGACACACACACACACACACACGACATACATACAAAGACACACACCTACAAAGACACATACATAAGACACCCATACATACAAAGACACATACACACACATACAGACACATACATACAGACAGACACACAATACATACATACAAAGACACACACACACACACACAAGGCATACATAAAAAGACACATACACACAAACAAACACACACAAAATATTTTAGTCACCCTCCAGTTTCCTACCTTTTAGGTGCAGGAGGGTGACTTTCCCTGGAGTCCAGTGGTGGCTCAGGTGAATGGGAGTCAGAGTTCCCACTCTGACTCCCTGGTCTTCCTCCCGCGCGGTCTTTGTGTTAGCTGGGAGGAGTGACGTGCAGTCACTTCCTCCCAGCGTTTGATGTAATAACAGGGGGCCCGGTCGCACTGTTAAAGCGCCCAGCATTGACCGGGCCTCCTTACAATCCACATCCATCGGGTGGCCCTGACAGCATGGGCCACCCGATGGACTCCTTGGACGGCGGCCCTGGCGGTTTGCCGCGCGGGCCGGGGCCGCAAATGGTGACGGGGGTACCCGGTCGCAGGGATACCGCCGGCTCGCACCCGCCCTCCCAATCTCTGAAATTGAGGAAATCCCTACTGCCCACCTGGAATCCTGAAACGCCCACTAGTGGGCGGTAGGGACCAGTTTGACGACCCATGATTTAAGTAAAAAATCGGTACATTAATTTTTTTCCCCTCACAGGTTTCCACATATTTGTTGAAAGCAGACGCAAAGTAATTTTTTAATGTTAACAGACCCAATTGGCACGGGACTCCTCACTAGTGAGCGTGTCTATACAGCCCTTCTTGGGCTACTCCAGGCATTTAATCACTGGCATTATGCCGTTAGATGCTCTTTTCTTTAAGGAATCAATAGTGGCAGTCCCAGTATGTCCCAACTGTGGCATGTACTGAGTTATTACTGGACATCTAAAATATAAGGAATCCAGAAACCGGTTTGCAAAAACTATCCATGTCATTGGATCACTGTCACTGTGCGTTGATTCCTCAATCCATGTTGCATTGCTGAGGGCAGGCTCTGTAACAGTAAATGCAATGGGAGAGCTACGCCACCTCAGCAGTATAAAATATCTTATGTGCAGCGTTTCATAATACTGGACATAAAGACTGCTATAACTAATGATCCCTCTGTTCTGATCTTACACGTCCTCCATATCCAGCACCTTGTTTTGAGCTAAATCCCATCTCCTTTCTGCCCTATCTTCATTTTTCAGTTTGTAAACTTCTGTGTCCCTCCTCACCCCTCCCCTCACCCCCACTAGTAGTTTACAATTGCATCCAACTTCCTACAACAAATGTAATATCAATAAGGATATTTGTAATAAAATTGCTGCATTTAGGGAATGTTACTTCCAAGATGCCAGCAGAATGTAAATATGAAATCTATATATAGAGATGGTGCCAAATACAGTACATGAAGTTGTAAGTCTCAAAGCAGACTATTATATATTAAAATTTATAAAGCACCAACATGTTATGCAGCACTGTACAATTGGGCAAACAAACTAACAAAGGAAGCTATGATGCAGGACCCAGTTTCAGGATAAAAAGGAGGCAATTTATTTAATTGTATTTTTCACAATTTACAAATACTTATTTAATAAAAATATAGAGATAAGTAAACCGGTTATTAAAATCCCAGTAAGTAACAACTCCACTTTGAATAAAGAGTATAGATTCTTAGATTTACTTTTTACTTTACTTAAGATATATTTATGGGTATGATGAGGGAAACGGTGAGTGCAGATGTACCTATCAATTTATTTCCTTGGCTCTCTAATCTCTCATACAATAACAAAAACAAAATTGTATTTAATGTTTGATGTAATGTTATATATGATATATAGGACATTCCAAATTATATTCAATGCCACCAACGCTCACACATACAACCGCAAGGCAGAACGCTGCAGGGATGTGCTTTGCCATACGCTCCAGATGCTAGGCACTGACACATACTTACACACTCTTCCCCAAACTCTACTTATACGATAAGGCGGATCTAGGCAGGACCGGCAACACACTGTAGGGACATGTATGGAGAGGTTTGCTAGCAACACACATGCTTTGCTCAACACACATGACATCTCAGGCATATAAGCTGTTATATTGATATACTGCTTTAAACACAACACCCGCGGTACCACCGCACAACCATTGATTATAAACCAATACAAGTGGTGTCATACACTGATTCCTGGTGGCGTCTCACCCATCCGGGAATAGACACCGGCTTACGACTACACAGCACATTTACTGCCGTCACATATTGAACCTACTTATATATGTTTGATTGTTTTATGTGTAAATACTTTGTTTATGTGATTGTTTTGATTGTTTTTCCTTTCTTCTTTAATATCTCAAATCCACGTACTGTTCTCACTCCTGTTGTTGCCTCTGGGGGGAACATACTGCTCTCCTACAAGCATACTCGTTTACACTTCTCATATGGCTCTCATTCAGTCACATCAAATGTCAAGGGCTTAAATACCCCAGAAAAATGCACCTTAAATGTCACATCTTGCCATGTTCTGCGGAGATGTCTGGCTTTGGCTTCTGGTATCCAGTACTGTTTTTACAATTCTTGTTTAGTTTTTCTTGGTTTTCTGGTTTTCTATTCTATGTCTGGTTTTCTTTATGCTGGGTTTTTCTGGGTTCATTCCTGTAATCCATCCCTGGAATTCCCAGTGTCCAGGTTTCCTTTAAATGTTTGTTTTATGTTGCCACGCCCGTTTGTTTCAGCCTGGACCTGCAGCAGTGTTTCAAGTCTCTGCCCTTTCTTGCAGGTAAGTGCTATTGTGGTTTAGTATGTTTCTTTTAGCGAACATTAGGCAGGTTAGGACCTGCCGATTATGGGGTTGTGGCAGGCTTATGCAATGTATGATCATATAATGTAACTAAATCCCCATGATTTTCATATATAGTGCTCAGTTATGTCTCCTCTTGTTTTGCCTATTATATCTTAACACAGCACACACCTGACTATAGTACCAACATTAAAGAGTTGGCAGGGAATACGCCAGCAACCATCTTTTTCCCCATTCCAGTCTCCTATGTGTCCTCTGATTCCAAATCCCCTCTTCCAACCAGGCATGTCACACGGAGCTTACAACTTCTTTTTTCTCATCTCATAGCCTTACACTGTGAAACATGCATCAAACATCAGGATTTACCCCTCTCAAAGACCTAATACATTCAGCCACATCAGCAGCTCTACAAACATTTAGATACAACCAACTTACTCACTTTCTAAACTCTAGGCCAGACTTGACAGCCGAAATGCGAACGCAATCAACATTCGAGACTCACTGTGCACTTCATAAACTCTTAAGCAAACAAATATCCACTTTTAGTGCTCTACTACATCAAGAACGGGCAAGACACCCCCCCCCCATACACTCGAGCATGGGCGAAGGACCAACACATTGACAGGACCCAAAAGGAATGGCTGGACACGTTCAACTGAGTACATAAATCAACTATAAGTATTAACATTCAAGAGGGAAACTTTAATAGAATAGCGAAATAGCACTATGCACCATAACATGTACAATTTTTTTTTTACCGACCAATGCTGGAGATGCCTCCAACCGCAAGGCACACTTGCACACATATGGTGGGCATGTCCCACAATCCAACTATATTGGGTCAAACTTTCAAAAATGTGACATTCCATCACATCCATCCCAGTCCCATCGAGCCTAAAGTGAACCTCTTAAATTAACTATAATCCTACTCAGAGCAGCTAACCTTTTTAATTCCACTTTTCTGGAAAAAACGAGAAGCACCCACAATCTGAGAATGGATTAAAAAAGTAGAATACATACGTATAATGGAGGAATTAAACACTTCTGTAGTACACAAATACTCATTATATCAAGCTATATGGAACCCTTGGTAAAAAATACCTTCAACACACTCCAGACAACCACTTACACTGGACTTGATTTCATATCAATATATATATATATATATATATATATATATATATATATATATATGTCCGTTTGATACAGTGCTGTCCTTAAATTGGGCCAACTTGCTACGGCCGCACAGAGTGACCTCTCCCCTCCGACCTATGGGGCTACCTTACCAATTCAGTGACTCACTCAAATACACTAAAAATGGACAAATCACAATTTCCTGTTTGTTCCTTTCCACCTATCCCACCCTCCACCCTTCCAAAGCTGGCAACGACACAGAGCATAAGATCCTAAAATTGTACAACTGACCATCCAACTGGCCGCTCTGAAACCTAAGATGCAATGCACATGTAACTTTACTTATGTAACAATCTATATGTAATTGACCAAACTGAATACCTCTGCGAGGCCACTCACCAGTTATATTGTCCACCTATGATGTCTGATATTTCCAAATTTTTGTTATTCATAGTGACATTCTTTTTCACAATTGCTGTAAATGGAATTACTAATAAACATTCAAATATATATATATATACTTGGAGAAATCATTGACACTGGTTAATTTAAATACGGAGTGAGAATTTAAATGTTGAATTAAACAAATGACAATGGGACCTTTAGAGAATATACTTGCCTAAAAAGATACACATTCAGCATTCAAACCTATTCAACTTATTTTAAATCCAAATGCACCCTTTAGGATATCACTTGAGTGATTCAGGAATATTTCCGAATAGATGAATCGCTAACAAGGTGCGTGGGACACAAAGAAGCCATAAAGAAACACCTCAGCACATTCTATATTGAAAAGCTTTACCTCTCACAAATTCCTTTCCTTCTTCATCTGGCTCAGCTTCAGAACAAAAAAACGGTTTACAAATTCATAATCATAGTTAATGATGCTATGTTTCAACCCTTTTGCCTTTCTTTTACTACCTTCTGTAACTAATGTAATAATTCAGATGAGTCACATCGTTATGACAGGTAAGAGGGCACCATTAAAAAAGTTAAAAAATAATTTGCAAATATGATCTCGCCCAAGAAAATATTTCGACATGTGGGCATTTATTTCGCTTTTGGAATTTTATTCCCAAATCAATATAAAAAGAAAAATGAATAGAAAAAAGAAATAGATTCATAAATGTAACCTCTTATTTATTTTCTTACGCTAAACTTTGTTTCAATAATTACATATTTTAGTCTGAATGTTTGTGAGAACTGGATTGTTTTATTTTGACTCCCTTGATGTAAACTCCTATGTATTATGATTACATTATAATACATCCCTTGTGGGATTGCAAATTCACTTAAAGTCTGCCTTGCTGTCAGCTTTCACTGACAAGATAAATAGGATAACAAGATTCACATTGAACAATGATTTAAAATGCTACCATGGCTACAGATATTTCTACAGACGCTTAAAGTATGCATACATGGGTTTTGCCTTTCCTTTTCTTTATTTTTTTCTTTATTCTCAAACATTTTACAAATTTGGTATGATGATTTCAAAGTTGGATTTATCTATAGTAACTATATAATGTCTTATTCAATCTCAAGACGACAAACCCTGCCTCCCCATGAGCATGTGTATTTGTCTTAATTTTAGGTATGAAATGTTGCCTATAAAGTCTAATTGATCTTTGCATCTTTTCGGTGGGGCTAGAGATTGCGGACCACTTCCCTCTAACCGCAAAAAAATTGTACGTCAAACGTGGTACCTGAGTTGAGGCTGGTTCATAGAACGTGAGATTATTCAGTTATTTATTATTATGGAAAATATTTTCATTTTGTAATATTTCTACATTTTTGATATATTGATTTTTTTTTCTAATATATGATATTTTTTTTAATATTTAAAAAAATAATTTTAAAAGTTTATATAAAATTATGAAATCATTTAGAAAGCTTATACAACAATATTAAATAGTAGCCATTGCTAGGATTTTGGCCAATTTTTTGAGATTTTTTTTCTGGAAATAGACCCCTCAGAAAGGCTAAATCTGTAGTAATAGGATTCTTTACATGCCAAGTAACAGATGCCTGGTTAAATAAGCAAAACCTAATATGTTTCTGGTCTAAGGGTCCTTACTTATAGGAATCTCAATTGATGTAACGAATACAAATATATAGGGAGATTCATTTTATTATTCACCATTGATTTATAATCTACTCTGATGTTTCTCATGATTGTGCCTGTGGCTTAAGCAATGTGTAGCCACACAAAAGAAAAAACATATGAGGAACTGGTAATAATGCCAGAAAAAATACAAAAGACCGAGTGAACAGTGACCACTGTACAGCATAAAGCCTCCCATTGTTGCTCAAGCTGTGTATAAGCATCCACAAGTAAATTAATAGAGGCTGCGCAACCAGTAGCTTTGTGCACTAAACACTAGGGCTACCACAGCTTATTTATATAAAACAAGTGTTTTGGGGTAATCCCTTCCTCAATGCTGCATGTTCCTCCCCCATATAAAGCACTCACCCGTTTAAATAGCAGATACAAACAATTAAAGACTCCATAGCCACCCCTCTGAAAAAATTTTAAAGTGTGAGCTCCTCCTGGAATCTGGTCACCGACTTTTCACGTCTCCTGAAATACTGCGATGATCACGTGATGCACGCTGATGTTGTGCGTGGGGTCACGTGCTGCCAGGTAACAATAAACAAATATAAAAAATCAATTGAGTGGACCTTTATGGACATAGGAAACAGCTTAAAACTGCAAAGCGAACAGTATAAATATTCCAACAAGGGAGGAAAAAGTGTAAGTTAAATGCTACAGAGAACAAAGTAAACATAAAAACCAAAAGACACCTCAAGCGAGACCAGGAGGCAACCCACACCTCAAAGTAATGTGTTAATAAAATACAATATAACTTGAGAAAGGGAGGTTCTCCCGAAAGCTTGTCATTACAAAATTCTGTTAGTCCAATAAAAAAGGTATTACAAGATACGGATTTTAAATTGTTTAAATAAAAAAACAATCAGTAAAATACATTCAAAATACAAACAAAACATCTGACATCACATTTATACATACGAAAAACACATTACCCCTAATTAAAAAAATCTCTAGCAAGTGAATGTGCAGAAGACAACCCAATCGTACCATATGATTGGGACTAAAATGAATTCCTCCAAAATCAATCTTTTCCTGGCATATGGTGGCAGTACAATAGGGATGTACTCTTCCCTTAGGGCAAGCATCTGAAAGAAATAATTAATTAACATAAAAAGATCCTCCCCTTACCAGGTATAAGAGACCCTGCAGCCTTAGGACCTCAGTTCTCTTTCTTGTTCCAACAGGAACGGACGGCATCTGGAAGTTGAAGAGATTGGTGAGGCACATGGGTTGCTGCCAGGGGGATTCGGCCTGATAGCCTCCCAGGTAGAGCGCTGAGTGGCCATGGGACATACTGCAGTTACGGAGGCAGTGAATCCCTGTCCGTCGGAGGAGCATGCACACAGCGGTGGAACGCACGCCCGGGTGGTTTTGCATTCCACCGGAGTTCTGACCGCGCTATCGCGCATGCGCGGGCTGAAATCCCCAGAAATGGCGCCAGATTTGAAACGATCTGCCTATATATGCTGTGCAGATCTTTCTGTCACCAGCCCCCCCACACGGGTCAGAGGTTTTAGAGGTAGGATCCTGCTGGTTTCTATTCTTTAAAACTCTCTAGGTATTTAAATTATTTTTCGAATACAAATATTGTTTAAATTTTGTGTATTACAGATATGTCTAGCCCTGTTTCTACTGACAATATGGATAAAGACAAGGTTCCTACTCCTGCTTAAAAAAAAAAAAGCTTGTTCCAAATCCAAGCATCTCTGTTGTAGTGAATGCTCCCTCCTTTGCCAGATGGGTTTAAGAGGAAAATCTGTAATATTTGCTCCTCATTATCGCTAGAAAAATCCAAGCAACAAGAAATGAAGTCTTTTTTGTCTTGGTTTCAGGATGATCTAGCCCAGACCTTTGAGTCTTCTAAAGAAACAGCTCACACTTCTCCAGTTAATGCTACTAAGCAGAGAGCTAAAAGGAAGAGGACACCATCAGGCTCAGAACTCTCTTCAGGGGAATGTTCCTTTTCGGATTCAGAATCCTCTAGCGACTCTTCTGATAACGAGGTGGGGTTTCTTTGTGACGAGCTGAGGAAATTTATTAAAGAGGTGTCTATGGTCCTTTCTGATGAGACGGTAGATAAAACCAGGAGTAAAGCTCTTCCAATACAACAAAATATGCTGGATTTAATTTCCAGGGAATGGAAGAACCCAGAAAAAAGGGCCTTTATCTCCAGTCATTTTAAAAGTATTGTTAAAATACAGGAGGAAGATAAATTGGAAGATTTACCGGTAGTTGATGTACAAGTTGCTCAATTGTCTAAAAAAACTACCTTGCCTATTGGGGAAATTTCGGGTAAAAGGTTCCAAATTCCCAAGTTTATCAAGGGGTATACTCCCGTTTGGTCCTTGTTCCAAAACCAGACTTGTCTTATCGCCCAATCTTAGATTTAAAATCCCTAAACAAACTCGTTTCTTATCAACATTTCAGAATGGAGACAATAGAGTCTGTCACAAATATCCTTCAAAAAGGAGATTTTATGGCCACCTTGGATTTGAAGGATGCCTATCTGCATGTTCCAATGGATGTGAACTCAAGAAGATACCTCATGTTTGCTATAAAGAAAGGGAAAAGCATCCATCATTTCCAGTTCAAAGCTCTCCCATTCAAACTAGCCTCGGCACCCAGGATTTTAACAAAGATCTTCATGCCTATCACAGCACTCTTAAGGCTACAAGGTATCACAATCGTGCCCTATTTGGACGACTGGTGGATAAAAGCAGATTCAAGAACTACGCTGAACTCAGATGTGACCTACACTCTAAAAGTCCTGGAAGAACATGGTTGGATTATAAATCTAGGAAAGTCACACCTTACCCCTTCAAAGTCCATCCTGTTTTTAGGGTTTTTGATCAAGTCAGACACTCTGTCAATTCATCTTTCAAGCAAGAAGAAGAAAAAGATAAAAAAAAATTGATAACGAAACTACTGCAAGTATCGGAATGTTCCGTAAGAAAAGCCATGCAGGTTTTGGGTCATCTGACCTCTACGATTCCAGCAGTAAAATGGGCCAGAGCGGAATCAAGGCCCTTACAATGGGAAATCCTTGCGCAGTGGTCAAAAAAGGAAGAAGACTTAGATGCAATCATGTGTATATCAGATCATACAAAAGAGAGAATCTCTTGGTGGCTGGAGGAAAAATTCCTTACAAAAGGCCGGTCCTTTCATCTAAAATCTTGGGTAGTAATTTCGACAGACGCCTCAAACACAGGTTGGGGAGCTCACCTAGGATATCACTTAAGACAGGGTGTTTGGTCAAAAGATAAAACAAAGGAATCTTCAAAATTCAGAGAAATGCTAGCAGTCTTCTACGCCCTTCAACAGTTCAAAGTTTTCATTTTGGGAAAAGCTGTAAAGATCCAGTCGGACAATCAGACTACTGTGTCCTATCTGAACAAACAAGGCGGTACAAAAGTACAGAAATTGTATCTCCTTTGCTCATGGATCATGTCTTGGGCTCAGTACCATCTGGACGACATTTCAGCAGTTCACATTCGTGGTGTAGACAACGTGGTTGCAGACAATTTGAGCAGATCATAATGGTCCCAGAACGAGTGGTCTCTCAATCAAGTCGTTTTTGCTCAGCTGGTGGAGAGATTCGGTCTTCCAGTTATAGACCTTATGGCAAGAAGATCCAATGCAAAAGTGAGTTTGTTTGCCTCCCTCTTCAAGGTGGACAGGCCTCTGGTAATAGATGGTCTTTCAATCCGGTGGGAATTTCCCCTTGCGTACATCTTTCCCCCGGTAAGCTTAATCCTGAGAATTCTGCAAAAAGTGGCATCAGATCAGACACGTCTCCTGGCCATACTGCCGTGCTTGCCAAATCGCAGCTGGTTCTCAGTTTTGAAGAATATGACTTTAGAGTACTGGACTCTTCCGGTTACGCCGGATCTCCTGGAAAACGCGGAGGTCCCAGTGGAAGTGTTGAAGATGTTAAAATTGACAGCTTGGCTGCTGCAAGGCTGATTCTGCATCATAAGGGTATTAAGAAAGATAGGTTTCAATTGCTTTTAAATTCCACCAGGAGCTCTACCTCTTCTATATACTTGAAGGTTTGGACAAGATTTCTTCACTGGTGCATTGCTAAAGATTGCATTAGATCCCATCCATCTGCTGACACAATCCTTCATTTTTTGCAAGATGGTTTTGAACAGGGTTTTAGTCTTTCTACCCTCAAGATCCAAGTTTCTGCTTTAAGTCATTTTTTGGTGAAAAATGGGGCATCTGATCCTCTCATTAGGAGGTTTTTTAAAGCAGTTAGGCTTTTAAAGCCTCCTATTAAAATCCGGTTTCCCTCTTGGGATTTGTCCTTAGTTTTAAAATGTCTGTGTTCTGAGCCATTAGAAAATGCCTCTTTGAAGAATGTGTTCCTAAAATCCATGTTTTTGTTAGCAATTACTTCAGCTAAGAGAGTTGGGGAACTACAGGCACTGTCCTCCTCGCCTGACTTTACTAAGTTTTATCCATATCAGAAGGCGGGCCTCTTTAATGTGGTTTTTGTTACTCAAATACATGTACCTATAGGTTTATTTTTATTAAACCGGGTATTACATTTCATTGGGTCAGGTATTGAGTACATGGGATTAGGCAGGCATAACATTACATATCAATGGCAGAGTGAAATTCCAGTGGAAGTCTAGCACCACACCATCTTCAAATATCACCATGTTTTACTGAATCGGTTTTTTTTTTTATTCATTTAATATTATGGTTGCATACGGTATATGCTGAATATGCATACACACCAACAGGCTCCTGCCAAAGATAAGTAAAGATCATACCAACCTAGATTTTACAGTAACTGAATTGCTAGCCAATATAATTTTGTTCTGGGGGGATTCTGTTGGTTTTTAATTTCTTATTTGAAGGGAGAGCTATACCTCTATCTACTGCCTCAAGTAATAGAACATTATTTTCTAGACTTAACTATCTGCCTCTACACTTCAAGACTTTCTCACTATATAGCTATTTGACTACTTCTGATTCCACATCAACAATAATGTAGCAGACAAAGCAGGCACTTTACTTCTGTACCTCAATAGCCTCCTAACAGTGTAGGCCTCTCTTAGAGAGAGTTGGATATATTTTTTTTAATAAACTTGAACTTGGCATGACATCAATGAGTAGGTGTAATAGTGTGATTTATTGGAGACATGATTATCTGTGTCAATTCTTGGAGAGGTTTTTTTTCATATAGTGCATTTTAAGAATTGATATATCGTTAAAACTTTAGACAAGTTGCCCATTAAGAGGTTATCTTATTATACGGTTACCAGTGTTACTGGCCAGATGTAAGACACATTCCTTTTAAACCTTTATTCATCCCTTCCAGTGCTTTAATTTCATTTGTGTTTATATTGTCTCTTTGTTTTAACGAGCAATCCAGCTCATCTAGCTGGAGAAGATCGGGTGCAAAACAACACCTGGTGTGACCCAGGTAAGTTGCCAAATTGTTCCAAAATGAAAATTCTCCTAAATTCCTGATAAGACTTAAAGAATCACTATAGGGTCAGGAACACAACCATGTATACCTGACCCTATAGTGAAAACCCACCATTTAGGTGGCTTGCCCCCCCCCCCCCCCCATTAGCCCTCTCAGAATGGGTTAAAACTCACCTTATTTCCAGCTCTCCACGGGTCCACCAGTGCTGGCTTCGCCCCCTTGGTGATATAAAAATTGCAGATTTTTAGCCAATCCAATGCTTTTCCATGGGGAAAACATTGGATTGGCTAAAATCGACAAGGGCCAGGGCCAAGCGCAGTGCAGCCCTGAGCCAGGAAGCCCCTCCAGTGGCCATCTGAGAAGTGGCCACTTGGAGGTGTCTCTAGGGGCAATGTAAACATTGCATTTCCTCTGAAAAGGCAGTGTTTGCCTAGAAAAGCTTTAAGGTAATGATTATACTCACCAGAACAACTACATTAAGCTGTAGTTGGTATGGTGACTATAGTGTCCCTTTAATTTTCACTACATGATGCATTCCTAGAATATGCAAACATTTGCAGATATAGGATCACTTTTTCTCTCTTTCTAACGTCTAGGTAAAACATTGTAAAATCATACTGCAGTGAGCGCTGCCATGAATGTTAATACTACTACTGGGGCACTAGGGATATTATTAAAAAAATTATCATTACTGCTTCCATGCTCCTTCAAATCATCTTAGGAGACACCATCAAAATGTGATAGGTTGACAGAATAAAAGACAGAAAGATTTTTAAAATTATTTTACCACTCTGTTTTCATCCTGTCTCTACTGATATATACTACTGCAATGGAAAAAAATAGAAATCGATTATACCAAAAAAACCTATGCACAAACTATATGCATATATACAGATTTTCGTATTTAGTCTAAATGTTTCCCTTTTAAAGTAACTGTACACAGAGAATCATAAATCTATAAAATACAGGTTCGCCTTGGTCAACGGTTTCTAGATAAAGCAGATCTCTTTGTGTGAAATAAAGGCAACAAAATAACTGGAAACAGAATCATATTGCACCTCCAATTAAAGTATTCTCTACTGGATTAGAATGAACTCAGAGATGGGAAACCAATGTAATAATACACAGGGAATTGGATCATATAGATTGGATTATTTACTCTTGTAAAAGTACCACCAAAAGAAATTCATTGTAGCTGTCATCTGTTGTATGTAATATAATGTAAGATCACATTTCCAAGAGAAAAACTATAAAGCACAGATTCATACACAGAGCTTATAACATAATCTGGAATATTGAACATTCAAATAGAAAGGATGATTCTTGTATAAAAGGGATCGAAGATGGAAGAGGAGGCCCAGGGTAGTCAGCCGTGATAGCCTTGGTTCTGTGCGTCATGACGAGCGTGAAACCGGAAATTTCAATTAATCATTTTATCACAGGGCACCTTGCCAGCACCACTATGACCAAATACACAACAGTACATAATAACCTAGCACTCAAAAGGGAGAATTCTTGCTTAACCCCTTAAGGACCAAACTTCTGGAATAAAAGGGAATCCTGACATGTCACACATGTCATGTGTCCTTAAGGGGTTAAAAGAGAGCAATGTCTTCTTCAATCGAAGGCAGATGTGAGGGCACAATAGTTTTCTTAGAAATAAGAAAGTTCAACTTTGGGATTTAAAAAAAAATGGATATTAATACTTTGAAACTAACTTTGAAAGAACACAGTCAATGTATTGTTCGTGGAGACACCTCATCAAGAACGAGTGAAAATTCGGTATTATTAAGGTGGTCAAAGGCAAGAAGAGTCTCAGCAGTGAATGTTTTAAATTAAGGTTGTTTAGATGCATGGATTATTTTTATTTTTTTTCTTCTCTTGGATGGATTATTTAATATCATGGGCTTTTCATCCAGGTTCAACAGTAAAGTTACAAACAGTGATTTGTATGGGAAATGGACTTGGACACTGGAAGCAAATCTATTTTTTTCCATGGACATTAGATAGCTTTTACATTGTCTCTCTTTTTTTTTTTTTTTTTTATCCAGTGCCTCCTGCCGGAGAAGTCCAGATGCAAAACAGACAGCTGGTGGGTCAAATTGTGCTAAAACACATATTTTCTTAAACTCCTGATGATATTTTACTTCCACTCCCTGATGCATCCAATTTTTAGCAGATATGGGATCACTTTAACTTTTTTTTTTCTCCTTCTCTCTTTTAGATAAAACAATGTTAAGTCATACTGCAGTGAGCTCCTTACACCAATCTTAACAACTGCTCGGACACTAGGGATACTATTAAAATGGTCAATGCTATCAGCACTGCTTTAATCTCCATTCAAATCATCTAGACAGGCATGATGTATAGACTGATAGACAGAGTGTTGTAAAGTGCTGTGTATATATATACCGTATATATCTCGAGAAAGAAAAAAAACTCAACACATAGACCAATGGGTATGCAGACAATAATTCTCTGAATTATTTTATAATACAACTTAATCAATAAATAACTGCGTCTAACTCCCTCCTTCTGTTCTCATCTATGCCATGTCCCCCTCCAAGAAATTGGCCTGTTTGTTACCCAAGCGTTATGCACCTCCTACGTGAAGTTATTGCACTGCCTTCATTGTATCTGATCTGCAGAGAAAGCAAAAAGAGATAGTGTGGAGTGCTATTATGACATATGTGAAGATAACCAATAAAATGGTATACATACACTCGTTATTAGTCTCCCGAAATATACTGGAAGTACTCCAGTTAGGAAATAGTAATTCCAGCTTTTAATCACTTAAAAAAAATAAGCATAAAACAAAACATAGTGTAAAACAGTTTGGTACAATGATAAAAGATAAGGTAATGATTGCACTCACAAAAGATCCGCCACTAATAGTGGCCAGAAAGGCACATCAATAGGCCAAAAGACTTGCCACAAGGGGACTCCAAGATGTTCTGAGTCAGTTCCTAAATTTATCAAGGTTCTGGATCCCAAGGAGTAGTGAAGGAGTGATCTCTGGATGAAGATGCCCCAAATAGAGTGAGCGTGAGGTAGTAGAGGCTCCAAATGTGTCCGACCAGTTTCGTCCTCAGGACTTTTTCAAGGTAGAGCTTGTATGCAGTCCACGCCATTCAGTCTTATAAACCCCACTAATCAATGTGCACCTGGGTTCCCCACGTGGGTTGAACCCAATCAGGTGTTTATGGACTCAGACTCCCACCGTAAAAATGGCCACCGTGATCCTCTATGGAGACCATTTAAATAGCCATTAGGTTTTGTCATCTGGATATAAAATCCAGTGACTAGCCCTGGAATTCATTTCACAGACAGGCCATCAAGTAGGGATAAACAACATTAAAATCAACATATCAATAACATCAAAATCGGTCATCGGTATCTACACCGGCGCTATTCGTAGACACCGAGAAGTACAGCGGTGACAACATAGTCGCGCATGCGTGAAAAAATAGTTGCGCATGAGCGAAAACAATGAAAAATATATATAGAAATTATATGTATGTCGCTCTAGCGGACTTAATCCAAATGAGCGAAATGGAAAAATGCAAAAGAGAGGGCTCACTGCCCAAAAAATAATCATAAAGAATATATGATATATAAAGCCATGCAGCCCTGTTCCTATAATATTCTAGCAAAGTACGAGACTTGTTTGTAAGAAAAATAATCACAGCAACTACAGTGTGTTCTGTCTGCATAGATTACCGAGGTGATAATTTAATAACAGCTGAAAGGAAGTATCTTTATTTTGTTTCTTATTATAGTCTATACATGTACAATACATTCTGCTGGCCCACTGCATAGATTTAAACTTTATTTGTATTTTGTATTGTACGTAGCACACTTGAAAGGTTAGTTACCACAAGAAATGTGGTAGCTTTACTGGTTGGTATCTGCAAGCAATGTCTCTGTCTTTTATGTACCCTGTAAGTCTTTCTTTCTCTTTGGGTCACACAGACAATCTCAATTTATAATATGTGAGTCCGAATGTAGCTGCCACCTATTTAATACAGTACCATCTTTCTAATTGTTTAACATTTTAGTTAATGGACCACTAAAGTAACCCAGGCCACTAAATCTCAGTGGGACTGAAAATGTAACCAAGCAAGATAAAGCATTGCCGTTTTCCAAAAAGTGTTAAACACACCTCCAGTAACTATTACACTAACAGCCACTGGAGGCATTTCGTTGCACTGACTGAGTAAAACACGTTCACATGACATGGAAGCCCCCATAGGAAAGCATTGATTACATGCTTTCCTATGGGAAAATACTGCATGCGCGCACTGCACTTCCTAGTCCCCAGTGCTCCTCAATGAGGACCACGATAGAGAATTCTATGCCTCCTGCATGTTGTCACAGGAGGCAGAGAGGTGAGCAGCGCCACCGGACTCTTAGTGCTTGCTAATGGCAGACATTTTTTTACAACTATGGACAGGGGACACTGTAGCATTAGGAATGCAAGTTTATATTCCTAATGCTTCAATGTTCCTTTAAATAAATAGGTTTCTCTTCAGTATGCTACAGTCATGATTGTCCTTGTATTTGGAGCCTTCATTAACATTCTCCAAATGTAGACAAATGGATTCAACATTGTACACACCTGGTACCTTGCCTAGTGAAAACTACTTACAATAAATATTTTATTCTATTGAAAGTTGCACATATGCAAGGTTTCTTTAGTCAAAAATATTTCTGTAAGTCAAATCTTTAACCCCTTCAGGACCGCTGACGGTTCAGGACCGTCAGCGGTAAAACGTGCGTTTGGACCGCTGACGGTCCTGAACCGTCATAACGGTTTTGGGCTACTTACCTGATCGCCGTCGGTCCCACGGCGGCGATCAGCTCTCCTCCCGGTCCAGGGGGACTGCCTGTCTGCCCGGGCAGTCCCCCCTCGGCAGATCAGGACCCCACGGCCATGTGATCACTCGATCACATGACCGCAATAGGGGTCTTTGTATCTGCCTGCAGGGGGACTGTCTGTGCTGACAGGCAGTCTCCCTGCAAGTGTAAAATCATAAAATAAAGTAAAAAAAAAAAAAAACAATCAGTGTAAAAAAAATTATAATATGTGTATATATATATGATATATATACATGTATTATATCTATATATATAATATATGTATATGTATCATATATATAATGTCACACTAAGTGTATTTTTATATTTATATATACGTATATTAATATAAAAATACACTTATATTTAAATTACACACGAATATATACAATATATATAATAACTATATATATGGTATATATATATTATTATAAAATACAAATAATATGTTAATAAAAATAAATAACAAAAAATAAAAATAATTTTTAATAATTAAAAAAAAATTATATATATATATTCAATTTTATTCTAACAGTATTTTGATATTGATATATATATATTTATATCAAAATACACTTAGAATGTAATGATATATATATCTATGTATAAATAAATAAATAAAAATAATACGAAATATACATATGTCCACATACAAAATTACATTAATAATTTCATAAATATACACGTAGACGTCAAATATATAAATATGTATATATATTAAAATTCTACGTGCATATTTATGTAATATTTTTACCTAATTAAGTAATTTTAATGATTGCAATTTGAGGGACCTGCCTGCCAACCCAGGCCAAAAGTCCAGATAATTTAATTTGCTAGCACTGTGCTTAACCCTGTAACTTTCTATGACACCCTAAATCCTGTACATAGGGGTACTGTTTTACTCGGGAGACTTCGCTGAACACAAATATTAGTGTTTCAAAACAGTAAAACATATCACAGCGATGATATTGTCAGTGAAAGTGAAGTTTTTTGCATTTTTCACACACAAACAGCTCTTTCACTGAGGATATTATTGCTGTGATATATTTTACTGTTCTGATACACTAATATTTGTGTTCAGCGAAGTCTCCTGAGTATAACAGTACCCCACATGTAGAGGTTTTATAGTGTTTGTGAAAGTTACAGGGTCAAATATAAGGCTTGATTTTACTTTTTTTTTTTTATTGAAATTTGTCAGATTGGTTAGGTTGCCTTTGACAGCGTATGGTAGCCAAGGAATGAGAATTAGCCCCATGATGGCATACCATTTACAAAAGAAGACAACCCAAGGTATTGCAAATGGGGTATGTTCAGCCTTTTTTAGTAGCCACTTAGTCACAAACACCGGCCAAAGTTAGCGGTTTTTGCATTTTTAACACACAAACAAATATAAATGCTAACTTTGGCCAGTGTTTGTGACTAGGTGGCTACTAAAAAAGACTGGACATACCCCATTTTAAATACCCTGGGTTGTCTACTTTAAAAAATATGTACATGTTAGGTGTGTTTCGGGGATTTATGACAGATAACGGTGTAACAATGTCACTATTGATACATTTAAAATATATATATATTGAAACAGCAATTTCCTACTTGTATTTATAGGCCTATAACTTGCAAAAAAAAGCAATAAAGCATGTAAACACTGGGTGTTTTTAAACTCGGGACAAAATTTTGAATCTATTTAGCAGTTTTTTTCATTAGCTTTTGTAGATAAGTAAAAGATTTTTCAAGTAAAAGTCCAAAAACATGTTTTTTTTTTTATTTTTCACCATATTTCATTATTTTTTTTAAATACAATATATGACATAATATAAATACTGGTATGTAAAGAAAGCCCTTCTTGTCTTGAAAAAAACAATATATAACTTGTATGGGAACCGTAAATGAGAGAGCGGAAAATTACAGCTAAACACAAACACCACAAAAGTGTTAAAACTGCTCTGGTCCTTAACGTACAAACATCGCAAAAACAGGCCGGTCCTGAAGGGGTTAAAGAATCACCCCAGACACATAAAGTAATGCAGCTTGCTTCACAGATTGCTAAAGTGTTTTATGTGTCTGGAGTCTGTAAATTTTAATTTTTTTCCAGTTTATAAAATTTCAAATAGAAATCAGCTCTTTTACAAGTGAGTCCTGAAACACATATCCACTCTGCCATACAGCTGCTAGAGTTTGCCTGCTGTTCATGTACTGCAGCTTATTGCGAAGTCTATCAAAGTCACAGGCATGCATGCATGTGTTTCAACCACAGAGGTTTCTCAATGAGAAGCTTCTGATTGGTCAATCCTCTAGCACAAACTGAAAGTCTGTGACGGGGATAAAGGGGAGGGCTTGTAAAAGTTACAGACATCAGATCTGCAGATTTTGCAAGCTGTTTTTTTATTGTTTCATACACACTCAAAGGAAACATGCAGAAAAAATGACAAGGATGATTTCTTTAAGGGTATACCCACTAAATGAAAAAAAAAACATTTTTATAATAATAATTCCTTTAATATATGTGTCTTACCTATAATTCCCTCTTTTTTGGCTCTCAGCACAATCACACCCTTTTATCCAGTAAGCACATGCATTCATTACGTCTAATGAGCCCAGTGGCCCTAATCTCCCTTGCTGTATGAATCTCAGTGGCATGTTATAATGCTACCACATATTACTTGAACTGATATTTAAATATAGTGCGACAACTTTGAAATGGATGGGTACATCGACTAAGGGAAGCAAAGGATCTTTAACAATCTCATAGAGTTCTGTTGAATGACACATTTACTACAACATAAACGAATCTTGCAGCATCATTCATTTTCTTGTTATTGTGTTGTGTTAATAATCTCTGTGATTGACATAAATATAGATTTATTGACGATCATTATATTTCTGAGAAAATATATATGAAAAACATGTACTACTGCAGTTACGACTTCCCATTTCTGAGAAAATATATATGAGTTACAAGTACTACTGCAGTTAAGACTTCCTATTTCTTGTTATTATTGTCTTTTTTTATGTTAGAGTGCATTGAAGCTAACCATTTCCTTCATCATACGTAGTTTTAATTAAAATTTGACTCATCAGTTTTTAATGTGTAATTAGCACTGCAAGGATCCATACTGTTTAATTCGTTTTAACTTAACTATCAACACTTGCAAATAAAATTAGTCTACAAAGAAACATGAATTTGTGACACCAAATTTCATATGCGAAGACAATTATCTTTTCACTGTAAAATACACATTATTTGTGTTCTTGCTTCTTGTCCTCGAATACTTGAGAGAACATTAATCCTTAAAGAGTCCCCAGAGATCTTAGTCATGGTTTTCGAAGCCATCGAAGCTCAATTAGTCATGAAACTGTCCCTATTTCTTATCAATAAATCTCACCCATAATAGGACGAATCAAGCAGACACCAATAAATATTATATCACTTTTCGGTGTTAGCCTGTCTTATTGTGCATTAAATGAATATAATTTATGGCTTTTCAGAGACTGACAAGCACAACATAGCTTGGCACACAGTGTCACTTTAACATGCAACGTGATTTATTTAACAGCCAGAGGGGTATTCTTTTGAAAAAAGAAGAAGATATCACTGTTTGGAACAAATAGTGTTAAACTGCCTGTCTGCTGTACAGAAAGCAGTGAGCACAGAGGAATTAGAATGAGCTGTGAGCGAGAGGCAACATGCTTCCTTGCTGTAAGTTTCCTGGGATTGGTTCTATTATGAATGGGAAAGTCTGGATATGACTTCTGAACAGATGTTCGACGAAGACCTCTAAAGGAAAACATTAGTTGCTCGTTGTGATGTCAATCCTAAGGGCTAGTGGTCCACTACTGCCTCTCAAGACGATTTCCTCTTAACACAAAAAGTGGGAAGCATGGAATGTATAGCGATTACAGATATTTTCCTTCAGTCAGAGTGGTCTTTTCCTTGGGCACAGAAAGGCTGCCTCTTCTCCTTTTCATGACTACAGATCTCTCTCTGATATGCTCATGCCCTATCGCAAAGCCATATAATCAGCTATAAAATTCAAACAGGAATGATTTGCCAATTTCGAAGATGTTAACAGTAGAGTGGGAGTCAGAAGGACTGCAAACAGTAGGCATCGTAATGATTATTTGTGCATCTTTAAAGCTACTTCATCTGCTGGGACTAATTGACTTCTCAGAAGGTAAAGTTGGTACTTGTTTGCATGCATTGTCATTATTTCACTGTATTCCAAATATCCTTGCTTATTGGTGTATGAAATAAATCAAAATACTGAAGGCTTGTAAAAGAAGTAAAAAAATATTCAAGTTCCAAACTAATACTTGTTTATTTGAAAGTTGACTTAACAAAAAATGTATCAGGGTTGATGTTTCAGAGTTGTTTTGTGTACTTGAAAAGATTAATCAATGACTACATTCTTGAGGTTTCTGAATATGTACCTGACTGAAGTCATTATTCATTCATTAGGAAAGTAATACATGAAAAATGATATGTCTGAAAGGGTGGCAATGCGTGTGCTCACTGGCTTTTATTATGTAGATAAATATTGATGTAGTATGACTTGACAACTTGCACACACTGCACTGCCTTTGACAAATTAGTGCAACACTGGTCGTGGAAAAGGCAAATGAAAGCCTCCATTCTGCTGCATATTTTACTGTAATATTCCAAATAATTACAGCACGATAGGAGTCTTTGAGAGGCAGTCGATTATTGAAACAGATAAGAAGGTACGTTTTAGATGCAGATGCAGTGTTGCACAGCATTGTGAGGTACAGCTGAGAATCTAATTGCAATACCTGTTTTGGTTCCTGTTTCTTCTTATCACGTTTCATTTTTGGCAATATATAACAGAATGATGAGGTTTAAGACGTGGTGACTGCAAAATATGAAGGACTTGCCTGAGGACTGTGTGTATGTTGATATAATGCATAGTTAATGAGTAGTAAGAACTTGCAGGGATATATTGAGTTTATATTTAATAACTGCATTTTCAGGGTGATTAAAATACTATTTGTAGCCAAATATTTCATAGTGAGGATGATTTAATAACTTCAGTAGAGTCTATAAAAATTGGTTTTATATCTTACAGAAGTGCAGAAGAGGTGTTTATTTTCCGCTGATAAAATTTAAGGTAGTCATACGTTCATATAATTTAAGTTGTACCTGAATTTTAATTTATTGTTAAACAAAGAATATGTACCGTATTGCTTCTTCATTTCCATATTTAGTGTGAGATAGAGGAATGGAGAGGTGATTGAAATATTCTGAAAAATAACTGAATTTGATTTAGTTATTAACTTATCTTTTACTTAATCTTTTATTACAATACTTCTCCATATCTTTTTACCTTTATTTTTTTTTTATTGTACTGTGCTGCGGTATATATTGGAGCTTTATAAATACCAGTACTAAATAAGTAAATACATATTTCTATGGAAGTATGGAAGTGGTAGGTATCAAACTTCCCATTGCTCTCTGTGTGATACACTCAAGTTTTTATTTCTACCACTTACCACAACCCACTCCTCCCACGTTGATGTCACCAGTCCACACCTGACATAGTATAAACTCTTTTCACAGATGTGATCACTTATATTTGAAAATGCCAGGTTACTGGCTCAAATTCTCCACCTCCCCCATATGTATTTTTTTTTCACATTGGGTTATTCAGTCTCACACATTGGCTTATATCTAAAATGTATACTGACTTATTCATAGCAGTCTTGTTTTTTTTTTTTGTAAATATGATTTTTATTTCCTGTATTTTAGGAAGAAAGGTAGGTATCATGCAGACTCGCAGGTCTGTGTATTGTATGCAGCGTATAGAATTCAATCATAAGGCGCAGGCCCAACAACAAAGTCGGACTCGCAGGTCCCATATATCAACAATACTGTAAATCTTATGTGGGTGTACCCCCCGACCCCCCGACCAAGGTCTTACCCAGTGATCACATGTTCCCGTGCCATATGAGGTTGAGTAACTTCCCTCAGCTATTCTGCTGGCCCTTCAGGCAGGGCATGGTCTCTCCAGTTGTCTACCTCTATACTGTCTGATGCTCACCCCGCTATCGCCCCCCAAGTGTTCAGGTTTGCGTGATTGTGTTATCTGTGCGTGCGGGAGGGATGAGCACTGTTCGGTCAATACGTGTTCTTGTAGGGTCATGTCCGTTGAGGACCTCGGTTATCGACAGACTATAGTTATGGAGTCCTGTTTTGGAAGGAGATATGAGTAAGGGGGAGTGTGTTCCCAATGCCTGTTAAACCTGTGTGACAGTTAGGCGGTGTAACTTGTTTTAATCTACGAGAGGGGAGGGGGGGTAAGTGTAGGGAAGGAGGAGGAGGGTCTGTCCGTCGTCCATGTGGCTACCCAGCCTGTGTAGCTCCCTGTTATTAGTTATGTAGCAACGTCAGGAAGTCCTGTTTCGTCGTGGTCAATATCCAGTGGGTCCAGATGTCTAAGTATGTCTGATGTTGCTTTTCAGTTGCTAACATGGCAAGCTCTTCCACCGCTCGTAGGTCTTCCATGTGGGTGAACCATTTGAGTATAGAGGGGGTCTCGTTTTTCTTCCAGTATTGTCGTATAGTTTGCTTAGCCATATTTAGAATTCGGATTGTAAGTGACTTTTTGTATTTAGATGTCGGTGTGGTCGTGTGGTGGAGCAGCATTGCTGCCGGCTCTAGTGGTGGTGGGTTGTCAGAGAAGCGGGAGGCTATTTCATGGATTTTCCTCCAGAATGGTTGTACAAGTTCGCATTCCCACCAAATGTGTAAAGGCGTGCCCGTTTCATTGGCACACCTCCAGCATAGACTTGACCCATGAGCATGTGTGTATTGAGTCGTGTCTGGGGTGCAATACCATTGTGTAAGTATCTTATATGCTGTCTCCTGACTCTTGCTGAATATGGAGCAGTGGTGGGTGACATCACAAATATTTTCCCATTCAACCATACTAAATGTGTGATTAAGGGCCTCCTCCCATTTCCCCATAAAACGTGGTGTGGCCACGGGTGTGAGCGTTTGTAGGAGGGAGTAGAGGTGTGAGATGCCATGTGGCAGTGGGTCAGGGTCTGCGCATAGTTGCTCGAAAGTGGTGAGTCCCCTAGTGAGGGATCCTGCGCGTGGTAGGGTCTTTGTATAGCTCGCCAGCTGTGCGTAACGGAAGTGGGTTGCGAATGGTTGGGTAGGGCCCCCACATAAGTCAGCCAGGGTCCTCAGCCCCTGACCGGAGCACACATGTCTCAGCCTTGGCAGTGGGCCTTGCACCAGGGCCCGTAGTGCCCTAGGGTCCTTGCCCGGTGGGAAGTCTGGATTGTGTGTGAGGAGAAGCAGTGGGGACGGGTATGTGGAGAGCGCGTATCTACCGGCATTACCTCGCCATATCTTCAACGTCGCTTTCGTGTATGTGGAGTAGTGCGTTCCCTACCGTCTGTCCCTGCAGGGAGCCACGGGATGAGGGCGGCTGGGAGCCCAGCCACCCCCTCCTCCGCCAGTTTCCATAATTTGCTGACCCCAGTCTTGGACCACTCCGCTACACGTTGCAGGTGGCATGCCTTGTAGTATAGTCGGAAGTCAGGTAGGGCTAGGCCCCCTTTGTTCTTGGGTTGGGTGAGTAGTGTGTATTTCAGTCTGGGTCTCCTCCCATCCCAAACAAAAGCCCCCAAAGCCTGTCTAAGTGTGGCAAAGAACGAGGATGGGATTGTGATGGGCAGGGCCTGGAAGAGGTAAAGTAGTCTCGGTAGAAAGTTCATTTTTATTACTTGGATTCTACCCAGCCAGGAGATGTGTGGGAGGACCCACTCCCTCATGTCTGTTCAGAACTTAGCTAGTATCGGGGCGAAATTCGCTGTGAAAAGCTCCGATTCCTTAATGGTCAGCCAAGTGCCGAGGTATCGGATTTTGTCCGTGGCCCATTGGAACGCAAAACTCCGACGGAGCTGTGCAGTTCTCCTTGTGGGTATGCTTAAGTTTAAGACATATGACTTTGAGAAGTTAATCTTGTACCCCGATATCCCACCAAAGGCCTGGAACACCTGCACTAGATTGGGGAGGGAGATTTCCGGGTGGGTTATGAAGAATAGTAGGTAATCCGCATACGCGGCTAGTTTATGTTGTGTGTCTCCTATGTGTACCCCCTTGATGTCCGGGTGGTGTCGGATTGTGGTTAATAGGGGTTCCAGGGCCAGGACGAATAGCAATGGAGACAGGGGACACCCCTGTCTCATACCGTTGTATATTGGGAACGCCTCTGTAGGTGCTCCGTTAACCAGGACATGCGCTGTCGGGTGAGTGTATAGGTGTCAGGGTACCTGAGGCCTCTACCTCTAAGGGAGGTAGAGACTTGGTGGTTTATCCGTCCAGACGAGCTTTTTCCTCCGTTCCTCGCGGTTCATCCAGTCACTTAAACACCGGCCGCGAGGAATCCACGTCCTTTTCTAGCAGGACGCTCAATACGTGACGTCATGACGCTATCACGAGCGACCTGTCACTCAAGTCTCCGATATCCAATCGGTACTTGTCAGAGGCGTGATTACCATCCAGAGCCAGGGTATTTAAGCTTACTTCTCTCTTCAGCTCATTGCCCTGTCGTGGTTCTAGCTTGTCTAGTCACTCAGCGCTCTGGTATTCTTGTTTGCTCTATTGGTTTTGACTCGGCTCGTTGTACTACCCTGCTTCTCTGTTATCCCTTGACCCGGCTTGTCTCTCGCTTATCTGTCTTCTCGTTCCCTCGACCTCGGCTTGTCTCTGACTATTCTCTATTACTCTCGGTACGTTAGTCCGGCCATTCTAAGGCCCGGTATACGTACCTTTCCTCTCTTTGTACTCTGCGTGTTGGATCCCTGTCCCGATCCTGACATTACGACAGGGCCAATGGATCCTGCAGGTACAAACAGTCAGCTTGGTTCTTCGGATCCCAGGTTTGACGCCATGGAGCATAGGATGGATCAGATGGCTTTGGCACTACAGGCACTTTTGTCCCGTGCTAGTAATCCACCTGAGGAGACACGTACTCCTTCTATTTCTCCTGCAGTCTCAGGTCTAGAGGTAGCCACTGTAGGTGCTTCTTCCCGTATTACCCCACCAGTACGTTATGGCGGGTCACCGGAGAAGTGTCGTGGCTTTCTAAACCAGATTAGCATCCATTTCGAATTACAACCCCGCTCTTATCCTACTGATAGAGCGAAGGTTGGATTTATTATCACTCTACTCATTGAAAAAGCTTTGAGATGGGCCAATCCTTTATGGGAGAATGATAACCCACTAGTCTATAATTATAATGCCTTTGTAGCTGCGTTTAGAAGAACTTTTGACCCCCCTGGTAGGAAGGTCAATGCAGCTAGATTACTGTTGCGCCTTAGACAAGACAATCGAACACTTGTGGATTATGCACTAGAGTTCAGGTCCTTGGCGGCAGAAGTTAAGTGGAACGAACAGGCTTATATAGATGTGTTTCTGAATGGGTTATCAGATGTAATCCTTGACGAGGTCGCTACTAGAGAACTCCCTGAAAATTTGGAGGATTTAATTTCTTTTATATCTCGTATTGATGAACGCTTAAGAGAGAGGCTGAACACTCGAGATAGGACCCGTAGACCCTCCTTTAAACTAGCGCCTACCTTTCAAATTTCTGAGTTCGAGGACTTACGTACTCCTGAACCTATGCAGATAGGCAGTACTCATCTCACAGAGAGTGAGAGACAGTACAGGAGAAGGGAGGGCTTATGTATGTATTGTGGAGTCAGGGGTCATTTACGCCTAAACTGTCCCAATCGTTCGGGAAACGCTCGCACCTAAGTTCCTCTAGAGGACAGGCCTTGGGTGTTTCTACTTTGTCCTCTATTCACAACTACAAAGAGCTCAGGCTTCTGTTACCCGTTTCTTTAAAGTGGGAGAGGGGAGTAGTTAAGACTATGGCACTAATCGATTCTGGAGCTGCTGAGAGCTTTATAGATCAGGGTTTTGCTGCCAAGCATGCTATTCCATCCCAGTTAAAAGAGACACCACTGGCCGTTGAGGCCATCGATGGTAGACCGTTACTTGAGCCTGTTATTTTCCATGAGACCATACCGATTAACTTAACTGTTGGCATCCTACATAGAGAGGACATATCCTTACTGCTCATTTCTTCTCCGTCTATTCCCATAGTGCTGGGGTACTCCTGGTTGAGGAGACATAACCCTATTATTAATTGGGAGTCAGGGGAGATAGTTTCGTGGGGACAGAATTGTCAAGAGAAATGCTTGCGGAAAGTCTCACCTCTCGGCTTAACCAATACAGCGGCTAACTCTGATAATCCTACAGAGACACAAATTCCGTCTCAGTATCTAGATTTAAAGGCTGTATTTGACAAAAAGAAAGCCGATACCTTACCCCCACACAGGTCCTTTGATTGCAAAATTAACCTACTCCCTGGTACCATGCCGCCCAGAGGTCATGTATACCCGTTATCTACGAAAGAGAACTCAGTTCTAGAGGAGTATATTCACGAAAATTTAGACAAGGGATTCATTAGAAGGTCCTCCTCCCCTGCCGGGGCTGGATTTTTTTTTGTTAAAAAGAAGGATGGTTCTCTGAGGCCTTGTATTGATTATCGAGGCCTAAATAAGATAACCATTAAAAATGCCTATCCAATCCCCTTGATTACCGAACTCTTCGATCGTTTGAAGGGCTCTACAATTTTCACCAAGTTAGACCTCAGAGGGGCATATAACTTGGTGAGAATCCAGCAGGGACATGAGTGGATGACGGCATTCAATACTCGATATGGTCACTATGAATATACTGTTATGCCTTTTGGGTTATGCAATGCACCAGCTGTATTCCAGGATCTGATAAATGAGGTTCTTAGGGAATTTCAGCAAGATTGCGTCATTGTATACCTAGATGATATACTCATTCATTCTAGTGACATTGAGATTCATCACAAGCAAGTCAGGAGGGTTTTGCACAAGCTTCTCCAGCATGGCTTGTACTGCAAGTTGGAGAAATGTAGCTTTGACCAAACCCAGGTAACCTTTCTCGGCTATGTGATCTCTGGGGAGGGATTTAAGATGGATCCGGATAAGCTCCAATCCATTCTAGAGTGGCCTTTACCCAAAGGTCTTAAAGCCGTACAGAGATTTATTGGTTTTTCTAATTATTATAGGCGCTTTATTAAGGGCTATTCTTCCATTATCGCACCTATCACTAACATGACCAAACAGGGGGCTGATACTAAGAATTGGACTACTGAAGCTCTCCTGGCGTTCAAAACTCTCAAGGAGCTTTTCGCTTCCGCTCCAATTTTAGTTCACCCCGACACTTCTCTGCCTTTTTTACTTGAGGTAGACGCATCAGAGACTGGTTTAGGTGCTGTCCTATCTCAAAGGTTGGGTGTTGATAAACCATTACATCCATGTGGATTTTTCTCTAAAAAATTGACCGGTACTGAGAGCAGGTATGACATTGGTGACAGAGAATTACTAGCGGTTATCAAGGCTTTGAAAGAGTGGAGACATTTATTGGAAGGTACTTTACATCCTGTTACCATTCTGACAGACCACAAAAACTTGTCTTATATCGGAGAGGCCAAACGTCTGTCCTCCAGGCAGGCTCGTTGGTCGTTGTTTCTTACCCATTTCAATTACGTTCTGACTTACAGACCTGGGTCAAAGAATTCTAAAGCCGATGCGCTATCTCGCCAATATGAGCCCTCTGCCTCAGTTGAACCACTGTTGTCCTCCATTGTACCCAAATGCAATATTATTGCTAATACCAGTCTCAAAATTCATTCTCCGCTACTTGACCAGATCTTGAAGTCACAACATCTAGCTCCTGGAAACACTCCTGAGGGAAGAAACTTTGTTCCTCCTGAACTTCAACTGGAGCTCTTACAATGCTTTCACGAAAGTAAAATAGCTGGTCATCCTGGTATTCGCAAAACATACTCTCTGATATCCAAGGATTTCTGGTGGCCTTCACTTCGAAAAGATATTGAGGAGTTCGTCGCAGCTTGTGAGACTTGTGCCAAGACTAAACTACTTCATGCATCTCCATGTGGTCTGTTACACCCCTTGGACATTCCTGAGAAACCTTGGTCCTGTTTGTCCATAGACTTTATCGTTGATTTGCCTGCTTCCAAGAGACAGACTGTTATTCTCACGGTGGTGGATAGATTTACTAAGATGGCCCATTTCGTGCCATTACCTAAACTTCCGACTTCTCCTGAATTGGCGGAGATTTTTGCGAGAGAGGTTTTTCGCCTACATGGGATTCCTTCAGAGATTGTTTCTGATAGAGGTTCTCAATTTGTCTCACGTTTCTGGAGATCCTTTTGTTCTCAAATGGGCATCAAATTGAACTTCTCCTCTGCCTATCACCCTCAGTCTAACGGAGCTGCTGAACGTACTAATCAAAAGATCGAACAGTATCTACGTTGCTTTGTTTCCGAACACCAGGACGATTGGGTCGGTCTGATTCCTTGGGCGGAGTTCGCACACAATAACCTTGTTTGCGATTCAACTCGCTCTAGCCCTTTCTTCATGAACTATGGCTTTCATCCTTCGATTTTTCCTTCGGTTTCCTCTTCTCAGGGGATACCGTCGGTTGATGATCATGTCGCCAACCTGAAGAAATTATGGGATCAGACTCGGCAAATTCTATTACATAGTTCCTCGCTGTTCAAGAAACACGCTGACAAGCATAGAAGAGCGGCTCCTGTTTTTGTTCCTGGGGATAGGGTATGGTTGAGTACCAAGAATATTCGCCTAAAAGTTCCATCTATGAAATTTGCTCCTCGTTACATAGGCCCTTACAGGGTTCTCACTCGTATCAATCCGGTTGCGTATCGCCTTGCTCTGCCACCTGCCTTACGCATTCCTAACTCCTTTCATGTCTCCTTGTTGAAACCTCTTATTTGCAACAAATTCTCCTCTAAGGCCTCCTCACCTCGTCCTGTTCAGGTGGAGGGTCGGGAGGAGTACGAGGTCAGCTCCATCATTGACTCCAGAATTTCAAGGGGAAAATTGCAATATCTGGTCAACTGGAGGGGATATGGTCCTGAGGAGAGGAGTTGGGTACCTCAGGAGGACGTTCATGCTTCTCGCCTTCGCAGAGCATTTCACCTCCGCTTCCCATCTCGCCCCGGTTCATTCCGCCCGGTGGGCGTATCTGAGAGGGGGGGTACTGTCAGGGTACCTGAGGCCTCTACCTCTAAGGGAGGTAGAGACTTGGTGGTTTATCCGTCCAGACGAGCTTTTTCCTCCGTTCCTCGCGGTTCATCCAGTCACTTAAACACCGGCCGCGAGGAATCCACGTCCTTTTCTAGCAGGACGCTCAATACGTGACGTCATGACGCTATCACGAGCGACCTGTCACTCAAGTCTCCGATATCCAATCGGTACTTGTCAGAGGCGTGATTACCATCCAGAGCCAGGGTATTTAAGCTTACTTCTCTCTTCAGCTCATTGCCCTGTCGTGGTTCTAGCTTGTCTAGTCACTCAGCGCTCTGGTATTCTTGTTTGCTCTATTGGTTTTGACTCGGCTCGTTGTACTACCCTGCTTCTCTGTTATCCCTTGACCCGGCTTGTCTCTCGCTTATCTGTCTTCTCGTTCCCTCGACCTCGGCTTGTCTCTGACTATTCTCTATTACTCTCGGTACGTTAGTCCGGCCATTCTAAGGCCCGGTATACGTACCTTTCCTCTCTTTGTACTCTGCGTGTTGGATCCCTGTCCCGATCCTGACAATAGGGCCTTAATCCATCCTTGCAGGTATGGTCCCATACCCATATGTGTCAGCGTCTGGAACATATATGCCCAGCAGACCCTGTCAAAGGCCTTCTCCGCGTCCGTGGACAGCAGGAGAAGGCCCGTGTCTTCCCCTGATTTCCTGTGCATAATCGTGAGGGCCCTGATGGTATCGTCCCTGGCTTCCCGGCCCATTACAAACCCCACCTGGTCCGCATGGACCAGAGAGGGCATGTGCACCTGGAGCCGGGTCGCCAGCAGTTTGATGTCGTTGTTTATGAGGGAGATGGGCCGGTAGCTCCCGCAGTGCTCCCGGTCCTTGCCCTCTTTCGGAATTATGGTGATGTGGGTCATGAGTGCCTGTGCAGGTAATTCGTGACCCTCCCTGATGGTGAAGTGGGGGGTACAGGATCTCGGCATTGCTTTTATAGTATTTGATGGGCAGGCCATCTGGACCTGGGCTCCTACCCGCTTTCGCGGATTTGATTGCGAGCGCGAGTTCCCCCATGGATATTGGTTCGTCCAGTTGATCGGCCGTGTCAGCCGCCAGGGAGGGGAGCCTATGGGTCTTTAGGTATTTATCTATTGAGGTCTGGAGTGATCGTGACTGCGCGTCGGTGTGTGGGCGTGGGAGGGAATATAGGTCCGCGTAATATGTGCGAATGATTTCCTGAATCTTGGCCGGGTGTCTGTGTAGGACCCCTGTCTTGTCACGGATCCTGTCTATGTACGTGTCTAGTCTTCTTTTGGCTAGCATGCGCGCCAGAAGCTTTCCGCTTTTGTTTCCATGTATTGCAAAGAAAGCTCTGTTACGTAATGCGTCCCTTTGATGAGTGGAGTGAAGGATAGTGGTCAATTCCCTCCGTAGGCTGAGAAGTGTGGCCTGGTGCGTGGGGAGTTGGTGTTGTTTGTTAAGTGTGTCTGCTTGTTCTATGTCCGACAGTAATGTGGCCATACGAGCCTCTCTCTGTCTCTTCAGGAGCGCGCTTTTCTGGATAAAATGCCCCCTTATGACACTCTTGTGTGCCTCCCAGCGCATGGTGGGAGAAGTCTGTTCGCAGGTGTTGTGTGTAAAATAGTCCTGCAGTGTCTTCCCTATGTCGGAGGTGACCGTTGGGTTAGTGAGCAGTGATTCATTTAACCTCCACTTGGAGATCTTGGGTCTATGGAGGGGGGAGTGTAATTTGATGGTCACCGGGGCATGGTCCGACCACGTCACGGTGCCCTGGTCGGCCTGTAAGACCAGCGGTATGTGATGGCTGAGGACCAATAGGTAATCTATGCGGTTGTTGGAGTTATGGGGGTGGGAGTAAAAGGTGAAATCCTTTTCGTCGGGGTGAAAAGCTCTCCAACAGTCCACTAGTTTTGTTCTGGTCAGGAGAGCTTTAATGTCCGTAAGATATTGTGAGGGAATGTGTGAGTGTCCTAAGGAGTCCCATTTGGGGTCTAGCGCTACATTTAGGTCTCCGCCTACTATCAATATGCCTTCCTGGAAGCCTGCAAGCGTGCGGAGCGTCCTGGCTAGGAATTTATATTGCCCGCGGTTTGGGGCGTAAAGATTGGCTAAGGTATATGTCGTGCCCGCGATCGTCCCTTTGAGGAACAGGAAATGGCCCTCCGGGTCTGTTAAGACCCCTGTTTCCGTGAAAGGGAGGTGTCTATGTAGGAGTATTGCCGTGCCCCGTGACTTACCCCCCTGAAAGTCGCTGTAATATCCTTTCGGATAGTGTTGATTTGTCAGTGTGGGTCGCGAGCCTGCTCGAAAGTGGGTCTCTTGTAGAAACCCTATGGAGGCATGAGCTGCCCTAAAATCTTTATGGGCTTGGCCCTTTTTTCTGGCGTGTTGAGTCCCCTAGCGTTCAGTGTGAATATTGTGAGTGGGGCCGGTATTAGGGACATGCTGGATATGAGTCTATCTCTTAGAGGTGATGTAGTCACGTTCGTCCGGTTGTCAGGTATAGAAAGTATGGGATGGGGAAACTTGGGGAAAACTGGTAAGGTCTGAGGGGAAGAAGGGAAAGGACGTACCCTCTGGGTCTAGAGACCGGGTACGGATGAGTATCGCCTTATACGGCGGATTGTGGATTTGAGCGTTGGAGGGCAGTGGGTTCCCCCCTCTCCCGTGGGTAGGGGGGCGCATCGTGCACCTAGGTCGAAACGCTCCAGCCAATAGGGTAGCAAAGGAGTCCAAGAAGCCCCAAGTAGGCAGAACCCAGCGGGCCCAGGACGCTCCCAGAAAGATCGTCACGTTCCTCTTCGAGCCCCCGGAGTTCCGCCCAGTCAGGACATCCCGTCTCCCCGTCTCATGGCTCTCCAAGTAGGGAATGTAGCCTATGGTGAACCTCTGTGAGCTAATGTTTGCAGGGTCTTTGTCATGACTGCGGCCGGTGGGTCGTAAGACCCACCGGTGTGATGTGGTGTTCCTTGCCTTAGTTCGCGTCTCCCGCCGCCCCCCTGGTGTCCAGGTTTACCCTAATTACCTAGGGTCGGGAGGAATACCTAACTTTGTGCCGTGAGAGCCCCGTCATGGTCTCCTCGGAGGCCGCGGGCATCCCCCCCATTTTTTTGAAAGAGTTAATTGGGTATAACGTCAAAGGGGAATATTGTTAAGGGTAAGTCATCTTTAGAGTTGAGGTAATACTGTTGAGGTAAAAATCAAAATAAAAGAATTCTGAGATTCTTTTATTTTGATTTTTATTTATTTTTGCCTTCCTTAAGCCTTGTCTGCAAGGCACAGTGAGCACGGGGCCCATGTCTGGATTAGCTCTTTAACATAGGTAGAACCTATTAAAAAGGTAATCCAGATGTGGACCCCATGCTGAGGCTTACTGTATCTTTCATGTAGAGGGAACTTGCCATATTTTGTGATCTGGACTGCCCTTATGGATTGGACCAGTCTGATATGCAAATGGTATAAGTTCTCTTAATAGAACATGCGAGCAAAAAATATTTTGAGATCTGAGCAGGGACTAACTAAAGGATAAGCTATAAGATCTATTGCCCATTCTCAGGTTTCTCATATTCTCTATTTTCTTCAATCTGTGGAGATACTCTGATATGCGTCACTCAATATGTAGTGCAGACATTATTTGAAACTTTGCTTAGAAACATACCATGGATAAATACATTATCCTAATTATGATGAATAAAAGAACTTGTTTAATCAAAGTTTATCAGAAGACAATTACATGGGTGGTTCAAGCTGAAGGTGATGTCATGTACAGATTTGAGGAAGGCGATGCAAATTGTTAATGGCTTTAGTTGGGGATAATGGTCATAAACCTACACAAGCAAAAAAGAAAAGCAATCAGCGATTTTAAACATAAATGGAGGTATGACATAAGTTTTTGGTTTGTTTGTCATCAAATTACAGATTACATTATATTTCTGAAATGCAGTTCATCTCTAATGATGGCTGGTGAAGATTAGAGATGGTGAACAGAACTTGTATCTGTCCTCTGATTTGCTGTTGGGCTAAACATGCTTAATCCCATGTATTCAACCCTTTAACGAATTAGCTATCATGCCATGTTCCACAACATAAACCCATGTTTGGGAAACCGCAACCATTATCAAGAAGCTGATGCCCATTGACAAAAGTGGGTGGATGTTGAAGATTGTGTGTTTGATATTCATTGTCTCCAATACACATCATTCTTACTATAGAGGATGGTTTACACCTAACATTACAACATGCATTGTTGTTATTCTGTGCAATGTTTATGCAGTACATTTGGATGCAGGGCCGCCATCAGGGGGTGACAACCATGACTGTTGTCATGGGCCCGGCGGTCCTGGGGGGCCCAGGCACCCAGGCCCCCCATTCCCAATGTGCATACATATATATAGCGGTTATCGCTATATACATGTGTTTTGGCAGTGGCAGAACTACCTGAGGGGGCCCATCGAGTGGCCCATGCACTTAGGGCCACCCGATGGGCATATCTCTGAAGGGGCCCGATCAGTGCCATGGATTTTTAATAGCTAGTCTGGGCCCCTTTAAGGATCCTGGCACTGGCAGTGCTGGGAGGAAGTGATCTCACTTCCTCCCAGCTAACACCCGCGCGGGAGGAAGCATCGGGGAGTGTGTAGAGGAGAGGAGGACAGTCACACCCACACCCACATCAGCCCCAGGCTCCCAGCCAGCAGAGTCCACCCTCCTGCAGCCTAAAGGTAAGAAACAGGAGGGTGAAGGGGAGTTTGAAGAGGAGTACAGAGTCAGACCCACACTCACATCAGCCCCAGCCAGCAGAGACCACCCTCCTGCAGGTAAGAAACAGGAGGGTGGTTTAAAAAAAAGTGTGTCAGTATGTCTGTATCTATGTGTACCTGAGTGTGTGGGTGTCTGTCTGTATCTGTGTATCTATCAGGTTGTGTATCTATGTGTTTGTTTGTATCTGGTTGGTAGTGTGCACCTGAGTGTATGTTTTTGTTATTGTTTTATTCTTTGATTTTTTTTTTTTTTATAGCAGTGCTGCAGCTTTTATGTTCATGGTTTTCTAGTGTCTGTGCTTTTGATTTTAATGTACACTTTTTGTCCACAATCATTTTCACTACTTAGTTGATATGCCCCGTTTATTTTAGTTTTAGTTGTGGCTCTATTTAAATGTTTAAACAGATTGTTAGTTTGTTTTGGTAACTTTGTTGTAATGTATATCTTTTCTATTTGGCGCTGCCTGTCCATGTTGTGTACGTTTTTATCTTGCATAGCCTGTCTTATATTTTATTATGTGCATGGCCCATTTTCGGTCGTTTGCATTTATTTTTTAAAGTGTGTTAATTAGTGCAATACATAATTTGTATATATATATATATATATATATATATATATATAAAAAAACAGAACGAAAGAATAGGTAGCGGGTAACAGACCTAGTCCCAAACCCAGATGGAACAGTCACCATTACTGAACCAAATGGGGCAGTCCCAGTCTGGCTCCGCTTAGCCTATTGTACCGCAGGGAGACTCCAGGGGTCTCCAGGGGCTTAACCCCTAAACTATATAAATGCCAAACAGACAGAAGCAAATGCTCAAGGTCTCAAAACTTAAAAAAGTAAATGAGACCCTAGGCATACCTGGATATACGTATAGAGTTTAGGAAAAATAATATACACAGATACTGGAGGCTGGATCCCCCTAGCCAGGGAGGACAGTGCTACAAAATAAGTAGGTAATTAAATAAATCAAAATAAATAAAAGAACAAAAAAAAACCAAATGAATGAAGTATATACAACTAGTACATTCTCTACTGTCTAATGGATCTGGGATAAAGTCAGAAGACAGAGGACTATTCTGGGATAGTGGGACAAAAAATAATAAACAATCCTTTAATGTTAACCCCTTCAGGACGGAGTCAATAGTGCACGTTCTGATCAAAACAAAACGTAAACAAAAACTGGAATTTGCGCTATATGTCTGTTCAACCGTAATTCACCTCTTTCATATTAAATGCACCCACACTTATTATATATCATTTTGTTCAGGAGAAACAGGGCTTTCATTTCATATAAAATATTTATATATGAAACAATTTATTATGAATAAAATAAAAAAAAAACTGTAAGAAATTTGAATTTTTTTTTTAATTTGTAGTTCCGCCTCACATTTTAGCTGTAAATGTCATAATACTGTTAGGTTTTACTGCAACAAAATGCACATATTTGTAATCAGCGATGTCTCACGAGTACAACAGTACCCCCCATTAACAGGTTTTATGGTGTTTTGGAAAGTTACAGGGTCAAATATAGAACGTTCCATTTTCAAATTGAAATTTGCCAGATTAGTAATGTTACCTTTGAGACGGTGTGGTAGCCCAGGAATGAGAATTACCCCCATAATGGCATACCATTTGAAAAAGTAGACAACCCAAGGTATTGAACGTGGGGTATGTTTAGTCTTTTTTAGTAGCCACTTAGTCACAAACACTGGCCAAAGTTAGCGTTCATATTTGTTTCTGTGTGAAAAAAGCAAAAAACTAATATTTGGCCAGTGTTTGTGACTAAGTGGCTACTAAAAATGACTGGACATACCCCATTTGCAATACCTTGGGTTGTCTACTTTTGCAAATGGTATGCCATCATGGGGGTAATTCTTATTCCTGGGCTACCATACGGTCTCAAAGGCAACATAACCAATCTGGCAAATTTCAATGTCAAAAAAATGAAATGCGAGCCTTATATTTGACTCTCTAACTTTCCAAAACACCATAAAACCTGTACATGGGGGGTACTGTTATTCTTGGGAGACTTCACTAAACACAAATATTAGTGTTTTAAAACAGTAAAACATATTACAACAATAATATAGTCCATAAAAGTGCCGTTTGTTTGTAAAAAATGCAAAAAACTTCACTTTTACTTAAAATATCATCGTTGTATTACAATTTACCAGTTTGAAACACTAATATTTGAGTTCAGCGAAGTCTCCCGAGTAAAACAGTACCCCCTATATACAGGTTTTATGGTGTCTTGGAGAGTTACAGGGTCAAATATAGTGCTTGCGAATTAAATTCTCTGCACTTTCTCCCTGTGTTGTCAGGCATGTCAATCAAATTTTAATTAATTAAATGACATAATTATGTTAAAAAATTACTTAAATATACACGTAGAATTTTAATATATATGCATTTATAGGTATTTAAATTCTACGTGTATACTAATGTAATCTTTCATGTAATTATATGTATTTATCTATCTATATATATTTGCGGTTATTTGTATTTTATATATAGATAGATATATATATAGAATGTCATTCTAAGTGTATTCTGTTTCCAATATATATATATATATATTAATAACAAAATACAGTTAGAATGAAATTACATATGAATATATAATTTATTTTAAATTTTGTTTCAATATTTTATTTATTTATTTTATTATTTTATTTATTTATTATTGTAATTATACGTATATATATATAATATATATATGTAGATCTATTATATATATATAATATATATATACATATTATATATGTAACGTCATTCTAAGTGTATTTTAATACTAATATATATACTAATATTAATATTAAAATACATTATGTATGACGTTACATATATATAATATGTATATATATTATATATATAATATAAATACATATATTATATATATATAAATACTTGTATTTTATTTTAACATGTGTATTTAAATTTTTTTTTACACTACCTACCAGCAGGGGGACTCTCTAATATTTTAGACAGTCCCCCTGCTGGCAGATCCATAGCCAGCTATAGGGGGCCATGTGATCGCTCTTTGAGAGCGATCACATGGCCCCCGGGGGCCTCATTTGCCGGAGGGGGGCTGCCTGGGCTCTCAGGCAGACCCCCAGAAGAGGATCGCGGCGGAGGTAAGTATAGCTTACCTCCTGGGGGCTTCAGCCGTTACGGCGTTCTATGCCGCCGCAACGGCTTTAAAGCCGCGACGGCATAGAACGCCGTAACGGCGTTAAGGGGTTAATAATCAATGAATATATCCATATCCCTGCCTCTGATGCTTACCCAGCCATACAGAGTAAATGAGTAGATAAATAAATCAAAATAAAACAAAATAAATGAAGTATATACAGCTAATGCGATCTCTACTGTCTAATGGATCTGGGATATAGTCCAAAGAAAAAGGGCTATTATGGGATAGAGGGACAGAACATAAATGAACATCCTTTAAAGTAAATAGTCAATGAATATATCCAAATCCCTGTCCCTGATGCTTACCCAGCCCTGTATATAAAGCCATAGCCTGCTCAAAAGTTAGTGCTTAGACCTAATTCGTAATCTATATAGTATAGGTCCTCAGCTCTCAGATGCAGATACAGTTAATCAAAACAAAAACAAATCAAAAAAACAATAATAGTCAGACTGTATCACAGAGATGCTGCAAGCAGGAAATAGAGCAATAAAGTGAGAGAAGCGTAGGATATAATAGGGGGTCAGTACTAAATGTACTTGACAAATGTAGTTATAAAGCCTCTCTCCCTTTTCAGCTAGCTAGATAGACATAGTAGAGAAAGAAAGAGAATCAATCAAAAAACGGTGATACAGAGCATAATCAAAAAATGCTCCACACCCAGAGTGTTTAGTCAGTGCCCATGTGAGAAACACAAAAATTAATAAATGCTAAAAGCGCCCAACGCGCGTTTCGGTGCCTATGTCATGCACCTTCGTGTATGTTTTTGTTATTGTTTTATTCTTTGATTTTTTTTTTTTATAGCAGTGCTGCGGCTTTTATGTTCATGGTTTTCTAGTGTCTGTGCTTTTGATTTTAATGTACACTTTTTGTCCACAATCATTTTCACTACTTAGTTGATATGCCCCGTTTATTTTAGTTTTAGTTGTGGCTCTATTTAAATGTTTAAACAGATTGTTAGTTTGTTTTGGTAACTTTGTTGTAATGTATATCTTTTCTATTTGGCGCTGCCTGTCCATGTTGTGTACGTTTTTATCTTGCATAGCCTGTCTTATATTTTATTATGTGCATGGCCATTTTCGGTCGTTTGCATTTATTTTTTAAAGTGTGTTAATTAGTGCAATACATAATTTTTATATATATATATATATATATATATATATTGCTGGAGCGCTCGCGCTTTCTTTGTTTTGAGATTCTCAACTAAAGCTGTGTTTATTTGGTGTTAATCTGCCCATAGAATTGATTACTTTATTATTGTTTCTCTACATTTTTACACATATATTTTATTTATATTTAGTTTTTATGTGTATCTGTTTATGTGTGTCTGTATGTATCTGTGTCAATGTGCACCTGAGTGTGTGTGTGTGTGTGTGTGTGTGTGTCTGTATCTTTCAGTGTGTCTGTATATTTACATGTATGTCAGTGTGTGTGTGTATCAGAGTGTTAGTGTGTGCATGTGTGTATCTGTGTATATATGGGTGCCAGATTGCACCTGAGTGTGTATCTCTGTGTGTCTGTATCTGGGTGTCAGTGTGCACGTGAATGTATGTGTGTGTGTGTAACCGTGTCTGTATATTTCCATGTATGTCAATGCATCTGCCTGTATCTCCTATGTGTGTGCATGTATGTATATCAGTGTGTGTATGTGTCTGTGTGTCAGTTTGCACCTGAATGTGTCTGTGTATATGTGTGTATGTCTATGCATCTGTGTCAGTGTGAACCTGAGTGTATATGTGTGTATAACTATGTGCCAATATGTGTAACTGTGTGTCTGTGTATTTGCATGTATGTCAGGGTGTGTATCTGTGTGTGTGTGTGTGTGTGTGTGTGTGTGTGTATATACACTACAGACAAATGCACGCTTACATTCAAACACCAACATTCAAAAACACACGTGCTCCATTCAATACCATGTTTATATTCAAACACACATACACTGCTCAGTGCTAAATACAGCCCTGAAAATTGTAGATCCCCAGCTAGCAAAGCATTCTGGGACTTACAACAGATTCAGAACTACATTTGGCCACTTTACACACACTGCATCCACTAAACACACACTGTGCATTGACTACACACACACAGAGACTCTGCATTCACTCTACACACATACAGCATCCTTGTGGGCAGATTCAAGGATGGCCCTGTGGGCGGACTCGTGAGTGGGCTCTGGGGGCCCAGACCTTGAACTTTGTCAGGGGCCCCAAAATTTCTGATGGCAGCCCTGTTTGGATGTCCCTACTGATGTAGGGGATATGCTACATGGGTGATACTGATATATTCTATGTATGATTAGGTTGCAGTTACTGACCGTTTTAACAGTAGTCTTCTTATCTTACTGTTAGAGAGCACAATTGATGGTTATGGAATATGTTCAATATGAGATTTTTATTTTTAATTTCACTATTTTTGATGCACTAGTTTGGTTCTTGTTTTAAGACTTGTAATGTATTGTTTTATTTATGTGTTATCTAAATGTACATATGATACGGTTATTATTGTGGATAGTAACACTTTAATATATAGCGTACATATGTCATAATAAGCAATTATATTATGAACTAAGATTACTTTAAAACCAACACCGGGCTTCATGAGATAATTTATTTATAATACGTGTCAAAGTATAATTCTATCTTGAAAGAGAAAGCCTGCAAGCTGTGTGAAACGCGTTGCAATGTTTTATGCACACAGGAGAGACAGGGCCACAATATTTAACAGTGTGTTTTGTTGGCATAAGATAAAGACAAAAGAACCAACAGGTGATAAATCTGCAGTATGTTTCATCTACTTTTCTGTAAGACATTTAGTTGACCACACAATATGTTCCTGTAATGGTTCCTAGCTTGTGTGTGTTATTAAACTTAATAAAAACAATATTGTGAAATGCACGATTGCTCTGTTCTTAAGTTAAGGAACACCATTACTGGAGGAAAGGGGATGATCTACTAAAATTGGTTGTTGAAGTGGTAAGAATAGTGTTACTTACTTCTATCAGCAGTGGTTAAGGACAACTGGAAAAGAAAGTTGTAAGACACCCCAAGAAACATATTGTTGACAATAGGTTTTGTATACCCATAGGTAATTTTACATCTTTGTTTTAAATATACAATTAACTAGCCCCTATGTGATGTCTGGAACAGCTTCTCTTTGGTGAGGCATGTGATGTTAGCTGGTATTGACGATGTTGCTACTCGCAACTGCTTTTCCAGGTTTGCGTCATACAGTCTGGAGTGCAGTCGACTCTTTGCTATGCTCACTACTAACAAGATCACTGACCCAAGCTCACTACAGACAAGCTCACTGACACACACACATGCTCACTACAGACAAGCTCACTAGCAGGCCCATACACACACAAGCTCACTCTCAGTCATGTGTTGCTGAGTAAGCCTACCTGGCATTGAATGCTGTTGGAGCACTGAGAGGTATAGTTCCCACTTTCCATTCTCTTCCTGTCGGCAAGGTCATTTGCTTATGTATGGGGACGGGGCTTGAGTGAGGGGCAGGGCTTGAGTGAAGAATTGTGTAGGAGAGGCACAGAAAGCTCCCTCCCTACAGTGCTCTTCGGCCACCGGCAGCCATAATGGGGCCACACCAGCCCCCAGCACCTCCCTCCTTAATTCCCTCAGAGTTTCATTCACAGTCCAAGGGGAAAAATAATTTAAATGTCATTAGGGCTATTGAATTTCAACTCCCGTCTGTGGTTGCCGGTTTTGCGGGCCTTGTATAGCCTGCAGGCTGGACGTTCACCACCCCTGACATAAACCAACCTCAAATTACTTTAACTAAATGAGAATTTATATGAAATGTAGAAATGTTAAGTGTTTTTTTTTCACTCCAGTAATGTGCAATAATGCAAGAACCTTAGACAGCAGAGTTGTCTAGGGCTGATGTTTTTATACTTTCTGCCATGGGACCTTCATGTGCATGGCAGTAACAAAGAACTTGTTCAACTATGAAGTTCCGAAGAGGATAAGGAGTGATGAATTAGATGAGGAGAGTTTTTAGAGATCATTTGGAGGTTTGCACAAACCTACAGAGAGCTGCTTTCTAATTGCATCAGTGAGGGTGATTGTTAGATATTTATAGAGACAAAATGCCTTATCATGGAATAATTAAAGATCAACATGCAATAATGAAATACAACCTGTATTTATAGATGTTAGGACCCTGGGGGTTTACTCACCAAGACAATGAGAAACATAATTTATGTATTTATATCTCATTTGAGAGAGAGTATTATCCTAAACAATCCTACACAATCAAAATTATGTATGAACAAAAAGGGAAAATACAATGATAACTCTAGGGAAGCTAAGCTTGATATAATAAGGGACATAATACATTGGTTGAATGTAAAATAACCATTGTACCAACAGAATGATATTGCAGCAAAGATATAAAAAATGCATATTTATGAACTCCTCTTTATCTATTCACTCTTTATTTAAATTCACAGTACCGCAGGGATTTTCTATGTTGGAAATGTAGCTCTTGCAATATATTATGTTAAGTAAATATTTCCATAGCTTTACATACAGGCACATATATGGTCACTTTGGATAAAATTTTTATTTTATCTTGTCTAGTTTTGCGTTGTTCTTTCTGTACTTGCTTAGTACAGAAATCATGTTATATGATAAAGAATGTAACACATCATAAAGGGGCACTCCTCTGCTGAAATACAATAAATAAATCACTATTCAATAATTATACCATCAATGAAAAAATAAATGCATTTAATTGTGTATTTTTATAATTGGGGGTATATTGAAACCAGCTTGTAAACACTGTAGAACTCTTGTCTGTAACCTATGTAATCCCTCCCCTTATTCTTAACATATTTTTTGTGACTGTCCAGTCAAAGGCTTCCCAATGCAGCTCATTGAGTAGATTGCTAGGCTCGATGTAAACTACCAGAAAGTAATAGGACCAGTTCCAATTTTCTTTTGAAATTCACACTTTGTAAAATGAAGATAATGCAGTTCAGCAAGCTAAAGTGCTTTAGGTGTTGGGAGTCTTCCTTTAATTTTTAATATATAATTCCTGATGGTATATCTCAGGTATATTATGGTTATATTTGCAGGTATACAACTGATACTATTAAATAAAAATTGCCCAAAATCCCATTATGGACAGAAGGTCGTACATTCCTTCCAGAAGAACTTGACCTGCATTTAAGAATGTAGATTTGATGATGTTAGGAATAATGATATCAGTGGTTCATTTGCCCTCATGCAGCCAGTGATTGCTTGGAACAATGCTACGCGAAAACTATCAATGTCTTTGGCACCTACCAATACTTGCATGGCACTCATTCTGTAAAACCTTGCCATCAGACAATTACAATGTGTAGGGAGTGCTCACCTGGTAAATAAGATGTGTTGAAAGGTCAACATGACCCTGGGTTCATCTTCTAGCTTAACCCTGAAAAACAATTGATGGTCCTCGACACCTTCTTTGAAACAGCAGTAAACACATAAGGAAGAACAACGTTTCAGCCAAGGCATACACCATTATCAAGCGTTTGCTGAAATGCTGTTCTTGCTTATTGCTGTATCCAAGCAGGTGTGGTGAACTGTCAATTTTATTTTCAGTACTATCTGACAATGATATAACCTAGAAGGACTCTGTCCACTTCCCAGGTGTCAAGTCCATGAGGTCACAAATATTCTCACACCCTGCTCTGGGGACATCTGCTTGGCAAGTTCCATCTTATCTCCATCTTATCATGTCCTGTGTGGTGTGGTGCCTTAACAAAGTACTTAAAGGAATACTCTGCTGCCCAAATACAAAATAAATACAAATCACTGTTATGTAGATATATCCAAAAAAAATAAATGCATGCATTTAATTATGTATAATTCCCTGGGGGAAATATCTAAAATCAACTTGCAAGACCTGCAGATTTCTTGTCTGCTGCCTTTGCAGGATCTCCCCTTCTAACCCCGCCCAGACTTTCTGTGGCTGTTCAATCACAGACTTCCCAATGCAGCTCAATGAGAGGTTTTTTTTTAAGCCAGGTGCTCTGGGCAATTGCTGCCTCTTGTGGACAAATGCATTGAGCTAACGAAAACCAGTTAGCTGTTGTCTGCTTAAAAGTCAAAGGGGTGTAATGAGGTTAATTTATAAGTCTCATTTTCTATTGAACTCTGCACTTTTTGCAATATGAAAAAAGAGGACACACTCTTCACCCATAAAGCTTTTCAGCAAGATAAAGTTGTTTAGGGGTCTGGAGTGACCCTTTAAGCCAATATTTAGCAAGTCCAGGCCAGATGCCACAAAATTAACCCTGGCGCCAGCAAGGATTTTTAACTATTCGTCCACTGACTGCTAGTGCTGTCAGTGGGCAAATAATATTTAAATGATTAATTTACTTGCAAAAAAAAAAAATCTAATAAATGATCATTTGGGAATGTGCATCCTACCAGATACAGTCATTACAATATTTTATTTAAAACAGTGCTTTGTGACTTTTAGATCATATACTTTGTATAGTATTTGGCTGTGAAAGCACTGATTTTAATCTGAACTAATGCATCTGTTTGGCTGTCATAAATATGAGAGTTGCTACTACAGTTGGATCCAGCCATGCTACCATTTTCACCAGTTTTTGTGCCTCGGGACAAAATCTGATGTTTGGTGAATAACCAAGACAATCTTAGAAATACTGTTGCCAGTTTTCTTTCCTGGTATTATTCCATCAATATATGTATGTTAGTTAGATGTTCACTAATTTGCTACCAATTTAAAATCACAGAAGGACCTAGCAGTTTAATCAACATGAAACGTAGAAATGTATATCTGAATAAAAGGATACAGGTCATTGATTTCTGAGTGAAAAACTAAGTCTGAATTGAAGAATTCATGTTTCATGTAATAAGGTTCATGGCTCAATTATCTCCTGGCAGCCAGAGATAGACTGTGCATTGCATGGCATTGTATTCTAACCTTTCCACTCCTAGTAAAAAATTATATTGTTCCTTACACCTGCATTACTCCAATGACCCTCATTGAAAGCAAAGTATTGTAGATATTCTCAGCATGCTCATTGGATGCTGGATATCCAACAGCTGCACTAAATATATATAATATCTCAATGAAGTGGTCTGTGTGTCATGTCCTCCCCCTCTTTTAACCCTTCAGCTCAAAACATTGCAGACACAGCAATGTTTAACACCCGTCTACTGGCTGTTATACTGACATACTGTCATACTGACAGTCACTAGAGGTGCTTCAGCCTAAATAGTGTAGTAGAACTTATAGAGACCATCTGATAGGGACCTACCATGAAGGGGTAAAACCTAGCGCTGTGCACCTTGCCAATTCGCTTCTTTGCACCAAACCAGGATCTGCCATGCGTCTATATTTTGCAGTACACTAATTGGTCCATTCTCGTGCCCTTTTTGGTTTGTCTGAATTTTTTCCCCAAATATTTTTTTATGAGCGATATTTGGATGAGCTGAACCATCACATGAACGAGTGTCAGAGGTCCCAAACTAAATGTCATTTTCAGAAAGATTTTTCAGCTTCACTGTATTTTTCAATAGTGTGCAAATCTATTACTTGTATGTATACTTATTATTTCAAATTGTCCCATTACAATCTGTAATAAATGCTGCCGTCACGTTTATGTTCCCTATCATCTAATCTCTACTCTGAGTTTCCATACCCTGAAGGACACATTAGAAATTTGCAATACTATTCCTTTCCCTCTTAAACTCACAAGCACATCAATTCTCAATTTGCTTTTCTCCAGTTCACACCCACAGTTTCTCCAGTTCACACCCACAGTTTCTCCAGTTCACACCCACATTCTCACCTACAGGACTTCTCTTGGGCTAACCTTTTCCTATGAGACCTGCCCTCTTCTCACAATGCTCCTCAAACTCATATCTTTAGATAAGTTTGTCATTGTTCTGAAAAATGTCTTCACCTCAGTCTTCATCATCTGTTCCTTGGGAGATCATGGTTCTAGTCATTTATTTCACACTCTAACCATCCCACTTTATGACTTCCCTAGACAATTCTTTCTCTTTCACAGGTTTGACTAGTTGCTAGTCTTGGAGATTTGGTTTGATCCAAACTGCTATTCCAGAACTAAATGTTGAAATTTAGCAGATTCATGAACTAAACAAACCACATAATAGCTAGGGGACAGTCGCTAAGATATTTTATTCATAGATCAAGATAGATAGATTTTATTTATTTATTTTAGCGCGTGTGCGATCTCTAACCCTCTAGCCTGCAACCTCCTAGACGGCCAGCCGGCACTCATCCACCTGCCTGCTCCAAGCCCACCCTCCTTCCTCCTGACTGCCGCTGAACAGACTCTCAGCTCCCCCTCCTGCAGTCTGTGAGTTAGAAAGCTATAGAGAAAAAAAATGATTGATAGATAGATAGATAGAGGTATATATATATTTAGATAGATGTATATAGGTTTATATAGTTTAATATAGATACTAACCCTTACCAATAAAGCTCTAACCAACTCTAGCACCTCTTACATTTCTTCACTGATACATAGGTATGCCCCCTCTCGGTCTCTCTGCTCTACTGGTGACCCTCTCCTGTCTGCTGCTCACACCCTTACTGCAAATTCACACCTGCAAGACTTCTCACGGGCTGCTTATTTTCTTTGGAACAGCCTGCTTACCCATGTCAGACTCTCTCCTAGTCTTCAATTCTTTAAGAAATCTCTCAAAACCCATCTTTTCAGGATTGCTTATGGCCTCCAAGAGTAACTTCTATCTCTCAAACCTTCCTCTTGCTCTCTCCTAAAAGGCCACCCTCCACTCTGACCTCCAGTTCTGCTACTTTCCCACTATGTCTATGTTACGACACTCACCGCCGAAATAAGTGAAGCCGCCACTTAGTCGATAATCCCCCTTTTTAGAAATGCAGGCTTTGCACAGCCGACCGCCAAACTCCCGAACGGAGTGTAGGAAAATGCGGTATCTCACGAACATCCAATCAGCCGAACTCCCTTCACGGATAGAATAAACTAAATACACTTTCCCAGTAGCAATCCCCCCACAAACGAGACCAAGCTCCGTCTTGAGGGTAAAACAGGATTCTGTTTAATGCGGGCTACCTTCCCGGTATTTATGCAGGTCTCCCACCTGGTGGACACTCCCCTAGGGGACCACATGGAAGACTGGGACCTTTATTGGCTTAGGTGTAAGTCCTCCCCATACATACATAAATCCCTCCTCTCTATCCTGGAGATAATTGGGAAGAAACTCAATTATCTCCAGGGATAGAGGCAAATCGCCATTTTAACTATTACAATAAAAATACAATAAAATACATAATCATAAAACTACCGAATGTAGGTGCTTCGTGTAACGTATCCCCAGATAACCTGGATCTGAGTGCATATTTCTACCGAATAGCGCTCAGATCCAATGTACACAGTTCAGTCGCCATGGAGTCAAAGTCTTTCACAAGTCTTTCGGTATACGATTGACTCCATGGGATGGCTATGGGGGTTAAATCCATGCGTACATTACAAACTCCCGAATGGACCGGTGTTCGTATGCCTTGACGAAATAAAAGGGCAATCGGTAGTCTTCAGCCGTGTTCGGTAGATAAAGTGTCCGTTTTTAGTTCCATAGAATCCTCGCCGAACACCGCTGGTCCTTCGCGTGTTCCAAAATGGCCACCGCCTTGTGGTCGGCATACGAACGACGACCACCCATACAGAGAGAATAGAGAGGTGTCTGCGGTTAACCACAACATTCTAATCGGTACTTAGAGAAACACACGAACAGGGGCATACGGACATGCAAATAAACGAAAATAGAGGCAAACAGACGAACCAGCAATCTTAGTCTATGCAGATGGATCTGTCACAGTCTATTTGCTGTTTCCCTCAATACCCTTCCTATACCCCACCTCCTCTAGATTGTAAGCTCGTTTGAGCAGGGTCCTCAACTACCTATTGTTCCTGTTACATTTTGTTATTAACTCATTTGGTAAATTCCCCTCTTATTGTAAAGCGCTGTGGAATAAGCTGGCGCAATATAAAAAATAATAAATAATAATAATAATAATAACAATAGATGTATATAGGTTTAGATAGATAGATAGATCTATAAATGTTTAGATATATGTATATAGGTTTTTAATAGATTTATATAGGTTTATATAGATAGGTGTATATAGGTTTAGATATATTTATATATGTTTATCTAGATAGTTGTATATATGTTTAGATAGATAGATGTATAAACATAGATAGATATATAGTTATATGGATATAGATAGAAAGAGCTATATGAACATATATAAAGATAGATGCTGAGATAGATTGAGAAATATAGTTATACAGGTAAATATAGAAAGATGTAGCTAAAGAGAGAGAAAGATAAGACTAAAGATGGTTAGATAAAGATATATTGAGATAGATATAGATTGATATAGAAATATAAATAAACGTGTAGATAGTTTTTTACTTTTTATTTGAAGTATATATTTTACAATACACTGATTTGCCCATTTTAACACATTTTGCTTTGTCTTATTCGTTTCTCAATTTAATTTCTTGGTTTTTGGTGCTGAAATTCTTTCAAAGTGAACCAATAAATGGTGAAACTTTTGGACCTCTTCAGTTTTTTTAAAAATCTTTTTCGAAAAAATGGTTTGGTCATACCAAATTTTCTTGCCATGCATAAGTCTACTCAATACAGTCATCACATCTGAGGACCTCTCTCTACAACTGGCACTTTGTTCTTCCTGTTGTGGTCTCAGATGTTACCAAGCCTGTTAAGACATTTGGTCTTGTTTCTAGTCACATTATCTTGTTTATCATGCATTTGCTGTACTATATCATATACAGTGCTATTTAAATGAAAGTAATAACAATGATAACAATAATGAAGTGTTTTTGTGCACTTTAGTGTGCAATTTGACAGAATTGTAGATATGTTTCAAACACTGCTGTTTGTTCTGGTTTTTTTTTCTGCAAATCACATTAGTGAATAAATGCCCAGGTTACTTTTAATTGCCAATGTAATAATTATTTATTCTTCAGAAATGTTGTCAACAATTTGACTTATTGCACTCTCACATTACAGGGTACTTCGCATTATATTACTAAGGAAATAGGTTTAAAAAAAATTAAAATTGGTAGAAGTTCTATTATTTCTTCTGATAAGAATCTTACTCCATGCTACTGGAGAGAAATGTAATGCACATGATCATTTGGCTTCTGCAGATCAAATATAAGCACTCACAATAAAATCAAACCGATAAAGGTGATCAATACAAATAATACAGCCTTCTCAGTATGAAACATCTAAACTTCAGTGCAGCAGCCTTCAAATTATACTGGCTTATAGTGATCACTCAGCCAAGGTGATAATAATGAATTAAAAAAGGTCCATATGCAGCGTTTACATTGAGCGCAGCACGGATCTCATTGGTTAGTCTGGGTCCACCAACTATGGCCTTAGATGACAGAGGAGAGCTCCAGGTATTAATTAATAAATATCTGCTCACACCAAACGCCAGGATGTTCCATGCTGTCCTAAAGTCTTTGAAGCCCAGACTGTGGAGGGTGACATGGAATGCCCAGACTACAGTATGGGGTTATACGCATTACAAGTAACTAAAGACATCAACTTGATGTCTCTGGTACCTTGGAGGTCATATACTAGAGTAATAATTGTCTTCTCTTTTCTGGGCTCTGTTTCACAGACAGCAGCATTCGATACACCCAGGAGGGTCTAGTCACTATTTTCTGATGACTATTCATTTGACTTCAAATCTCACTTACTTTGGCAATAAATAAGTAGCTTAATTTTACACCCCTCACTCCCTTCCCCCTTCCCCCCACCCCCGGGTTATTTAGTAAATGGATTGAACCTGTTAGAATCTCTTAACCAAGCAGCTCAATAGCTGATACACGATTTGTATTCACGTTACATATTATAATACGTAATGCTAATAATACACTAATAATGTTACACGTGCATGCTGTATGGCCACTGGGGTCTAGCATTGATAGTCTTTTCCAGCCAGATCTTGTTAGTCCTGCAGCTGCTAATTTTTGCCTCTCAATCAACACCTGCTGCTACTTATTAGCGTTCTCAGCACTTGCTCACTATTCATGCAGACTACATATGCCTAAACTATTTACTCAGTCAATTAGGTCGGTTAGCTATTCCGAAACCAATATTCTGTAGCCAACCATCGTATTCTGCTTCTGTTGGACTCCCTCCTGGACATTGATTCCGGTCCTTCTTTCCTTTTTGATTGTCTATTAAGTCTTAACATAAATAAGACCATGTTTTAGCCTCTGGACCTCTAACTGAGACTATTTTTATAGACTACTGGCGCTCAGCATCCAAAACTAGCCTCTCAATGGTATCTACACTTTAGAAAATTTAGAATTTGTGAAATTCACTTGAAGTTATCCACAGAGGGACACTGGGATCTTAATCCAGCTTCAGAGTAAAAACTTTACATTTTGAAAACCTCTAAGATGTCACACACAACATGTTCGCACACATACAGAACTGGTCTACAGGTATCTCTACTTTCATATTTAAATAGGAATCAGATTATCCTTTTCATTAAAATGTTAAACTGGGATCAGGGAGCTGATGAATAAAATATCTTGTAAGACAGCTTTGTCACTACCCACATATCTTAGAATATTGTCTAATCACAATGGGATTTAGACAATTAATTTAAGCTATTGATTGTATGTTTTTTTTTTTTTTTAGTCTTGCATTGCGTATAACTAACCATCCTCAACAAAAAAGAATTGAGCATTTATTTCCCTGCACATAGTATACATGTTTGTATTCCTAACACTATAGTGTTCCTTTAAATATGCCCTAACACTGTCACATAATTCATTTTGATGAGAACAAGGTAGAAATAAATTAATATGAGAACAAGGTAGAAATAAATTAATGTAAAGTAAAGGAAACTCTTTCAACTCTTGGACAACTTAAAACTGAAAGCGTGAAGTTATGTTCTTTTTTTGTACTTTAAATATACTAAAGTCATTAAAGAATTGAAGTCTGAAAGTAATTATTAAAAAAAATAATTTGCTAGTACCAAATGGTGGTGGAACTCCATTCAAATCAATTTTAATTCAATCAGTTTTCTCTCATTTTTAAAATTCTATCTATCTTCACATAAAAACACTGCTTAAAAAGAGATTGAAAAAAATGTTAGAGCCAGCAGGCCACATTTAATCAGTTTCCTACAAGAGTTCCCTGCAATTTATCGATAAATTGTGTGATTCATGCAGTTCTTGTAACTGGACTAACATCTGAAAGGTTTAACACTTTAACACACATAAAGTGCCCACAATCCACTACTAAAAAATATTTACACACTACATTAGTTTGGATGAAACTGTTCTGTAATGCTATGGGCAATAAGCCCATAAGCAACCTATGCAAAGACACGTAGCTTACGCTTTAGTATCTTCAGGAGGGCTTATGCTATTGGCTATGTGTGGCACGCGGTACATGATTTTAAGTATGTATAGGACCTTACTACCTACCTGTGCGGCCATCCAAGTGTTGTCTTGTGGGAGCTATATCATGAGCGCCCTCCCACAATGTTTAAATAGAGATGTATTAGAATATGTATCTTTATAATTTACTTGCATTTCTGGGGTAAGGTTATTCTCATTTAAACGGGAGAGTAGAGATGAATAATAGTGGTAGTTAGGACCTATAGTGGGGGTTAGGGGCTGATGTAAGAGTTAAAGGCTGTAGTGGTGTGATAGATGCTGTAGTGAAAGGGTTAAAGTTTGGGGTGGGAACTAGGAGCTGTAGCTAGCAGCAGTAGTGGAGGATAAGGGTAGTAGTGTGGGGGGGTCAGGGCCGGCGCTACCATAAGGCGGCCCAGGCAGCCGCCTTAGGGTGCACCGGCCCGGGGGGCGCAAAATCAGGCTGACCGGAAGGAGGGAAGCGCATTGCACTCCCCTACAGCCAGTTAATACTTGTAGCATGGTCGAGTGCAGCCCTTACCGTTCCACCCACGGATCCCAGCCTCCGCCCGCCCACCTCCTACCCTGTTGTCTGCCGCAGGCTGTGTGGAGGGGGCGGGGATATGACATCATATCCCTGCTCCCTGTGGATCACACAGCTCGGCTGGCGCACAGTGATGTGGCTGCGCTGCAGGACAGGACTCCAAGGAGCCGGACAGCATGCGCCCCAGGGACACGCTTTAACAGATGTAAGTATGTAATTTTGGATGTATGTATGTTTGTATGTCTCTGTATGTTTGTATGTAACTGGATGTATGTTTGTCTCTGAATGTCTATATATATATATATATATATATATATATGTCTCTGTATGCATGTATGTAACTGTATGCCTTTATGTCTCTGTATGTATGTATTTATGTGTCTGCATGCCTGTATGTCTCTGTATGTATGTTTATTTATGCCTGTATGTCTGTATGTATGTGCCTGAATGTCTTTGTATGTATGTTTCTGTATGCCTGTCTGTATGTATGTGTCTGAATGACGGTATGCCTCTGTATGCATGTATGTCTTTATATGCCTGCATGTCTCTGTATGCATGTATGTCTCTGCTCGTATGTCTCTGACTGTATGTGTCTGTATGTCTCTGTATGATTATTTCTGTCTTTGTATGACAGTGTACCTGTATGACTTTGACTGTGTGACTGAAAAATGATGCCTGTGTGCCTGTGGCTTGGGAGGAAAGACACACAGGTGAAGATGCATTTTTTTTTAATGAGGGTTGGGGGCGCCAACATGCATCTTCGCCTGTGTAACTAAAAATCCTAGCACCGGCCCTGGGGGGGTAGGGGGGAAGAAGGGGTAGTGGCAGTAGTGGAGGGGTAGGATCTGTAGTTTGTGGGTTAAGGCCAGTTGTTTAGGGTTAGGACTTATACAGTGGCGTACTAAAGGGGGGGCGGGGGGGGCGGTCCGCCCCGGGTGCCATCAGGCAGGGGGGTGCCACCAGGGCTGGCCAGGCTTGCTATTCTGTGAGCTGTGTGGCTGCACCGGGTGCCATAGCAGCAGGGCGCCGGGCAGCCGACACAGCTCACAAGCAGGGGCTGGAAGCAGGAAACCTGCACGGAGATTTGGGGGCGGAGCTAAAACGGCCGTGGGGGCGGAGCCAAGCCGGATGCGGGGGCGGAGCCAAATGCAGCCTCATACTGCTGCACACAGAGAGAGGGGAAGCAGGAAGGAGTCCCTGCTTCCCCAACTACAGCACAGGAGGGACTGGATCCACTCCTACTCCAGCCCAAGCTTACTGTAAGTGAAAGAGTGTGTGCTGTGTGTAACTGTGATTGTGACTGTCTGACTGTGTGTGAGTGTGTAACTGTGATTGTGACTGTCTGACTGTGTGTGCTGTGTGTAACTGTGATTGTGACTGTCTTTGACTGTGTGTGCTGTGTGTAACTGTGATTGTGACTGTCTTTGACTGTGTGTGAGTGTGTAATTGTGATTGTGACTGTCTTTGACTGTGTGTGCTGTGTGTGCTGTGTGTAACTGTGATTGTGACTGTCTTTGACTGTGTGTGCTGTGTGTAACTGTGATTGTGACTGTCTTTGACTGTGTGTGCTGTGTGTAACTGTGATTGTGACTGTCTTTGACTGTGTGTGCTGTGTGTAACTGTGATTGTGACTGTCTTTGACTGTGTGTGCTGTGTGTAACTGTGATTGTGACTGTCTTTGACTGTGTGTGAGTGTGTAATTGTGATTGTGACTGTCTTTGACTGTGTGTGAGTGTGTAACTGTGATTGTGACTAGGGATCGACCGATTATCGGTTTTACCGATATAATCGGCCGATATTCGTTATTTTCGGAAATATCGGTATCGGCCAATATAGCTACCGATATTGCCGATAATACCTCCTAGGACCGCCAGGCTCATTACAAGCCCGGCGATCCTGGGGGGGCCGGCAGCAAGCGCTGACTTACCCTCCCAGCAGCTCCTGCAGCTCCATGTCTAAATCTCGCGAGACCCGCGGCTGCAGAGCGTTGCCACGGGTTACCATGGCAACGCTCCGCGCGGCACTAAGGGACGCGAGATTTACACTGGGGAGCTGGAGGAGCTGCTGGGAGGGTAAGTTAGCGCTTGCTGCCAGCCGCCCCACAGTACTTAACAAGCCACCGGACCACCAGGGAATACTATATCCCACCCTCCCTGGTAAGAAGCAGGTGGACTAAAAGAAACAATACAATTTAAATATAAAAAAAAAATTATAATAAACATAAAAAATCCCCCCCTCCATTTTACACAAATTACATCACTACACAAACACACACACACACACACTCACTGCATGACATACATACACACTACACAAACACACACTGCATTACATACATACACACTACACAAACACACACACTGCATTACATACATACACACTACACAAACACACACACTGCATTACATACATACACACTACACAAACACACACAAACTGCATTACATACATACACACTACACAAACACACACAAACTGCATTGCATACATACACACTACACAAACACACACAAACTGCATTACATACACACTACACAAACACACACACTGCATTACATACACAAACTACACACACACACACACAAACTGCATTACATACATACACACACACTGCATTACATACATACACACTACACAAACACACACTCTGCATTCACTATACACACACTACACAAACACACACTCTGCATTCACTATACACACACTACACAAACACACACTCTGCATTCACTATACACACTCTGCATTCACTATATATATATACACACACACTGCATTCACTATACACTCTGCATACACTATATATACACACTACACAAATACACACTGCATCCACTACACACACAGCTCCCCTGTCTAAATACACTTCATCCACTACATGTGGCATGTATATTTTGTGCATTTACCGTTAGAAAGAGTTTATTTTTTCAAAATGGTAAATGTACAGAATATCGGCAAGTTATCGGCTATCGGCATGAAAGTTCACAGCTTATCGGTATCGGTATCGGCTCTAAAAAATCAATATCGGTCGATCCCTAATTGTGACCGTCTTTGATTGTGTGTGTGTGACTGTCTGTGATTATGTTGTGTGTATGTGTGACTGTCTGCCTCTGATTGTGTGTGTGACTGTCTGTGACTGTGTGTGTGTGCGTGCCACTGTGTGTGTGACTGTCTGACTGTGATTGTCTGTGTGACTGTGTGTGACTGTCTGCCTGTGATTGTGTGTGTGTGTGCGTGCGTGCGTGCGTGTGTGTGTGAGTGACTGTCTGTTACTGTGTGCGTGTGTGTGTGAGTGACTGTCTGTGACTGTGTGTGTGTGTGAGTGACTGTCTGTGACTGTGTGTGTGTGTGTGAGTGACTGCCTGTGACTGTGTTGTGTGTATGTGTGACTGTCTGCCTGTGATTGTGGGTGTGACTGTCTGTGAATCTGTGTGTGTATGTGTGACTGTCTGCCTGTGTGATTGCCTGCGTGTTTGACTGTGCCTGTAACTGTGTGTGAGTGACTGTGTCTGACGGTCTTCGCCCTGCAGTGAGCCGGCAGCCAGGATATGATGTCATCGCGGCCTCGGCATCATTACAGGGCGTGCGATGGACCTGTACAGAAAGAGCACAGAGATCCCAGCAGCAACCACTGACCACCAGGGACTGAGGATCCACTCCAGCCCTTCTAGAGCAAGGTAGGGAGGCAGGGTGGACCTCTTAATGATTAAATGTGTGTATGTATGTAATATTTGTGTGTGTGTATGTGATTGTGGGTCAGTGATTGTGTTTGTGTAAATCTGTGATTATGTGTATCTCTGCGTATGTGTTTAGTAGATAGCTCCCTTATTTCCTGTCCTTAAATATTGCAATCCCACATAAGGATAACAAATAAAGGGATTTATCTGCTAAACAACTGAAAATAAGAAAAGGGCATTTTTTTTATCCTTTATCTGTTTAGTAGATCATTCCCTGAATTGGTGCCCGTATGTGAGATTTCCATATTTAAAGATACCAAATGAGGGTGCTGTTTAGCAGATAGCACCTTATTTGGTGTCCTTAAATATGGCAATCCCACAAAGGATAGCAAATAGAGGAGTTATCTGCTAAACAAAGATTGCAATTAAGAGGTGTCAGCCAGCCCACGACAAGAAATCTGGGTGGCTAATGTGAATAATATGCAAATGTGTAGTCAGATGCCAGCATGCAGAACACAGCATGCTGGCATCAGACAGCCAATGGCAGCATATTACCCCATCCCCTAGTGAGAAGTTTTACTGCTCCCCTTCCCCCTCCTGTTTTGACTGTGGTATCTTATGTGCCCCCCCCCATATATATTGTTCCTAGAGTCGCCACGATGTCTGCATGCGTGTCAATGTGTATCTGTGTGTGACTGTGTTTTGTGTATATGTATCTGCATGTGTGTATGTCCGTGTATGTGTATATGTGCAGACATCTAACAATCTCGCCAACACTACACACAAATACACTCATGCATTTCAACGTCAACACTACATACACACCCCACCATTATATATAACCATACCACTGCATTCAAATACCACACAACACACAAATGCATGCTTGCATTCAAACGCCAACACTACATACAAATTCACCGCTACATTCACTCACATATACTCCATACAAAAACATGCATACATTCAAACACACAAACACTGCTTAGTGCTAAATACATAAAAAAAATTGGTTGTTTTTATATTTAAATTTGGGGGGGGGGGGGGGGCAGGGGGGTGCCAAAAATAGGACCCGCCCCGGGTGCCAAATGCTCTAGGTACGCCCCTGGACTTATAGCAAGGTGTTAGGGGAAGTAGTGGGGTTTTTGAACCTGTATTGTACTGCACTACAGTGGGGGGTTAGAGGCAATAGTGTGGGGAGAGGTTATTGGCATGGGGTAAGAGGGGGGGGTTAGTAGCAGTAGTGGGGGTTTAGAGTCTGAAATGTGGTGTTAGAGACTGAAGTGAGCTAGGAACTGCAATGGGGGTTTGAGGCTGAATGGACGTTTAGAGTATAATAATTATATTATAATTTCAAGTTTACATCTTAATTGTGGATATTACGTCTATTTACTAATAAAATACTAAGTATATATATTAGAGACTAAACAACTAGTCATAAAATAACAGGAGTCATTGTAAAGGTTAGATTTTTGCAATTAATTGAAAAAAAATTATAATATTGTAAAAAACATCTTTGATATTCTCTATGCATTGTACATAACCCCTTGCTTAGGAGGTGAAGAAAGAGATAGATAGATAGATAGATAGATAGATAGATAGATAGATAGATTAGCCATAGAGATAGAGATAGAGAGATGGATAGATGGAAAGATGGAAAGACAGATAGATAGACATAAAGAGAGAGAGAGAGATGGATAGATGGATAGATAGATTTAGACAGACATTTGTTTTTCTTTATTTTGTTGAATTATAAACATGTATAACTCGTCATTCTCCATTTAATGTCAGTTGTTTTGAACATATTTATACATTTCTCTGGATTTAATGGCTTACTCATCAAGCTAATTAATTGGATGATGCTAAACTGTGTGTATTTTACAAGCCATAGCATTGCAGATGACTAACATTATCAGGACCATCTTCATCTAGAACAGTAATTTTTTCATGCAATTGCTGCAATCTGTTCCTAGTAGGAAGAGATTTGATTTTTGTTTAGGAAATTCCTGCTTTATTAATAATAGTAATGCTGACTCATCTCTCATTTCTGGAATGCTGCTTTTATTTTGTTTTGAAAAATATGGATTTTGTTAGACTTTTTTCCCCAATTACACTTATATTGACTTTTAATGGAGCAAAACTAAATCAATCAATTATATAGTTTATTAGAAAACTGTTTCAGAATGCAAATAATCACCTAAAACTATGTATATTCTATATTTGGGCATATCAGTTCTGTTATATGCCCTACACCACTATAAATATGTTCTGGTGCTATTCTACAATCACTATTGTGATGTGGTGCTAGGCGTTCAGTATGTCTGAGTATTCCAGAAAAAACCTTGTTAATTTTATAGCAATTAAACATAGATCCATATGAGTGCCAACCTTACTGGATAAGAACTGTATGTACTCACATTCTTGATACACATTGTTGTGCCTAATCATTAAATTAATGAAGGGCCAATATCAAAAAGCAATAATCAATTACCCTAAGGTTTTTAAAGATATTGGTGGGCACCAAAACCCTATTCGGGATGAGTGAATTGAGTATTTGAGAAAGGGAAAGACACTGACATCAAGTACTTGTAAATAATCAATACAAACTTTGACTAACAAAGACTTAATTAATAAGTTATCATTCAGCTTAAAGAAACAGTTTAATATTCAGCTTTAAAAAAACAGCTTAAGTATACATCACCATAAGAGAAGCTTGCTGCACTCGACTGAGAACTTCTGGCAGTCAGGCTTGTAGGGGACCTTCTCTTACTGGGAAATCTTCTTTTATAAGTTATTAATAATCAATGGGGTGAATAGTCTGTACTTTTCCACCAAATCTTCATATCAGTGCAGCCCAGCAAAGACCTCGCAAAAGCGTTGGATGGGACCTGCAGCTGGCCAGGGTGTCCAGCCCCATCAACAATGCCATGCCAGATCTGTGCGGTTATTATCTCTTATCTAAAATGCTAGCTCTGTTCTCATAACTATCTTGTGATGGCATGTATGAGTCATTCTGGCGCTGTGTTTTGTGGTTATTAACATTTTCAGTACAGTGTACCGGCGCCATCTTGACTATAATAGTTTAATTTGCTCAATAGTGATCAATAAATCATTCTAATTAATATGGAATATTATTATCACACACATTGACAAGAAAATCAAGAAAAGATGAGAAGATAAAGAGGAGATCATTACATATTGAGGCATTAGTCTCTAAACCATGACGGGAGCACCCTGTCAAGATGGCATTGGAGTTGAACAAACTCTTTTTCCAGAGGAAAATAGCCTTGTGACAATGCAGAGGGCCAGCCAGGCTGTTCATTACTCTAAAGGGAGTGCCATGACAACTACTAAAGCCCTTATAGAGGACATTCAGTTAATTATAGTCTGTGATGTTGCTGTCCTAAAAGAAGATATTAAAGGCCTAATGGTCTGGCTCAGGGCCATGGACAATGACTTGGGGGACTGCCAGTCTCAACATGCCTCTATGGAACAGACTTTGGGTGAGCTCCAGCATTCTCAGTGGGAAACTGTGTTGAGACGGGACAGCATTGAAGACAAACTGCCTTCTAAGAATATCAAGCTGCCCCAGCAAACCTACTGTATCTTTTTCATAGGTTAGCTACCATACTTCTCACACCTAAGCAAGCTAAACTCATACAGTTGAATGGCATATTTCAGAATCCCAAAGCACCAGTTACTGCTCCTATGAACTTAATGCTCAATTTTCAAAGTGTAATTTAGAATCCTGGATAAGATCTCTCTGTCCACTGACCCATGCTGAGGGATCAAGATATAACATATTGCTGGGGTCACCGAGATCTGTTGTGACATCACATAATGGCTCTCTTTACTCGTTATAAACAGATGACTGGGGAACTTGGACTCCTGTTAGATTCTATGTCTGTCCTGGGTCTAGTGAGTAACCCACCACCCCATAGTTGGAATGGCTCTAGAATTAGATGTTTTGTATCCAGGATGGCTCAATACTCAGGGTGGATTCTGTCACTTACATTTAACTGAGCATATATGCTGTTCAGGATATGGTTCTTGTTTTTTGTTCACTATATCTCTTTTACAATTATTATTTCCTATCTGACATGCAGGAGGTATTTTATTCCGAGTTCACCCATACAGTTGAAGCTATTGGTTTTAGATATACATCTGTTATCACCCCCCAACTCTCTGTTATGATGTGCATATCTTTCATTAGATGTGATTTGGAGAGGTGTATTCTCGTCTCTTAGGTGACATTTTTTGATTCTGTGCTGATCATTCCATGCTCCTACTAAGATTTTACTTTTTGAGGCATAGCACGTGTTTCTGTCATCCATTTCCCTACTAATTTTATGTCCTTCAGCATTCCTGTCATATATGATATTGGCAGCGAGGCTATTCTTTAGTGCTGATTTTCCTTTGTATTACAATTGCCTGCATACTATTTCTGTACTTTGTGTTAAATGTGAATTAAAAAAATATTATTGAAAAAAAGTACTGGCTCCTTGTTCAAAACAAAAAAAAAACAAAAAATGAAAATAAATACATTTAACATATTGGCATATTTTGGAATTTAACCTCTGTGTTTTAGGATTTACACATACATATTGGGAGAGACCTAAGAAACAAAAACAGATGGAGCAAAGTGGTAAACGCATAATATCGGTATCAATGGTAATTGCTTTTATAAATTAACCTGGTTACACCCCATGACTTTCAAACAGACAACAGGTTCTGTTACTCCCTTGTTTGGTTAAACTCAAGAGGCAGCAATTGCCCAGGGAACCTGTCTTGCAAAGACTTCTTATTGAGTTGCATTGGGAAATCTGTGATTGGACAGCCACATAATGTCTGGGTGGGGCTAGAAGAGGAGGACTTAAAAAAGCTTCAGACAAGTGAAATGCAGGTTTTGCAAGATGTTTTAGATATATCCTCAATAAAAAAAAATACTTAATTAAAAGCATGCATGCTGCCAATTAGGGTATATCTACAAAACAGTGATTTTTATGTATTTTGGCAATGCATTGTCCCTTTAATTGTTTTGGGCTTGTTTTTTGGAGGGTGGGAGTGGGGGGGGGGCTTCTAATATATTGAGATCATTTCTGATTCTGATCCAAATGTGTTAATTTATAAAAGTGTCAATTTCTATTGAATTCTGCACTTTTTGCTAAATTAAAATGAGCACACATAATACTTTTCAGCAAGCTAAAGTGATTTAGGGGTCTGGAGTGTTCATTTAATAACCATTAGTGAATATGCATTTAAATCTCACTTTAGCAAGTGCTAAATAGTGGTAGGGAAGTGGATCGAATTTTACGACACTCCTAGCTAACATTACACATTATTATTATTATTATTATTATTATTATTATTATTGCCATTTATATAGCGCCAAGATATTCCGTAGCGCTTTACAATATTATGAGAGGGGGGATTTAACTATAAATAGGACAATTACCAGAAAACTTACCAGAACAATAGGTTGAAGAGGACGCTGCTCAAACGAGCTTACAGTCTATCATCTCATATAGTGTTGTCTTTGACCTCTACATTACATAAAAATCTAAATGTAGGTGATTGAAAAAGTTGAAGGTTAGTTAATAATGTGTAATGTTATGTCAAGCCAATTTAAACACACTAATTAATTATTCACTCAGCACAACTGATGATCTTGGTTTGGATGAAAGATAAATATTGTTTCAAAAATTCCCATTTTTGAATCAAGTGTATACAAAAATAAAGTTTATTTGGCACGGAATATAAAGACGACATATTGCACTTTAAAATGAGGTGTGGTTCAATGAGGCAACATTAATTAAATATGTTTTGCAGTGTTTTGTGTTATGGCCTCTGGGTGAATGAATAGAATACAGTGTTACAGTGTTTTCTAGTGTGTTCAAATGTGTAAGGTGCTATAAGAAGAAAGGTTAGAGCTATATTGTTCCTATCATGTAATGTTATTATTGCATTAATATGATGAAATGTTTTATATATATATATATTGTATAATAGGAGGGTGCATTACTCTGCATGGATATTTAAGATATCACTGAGATTAGCAAAAGTTTTCATTTAGAGTAAATTTGGGTTAAGGGGTCTTCAATGCTAGGGGCAGTTGTAGAAGACCTAGGATTTAGGGATGGATTTAAAGGAACGCATTGACAAAAATGTGCTTATTTACACAAACAAAGTAAGGATACATTATTCATGAATAAAGTAACCTCCATGGTTAAGCACAGTATGCCTTCCCTTTAAAACTAATGGCATCCCTGGTTGGCTCAGAGTTAAAGAATTTGTCCAATCAGTTTAAATTCAGAATGAATTACAGTTCAGAATGAAATAAATCACCAAGTCTAGTTGTAGCACATAGCCTTTAGTGCAATCTTGACTAGAAATAGAAAAATAAATACAGACATCCATTTCTCAACTCACGGTATTATTAGAGGTGCAAGTATCATAGTAATGCCTTAAGCAATCATAATATAGAAACTGAACAATACTGCACTCTCATACAGAAGATAAATGTAACAGAAATGTTGCAGTACTTATGATCTACTAGTATACTCTTTTTGAATGTGAACATATCACTCCTGTTTTTAAGCAAAACTGTTTTCTTCTGTATAATGAAAACTTTGACTGTAAATAATAAAGAAATGTAGGTAGGAACGGTACTCGATCCCTAAGCAGCCACCCGGTGCTCCGGAGCAGGACCAGCAATCCCACAACAGCAAAGCAAATAGAAGAAATATCTCCAGGCACTCAGGATGTTAAAGCCGCAGGCAGGTTTATTGAAACAGAAAGGACAGCAAATATTAAAAACACATACATATTACTATGTTTCTAAGTTATTTTTTTTCTATATGAGGTAGTGCCGTATTGTGTATTTGGTAATTATTAAAACCTTGTTGAATCTTGCCATCAAGGGTAAAATAAAGTGAATCAGCACTCCATGCAGCAATGACGACTCAAGAAGGTAATAGAATCATTTGAAGGGGTATGACAATTTTATTTTCATACAACAGTTTTTGTGTGTATTCTCACTGTTCATTTCCATCCCATGGTACTAGGGACATCTCAAATGGCTGTGACTCACATGGTCTCCATGAAAAAAAGGTTTAATTTTCAAACAGATCTTACAACACAGTGTGTTTCATTTAGATGTTTTAAATTCCTGCTCCGTAAATTGAACTTTAATCACACATGGTAAATTGCTGTGGTCTCTTTTCAGTAAATTTGTAGGAAGGCTGTGTAAATCATTACCAGGAGAGGTGTGCCCAATGGTGCATCAACAGCAGATAATTGAGCAGTGAGACTGCAGGGTTATGACATGATTACCAAAACAATATCATTAATTTCAAGTTGTTTCCGTGCTTATGGTGTCCCGATATAGATATAAATATAGATATTCTGTATTTTAAAATGTAACATCTTCATTAAAGTTTTCTAGGTACGTAAGAGTTTTTCACAACAGACAAAATGCTAAATTAAATCAACACTAGACATGTCATGATTCACTGGTATTCACAGAGTAATTGATTGCATTGCAGTGACCTATTAGCTCTTTCGTTTTTCACTAAGTATGGTAGGATTTGCAGAAATTAATTGCAGAAGAGCAGGTGGCCATATATGTCTGCTACTACTTGAATCTTTAGTTCGAAAAGGTTTTGAGTCTCAATTATGTAAAGAAAAATTAAAGGTTCATACCAATTCACTTCAAGATCCTTCAAAATATATTTACTGCTGGGTGGAATGCTAGTGTGCAATCTCATAATTTGATCCAACTGCATGCATGCATTTTACACGCTGTCATCATGCTGAGCAATGTGTCCCCATTTATACGTTTGCTAGCATTATGTGTATGTAATTTAGGTGATTTATTAAGACTATATCCTTAAATTAAAGTCGAATAGAAATATTTTAAGTGAATTAGTGCACAGTGTTTTATATTAAATGCACAAAAATAAAACATGAATTGGGTATAAATGACTGACACTTTATTATGCAGAATATAAGTCACTTGTATTTCTTTTGAGGGATCTTGCCGCATTTGAAATAAATAAATAAAAATCAATCGTTTAGTTTTCATCCTGCTGTTAAAAATGATTTGCTATGTTGGGTACCGGTAACTGTTGAATTTTATATCCAGTTGAGACCAATACCGCAACTTATTTTAAAAACAAAATATTCCAAACTATACAATATTAAATAAATCTATATCATATTAAGTTATGCCATGTAAGTATAATTCAAGTGTATCATGTGTCTCCACTATTCACATAACTCGAATGTTACGGGAAGGAAATAATTGTGCTTATTTGGTCTGAAACTAACATATGACAGTTTTAGTTTTAGAGTTTGTTAACATATGATGCAGCAAAAGAACTAAGATTATATGCTTTGGGAGTATAGTTTAACTAAAAAAAAGAATACTGGGCATAATATATTTATATAATTGTTCAACATTGTTAAAGGGGCACTCTAGTGCCCTGGCTCCCCTCCATTGTATGTTCCTGCTGAGGAACTTCTTGGGAGATTGTAGTGGAGGCAAGCAGTAGCATCAGGCAGACCACAGAGGAGAAGTCAAACCAATCAAAAATGGTCTGACGCCTTGCAATATAGAGGCAGGGCAATCCTGGCACCATAACAACTACAGCAAGCTGTAGTGGATGTGATGCTTGGAGTGTTCCTTTAACAGTGAATGAAGGCCTCTAGCAGTCCACAGCCCAATCCACATTGAAAGTATGGCTAAAGTGGAGATAACACATTTCCTTAGCCATGCTAATTCATACCAGCAAATAACAACTGTGATAGGTTGAAAGTGGTCAGCTGACATTCTCAGGCAATCACTGGCACCGATTGCTTCTCGGGATAATGCTTTCTCCTTAGCCCCAGCAGCACAGAGATAATGCACTGTTGGGCACTCCCACAAACAGTTTGCTTTCAAGAATAGTTTAACTCTATTGGATCAATATTCCAGAGGACTGCAGATAATATAAAGTGGTTATAGTGCCCAGACTATCCCTTGTTTTAAATCAGAGTACTTCCACTATATAAACCATGTCCTTCATTTCTTCAAATAACTTGTAACTATCCTCAGCCGTTATCTGGGAAGAGTGACTTCTAGCACGTGTACTTCAAAGTCAGATCGGTTTTACACATTGTATCTTCTCTCTTCTTGCAATCATACAGGGTTGCTCACTAAAGTGAGAATTCTAAATGAATTCAAAGTGGATCTCAAATGTAAGGCCAAATTAGCCAAACTGGAGAAATTCTCAGTCAGCTTCGCTTCTAGACCAGCTATTTTGGCCTGAAGTTTGACATTCACTTTCAATTCACTTTGCATTCTCGTTTTAGTGAATAACCCTATTAGTCTTTCCTTCTGCATTCCCCTGCCTTCTCATCTCACACAATGAGAATTAACATTAACTCATAGCCTCCCCCTGATTTCGCTTTGTGCCCAGGAAAACAGATACTTTTTTATTACTTTTGTTCATAAGACTTTTTTGAATAGGAATCCCAAAATACTGTAGACTTTGGAGTGATTTTTCTTTGTAATCTTGTGCCAGTGCACTGTTAGAACTTTGGGGATAGCACTTTAATTCTTTAGCTACGTAAAAGTTAGTGTCAGTGTTTGCTTATTACAATTACTCTTTATTCTTTAATTGTGTAAGGTGTCTTTTACCTTACTAGCAACCACTGAGCATTTTTTTTACATTAGCAACTCAAAGCACTATTCAACAGAGTCTCAGCTGCAAGAGGTTTTTTTTTTATCGTTTTGCTCTGATTCAAACCATGACTCTGGATAAACTGTAAAATGAAAAGGATCCTCAACTTAACAATTATCATAACTACCTGAACATGAAAAGACTGTGGTTATTAGAAAGTTCTGACTGCCTTTCTTAAATAACACCAGTGTGCATTATCCATGAATGGAAAATGGCATTCTACGTATTGCACAGGAGATGAGAGTATAGTTTTAATTTTCAAGTGCTGGCCATTCAGATTATTGTTAATATTAGCATTTATATCGCGCCAATAATAATATTCTGCAGTAAATTGAAGAACAAATGGGTTAGTAAGGCATCTTTGATTTGTTTGACCTTTACAAACTTGTGCTGTAGAATGTAGGCTGCCGTGGTCAAGAAAAGGAGATACAATATAGTTAGGTGGTAATAAATAAAGGTGATGGTTTCAATATAATTAAATTATTCCGGGTTACACATTTTTTTCAACTTAAATTTTATTTAGTTTTCATAAGTCAAACACAAGTTGCAGTTTGAGGATATACATTTGGTGTTACATCAGCATAGTCAACAATAAGGTATGATCATATAGCCTGATCTCACACAAGGTAAACATCAATTACAGTGTATGTTACTGAATCATTTTTCAGAGGAACAATGATTCTACCTCTCACTGCAAGTTAACTCCATGACATTAAATATCAAGTTAAAAATGTACATATTGCTTGTGCATTATGAAGCATAACAGAGATACAATATTGTGGTAGAAAAAGAACATAAATCATAAAGAACAGAAAGTCACAACAATGGATTAAATATAACCATAAAGAAGAACGTAAATATATTAAGTTTAGCCAAAAGTACACGAACATAGATGTTGCTTGTTTCACAGTGGTCTGCAAGGCTGCGGTGTTTCAAGCACAATAGAGAGCCCACCCCTCCAACCTATGCCCTTGTGCACCCAGCTTATTTAGTGATATAGGTGCTTGCATAGTTAGCGTTGTAGGTTAAGAGTATGGAGTATGTGTAGTAATATAGTTTTCCCAGAGCAGTTTTTGCCTCTTGAGACGTTTCCCTTTTGCCTATGGGTCAGCGCCATACATTTGTATGGAACACTAGAAGACATCTGTAAGCAGTTCGGTGGTTGATGGTATAGAAGAGGATTTCCACATCCTGGCTAGCGCTAAAGCAGCTGTTGTAAGGATTTGGTATTTGGTATATGTTTCTACTCCAGTAGTGGTAAACCTTTCGGGAGAACATGCAATAGGAATGTTTCTATTAATGGTGTTATAGAAAAGCCTGTGCTCCTCGCAATCACATCCACCACTTTTCTCCAATACTTTGTAGTAGTGGGAACGCACACCATGTGTGACGCATCATCCCTTCCCTATTATTACATCTTCAGCATTCACTATTCTGACTAGGGAATATTTGTATAAAACAGAAAAAGTTTAGGGATCCTGCTGGTGTACCTAAAAACAAGGATATGGCATAGTGCAATATTGTCTGATATAAGCAAGCAAACAATATTGCACTTTGTCATATTCTTGTTTTTAGGTACACCGGCAGGATTCCTAAACATTTTGTGCTATATCTTTGTTCTGGGAGGTAACCTTGGGAGGCTGTGTCCCTATAAGTTATGTTTTTGTTTTCATATTGTTCACAATTCACTGGGGTTTCAGGTGGAATTGTCACAGTAGGGAATATTTGTGCCAATCTGCGTGGGAAGTACGAGCAATATAATATTTTTTGAGAACTCTCTGAGAGGCGCAAAAGAAAAGCCCTACATGTGCTGTGTATGACTTTTTCCAAGTTTCGGGAGGTATTTAGATACCTATATCCTATTCCCATGCTAATTTAAGTCTCTTATTTGGTTTTCTAAGGTGAGTAAAGTTTAGCATGTAGATAGTGATATTTTTTTTTTACGGTATTTGGCTATGGCAAATGTTTTCAAACATTGTTAACACGTCTTCACCATTTTTGTTTACATATTTTTGAAGACAATGGTCTTGACTTATTTTTGGATAAGGTTTTAAAATGACCATAATCTATTAGAAACACTATTCAAATTCTATGGGAATTATTTTTTAACATGTTGTGATCATTTTAAAAAGCTATCTTCATCTATCTATCTATCTATCTATCTATCCGCTCACCCCTATGTCTATCTATGAATCCGTATAAATGGAATGATTATTACAAAGCTGTTTTAAGGAATCTAAAATGCTTGTATTACTGATAGTTTGTATTTGGGTATTTTGCTACAGTTCTTTGAATGCTAATCCCTATTTTGTGTCCAAATCGTTTGCTGAGTACGAGAATAGTGGAAAAACTCCTAAAGGAGTTCTTGGGATAGATAAACCCAATTAAACACCCTGAAACTTGACCTCTCAGCACTTTTAGTTATGAGATTCTAAGCCCCTGGGTCTAGTTCAGTTTTACATGAAAATATATTTGACACATTTAAGCCTAGTATAAGATACTACGACATAAATGAAAAAGTTATGAGTTTACTCTTTTATTTTTTTTTAACAACCTTTAATTTCATTGGCAACCTCATGGTGGAGGATCACACTAAGAAGTCAGTGCTCTGAAGTTAAGCATTTAATCTGTTAAATTTAAGATTAACTGTATACATGTGATAAATACTACCTTATTTTCAGGTATGGTAAACACATTAGTTAAACATTTCATGGCTGTGTTATAAATTAATGTAGTATTGAGTGTAAACCATCACTATGTCTATTTTTTATTTATATATTACTGGTATTTATAAAGCACCAACAGATTCCGCAGCGCTGTACAATATCCACAGACAAATACAAGAGGTAAAGAGGGCCCTGCCCGTAAGCTGATATCTAGCCATTTAAGTTCTTTTATACAAAGTGCATAGCTAGGTAGCCCATGAGCTTACAATCTAAAGGATACCGTGGGGATTTGAAATAAGAGGTAGCAGGGGAAATGTGGAACTGATGGCTAAATAAGTAAACACAGAGTTGCAGCTATTGGTGGAATGAAGAGGGAATGAAAGTGAGTGAGAATTTTAAACAGCTGCAGGAGCATGCTATAAATTTTAAGGGGAAACCTATCTATCCACCCAACTATCTGCTCGCCCCTCTATCTATCTGTGAATCTGACTACATTGGATAATGATCAGAAAGCAGTTTGAAGCAATCTAAAATGTAAGCTCTTCACACAAAATAGCCAATGTGTTTGTTCCTGGAGATTCTGTAGATACATTTAAATGCTCTCTTATTTCTATAGACTTTCTAGGTCTCTCGTATTTGTGCTGACATTTAAAAAATATCTAGAGATAAGTTGTACATATTTTATTGATACCCTTTTCTATTATTAATAATTGTGTTTGTTCAGAAGGGAAGAACTGAATCAACAGAAAACTGCATGGCTTATTATAGCCCATTATAGTTACTGAGGTGTGTAGGGCATCAATTAACACAATTCACTAGATAAAACGACCATTTGTAAAACTAATGTGTAGATTTTTGTATTTAGTTTTTGTTTTTTCACAAAAGTGGACTTTGTTTGTAGCTATAGGTTTTATGTTGATGTTTTATTAGACAATGTGACAAGATAATAATTACTATTTAACACAGAATGGTGTTTGTTCAGCAAATATTTAATTGCAGACAATTAAAACCAAATGTAAAAATTTTGGCTAAAACTGCAAATGTGGGGAAATTATGTAAATACATTCACAGCTCAGCTATTTTACAAGAAAATTACAAGTTGGTTTCCAATCTACTATAGTTCACTGTTTAGTTTTCAAAACCCTAAGGTGAATGTAATACAAAGCAGATAGGGTTTATGTGAACAAAAATAAATAAATTACTCCTGTCCCTTCAACCAAACCACATCCACAGACATTAATCTTTTTGAAATGTATATGTATCGTCATTTAAATGCCCTGTGTTTCTTTGTCAGAATATCAGTTTCAGTAATCTTTTGTGAAGCGAAAATCTATCCTACGAACACAGTATTTTATATTAAGCATTTTTTAGATACTTGACCAGGGCAATATGCCATTTAAAGAATACAAAAATAGTTTTTTTTTCTTGAATTTTACATTTATCTTGAATTGTGTACTATATAAAAACTTTCTAAAACATAGCTGGTGGTGAAGGAAATATTGTGTATAAAACAGGATGTTCTCATTAAAGTGGTAGAGGGCAAGCAGTCTTATAATGAGAAACCAAGAACTGTTTTGTACACCAGTTTTCGTATAATAACTGTCCCACATATTGGTTGATACCTGAAATGTGAAAGCTTTCTCCAAATGTGATGGGTGGGTAAAGCTTTATAACCCTTTTAAGTCTTTGTCCTGCTTCTTTATTCTGACTCTCCTACAAATCATTAGAATTAGAATTGTTTGTTATACTGTGGATATCTAGAAGATATAACTAACAGGGAGTAGAAGTAAAATGTCCCTTCGCCCCTCCCCCCTCCCCCCACCACCCGCCCAATAAGTAGAAAGTGTGGGGTCAATAATAATTATCACTGTGAATCCCTCAGCCTTTTCTCTTATTCCCTCGTGTTGTGTGATGGGGCAGTCTAGTGATTAGGGTCATGATTTGCTTTTCTAAAATAATAATTTCTATAGAGGGCTGTCCAGTTCCATGAACACTAATAATGTCAGTATCTTGAAGTATCATGACAGGGCAAAATCCAGCTCCCTTGAATCCTAAGCGACAAAAAAAAGGAAAGTGGCTCAAACAATGTCCTTTAAAATATTTTTTAAGAAGTGTTTTGGGAAAATAAATGCCTCAGGATAGAAAAACATTCTAAAATATGAGACTAGAACACATCATTTTGGCTTTCCACAACAAAAATCCTAATTTTACATTTATAAATGTATTTACTTCACTAAATGCATTCTACGTCTCCCTTAATTACAACCAATTATAAACCTTTTAGGTTAAGCATTGTCACTGAAATTCAGAACTGGATTCCATGCATATTCATATATATAATGATCCCCAGGTAACACTGTATTGCACGCACTATAGAAAGATTGTTCTTATGTACCTCGTTTGCTATTTCAAAGTGCAAGAATTATCCCTTTTAATTGCAGCCATTATGGTATAGTTCTAATGGTTTCAACAGCAATTTTAAATGTAAATATAAGTTCACTAAATGAGAACCTTCATCATGAGGGTTAACACAAGTGCAAATAATACATGCTACTGATTGCAAGATAGAATTAAAATGTAGTTTCTCTTAATAGAATTATACAGATCAAATCAGAAATATTTATATTGTAAATTAAAAACTTTAAAGACACAAAGTAAATATAACCTACACAAAAACAGTTAATTTGTCTGCTTCTTTTGATTAGTAATTTACAAACGTCCTTGTAAAAAGTTAAACTCTTTGCTAATAGTGTTAATGTATGCAGAATGACTTCAATGAGCTGTTTGTATTTAAGATTATATCTTCTGAGGCAGTTTGGTAATCTTTGATATTAATGCTCACAGCAATTCGTGGAAAGATATTTGAATTACATTTCTCCTTGAATTAACTTTATTATTTTTCTGTCATTAACCATTTGAGATCATGAGAGATCCAGAGATTGGTTTTCTAAAAGCCCTTGTGTAGCGTTGGATGTTTTGGCAAACTACAACGAAGTCTGTCAAATCCAATATGTATACTCAAGACTTGTTTTAGATATAATGCAGTCCTGAATTATATATTTTTAAGGTATTTTGAAATGTCTGCTGAATTGGAAGCCCTACCTGGGGATAAATATTGATTTAACTGCTTTTGGAACTAGGTTAAAAAAATCTAATGAGATGTTTCTTCAAGTTGACATAATGGGATTGACAATGATATGCAATTGCATTGCTATGTATCAGGCTTATCTTCATTTGACTGTACTGGTTGTTCAGTATTATTTTGCTCGCTAGCTTGCTTATTATGAATCAAGTAGTGATATTGTTTGCAAATGTTTGTATTCTTCACTACATGCCTCACTATAAACATTGATAGTAATGTGCATGGCTTGCCCAGTCCAGTATTTCTCCACCCAATATGACACGAGGTCACACATTTAGGCTTGAAGAAAGGAGATTTCATCTAAGGCAAAGAAAATGTTTTTTTACAGTAAGAGCAATAAGGATATGGAATTCTTTGCCTGAAGAGGTGGTTTTGTCAGAGTCTATACAGATGTTTAAACTGCAATTGGATAAATACTTGCAAAAACATAACATACAGGGATATCAACATCATCTAATTAGTGGGGTAATAGCTGCTTGATCCAAGGAGACATCTGACTGCTATTTTGGGGTCAAGAAGGAATTTTTTCCTAGTTTGTTGCAAAATTGGAAGCGCTTTAGACTGGGTTTTTTGCCTTCTTTTGGATCAACAGCAAAAACATATGTGAGGAAGGCTGAACTTGATGGACGCAAGTCTCTTTTCAGCTATGTAACTATGTAACTATGTAACTATGTAACTTCATTAAATCCTACTGCATGTTTACCATGAGCTATCATCTTCATTTTAAAGTGACTGCTGAGCATGTAATTAGCATTTCAGAACCATAGACAGCAATAACATAAATTCACAAACTGAAAAGAACAAGTAGATTTGTCCCACTACATTGCCAGTTCTGTAAGTTTCTATTACCATGATTATGTGTCAATGTGTGTTTGCCTGGGTAGATATACTGACTGCAAGCACCTTATCCTAAATGTAATTTATTGAGCAAAAAAACGAAGATGATGCAGTATTTTTGTTTTAGTTAAAATATATATTTTACCTTGTTTACTGTCAACTGTGTAGGCTTTCACTGATGCTAACCAGTCTTAACTGATTACTCGAAGGTGGTATAGACCCCAAAATCTTTAATACTGGTTTCAGTGGGGAGCATATATCAGTAGCACAATCAAACCCATGTCACAGTTTTTATTGGAAATTCAGAGTTGTGACATTATTAAAAGGTAGATAGATCAGTAAAAACAAGGCAAGTGGATCAACCTCATTCCAAACAGCACTTTGTAACATATAGAATAAATTCATTCCCTACCTATGGAGGTTAACACAATTGTTAAAATAGATTGCATTTAAAAATACAGCCCTAATTGGTGGAGCAAAGGCAAAGAGCCTGACCATGAAATTCAGTAACCTATAATAGCAAATGGATAGTAGCTGGAAATAGTAAAGTATACTCAATCCATTTGAAGCTATAGTATTTAATGTGACGATCCAATAGGTTTTATGGGGTAATAACTCATTAAGTCTGCTGGCAGTCCAGATAGTTTAGGGGATTTATTTCATTCCAATGAAACATAGAGAGAGCATTTGGTGGGCTGCTACAATAAAGTGGTGAGCTATATTTTGTTTCAGACCTCCCATCCCAATAAACCCTATGGATGGATGACTGATGGCTACAAATCCTTAAACTTCAATCCTTAACATTCAGTCATGTCTTTCCCTATATAGATAAACCCACAAAGACATAGAATCATGCAGATAAACTCAGATGTACAAATAATATGTTGGCATACACAGAGCATAGCAACACGTGACACATGATCTGCCCTTTGTTAAGGACAAATGGAAATAGACGAGTGACATTGTTTGATTCCTCCCATTCTCTCTATTATTTCCCTATGCTGACTGACTGTCAGGAAGCTTAGATGGAAGCACCCAGTTGATTGAGTTTGATTTCTAAATGTATTTTTATTTTTTAACACCTCACCGATGCCTACTGTTAAAGATAGACATTTAGGAACATAATATTTAAAATCCTTGGATCCAAGAAATACATGTCATGCCCAGTCCATTAGTTCTTGAGCCAACTGCACACAATCCTATTGCTTATTTATCATGTGATATTAATCTTACTTTGATGGGCATTTTGCTAGCATTTCAAAATGAACAAGAAGAACGCACCCAGAAAGGCAGTGGGTTTGCCATAAAATTGACAGGTGAACCTGGTGTGAATGCATGCCAGGCTGCCTGCCAATCAAGTAGGCTGGCTTACCAAGTGTGGACCAAGCAGGGAGAACTGTTTCAGTGCAGTCTGCAGTGTAATAATGCCCTGAGCATAGTGTGAACAGGTCAAATAATGATCTAGCACTATGTTTGTTATGGACAGTTCCATCAGGGAACAAAGACGGGACGGACAGGGACATTTTATTTGTCCAACTGAAATCAAAGGCAGTTATGAGGTCAATATTTTGATCAGTTTTCATACAATGTATATCCACAAAATAAAGTGTAAAATGTGGAAATTCTTTAGAGGCCATATGGGCTCTAACAACCTTTCTTTGTTTATAATATTAATTCTGGTAAACACAGATCCAAACCAATATTGAAATATTAATAAATCTTATGTATTGTTTACGTTATTAATTCTCAAAAGCTTCCATATTAATAACAGTTGTTACTTTTTATATTTAGAATCAGAAACCAATGGACAATCATATTCAGACAGCAGGCTACAATCTAGTCGTATAGATAGAATTTAACTAAAAAAGAACTGTTCATGAATTTCGAAAGCAGAAAGCACTTCATTGACCATTAATAGATATGGCTCTGGTCTGAAGAAAAGCTTTAACTTTCAAATCACCTTAAAAATAGCAAGTTCACTAATGCAAACACTTACATTGGATACATTAGAACAGAATGTATATCTCTATAGTTTAGAATGTGAGAAATTGAATTAAATGCTGATTCCACATATTCTTCCAGGTTTTTAAAACACATTTAATCTCACGTGACATTATAGTTTGTCAAGAACAAGAGACCTCAGGCTGCTAGATTGTTTTTCTATTCTAACAGCCACAGGAGACATGAACGTCTTTAACATTTTTTTTTCCTGCAGTATATAGAATGCCCTACATAAGTTATAAAAACACTACAGTAATGTACACCTGTAGGCTGTCATATATATATGCCTATAACTCTATTCTTTGTATTGATTTGACATTCTTCATATGACTCTTGGACTTCATTGTCTGCTCTGTATCCTTGTGATGACCTTGGCTTTACTGACAACAATTCAAGAATTTGCTTGTTACCCTCAGCTTGACCCGATTAGCAATTACTTCATAAGTTCTGTTTCCTACAACCTAGATAGCTGGATGAAGCGTTGCTAAGTGCAACATTGTGCAATAAAGGTATATGGTGTTATTAAACAACATTTAACACATAAAAGCGCAACCAGTCATTGGTTTATTTATTTTTTAAAATGTATTAAGAAGAATGCATTGAGAATTCTGATTTTCAAGTATATCCCGAAAACTAAATTAAACCAGTTTTTGAATGTTCATGTTGACTACAAGTTTTACTAGGAAAACTATTATTTATATCAGGTGTGTTTGGTTCTGGGACTTTATCTCTATTATAAGTGTTGTGTCTTTAAACTAGAGATGTATTGACCAATGAGGTAGCATGTTGGTGTTTCAGTGATTGTATTAATGTGTCATTTGTTAGAATTTAGTAATCAGGAGCAACTATAGAGTTTAAATGAGGGTGAACTTGCTTCACAGTTAAACTCTCTCAATTTCAAACATTACTCTCCCAATGTGTGCACTTTAAGATTTTAGTTTCACTTGAATTAGATTTCAATATATATATATATATATATATATATATATATATATATATATATATATATACACATTGGTCAGCCACAATATTAAAACCACTGACAGGTGAAGTGAATAACATTGATTATAGCATTACAATGGCACCTGTCAAGGGATGGAATGTATTAGGCAGCAAGTGAATATTATGTGTTGGTAGCAGGAAAAATGGGCAAGCAAAAAGATCTGAGTAACTTGGCAAGGACCAAATAGTGATGGCTAGACGACTGGGTCAGAACATCTCCAAAATGCCAATGCTTGAATTGTGCAGCACTGCCCCAGGATGCACCTCTAATAGCCATCTGAGGAGTAGTCACTGGAGTTGTCCTTTGGCTGTAATGTAAACTCTTTACTGTGAAACTACAGTGTTTACTACAAAAAGCCTGCAGGGACTGACTATACTCACCAGAACAACAACATTAAGCTGTAGTTGTTCTGGTGACTAGAGTGTCCCTTTAAATTAATACATGCCCCTCTGCACCCCCTCCCACCCAACTTGGAAGGGTCCTTCATTACAGCATAAACTATTGGGATTATTTTAAAACAGACACTTTCTTTAATGCTCATAATGGTTGTTTTATATGTTTCTAAAGAATTTATCATGGATCCTTCCTGATCAAGTGAAAGTGGGCATCGGCATGTTTTTTAACCAAGTAGGCTCTTTAGACAGCTGTTTGAAGAAGGTGGCATTTGTTACCATCTATAACATCAGTTAACTAATCAGACATTCTCTTGTTTTATATTAATCAGTTGGAAAAAAAAAACTCTAGCCTGTTGTTTTTTCTTTCTGACATTATTTTTTTTAACTGTGTGTTAACCTACAGAACACTAAACAAATTAAATATGTAGTCCAATATGATTTTGCTTATATATCTAAATAGACACCTCATGCACCATAACAACTTTATGGAATTACGTTGTTACGGGACAAGTAGATTCTGTGTGCTGGCTTATCCGAGGGTACATATCTTCTTCACTCCTAAAGGAAGATAACTAATAGAGCCATTTATGATAAATCAAAAATCACCAGGAAGCTCAACATTTTAAATTTGTGAGGTTAGCCCTTAATACCTTATCATCCTCGATCATTCGTTATAATAGGTCCTTGTTGTCTAAGAAACATATACACATTATTTTTACTCTTTCACTACTAGGTATTATTGTAAACGTGTGGGCTCTCTTTATTATTATTATTTTTCATTCTAATGTAGCTATCTGGGGGTGATGTCTGCTTAGATTTATTACCCATACCAAACTCTTACAGTGAATATAGGATTGTTAACTAATTTCATATTAATTAGGCTATATCTCACCTTTTTAATTTGGGTATTTTTGTTTGCTAAGTACTATCAATTTTTATTTGACATGTATATTGTTAAAAGTTAAGTTTTAATATGACCAGTCACTATGGTTCCTCCTGTTGTCCTAACTAGTAGCCTCGTCGTAAATACCATACTGTTTTAAGTCTTTTTCACTCTTGTTTCTCAATGGGGAGCTACTGATAGGTTGAGACTTTCAGCTAACACTCTCAGTATATCAGTAGCTTGTGATTGAAATCTCCTGAATGCCCCTACTCGCTATGCCGGCGGGTGGGGGCCCTAAAAAACAATAAGGAATCCAACCAGAGTTCCAAAGAACTTTCCCACGCTGTGTAAAATGACTAGCACTCTGATTGGTTGGATTCCAAGCTAACCAATCAGAGTGATATGAGTCAAATTGCAGGGCATGGGAAGGCTTTATAAGCCTTTCCCCTCCATGCAGAGCCCAGTCTGTACCGTTCCCTCGCCAGCTGAAGATGTGTTAATTTTTAGCTTCACGTTTGGGTTTTTTCGGCTGATTTTTTTTTTTGATACGTTTGACGGGTATTTTTTTTTTATTTGGCCTTTTTTGGGGCTGAAGAAAGAAGGTTTTAGAAAAAAGAAGACTTCTAATGGTAAGTCAAATTTTTTTTTCAGGTATTTCGTTTTATTGTCTCCCCAACATTATTTTTAGAGTGAGGGCAGTAGGTAGGGATTGATTAAACTTTATTTGGGTGGGGGGGTGACTAGGGGCTTGGGGTCCCCTAGTCACTGGGGGGTGTATTTGTACACTTAGCCCCACCCGCCGCCCATGGGTGGGTGCCAGGGGAGAGGACAATAGGTTCCCCCTTATTGTTATTTAGGGACCCCATCTGCCTCTCAGGGGTGGGGGCAGTAGGAGGACAATAGCCCCCCCACATTTTAATTTAGGGCCCCCACCCACCGCTCGCGGGTGGTGGCCGTGGGGGAGGACAATAGGTCCCCTCTATTGTAATTTAGGGCCCCACCCACTGCTCACAGGTAGGGGATGGGGGTGCAATAGGTCCCCCCTTCAGTTTAAAAGCCCCCACTCGCGCGGCACAGATGGGGGCTCGGGAAGGGGATACTAGTGGTTTATTTTTTTAACAGTGAGCAGCCACTGGCCACTAATACTAAGTAATCTTTACTTAGTATTAGTAAATTTGGCTGAAAGACCAATTTAGGTCTTTCATCCTTTTGGTAGATAGCTCCCTAATGCTGTGGGAATTAGGGAGTTATCTACTAAATGGCTGCAACATGCAGCCACGACACAGAATACAATTCCAATCCGAACAAAGTCCTGAATTGCATCCTAACATGAATGAACAAACTGTTCTCATTCTGTTAGGACGAAATTCAGTGGTTTCGCCAGCGTTCTGTCTAAATGACAGGACGTTCTGGAATACTGACAGGAAGCATGGAGAGATCATGGAGGAAAGGTAAGAATTGTGGGAAAATGTATCTGACCACAGGAAACGGAGCACACTTTGCTCCTCCACTGATTAGAGATGGTCAGGCGTAGGAAACCTCCATAAGACAAAGTAGTTCCTACTTTGTCTAATGTTTTAAAGAAAACTAGAGCAGACAGGAAGAAATGAAGAACAGATCCTGACCGAGGGAGAGAAGAGGAATCGATTAAAGAAAGGAAAGTTCGGCATGACAGTGCCGCTTTAAATGAGAGCCTAGTAGATGATTCTTTATGTAAACATGTTAAAAGAAAAGAAGTCAAGTAAAAAATAGAAGAAACAATATATATATATACTAGTAGTGTGAACTGTTTTAAAACAAATAGTTAAAAGGGTGGGATAGGAGTTCCACTCACGTGACTCAGAGTCGTCCCAGGCTCTGTATAATGTGCTGTAGGGTGCCGCTAAGGGCTATGCAATCCAATTCCCAGGATTAACAGCAAAAAGAACTGTATGATGGACCCTCAATAATCTCCAAAATTAATTTGAGTATAAAAAAGGTAAATAATATAAATACAATATATGTAAAATTGGGTACTTTAAAATAGAGTTGTAGTGAAAAAAACGCAATTTGTTCACACTTACCACCTATTAGTAACCCAAAACAAAGACATGAAATACATAAATAGCAGACGCGTTTCGGCAGATGTAGCCTTCTTCCAGTGCTGGTGTGAATGTCTTCTTCCATCGTTTTTATAGTGGTGTCCATCTACAGTTTATTAATTTCATCTGTATATAATTTCCTGTGTTTTCGCCGCAATGTAATTTCCAGCACTCCTTGATGACGTCACGGACTCTGAACGCAACGTCAAAATGCCATTTTTATTTACATCAAGTAGCTCGATGTCCCAGTCCTTTCACAAGCGTTTGCAAATATCTTTAACGTCCATCTTATTTACGGGAATCCGTTATAATTAGATAAGACTACAAAGGGCAATTTAATTTGCTTATACAAGGCAAAGAAACAATTTAATTTTATATATATATATATTACTTTTTTAGAGAGAGGAAAGGGAAAAATATAAACAAAGTTAAAAAGGCATATTTAAAAGATCATTATGATTAAAAAAAATATAAAAAATATATACAACATACCAGGGAAGGGCTGGCAGTCTGGGGGGCAAATCCAGTCAAGTGGCCCATTGCACCAAGAGGAGAGTAAAAACACCTTTCCCATGTGATTGAAAGGGGGGGCGGGGGAGCAGTCACCTAACAGACACTCAATGACAAGCACACACACACTTGCTGATTTGGCGCACACTAAAAAACACAAACTCACTGACAGGCACACGCACACACTCACTGACAGGCACGCAGACACACACAGAAAGACACACTGTTACAGGCATACTGACTCAGACAGACAGACATACTGACACACACACACACACACACACAGGCATACTGGCTGAAATACACACACACAAACTGGCACACACAGAGACATACTTGCACGCACACACAGACATACTGGCGCACACACAGACATACTGACACACACATACACCCAAACTTTACACTTTTAAAACCAGTAGACAGTGGCTCAGTAAAGGGACAGGGCTGTAGTGAGGGGACAGGGGCTGTGGTGGAGGGTATAAACTGTAATTGGGGGGTTTAAGAAATGTAGGGGGGATAGGGGCTTAAGTAGGTTGATGGCTACAATTTGGGAAAGGGGTTGTGGTTTGGGTGATATGGGTTGCAATTGGGGGAAGAGGAGCTGTAGTGGGGATGTTATGGGGCTGTAGTGGGAGGCATGGGGCTGAGAAAGGGGGCAGGAGCTGAGAGGGGGAAAAAAGGAGCAGCGGAAGGGTGGGACAGAGCCTTACTAAGGGACCAGAGCCTGACTAAGGGACAGGGGGTGGCTGAGGAGGGGGACAGGGATTGAGGAGGGGACAGGGGCTGAGGGGAGGGGGCAGGGCTGAGGAGGGGACAGGGGCTGAGGAGGGGGGCAGGGCTGAGGATGGGGGAAGAGAGGGGGCAGGGCTGAGGAAGGGGGGCAGGGCTGAGGAGGGGGAAGGGAGGGGACAGGGGCTGAGGAGGGGACAGGGGCTGAGGAGGGGGGGCAGGGCTGAGGAGGGGACAGGGGCTGAGGGGAGGGGGCAGGGCTGAGGAGGCGACAGGGGCTGAGGAGGGGGGCAGGGCTGAGGATGGGGGAAGAGAGGGGGCAGGGCTGCGGAAGGGGGGCAGAGCTGAGGAGGGGGGAAGAGAGGGGGCAGGGCTGAGGAGGGGACAGGGGCTGAGGAGGGGACAGGGGCTGAGGAGGGGACAGGGGCTGAGGAGGGGACAGGGGCTGAGGAGGGGGGGTAGGGCAGAGGAGGGGGGAAGAGAGGGGGCAGGGCTGAGGAGGGGGCAGGGGCTGATGAGGGGGGAAAGGGCTGAGGAGGGGACAGGCGCTGAGGAGGGGGGAGGTAGGGCTGAGGAGGGGGGAGGTAGGGCTGAGGAGGGGGGAGGTAGGGCTGAGGAGGGGGGAGGTAGGGCTGAGGAGGGGGGAGGGGGGAGGTAGGGCTGAGGAGGGGGGGGGGAGGTAGGGCTGAGGAGGGGGGGAGGTAGGGCCGAGGAGGGGGGAGGTAGGGCCGAGAAGGGGGGAGGTAGGGCCGAGAAGGGGGAGGTAGGGCCGAGGAGGGGGGAAGGGGGGGCAGGGCTGAGGAGGGGAATAAAAAAAACTAAAGTGTATTTCCCCCTCCCTGAGTCTTACCTTAAGCCAGGGAGGGGTTGGCAGCAGCCAGCATACAGCAACAGTCAGTGAAGTCTGGAGCCTGCAGTCAGTGGAGTCGGCCGGCCTCTCCTGATGATGTCAGGAGGAGGGTCCGTGGCTTCCTCTGCTCTTCTCCCATACTCCCCAGCGGTCCTGGGAGAAGAGCAGTGAAAATCACGCCCCCTCCTCCTGACATCATCAGAAGAGGCCGGCCGACTCCACTGACTGCAGGCTACAGGGAGAGTGAGGTAAGTTGAAAAATCTGAGGGGATTCAGATTTTCCTTTTTTTGCTGGATGTGGGCAGCCCTGGCCCCTGGGTTTAGGGCGGCCTGGGGGGCAATTGCCTCCCTGCCCACCTTCCCAGCCCGCCCCTGCAACATACTAAAAACTTCTACAGAAATAATGGAGAGCTGAGAATATTCAATCTCTACCTATAAAATATACATATAACTGCAGATTTGAAAAATTAAATTTAAAGATATGTATTAATACGAGATATTTTAAAAAAATATGTATAAAAAGCTATAAAAATTGTGCAAACTCAAAGTCTAAATTCAGACCATTGGGAGGGAGTGTGTTCACGTTAAAAATCCATTCACTCTCAATCTTTGCCAATTGTTTAAAATTACCCTCTCCAAATCTTCACCAAGTAAAAAAAGTTTAGGTTTTTTTTTTTTTTTTGTGAGCAAGGCAATTGCCAGAGACAAAAAAAATCTATAGCATTATCTCTGACACAAAGGTTAATTATGTGATGTCCAACTGATTCAACTCCAGACTAGCCTGTTAAACCCTCAGGATGTGTCTCTGATCTCTGCCAAGTCTTCTATAATAAGGTCAAGTGGTTTTATGTTTAAACTAATAATGTTGTTCCGATCTTTAGGAAAAGACACATTTTGTGCAAGCTGCCGCTGAATCCAACTCGCATCAATCTCAGTAACTGTCAGAGGGTTACACATCTTTGTACAACTAATTTATTATAGCAAACACAGGCCTTAATTTAATATGGTCTCAAATGATTCAATACTGTTAGAAACATTTTCCAAATTAGGAAATTCCCTGTAGAATTTCAAAGAAATGTTTTATATAAATGTGACCTTTAATGGAGCAAGCCACCAATATACAGCAATACGGACACAGATATCATAGCTATGGCTGGTTGAGGTTTGAAATGCTTGGAGATAGTGAATAGTATAGAGGGAATATATCCAAGTCATGCCAAGGTTTGGCCAAGCACATGTAATTGCTGCATGATGGCATTATTCCCACATATTATATGTCTATTTTATATTTTTATTAGACTATAGATTTGTTATTGACAGAACCTTGATTTGGTCGAATTTGAGCTCTTCGACTATTTGGATGGAAACACAAATTCCGAACTGCTATATGACCTAATCTTAAAGACAACTAAATGGACAATGGTCAAGCCATTTCAGTTGCTATAAGATTTCAAATACAATTCTTTAAGTGACGTAGGCACTAAGCAGTGATTATTTATCTAAAACAATGTATACAATTGTGCAAATATAGCAGCATCTTAAAGTGTACTTAGTCCCAAAACACTCCAAATAGATACACATATTTTAGTGCACTTTCAAGATAAATTAAGCACATAGATTTTTGCACTTTAAATATTGCACTCACCTAATTACGAGGGTTTTGTATATAATCATTTTTGTCTTAAAGGCACAGCTAGAATATTTTGGGTTAATTATTTGCCCGCTTTTAACAATAGTGGCCAAATAGTTAAAAACTGACAGTGGGGGTTACTATGCTCCCCATATTAGTACAAGGGATCTATTATAGTTCCCCCATGGTTCCACTCACCAAGCTAATAGTGGGGAGCATGTCTGCTGAACAGCAAGCTTCCAGTGACTGCCCGCTGTAATAAAAGACTAGCAATTGGGTAGCTATTGGGTGGGGGGATTAATTTAAATGGGGGATGGAAAAAGGGTAGGTGTTCTGATAGGTGGAGAATACATTTATTTGCTTCTGTTTTGCTTGTGTCTAGCATAATAAAAATCATGGATACATAATCGCCACATTTTACATGATAGTAAATATTTGACTTGGTTTTTTTAGTAAGTGTGCTTTGCACAAAACAAGTGAAAGTAACATTTTTTTCTCTTTTTTTACCTTTGCACTTTATTGAAACATAGATTAAAGAAACATAAGAATTGATTTATACGTTTTCCAAATGATTCAACAAAGTTAGAAAAACGTTCCAAATGATTTTTCTGCAGAAATCACCATTAAAGTCTTTGAGGATTTTTGTAGATAAATCCTTTGAAAAGTTTTCTAACACTATTGAACCATTTGGAAAGGCTATTGTGTCCGAACATAAAACTTCTGTCTCCATGAGCTGCTTTATAATGCCTCTACACTTTATGCTATGGTTTCCCTTGTAGTAAATATATCACCTGGATTGTACCTTTAATATAATTATAACATTTTTAAGAACAATACTTTATAACAATTTGCCTCTTTTAAATGCTCATATGTATACTCATAGCATCCTGATTTCCACAAATGTAATGGATAAATCTAGTCATCATTTAATAAAATGATAGTGTCACGAGAGACTCAACACGCAGAGTGCTACCCAGAAATTTACCAGAATGTATACAGGTCCTTAGAGTGGCCCGGGCTTTACGTACTATACAGAGAATGGTCATAGCCAAGCAGGGTAAATGGAATCTGAAAATCAGGAGAGTGATAAAACCATTGTCAAGTCAAGGCTGACAAAAAGGAGAACAGTGAGGATGTGCTGAAGTCTAAGCAAGATAGACAGTATAGATAATATAAACGCACTATGGGGACCAAAATAGAACGACAACAGGGCATAGAACTAAGCCCCAACAACCTATTTATAGTGTGGCTCATTATGTGTATAGCCACGCACCCAAAATGTAATATTACATCATTTGCATGAGGATGTCGGTGCACCTGTACCGCATCATAAAAGGGGCCACAGAACCCAGCATCCTTACTGCTGAAGGAATCGGGAGAAGTGACTTATCGATCGCCATGAGGGTGTCTCTAAGGAGCCAGCACACACGGTACTTTGACTGAAAGTCAGCTGATTGACTAAGGCATATTTTAAACAGAGCTGGTTGTAAAATCTAGAATCACAACAAATGTATTAACTTTATGAAATGTATTTTTACATGTCTTTTTATAGATTTATTTTAATTAATATGATAATACATTAAAATATTGTTTACTTCCAGTTTGGAGTGCCCCATTAAGTGTAAGTAGTAACAAAGTATTAATTGTTTGATAAGCAGAATGATGTTGTGTTTACTTTGCTCTGCTGCATCTTTCTATAGAGATTCTTAGTACAGCATGCCCTGTCTGCTGGCTGTTTGACTGCTTGTCTTTAAATCTGGAGTTTACTAGACTGTGCAATGTGATTGTGAATTAAAGAAATGCTCAGCTAATCTTTGCTTCACTCTGATACACTGAGTGAAACATGCATTGCATATCGCTGGATGTTTTATCTGTCAATGTTATTACAAATGAAATATCACTTCAAACTGTACATTTTGAAGGTACATACACTGATCAGTAAAATAATGGAAAAAATCATTAGAAAACGAGTTGAATCTTTGTGTGCTGAGCAATCTCTGACAGACCACTGGGACAAGACAGACCCAATACTCATTAGTTTCCCTACACAGAACTGATGTTATTAATGTGCTGAATGGCATTTACTTCATATATGGTAGAGATGAAATACATGGCTGAAACACGTAACATGTACAGTTTTTGATAAACATTTGGAACTTAGACACCTTGAGGATTTCTAAATGCCAGAGGTGGACTGCCAGTCCATCAATGATGTTGAAATGATATAAATATACCACTATATGCCACTACAAATATCTATCTTTTTTTATAACGGAATGGAAATTAAATTCTTAATCAACATAATTATTTCTCTTGGTTATTATCTTTGGCAGCATTTACTTATGGATAGTCCCTCACTGCACAAAAGGCAGGACATACCACTGAAATTATTATAAACAGGAATACCCACTCTCTAGTATACAATCTGTACTACTAGCTGCACCCTCCCTAGATTTGGCCGTGGTAATAAATATATTAAAATGTATAAATATAATCACATCTGGGTAAATAATACAAAGCGAAAACTACAACATGTGACATTTTTCCATTCCTATTTTAACCATGTCCGTGTTCAGTAGCTCAGGGGTACGCAACCTTTGTTACACCAGATGTTGTGAACCGCATCTCCCCTGCTGCTTTGCCAGCGCTATGACTGTAAGAGCCTTATTGGAGATGTAGTTCACAACATCTGAAGTGCTGAAGGTTGCCTACCTCTGCAACTAGCTAACAGGACCTGTTGTCTGCTTGAAAGCCAGGTGGCTGTAACCAGATTAATTAATAAAGGCGTTCATTTCCAGTGAAATCTACCCTTTTTTGTAAAATGAAACAAGGACACACTCTTCACAGATAAAGTTTTTTTTAGCAAGCTAAAGTGCGGTGGGGATCTGGAGTGTCCATTTAAGAGATTGAAGCTAGATGTCCAGTCAGAATTCTGGGAGCAACCTTTTTAATGCATCACACTTAAGATGGCTTTAAAATAAGTTGCTTAAGATTTAAGGTTAAAAGTGGAATCTAGAATAAACTAGAATGTCTTTTATAATGCGTTTTAAAAAAGAGCATTCAGTAGTTTTGAAGGACTCAACCTACACCTTATTACATGTGGTGGCCATATGAAAAATAAATAACATTTATCTAACTGAGAGCAGGTGTGAAATGCAGCAAGCTCCAAATGTGAAAAAAGAAATTGTTAAAATCATGAGCAAAATAAAATAAATAATAATAATAATAATAAAAACATCTACTATAGCAGTCATGACAAAGCCTTGGCATGGATTATACTACTGGCACTTCAGATGCTTCCTAGCTAGTACATGCTGTCTGGTTACAGATCACCCATCAATCATGGAGGCTTATGTAAATATATAGCCTAATGCGTAAGAATATTGCCAGATAACCCATTATTACCCATCCCCCGAGCACTTTCAGTATATATCCATGCTGTTTAGATTTGACAAATAGTTTGACAAATAAATCGAGTTTATAAATTATCTTTATATCTTAAGTGGGGACAGGTTATGAGTGACAGAAAGAGCCCCCTTGTTTCTTAATCTGCTCTAAAACAGTATAATGAAAAACTAATTATGGCACCCATAGGCTAACAGCATCATAACTACTACAATGAGCTGTAGTGGTTGTAATACTTAGAGTGCTCCCTTAAAAGAAAATTCTAGGGGGGGTGGGGGGGGGAGATGCATCACACCAAGCGCTATGCAAAAAAATACCTCTAAAGTAAACATTCTATGCTGTAAGATATGATGAAAATAAGCCACAGCCAGGGGACGTTTAGATATGGCTACATAAACAGAAATAAAATATATTTTAATTCTAAATGGCAGAAAGTTAAACGGTATCGATACACCAAAACTGCTTCATTAAGATAAAGTTGTTTTGGTGCTTAGAGAGTCCTGTTAGTATGATATTTATTATATTTGTAATTGATTCTACCCACTTCTGATAACTGGTGACTATTTGGCTTTATAAACACAGGGAACTCTCAATATCAAGCAAGATCTTGGTAAGTAGACTTTTTTTCTTGGATATAGATGGCCGATATCATTTTTGGACCTCAGAGAAACATTTTATTCAATCCCTTAGCTTTGTTGTTTGGACCTTGTAAACAATATGAATCATGCTAACCTAGAAGAACATTTAAATATTTTACAACGAGTAGAAGAAAACAAATGCCAATGTTTGCAAATTATAATAGAAGTATGAAGAATCCAAGAGCTGGTGTGTGTAAGCCCCTAAAACATCGATTTCAATGCAGAAATAACGTCAATATGTTGGCATGATACCCATCTACTGTAAGTACATTTACACCAATCATCTATACAATGAAGGCCCTTTCAGCCTGTAATAGCTGTATGTAAACAATTTCTGTTATGTATTCTGGCTGTACTCTGGAAATTTGACCATCAAAATTGTTGCAGAATGTTGAGGGAGGAGCACCATTTATAGTCCCAAGCAGGGCTGTCATAAGACGTTGTGCTGCCTGGGTCCAAAGATGAAATGCTGCCCCCTCACCAAACCACGCCCACTAAACCTCTCCCACATCCATTATGTTAGGCTCTTTAGTGTGCCCTTCTCTCTTCCCCCCCATTGTACTTATCTTCCTTCATTTAGTGTGGCCGAGAGGGCTGTGGTAGAGGAACTTCTGTTTACTCTACCAGACTGACAGGTAGCTGTTCAGTGAGCATGTCCTGTCAGATAAGGCAGAAGATAAAGATCCTCTACTGCGGTGCTGCCTGCTTAATCACACTACATGGAGTGGCCAGCAGGCAACGGAGTACTAGGCGCTCTCCTGCTGTTGGTAACCCGGCCCTATAAGGCGGCACAGGCTGGGGCACCCTAAGGCTGCCGCCTGTGCCGCCTTATGGTATGCCGGTCATGACTGTCCCCAATAACCCCGCTGTTACCTGAGGCTCGGGCTGCTCTGGGACCATCCGATGGGTATCAGATGCATTCAGGCCTGGCTGTGAGAGTAGTCTTGGGGCAGCGCCTGTGTGACCACGATATCAGGCCTGCTGCTGTCTGAAATGTAACGGCCCCGGATTTCAGTAAATAATATATATACACACACATATTAACATAAACTGCCTAATACATACATACATGTGCACTGCCCAATACATAAAACACACACTGTCTAATGCATACATACCTACACATTGCCTAATATATGGGCAAACACATTGGCTCTTACATGCTCATACATGTCCACACAAACCTTCTAATACATATGTACACACACATACACACATAGACACTGCCTAATAGATCCATCACACATATAAACTGCTTAATCCACACACACACTGCCTAATGCAGACATACACACAGTCTTATTCGCATACACACACCGTGCCTAATACATACACACACTGCCTAATAGACACACAAACTGCCTAATACATACATTGCTTAGTACATGTGCATACACTGCCTAGTACACACACACACACTGGTTGGTACACACACATACTGCCTAGTACACACACTGCCTAGTATACACACACTGCCTAGTAGATACATGCACATACTGACTTGTACACACACACTGCTTAGTAGACACATGCTGCCCAGTGCACACACACACGTACACACACACACTGCCTAGTGCACACACACAGACTCCTTAGTACACACATACAAATGCACAGCAAGCAGCACTCCTTACATACACAGGTGGGGGCTGGAGGAACTCCAAGCATCCCCTTAGAAGTGGCCGGTCGTCCAGGGGCCGGTTGTCCACATCTTCCAGTAGATGAGCAGTGTAGTTACTGCTTCTGCCCGGCAGCGCGCCTTGTACTCCATCCCCTTCGGCATGTGTTCACATGGGGGAGCTCCAGACAGTCAGCAAAGCTGCTGAGAGCGCCCCCTCGATCTAAGTGGAGCGCAGGCTACAGGGCAATTACCAATTGGGCGTGGAGACATGCGGGGAAGGCAGGTAGGGAATATTTTAGGGGGCACCTGCCTCCCTTTAGTGGGAGGGGGGGGAGTGTGATTAGCAGCATAGGAACATGCTTTGACAGAAGTGGCAAAATGCCGCCTGCAGCCATGGCCCCACCGGTGCCTATGGATGGGCCAGCCCTGGTCCCAAGGCACATAAAAAGAGGGACAGAGCTGGCCATGGAAACAAAATGTATCACTTTGAATAATATAAAATCAATGCTAAAGCAAAGAGTATGATAAGTGGGGTTTTATGGGCCCTAACACCATTGTGCAATGCAGAACAAAAGTTGTATAGTATATACAGTATATATATATATTATATTGCTGGGATAGAAACTGGTTAATGGGGAAACAAAAATGCACGTAGAATTAATTTGTCTGGTTCTAAATTGGTGATTGGTGATCACTAAAGACAAAAGACATGCCCTTGAATTGAAAATGCTAATGAATCCATCCGTTTTATCTTGTTTATATATATGGGTTTTTTTTCTGAAATGAAAAATAATGGCTCAGACTCTGCGTTTATAACTGATTTATATTTCAATTTCAAGATGAAACTATCTAGTGAATGGACATATTTTAATTGACAGAGCTAAGAAAATGGTTTTTTTGAATGCTCTATCCTGTAGCATAAAGTATTATTAATACAGTGACAAAATAAATTACTCTCGTATTAATGGAAATGTTCTTCGAATCTAAGAGATTGAATTTCTGATACATTTATCAGTTTCTAGAAGAAACTGAAAGAAAAGTTATTTTTAAGTAACTTCAAAACAAATCCTGTTTTTGTTTCTAAGAACGTGTGCTGAACAATTGCTAGTGGCTCGTTTCCCTCAAATTCTTTTTAATGAGTAGATTACATAGTTCAAGTAAAGGTCGGTGTCTTTTTTTTTTTTCGACCAGGACCAATTTGTGCAAGTATGTAGGAATCCTCTTAAGTTTGAGGGAATATCATGTAAAGAATAAACATTTCTAGTCACAGGCTTTAGGATATGGGATAAAATATATTTCTAAAGAAAAAATTGGCTCATTAATCTTGAGGGAGATAGTACCTGCAGTAATCTTTACACTGACACTTTTTTTTGTAAGCTCTCTTGAACACATAGGAGATATTAACAAACCTCTATACCGAATGTTTCACATAGCATGTTGGGAAAATAAATATGGAGTTATATTTATGTGATTTATTCAGGGGCTGTGATAACCTTGAAGAAAAATTGTGACTGGAAAACAAATCATGGTCTGTTCAAAATGGACTCTATAAATATACAAAGTTTATGTAAAAGGAACAGGCTTATTTAGTAGTGGGAATGACTAGCATATTAGCTTGATGTTGAGTTGACAGCTACCTTCGGTAAGCTTTCACTGCCAGCTTGTTATAATGAAAATGGCTGCTCAAGGATTTTATTACCCTTTGGCAGCTTTCTAATCCATGTTGAAGAAATAACAATCGCTCGTTAAATGGAACTGTCATGTTTTTAGATTATTTTTTTCTCATTTATATGAATCTTGAAAAATGGACGATTCTGCTTTTTTTCTGCTAATTAATTAATTGAATTAGAGATATTTAAATTACTTATTTAAGATAGTCTTTTGACCCTTTCATTAGGAATGCAGAATATTTGTCTATTCAAACCTTTCAATATTATTGCCTCTCTCATAATGGGTGGAATAAATTAATAGGTGTCACGGGTGGCGGTACAGGGATCGGACCCCTGTATGCCTGATGATAGGAGTCAACCTTGTGGAAGTGAACAATCAGGGCCTGGTGCAGGGTAACCACACGCCCCCTGGTGTTTAGCACCAGGGTTTGTGCGGCCACATACCAGGGCCCTGATGTAGCTTCTACGGATCCCAGGAACTAGGAGAAAATATGCAGACCTCCCAGGATCAGGAGGCTCTGCAGCAGATATGTATCCAGTACTAGAAACAAGGCAAGACTAGAACAGGCACCAAACAAGATAAGACTAGACTAGAGAAACCCAGAACCAGAGCAGGACAGAATGCAGGGTCCAGAATATGTACACAAGATATGAGGGAAACCAGAACAAGGCATGGACAGGACAGGACTGTACATGAACTGGGAAGACAAAATAAAACAAGACAAGAGAAAGAAGGCAAAACAAGAGGAGACATAACTAAGTACTAATATGTGTAATAAACATTGTAGATTTAGACATAAATAAATGACCAAAATGTATGCAGCCCACCACTGCGCCAAAGTACTCCAATTACGGTGGGTCCTAACTGCCTAGATATACATGACTAAATAAACAATACTAAAACACACACAGCATTTACCTGCAAAGGAATGAGCAGAGGAAATGAAACCACTGCCTGCAGGACCAGACTGAAACAAAAGGATTAATGGCAAAGTAACGGGTGTGGCAACAAAAAAAATAAAAAACGTTTAAAGGAATCCAAGAGACTGGGAATTCCAGGAACGGAATAAAGGAATGAACCCAGAAAACCCAGCATAAAGAAAACCAGACATAGAATAGAAAATCAGAACAAACAAGAGAAAATAAACAAGAATTGAAAAAAGAGTACTGGATACCAGAAGCCATCGCTAGAAATGATCCGCAGCAGGAACAGAAAGTGACAATGGGGATCAAAAAAACATTCTAATGTAAATCTTGTTCAAACACAACTAAGGTTTCTTAGGATGACACATTCTTTAAGATTAGCAACAAATTGTTTGTCATAAATTATTAAAAATATATTTCTAAAAGTAAAATATAACAAATGATATAGGTTAGTTAATAGAATGCAAATGCGTGTTACAAATACAATTTTGAAAAGCATATTGTCCCAATCCACATTAATGTTATAGCTAAACAAAACTGGTTTGACTTTTTTGAGTAAACGATTTGAATCATTTAATTTCTTTCTTGAAATTATTTTATTGTACACTTAGTATGTTTTATTGCTTTATCCCCTTCCCCCCCAGCCCTGCATTGCTAAATTAATCATGAAAACATGTAAATATTGTCCCCAAAAGTGCTGGTTCTCACATGGCTTTGGTGCTCCTGCAATTCCCACTACACAGGGCAGAGTTTCTGTGTTCTCTATGACAGTGATGGCTAACCTTGACACCATAAATTGTTTCTGGACTACATTTCCCATGATGCTCAGCTAGCTTTTAGAGCTTGACACCATAAATTGTTTCTGGACTACATTTCCCATGATGCTCAGCTAGCTTTTAGAGTCTAAAAGCTAGCTGAGCATCATGGGAAATGTAGTCCAGAAACAATTTATGATGTCAAGGTTAGCCATCACTGCTCTGTAATGACATTTCTATCTACTACTCTTCCATAACGTGCAAGCTTCTGCAACGCTCATAGTAATGTGACAGAACACTCAGTGCAGGTGGAGATAGGGGAGAGCTCAGGGACAGTGTATTGACACTTGTTTGAATTCTGTAATTGTAACCTACAACCCCTTAAGGACGAAACTTATGGAAAAAAGGGAATCATGAAAAAAGGGAATCATGACATGTCACACATGTCATGTATCCTTAAGGGGTTAAAAGATTCATTATTAATTTATCAAGGTCACTGTACTGACTGTACTGACTGTGCATGAGATTATGTCCACAGTCAGACATGTACATCCAAAAGTCATATATTATCATCATTTAAATATAAATCATATTATCATCATACTCATATCATGTATGTAAAGATACAGAACAGAAATGTTCACAGCAAAACAGTTATAGAGAAAGTAGGAAAGTGAATACAATAATGTACTCATTTGAAATAGTACACTATAACATACATTGCAAATCCACATATTTTCATCCAGTCATTATCAAGTAAAGTTTAATTTTAAGTAACTCATCATTATTAATTGAATATTCATACTAGCATGGAAAACAATGAATAGTGCTGAAATGCTTTTCCTTAGTTAAAAAAAAAAAATCTACTTTGATCATTGCCCCTATCTTACCCCTGGTCAGATTTACAGAGTAGATTTATATTTGTATTTATGTTACTCACATGTTGTACAAGCATGTACAAAAGTATCCACAAGTGTTTGGTCTCACCAAGAGTACCCAGATTTTCATGCAGGTGAAATGTCATTAAATTTACTCTCTTACGTCTCTTAAGAATGTTGAATGTTGAAGTTATGTGAGGACTATTATCTACAATGAATAATATTAAAGCCACAGCTGTCACTGCCTATATCTACTACTGGGACTAGAAGTGATTAAGTTTAGGTATTATAAGTACATACTACACTATTGTCTTTGCATTTTCATATTGCATTGCTTTAAATATTAAAGTTTTAGGAGGTCTTAGAACTGACATGGTGCTTACTGTCTAATATTACTTTCAAATAAGTTATATGACTACTGACCTGATATTACCTTAAATGTCTTTTTCAAACATTGTGTTTCTATGGTAACTTTTAATCCAAGCATAGTGTGAGAGGGCATATTGACCATGGAGCATATGTTCATTTAATTACTCATAGATCTTTCTACATTTCAGACTATAAAGTCATCCTTAGCAACTTCAGAAAAAAGAAAATTATAGTCCGTGAGAGAGTCTGGTGAAGCTCAGAGGCACATTTTTTCCTATAAATTCTGTGCTATCATTATGTTATTTTGACACTTGTTAACCCGAATAAAAATATATCATGATTGCGTAATTGCTTTTCTGTTTGTCCAATAAAGTTTCTAATTAGTTACAATCATCAAGAATGTGCAGGCTCCTACTTCCTGAAATGAACTTAATTTACAAGTAATAAAAAAAAGAAATTTGGGGGATGATAAATATTTATGTGTCATGGAAATGGATTCTTGGGCTGCACACACCATAATATGCATACTTTAAAAGCGTACTGCTCCGACTTATAGACACAAAACATTCAGTGTTCTAAACCTTAAATTGGCGTTAAAGACTACAATGTTTTCAAAACACAAATGATATGCATACAAATTATGGAAATTTTGTGACAGTATACGTTCGTGCAAAAGCCCATCACTTTTTACAGAATGCCCAATTTATTGGCAGGTCTTACTCTCTCTTCTTCTCTTTCTCTATCAAGTATAAGAGACCAACTAGCTCATATATGCCACAGCACTTGTGGTTCTCCAACAGCTTGGCTACAAGGTGAGGTTGAAAGAGAAACAACAAAGTCCACCAGGGAGTTAAAGACTGGAAGCCCAGATAAAGTAAATACCTGAGGAGTTTAGTAAGCTATGGACTGAAAAGGCTTTGGTCCTGATGGAAAATACCACAAAGGCTAGTTGACAACGACAGGGTTAAGATCCTGCAAGACTTCCAGATCCAGACAGGCAAGCAAGTACTGGCCAACCAACCCAACATTGTGGTGTGGTAGACAAGGAACGGAAAACTACAGTGGTGGATTTAGTTGCACGAGAAGGTGGAAAAATAGCAAGGATTTAAAGAAGAGCCTGGGTATGTAAAGTGAAGCCACAAGTTGTCCCAGTTGTGATATGAGCATTTGGGTCTGTAACACTCAAGTTGGGAGAGTGGTTTCAGCAGATTCCAAGTGGGACATCTGAGATCTCTGGCTAGAATAGTGCAGTTCTAAAGACCGTTAATATACTGTGCAGTACCCTCAGTCTCCCAAGACTCTAGTAGAGAATTCAAGAATGAGGAATACACAAAAAATATTACCAGAAGACATGAAAGTGAGAAAGACAAAGTTCAGTTTAAATCAACATACATGGGCTTTAGGAAAGTACTAAGAAATAATATTTGAAAAGTCGTTGATTTACTCATTACATTTGTCTCATGCTGAAAACTTGTCCTCTAAACAGTGAATTGTCACTGAATTTTAACATTTAGGGCACAATAGCCAAACTGAACACATAGCAGATTTAGAGAGTTTTTTTGATGTTACATTTCACAATTCACATTGAATGCCTGACTGTTCACACTTTCCTGAGCCACCATGTTTGCGTGAACAAAATAGGCACTGGTTGCATTTACTGTAATAATCAATAACTACATCTTTTCGCACTGGAAAACGTCTTATTACACTCCAATCTTTCTAGAATAGCAAATTATAAAAAGTCTATTATATGACTTCTTTTAAACACTGCTAAGTCTTTGGTGCCTGCCCTCTGGAGGCAAAACGGGGCTCCGACTCTGAAACAGTGGCTGGATAGGTTGGAGGAAAATCAGAATCATTACATGCATCTCTCATAGGTAACAGTGAAAAACATGTAGAGCAGTTGCAGCCTTGGATGGAATCTATAGCAGGCAGGGGTGGTCGAATGAACGGAGACCCGGAGACAGGGGAACAGCCTTAGGAGAAGGAGACGCACTTTCTAACTTTAATTTCTCACTTCCTGCTCGCTTCTTTACTTGATGTATCTTATTTATCTGTTATATATTTTTTATTTTTTGTATACTACTGTATTACATTCTGAGGATTTTCACATTTGTGATATGCAAGAGTAAACACGGGGCTGGTCCTTGATTTTTGTTTGTCCTCTTGGGACCAGTGGAACTTGTGCTAACGCTGTTATTGTGATTTGCTCCGGATGGAGAAATGGGAGATGCAGTCATAGTGCGCACACGGGCAGACTATGGTACCTCACTACACATCACATGACAATATGTCCAGTGCAGGAAGGGAGACACCTCAGGAGTGGATACAGCTGTCACCAGTACAACCATCTCTGACACTTTCACCACGTGTTGTGAGACTGACTGAGTACTTCTGGGGCATGTAAGACTAGCATCATATTTTTTTGAACTCCCATAACTTATGAATCTGAAGTTGTGTATATATGTTATAAATCGGAGCGCATTAATATTACCTACATTGGGATTAGCCCTAACTTCTATGGTCTAGAACTGTGCGGTGCATAGAGTCTAAATAGTTACTGGTCCTGATGGGAACTGGTATATCACCTCATTCTCCATGCATATCTACGGGTTATACCTTTTTACCACATTCTGAATGGCCCTGCAAAGCCGGAATTTTCGTGGTTATGTTACGTGCTGATACCTTTGTGTCTTGTTCATTCTGTGCTTATGCTTTACACGTTTTGCATTATCCTTCATGAAACCTAATTTTCCAATATGTAATTTCTGTACATTGCCTTAAAATGAGGCCTTAAAATTAAAATAGTTTGCCTTAAAATTGTTGTATGATATACTAGATAACACTCTATAGTATAATAGTAGCGTAACTCATAGTTACATAGTTACATAGCTGAAAAGAGACTTGCGTCCATCAAGTTCAGCCTTCCTCACATATGTTGTTGCTGTTGATCCAAAAGAAGGCAAAAAACCTAGTCTGAAGCACTTCCAATTTTGCCACAAACTAGGAAAAAATTCCTTCTTGACCCCAAAATAGCAGTCAGATGTCTCATTGGATCAAGCAGCTATTACCCCACTAATTAGAAATTATATCCCTGTATGTTATGTTTTTGTAAGTATTTATCCAATTGCAGTTTAAGCATCTGTAGTGACTCTGACAAAACCACCTCTTCAGGCAGAGAATTCCATATCCTTATTGCTCTTACTGTAAAAAAACCTTTTCTTTGCCTTAAATGAAATCTCCTTTCTTCCAGCCTAAATGTGTGACCTCGTGCCCTATGTATAGCCCTGTTTATGAATAGATTTCCAGATAAAGGTTTGTACTGGCCCCGAATATATTTGCATAATATTATCATATCCCCTCTCAGGAGCAATTTTTCCAAACTAAACAGATTTAATGTTTTTAACCTTTCTTCATAACTAAAATGCTCCATTCCTTTTATCAATTTTGTAGCTCGTCTCTGGACTTTTTCAAGTGCCATGATATCTTTATTTAGAACAGGCGCCCAAAATTGCACAGCATATTCAAGGTGTGGTCTTACCAGCGATTTATAAAGAGGCAAAATTGTATTTTCATCCCGAGAATTTATGCCCCTATTTATACATGACAAAACCTTACTGGCCTTAGCAACTGCAGATTGACATTGCATATTGCTGCCTAATTTGTTGTGTATAACAATTCCCAAATCCTTCTCGTGTGTGGTTATCCCTAATTCACTACCATTTAGTGTGTAAGTTGCTTGTGCATTCTTAACCCCGAAGTGCATAACTTTGCCTTTCTCTACGTTAAATTTAATCTGCCATTTTAGTGCCCAGTCCCCCAATCTATCCAAATCTCTCTGCAGCAAAGCAATATCCTGCTCACGTTTTGTGTCGTCTGCAAACACTGATACATGGCTTTCAGTGCCTATTTCAAGATCATTTATAAATATGTTTAATAGAAGTGGTCCCAAAACAGAACCCTGAGAGACACCACTTACCACTTTTGTCCAGCCTGAAAATTTACCATTAATTACAACTCGTTGTACTCTATCCTTAAGTCAATGTGCTACCCAAGAACAAGAATATTCATCTAGACCAATTTCTTTTAGTTTGAAGACTAACCTATTGGGAGGAACCGTATCAAATGCCTTGGCAAAATCCAAGTAGATCTCATCCACGGCAACACCCTGATCTATACTTCTACTTACTTCTTCGTAGAATGCCATCTGGTTAGTTTGACATGACCTATGTTTCATAAAACCATGCTGATTATTGCTAATAACAAAGTTCTTCCCAATGAATTCCTGAATATTATCCCTTAATAGCCCTTCAAATATTTTCCCAGTTACATAAGTTAAGCTCACAGTTCTATAATTTCCAGGCAAGGATTTTGAACCCTTTTTAAATATAGGAACAACATCTGCCTTCCTCCAATCCTCCGGTACAACTCCTGAAACAAAATAATCTTGAAAAATTCAATACAGAGGTTCACTTATTTCCCCAATTAGCTCCTTAAGTACTCGTGGGTGAATACCGTCAGGCCCCAGAGCTTTATTTACATAAATTTTCTTTAATAGCTGTAGCACCTTGTCTTGAGTTATCCAATCACAAGTTATTTGCAAGTTTTTTGCAGCAATCATTTGCATATCTCTTGCCATAGGATCCTCATTAATATATACTGAAGAAAAAAAGTTATTTAAAATGTCTGCTTTTTCCTGGTCTACATTAGCTAATAAACCCAACTCTGTTTCCAGTGTACCTACACTTTCATTTTTTGTTTTTTTTAGAATTGATGTACTTGAAAAATGTTGAAAAATGTTTTGGGGTTGGTTTTGCATTCTTTAGCTTTCAATTTCTCATTTTCTAGTTTAGCCACTTTAATTGCCTTTTTTTGTAAGCGTTATTGGCTTCCTTATATCTTTAATAGGATGCCTCTGATTTGTCTGATTGAAATGCTTTCAATGCCCTTTTCTTTTTTTAAATTCTTTATTTTTGTTCGTGCATAAGGTTAACATGTGAATTTACACTGCCACAATAGCTGGTGCATTCAAGTTTGCAAACACGCATTGTTACAGGGCATTAATGACATTGCACTTTTTTAGTAATTATATAAAACAGGATAAAACATTATTGATGTACATCGCTTAGGGAGATTGAGAAAACATAACATATAAAACAACGTTTTTGTTTTCTACGTAGTAGGTCAATATGCTGTGTCAGATGCTAGGCTGAAACATGTAAAGTTGTTCTGATTGTAAATTAAGCAGACATGTTACACATTACGACAATACATATTAAGCGGTCAGTGTGGATCACCTAAACTTGTGTGACTATATGAGAACGTTGAAACTTAGATTAAAGAAAACATCAAGTCGATTAAGACAATTAGCTAGCAGGCTTATTCATGTGTGTGAGCAGCTTGGCAGGGTATGTTGCATTTATTTATGAGCACACAGTGAGACACCATTTCACCTAAGAGCTGTGTGTGTGTGCCTTGGTATTCCACATGTGAGTGCTTTCTAAAGTAAAGTAGATCAATATAGGTAGCATTATGCTGTATACTTTAGTTTAAACAAATTATTATTTGTTGGGTGATAGTAAATGATAGAGGTGAAAAAACAAGAGCAAATTAAACCTAGACATATGCAGCAGAACCAAATACTCATTAGTGGTGCAATCTGCATAGGATCGGGCGTCTGCAGCCGCAGGCCGGTAAGTCCATGGTGCACCAGGTGATTCAGCTCTGCCATGCAAATAGTCGGTCAGCCTATGCCCAAGGTCGGAAAGCTCGGGGCAGGTCGGGGTATTGTCCTGTGTGGTTGTAGGTAAGTTCGGTGCCCCAGTGAGCCTTCCTCTCCAGTGGATCGTGGATGGGCCCTTCTCCCGTTTCTCTCCCCACTGGGAGTCCGTGCTGCATCTTGGTGGCTGGCAACTGTTCGTGATGGGAGATGTGAGGTTGTTTTCCGCTGGTCCAGGGTTCCTGAATCCGCCTGGTGATGCTCAGGTCGGGCATGCTTATGGGTCTCGTCCTGATGCGTGTCGGTGCGTGTGCTGGCACTCAGGGAGCCTGGTTTCGTTTCCCGCCGTATTGGTTCCCGGCGTTGCCCCCGGGGTCCCTCTCTGGAGGTTCGTGGGGAAAGTCTGCCCATTTGTCTCTTGGCTGCCGGTCGGATCCAGGCCACCGCTTCTCTCCTCGCCTGCTGGAAGGACTGTACTCGGTTTTGGAGCTTCGTCCAGAGGTGAGTGCAGAGTGTTGCAAAGAACTCTATGGTGCTGCTGGGAGGCTTAATCAGTGGGAGTCTTGTTGCTGGCCGTTTTTGTGCCGCCATTTTGTTTGGGTCTCGCAAGTCCCGTCTAGCTATAGACTTTGTTGGGTGATCAGGCAGTGTTGCTGGGGTGGTCGTCCCCAGCGTGGACCGGGATATCCCCCGCCGGTCCAGAGGGGGGGGCAGCAGGGTCTTGATTTTCCCACGCTTGTGAGCGGGCTCCATACCGGGAGGTCGGCCGCCTCCCCCTTGTTTCAGGCCCCACTTCTGTTCAGGCCGCATGACCGGGATCTCCGTGGAGCTCCGGCTCGAGGTTGGTATCATTTCGATCCGTAAGTAGTGCCCTTTCATTCCCTGGGCCTCGTGTGCTACAGGCGTTATTTGGTCGATTAGAGTGCGCGTTTCTTCGTTATTTGGTGTCGGAGCTCTTAGAGTACAGGTCCGGCCATCTTGGCTGCCAGGCCCCGCCCCCCTCCCTTTTCTTTTTTTTTTAACTCATGTTACGTCAAGCTAGTTATGCTTATCTTTCGCATATTGGGTGGTCTTTATAGTGCTATGCCTTTTTTTCACTTTGTGACAAGCTAGCTAGTACTCCTTTGAATAAGTGTTGTTCAACTAATTTTATTTCATACCTGTTATGTGTCTGTATCAACCATATGTCAATGTCTGGCTGTATCGTAATGCTGTATTACTAAAATGTCTACTACTAAAAAACTTGAAACAAATAATCAATAACTATCTGTCTTTATCATGACTTTAGTATACCCACTTGAGTGTAAGTATAAGTATATTTGGGAGTCCAGGCCAACTCTCCAGTTTTGCACCCCTTCCTGTCACAGCTGCCTCCATCGAGAGCCCTACTTAACATTGCAGAGAGTCCCAGGAGAACGTATTTCCTAACTAAGTGGGTTAATAACATAAAAGCAGGCATTAGGTTACTAGCATTGGACCCTCTAAAATGGGGTACACCAGCATTGGGGCAGGCTTATGCAATGTATGATCATATACAGTAACTAAACTCCTATAACAAACAAAGTTTAGGTGCTCACTATAGTGATGTATACAATAGGAATTGGGCAGCAGTGACCAACACAAGGATTCCCCACCTTGTGATAAAACAATAATAAGAAAAAGAAAACCGCGCCCTTATTGTGATACGAATATACGTACTCAAATCCTTATGGTCATACAATTTCAGTAGTATACCTCAAAAAAAGAGAAAAATATACAGAATAATAGTGTAACCCTGTAAATAATCAGTGGGAAAATAAAGAGTATGTAGATGTACACTCACATTTAACAGAGCTAAATACAGAGCTCTACTGTTCTTGCGCATAGACGGAATAATCCCCGTCTTAGGATAGATGTGAAGTGGTCCGCGTCTTGATGGTCTCAAACAAAGAACACATAGACAGACAGAAGAATCCATATAGTGCAGTAAATGCTGATATCTTTGTAAATAACAAGTAAATATAAAGTATCGTACTCACATTTACTAGAGCGTGCCTCGCTCTAGTTTGTAAAGTGTAGGTGGTATAATCCCCACCAAGGAATAAGATGTTTACCAGGAAAAAATATATAATGGATATCTCAGAGTGATAAAAAAAGTATTACAACTGTTTATTATCCATAAAAATCAATAAAAATAAATATATATAAAAAACACTCTGTGAGAAAGTCCATAAAGGTCCACTTTACGCGTTTCATAAACTCCTATAACGTCTGCCTAGGTTAGGTGTTTAAAAAAAAAATTACATTCTGTGAGCTTTGAAATTGCCATTTGAACGCTGGATTTTGTGTCTTGTGAGTTACCTGTATATAAATTACATAGCTACACAGCTGAAAAGAGACTGCATCCATCAAGTTTAGCCTTTTTCACATATTTTAGCTGTTGGTCCAAAAGAAGGCAAAAACCTGGTTTGAGGCACTTGCAATTTTGCAACAAACTAGGAAATAAATTCTTCTTGACCCCAAAATGGCAGTCAGATTTGTCCTTGGAACAAGTAGCTTTAACCCCACAAATTGAAAATGATATCCCTGAATATTGTGGTTTTGCAAATAATCATCCAATTGCTGTTTAAACATCTGTACAGATTCTGATAAAACCTCATATTCAGTCAGAAAATTCCACATCTTTATTGTTCTTACTTTAAAAAAAACCAACAACTTTCCTTTGCCTTTAACTAAATCTCCTTGTTTCCAGTCTAAATGCATGACCTTGCGTTACCTATGTACAGGCCTGTTTATGAATAGATTTTCAGACAATGGTTTGTATTGGCTATGAATATATTTGCATAATGCTATAATATCCCATCTAAAGGTGTTGTTTTTTATACTATAGAAATTTAAATTTGTTAACCTTTCTTCTTAACTACAATGTTCCATTTATTTTCTTAATTTTGTAGCCTGCCTGTGCAGTTTTTTTCTAGTGCCATAATATCATTCTTTATCATACCCAGAATTTCTCAGCATAATCAAGGCGTGATCTTACAAGTGATTTATAAAGAGGCAAAATTATATTTTCATCTCGAGAATTAATTCCTCTATTTATACTTGACACTACCATATTGGCATCTGCCGATTGACATTGCACATAGTTGCCTAGTTTGTTGTCTATAAAAATTCCCAAATCCTTATCGTGTGTTGTTATCCCTAATTCTGTTTTTCAATGTCTGGCAGTAGCACATTGGGAGCATCCTAAATTAAGGAGGAGACGTTGAAAATTGTTAATGTTGGGCAAATGTCCCCAAGATGGGTGTGGCCACAATCAAGGCCTGCATTATTATAAGGTGTGTTAAGTAGTACTATTACTATCAGTTTAATCCCTGTTACGTCCCCTATCAGGAGACGTGTAAATAAGGCATAGATTTTAGGAAGTGGGAGATGGAAAAAGATGCTTGATCGGTCCTCCTACTTCAAATTTGGGGCACTGCGCGTGCAATCTAATGTGCCACCAGATCGGAGTGGTGTGTTAAGTAGTACTATTCCTATCAGTTTAATGCCTGTTACGTCCCCTATCAGGGGACGTGTATATAAGGCATCGATTTTAGGAAGCGGGAGATGGAAAAACAAGATTGGTCGGTCCTCCTACTTCAAATTTGGGGCACTGAGCGTGCAATCTAATGGGCCACCAGATAGGAGTGGTGTGTTAAGTAGTACTATTCTTATCAGTTTAATCCCTGTTACGTCCCCTATCAGGGGACGTGTATATAAGGCATCGATTTTAGGAAGCGGGAGATGGAAAAACATGCTTGGTCGGTCCTCCTACTTCATGCTTTGCAGACCAGGTATCAGTGGTCAGATGGACCCTTGCCCCAACACTGTGGGCCAAACATGCCATTACTTCCTTTTGCACAATCGAGCACAGGTTGGGGATTGCCTTTTGTGCAAAGAAATTTCGGCCGGGTACCTTCCACTGCGGTGTCCTAATAGCTACAAATTTTTGGAATGCCTCAGACTCCACCAGCTTGTATGGGTAAGCAGGTTAGGTATAGGTGTCTTGCCTGTACCATCTGTATTCATGGCCCTTGCGTAATGTCAGGGACCAGGAACCAGACAGAGACAGAAGTAGATGCAAACACACCTTTATTAATAAATAACAAATAATAAACAAAAGCAAAGTCCAGGAATCAAGCAGGGGTCAGTCACCAGAGCGGGTAGTCAGACAAGCCAGGATCAGGAGCACGGAGAGCAGCGGAGTCAGGAACAAGGCCGGAGTCAGGAACCAGGAGCAAACAGCAAACACAGGAACAAGGAGACTTCTGGGAAACAGGAAACCACGCAAGGGCAAGGAGGTTCTGGGCTTAGCTGCTTAAATAGGCAGAACTGATTAGCAGCAGGGTTGATTACTACTCACAGGTGAGTAACCGTGGCAACAAGCAGAAGCAGCTCAAGTAATAGCAGCTGCAAACTCAATCACTGAAACAGAAAGGTTTTGCTGTTTAAAACAGCAAAGAAACCCTGACAGTACCTCCCCCTCAACGATTCCCCCCATCTCTGTTGGTGGGTCCGGGCTTCATGGGGAAGCGGGCGTGATAGGAACGAAGGAGGGATGGTGCATGGACATCAGAGGCTGGAACCCAGGAGCGTTCCTCTGGACCGTATCCTTTCCAGTGCACCAAGTATTGGATCTGTCCTCTGAAGACCCGTGAGTCAATGATGCTGCGTATTTCATATTCCTCATGATTGTCAATCAGAACAGGACGTGGACGTGGCACTGAGTTGGTGTAGCGATTACAAACCAACGGTTTCAAGAGGGAAACATGGAAAACATTTGAGATGCGCATGTTAGCAGGAAGGTCAAGTGCGTAAGCTACAGGGTTAACCCTTCGAAGTATACGAAATGTCCCAACGTATCGGGGTGCCAGTTTTTGTGAGGGAACACGGAGGCGTAGGTTGCGGGAAGACAGCCAGACCCTCTCTCCGACCTGATAGGTAGGTGCAGGAAGGCGTCTGCGGTCGGCCTGGAGTTTGTAGTTCTGCATTGCGCGTTGCAAAGAACTCTGAACCTGCACCCAAGTGGAACGGAGTTCCCTGAGATGTCCCTCCAATGCCGGTATCTCCTGTGGCAAGAACGTATCAGGCAACATGGACGGTTGAAACCCATAGTTTGCCGGGAACGGGGATAGCCGGGAGGAGGCATTAATCGCACTATTGTGGGCAAACTCCGCCCAGGGTAGCAGATCAGACCAGTTGTTCTGGTGGTCAGAAATGTAGCAACGCAGAAACTGTTCCAGTGTTTGGTTAGCTCGTTCCGCTGCACCATTGGATTGCGGGTGGTAGGCCGAGGAGAAGGAAAGCTGAATTCCCATTTGCGTACAAAAAGCTCTCCAAAATCTGGACACGAACTGGCTACCCCTATCTGAGACTATCACTTTGGGTAACCCATGCAAACTAAAGATCTCCCGACCAAAAATTGTTGCAAGTTCCTGGGAAGTTGGTAGTTTTTTCAAGGGAATGCAATGCGACATCTTCGAGAATCGGTCAACAACCATGAGAACGACTGTATTGCCACGAGAGACCGGAAGATCTACGATAAAATCCATGGACAAGTGGGTCCAGGGTCGTTCACCATTAGGTATGGTTTGCAGGAGACCCACTGGAGGGCGTCGTGGGGTTTTGATTTGAGCGCACACAGGACAGGCAGCTACAAAAGCGGTGACATTCGAACGGAGACTAGGCCACCAAAATTGCCGGGATACGGACCAGATTAACTGGTTTTTGCCTGGATGTCCAGCTGCTTTGGAGTCGTGGTATGTACTCAATAGTTTCGTACGGAGGTTAATAGGTACAAAACAAAGGCCATTAGGTTTCTCTGGAGGAGCATTACTTTGTGCAGCCAGAATCTCCTCGCCTAGGGGTGAGGTGAGGTTAGTACGGATGGTTGCCAGTTTTTGGTCCGGAGGAATCACAGGAGTAGGGGTTATCTCCTCTCTAGATGGAGGGGAGAACTGTCGAGACAAGGCATCAGCCTGGATGTTTTTTGTACCGGGCAAGTAAGAAACCACATAATTGAATCTTGATAGGAAGAGAGCCCATCTAGCTTGCCGGGGGGAAAGTCGCTTAGCTTCAGAAAGATATGTTAGATTCTTGTGGTCTGTGAGTATGAGGATTGGCACTGAAGTACCCTCAAGAAGGTGCCTCCATTCTTTGAGAGCTAAAATTATGGCTAGAAGTTCTCTATCACCAATCTGGTAGTTGCATTCCGCCGGGTTCAATTTCCTCGAGAAATACCCGCACGGATGCCTGGAACTCTCTGGGTTAGGACGTTGAGACAGAAGGGCGCCCACTCCTGTCTCAGACGCATCGACCTCAAGAATGAATGGTAAGGCAGGGTTAGGGTGTGCCAGTATAGGGGCAGCAGCAAAGGCGACTTTGAGAGACTCAAAGGCAGTAATGGCTTCCTGTGACCAATGCTGTGGATCAGCATCTCTCCTGGTCATGTCCGTGAGAGGTTTAACCAAGGAAGAAAAGTTGCGTATGAACTTCCGATAATAATTGGCGAAGCCCAGAAACCGTTGTATAGAGCGAAGACCCGTAGGTCGAGGCCATTTAAGTACAGCCGAAAGTTTCTCCGGATCCATAGAGAATCCAGTATCTGAGATAACATATCCCAAGAATGTAACCTGTTTGCAGTGAAACTCACATTTCTCCAATTTGCAGAACAGACTATTTTCTCTAAGTCTCTGTAGAACACGAGAAACGTCTGCGTGATGGTTCTCGAGAGATGTGGAATGGATCAGAATATCATCAAGATAAACCACCACACATTGCTGCAGCATATCTCGCAGGACGTCATTTATAAATTCTTGGAAAACCGCCGGAGCATTGCAAAGACCAAAGGGCATTACTAGGTATTCGTAATGGCCGCTCCTGGTGTTAAATGCGGTTTTCCATTCGTGGTCCTCTTTTATCCGGACGAGATTATATGCCCCTCTCAGATCAAGTTTGGTGAAGACCGTTGCTCCCTTGAGGCGGTCAAATAATTCCGTGATTAATGGAATGGGGTAGGCATTCTTAATAGTAATGCGATTGAGACCCCTATAGTCGATACAGGGTCTCAACTCGCCATCTTTTTTCTTTACAAAGAAAAAGCCGGCCCCGGCAGGAGAAGATGACTTCCGAATAAAACCCTTAGACAGTGCATCGGTAACATACTCCTCCATGGCTCGATTTTCTGCTACAGACAGTGGGTAAATCCGGCCCCGGGGAGGATTGGTACCCGGTTGGAGTTCGATACCACAGTCATACGGACGGTGTGGTGGCAGAACGCTGGCTTGACCCTTGTCAAATACATCTTGGAATTCTTGGTACTCAGCGGGTAAGGAAGAGGCAGAACATGCGCCCAAAACTTTGACCGGTTTCTGGAGACAGGACAATGTGCATTGCTGGGACCATGATAATATCTCAGCTTTGCGCCAATCAATTGTGGGGTTATGCTTCTGTAACCAAGGGTATCCCAAAACAACCTGGTAATATGGAGAGGAAATGACCTGGAATTGGGTCGTCTCATGATGTAGAGCCCCTACAGCCAGAGATATGGGCACGGTTTCTTGGGTCACGTGGGTTGGCTGTATTGGTCTGCCATCGATGGCTTCGAAGGCTAGTGGGGAGTTGCGAGACTGTAAGGGTATAGAGTGCTTTGCTGCAAATGCACAATCTATAAACAAGCCTGCGGCCCCAGAATCAAGTAACGCCCGGGTTTCAATGGATGAATCAGACCAGGAGAGGATAACAGGCACCAAGGGTTTGTGCACACATATCTCTGGGTCTGCAGAAAGACCACCCAAGATCTGCCCCTGACAGTATCTTGGGTACGGACCCTTTGCCGGACGGATCGGGCAAAACTTTAACATGTGACCGTGGTGTCCGCAGTATAGGCACAGGCCCTCCCTCCTCCTAAAGGCTCTCTCCTCGTCCGAGAGGCGTGAGAAGCCTAACCGCCTTGGCTCCACACAGACAGAGGACTCAGGACCAGGAGGCAAGGGAGGTGAGGGAGGTTCGGGTGGGCAAGAAAAGCTCGGTGTCAAATTTACAAGAGGCCTCCGCAGGCGCTCCTTGGATGAGGATCTCTCTCGGAGTCTGATGTCAATGAGGGTGACAAATGATATCAGTTCCTCGAGATCTTTAGGTAATTCTCTGGCTGTAATCTCATTTTTAAACACATCGGAGAGACCTTGTGCAAAGGCAGCCACAAGAGTCTCGTTGTTCCAGCCACCCTCTGCTGCCATGGTACGGAATTCACTGGCATACTCGACAATAGTTTTTGTGCCCTGAGAATTAGACATGAGTAGTTCGGCAGTAGGGGTGGAGCGAGCTGGAATATCAAAAACCCTATTGAAGGATGCAACAAATTCAGTGTAATTGTAAATAATAGGCTTCTCCGCCTCCCAGAGAGGTTTTGCCCAAGCTAGGGCCTTTTCAGACAGCAAAGAAATCATGAAGTGAACTTTGTCACTGTCTGTAGGAAATGCCTGGGGCAGGGTTTCAAGGTATCCTTTAACCTGATTTATAAATTCTCTGCACTGTGCTGGGTCGCTCCCAAAATGCTGAGGGAGCGGGACAGACCCAGTCATTTCTCTAGCCGCTACAGGTTTGGAGGTTACAACCGGTGCTAGAACAGGAAGTGAGGCAGAGGCGGCCGCAATCGCAGGCTGGCCGGGTACTGGATCCAGATGGGCATACTGGTCCAAATGGTGGTTCTGCTGGTCCCACTGGGTAAGCAGGTTAGGTATAGGTGTCTTGCCTGTACCATCTGTATTCATGGCCCTTGCGTAATGTCAGGGACCAGGAACCAGACAGAGACAGAAGTAGATGCAAACACACCTTTATTAATAAATAACAAATAATAAACAAAAGCAAAGTCCAGGAATCAAGCAGGGGTCAGTCACCAGAGCGGGTAGTCAGACAAGCCAGGATCAGGAGCACGGAGAGCAGCGGAGTCAGGAACAAGGCCGGAGTCAGGAACCAGGAGCAAACAGCAAACACAGGAACAAGGAGACTTCTGGGAAACAGGAAACCACGCAAGGGCAAGGAGGTTCTGGGCTTAGCTGCTTAAATAGGCAGAACTGATTAGCAGCAGGGTTGATTACTACTCACAGGTGAGTAACCGTGGCAACAAGCAGAAGCAGCTCAAGTAATAGCAGCTGCAAACTCAATCACTGAAACAGAAAGGTTTTGCTGTTTAAAACAGCAAAGAAACCCTGACAATGGTAAAAGCTGGCGGGCTAAGAGTTCAGTCAAGCCAGCTGTCAGACGCCGGGCAAGGGGGTGACTTTGTGACATTGGCTTCTTACACTCAAACATGTCCTTGACAGACACCTGACTGTGGGCAGATGAGCAGGAACTGCTCAAGGCTAGAGAGGGATGGGCGGATGGTTGAGAGGGGGCAAGGAGGACAGCAGTGGTTAACGTGGCTGAAGATGCTGGACCAGGAGGAGGATGGCGGCTTTGAGTTTGTGTGCTGCTTGTACTCATGTGTTGATCCCATAGGCATTTGTGATATGCGATCATGTGCCTTCGCAAAGCAGTTGTACCTAGGTGGGTGTTGGACTTCCCACGACTCAGTTTCTTTTGGCACAGGGTGCAAATGGCATAGCTGTTGTCAGAGGCAGACACACAAAAAATGCCACACTTCTGAGCTCTGCAATCACGGCATTCTTGTGGTGGCAACAGCATGCGTTGATTGGCGTGCTGTCTGGCTGACCCCGGGTGCCGATGCAAGCTGTCTGACTGTGCCACTAGCTCCTTGCGACGACCACCCCCTGCTTCCAACTCGTCTCCTCCTCCTCCTCTCTGTCTCCCAATCTGAACTTTCCCCCTGTTCTTCTTCTCTTCTAGCGGGCACCCACGTGACATCCACGGACGCATCGTCATCATCAACCGCTTCACTTGTATCTGACAACTCAGCAAAGGAAGCAGCAGTGGGTACAACATCATCATCATCACACCGTACGTGTGTAATGCTGCCTGACTGAGACATATCCCTGTTATCTACATCCTCTGGCAATAATGGTTGCGCATCACTCATTTCTTCCAACTGATGTGTAAATAACTCCTCTGACAAACCAAGTGAAGCAGCTGTGGTGCTAGTGTTGGTGGTGGTGGCAGGCGGGCGAGTGGTAACTTGAGAGGTGCCCGAAGCTAAGCTGGAGGAGGATGGTGAGTCGAGGTTCCGAGCGGAAGCTGTAGAAGATTGAGTGTCCTGTGTTAGCCAGTCAACTATGTCCTCAGAACTTTTCAAGTTCAGGGTACGTGGCCTCTGAACACTGGGCATTATTCTAGAGCCAAAGGGAATCACAGAACCACAACCACGACGGCCCCTGTGGGGTGGCCTGCCTCTGCCTGTCATTTTTTTTCGATTAGTGGTCCTATGCATGCAAGCTACTGTGACAACAGATATGAGTGGCACTGGTGTGACACTGTGCCCTGGCAGGCCCTGGCAGTCTTTTTAAATGCAACCTATTGGGACACCAGATATGAGTGAGTGCTGGCACTGGGCAGGCCCTGAAACGCACACTCGTGAAGGAAACTGACTGCTATTATATCACAGTCCAAAAAGTTTTTTTTTGTTAAATGCAAGCTATTGTGACACGAGTGAGTGAGTGGTGGCACTGGGCAAGTGGGCACAGTATACGCTGTGAGCCTGACACAGACGCTGGCAGACAACTAACTGCAATTCAATCTATTACAGTCAAAATTGTATTTTTTTTTTTAAAAATGTGCACTACTGTTACACTAGATATGAGTTGCACTGGTGTGACACTGTGCCCTGGCAGGCCCTGAAACGCACACTCGTGAAGGAAACTGACTGCTATTATATTACAGTCCAAAAAGTTTATTTTTTTTAAATGCAAGCTATTGGGACACCAGATATGAGAGAGTGGTGTCACTGGGCAGGCCCTGAAATGCACACTCGTGAAGGAAACTGACTGCTATTATATTACAGTCCAAAAAGTTTATTTTTTTTAAATGCAAGCTATTGGGACACCAGATATGAGAGAGTGGTGTCACTGGGCAGGCCCTGAAACGCACACTCGTGAAGGAAACTGACTGCTATTATATTAGAGTCCAAAAAGTTTTGTTTTTTTTAAATGCAAGCTATTGTGACGCCACACCAGTGACTGAGTGGTGGCACTGGGCAGGCCCTGAAATGCACACTAGTGAAGGAAACTGACTGCTATTATATTACAGTCAAAAAAGTTTTGTTTTTGTTAAATGCAAGCTATTGTGACACCAGATATGCGTGGTGGCACTGGGCAAGTGGGCAAAGTATACGCTGCGAGCCTGACACACACGCTGGCAGACAACTAACTGCTATTCAATCTATTACAGTCAAAATTTTATTTTTTTTAAAAAAATGTACACTACTGTTACACCAGATATGAGTTGCACTGGTGTGACACTGTGCCCTGGCAGGCCCTGAAACGCACACTCATGAAGGAAACTGACTGCTATTATATTACAGTCCAAAAAGGTTTTTTTTGTTAAATGAAAGCTATTGTGACACCAGATAATAGTGGTGGCACTGGGCAAGTGGGCACAGTATGTGCTGCGAGCCTGACACCCGCTGGTAGACAACTAACTGCTATACAATCTATTACAGTCAAAAATGTACTTATTTTTTAACTGTACACTACTGTTACACCAAATATGAGTTGCACTGGTGTGACACTGTGCCCTGGCAGACCCTGAAATGCACACTAGTGAAGGAAACTGACTGCTATTATACTACATTAAAAAAAGTTTTTTTTTTGTTTAAATGCAAGCTATTGTGACACCAGTGAGTGAGTGGTGGCACTGGTCAAGTTAGCACAGTATATGCTGTGAGCCTGACACACAGGCTGGCTGGCAGGCAGGCAACTGCAATTGATTACGAGCCTCTGAAGAAGTGACACCATTCAGTCACGAAACGCGTAAGGCAATTTACGGCAGGAGCCGCAATTTCACCGAGATCCAGTGGAACGCAGATCAAGACTAAGTGAGACGCACGCGAAGACTTTGACAACTAACTTCCCGGCTTTTCTTTTCACTGCTACCTCTTGACCGGCCAGAGGTTTAGTGAGTTACCGCTTAACCTGGACTCTGCTTATTCCAAAGGACTTTGTAAATATATCCAATTGACTTTTTGATTTTTTATACTATTTATTACGTTTTCATTTTTTATTATTGATGATGCTGTGCAAATAAATTTAATATATATTTTTTATTGAAAAAAACGGGTGTTTGCTGATGTTACCAAGTACTAGAGGACATTCATTTTTTATCACTCTAGATCTATGCCAGTGACCTAGTGTGTGATCAGAAGCCCCTGCTGCATGACATATGATTGCATTTCTGTGTTTGTCTGTTATCATACAGATATATTATTACAGATAGTGATACAGTGTAGCTGGGACGTATATACATTTCGTTGCTGGCAGTCTGTATCCACTGTTACATTCATTTATACCAGTTTGTACTTATTACATGGATTTAGAATAACTTCACCTTTATATTTTAAGGATTTTTAGCTTTTTCAAACCTATTTACTAACTCCAGAGACTACAAGTTGTAATTGGGAGACGTTTAGATATTTTACATTTACCAGTGTGTTTTTTACGTATTGGATTCATTCTGGGCTAGTACTGTTGTTTCTCTCTTTATAGTTAGAAGATCTCCTGGTACGTTTAGGGTTAATTCCCCTTATACACAGTTTCAACTGCAATTACATTACACAAAAAAAAAAAGCAGACTGATGTTCTAACCCTAAAATGGCTTTTTGGGGTTGCTGTCCTTACAGCAGAGATCAGATGAGTCCTTCAGGACTATAGTGGACACTGAATACACTAGCCTAGCTATCAATTTCCCTATCAAATCAGCAGCAGCTACACTGTCCCTACTCTCACTAAGAATGCAGCTTCACAATGAATGTAAAATGGATGCTGTCCAGGAGGTGGGAGGGTCTGGGAGGGAGGGTCTGCTGCTGAATGGCTGGAATGTGTCTGCTGACTGTGAGGTACAGGCCAGGGTCAAAGTTTACTCAATGATGACGAATAGGGGCGGACCGAACAGCGCATGTGTTCGCCGTCCGTGGCGAACGCGAACAAGCGATGTTCGCCAGCGAACAGTTCGGGACATCACTAATTGCCAATAAAACTAAAGGTTGTTAAAAAAAAATAAAAATAAAATCATGACTTTTATATTTTATGTTGTAGTATCTTATAGTAGGCTTACATGTGTCAGAGATATTTTCATGTAAAACTGAACTAGACCCAGGGGCTTAGGATCTCATAACTAAGAGTGCTGAGAGGTCAAGTTTCAGGGTGTTTAATTAAACGAGTTTATCTATCTCAAGGACCCCTTTAGGAGTTTTCTCAGCAGCCTAATTGGACACAAAAAAAGGGAATTTCTGTTAGAATTCAAAGAACTTTAGCAAAATAAGCAAATACAAAACGATCAGTAATACAATCATAAATGCTCATGTAACACTGTTTTTTGATGGGATTGTTATATGTATGTATTCCCAATATTCCCAGATGATCAAGGATCTCATAGAGGACTTGAGGCTCATGCGTGACCAGCACCGCACAAGCATCCAATTTGCCCCATAGAAAAGCATGTATCCTATGAGCTTCCGTCTCATGACGCACCTCTAGTGACCATCAGGACAGCCACTAGAGGTGGATTTAACCTGCAGTTTCTAAACGGCATGTTTAACATTGGAGGCTTAAAAGGACAGGGACACAGAGTATAAAATCTTCACAATACTTATTTGATTGTTACATTGACACTATAGGCTTCTATTTTTATTTTATTTTACATTGTACGGTAGAGGCTAACTACTAGCCACCATATACTTGTATCCATGCAAAGTTGAAGTTTTTTTAAAACTATTTGCCTACTGGCTACTAGCACTGGTGACAGGCAAACAGTACAGATTTTAGTAGATTTACCAGAAAAAAATATATTTATCAGATATGTCAGTTGCAGGGTAATAAGATGAAAATGTGGTCATTGGTGAATATAAGAACCTTATATTTTATTTAGGATTCATATGCGAAATGTACTTATTTTAAACCAATCACCAGATGGTAATTAAAGAGATGTGCAAATTTGGTTGAAATTGCTGAATTTCAACAGGACCTGTTTTTAGTAAATATAAGAATTACAAATCTGGTTGAAATCCATACAAAATGTAGGTTTTAACGAATAACCCAAAATCTATAGTACTTTTACTCCACAAAGCCCAGATATACACAGAATTACCATACTTTGAAAATGTAATTTATTTACAATGCTATTATAAAGTTAGAATATTAGATTTCTCCTCTCCCATGCAAATGAGACAACTGCACATATTATGTTCCCTTACTTTTTCTCAAAGTCAATAAATATCTATCTCTAACAGAAAGAAAAAAATCAACGTACACGTGTTGAGCATTCATTTGGACAAATGTTCTCAAAACATAATAAAAAGAACATTCAGCCTCAGGGAATCATAGGCATAAATCTGTAGTAAAGCATACAAAAGATATAAAGCAAAAGAACTACGCAATAAAAGATCCCTAGGCAACTCAGACATTGACTCTAAAGTATTTTCAGAATGAACATCATTTATTTCAGAACATTTATTATTAAATTAACCACTAAATATTAGATATTCCACACCCATGCCAGTATATGCACATGTTTTTCTATTTAAGAAATATAAGATAAAAAAAAGCATTTATGCACAAGAAAACCCTTCACATTTAAATATAAGTAATCAGTGATATGATTACAAAATTTGCTTACAAATAGCAGTATTCATCAGTTATATCACTTTTGTATTAACTACCACATCCTCCATATAGATGTACTTCTTGTTATGGATCCAATATTGATCTTTGTTATATTCAAGGGAACCCAAATTGTATCAAATTGTATCAAGTACTCGGAGAAGCGTGAATTAAGCACCAGACGTGTGTTGGTTAGCAAAATAAGCCTCTGACCTTTATTTTGTCAGTTGTGTTTTTATACATTAAAAAGTAAGTGCTTATGTGCAAAAACTTATAGAACAGTAGAAGGAAGGGAGTGAAAGGGTGAAGGGAGTACAGATAAGACATAGGGATGAACATCATTTACATATAACAGATAAGTTCCGGGAAAGAGAAGAAACAGACTGATTTAGGAGAGTCAGCTCTCTGCTCCTGGAACTAGACATATATGGTCTTAAGTGTCGTTTTAAGCATTTAGCTTTTCCTGAGTCCAAGTTAGCCAATTTAAATGTAGGCTATCTAATATGACACCTATAAGCTTGAACCTTGGAATCAAGGTAAATTCGTTCACATTCTCTATGACAATTTCTATTTACTCTGCTGTGTACATGTTACTTATGTATTGCTCATTTCATACTAACACTATCTGTCAACTGCTTCCTGTGATTACTGTTATATAGGCAAAATTAGGTATTCTTTCACAAGTGCAATTACTGGTCAATTATGATCAGAATTACAAACAACTCTGATGATCTAATCACACTGTCCATTGGTAAGCACTCGCTGTCTCAATAATACAGAGAAAAATGGTTGGGTGGTGTATGGTGTTAAGTAGGTGATAGCTAGTACCAAAATATTAACAGACTCGCAGACATTTCACCTCTGAACATCCCATAAACAAATACAGACACTGACACATATACACTGGTCCATAAACAGAGACACATTGACACATACATAAACAAATGACAGATTCTCTCTGCACAGTACCATTACCTGCTGCTTCCCAATGGTTTCCTGTGTCATCATTAGGTCTGTAGGTCTGGAGCTGGGTGCGAGCTGTCACTAGGCTTCTCTCCTGCTTGCAATGATTGACGGCCACTGGGATATGACGTCACTCGATATCCCGGCGGCTTGCTGCATGTCTGTTCATTGCGATGAGCGACTGTGATGCCGCTCCTCACAGCTATCCAGCAGTTTAAAAGAAAAACAAAACTTTTACAGCTGCTGCAGCCTCTGGCCAGCCCAAGCTTAACCAGCCCACCGGGAAATTTCCCGGTATCCCAGTGGGCCAGTCCGACCCTGCTTTTGTGTCTGGCCACCCTTACAGCGATCAGCCGATCTCTGTCGGCGGCAGGGTAGGTCTTGGTTGTTTGGGTAGTCCGCAGCCCTGTTCATGTGGTGGCTGTAGCGTATGTGTCTGTGGGTGTCTTCCTGGGGATAAACTCTGTAGCATGTACGGAGTGTCTGTACAGTGGTTGGCTATGGCCTGCGAGGTACGTTGCCTGATTCTGAGAGTCTGCGGGGATGTTCAGAAGCCTCATCACCCCTGCGGCCTCTTGGGGATTATGTATCATGTGTTTGGTGTCTCCTCTGCTGATGTTGAGGACTTGGTTTGGGCCCCAGCGGTATTGGATTTGGTGGATGCGCAGGAGGGCTGTAAATGCGCTCAGGGATCTCCTCCACGCCAGCGTTCCGGCCGACAGGTCTGCATAAAAAGAAAGAGTCATCCCTTCAAAGGGGTAAGAGGACTGTCCTTTTGTGGCATCTAGGACCATCTTCTTTTCTTTGGCTGAATTAAATTTTAGTATTAAGTCCCCTGTGGCAGCCTGAGGTGCCTTTGCTGGTCGTGGTAGCCGAAATAGGTCCTCCAGGGTGATCGTTTTAGCCGCCTTAGGTGTCAGTAATTCCGTCGCCTGACAAAGTGCGGTAGTTCAGCCTCTGGTATGGAGTCCGTAACCCCTCTGAGCTTGCGATTGTTTAGTCGGTGCCTGTCTTCTTGTGCGGTCATTTGGATTTCTTGCTGCAGGGTTTTTGCTGCAGGTCCTTGATCGCTGCTTGCAGATCCCTGATTTGGTTGGTGTGGCTGCCAGCCTGTCTGTGATGCCCTTGATGTCATCCGTAATTAGGGCCAAGTTGGCGGCTATCTTCTTATGGTAAGCCGCCATTAGGTCACCAATTGCTTCCATGGTCACGGGGGTGGGGGCCTTTGTGAGTGGTGGTCCCTGTGATTGGGAATGGGTCAGCGTGGCCAGTATGGAGTCTCCCCCATCATCGTCCGACGACCCCTCTGTGAAGTCTGAGCATCCGCCGTGCAAGGACTCCATCTTGGCGCCTCCTGCCTCGTGCGCCTGCCGCCATAGTACCCCGATGTCCATGCCCTGTCGGGGCTTATCGGGCTTCGCTTTTTTGTTTTTCCGCCCCATTCGGCTCTCCCGGTTCTCAGTGCCATCTCTGGGTACTTTTTGTGTGGGCTTTGTTGCTGGCTATGTTGCTTTTGCTGCAGTTTGTCCCAGAGCTCCGCGGCCATGCGACCGCTCGCTTCAGATGCTTAGTTCCGCCCCCGTGATCAGTTTATTATAGTAGTATAGTGGTTCTTTTAATTGATTGCTGTGTACAATGGTAAACACCGTTCTAAATATCTTGTGTGCCAAAGTTGGCAATCTGTGGTCTACATACAGTTTCATAGGTCAGTGCTCCTCAACCCTCACCTCAAGGCACACTTAACAGTCCAGGATTTAGGGATTACCTTGCTACTCATTAAGGTCCACTCTCCAAAATCAGCATCTCAAATGTGAACCCTGTTTTGACATAGAAATGTAATAACCCCAGCTAGAAAATAAGTTGCAAAGTTACTTGTACAAAATATTGCACAAAAATAGAAATCACACTCAAATGATAAAACAGAAAATAGACTTGGAGTGATGATAGATGGTGGTTGAAAGAAATGCTTGCACTATTGGAAACAGGCAAACCGCCTCAGTGGTGAATTTAAAATAAGTGAAGTTATCTGGCCTAATCATTACAAATATTTTTTTTCAGAATTGAAGTCTATTATTACAAAATATACAGTATCTCACAAAAGTGAATACACCCCTCACATTTTTGTAAATATTTTATTATATATTTTCATGTGACATCACTGAAGAAATTACACTCTGCTGCAATGTAAAGTAGTAAGTGTACAGCCTGTATAACATTGTAAATTTACTGTCCCCTCAAAATAACTCAACACACAGCCATTAATGTCTAAACTGTTGGCAACAAAAGTAAGTACACCCCTAAGTGGAAATCTCCAAATTGTGCCCAAAGTGTCAATATTTTGTGTGGTCACCATTATTTTCCAGCACTGCCTTAATCCTCATGGGCATGGATGTGGCAGAACCAACCACCTATTTGTATTAGAGACTGCTCTGTTCATGCCAAATACTTATCTGGTTTGGCAATTGGGGTTCCCTGAACAGACTGGAGCTATATTGTTCATATACCAAACCATCTACTGAAGACCCTATTGACACTTAGAAACGACAAGGTTTTAGATGGTCAGCTGGCTGGCCGTCATTTGTATGACCAAAAAACGTGGCGGCGGCCATCTTTCTTCACGAACACAGACAGCAGTGTTTGTTAATCGAGTGCATGGAACTATAATCGGACACTCGACAGCGTGAACACCGATGAACTACCACCCCTCCGTGTGTTCAGTTTACCTGGAAAGAGTGGTGTTAGTATAAAACTAACTCCCAAATGAGGGGCACACAATCCCCTGGTATACAAATGGTTCAATTTGTTATTTTCTATATTTAATTCTCTCGAGAGAAGACCGGTCAAAGCCTAGTAATCTCTGGAACTGTTTTGGGGCTTCACCTCGTGGTCGACCGGTCTGAACTTTACTCGAATGCCGTTCCGAAACCACTGAACGGATTTGAGTGATATTTTGACAAAGTGGGCGCTCAGATCCCAGCTATTCTGCAAAGTAACTTTTGGGGGTTCTGAAGTATTAAAATAAGATTTAAGGATGTTATAAATATTTTATATTTTCTGTACCTGGCAGATAATGTAATTAAAGAGTTGCTCTTACTCAATCATCTCCCAGGTACAGAGAAGGAGTTTGGGAAATGTTTATTTGTTGCATGTCTCCACTCAGGTCCACCAGGGAAAAAACCCTGGAATGTGAATTAAGAAACCCCTTGCATGGGGAGTTGCCTAAAAGCCAGCTGTGGCTGAATAAAAATCAGTTGACTCCCAGAACTGTGTATCGTCCAGTTACTGGGGAAATTGGGATTATATTGCTACACTGCACTTCTCTTTGATGTTCTACAGTCTACCAGCGGAGATATTGATTTTAATATTGCAGCTCCACTACAATGGAGTTCACTAGAGCTTCACAGGTTGCCACTGGAGAAACCACATCATGGGACCGCATCATGACATCATGGAGCTGGTGGATTTTAGATACCTTGCACTCCCCCACCTTCCATTTGAGGATGCCCCACAGATGACCAATAGGGTTTAAATCTGGAGACATGCTTGGTCAGTCCATCACCTTTACCTTCAGCCAGTGGCGGCTCTAGACTTTATGAGGCCTTAGGCGAAACTCAAACAAGAGGCCCCCACTAACACTCATAGTAAAAAACATATGGCGGTTGCATCGTGTGTATAATGAACTGTAGTTATATTGTATGACAGGCTTGCAGCGCTGGATACAGAGAGCTAGTCTCTGTATTCATTATTGGGGTGAGTGTGGCACGGTTGAAGGAGAAAGTGTGACAGGGCGAGGGGAGGTGAGAGTGACAGGATGAGGGAGGGTTATATGACAGGGTGAGTGTGGCATGTCTAGGCAGGATGAGTGACAGGATAGGAGAAGTTAATGTGATAGGGTGAAGGGGGATGAGTTTGACAGGGTTATGGGTTATGTGTTGCACGGCTGGAGGAGGGAGTGTGACCAGGCGAGGGAAAGTGAGTCAGACAGGATTATGTGACAGGGTGAGTGTGGCATGGTTGGGCATGAGTAAAAGGGTTAATGTGAAAAATGATGAGTGTGACAGGGTTTGGGGTGAGTGTGACAGTATGAGAGAAGATGAGTGTGATAGGACTATGGGGATTAATGTGATAGGGTGAGTGTGGAAGAGCGAGGGCTGGTAATTGTGGTATGGATGGAGGGGGTGAGAGCGACAAGATTAGGAGAGGTTAATGTGAGCGAGGCTGGGTGAAGGGGGCATGACAGCATGTGGGGGGTTGGCTGTATGTGTGTGGAATTCTGATGGCGGGTAGGTGAGAGTGTGGGAGGCAGTATTGGAAAGGGTGACAGTGTGTGCAGTAGCAGTGTGTGAGAGGGGTGACTGTATGTATTGGTGACAGTGTTGGGGGCTGACAATATGGGGTGCAAGTGCGTGAAAGGGTAACAGGATGAGGGAGCAGTGTGGAGGAATGTGACAGTTTAGGGGGCAGGGTGTGAGTGGTTGACAGTGAGGAGGAAGATGACCGTGTGGGGTGGCAGTGTGGAGGATGGTGACAGTGTGGGGGGGACAGGGTGTGTTACAGTGTGGGAGGGCAAGGTGTGTGGGACACAGTGTAGAGAGGGCAGGGTGTGTATGACAGTGTAGGGGGGCAGGGTGTGTGACAGTGTAGGGGGCAGTGTGTGGGAGAGAAGGGTTGGACACAGTGTGGGGCAGTGTGTGTGACAGTGTGGGGGGGCAGTGTGTGTGAGAAACTGTGGGGGCAGAGTGTGTGAGAGACAGTGTAGGGGGGCAGAGTTTGTGGTGGTCATTGTGGGTGGCAGAGTATGTGGGAGGCAGGTTATGTGGTGGTCAGTGTGGAGGGCAGGTTATGTGGGGGTCATTGTGGGGGTCAGGGTATGTGGTGGTCAATATGGGGGACAGTGTCTGTGTTGGTCAGTGTGATAGTGTGGGGCAGTGTATGTGGTGGTCAGTGTGGGGCTCAGGGTATGTGGGGTACAATGTCTGTGGCGGTTAGTGTGGGGGGCAGTGTATGTGGTGGTCAGTGTGGGGGTCAGGGTATGTGGGGTACAATGTCTGGTGGTTAGTGTGGGGGGGGCAGGGTATGTGGCTGGCAGGGCAACGTGGGTGCAGGGTATGTGGCTGGCAGGGCAACGTGGGTGCAGGGTATGTGGCTGGCAGGGCAACGTGGGTGCAGTGTATGTGGTGGGCAGGGCATGTGGGTGGAAGGTCAACGTGGGTGCAGTGTATGTGGTGGGCAGGACAGTGTGGGGGGCATGGTATGGGACTGACAGGGCAGTGGGGGGGCAGGGTATATGTGGGTGGCAGGGCAGTGTATGTTGGGGCAGGGCATGTGGGTGGCAGGGTATATGTGGGGCAGGGTATGTGTGGGGCAGGGTATATGTGAGGCAGGGTATGTGGGGGGAAGGGCAGTGTGGGTGGGGGGTATATGGGAGGCAGGTCAGTGTGGGTGATAGGTCAGTGTAGTTGGCAGGGCAGTGTTGGGGCAGGGTAGTGTGGGTGTTAGAGCAGTGCTGGGGCAGTGTGGAGGGGGCAGGGCAGAGTGTGGATGACAGGGTAGTGTTGGGGGCAGTGTGTAGGGGCAGGGCAGTGTTGGGGAAGAGGATGTGAGGGGCAGGGCAGTGTAGGGGGCATGGCAGTGTGGGGGGGCACGGCAGTGTGGGGGGGCATGGCAGTATGGGTGACAGGATAGTGTGGGGGGCATGGCAGTGTGGGTGACAGGGTAGTGTGGGGGGCATGGCAGTGTGGGTGACAGGGCTGTGTGGGGGGGCATGGCAGTGTGGGGGACAGGGTAGTGTGGGGGGCATGGAAGTGTGGGTGACAGGGCTGTGTGGGGGGGGGCATGGCAGTGTGGGGGACAGTGTGTGTGGAGGCTGTGACAAGCCTCCACACACTGAAATACCTTTGTGTTGAAATTCCCTGGTGGTCCAGTAGCAGCAGTCCCTGGTGGTCCGGTGGCAGCAGTCCCTGGTGGTCCGGTGGCAGCAGTCCCTGGTGGTCCGGTGGCAGCAGTCCCTGGTGGTCCGGTGGGATGACTATTCTGTCTGCAGCTCCGCGAAAGCTGCAGACCTCGTTCTCGCGAGCGCCTGTCAGAGCGTTGCCGTGGTAACCCGCGGCAACGCTCTGTGTGCTCGCGAGAACCACAGTAAGTGATCTGCAGCTCTGCACTCGGTGGAGCTGCAGATCAGAGGCTGGCTCTCTCTGTAGGCAGACCATGTGGAGGGGCCACCCAGCGGCATACTGGGCAAGCCGCCGGGCCCCCTCTCACTGTCGGGTCCTCAGTCACAGACTGAGGACCCAACATTTCAGTCTGCCCTAAGGCGATTTAGGCGGCCGCGAGGCCCCAGCAAGCGCGAGGCCTTAGGCGGCCGCCTAAATCGCCTAATTAGAGAGCCGCCTCTGCCTTCAGCTTCTTTACCAAGGCAGTGGTCATCTTGAGGATGTGTTTTGGGGTCGTTATCATGTTGGAATACTGTCCTGCAGCCCAGTCTCTGAAGGGAGTGGATCATGCTCTGCCTCAGTATGCCCCAGTACATGTTGGCATTCATGGTTCCCTCAATAAACTGTAGCTCTCCACTGCCGGCAGCACTCATGCAGGCCCAGACCATGACACTCCCACCACCATGCTTGACTGTAGGCAAGACACACTTGTCTTTGTACTCCTTACCTGGTTGCCGCCACACACGCTTGACACCATCTGAACCAGTTTATCTTGGTCTCATAGAACCACAGGACATGGTTCAGAAATCCATGTCCTTTGTCTGCTTGTCTTCAGCAAACTGTTTGCGGGCTTTCTTGTGCATCATCTTTAGAAGAGGCTTCCTTCTGGGACGATAGCAATGCAGACCAATTTGCTGCAGTGTGCAATGTATAGTCTGAGCACTAACAGGCTGACTCCCCACCCCTTCAAACTCTGCAGCAATACTGGCAGCACTCATACGTCTATTTCCCAAAGACAACCTCTGGAAATGACACTGAGCACGTTCACTCAACTTCTTTGGTCGACCATGGCGAGGCCTGTTCTGAGTGGAATCTGTCCTGTGAAACTGCTGTATGGTCTTGCCCACTGTGCTGCACCTCAGTTTTAGGGCCTTGGCAATCTTCTTAGAGCCTAGGCCATCTTTATGTAAAGAGTGTGAGAGTGATAACACCAAATTTAACACACCTGCTCCTCATTCACATCTGAGACCTTGTAACACTAACGAGTCACATGAAACCGGGGACTGAAAACGGGTAATTGGGCCCAATTTGGACATTTCCACTTAGTGGTGTACTCAGTTTTGATGCCAACAGTTTAGACATTTATGGCTGTGTGTTGAATTATTTTGAGAGGACAGCAAATTTACACTGTTATACAGGCTGTACACTTACTACTTTACATTGTAGCAGAGTGTCATTTATTCAGTGTTTTCATATGAAAAGATATAATAAAATATTTACAAAAATGTGAGGAGTGTACTCACTTTTGTGAGATACTGTAGATGTGATAATTTACATATAAGTCACAGTGCACACACACAAAAAAAAAAACGCATTATACAATAAGTATTCTTTCAAGCAGAAACCTCTTGGTAACATATAATCCTCTCTTGAATATCATAAGTAACACCCAATCAGGGGCGTATTAGCCGCGAGGCAAACAAGGCATTTGCCTTGGGCGGCATTTTCCAGGGGGCGGCAAAAAAAGCCGCCCCCAAATGCCCAAGGCAAATGTCTTGTTAGCCTTGCGGCTAACAGATATGCCGGCGGTCTGCTGGGCGATCGGGCGGCACTGCCTGGCGGGCGGGCGGGCGGCCGGCCGGCGAGGGAGCACTTCCCCTGAGCTGTCTGCTCAGCTCCCTCGCCAGCCGCAGAGTGAGGCTGGGAGGCGGAGCCGGAATCTGACGTCATATTCCGGCTCCCAGCCTCACTCTGAGGTGTGCGAGGGAGCTGAGCAGACAGCTCAGGGGAAGTGCTCCCTCGCCGGCCGGCCGCCCGCCCGCCAGGCAGTGCCGCCCGATCGCCCAGCAGCCACTGGACCACCAGGGAGGAAGAGACACCCCCCTCCCCAGCATTCCCAAAGGTAAGGAGGCGGGGGGGGGGGGGGGTGTTAAATTAAAAAAAAATGTGTTAAAAATAAATAAAATAAAAATGTGTTAAAAATAAATAAAAATGTGTTAAAAATAAATTTAAAAAAATGTGTTAAAAATAAATTTTAAAAAATGTGTTAAAAATAAATTTTTAAAAAAATGTGTTAAAAATAAATTTTTAAAAAATGTGTTAATGTGGGTGGGTGAGTGTGTGTCTGTGTCTGTTAGTGTGTGTCTGTGTCTGTTAGTGTGTGTGTCTGTTAGTGTGTGTCTGTTAGTGTGTGTCTGTTAGTGTGTGTGTCTCTGTTAGTGTGTGTTTGCCTGTGAGTGTGTGTATGTTAGTGAGTGTGTGTGTCTGCTAGTTTGTGTCTGCTATTGAGTGAGTGTGTGTCTGTTAGTGTGTGTCTGTTAGTGAGTGTGTTTGTCTGTTACTGAGTGTGAGTGTGTCTGTTAGTGTGTGTGTGTGTGTTTCTGTTAGCGAGTGTGTGTTTCTGTTAGCTAGTGTATGCGTATCTGTCAGTGAATGTGTGTGTGTGTATTTAGAATGCGGGGCGGGGGGAAAGGTTGGGTGGGGGTGGCGCGGGGGGAGGGGGGCGCCTGAGTTTTGTCCTGCCTAGGGCAGCACAAAACCAGGATACACCACTGCACCCAATGCACTAAAGGGAACAACAGCTTTTCATGCAGAAAATGACAAATATAGAAAAAAAGTTGGAAAATTAAGAACAATGAACACAAAAAGTGAGAATCATTGCTTTTGTTCCTATGTAGTGCCTGGAAACATGGTATAGCAAGTCCAAGTTTGTGCAAGTGAGTTAAAAATATGTTTCTGGTCAATTCAACAGCAACTGTATTTTAAATACGAGACAAAATTATCTTTAGTTAGACCCATGGTAAATACTGGAAAGAATCACTGAATAGTCTATTTTCTAATCCCAGATTTGTATCTCTGTATATCTGTAATCCAGCTCTGCATTCAATAGCAGTTTAGCCATGGATAGTATTTGAAAAAGATAAATAGAATAAACAAAGGGTCAGTGTACCCATGGTCGTCATCAACTGAATATGTCAATTATGCATACACTTAAATGTACTAAAGAAAGAAAGAACAACAAGTAGCCCTTAGTAGCCTTATTAAGGCGAGTATTGTTCAGTGCAGAGAATGAAGTTGGCATGCTTACTTTTTACACTTGCACACAGCCATAGTAATACAGCTGCACTGGTAAAAATAAAAAAAATGTGTTGCAATATCAGCGATGGGCCCAGAGCCCAAATCGGAAGAGGCACTGCCAGATTTTGTTTTAGTACAGCTAATAAAAATAATGTCCTTATAGGTATACCACATACACACTACATATTACTGTGGGAGCTAGTCCAACTAGGCAGAGGGAAACACAGAGATGCAATTCTCTTTTGAATACCATCAACAAGTGTGGTTACCAGGTCTTCATATCTTAGCTTACTCCTGTAATAAGTAAAATATATTACAAAAATCATGGCTGCTGCTAATCCATCATTCTCCTTTTTCATAGCTACTAGACAGACTTAATTTTCCTGGGTGCTCAGGATGGAGGAGGGCAGACTATTTTAACTTCCAGACAAAGCACATAGAGTGGTTCTTCAGAAACATGTTTACCTGTATCCAGGTAAACTTGCAAAATAGTGCACCCAAATTTCATGCAACATTTTAACACATGCAATGTGCCCATTGTGGGTATGAATTGGTATAGCTAGAGAGGAAGTGTGTGTCACGACACTCCTTAGTTAATATGCCCTCGTGCAGTACTCGCACTCACCACTGTTTCTGTTTGGCACTGTTTCTCATTTCTTTTCATTAAGCACTACACCTGGCCCTTGTTTAGCACCTATATATTCTGGTTTCTCCCCTCACTCCCTGTCAGATCATTATCCTTCATCCTGTATCCGCTGTTTCCTGGTTCCCGTGGTTCTGACTCCTTGCTCCTGTGTATCCTGTGTATCCTGTGTATCCTGTGTATCCTGTGTATCCTGTGTATCCTGTGTATCCTGTGTATCCTGATCCTGTGTACAAATGTCCTTATGGTCCTGTGTTCTTGTCTCTGCCTGGTCCTGTGTCCTGAGCCTCCAGTTGCAGTGTTCCTGCCTATACTCCTTCTCCAGTGATTCTGACCTTGCTGCCTTATTTCTGTGTGACCTGCTTCGGGTTTTGCTCCTTGGTATTTATTTAGTGCTTGGTGGCTTAGGATCTGTGCCCCACTTATATTCTGTGGTGGCTGCACTATCCTGACTAAGCCTTTACTTTTGCCTAAGGACTATCACGTGTACTCTGCCTGCTCCTATTGTATTTATATTGATTTCTTGTATATATTTATATATTTGTGGCATTGTACATATTTTGTTTTGTGTATATATATTTATCCTTTGGTTTTCTTTAATACATTTTCTTTATTGCTCCATTCATCGTGTCCTTGCATTATTTCTCTGCTAAGTGGGTTCCCACATTTAAAGGGACAGTGCGGTCGCAGGGCAGCACCCCTTCATGTCTGCTACAGTGTGTATTCTCTGCCTTAGTCATACTTCCAGTAGGAGGCCAGACTGTGGGTGGCCTGGTATCCTTACTTAATGTTAAACTGCATGAAAATGTACAAATTAATGAATGAAGGAACAGTACCAGGGGACTACATGACATAATCTATTGAATGAGATGAAATGGTTATAGTACCTACAGTATCTCTTTGACTCCAACAGATGACAAGGCCTGCAGCCAAAACAAGGTTAGAAACTCATGAGTAAAAATAGAGCTCCAGTCCAAACAAATCTTATGATTCAGCTATTTCCGTATATGAAATAAAACTGCTTAAAAGCAGGGTGGATAGTTGAGCAGGGCTAATAATTTAGCAACAAGACTGAGTTAGCAATGGAAAGAAACAGTATTGTTTGTCACTTAATGTGTATATATAACAAGAAGACATTTAATCAATTGTTTTCTAATGGAGGAAATTACCAAGAAGGTCCTCTTACCCTGAGATCTACATGTTAGGTTCTCAAGAGGAAGGTTGGTGCCATGGTTACAACAGAAAGCTTATGAGTACCAACCGCTTATGATTATAATTAAAATTGATGGTACTCAAAATCAAGAAACCAAAACCAAAAATAGAACCCAAAATAGAATGTACTAATAGGTTGTGTCACATGTAACTAACATACAACAAAACTTAAAAAAAAAAATAAAGATATAAAGTTCCCACTTATGACCAAGATTTATTTTGTTTAAACTATTTTTAATGAAGGCCAATAGAATTGCAAATAATCATTACAATGGCTTTGAATTGTATCACAAAGATGTAAATGTGGTGAATTGGGTCCATGTATAAAAAGCATATCTTAACATGTTAAAATGTAATAACTTGTAAATAATATACCAAGATTCATTTTACAGTAATGTTTTTTTTTTCCCAGAACAACTATATTTATAAAACAAACACTCATATGAATTAGGATTTTGAAATGGTTCTTGTTTCAAAATGAAAACACGTTTGGGAGATAGAAAACCAAATGGTTTCGGTTTCAAATTCTTAACTCCATTTTCCACTTGAACGGTTATATTTCATCCTTGTCCTGTGCTTGTGCTCATTTTAGCTAGTAAAAGATTATTCCTAGCAAATAGAAATGTACTGAAGCTTTTCAATTGTATAAATAATTATAGACTCTTAGTGGTCAGTAGCAATCCGAGGCTACATAAGTTTGCAATCTAGAAGAAGTTTCAGTTATTAGGTTATCAACTGTTGTGTTAATTGTACATTTATCTATATACACAAAGAAAATAATTAAATAATTACAATTGTAAATTGTATACACTTAGTTAGGTTTCTGGGGACTGCATTACCATAAATGGACTGTAAAAAGTGGTTGGGGGTTTCTCATTAATACGTTTTTAGTAAGTCCTTTCCCTATACATATATACAAGAGAACTATTTTTATTTCTGAACCTCCTTTCTTATATTACCCTGCAATCTCTAAGTCCTTAAGTTCATATTTCTAATTATTAAAAAAAATTGCCCTTGGCATATTCTGGTGTACATTCTGATTCAGATTTAGCTTCTGTTGTATTCATGAGACTTTAAATGGCTTTGGAAGTCCGCAGAGCAATAATGTCACAGGAGTCTTACCCCAACACGCAGGAAAGTGGAAACCCACAAAAGTTGGATATCTAAAACGTCTTACCGAGCCTTAGAGTGGCCGGGCTTAATGTATTAATAAATCAAGAAACAGGGTCAAGACAAAGCCGGGTCAGGATACCAGAAATATCGAAGTCAATATGAAGCCAGGTCAGGATACAAGAAATCACGAGGTCAATACGAAGCCGGGTCAGGATACCAGTAATCACAAGGTTGATACAGAGGTCAAACACAGAAAATCACTAGGGAATCACTAGGAGCACAAAGCGAGGATCTATGCAAAAACCATGATAGGGCAACAAATGGAGGCTAAAACAAGCCTTAAATAGGCTCAAAAGAGTTCCCATTGGTCCACGTTATCTCTGTGACCCCAAACAGCATTGGGTCGCCTAGATGACATGGTCCCTTAAAGGTCATGACATCATGACATAATAATTATTTGTAGGGGCTGCAGTTCGTCCCGCAAACCAGCAAAGGGAGCCGTTTGCAGGATTGAAGGTAAGCAATATCTATTCAAGCCTTGCGGCCATGTGGAGCATTCGAGCCATGTGGCCTGAGGACCGAGGTAATACTGCCACACGGTGCATTCTGCTCGCATAGCCTGAGGAGGGGAGCAGCGCGGCCGCCAGGCACAGGTAAGTCCATGACAAATAATACAACTATATAACTGACCTCTTTTTCCCTGTTTCCACTCTAGAGTGTTAGTGTTGCTTACTTACCTTTTACTTTCCTGGCCTTTTTACAGTCTCAATCCATTTATTCAGTAAATACTATTTACATGCAATTTCTGTAATGAGATCAATTTGCCTTTGTGTTTTGTGTTCATTTCTGATGTGAATTAACTGTTCATCTTCCACTAGCAGGCTTATAATTGTTTTTGTTTGTCTGCCTTTGCTGTCACATTCTGCTGGGTTGTCATCATGTCTGTCTTCATATAGCACCTACCACAAGCCATGTTTAGAACTCTGTTTCCTCGGTCTAATGATTTCCATTCCAATATTTAGCTCTATCACTTTAAATATTATATATTAATCTCAAGTGTCTTTTTGTTCTAGTATTTACAGTATGAATCTTTCAAATGTATTTTTATAAATGCTGGTGCTCCATTGATATTATTTACATATGATGCGTTAAAGGTAAAACTAGTGTATTAGCACCCTCACTACTCGCTACCTATTTTGTCATTGTTTAGATCCTCCTTCCATGGTAGCAAAGTTGTAGGGTCAAATCAAAGACATGCTTTTTTCAGAATTTCCACTTTGTAACTTGACAGATTGACTTACTGTACTGGGGCAAGTTACCCTTATAACAAAGAGATGTGCACTGGGGGAAAGATTAGTTTTGGGTTGTTTCAGATTGATTCACTATTTTTCAGATTTCAGGGAACTGCGGATTTCCGCTAAACGGTTCCCTAATTTAGTATCCTTAAAGTTGGCAATCACACGTAAGGTTACTTAATTAGGGAGTTATCTGCTACACATCTGAAAGACTAAAATTAAGAAAAGGGCTTTTCTTAATTTTGGTCTTTCAGATGTTTAGATGATAGTTCCCTAATTTGCTATCCTATAAATATTACATACATACTATCAGGGCTGCCTTTAATACTGATTGGACCCTGGGCAGGTATTTGATTGGGGCCCCTTGACCTAGCCCTTCACCTTCCTAGCATGCAACCATGCCATCCACGCCCACACACAAAAAAAAAGCACATTTCTCTAATTTCGTACTGAGACAAAATACACACACTAAAACACATACAGATGCAAACACTGACACATAAAGATGCACACATACACAGGTACAGACATACATGGAGAGATACACAGACACACAAGTGCAGTGGCGTACATACCGGTATGTACCCACTGTGGCCAGCCTCTTCTCCTGGGGGGCCCAGGGGTTGGCAATCTCATGGCCCGCCCGAGGCTGGCCCTGGTGTCACTCGGCGGGCAGGCAGGCTGGCAGGCGCGCGATGGAGCACTTTCCCCTGTGTGCTCCCTCTTCAGGGATAATTTCCTAAGCCAGCAATTATGGAGAAATGTCATTGGAATAAACACAATTTAGTCCACAAGCTAAATTTGGAAATAGTTCTGTGTTAGCAAATGTTCACACAAATGCTTGAAAGAGACCCTTTGGGATGTTTTTGGTTACACCTTGAGTGCCTGGACCATTGTCTACTTTCTAAACAGCAAATGTTCTGTATCCTGGCTGGTATACCTCTTTGCTCACAATGGAAATCCACTGGTCTGGTATAATGGTGCAAACAGCAATTTATTTGGTAAAATAAAATGATTTAAAATACAAAGTGCCGGAACAAAAGTAAAATAACCTGTACTGTGACAGTCCAAAACGTGTTTTGCCTCTCTCTGAGGTTTCTTCAGTCATTGTGCGTTGTCCTTTCTGTGGTCCGTCTTTTTAAACCCCTGTTGATTGCCGCTGTCTTGTCCCTCCTATGCCGTGAGTCGCTTGTATATGACATCATGCGTAGTGCGTTCACGTGCCATTGGAACGCATCGTGAAACGCATTCAATTCCGTGGGTGGTATTTTTCGGACGTGATCTCGGAATGCCTCCTTGTATTAGTAATGTAAGAACTATCTTCTCTCTTCTCTGCAGAATGGGACACAGCATGTCTTTTTTTCTACCTGGGGTTCTTACGGGCTGTATCTTTCGGGATGTTTTTACAGGATATATCTTATTCATATAGTCCATTTTCAAACATAAATAATAAAAGGATGATAATGAAAAAACAAATGTGGCCAAAAGTTTGCATAACATTCATATAAATGTATAACATAAATATATTAGATATAAACACTTCTAAACATTAAATATTAGATCTGTTGCATTACCTTAATAGAGACATGTATTGTCCAAGACAAGACCATTCACTTCTTTGGTTTAAAAGTTTTATTTTAGATAAAAAATTATTTTATTAAAAAAATCTTAAATATTAGAATGATAAGATGATGTCATATATATATATATATATATATATATAAAATATTCCTTATTGAAAATATTTTAATAGTGATAATCGGCTGAACCATCCAGAAACAAACTTTTTTTTTTTTAGCCTTTTTGACTTCAAAAGTTAAATGATAAAGCTGAATTTTAGCATATAGACTCCCACGTCTCTAGCTGCATAACATATTTTTCATTTCAGCATAGATACAGTGTTTCGTCACACCAAATAGATTTGATGGAGTACATAATTATCAGAGAAGAAAGAGGATCAAGTCTGCTAATAGTATTTACGTTTCTAATAACACAGTTGTAGTGAGGTGAATTTGTCAATGTCTTGCTGCAGCCTGGTGGTTGTGGTGATATCACTGCAATGCTACTGTTATAATATGTGGGAACAGAACAATGTCAAAAATAGAATTCTAAATAAATAATGTTATCAAATATAACATGGACTGGAGAAAAACTGGCAGTATATATATAAAAAAATGAAATGAAATGCTTACACGTTACTTAGATAATGACTGATTGATAAAAGTGTATATTAAAGGACAAAAGGGCACTCCAAACACCATAATGTGGTTTTTGTGTCAGGAGTGCCCTGGCTTCCCTACTGTAAGTAGTGAAAATAATTTATGAATGGTTTATCTTCTTATCCTGCGTCCATCTTGTGCTGCTGCTGCCATTTCAAATATTGCTCAGTCCGGTCTTCACTGAGCTAATCCATTGGTTTTCCTATTGGCTGATGGTCTCAGCCAATAAGTTAGTAGCCATACACTGCAGGTGGGGAACTGTGCCCAGCGTGCTCTAATGCTTATGGTGCTTAGAGTATTCTTTTAATCTATTACAAATAAGCTTAATATTAAATATTTCAATTGTGGAGAAAAATAAAATGATATATATATAATTTGGAGAACAAGTTTAACCAATTGGACCATACTCGCATAATGTCTTTTCAAGTCATTTAATTTACAAAATTGACATTTCAGTTCAATCAGTTTGGACTTTTATCAAGATAGCTACTTGAAAAGTGATTCTTTAATATAAGTACAAGTGGATTGGATTAAAACATAAATTTTGTAAAATAAATTATACTAGATGCTTTAAGAAAGCACCGTGTGTATGCTCCTCCTCTTTCGGCATAGCTCTGAATTCTGCTGGTTAATCCCGAGTACAATGCATGATGTACTATGTTAAAACCATGGTAGTACGAGCAAAAGGAGGCATGCTAATATATAATTTGCTGCCGCTATATACCATACTGTTTGATGCCCATATTTTAAAGGACATGAATAGCTCTGTTTTTGAAAGGTGAATACTTGAAATATAATTTACAGATTCAAAATAAATAAGTAAACCTCATCTGTAAACTAGAGGCAATCAAATGGCTCTTGTTATCTAAAATATCAAGATTCACTAAGATGGGAATTGTACGGAGTAGGAGAATAATCCTAAATTGGATATTTTAACCAAAAACGGACAATCCCTTTATCAATTCACAACAAACGTAAAATATTTTTTTCAAAACCTCTATTTTAAGTAACTGAACCATTATTCTGTTATAAATTTTACTATATTGTAGGAAATACCAATTTCTGAGTTTTCATTTAATCAACAGCCAATTTGTATTTTGTTTCAAATATTTCCTATTCTAAAAAAACAGGGTTATCCACATTATTCCCTGCAGGGGGAATGAAGCCTCTTCGTTCAGCTTCTGACAGGTTTATTGCACTCACTTAATATATCTTCCAGGCATCGTCAGCATTGAGAAAAGTGCTAAATGCAGCATTAAGGAAAGGTTAATGCAACTCGTGCCCTGTTTCCCTGCCAAAAAGATCTATCCTGATATTCAAAGCAAGTTGGCTTTTTTTTTTCTTTCTTTAATGTACTGTGCATGGAATGCAATATATATGGTTCATAGACTTCAATGGAAAATAGTAACATTTAATCTGATGTATAAAGTACAGCATAGGTGCATTGCAATGATATATATATATAAAAAAAAAACACCATTAAAGATGTATGTGGATACCAAGGCAGCTGAAAATAAACATTTGAACTAAATGTTGATTTAAATGTACTCTGCAGTGAATTACATAAGACAAGGTGATGTTGTAACCAGGACATCTGTAACTATCAATGGTGCTAGATAAATAATGATCAAATGTATAGATTCACAAAAAGTTTTTCTTTAAAAAAAACTACCACTACATCTGGTTAAAGCTGAGCCACAAGAAAAATAAATATCTAGAAATGTAGTGCACACTTGCACTCAGAGGCATAGCTAAGGAATTTGGTACCTGAGTGGAATTATGTGTTTTACAAAAATTATGTCTCTCACTGCACCCACTGACCTTTTGGTGTATTTCTCATCCATTAATCCCTTGTGTGTGTCTTCTTACCATCTAACCTCCTTTGTTGTCTCTCCTTATCCTAATTTTTCTCTGTCCCTCAGTTACTCCTTTGAGTGCCTTGCCTTACCCAAATTAACTCTTGTGTGTTTCTCTTTGTCCAAATTACACCCTTGTATGTCTCCCCGTTTCTGTTCCCTGTCACTAACCCTGTTTTGGATTGTATCGTGATTCAGCGGGACCATGGCAGAGGATTTGCATGTTCTTCTGCACTCTCTGGTGCCGCAGCTCGTGGCACCAAGCAAACAGCATGCTAAGTAAATGAGAAGAATGTAAAGCATATGATGTTGGGTCATATCCCCACCATTTATCCGCATTCACACTGCTGGGTAGGAAGTGGAGCCTCTGCCATGGCTCTGCACGGCACGTTACAATGAGTGACAGTATGTCAAGAGGTTTTTCTCTGTTGATTAACTGATTATCCTGGAGAGGGTTAAAAACTTGGATTAACTTCTTTTAAAAGTAGATAACTAAATTAGATGTGTCCTGTGTCGGTCTCCTTCTATAGCAGAGTGACATACATGGCATTTAAATAATATGTGGAACGGTGACAAGACTTCTGTTCGCCTACCAATTGTTCACGTTTCTAATTGCTCCTGGCTCCTGAAATGCAGTAGAGAGTAGAAGCCATGCTCGATGTGAAGTGTGGACAGCTTGCGCTACACTATTTCATTTTTATCAAATGAATAACTGATAAATAAATGATGATTGTGTTTTTATGCAGAAATAAAATGTGTGGTTGACTATTACAATTTTTTTATGAAATTATGAAGATGATGCTTTAAAAAATAGCTACATGAAAAAATAAAAATGTCCTTATTTTCCATCAGTCCATAGTTGTGCTTCTATTATTGTGTCGTGTTTTCTAACATGAAATGACTGCGATCTATCAGTGAATCCTGACCCTAAATAACATTCTATGGGAAAGCTGTATTTTTGCTAAAAAAAAATCTGTGCAAAGTCAATGAATTATATTCACTTGCATGAATGGGTTACATAATTTCTTTCGTCAAGGAATGAAGTCCACAAGACTTGTGATTTGTGCTTTTGGGAGAGTTTTAGATTTCCATTTAAGGGTCTCATCACTGTGACCCCAAAACACAATGCTGTAGTGTGACTTATTTTTTGGATAGAGAGGTTAATTTTTTTTGTAATAAAATGTCCATCTGACATAATGCTTTATCACATCCATACATTTTTAAAATCCCCAAACATGTGCTATTAATTTGGAAATTTTTGAAGGTTTATTATATTGCAAAGAGGAAAGAAAAGAGTAACCGATAAATGATATATTTAGGATAAGTTCCAGAGGATCCTAAATTACTTTTGATCTTTATTGGTGTTGGTCCTCACACCATTGACGGACATCTTGACAGCCTTTTTCTTTAAAAAAAAAAAAAAAAAACTGCCAAAAATGCTGTATAACAAATCAGCAGCAAAGAGAAAGTCATTTTAATAAAACGGTTTTCAGTTTTATTATACAGATATAATTAAAAAATATTAACTTTTTCAAAGTAAATTTCTATAGAAATTGTCTGTGATCAGATCTATCTATCTTATTCTGTCCGATACATAAATGTTACTGCAAATATGACTTTATCATCATCAACATTTATTTTACAGATGGTCTACTAACTAATTGTTAAACCATAATAGCAGACCTAAAAGAAATCATAATTTACCAAAAGTGTGGCAAATTTACCAAAACAATTTACCACAGAGTAGCAAACCTCCTTGAATCTATGATCTATGTGTATGCAGGTTGGCAATCCAATCTCAGAAACTCCTATTTAGAATAGCTGCTTAATTAACAACGTATTTGGGTCACATGATTAGTTAATATGCATAATAATAATAATATAAACCAATAAGCACAATTTAGAAGTAATAGGCTATACTACACTGCATTACATGTAAATGCATAAAAGTATAATAGAATTCTCCTTTTTTTTTGTAGTTATTTGTATAATGGGTTTAACACTTTTTTTTCAAAGTATAAGGGTGCTACTTGGTCTGTGATAAAGAGCTGCCAGAAAATGTATAATGTACACTTTAATACATATGTCTTAACTTCGGTTAAGTAATCGAACGTTGTCCACCTAGTCTCTCCTCTTACTAACTGATTGCAGTTTGGATGCAGATCAATATACTTATTCACCTATTGTCTGACATTTGTTAGCTATCTACAGCTGCCTCTGATGAAATAAAGAAATGTACCTATGTATGTGATTCATTTCTTGTTTTTGGGTTTGTGTATCAAGATGGGATGCCTAGAATGGAACACAGAATTTGGGATTTTTTTTTCTACATCAGATTTTTTGGCGAAAATATTGAAATTCACTTTGAATTGACAATAATTTTCACTTTAGTGAATAAACCATAACAGTGTTGCTCAGAGAATATTGAAAATTGTAGTAGATGTTACTATGACAACAGTCTCCTACATGAAGCAAGATTGTACCAACAATGTAGCAGCATTGTACCTACCAAACATAATAATAATGCTTAATATTCTTTTTAGTGCTAATTTAATGTTGCAGTGAATTATTGCTATTTCAGAAGGGAATGTAGGAGACTGGTTGATGTAATAATATAGAAGATTTGGATATGGTCAATAATAATAGCAATAATGACTTTTTTTCTGGAGAGCTTTTGCTAGATCATATGCAAACATATAAAAAGTCTTGAATCTGCCATGTCTGAATAAAATGCTGAAATAGATCAAAATGATGTTAATGTATGAAGGGCAGTTAAAGAGACGCAAAGTAGCAAGGACATACATGACAGAGAACCTTTAGGGATTTAATTCTACTTTGTGCTTTTTTGTGGTTTTACAGGAAATAGATTTGCATTTATTTGTTCTGTTTTTAACATTTATTCTGCACTATTCTTCAGACAATGTTGAAGATGAAATGGAAATGGCTACCGTGCGGCATCGCCCCGAGGCTCTCGAATTGCTGGAAGCACAGACTAAATTCACGAAAAAGGAGCTACAGGTTCTGTACAGAGGATTTAAGAATGTGAGACTTGTATATTTTAGTTCCTATTATACTTTTGTTTTAAACTTATAAAAATGCTTATGTAAGTGAAAGAACTACAGGCTTTTGGTAACATAGCATTGACAAAGTTGGCATTTGGACATGATTTAATGTTAATGTTCTTCTGGAGGGGCAAAGGTTTAAAAATAATATCAGGAAGTATTGCTTTACTTAGAGGGTAGTGGATGCATGGAATAGCCTTCCAGCTGAAGTGGTAGATGTTAACACAGTAAAGGAGTTAAAGCATGTGTGGGATAGGCATAAGGCTATCCTAACTATAATATAAGGTCAGGGACTAATCATTGCATTTAGAAAATTGGGCAGACTAGATGGGCCGAATGGTTCTTATCTGCCATCACATTCTATGTTTCTATGTTTCTATGATCTGCCATTTTTTTCTATAATTCTGTACAGACTAAGGGTAAGAATAGGGTGTGGGGAGTTATAGGGTTTTTTTAGATGTACAGTAGTATTTAGTGTGTACTAAACTTGGGGAAGTTTTTTTCTGAACTGAAATTTATCCAAATATGGGCAAATTGGGTGAACGGTTGAATTCCCAAAATGTAGCTGAATTATATACCAACCAAAACACGCAATGGCTGAGTACGCTCATTTTGACTTGCGGTTCTGAAATCGGGTAGTGCCACCAAACAAGAGATGATTGATGGGAGAAAAGATGTCTTGTGGTTAGGAGACAGTCAGTAAATGTTGATCTTATTCACAGGTTAAGTAAGAATAACCAGTAGAGGAGGAACAATATAGTATTTTTTTTTTTATTCTTTATTTTTTTCAAATAATACAAACAAGGCAAACAGGAACACAACTAGAAAGATTAACAAATTATAATAAATAAAACATAAAAACATAAACACAAAACAAACCGATGTACATTATCAGAAGCCTATACTATCCATCACACCCAACCATCTAGTTAAAAAGTAGGTCCAGATCTTAAAATCTTCTGTCGTCCATCCTATATTTAATTTTGCTGACAAGCACCGGGCTAATTTTATTGCTAATACTGGAGTGCATGCAGGGGCGGACTGAGAACCCTCAGGGCCCCCAGGCAAAATAAATCAAGGGCCCCCTTACAGGCCCTACCCATACTCCGCAGCAAGCGCCACCCATGTCCCGCCTCCATGCACCGCCTCCAGCCACACCCTACACAATCTTTAGACACAAGGAACAAAAATGCAATAATCCCTTCGAGGCCCCAGTAGAGACTACAATTGAGGGCTAATGGGCCATGGAGGGGGGTCTTTCTAGCAGAGGCTATCTCAGTGTCCTTTAGAGAGTGTGTTAGAAAGAATCCCCTCCAGGCTCTATTAGAGACTACAATGGAGTCTAATAGGCTTGGAAGGGGGTCTTTCTAACAGAGGCCATCTCAGTGTCCCTGCTGGAAACAGTCGCCTCCAAGCCCCAGTAGAGACTAAAATTGAGGGCTAATGGGCCATGGAGGGGGGGAGCATTCTAGCAGAGGCTATCTCAGTGTCCTTTAGAGAGTGTGTTAGAAAGAATTTCCTCCAGGTCCCATTAGAGACTACAATGGAGTTCGATGGGGCCTGGAGAGGGTTCTCTCCAACACTCTGGTTCCTATTCACAATATAGCAACACAACATAGCTCGCTGATACCTAGGCCAAGTTAGCTCCTCTTACCTTAATTACTGTTGCTGGCTGGCAGTCTGTGGGCTTGCTGGAAGGCTGTGGGCTTACTGGCTGCGGCTGGCAGGCTGTGGGCTTGCTGGCAGGCTGTGGGCTTGCTGGCAGGCTGTGGGCTTGCTGGCTGCGGCTGGCAGGCTGTGGGCTTGCTGGCAGGCTGTGGGCTTGCTGGCAGGCTGTGTGCTTGCTGGCTACTGCCGGCAGGCTGTGGGCTTGCTGGCTGCGACTGGCAGGCTGTTGGCTTGCTGGCTGCGGCTGGCAGGCTGTTGGCTTGCTGGCTGTGGCTTGCTGGCTGCGGTTGGCAGGCTGTGGGCTTGCTGGCTGTAAGCCTGACTGGTGGCCTGTGGGCTGGCTGGCTGGCTGGCCGGCCTGTGAGCTGGCTGGCTTGCTGGCTACTGGGGCACTTGTAGATTATTTAAAGAAATAATCCATGCACAATAAGCACTACTGCTCTGTGTAGTCGTTATGGTGCCAGGAGGGCCGGACCCCCCTTTCAGAGTAAGTAGTCAAACTGTTTAAGAACAGTTTGACAACTTACCTGGGGTCTGCTGGGATATGAGGCTGTAGTAGGGTATAGGAGCAGTGGTGCAATGTGTAAGGGGTGCAGTGTGTGTGAAAGGTTCAGTGTGTGTGAGGGGGTGTAGTGTGTGAATGTGTAGGGTGTGTGGGGCAATGTGTGTATGAGGGGGCTGTGTATGTGTGTGGCAATGTTAGTATGGGGGGCTGTGTGTGTATGGGTGGGCAGTGTATGTGTGTGTGTGTGAGGCAATGTGTGTAAATGTGTATGGTGTGTATGGGTGTATGGTGGGCAGTGTGTGAATGTGTATGGTGTGTGGGGGCAGTGTGTTTATGGGGCTAGAGTTCACTCTCACCACTGCGACCACCAGGAATCCCTGGTGGTCACAGTGTTGAGAGTGAACTCTAGCCCGTAGCTCCAGGGCTAGAGTTTACTCTCGCAAGAGCCGTAACGTTGCCGTGGTAACCGCGGCAACGATCTGTGCTCGCGCAAGAAGGACCCAGAGCTTTCCCCCCCTCCCTGTCTGTTCATTCCCCCCCCCTCTGTTCATCCCCCCACCCTCTCTGTTCATTCCCCCCCTCCCTCTCTGTTCATTCCCCCCTCCCTGTTCATCCCCCCCTCTGTTCATTCCCCCCCTCTCTGTTCATTCTCCCCCCTCCCTCTCTGTTCATTTCCCCCCCTCCCTCTCTGTTCATTTCCCCCCACCCCCTCCCTCTCTGTTCATCCCCCCCCATTCATTCCCCCCTCCCTCTCTGTTCATCCCCCCCTCCCTCTCTGTTCATTTCCCCCCCTCCCTCTCTGTTCTTACCCCCCCTCCCCTGTAGTGTGGCCGAGCTGCTGTCCCGTCCGCGGTGCCCGGCCGGAGTGATAGGAAGGTGCACACTGAGTGTGCACCTTCCTGTCAGTCCGGCCGGGTACAGGAAACAGAAACTCCTGTTCCGCGCGGAACAGGAGTTTCTGTTTCCTGTACCCGGCCAGACTGACAGGAAGGTGCACACTGAGCACCTTCCTATCACTCCGGCCGGGCATCGCGGACCGGACAGCAGCTCGGCCACGCTACAGGGGAGGGGAGGTGAGAAGCTGCAGCCGCCTGAGCGCTCTTAAGAGAGCGCTCAGGCGGCTGCAGCATTTAAAGGGGCGGCCGGGCCGCCTGATGGCGGGCCCCCCTCCCGGCCGGGCCCTCGGACCATGTCCGAAGTGCCCGACCGGTCAGTCCGCCCCTGAGTGCATGCATAACCTAACTGCAGAACCTAACCCAAGGATCCCAAATGTTATCATACATAGAAACCACTTCTATATTATTATAGAATAAATGTTAAATCATAATTAATGTATTAATGTATTAAACTAATATTTAGAACTCATGCTAAGTCTTTCTTAACACTTAAATGCGATCTTTAGCATCATTAAGTAAACATGTGGCTAAGGAATATTTCAAGAAGTCATAAGATTTGGCCCCCTCTAGGTCTGGTTTAATATTAAAACTTTTGGACTATCACCCCATATATATTTTCTACAAATGTATAAAATGTTCCCCAAAACAAACATTATGTATATGAATAAGTAGGGTTTGAAGAATATACAAAAAGTTATTATGGTATAATGTATAAAGATTAGTGATGTCGCGAACACGAAATTTTCAGTTCGCGAACGGCGAGCGGGAACTTCCGCAAACGTTCGCGAACCGGCGAACCGGGCGAACCGCCATTGACTTCAATGGGCAGGCGAATTTTAAAACCCACAGGGACTCTTTCTGGAAAAGTTGTTTCAAGGGGACTAACACCTGGACTGTGCCATGCCAGAGGGGGTCCATGGTGTCCCCCCCTCATTATTTTTATGGCCCCCACCCACCGTGCAGGGGTGGGGGCGGGGGGAGGACAGTAGGTCCTCCCCCCATTGTGATTTATGGCCCACACCCAATGCGCAGGGGTGGGGGGCGGAGGGGAGGACAGTAGGTCCCCCCCAGTGTGTATCAGGGTCCCTGAGGACAGGTGTCAATCCATATCTGCCAAGTGACCCTATGTAGGGGGAACAGTCCCTATTCTGCTCTGTGTCAGTGTGTATCACGGATCCTTAGGATAGGTGTCAATCCATATCTGCCAAGTGACCCTATGTAGGAGGAACAGTCCCTATTCTGCTCTGTGTCAGTGTGTATCAGGGATCCTTAGGATAGGTGTCAATCCATATCTGCCAAGTGACCTTATGTAGGGGGAACAGTCCCTATTCTGCTCTGTGTCAGTGTGTTTCAGGGATCCTTAGGATAGGTGTCAATCCATATCTGCCAAGTGACCATATGTAGGGGGAACAGTCCCTATTCTGCTCTGTGTCAGTGTGTATCAGGGATCATTAGGATAGGTGTCAATCCATATCTGCCAAGTGACCATATGTAGAGGGAACAGTCCTTATTCTGCTCTGTGTCAGTGTGTATCAGGGTCCCTGAGGACAGTTGTCAATCCATATCTGCCAAGTGACCCTATGTAGGGGGAACAGTTCCTATTCTGCTCTGTGTCAGTGTGTATCAGGGTCTCTGAGGACAGGTGTCAATCCATATGTCAAGGTGTCAATATGTCATATGTCAGGTGTCAATCCATATCCATTGTGATTTAGGAATGTTAGGGGATTTATGCCCTTTATGGATAAAAACCAGACTCTGCATCAACTGTGTAATTTTCCATGGGAGTTTGGCCTCCGGCATGCCACAGTCCAGGTGTTAGTCCAGGTGTTAAACAACTTTTCCCTCACTATTGTGGCCAGAAAGAGTCCCTGTGGGTTTTAAAATTCGCCCGCCCATTGAAGTCTAACAGTAACATTTGCGGAAGTTCGCGTTCGTGAACCGAAAATTTTATGTTCGTGACATCACTACCAACCAAGGTCTCGATAAACTATGCTTCCCCATCCAGCCATGTCAATTATGCTTCATTTGCTCACTTGTTTGGGCTTTTAACTCAGAGGAACTCTTTGTGTTGGTTGGGTTGGTGTTTTTTTTTTATATTGTTTTCTTTAGATAACAAGATGCACACAATGTCAGGTTGACTGCCAATTACCTTCAACCTGTGAAGTAAGCACAAATCCAGCAAAATTGCCATTCTACTTGTCATAAATTTACTTTAAGAGTTTTGATATCATGAGTATATGAGTACCATCTACTGGTTTTCTGTCAAACTGTTCTGGAGCAGAACTCTCCCAAAACCCATAACACACCTCCATTGCATCCCCATTGATATTGCAGAAGGTATATATAGCATTGTCAATACTGAATCCATGCTGCTTAGGACAGAAATAGCAGTGCAATTTAACCATTATCAGTATTGCTGCAGAAGGGTGGGCTATGGTTGTCGAGGTGATACCAATGAAATGAACTGCAAAACAATACCTTATTGTCCTTCGAAACTGCTGATTGACAGTACACATTATCGTTTTGTCTGTTATCTATAAAAAAAAAATACTTACAGGGTAACTGTCTCTTCTCTGGATGTATTCTATCAAATATTTGTTTTTAAATCATCTGTAAACATATGTTAACCTTTTTGTTCTGCGATGCTTGTTTTCTTCTAAAATTTCTTTCAAATATTTAGTAAGTGTATAACATCAGAATCAGGTCCAGACAAGGCAAATCCAGTATATAACACCTTCTAAAAATCACCCTTGAGAATATAGTGAAAAAGTGCAATAACCCTTTTTATACACAGTAATCTGTAGATGCTATTATATCCCTCCAAATCTTCAAATTGTCAATGCAAAAACAAAAGACTCTATAGATAACAAACATAGATAAACAAAGAGTAGCACTGCTAAACACTGCTGGTAGAATGTGTTACTTACAGGAATATAGAAGATAAAAGGTGTATGTTTCATCAAGCATACTGTATTAAAACTATTCTCTTGTGTATGAATATAAAAAGAAAATGCAACATAGTGTGCAGCATTACACTTATAATGACTATAATAAAAATTGCAGTTATGCGATATCATAAAACAGCACATCACCATAAAATTAGACATCACAACATATATCCTAATTGCATAAAATCTTCAGAGGTGTTATCCAGTATAGAAAGCAAAATAAATAGAAAAAAATGAATTGAGCCCAACGCATTTTGTCTATGAAGCATGGAATTCTAAGGGGATTTACATACTGATAAACTAAATCAACCCAAAAAGTTGGTGCGCAAAACATATAGAAACTTGATGATACTTATATAAAGCATATCTTTATAATTCCTTGTGTTGAACCTTTGAGACAAAAATATAAGAACATCTAGTGCAGAACATCTCTACACTTTAAAAACATATACTCAGATAAAATCTTATGATGTCAAACTCTCTCCATTTGAATGGGTTGTGTGCTACTCTCATTTTATGAGTCCTGGAAAGATCAACTTTAAAATTCTCAACTAGAGTTATGAACATTGAAAGCAAATCAAATATTAAAATCCTTGGAAGTCTCTCTGTAACTATTTAGTCACTCAGCAGCTCTTCCCCTCTCACAGTCTTGTCTTACCTCACACGCATAACGTTCTTCTCTCCAGCCCCGGAGCTTTGTCAAATGCTTATAAACCAGCTGTAAACAAAACATACAACAATCATTAGTTCACACAAACATTTTTTATCAGGACATAGAACTGTCGATGGAGAAAGATTGAAAATCCACTTGTTTATTTTCTTCTCTTTTGCTCTCTCTCTGATCTTCTTCTCCTCTTCATTTTGAGGGCCTCATCCACTTACTTCTGTTCAAAAGGAGTAGAACTTGGATACTATGGCACATAAAGATGTTCTAGCATAGCATGTAGCATTTGCTGTTGTGCAATTGTAAACCAGCACTTGTGTGGCTCTGTAGGACCCTGTTTAAATACTTGTCATAATGTACCGTTTTTTTTTTTTAATACTTTCTTCAAAATAAAGATTGTCAAAAAAACAACAACAAATAGTTTATTAACCACAAATCCCTTCCCACTTCTGCACACCCACCATCCCTACAGCTAAAGTATACAACACATGCACATATAATCACAGCAGAGTTCCAGAAGCCCGGTGCTGACCCTTTGTGGCCACACAGCTGGAACACCATGCTAACCCTGTAAACATAAGTAGACATCATTAATATCATGGAAAGTGAAAGTTCTCATGTAAAGTTAGAATTTACTTAGGTGTAACAATAGACACGTATTTAGCTGAAAATAGTAAAGAAATTGTGAAACATCTAAAAACACCAAATGTTTACTAAAAGACTCCAACGTTCTGAATTTGAGGTCATTTGCATAATTGGCTGTATTACCTTTTCATATCATCAAATATGTTCCATTGTCCATGGTTTATCATCCATCTGTTCATCTAAAAGCAGCTAACTTTTCATGCCGCAAGATAATGCTATCAAATGATATAATGTTCTGGTAAGGAATTTTAAAAAACAGCATCTTTTTCTGGGTTATACTAAGTATTTGCTGCTATTTATTCTAATCAAATAAAACATTGATTTATAATGCATTACATGCAGCCTTTGGCACTGAATGAGATTTTTGATATTGATCCCAATTTAAGATCCTGATTTGATTATGGTCAAGATGCTTACAGAAAGAATTCATTTTCTTTTTCATTTACATTTATTTAATAAAAAGCAATTGCAAATTTCTGCCTTATGTATGTCATATGAATGATGATACTTTTTTACAAAAGCCACGTAACTGGAAAATGAAAACACAAACTATATCATAGATAACACAAGTAGAAATACAGGTTTTTATTTTTTATGTCCAAAGAACCAACAGTAAAAATGAAAAGTAAATTTCAAATTTAAGGTCAATATAGCCGAACTACTAGGGGCATTGCCTCGGATGAAGGCGCTCTAGAAGTGCCGAAACCCGCGTCAGTTCACTTTGTTTATTTATTTTTATTATGTTTTCAGCACGATTTCTAGCACAATGGTGATTTTATAGCAAATAGAGAAGGGGGATGTGACAGACCCATCTGTATAGCCTAAGTATTGCTGGTTCGTCTGTTTGCCCCTTTTCGTCTATTTGCCTGTCCGTATACCCCTGTTCGTTTATTTCCTGAAAGAACCGATTAAAACTACCGAACGGACGGCCACCCGGAAGAGAAGTGTGCTGCTGGTTAACCTCTTTGCCCCAATTAGAACGTTGTAGTTAACCACAGACACCTCTCCATTCCAACCATATTCAGGGTGGTCGTCGTTCGTATGCTGACCACGAGGCAGCGGTCATTTTACACCATGCGAAAGACCAGCGGTGTTCGGCACAGATTCTATGGAACTAAAAACGGACACTCTTCCTACCGCTCATAGTATACGGCATACGAACACCGGCTGTTCGGGAGTTTGGATTGCACGGATGGACTTAACCCAGATAGCCGTCCCATGGAGTCAATCGCCTACCGAAAGACTGTAAGAGACTTTGACTCCATGGCGATTGAACTGTATGTATGGGATCTGAGTGCTATTCGCTAAGAATATGCACTCAGATCCAGGCTATCTGGGGATACGTTGCACGAATGGAATATGTTCGGTACTTATAAACGTATGCAATTTTACACGTTTTTTATGTATAATTTAAAATGGCGATTTGCCTCTGTCCTGGAGATAATTGAATTACTTCTTGATTATCTCCAGGGCAGAGGGGAGGAAACCGGGATGCATTGTGGGAATATTTTGTGCCTGTATGTCTAAAAGTGCCATATGTCTGTCTGCCATTACAGTCTCCCATTTGGTCCCCTAGGGAAGTGTCCACCAAGTGGGAGACCTGCATAAATACGGGCGGGTAGCCCACAGTAAAGCCAGTTCTTGTTTTACCCTCAATGCGGAGCTTGGTCTCGTTATTGGAGGGGATATTTACTACACGGCTAGAGACTGATTATTGGAAACGTAAGCCGCTTGGATGTTATATTTGATCGGCTGTTAGCCGCGGTTCGTGGATTTCGTATTCGTGAGTTTTGGATCCGTACGGGTCCCTGGTTGCAGTTCGTATGGCTGGAGTATACGAATGGAGATTGCATTATTGTGCAAGGGGAAGTTTAACTAAACGGCGCTTTTACTCCTTTATGCCAGAGGGGTCTTAACAGGGGACTATTATGCAGTTATAGAAGCATAAGTACCGGACTGTGGGAGGTTGGATTGATTTATTAGTGAATAATTGGGAGATATTTTGAGTACACAGCCCACTAGAGTTTATACTCTATTTTCTTTGCACCAGCTTTCTTTTTAACAATCATTTCTTTAGTTAGCAACTTTGAAGTTGAATTCATTATAGCAAGACAATAAAGCTGTTGCATGTCTCCCCTCTTGGTGAGGGTACTACATAGAGACACTCTTTGATTCTATCCAGTTTAATATTTTTGCTCTTATCCACATAAGGTAATTGTCTATAGATTCAAGATACATTATTTCAATTTTTGATTTACATTTCAAAGACTGGCTACACAAGTTGTAGTTCCTCTTCGGAGTCTCACAGTGATTTCTCTCAAATGATTACTTTGCAGACATAGTGAGTTCCACTGTGTTTGCTTCTGGTATTGATATTGGGATACACCTCAGACTATTACTCCCATCGCCTTCAGCCCACATCTACCCCCACCCTGTCCTAGACCACACTCTCCCCATATCCATCTGCATTGCCACTTAGTTGGCGTCTTCATGTTTATTTCTTGTTATTGTAAGTCCTCTGTTTTCTAATAAAGTAGTACAGTTATTAATATTTTCAGATTATATCCATTTGGGATTGTTTTGTGTCCGCTGGACCTTGAGTCCATTGGACATTCTTGTTTGTAATTTGAGGGAAAGTGAAGGGTTACCCTCTTATTTAGGATCCCCCAGCACACCATAGTGTCTTTCATGGACTTTTTTGTTATTCTCTAAACCACTTATGCTTTCAGTTTGCAAATTCTGGTTTTAAATTTGAAATTCGCTTTGAATTCTCACTTTAGTAAGTAACCCATTAAATGTTTTATGTTTGTCTTAATGTGAAGTCCAGCTGAGGAATTTAATACATATTCTTAAATATTATAGTCTTACTTCAAACATATCTAAGGAGCAATCTAAGCACCATAATCACTGCAGCAAATTGAATTAATTATGGCTCTAAATAGTACTTGTCACTGTCTCCCTGGCTTACATCAAACTGTTTTCTAGTAGTTTGTCAAAAGGTAGGGCTCCCCTGGCATCGATATTTGGGTTTATATGCTGTGACTTAGAAACTGTAAACAGAACTTCATGCATTCAACCGTCCAACCTTGTACAGTCATTGATATACTGCAAGTACTGGAGGTGGGTCAGTTGTATTGGTGGGACTTTACTTTAGTTGTCAAGAGATACCCATGTTTGGCAAGCTCTTTAAAAACAGATGTAATACAAACTTGGAATTAGGGGAATAAGGACACTTTGCACCATAACAGTGAGATATAATTGTATAATGGTTGGTGCTTAGCATGTCCATTAATATAATCATAGTTTTAAATTATGTTTATTTACGTATAAGATAAAAGGAATTCACAAGTTCTATAAAATGTATCTATAACGGTTTCAGTGCTTCGAAAAAACATATCCCATATATATATATATATATATATATATATATATATAGGCCATTTTGTTACATATTATGGTGCCTATCATGCCCCTGTGTCAACGTATCTAGGGCAAGGGTGCGAAAAATGCGTGCGTAAATCCCCAGATGTTTTTAAACTACAGCTTCCATGATACTTTGTCATTCTAAAGGCATGCAAAGAATCATGGGAGTTGTAGTTTGAAAACATCTGGGGACCTACCTTTTAGGCACCCCTGATCTAGGGCATAGCCTAGTGTTCTAACTTTCAGTAAAAATGTATTGGTAGACCATTCAGTGATTCAGTTTTCTCCCACTGGAAATTCATATGCAATTTGGCTGGTGTTTATGATATAACAATACTGTGCAGTATATGTGTATTGTACATTCAATAAAGTAAACATACAGAGAATTAACAAACACCAAAAAACATAAATTTGAACTGTTTTTCACAAACAATACTTAATGTATGTACACTCCATTTATAATTTAGTACCGTTGCATTTTTTATAAATATGAATTGTCACCTACATGGTTCTTAATTTAAAATGCTGCACACTAAGCATTTTAGTGGTAACATCAGCGGAAAGATTGATATTTTTTATTTATATATATTTTGTATAATTTGTAAAATGCCCCAAATAGAACGTGGGTTTCTCAAAGGAACAATCCACACACGTAAAGCACATCAACTTGCTGACATGCTTTGTGTGTCTGGAGTCTGACACATTTGTGACCGTTTCTAAAAGTGCCAGTGTCAATAGAGTTCAGTCTCTTTTTAGTTGATAGTCAGGGAGGTTTTGTTTAGCATCCTTTAGCTTTACAGAGCTAACGGAAGTGGCAGGCACGCAGTGCTAGAGTACATCTGCCTTCCCACCTCTTTATGAAGAAATGTAAAGCTGAAATCACATTCTTTGTCATACGTTTGGCTCCAGAGCAGAGGTTTTCCTAATAAGAAACTCTAACTGGAGTATTTCCCAGCAAAGACTGAAAGTCTATGATGGGAAAAGAGGAAAGTAGGTCTTGCAGAGGCTGTAGACAAGAAATCTGCAGTTCTTTCAAGCTATATTTTGATATACCCCAAATTAAAAAATGAGCAACACATTGGTAAATCTACTTTACCAATTATTTTACCAAACTAATAGCATTTATTCATTTATTTATTTCAATCACGTGTTCCTTTAACGTTTAAAGGCTTCGTCTGAAAAGGAGAACTGTAAATGTGATATTTGATTCTCTGGATTATGATTTATACGCTTCTTGTCTTATCTCTTACCATCAGGGTTATCCACTAAATTATACATTTTAGAGAATCAAATCTAAATGGCAGAAGGGAGACTAAAGCAGTAAATCTGAATTTTTCCATATTAGCTATTTTAACCTCAGTTTTGCCAATCTGATTTAAAGGCCTACTAAAGTCACTCAGACCACTTCATCTCCATGAGGTGCTCTGGGTGCAATAGCCTTGCAATTTTAACTGTTTAATGTAATGTAATAATGGTAATGTTGCATAGTTACATAGCTACATAGTTGAAACAATACATGTGTCCATCAAGTTCAGCCTTTCTCAAATTTGTTTTGCTGTTGATCCAAAAAATGCTAAGAACTTAGCTATTACCACACTAATTAAAACTTATATTCCTGAATATTGTGTTTCCAAGTTTTCATCCATTTGCTGTTTAAACATCTGTATTGAATGATAAATTCACCTCTTCGGGCAGAGAATTCCACATCCTTGTTCTTACTGTAAAAAAACAAAACTTTTCTTTGCCTTAGACTAAATATCATTTCGTCCAGCCTGAATATAATTGTATAATGCTATCATATCCCCTCTGAGGCACTGTATTTCCAAACTAAAGAGAAACATTACTTTTGTAGCCCACCTCTGCAGTTCTTCTATTGCCATAATATGCTTCTTTAGAATAAGTGCCCAAAATTGCTCAACATCTTCAAGGTATGGTCTTACCAGTGATTTATCAAAAAGGCAAGTATACATGACAGTAACTTACTGGTCTTAGCAACTGCAGACTGACATTGCACATTGTTGCCTACTTTGTTGTCTATTATAATTCCCAAATCTTTTTAGTGTGTTATCCCTATTTCACTAATATTTTGGGTGTAAGTTGCTTATGCATTCTTTACCCCAAAGTGCATAACTTTTCATTTTTATACATTAAACGTCATCTGCCATTTTAGTGCCCAGTCCTTCAATCTATATAAATCCATCTGCAGCAAAGCAATATCCTGCTCAAAATGTATTACTTTACAGAGCTTTGTGTTATCTACAAACACTGAAGTACCACTTCTAGTGATGTCACGAACATAAAATTTTCGGTTCGCGAACAGCGAATGCGAACGCGAACTTCGCAAATGTTTGCGAACGGGTGAACCGGGCGAACCGCCATAGACTTTAATGGGCAGGCGAATTTTAAAACCCACAGGGACTCTTTCTGGCCACAATAGTGATGGAAAAGTTGTTTCAAGGGGACTAACACCTGGACTGTGGCATGCCGGAGGGGGATCGATGGCAAAACTCCCATGGAAAATTACATAGTTGATGCAGAGTCTGGTTTTAATCCATAAAGGGGATAAATCACCTAACATTCCTAAATTGTTTGGAATAACGTGCTTTAAAACATCAGGTATGATGTTGTATCGATCAGGTAGTGTAAGGGTTACGCCCACTTCACAGTGACAGACCAAACTCCCCGTTTAACGCACCGCAAACAACCGCAAACAGTCCATTTGCACTACCGCAAACTCCCCATTTGCAAGGTTGGATACCAAGCTAGGCATGTCACGTTCCTTGTCCTCACCGATGTCATTGAAGTTCTCTCTTCCTCCACCCAGGAAGCGGGAGATGGAAAAAGATGCTTGGTCGGTCCTCCTACTTCAAATTTGGGGCACTGCGCGTGCAATCTAATGTGCCACCAGATAGGAGTAGTGTGTTAAGAAGTACTATTCTTATCAGTTTAATCCCTGTTACGTCCCCTATCAGGGGACGTGTATATAGGGCATCGATTTTAGGAATTGGGAGATGGAAAAAGATGCTTGGTTGGTCCTCCTACTTCAAATTTGGGGCACTGCGCATGCAATCTAATGTGCCACCAGATAGGAGTGGTGTGTTAAGTAGTACTATTCCTATCAGTTTAATCCCTGTTACGTCCCCTATGAGGGGACGTGTATATAAGGCATCGATTTTAGGAAGCGGGAGATGGAAAAAGATGCTTGGTCTGTCCTCCTACTTCAAATTTGGGGCACTGCGCGTGCAATCTAATGTGCCACCAGATAGGAGTGGTGTGTTAAGTAGTACTATTCTTATCAGTTTAATCCCTGTTACGTCCCCTATCACGGGACGTGTATATAAGGTATCGATTTTAGGAAGCGGGAGATGGAAAAAGATGCTTGGTCGGTCCTCCTACTTCAAATTTGGGGCACTGCGCGTGCAATCTAATGTGCCACCAGATAGGAATAGTACTACTTAACACACCACTCCTATCTGGTGGCACATTAGATTGCACGCGCAGTGCCCCAAATTTGAAGTAGGAGGACCGACCAAGCATCCTTTTCCATCTCCCGCTTCCTAAAATCGATACCTTATATACACGTCCCGTGATAGGGGACGTAACAGGGATTAAACTGATAAGAATAGTACTACTTAACACACCACTCCTATCAGTTTAATCCCTGTTACGTCCCCTATCAAGGGACGTGTACATAAGGCATCAATTTTAGGAAGAAGGAGATGGAAAAAGATGCTTGGTCGGTCCTCCTACTTCAAATTTGGGGCACTGCGCATGCAATCTAATGTGCCACCAGATAGGAGTGGTGTGTTAAGTAGTCCCCCTCATCAGGCCTTTTTTAGTCGAATGTATCGCCCACTGTCAGTCCCTTCGGGATCCATCCCTCATTCATCTTAATAAAGGTGAGGTAATCTAGACTTTTTTGACCTAGGCGACTTCTCTTCTCAGTGACAATACCTCCTGCTGCACTGAAGGTCCTTTCTGACAGGACACTTGAAGCGGCCCAGGCCAGAAGTTCTATCGCAAATTGGGATAGCTCAGGCCACAGGTCAAGCCTGCACACCCAGTAGTGAAGGGGTTCATCGCTCCTCAGACTGTCGATATCTGCAGTTACGGCGAGGTAGTCTGCTAACTGTCGGTCGAGTTGTTCTCTGAGGGTGGACCCCGAAGGGCTGTGGCGATGAGTAGGACTTAAAATGCTCCGCATGTCCTCCATCAACAACACGTCTGTATAGTGTCCTGTCATTGCCGGCGTGGTCGTTGGAGGAGGAGGATTACTTTCACCTCTTCCCCTGTTAGATTCCCGTTGTGCTGTGACATCACCCTTATACGCTGTGTAGAGCATACTTTTTAATTGATTTTGGAACTGCTGCATCCTTTCCGACTTGCCGTAATTCGGTAACATTTCAGGCACTTTCTGCTTATACCAGGGGTCTAGTAGCGTGGACACCCAGTACAGGTCGTTCTCCTTCAGCCTTTTTATACGAGGGTCCCTCAACAGGCACGACAGCATGAAAGACCCCATTTGCACAAGGTTGGATGCCGAGCTACTCATGTCCTGTTCCTCGTCCTCAGTGATCTCTCTGAAGGTATGTTTTTCCCCCCAGCCACGTACAACACCACAGGTACCAGATAGGTGACAACGAGCACCCTGGGATGCCTGTGGTGGTTGGTCTTCCTCCTCCTCCTCAAAGCCACATTTCTCCTCTGACTCCTCTTCCTCACAATCCTCTTCAAGCGTTGCCGCAGGTCCAGCAAGCGATACTGATAAGGCTGTTTCTGGTGGTGATGGTGACCACAACTCTTCCTCTTCACACTCATCTACGGCCTGATCCAGCACACTTCGCAGGGTACGCTCCAGGAAGAAAACAAATGGTATGATGTTGCTGATGGTGCCTTCGGTGTGACTGAATAGGTTTGTCACCTCCTCAAAAGGACGCATGAGCCTACAGGCATTGCGCATGAGCATCCAGTAACGTGGAAAAAATATTCCCAGCTCCGCAGAGGATGTCCTAGCACCCCGGTCATACAAATACTCGTTAACGGCTTTTTCTTGTTGGAGCAGGCGATCGAACATTAGGAGTGTTGAATTCCAACGTGTCGGGCTGTCGCAAACCAAGCGCCTCACTGGCATGTTGTTTCGCCGCTGGATATCTGAAAAGTGCGCCATGGCCGTGTAGGAATGCCTGAAATGGCCACACACCTTCCTGGCCTGCTTAAGGACGTCCTGTAAGCCTGGGTACTTATGCACAAAGCGTTGTACGATCAGATTACACACATGTGCCATGCACGGCACGTGTCAACTTGCCCAAATGCAATGCCGCCAACAAATTTCTTCCATTGTCACAAACCACTTTGCTGATCTCCAGTTGGTGCAGAGTCAGCCACTGATCCACCTGTGCGTTCAGGGTGGACAGGAGTGCTGGTCCGGTGTGACTCTCTGCTTTCAGGCAAGTCAACCCCAAGACAGCGTGACACTGCCGTATCCGGGATGTGGAACAGTACCTGGGGAGCTGGGGGGGTGCCGTTGATGTGGAGCAAGACGCAGCAGCAGAAGAGGACTCAGCTAAGGAGGTTATGGAAGAGAATGGAGTAGGAGGAGTAGAGGAGGTGGAAGCAGGCCTGCCTGCAAGTCGTGGCGGTGTCACCAACTCCTCTGCAGAGACACGCATTCCATGCTTGGCCGCCATCAGCAGGTTTACCCAATGCGCAGTGTAGGTGATATACCTGCCCTGACCATGCTTTGCAGACCAGGTATCAGTGGTCAGATGGACCCTTGCCCCAACACTGTGTGCCAGACATGCCATTACTTCCTTTTGCACAATCGAGTACAGGTTGGGGATTGCCTTTTGTGCAAAGAAATTTTGTCCGGGTACCTTCCACTGCGGTGTCCCAATAGCTACAATTTTTTGAACGCCTCAGACTCCACCAGCTTGTATGGTAAAAGCTGGCGGGCTAAGAGTTCAGTCAAGCCAGCTGTCAGACGCCGGGCAAGGGGGTGACTTTTTGACATTGGCCTCTTACGCTCAAACATGACCTTGACAGACACCTGACTGTGGGCAGATGAGCAGGAACTGCTCAAGGCGAGAGACGGAGGGGCGGATGGTTGAGAGGGGGCAAGAAGGACAGCAGTGGTTAACGTGGCTGAAGATGCTGGACCAGGAGGAGGATGGCGGCTTTGAGTTTGTGTGCTGCTTGTACTCATGTGTTGATCCCATAGGCGTTTGTGATGTGCGATCATGTGCCTTCGCAAAGCAGTTGTACCTAGGTGGGTGTTGGACTTCCCATGACTCAGTTTCTTTTGGCAGAGGTTGCAAATGGCATCGCTGTTGTCAGAGGCAGACACACAAAAAAAATGCCACACTGCTGAGCTCTGCAATGACGGCATTCTGGTGGTGGCAACAGCATGCGTTGATTGGCGTGCTGTCTGGCTGACCCCGGGTGGCGATGCATGCTGTCTGAGTGTGCCACTAGCTCCTTGCGACGACCTCCCCCTGCTTCCAACTCGTCTCCTCCTCCTCCTCTCTGTCTCCCCATCTGAACTTTCCCCCTGTTCTTCTTCTCTTCTAGCTGGCACCCACGTGACATCCACGGACGCATCGTCATCATCAACCGCTTCACTTGTATCTGACAACTCCGCAAAGGAAGCAGCAGTGGGTACAACATCATCATCATCACACCGTACGTGTGTAATGCTGCCTGACTGAGACATATCCCTGTTATCTACATCCTCTGGCAATAATGGTTGTGCATCACTCATTTCTTCCAACTGATGTGTAAATAATTCCTCTGACATACCAAGTGAAGCGGCTGTGGTGCTAGTGTTGGTGGTGGCGGCAGGCGGGCAAGTGGTAACTTGAGAGGTGCCCGAAGCTAAGCTGGAGGAGGATGGTGCATCGAGATTCCGAGCAGAAACTGTAGAAGATTGGGTGTCCTGTGTTAGCCAGTCAACTATGTCCTCAGAACTTTTCAAGTTCATGGTACGTGGCCTCTGAACACTGGGCATTATTCTAGGGCCAAAGGGAATCACAGCACCACGACCACGATGGCCCCTGCGGGGTGGACTGCCTCTGCCTGTCGTTTTTTTTGATTAGTGGTACTATGCGTGCAAGCTACTGTGACAACAGATATGAGTGGCACTGGTGTGACACTGTGCCCTGGCAGGCCCTGAAACGCACACCCGTGAAGGAAACTGACTGCTATTATATTACAGTCAAAAAAGTTTATTTTTTTTTAAATGCAAGCTATTGGGACACCAGATATGAGTGAGTGGTGGCACTGGGCAGGCCCTGAAACGCACACTCGTGAAGGAAACTGACTGCTATTATATTACAGTCAAAAAAGTTTATTTTTTTTTAAATGCAAGCTATTGGGACACCAGTGAGTGAGTGGTGGCACTGGGTAAGTGGGCACAGTATACGCTGTGAGCTTGACACACACGCTGGCAGACAACTAACTGCTATTCAATCTATTACAGACAAAATGTATTTTATTTTTTTTTTAATGTACACTACTGTTACACCAGATATGAGTTGCAGTGGTGTGACACTGTGCCCTAGCAGGCCCTGAAACGCACACTCGTGAAGGGAACTGACTGCTATTATATTACAGTCCAAAAAGTTTTTGTTTTTTTTAAATGCAAGCTATTGTGATACCAGTGAGTGAGTGGTGGCACTGGGCAGGCCCTGAAACGCACAATAGTGAAGGAAACTGACTGCTATTATATTACAGTCAAAAAAGTTTTTGGGTTTTTTTTAAATGCAAGCTATTGTGACACCAGTGAGTGAGTGGTGGCACTGGGCAAGTGGGCACAGTATATGCTGTGAGCCTGACACACAGGCTGGCAGGCAGGCAACTGCAATTACATTACACAGAAAAAAAAAAGCAGACTGATGTTCTAGCCCTAAAAAGGGCTTTTTGGGGTGCTGTCCTTACATCAGAGATCAGATGAGTCCTTCAGGACTGTAGTGAACTGTAGTGGACACTGAATACACTAGCCTAGCAGCAGCTACACTGTCCCTACTCTCACTAAGAATGCAGCTTCACAATGAATGTAAAATGGATGCTGTCCAGAAGGTGGGAGGGTCTGCTGCTGATTGGCTGGAATGTGTCTGCTGACTGTGAGGTACAGGGTCAACGTTTACTCAATGATGACGAATAGGGGGTGAACGCGAACAAGCGATGTTCGCCAGGAACTATTCGCCAGCGAACGGTTCGGGACATCACTAACCACTTCCAATCCTTATTTCAAAATCATTTATAAATATGTTAATTAAAGTTGGTCCCAGAACAGAACCACGAGGGACACCACTCCCCACTTTTGTCCAGTTAGGCATTTACCATTAATGACAACTCTCTGTACTCTATCTTTAAGCCAATGATCTACCCAAGAAAAATAATTTTCATCTAGACCAATTTCTTTTAGTTTAAACACTTATTGTGAGGAACCACATCAAATGCACATCCACACTTCTAGTTACGTCTTCATAGAATTTAATTAGGTTAGTTTCACATGACCTATATTTCATAAAACCATGCTGATTATTGCAAATAACACTGTTCTTTCCAATGAATTCCTGAATAGTATCCCTTAATAGCCCTTCAAATACTTTCCCAGCCACGTTAGATAAGCTCATTTCTGGGTATCCTTTTTAAATATAGGATGTTTATATTAAATGATTCAACACTCCTCTGAAAGCTGTCTTCCTGACAGCCAGTAGAGTTGAACAAAGTAAAATGTCTGTTAGATAACCATTGGATTTGACAAGATCACTGAAGATGTCAAGAGACTGCTGCATTGGAGGATGCTAGAAATGAGTTCAGTAAGTTTTATGTATCTTCCATTTTACACAGTAAATGGTGGGGTGGACAGTGATCAGGGTGACAGGAGGGAACATAAATGTTCCCCAAAAAACAATTGTTATTTTCGGAAGTGTAGGTTTCTTTTAATGTGCTAGATTTCAGAGTTTAGATAATAATCGTGTATGGGTTTATTTACATATAGATAAGCAACCTACCTATATCATATTCACATAAACAATAACTTCACAATATAAGAACATTTAGTAATACAGTAAATCATGTGAGTTAAGCAATGACAAGGAACTGATAATTTGCATTTATATACTCTATCACGTTTAGCTAAAAAGGTTTGATAAGTAGGACATTTTGCTTGGAATAAGTTATGTGATGTACAAGTATAGACCATTGTGCAAATAAGAAATAAAGAATTCTCTGTTAGTACCTATTTAATTGTTATTCATGTTTCTAAATATGTCTCAGTCTGTTTTGTAATCGATACTAGACTTCTCCAGAAACAGATACATCACTGGGAAGAATATTGATTTAATAAGCTGTACTTTGTCTTGCAGTAGAACTAAATGATAGCAAGGAACTCTGAAAGTTAATTCTCATTACATCGGGTTAGAATGTTGATCTACAAGGTAACAGAAGGTTACAGTAACTGCAAATGAGAAATACTGAGGATATCAATGTGTAATTTGACATAGCACATATCAAACATAGTAGCATGTAAATTCTAGAAAAAAAGAAAAACAAAGAAAAGTTGTCTACATAACCCTACAGAGAACGTAAATGATCTTGTCTTTCACTATGCTCAATTAATCCAGAATGCATTCTACAAAGTAGATATTTGAACAAATATTTTGAATATATTGTTAAACAAAACAAGAAAATTATAAAAATTCATATTCTAACAGGAAGACTTGTTTAAGGATATGTTTTAGGTAAAAGATAAAATAATAACCCATAATTTTATCCCATTATTCCAGCATATGGCTCTAGACAAATGGATAGATTTAAAACAATTCTTCATATCTAGGAGCCCTAGCCCGCCCTTAATTTATGCATTAATTAGATATGTGAAGCCCAGTCTAGGTTTTTTCTTTCCCCAGATAAATGTTTTAATCAATCTATTATAAGATAGAAATATTCTTTTTTGGAATATCTATTGGTATTGTTTGAAAAATATACAATAATCTCGGGATAAGATTAATTTTAACTACATTTACTCTTTAATCTTTAACTTATTCCATTTATGAATATCAATTTTAATCTCCTCTAAAGTTCGTAAAAAGTTAGAGTCGTACAATCTATGTAGATAGATAGGTAAATTCTGAGGTATTTAATTTTTTTTTTATCCATCTGAAAGAAAAATGGGTTTTAAATTACATTTACAGATTCCACAGGCATAAAAATATTCAATACCTCAGATTTTGATTGGTTATCTTATAACTTGAGAGTTTGCCATAGAACTCTAACTCTCTATTAATATTTCATATAGTTATATGTGGTTTCGTAACAAAGAATAAAAGATCGTCGGAAAAAGCCGAGATCTTATAGTGATAACCTCTCACCCGGTAATTTCTAAGCTGCCCCTTACAGCACAGAGTAGGGGTTCCAAAATGAATACAAACAAAATAGGAAATAAGGGACAACCTTGCTGTGTACCGTTCGATAGGGGAAATGGCCCTGACCCATATCCGTTGATACAAACGTTTGTAGTAGGGGTGTGATAAAGTGTACTAATCTATTTAATCATACATGGTCCTAAGCCTATATGTTCAATGATTTCAAATCGGAAGGGCCAACTCACCCTGTCGAATGCTTTTTCTGATACTGTTGGCAGAATTAAGGATTGATTTTTCATTCTTTTAGCTTCATATATCATATTTATCACACTGGTTGTTGTGTCTCTTACTTCCCTACCCGCTAGAAACCCTACTTGTTCAACACCAACTAAATTAATTATTGACTTTTTAAGTCTTTCACTCAGAATTTTAGAGACAATCTTAACATCCCAACTGAGTAATGTAATGGCCTGTAACTAGTACAAGATTCTACATCTTTACCAGCTTTTGGAATAATTGTGAGCTTGTGGGGATAGGCTTGAATCCTTTGATCGAACTTCATAAAAGTTTAACAAATAAGCACTTAAAATATCTACAAAGGTTTTATAATAAACCATGGTTAGTCCATCGGGACCAAGACTTTTACCATTTGGAGAGTTTTTTATAGTATTAGTTATTTCCTCAAGTGTAATGGGTTGATCTAAGTAATGTATCATCTTTTCATTTCATTTAACTTTTATTTGATCCTTTAAGTATTGATCTATCTTTATATTTCTTTATTTTGTATTTATGTCCTTATTATCTGGTAAATTGTAGAATTTGTGATAATACTGTGAAAATATATCTACCATTTGTTCTGTTGTGTTGTAAGTATTTTCACCTTTTATTATTTTTTTTTATATATATATATATATATAATTTTGTGCTCTCTGGTCTTTTAATGGTCTGGAGAGAAGTTTGTTAGGTTTATTGCCAGATTCGTAAAAATTACTTTTTACAAGCAAAACATTTATTTGGATTTTAGAGTTAACTATCTTAGCCAGATCTGCTTTTAGTTCCAGTATTTTGTTTTCTATATCTGTAGTGGGGTTAAGTTTATGCATGGTTTCTAGTTTATTAATATTATCTATTATGTTTGTGCACGTTAACATATTTTTTTTTTTTTTTAGATATTTGCCCCAACTGATAAATTGTCCTCTAATAACCACCTTGTGAACCTCCCATATTTATGGAACTGGAAGGTCTGGCGTATAATTTTCTTCGAAGTATTGGTTTATATATAGTCTAAATTTGTCTAGTGCTTCTCTTGATTTAAGAATATTTTCATTAAGTCTCAAATGAATTATTTTATTCTTTTCTAAAGGAGTATTATAAGCGCACGGTAGAAATCTATGTGAAATAAAAAAAAGTATTTGATTCTAGCATATCTCTTATGTGGCGCAGAGAAGAAATTATGGTCCTTGGTGTTTGGATTAAGAACTCTCCAAATGTCTATAGGTTGTAGGTCATTTAGCTCTTTTTAAATATGTTTAGATTTAGCATACTTAAGAGTAGAAGAGTGGGTCAACAGAAACATTAAAATCCCCCCTAGGATAATAATGCCCTCAGCAGATTCGGTTAGTTTATTTAATATTGAACAAATACAAATATTTTGATCCCTATTTGGGGCATAAATATTGGCTATGGTGACCTGTTGTTCCCCAAGAAACCCTTTTAAAAAGATTGCTCTTCCTCCTTTGTCAGACCATTTTTGTTTTAAAACAAAAGCAATATTCTTATTAATAAGTATTGCTACCTCCTTATTCTTTTGATTAGGTGAAAGTAAATAGGATATTTGCAAAAAAAATTATAGTGATTTATTACTGGTGTTTTATCTTTTTTTTTTTTTTAAATGGGATTCTTGAATACAGCCAAAATATCTATGTGCCGTTGCTTCAATTTCTTAAACATAAGAGACCTATTTAACGGGGAGTTTAAACCATTGGCGTTATTAGAAATATTATTAATTGAGAGTGACTTGGAATTATTTCTAAAGTTTTGAGTTATTAAAAGGTAAATGCTTTTAAATAGTGTGTAAGGTTTGGACAAATAGGGGTGAGGAGTACTATTCCCTGTGACACAAACAACAAGTAATACAAATCATTTCTTTGCAGCGTTAAATTCTCAATTAATTGCAATTGTGTGTTATTTAAGGTTTGAAGGCTAGTCATAGACTGATGCAGAGTTTGTTGGTCTAAATCCATCAACTGTATCCTGTTGCCCAGATGTAATAAATCTTCTTTCAGAAATGTTAATTCCTTTTTTATTAATGATTTAATATAATTTGTTGTTGTGTTAATATTATAGTTAATTTTCTCCATAAAGGAGTCCAAATCCCTATTTGTGATAGATTCATTTGAACAATAGGCCTCCTTCCCCCCTTTACCTTAAAATCCTAAAGGTGTCAGGAGATTTCTTTGAGATCCTACGTCTTCCATGAGGTTTTTAGACTCTTGAACCTTATTTACAAAAACAATGTAATCAACAGCCGTCTCATCCTTGCTTGAACGCCGTTCGTCATAGACAAGGTCATCAACCAGATCACCAATAGCCCTCACCTCGCTTCCGTCGGCAAAAGACACATCCCTATCAGGACACTCTGTGCCAGGTGGGGGTGAAGTAGATACGGGATTAAGTAAGATCTCAGGTTAGTAGATGGCTCCTTTTTAGCCTTCTTGGGTGTACTCGCGTTTGAATTTGGATTCTTCTTAGGATTCCCCATGTCTTGGAGAAGTACCTTGGGTGAGTTAACCTCAGTTTGTACTCGATGCTCTGTTCTGCTCTAATCGCTCGCTACACCTCTCAATATCACCACTCAGACGGCTCGCGTGGCTTGCACTGCTACTGGACTTGCACCTCACGTCCGCATCTGCTTCTGCTTCCTGTCACTCCCCGACATGATGGATAATTATGTGCAGCAGATGAAGCAGATACAAATGCCCATAAGATAATTTTTAACTCCAGATTGATTCAAATTGAAATCAGAATTTCAATTTTCAGATGATTATATATGAGGTGATGAATTTCTCCAAATCAACAAACCTATATGTTACTTTACAGGTTCAGTTTGTTATAATCTGGATATATAAATATCTAACAAGGATAAACCCATAAATTTGCATCACTACATATATATATATATATATATATATATATATATATATATATATATATATATATATATATATATAACAAGCCTGTACTCAGAATACTGCATTATATTAAAAAACTTAAAATCAAAGTCATTGAAGTAATAAATAATATAACTCTAACTTAAAATATAATATAAGTGAATACTGAATGATTGCGGACGTAATGCTAAAATCCATTATTACTATATTCATCTTTGAAAATTCCTATTTGGATCATTACTTTGTTGACATGTAGCCCATAATCTGCTTGCAAAACCTAGCAGCGAAAGAGAACAAATTGTTTTAGCATCTCTGTTAAATAAAAGAACTATCAAACATATAATTTATTTACTGTTAGATTCTCAATAAAAGTGTCCCATTGTTAAAAATACGATATATCATACAGTTCATACTCTAGCTTGCACAATAAAATGTTGCATCACCTCTGAACAATAAACCAATGTAAGCCTTTTGATGACAACATACTTTTAAAAGCATTGCAAAATGCAAAATATATTGATTAATTTTTAATGCTTTAACTGTGCCAGATATTCAATGATGTTTAACCAGAGAAGGTGTGAGTATTGACATATTTAAGGTTTAGTAAGTGGCTGGTATTATGCATAGAATTATTTATTGTGCAATCCACAGATTTTTCGATTTTGCAAAAAGGAGGCATACATGGGAATCATTTAACCCATCTGAAATGTTTAACCTACATATTCTTAAAGGGATACTGTAGGCACTGTGACTGCTTCATCTTATTACTGAATGTAGGAACATCACAAGGAGACTCCAGACATTATAACTATTTAAATTGGATGAAATGGTTATAGTGCCTATAATGTCCCTTTAATTTTGACAATGACCCAGATTATGTACAAAATATTTTTAATATACATTATATTATAGTTAAATAGAAAACAAATTCAGAAAACCACTCTTCAGGTGTAATATAATTATTAAAATTACAGAAAATGTTCCCAAACATCTTAATTAGGCTCATCTCATTACTCTTGGGTAGGCAGTGTCACTAATAAAAAAAAACCAAAACTTACATTGTGTAAAAATATTATATTTCTCTGTTCCAACAATGGAAATCGAACTCTAATTACGGGGCTGGAAACCTCTGGTTTAATTTTTTAAGGACTACGTTTTGCTATACATTGACCAGAGAAATTTGGTTTTTTTTAACATTATGATAATTTGCACACAATTACTTCAGCTACAAAAAAAACTTTTCTAAAATATTGGCATCTCTTGGTCCAAATTTTATAAAAGAAGTGGGAGTGTGCTCATAGCATCCTAGAAAGAGGTTGGCAGATGAAGGGAAAAAGTTGCTGTGATTCTGGTGAATCTGAAATCTTTTTGTGCTCAACAATGTCTCCTGAGCCCTATAAGTCACCTGTTCCTCTCTATAAATGTGGAATTGTATCAGTTTATCAGTTAACCACCAATTCAAATGAATGCTGTAAAGGCACATAAATATATAATAATAAGTATATATACTGGGGGTGCATAAGTAGATGTACAGTTTCTCTTCTCTTAAATGAAATGTTAGTCCAAAAAAAATAGAAAAGAGAACTTCTAAAGAGTAGGGCATTTTCCGTAGTTGTTTGGGTTTTCTAATGCAATGCTTAGGGCTGAAATTCCATAGGTTGTTAGAGGATGATCAGGATTTGTGTTTACATATCTGTGAGGCAATTTCGAGTGAAGATACACGAGGACATGGCATGATGAAAAATAGCCTGGTCTGATGAAGTGAATTTCAAACCTCCAGGTGCTGTTAATAGGAACAACTGTGTCTATTACTCAACAGAAAACCCCCATGCAACAATTGAACAGTTGAATCAACCTGGAGTTACATTTTGGGTGGCCCGTTCTTGTAAAGAGGTAATTGGACCTATCTATTTTTGAAACAATGGTTACCTCAGACCTGTACCTTAACATGCACCAAGAAATTGTCACACAACAATTAAAGTTGGAGCATGATGAAAATGAAGACTTCTGTTATCAGCAAGACGTAGCCCCTCCTCACTATGCTGTAGCCAATAGGTGGATAGGTAGACTAGACTCAGTTGAATGCCCACCACGGTCACCTGATTTTATCCCGATAGACTTTTTCTCTTATCAAAGATAAGGAACATTCTGTCACGGGTGGCAGTCCGGAGACCGGGACCCCTGAGTGCCTGATGATAAGATGAGTCCTAGCGTGGAAGTGGACTATCAGGGCCTGGTGCAGGGTAACCACACGCCCCCTGGTGTTGAGCACCAGCGTTTGTGCGGCTACATACCAGGATCCCAAAAGCTAGGAGCTTGATGATATGCAGACCTCCCAGGAACTGGATAGGGAGGCTCTGCAGCAAACATGTATCCAGTACAGAAACAAGGCAAGACTAGGCCAGACATCTCCGCAGAACAGAACAGGATGTGACACATTCAAGAAAACCATGCACAGTTGATAACATGATTCAACTAAGAAGCATGCCAAGAAATGAATGCCAAGAACTTTGCTAAAGTGTGTCTGAGTGTAAAAACTAGATTACAACAATGTGTAAATGGTGAGGGCCACCAATTTGAGCATATATGAGTTTGTACCTAATTGATTATTTAAAAAAAATATAAACTAAACTGTATACCTATTAGTATTATATTTACCTGTTATTTAAACTCTATACCTACTTCTACACGGCTCTGTATATATATATTGTGGCAGGGTCAGAGGGGCTTTCTATGTTAGTAACATGTTGGAGTGCTCTCTATTCCCAGCACAATAGGTGGAAGTCAACCAGGGCCAGTGCAAGGATTTTAAGCTACACAGGCAAAAAATAATTTTGCCCCCCCCCCCAAATAAAAACCACAGCGGTTGAGAACACCTTATTCCTGGTGGAAAGGGGCTGTAGATGGGGACACAGGGGCTGTAGAAGGGGGGCATGGGCTGTAGAGTCAGAGCATGGGCTGTAGAGTCAGAGCATGGGCTGTAGAGTCAGAGCATGGGCTGTAGAGAAGGAGCATGGGCTGTAGATTGGGGGTATGGGCTGTGGTGGGGGGCACAGATGCTACAGAAGGGATAGGCAGGGGTTGTAAAAGGGGCACAGGGGCTACAGAAGGGATGGGTAGGGGGGCACAGGGGCTATAGAAAGGGGAACAGGGGCTGTAGAGGGGCAGGGGCTAAAGAAGGGATGGGCAGGGGCTATAGAAAGGGGAACATGGGCTTGAGAGGAGGCATAGGGGCTATATAAGTGGTGGGCAGGGACAGTAGAGGGGGTGCATGTGCTAACAAATGAAAAACCCATCCCTGAGTCTTATTTTAGGCCAGGGAGAGGTGGACAGGAGCCTGGAGCAGAAGCCTGCAGCCAGCACACAGGAGCAGCCAGGGGAGTTGACCGGTCTCTCCTGATGAGATCAGGAGGAGGGGGCGTGACTTCCACTGCTCTTCTCCCAGACTCCCCGGCAGATTGCTTGGGACTCTGTAGAAGAGCAGTGGAAGTCACGAAGACATCATCAGGAGAGGCCAGCTGATGATCAAATGATTATAGTACTTTTTTGCCAAATAGTTTATTTTACTTACAAAAGGTAGAGCAAGTAATGGTTTGCTCAATCCTGGGAGTGTAGGTGGTATATATCCTTACCAAGGATGCATACAGCAGGAATCAAAGCAGCAGCAATAATTAAAAGTCCTATAAAAAGTACTTATTTCATAAAAAGTAAAACATCTAAAATTAGCAGTATCATTGACACTTAACACGTTTCACCACTGTAGAGCTTTATCAAAGTATACACTTTTGATAAAGTCCTACAGTGGTAATACGCGTGAAACCATTATTTGCTCTACCTTATATGTCAGTATCTATCTTTTTATTGCTTTTTTTTAGAGTGTGCTCTATTGTTCCTTTGTTGTCTTTTCTCCGTGTATACAAGGAGGATATGTGATACACATAAATCCAAGAGTGGGGATTATACCACTTCAAGCTATACTATAGAAGCCAAGATAGGAGGCTCCTTAATATGTGAGTGCAATATGTTATACTTAACTGATTACAATATTAAATGTGACATACTACACTAAATTATCTTTTCTATCCTATCTTACATGTCCTGCGAGAATATTGACCATCATAAGAACTTCCTGCCACATTAGTGTTACACCATATCCTTAGGCTGGTATTATTCTGCCCAAATGCCAAAGTTGGAGCTGAATTGAAGCTCCAGAAAAGTTTGAGTTTACATTCTGCTTACTATAGTGCTCTCAAAAATATTAAAAAATACTAAACTATCAGTTTCGTCTCTTCTGTTTTTGTTTGCATATATATTCGAAGAAATACCTAGGCACCACACCAACTTTTTTGCTATCTCAGATACAGTAATAATGAAACAAGCAAAACGGACAAGTCAAAAAAGATTTTTTTAAAATATTTTTATTTAATACAAAAGCGTAGACATTTATTTTTCTCTTTTGCTGCTAAGATTTAAATTCTGATGACAGGCAACACGCCAACAAAGTAATGATCTAAATATAAATATTAAAAATTAAATTTAATAATCATTGATACCACACTGTACTTGTAGTGCAATAGAATATATACAATATACCATAATGATCTTAAGTCTGCTGGCTTATGATTGGTGTTATTTTCCGTAATACATGGTACTAACTTGTGTATTCATCATGCATAATTAATGTTTAATTAATTACACCACAATATTAATGAAGTTCCAAATCTTCACAGTCCCCACATTGCTTAATATATAGCAACATCTGCCTAAAAATAATTCGCTATTGATTGAAAATGCGAGTTTGATGCAAATATTGTATAATAAATCTTCCCTTTACTGAAGCAAAACCCTTGGGAGCACTGGGAGATGTTTATATTGCTGATGTATGTACATAGATATTATGTTTGTCTTGTGAGTAAAATGAATCTGGAGCCATGATACTGAATATCTATCAGATTACCATTTTATACACGCAGGGATGACTTCACCATAAATGGATATCTGAGAATATTATATCACCAATAAAACAAAGTAACTGTGATATTTATTTACCACTGCCTACTCCTGGTAACCTCACAAAGACATATCTCAAATGATAACCCTTAATTTTATTTTATTGTTTAAAACTGAATATAGAGCAATGCTCATACAATTTTGGTTCAGTAAATTCATATCAGATCAGATTCAGATCAGAATAAACTATCAACATTAATTGTGTGTAGGACAATCAATACAAAACAAAAGGCATTGTAGATTAAACACAAGATATATTTTTTGTTTTGATTTCTGATCTTTCGTATTACGAATATTGTGTATTATTTCGTATTATGAATATTGTGTAATTTATCCTAAAATATAAATCTTTAAAAAGTCTTATAAATCATTTCACAAGCCTGTGCTCATAGTCCCATAATATATTTAATCTAAGCACATTTGTCATGATGCCTCCTACTGTAGTAATCTTACACACATCCTTATCTGTACTTGTTGTACCATCTCTGATTGTGATCTCTTATAGCCTACTGTATCAGTTTTGTTATCATAGTGTTTACGAATACAATATTGCAGAAACTGATGTTGGATAAAGAAATGATGAAATAATAATATTAACATTAATATGGAGGAGATGCAAGTTGAAGCATGCTCCAATGACAGTCAACAGCATAAACTGCAATAGCCTTTTCATTGATGGTGTTTTAGTGAGTGCTAATTGACATTTGGAACTATAAGCGGAAGAAACAAAATGTTGCACTGTAGTTTTTCCATAATTTCAGACACTTAGTTCATATTGTTTTTTTTTTTACTTTTAACTCTATTGCTTTGTTATTTTGCTTTGCATATGTTATTTGTAGAAAGGTGTTTTTTTGGTTTTTTTTTTTTATAGTTGATTCCATATTTATTTGCAGGCTCATTTCATTTGGTTCCTGGTTTCTTAGATTCACTTGAAGGAACACATTGGAAGTAAATACATTTCTAACACTGGAGTGTTCCTTATTTAAATTAGTTTGAGAGCCCACCACCACCTTTGCACAGTGTCCTAAAATAGAAGTTACTAAGCTCTAATCCAATGGTAAGATTGTGTTCTCACCACAGCTCCACTCTGATCTTGGGTGATCATCACTAGTAAAGGTCAAACGGCACATGTGTACCAAACATCGCACTCTCATACAAAATCCCTAATTTAAACTTGGAGTGAGCACTCAGTACGACTAAGGACGAAAACCCTTCTAGTTGTCAGATAACATAGGGAGTTGTAAATAGGGTGATTTACAAATGTGCAATTTCTTCTTAAGTAGGCACTTTTATAAAAAGTGAAAGGAGAGTCCGCTTACACATAAAGCAAGTTGGGGTTCTTTATGTGTTTGGAGGATTCTTTTAACAGAGGTGATGTGCACTTATTGGTTTGCCATCTGTACCTGCTTGCACTCCTTACAACATCTCATTTACTGGAACCTTGTTTTTTGTTTTCAGTTGCTTTTGGAGTGTAGATATCATAGTCCTTTCATTAATACAGAGAGAACCCTGTTTGGACATGAGATAAACCAGAAACCTGTAAGATTCTGCCTGGCGTGCAATCAGTATAAAACACATCCTTGAATGTGTCAGAATCTTCCCAAGATGATTGGAATATGCTATCGAAGCTGAATAACCTTTTGAAATGACAGCAATCTTTTTGCGAAGCTGGAATTGCTCTGCTTGAGTGTTTATAGATGACAGATTGTGATGTATTTACAGTTCTATCATGTAAAACACATACGCGCAGGTTCACATTGCTTCCAATATGGATCATGTATCACTTATGGTTTTCTGAATTTATTTCAGAACAAATGTGTATAATCATATCAAATCAACAAAACTCAAATACGTATTTTTTGTCATCAGATTAACCACTGAGTTGCTCAAAACATACGCTACCCTGAAAGCTTTTAAAATATCCCCTGGAAGAACAAAGTAAGGGCTTCTCAAATGTAATTTGAGCAATTCTGTACGATAGGATCACTAACAACAAGAAAATATGAAGTATCTATATCTTCATATGATGAATACACGATAAGCCCCATTGTGTTTTATAGCTAGATAGTGTGAATCATGGTCCAAAATATGTATCTTGTCCCAACAAGGCACACTCCGCTCTCAAAATCTAATTATAATTGCTTATATTTTTCTCAAAATTAATGATAATACACTGTAGAGTATTGGTGGAGGGGGAGAATATCGGACCTTGTGATTCAGATATATTGGAACATGATATATTCTAACTAAAACAGGAACAGGGTTTACTGGTCCCTGGATTGTTATCTAGACATGTCCTCATATGCAGTCTATCCATTTTACAGGGACCCCAGGAGCCAGCATGTCTTCCAGACAGAAATCAATCTCTCTGGCCTCATCATCTTTCAAGCAAGGATCAATCCCACTGCCCTCTCCATCTTTCAGGCAGGAGTCATCCCCTGTGATTCTTCCAAATACTGCCTTTACAAAGGCACTTGTGGCTCGGCAGCCTAGTTATTTGCTTACAGGTCCTCTGTCTCAGGAAATAGATCAGCCAGAAAGCAGATCCTAAAACTCTGCTACTAGAATCCATGTAAGAATGAAACTGGACATACAGTTCCTTATGGAACTACCACACAATACTTTATTTCCACCCAGGACTATCATCTATCAATGTTACATTACACTAGTGTGACACAACCAAATAATGTATAAGATATAATTGCGTAGGATAACAGAAAACACAATAGGATATTACTATTCAAAGGGTGGGCACGAGTTTAGGAGAACACAATTAAATATCACTGATTGTATTATCATTGTTATGCAGATTTATGCAAACATATACAAACATGCAAATTATCTAGATTCAATCTTCAGATATTGAACACATCAATGGAAATAGAAGAGTACTTCAAACACAGTAATACTGCCGATAGAGATTGAATTACACTAACCTTTTATAATGGACAATCCATATTGGACAATGCTCCCCCGTTCACTCCAGAGGCAATGCTGTTCTACTTTACTTAAATTACCTTATTGAAATTCAACATAAAAATATGAAATGGTTGACCAGATATCTAATGAATACTGCAAGGGTATTATTATCCCTGTCTTTTGGCCCCTTTTCTCACTTAATTGATGGGTAAGGTAGAAGAGGTTGGGTTTATGTAGGCCTTGAGAGTCTCTCTTTAAAATAAACAAAATAAAGACAAACAATCAAGGTTATTCTTATCCACAATTAGATGTTCTTACCAGAAATTGGACCCCACTTCTGTTCTTCATTATAGAGCATTGTCACATCGTTAGACTAGACTTGAAGGCCACCTATTTTTCTCCGTGCCCCACATCATACCCTCCCTCACCCCCCAATATGGAAAGGAATTAAAATGGATGATAGTCAGCAAAATTAAGAATTCCTCCATCCCCCCTAAAGAATAGAATGGATAGCCCTCAATGCAGAGAACAAAGTAATGAAAAATAAAGTAGAAACAAAAAACAAATTATTGTGTGCAATAATAGAGCAATATATTGCTAATAAAAAAAATTCCACCTGCTGTGTATCAGTGTACTGTAGCTTCACGTATTTCATAAACCTATAAATCTTTCAAAAATGGACATTATAGTCTATGTGCTTTTATTATTGCGTGCATTCTTTTTTATCTTGAAAGCATACTGCAAAATAATATAATTATTTTCTTTCAGGAAATTAGTAAGCTTAATAAATCACATCTTCTGTAAGAATTCTGCAAAAAATATTGAAGAATAACTAAATACTTGGCATCAAACATACTGCTTCTGAATCTGCAAGTTTAGTTTTTTTTTTTTTTTAATTTTACATTTGTAGTTTTTATTTATTTAAACATTTTGGAAACATTTAATTTTATGCAATATACACTTTTCAGTTATTTTTAAAATGAAAAGCTTTTCGTGTTAAAAGTCATTTATCAGCCCTTGTGATTTGTGAATTACTCCAGATACCTTGAGAAAAAGACAGATGCATGAATCTAGTGTTTATCCACTTATCGATGTTTCAAGAAAAACTCTTCAAACTTACATTTTAAAAGCTATGTAGATAAATAAATCATGTAGGACAGGCTTTCACAAACTCCGGCCCTTCAGATGTTGCTGAACTACAACTCCCATGATTATCAGCCTATCTATTTCATTCATAGAATCATGGGAGTTGTATTTCAGCAACATCTGGAGGGCCGAAGTTTGGGGAAGCCGGATGTAGGATAGCATATCATGGTGTTCATTGTGACATCATAATATTCTCGAAATTGTTGCATTACTTTAACTAAAATAAAGAATTGACAAAAATCTTACAGCTTGATACACAACGATGAGTAGCATTCACAATTGTTTATTAATAGTTGTATTTATTAATTGTTGGGTCTATGGCAAAATAAAAATATATTTATAAAAACCTGGATCTTGATCTTTCAACCTAACTGAATATCGAGTGTCACAGAAATTTGCATAATTTTTTTCTAACCTTTTCAGTGCTGTGAGAGAAAGATGCAATTCTAACATTTCTGAAACTGAAGTTTCTGAGAGGCACAATATGTATGGAATAATTTTATATGTCCACTATAGTTAGTTGAGAGGAAATTTGCCTACTAAATTTCGCAACAATTTAGAGTAATTATACAAAAAAAAATTATAAATAAAGTAATTTAATAACTTCAAGTGGTACTATAATAAAACATCGACCTATGCATGCCCCACCGAGAGGTTGGGTCCCCGTATAAGGCCAGGAAGGAAATCCTAAGCACAGTCTCATTATTATGAACTTAACCCCTTCAGGATGGAGTCAGTAGTACATGTTCTGATCAAAACAAAATGTAAACAAAAACTGGAATTTGCGCTATATGTCTGTTCAACCGTAATTCACCTCTTTCATATTAAGTGCACCCACACTTATTAAATATCATTTTGTTCAGGAGAAACTGGGCTTTAATTTCTCATGCACTATTCATATTTGAAACATAATTTACTATGAATAAAATTTAAAAAACTGTGAGAAATTAAGATTTTTGTTTAAAACTTTTGTTGACATTTTAACTGTAAATGCCATAATACCGTTAACTTTAACTGCAAAAAAACACATATTTGGATTCAGCAAAGTCTCACGAGTACAACAGTACCCCCCATTAACAGTTTTTACGTTGTTTTGGAAAGTTAAAGGGTCAAATATAGAACATTCCATTTTTCAGTTTTTTCAAATTGAAATTCGCCAGGTTGGTTATGTTGCCTTTGAGACCGTGTGGTAGACCAGGAATGAGATTTACCCCCATGATGGCATACCATTTGCAAAAGTAAACAACCCAAGGTATGGCAAGTGGGGTATGTCCAGTATTTTATAGTAGCCACTTAGTCACAAACACTGGCCAAAGTTAGCGTTCATATTTGCTTTTGTGTGAAAAAGCAAAAAAACTAATATTTGGCCAGTGTTTGTGACTAAGTGGCTACTAAAAATGACTGGACATACCCCATTTGCAGTACCTTGGGTTGTCTACTTTTTCAAATGGTATGCCATCATGGGGGTAATTCTCATTCCTGGGCTACCATACGGGCTCAAATGCAACGTAACCAATCTGGCAAATTTCAATGTGAAAAAAATGAAATGCAAGCCTTATATTTGACTCTCTAACTTTTCAAAACACCATAAAACCTGTACATAGGGGGTACTGTTATACTTGGGAGACTTCTCTGAACACAAACATTAGTGTTTCAAATCAGTAAAACATATTACAACAATAATATCGTCAGTAAAAGTGTCGTTCGTGTGTGAAAAATGCAAAAAAGTCACTTTTACTAAATATATCATCGTTGTAATACAATTTATAATTTTGAAACACTAATATTTGTATTCAGCGAAGTCTCCCGAGTAAAACAGTACCCCCCCCCCCCCCCCCCATGTACAGGTTTTATGGTGTCTTGGAAAGTTGCAGAGTTAAATATAGCGCGTGCGAATTAAATTCTCTGCACTTGCTGCCTGGGTTGTCAGGCACGTCAATCAAATTTTAATTAATTAAATCACATAATTATGTTAAAATATTACTTAAGCATGCACGTAGAATTTTATATATATACATATATATGTATTTAAATTCTACGTGTATACTTATGTAGTTATTTATGCAATTATATATATTTATCTATATATAAATATTTGCAGTTATTTGTATTTTATATATAGATAGATATATATAGAATGCCATTCTAAGTGTATTTTGTTACCAATATATGTATTAATAACAAAATACAGTTAGAATGAGATTACATATGTATATATAATTTATTTAAATTTTTTTAATATTTTATTTATTTTATTATTTTATTTATTTACTATTGTAATTGTACGTATATATATATATATATATATATAAACATAAAATATATTTTATATGTATTATATATAAAATATATATCTTATATATATGTAACATCATTCTAAGTGTATTTTAAGATTAATATATGTACTTATATTAAGATTAAAATACATTACGTATCACGTTGCATATATATAAGATGTATATATATGTATGTATTAGATGTATATATAAGACAGTCCCCCTGCTGGCAGATCCACAGCCAGCTATAGGGGGCCATGTGATCGCTCTTTGAGAGCGATCACATGGCCCCCGGAGTCTTCTTTGCCTGGGAGGGCTGCCTGGGCTGTCAGGCAGTCCTCCCGAAGAGGATCGCGGCGTTAAGGTTCACATCCCTAAACCAAAGAATAGGACAGGTCATTTTAAACGTAATTATATATATTTTTTTCTCCTACCAAATGTACCAGGAGGTAGGGTTCAAACTATATTGATAGAAAAAAATAGATATAGAATTGATAATTTAATTTGAGTACTTCTGCTTTAATTAATGTTAAAAGCAAGATAGTGGTATATAAAATATTTGAATAAAAGTGTATACAAAATGTGCACTTAACAGGTTATTCCAACCCTTACAATTTTATTTTTTTGGTCAACATTTTTTTAGCTCCTCTCCACCACAATCACTTCATAAACATATTGAAACTATGTTTACTTACCTGGAATCCAGCACAGAGCAAAGCTCCCAGCTCATAGACTTTGATTGCGACATTTAGCTAGCTAAGGGTTCTGAACTACCTATGACACACAAGTGCAAATTACACAGGATGTACAATGTTGGATTACTTTGAATCACTGCACTGCACAGCCAGGCTCCTATCACCATGACCACTTCAAAAAGCAGACGTGGTCATAGTGGTTGCAGTACCCTTTAAAATCTTTCTGATAAACCAATTAGATATAGTATAAAAAATATTAGCAAAGTTTCACAAATAAGCCTAATACTGAGAACGTATCAGCCCAGCAGTGTCTGTTGATTCATGACAGTATAACAATGAAAGTTATTATTAGTTATTAGAGAGGATATCCAAGGGGCAGAGCTACTGTCCAGATGCCTGGACTTGTTAATATGATGCTATACCACTTTTTATCTGTACAATATACTTTCTTAAAGCATGAACCTCACTGAAGCAGTTTCAAAGCGGTAAGGCACTACTCTTAAAGGGATCCTATAGTGCCAGGAAAACAAACCTGTTGGTTTGGAGTGCCCCCCTCCCTCAGCCCCCCCCCCCCCCCCTCAGCCACTTACCTGAATCCAGCACTGATGTCCCTAGGCGCTGGATCAAGCTCTGGTGGGGGAGACCTAATGCGCATGCACGGCAATGGCCGTGTGCGCATTATAACCTCGCCGTAGGAAATAATTATTTAATGCTTTCCTATGGGGAAAAATATGCAGCTAGAGGTCCAGTGTCAGATAACGAACCAAAAGTCAGTTTGGATTCCGGAAGCCCTCTATTGGCTCTCTGTCAGACAGCCACGGAGGGCTGACTTAGTGCTGCAATGTAAACATTGCAGTTCTCTGGAACTGCAATATTTTACATTGCAGCACTAAGTGCAAAAGGGACACAGAACCCAGACCACTTCAATTAGCTGAAGTCGTCTGGGTGTCCCTTTAATTATACAAAGATAATTTATCTCAGTCTAACTCAAGTTATATACTGTGCTCAGTATGAGATCATTAATTCAGCAATACTGATTGCTGAGAACATTTATTGTGCTGTTCATTTCTTTTCTATTTTTTCTGCTGTTTGTATTTAACATGTACTGATGATACACAAATTGAAGAAATACATACCTTTGCTGAAGTGCTTTTCCATTACAAACACATTGTAATGCTCTGTCGGCCTTGCTTACATTGTATTGTTACTTTCACATCTTAAGGACCAAATGCATTATTTTACCTTCAGGTCTGCCAGTTTTGTTAATGATCCTGTCCAACACTTATTGTCTCATTTGGTGCAGCTATACGTGTTATTTGGAGCCTTTAATGAACAGATATGACTCTTAGGAGATCACCCTGCCGGGCAGAATGTGATAACTCATTGCTCTTCTCACAGCAGTTAGTATTGCTGTGTATATCGTGGTGATGAAATAGAGATTTTCATGAAATGGGTTTTCATTGCTTAGCAGCTGAGCACAAGATACTGTTCAACATATGTAGAGCCACATTTGTCTATAGTAAAGCTCGCACCATTGAACAATGGAGCAATGCTAGTGTGTTCTCCAACTTAATGAGAGTTGCAAGGCTCTATGTTTGGTGGATACCAAGTGCAACCGCCTGTACAGCATGTTGAAGAAAGAATAAAGGTCTGGGAAGAGCTTAATTGTTTAGGCAAGGTCTCCTTAGTTCCAGTGAAAGCAAATCTTAACACTACGGCAACCCCTGTATGGTTCCTACAGAACATCTTCATTAAAACTGGTCATCAACTCTTTTGAGTACCTTTAGTTGGAAATGGAACATGAACTGTGGGTCTAGCATCCTATGTCCTTCAATGGAAGTTAAAGTGAAAGTTAAAATGTTAATGACTTTAAACTTAGGAGTATTTTTTGGGTGGGGGACAGGATACAGAAAGGATATAGCATTTAAATGTGTGATGCGATCTTTAAGGAACACTCAAAACACTATATAACCACGACATCCCACCATAGTGGTTTATAATGCAAAGGGTGACATGGGGTCTTGCCAAAGTAGCTGATTGAAGCTAATTGCAGGTGCTTCCAGCAGTAAAGGAGGCAGCGATAGGTACCAAACAGAACCTCGATAACTTGTCAAACCATTCTTAGATGGTTTAACTACTTACTGTGGGAAGGTACCAGGGTACTCCTAGGGCACCATAACCAGCTGTAGCAGTTATGGTTCTTGGAATGTTATTTTAAGTAGTCATTCTTTTGTGTCTAAAATAAAACATATACACAAAGTAATATTCCATCTTCTCCTTAGATGGAGTGGATTTGTTTTTTGTACAGCAAGGTGGATGAGATTTATAATCTGTATTTCAGCTTTTACAAACAATCATTCGTGCTTATTTATGTGTCTGTGTTTATGTATTATAATATTAGAGGGGCCGAATTACTGTGGGGCTGTGTCTTTCCACTTCTTAGTAATACAAAGCGATGCAGGGGTGAATATTTTGTGGCAAAGTGTCATTGCCATGAAAAACAGGTGGGTCAATCTACTAGACTGAAGATGTGGTGTGTTTATAGATATCTCCAGTACATAGAGATGGCATAATATTACCCTAATTTAGCCCTGGTGAAACTATTTTAGCAAGCTTTGACAACTTATCTGGATCCTGTTGGGTGCCCACAGGAGTACCACATACACCACATCCAGTCTCCTCTATCAGAAGACCAAAATGTCAATTTAGAGCTAAGCGAATGTCACGATTCAGGGAACATGCTAACAAGTCACAGAGAGGAAAAGGTGCCGTACCGGTCCTTAGAATGGCCGGGTTAAGCACACCAAGAATAGTCAGGAGACAAGCCGAGTAAGGGGAGCCAGAAAACAGGAGAACGAGAAACAAGCCGAGGTCAAAGGGATGGATAATACAGGAGAGTCGGAGAAACAAGCCAAATAATCGGTAACCAGAGAGAACTACAAGCAAACAGCAATACAGGTATCAAAGACCACAACAGGGCACTGAGGGGGCAGGGAAGGTAAGTATATAAACCCTGTGGTTAATTCTGATTGGATAACTTCCAATCAGAATTAACAATCACACGTGGGAGATATCTATACCTCCCACTGTGATTGTCATACTGTGACTTTAACGCCGGGTCATGTGGCTGACCCCGGCGTTTGATTAATGTGCTGTCTCCCAGCGTGCAGCGTTACGAGAAGGGGGACGAGAAGGAGGATGCGAGCGGCGTGCGAGGCAGTGAGGACGCCGCTCGCCGACATACACAGGAGGGGGAGACCGCAGGCGGCGAAGAACCAAGGGTGAGTGCTGTGAGCGGCTTGCAGCCTCCCCTAACAGCCGCCTGCGGAACCCTGACATTAACCCCCCCTCGAAGACCGCCCAGAGGGCGGGAAGCAGAAGGCTTCAAAGGAAAATGCGCATGGAAGGAGCGAACCAAAGAGGGCGCGTGCAAATCAGAAACAGAGACCCACGACCGCTCCTCAGGACCCTTCCAATCCACCAGGTACTGCAACCGACCCCGAGAAAAACGAGAATCGAGGAGAGCAGCCACCTCATACACGTCACTAGAGACTGCGCGGAGGGAATCGGGTCGCCTGAGAGGACCAGAGAACCGATTACAGAGCAAAGGCTTCAAAAGGGAGGTGTGAAACATGTTAGGTACACGCATGGAAGGAGGCAAGGCCAGGGAGTAGGACATGGGATTCACCCTACGCAATACCCTATAGGGGCCAAGGAACCTGGGCGCAAATTTCATCGAGGGGACCCTGAGGCAGAGATTCCTAGAGGACAACCAAACCCTATCACCCAGAGCATAAGTAGGAGCCGCACACCTACAGCGATCAGCGAATCTCTTCTGAGCAACCGCTGCACGAGAGAGAGCAACATGGACCTGATCCCACATCTTCCGTAAGGAGGTGAGGTGCTCGTCCAAAGCGGGCATTTCCTTGTCGGAGAATACACCGGGAAGGACAGAGGGTTGGAACCCATAAGCAACCATAAAAGGACTTAAGCCAGTAGACGAGTGTGTCACAGTGTTCCTGGCGAACTCAGCCCAGGGAAGAAGATGAGACCAGTTTTCCTGGTGTGCATTCGTGAAGCAGCGTAAATACAACTCCACAGACTGATTAGCCCGCTCAGCAGCTCCATTAGATTGTGGATGATAGGAGGACGTAAACGATAAGGAGATCCCCATCTCAGCACAAAAGCCCTTCCAAAATCGAGAGACAAATTGAGAAACCCTGTCGGATACGATATCCAGTGGTATACCATGCAACCGGAACACCTCTTTGGCAAACACCTGAGCCAACTGAACCGCAGAAGGAAGTTTCTTAAGCGGAATAAAGTGCGCCATTTTAGAGAACCTATCTGTCACAGTCAAAATTACTGTCTGTCCATCAGAGGAAGGAAGATCCACGATAAAATCCATGGATAAGTGGGTACAGGGTTTCTTGGGTACAGACAGGGGCATCAGGAGTCCCCGGGGTTTAACATTAGGTGACTTACACTGTGTACAGACACGACAAGCCTGCACATAATCCACCACATCTTGTTTAAGTGAAGGCCACCAAAACTGTTGAAGGAGACCCTTGTACGTCTTGGTAATCCCCAAGACCAGCAGTTTTGGCAATGTGAAATAAAGCTAACAACTTTTTTCTGTCTTTTACTTTCATGTATAGTCTACCAACGGGTGTCTCAGAGGGTGCTTGGGTTTGGTATGTCTTGATACCATCAAGGAAAGGAGACGAAATAACCAAATGAGTAGCAGCTATAATCTGAGACGCTGGTACAATGGGTTCGGGAGCGGGTGCAATAGACCCCAAAGGTTCGTACTGTCGGGAGATAGCATCCGCTTTGACATTACGGTAACCAGGCCTATATGTAATAACGTACTGAAAGCGTGAAAGAAATAAAGACCATCGAGCCTGCCAAGAGGACAATCTTTTAGCATCTGCTATATAGGAGAGATTCTTGTGATCAGTTAAAACCAAAATTTTGTGTCTAGATCCCTCTAATAAGTACCTCCATTCTTTAAAAGCCATCACAATAGCCAATAGTTCCCTGTTCCCGACATCGTAATTCTTTTCTGAATCAGAAAGCCTTTTAGAAAAGTAACAACAGGGATGGAGGGGTTCGTCATACGATAACCTTTGGGACAACACTGCTCCTACACCTGATTCAGAAGCGTCCACTTCCACAAAAAAGGGAAGGGAAGGATCAGGATGGTGTAGCACAGGGGCAGTGGCAAATGCCTTTTTGAGAGTCTCGAAGGCCTCAAGGGCTTCAGGAGTCCAAACCCTGGGGTGCAAACCTTTTTTTGTTAGTTTCGTAATAGGGGTAACAAGTGGTGAAAAGTTTTTAATAAACTTCCGATAATAGTTGGCAAACCCTATAAAGCGCTGTATAGCTTTAAGTCCTTGGGGAAGGGGCCAGGACAGTATGGCTTCCAATTTAGAAGGATCCATGCTGAATCCCTGTTCAGAAATGACATACCCTAGGAATTGCACAGAAGTCTGGTCGAACAAACATTTTTCTAACTTGCAATGCAGACCATTCTGCAACAATTTCTTAAGCACCATCCTCACATGAGTATGGTGTGACTTTAAATCAGGAGAATATACAAGTATGTCATCAAGGTATACCACGGCACAGACATGCAGTAGGTCCCTAAGGACATCATTTATGAGGTCCTGAAACACAGCAGGAGCATTACACAGTCCAAAAGGCATGACTAGATACTCATAATGTCCACTACGTGTATTGAACGCTGTCTTCCACTCATCATTTTCCTTTATACGAACAAGGTTATAAGCCCCCCTGAGGTCTGGTTTAGTAAAATATCTAGAACCTTTGACACGATCAAACAACTCAGTGATGAGAGGGATAGGATAGGCGTTCTTGATCGTTATATTGTTTAAACCCCTGTAATCTATGCATGGCCGTAAGTCACCCTCTTTCTTGGCAACGAAAAAGAAACCAGCACCAGCAGGAGAGGAGGACCTTCTGATAAAACCTTTCCTCAAGGATTCCCTTATATACTCCTCCATAACCTGATTTTCTTTTTCTGAAAGAGGGTAGACCTTACCCCTAGGTGGCATAGTGCCCGGTAAAAGGTTTATGGCACAGTCATAGTCACGGTGTGGAGGTAGCTTATCTGCCTCCCTTTTTTCAAAAACCAATGCAAGGTCTGCATACACAGAAGGGCCAGAAAGAGAAAGTGGTTTAGCCGTTGGCACATTGAGTAAACAAACAGGACGTACATGGGCCATACAGTCTTGTTGACAAGATTCCTCCCAGGAGAGTATATCTAAACAACCCCAATCCAGTACTGGGTTGTGTTTAACTAACCAGGGAAAACCCAGAACGATGGAAGCAGTAGGGGAGTCGATTATTTGGAAGGTTAACCTTTCCTTGTGCAAAGCACCCACAGACATGACTATTTCTTGGGTTTCTTGGGTCACCAGAGGTTTCTCAAGTGGTCTACCATCTATGGCCTCAACGGCCAAGGGTGTGACCTTTTGGACCAAAGTCAGGGCTGAGGTTTTAGCAAAGTATTCATCCGTAAGATTGTCTGCCGCACCTGAATCGATCAAGGCTTTGGTTGTTATAGTGGTTTTATTGACCAAAAGAGAAACCGTAATAAATGGTCTGGAGATGGACACGTGAGGGGACAAAGTCATAACACCCGAGGCCGACCCCTCTCTAGGCCTTAGGTGCTGGAGTTTCCCTGTAATTTAGGGCAGGCATTACAGTGGTGCCCCCTCTTTCCACAATAAAGACATAACCCCTCCCTTCTACGATATGCTCTTTCATCCTCAGTTAACCCGGTAGCACCTAATTGCATGGGTTCGGGGGATGGTTGTCTAGGAGCGGGTAAAGCTAGCAATGCAGTACTGGGTAGAGCAGGTAACACCTGAGTATTCATCTGTCTTTGACTACGCCTCTCTCTTATACGGTTGTCTATAAGAATTATATAGTCTATAACATCATCCAGAAGAACAGGCAATTCCCTGGATGCTATTTCATCCAGTATGTAGGCGGCCAAACCCTCCTGAAAGGCTGTTACGAGGGCATCATTATTCCAAACCACTTCAGCTGCTAGAGTGCGGAATTCGATAGTATAATCCGCTACGGATCTGTTACCCTGTCGAACTATAAGCAGAGCTTTGCCAGCAGAGGCAACCCTACCAGGTTGATCAAACGTGCGTTTGAAAGCCGTCAAAAAATCTGCAAAGGACATAGGAGACGGATTCTCCCACATGGGGTTGGCCCATGCCAAAGCTTTCCCAGACAAGTGGTTTATCAAAAAGGCAATTTTGGATCTGTCAATGGGATAGAAACGTGGATTCAACACCAAATGGATATCAATTTGGTTGAGGAAACCACGACACAATGCTGGATCACCGCTATAGCGCTGTGGCGGCGTCATATGAACTACATGAGCCGGAACGGGTAGCGGAGTGGGAATGGGTTTGGGCACAGCAGCAGCAGCCTCCTGAACGGCAGGTTGCAAGTGTGCAGTACGAGCCAGTATGGTTTGTCAAGCCTGGGCAAACTGATCCATACGGTGGTCTAAACCATCCATTCTAGCCTCCTGATTAACTAATAGCTGTGGAATGTCAGCAGGTTCCATTATGGCCCTGTTGTAATGTCACGATTCGGGGAAACTAACAGGCTAACAAGTCACAGAGAGGAAAAGGTGCCGTACCGGTCCTTAGAATGGCCGGGTTAAGCACACCAAGAATAGTCAGGAGACAAGCCGAGTAAGGGGAGCCAGAAAACAGGAGAACGAGAAACAAGCTGAGGTCAAAGGGATGGAGAATACAGGAGAGTCGGAGAAACAAGCCAAATAATCGGTAACCAGAGAGAACTACAAGCAAACAGCAATACAGGTATCAAAGACCACAACAGGGCACTGAGGGGCAGGGAAGGTAAGTATATAAACCCTGTGGTTAATTCTGATTGGATAACTTCCAATCAGAATTAACAATCACACGTGGGAGATATCTATACCTCCCACTGTGATTGTCATACTGTGACTTTAACACCGGGTCACGTGGCTGACCCCGGCGTTTGCATAAATGTGCTGTCTCCCAGCGTGCAGCGTTATACACGCTGCCGCCGGGGGACGAGAAGGAGGATGCGAGCGGCGTGCGAGGCAGTGAGGACGCCGCTCGCCGACATACACAGGAGGGGGAGACCGCGGGCGGCGAAGAACCAAGGGTAAGTGCTGCGAGCGGCTTGCAGCCTCCCGCGGAACCCTGACAGCGAACCAATGTAGGATGACAATCATTGGCTGAGAACCCTCAGTTGATAATCTCAACCAATTCTTACAATCCTGCATCTGATTACTTTGTATATGCAGATATATGTGTTTGTACGGATATATTTTTTTTCCTGCTAGTTCACATTTTGTATGTCATTTTTAATTAATCTATTTTATTGGTTAGTGTGATTATGAATAAAAAGTTTTAACACAATTATGTATGGATATATGCTGCTCAGAACATTAACTGCATTCGATTTAATGTATACAAGAAGCCGTGGTTAAACTATATTATATCGTTTTTGTTTTATACGGTAATGGTATAATTATTGATGAGAAATGTGTTTCAATGGAATGTTATATACACATGATATTTAATTATAAAATGTATCAATGTGCCTTTAAGTAAAACAGAATAATGGATCAAATTAACTTTGTATCAATGATTAGCCCGATATTAGTCCTAGTCTGACTGTGAATTAGTCTTGACAAAGCTCAGAAGGACAAAACATGTTGACTGATATGCTATAGCACTTTATAATATTAATAATACATATTGCTGCGTGTGATTTGAATGCCCAGGATTTGCCTTATAACCTCAGTAGAACTTTTAACTATATACCCGGAAGTTACATGTGAGACTCGGTCCCCACATATACCGTTCCAAAGATGATCTTACAGGGCTATTCAATAAAGTGAGAATTCAAGGTGAATTCAAAGTGGATTTTAAATTTAACGCCAGTTTAGCTGAACTAAAAAGCATAGCTGGCCTCGAGAATTTTTCAATTTCGATTATTTTTTAAATTCAAAATTTACTTTGCATTCACACTGAGTTCTCATTTTAGGTTTGCTGCTTATTATATATTTCAGTCTACGTTGTCATTTTTACTGGTGGTTTAAATCCCCTCTCTCATGCCCACCACGTCCTAATCTGCAATCATCACTGGAATCTACTGACCTGTGTATTCTAATTACAATCACTCTCTACACAGCCAAGTTTAAATCATTACAGCAAAGTTTTAGAGATAGATCGAGAGAAAAATGTTTGATCTCCAAGTAAAAGCACATCCACACTACTATGTCCTTAGAAATGTTCTCTGGTGAATTTTAAGTAGTACCTCTTGAATCTTGCAGAGGAAAAAATGTCAGAGTTGTTGTTATATTTCAGATTTTTAAAGCCTTGAGGGTATCCCTTTATCTTTTAGTATTGCATTTGAACAACATATTTTTTTTTTATCACAGTACAAGCTATGTCTTTTAATAGAGAAATGTTCTTCTGTGGACATTTTAACCCTGGAACAGACATGTAGGATACAGAACATAATCAGATACCTGGATTTTGATCATTTGTACAATGTCATTAAATTAACAGTGACAAGTCAGCATGTATTCATTTAAAGAACATGTAGAAGAGATACAGAACAGTAATTAGACAAAAAAAATTATAAGTAAAGGAGCGATCTTGATGCTCTGAGAAATAAAATTCTTTGAAAAACGCGTTTTTCCATATTTGGTGTTAACATGAACATGTCAATGTGTTTTACAGCTTAAGGCACTAGTAATTAGCTGTATTTTTTGCAAGCCCAATTTTGTAAAGTTTCATAACATTCTGCAAGGTAACACTGCTTCCTTTGCCCCACCTTGGCATTAGTAATTAGCTGTATTTTTTGCAAGCCCAATTTTGTAAAGTTTCATAACATTCTGCAAGGTAACACTGCTTCCTTTGCCCCACCTTGGCATTAGTAATTAGCTGTATTTTTTGCAAGCCCAATTTTGCAAAGTTTCATAACAATCTGCAAGTTAACCTTCCTTCTTGCTGGTTAATGTATGTGCACAATTTCTGTTCTCCCCTTGTCCCCCCTCCTAACATTCATTGTCCAATAACACAACTGTGCATGTCATCAGGAAGCACAGGCAGGTTACAACTCAATCCGCATTCACAAGCAGTAAGTTGACAACTGAAAAGAAACCCTTGCTCTGAGCAGAACTGTGTTCATGCACAGAAAGCTGACCATATTCTTCTCCTTTCTACTTGGCCAAAAATGGCCAAACATGGCCAAAAATTAGACTCCATAGACCATAAAGAGAGAAAGACCAGTGTAGACCAGAAAGAGGGTCCTTATTGGTAAACCTTCTTCCAGATCTAGGCATGACTGATGATGTAATGAGCAGGGTTTTGCAAGAACATTTTATATTTTAATTATATATAAAAATAGAATTTTTTTATATAGAAATATAAATCAGTAAAGATATATCAGTTACGACCCAGAGTGTCTGTTTAATAAATTGTTAAATGTCTTTCGTACATAATTATTGAAGCTTTATTTAAGATTAAAATTACTGAATTTGAAATGCTGATAAGTTGGGTTCCAGCATGATTACATTAATTATAGAGTAATTTAAAAAAAAAAGTATGCAAATTTACAATTTTCATTTGTACTGCTATCGGAGCCAACTAGTATAAAGAAGCAGGACATTCACACAATTAGGGACCTCAGTATGCCCAGTTACATAAATGAATTATAAATTGCAAGTATTTAGAAAACTCTCTGCAACTTGGACAATATTAAAATCACCAAGCATTCTGTCTCTTGAAGGATGCAAGTTGTCCCCGTTAGAAAATAAGTATGGAAAAACTTTTCGAAGATTTGCAATAAATGTAAAACAAAAAATATGATCATCAACATCATATTAAGGCTATATAATACTCAGGCAGTGTTACAAATTAAAAAACTAATGTTGCCATGTTTAAGGCAAAATTGGCATGCAATGGTAGTACATATATAGCCACCACTGAAATAGATGCTTAACATAAACAGAAAGGTATGTCCTTTGGGAAGGTTAAACATACACTGAATCTGTGTCAGTAAAAATTGTAAAAAAAAAAATGCATACTTTATTTATATAATATTTTATAAATAAATAATAATAATATAATGCCATATGAAAAGAGACATCTAGGCTGGAATTTTTCACATTTTATTTTAATATCGACAATTAATTTTAAAATATGTGCAAAAACAACCTGTCATACACAATGAAAGATGGACATTTGAAATTGCTGCATTTGCAAGAAAGCACTACAGGTCATCAGATTTGGTCTCTGCCTTTCACCAGGAAGTAGCTTGGCTTATCAGAAGCCTCTCATTCTGGTCTAGAGGAGTCTAAATGGTCACTAAATGCACTTCAAGGGCTAGCTGTGTAACTTGCTTTGCAGAAATACGAAATGTGATTGCCTTCATTCTACAGAAGTTCGTGCAAATAAACCTTTCAAACTGCTTATTTATCTCCACATGGTATTAGAGAGGGATCTAAAAGCTCTATGTGCGTTAAATAGTTCTGCTCAAAGAATGGGGTTTATGTGACGTGTGGTCAGTATGTGTCAGCTTTCTACTTATGAAACCTGTAAGTTGAATTAAATCTCCCAAACACATGTGCAGCTTCTCAAGATGATATGTACAGCTGTGTTTTTGGAGATGGATAAGTCAGAATGCAGGGTCAGAAATGGTGGAATTATGATATCATATAACTCTGTTCAAAAAGAATAGCAAGACGGAAGCATTTTAGAATCAGTGAGGTAAAGCAGGCTACGTTATAGTGAAATGAAGAATGTAGCTAAATATATATATATATTCTTTTCAAATGTAATATAAAATGAAGTATGCAAAAATATTTCTAATTATTTCAGTGAGGAGCTATAACATGCATACATGTTTTGTTGGTGCCCGGAATGTCTCTGAAATAAAATCGGTATCGTAAGCAATTGACAAATTGTAGAACAAATTAACAAAACGTGAAAAATTCTCCAGACATTTTCTAAAAATTTTTTCCTAAAATTCCATTGTTTGTTCTCTGCAATTTTATGTTTAGTGGATAACCCTATAGGAGGCATGTATATAATGTAACAGTGTTTGCTGATACAATGTGACAATGCATTCAAATCTTCCACAATTTGAGGGAGAAGCGGAGCAAGGAAGTTGTAATGAAGAAGCAATCTTTCTCCTAGGGTTGTGCTGTGTTCTAAATGTATTATTGGAGATTATTTAGCTGCAGGGTCTCTATAAAATCAACTTTCAATTAATAGAAAGAGGATGACAACAGGTTAGGGAACTAATTGCTGTTCCCTTACATAATTGCATCCATCCAAGAACCAAGAAATGTACACATTTTATTTATTAAAGGGACACTACATATTAAAGTTCTTTTTTTAATGCTATATATATATATATATATATATATGGGAGCGTGTAAAGAAAAATAATTTAACATTTAAAACTGCTTTAATAATCTTTATCAATCTCTGGAATGCAAATGTAATGCTAACAGTGAAATGGTATAGTCAGTTCACAACCCCCACACACCGCTGACTTTAGGAATGATATGACCCATTGAAACTTGCTGCACTGTTTGAAAGCAGTGGTGGAGCTTACATTTTCAGCAGATTTAAGACAAATGTATAGTCAATGGGCTCCCCTAGATGCTGGTAATCACTGCTAATGTGCAAATAATAATGACTGAGATTTTATGGAATAGACTTAATTCTGAAAAATACATAGAATTAAATACGTTTATGCTCAATTTAAGTAGTGAAGTAATAATATGATATATGTAATAAGATAGGCGCATTATCCCGCAACTTGGTTTGCAGATCAAGGGAGAAGAATTAACCAATAGGGGGACAAAAAGGAGGAGCAGTAAAACATGTAAATTGATATATTTATATAATATACATAAATTAAATGTATGCTGTATAAATATATAATTATGGGTGACTTTCTACTGCTCTTCTTTTTTCCTTCTATTGGTCACTTCTCACTTAATATATAAAATAAATAAATATTTAGTGCTGGCCCTAAATCATCTTCTTTTATTTATTTATTTATTTGCCCATCAATCTCTTTTTTTTTTTTTTTTTTTTGAGTCATGCATGGAACTCCAAATCACAAATAAACCAAAATGACTCATCCGTAGTCTGGTTAGGTTTAGACATAATTTGGGAATAAAGTGTTTTTGAGTTATGGAATTAGAATGACGTGCCGATCTCCCCAAATTCGGATGAATTGCAGTTCCAGACAAACTAAATGCACAGGTCTACTATGTGGAAATGTGAACTGTTTATGGGGGTTGAAGTCCAGCGTTTACTATTCTAATGGCAGCTGTACAGGCCACAATCAGTTTATAGGGGAACTGTGAGTTCATATCATGGTACTTATCCTCTCTATTTAACAAATGTGTATTTGTAAGTTTTGAAAAATAAAATTAAAAGGAGAAATCTATACTGATGTTGTTAACTCTCCTAGAACTGGCTGCCTCCAGCATTGCTACCTGTCAACCATTCCTATAAGCTGTGCTTTTTACATTTGTCATTCAGCAATGTGTATGCTGACTGTGCTAGGACTGAAATGCATTGTGATATCACGTTCTAAGTCTTTAATATACATTTATATATATATGGCAAGTTTATGTAGCTCTTGGATTGTGTTAACCACACAGACTGCATGTTACTGATCCCATCTACAATAAGGATATATTTGAAAAGTGTACATTTTTTTTACGAAATTTCTGTTTTAGCCTTTTTCTTTTCCTTTTTTTTTGGATATAATAAGGACTCTACAATAGCAGATATTCCTTTTGTGGAGATAGCTAGCCACTTGTTTCCTTAACTCTTTACCGGGAGAGAAAGTGTGTAATTGAATCCGGGCTGCCTGTAGTTCTGTAATTCCTGGGATAGAGTTTAAGAGTATCGATTAGGCGATAGCTTACATTTTATTGTTTATTTTATCTTTATGGTGATTGCTCATCTGTATTTACTTATGGTAGTTCACTCACGTGTTATTTTACCAGGCTTTTTCTTAGCTCATTGTCCAGATTTATATAACAGGGTTTATGGAATATGTAAATATTTTTACAATAATAACCCTTTGGGGCAAATAAAATTTACCTTAAGCAGTATTTTTAACCCCTTCAGGACGGAGTCAATAGTACACGTTCTGATCAAAACAAGACGTAAACAAAAACTGGAATTTGCGCTATATGTCTGTTCAACCGTAATTCTCCTCTTTCATATTAAATGCAGGGCTTTCATTTCATATGAAATATTTATATATGAAACATAATTTATTATCAGCAGTACAACAGTACCCCCCATTAACAGGTTTTATGGTGTTTTGGAAAGTTACAGGGTCAAATATAGAAAGTTCAATTTTCAAATTGAAATTTGCCAGATTAGTAATGTTACCTTTGAGACGGTGTGGTAGCCCAGGAATGAGAATTACCCCCATGATGTCCTACCATTTGAAAAAGTAGACAAGCCAAGGTATTGAAAGTGGGGTATGTTTAGTCTTTTTATAGCAGCCACTTAGTCACAAACACTGGCCAAAGTTAGCGTTCATATTTGTTTTTGTGTGAAAAAAGCAAAAAACAAATATTTAGCCAGTGTTTGTGACTAAGTGGCTACTAAGAAAGACTGGACATAACCCACTTGCAATACCTCGGGTTGTCTACTTTTGCAAATGGTATGCCCTCATGGGGATAATTCTCATTATTGGGCTACTATACACTCTCAAAGGCAACATAACTAATCTGGCAAATTTCAATGTAAAAAAAATGAAATGCAAGCCTTATATGTGACTCTCTAACTTTCCAAAACACCATAAAACCTGTACATGGGGAGTACTATTATTCTCAGGAGACTTCACTAAACACAAATATTAGTGTTTTAAAACAATAAAACATATTACAACAATAATATCGTCCATAAAAGTGCCGTTTGTTTGTAAAAAATGCAAAAAAGTCACTATTACTTAAAATATCATCATTGTAATACAATTTACCAGTTTGAAACACTAATATTTGAGTCCAGCAAAGTCTCCCAAGTAAAACAGTACCCCTTATGTACACGTTTTATGGTGTCTTGGAGAGTTACAGGGTCAAATATAGTGCTTGCGAATTAAATTCTCTGCACTTTCTCCCTGTGTTCTCAGGCATGTCAATCAAATTTTAATTAATAAAATCACATAATTATGTTAAAATAGTATTTAAATATACATGTAGAATTTTAATATATATGCATTTATAGGTATTTAAATTCTACGTGTATACTAATGTAATCTTTTATGTAATTATATGTATTTATCTATATATATATATTTGCGGTTATTTGTATTTTATATATAGATAGATATATATAGAATGTCATGTGTATTTTGTTACCAATATATATATATTAATAACAAAATACAGTAAAAATGAAATTACATATGAATATATAATTTATATTAAATTTTGTTTCAATATATTTTTTTAAAATTATTTTATTTATTTATTATTGTAATTATACGTATATATCATATAAGTGTATATATATATTATATATATGTAACATCATTCTAAGTGTATTTTAATATTAATTTATATATTAATATTAATATTAAAATACACTTTGTATGACGTTACATATATTTAATATGTATATATTATATATATATATATATATATATATATATATATATATATATAATATATATGTACATATATTATATATATATATATATATATAAATACTTTTAATTTAATTCTAAACATGTTTAATTTTTTTTTTTTTTTTACACTACCTACCAGCAGGGGGACTGTATGATATTTTAGACAGCCCCCCTGCTGGCAGATCCACAGCCAGCTATAGGGGGCCTCATTTGCCGGGGGAGGGCTGCATGGGCTGTGAGGCAGCCCTCCAGAAGAGGATCGCGGTGGAGGTAAGTACCTCCGATCTCCAGTGGGCTTAAGCCGTTACGGCGTTTTATGCCGCTGCAATGGCTTTAAAGCCCTTTAAAGCTGGGACGGCATAGAACGCCGTAACGGCGTTAAGGGGTTAAGGGTGCTTGTTTCTTTATTTTTGCAATTGTGTTTTGATATCTGTGGGGTGTGGCAACCTCCCCAGAATCTTAAGCACCTCTTTGGATGAGCGCCAGAGCCACCCATGTTCTCGTAAATACATTTTCAACAATAAATATATTTTATCCGCTTCCTAATCTTTAATCTGAGCCTTGATGTAAATGAAATCCTCCTTACTACAATAATTGTTTTTACATTTCAGACTTTTTTTTATTTATGCTCATATACCTTCATACACTAATAAACGTCAACATTTTATATGTTTCTCTTTAGGAATGTCCGAGCGGTATTGTTACTGAAGAAACCTTTAAAGATATTTATGCACAGTTCTTTCCACAAGGAGGTATGTAAAACAGCGTATTCACAAACCCCACACTTGGAATGCAACAAATTCAATGCCAGAATGTTCGTCCTCCGGGAACCATTTTGTGTACTTATACATCCTACAACATGTTTGCAAAACATAAGGGCCTGTTTGCCAGTGCTTTAGCATAGCTCAACACTGATATGAAATGGCTGCTTGTCTGTAATGGAGTTAACTCAAGCGGAAATATGTAAATCATGCAGGCAGCAGATGTTACGCAGTAACAACTTTGGCCCTTTTCACAGTGTTGATTTCTTGACAATATGCATATCATGTTCTTCAGGCTTTTTGAAAGAAAACTGATTGTAGATTTTGTAAATGTAGAAAATATATGCTTAACAGCGCTTTCTTTGCGCTGGGGGATGCGTTGAGTGTAAAATTGGGTATTGACTTACAACATTAGGTTGTCTATTTTTATTTTGTTTTTATTTACTCTCACATCTGCTACGAGATGTACACGCTACGATGTGTGCTTCAAAGAGTCATACATGTGTAACATGTCTTCAACATACACTGGTGTATGAGAATTGTGTGTTTAATTGCTACCTATACATTGGCATTAAAACCGATCTTAAAAAAAAAAGTGGGTCATTATATAGTTAACCCACTGGAAAGTGGGAAGGAAAACTGCAAAGATAATGACTTTGCTGTCTATGCATATTTGCATATATCACATTGCATTATGGGAAAGTTGTGAGAAATAAATTTTTCAACGCTGCTGTGTCTCATCTTCTTTCCAAATACCCTGTTTAAGGATCTTGTAACTTACAGAACACAGTAGGTTACCTATCTCTGAGTGAAACCGCTCAATTGATATTTGCATAAACATCAAAATATTTTTTAAGTTTTTAATTTACGTGACATGAAAATTGAATCACAGTATTGGTCTATAATATCAAGTTCAAGGATAAGACATTGATGTTTTTTTTAAATATCATTCTCTCAGGATTTGGTTATGAATGCTCTCTGTCCCCATCTTCTGGCTGTAGGATAGAAGGCCACCATCTGAGAAATTTCAAGAACATGTAATACAACTTTGCTCATAATAAAGTTTACTTAAATGCATCAGTCTTGTAATTGTGGTCTGGAATTATGTGTGTTATCTACTGTTTATGGAAAATATAATAACTCTACAAAAAAATTATTTTCCATTTAATAACAGTGAAGACAGAGTATATTGAAGAAAAGATGCAAATAAAATAACCATGCCAAATATACACTAAAAGCAGTAAATCACTTTCCTGTAAAAAAAAAAACAAATTATCAAAATTTTCAATTCCAGGCAAATTAATACACTTTAAAAAAAAAACTATACACTAAATCTCCCATTCCCTGTCAATCAATGCTAAGCATATAGGTCTATCCTGAAAATTGAGAGACAGACAAGCAGGAGAACCTTTTTACAGACAATTCAATAGTTTAGCTTCACAGTAACTGCAGAAATTGCTTTGGCCAAGGAATGCATGAAGAGGTTAAATCAGGATTTCAGTGGTGGTAAAGAAGGAGGTAGATGGAAAGGAATGATGGGTGTTATACTAGCGTAGAACCTACGAACCATGAATAATGAAGGCTGTGACAGTCCTGGAGATGGAGTAAGTAATTAATTTGTAAGTCTACTAAACGCTCCTTAAAGGACCTCTATAGGCACCCAGACCACTTCAGCTCAATGAAGTGGTCTGAGTGCCAGGTCCATCTAGGGTTCACCCTGCCTGCTGTAAACATAGCAGTTTCAGAGAAACTGCTATGTTTACATTTGGGTTACTCCAGTCTCTAGTGGCTGTCTCATTGACAGCCGCTAGAGGCGCTTCTGCGCATCTCACTGTGATTTTCACAGTGAGAAGACGCCAGTGTCCATAGGAAAGCATTGAGAATGCTTTCCTATGGACTTACTGAATGCGCGCACGGCTCTTGCCGCACATGTGCATTCAGCGGAAGAGGGAGGAGAGTTCCCAGCACCGAGGGAGCCCGGCGCTGGAGAAAGGTAAGATATTAACCCCTTCCTCCTCCTAGAGCATGGCGGGAGGGGGGCCATAAAGGTGGGGGGGACCTATTAATACTATAGTGCCAGGAAAACGAGTTTGTTTTCCTGGCACTATAGTGGTCCTTTACGCAATAAAATACATAATGTATCATTATGATAAATTGTAAAATCTTTACTTAAGGAGATGTTATCACTAAAGGTGAAATGATTTGTCTGTGAATTTTTATTTATTTATTTGTAATACAGTTTTTGAATAATGTGCTAGAATATTTTCATTTTGTGTATATTTGTGTATGATATATCCATCTTACGGAAAATACATATCCTGGCCTACCCAAGATTTAAAGGAGTCAAAATACTTTCACCATTAAATTATTCTCTTTCTATATGATCTGGATGGATAGAAGGATGTTGGGATTTATGCACTAAACACAGAATCATAGTAACTTGAGAAACCAAATCACAGAATTTAGACAAAAATAGTAACGCTGTGATTAAAGTTGATTTGGAGAATTTTTGAGTTTAACTTTTGTGTCCCAAAGTTTGCAATTATGCTTTCAATTCACAATAATTCAATGTTTAATTAACAAATCCACTCGGCCTCTTTCTCCCTAGCCCCCAATGAAGTATGAGTGCTAGAATAAGGGCAGGATTAGGCAGCAAGTTACAAATACTCTCTGAGATCAGCATAAAGTGTGAGCTGATTTAGAGCAACTTTAATTTGAAAGAGTTTTTTTTTATATATCCTCTTGCATTAACATTAGCAAATATTAGTAAATTCTGTATATTTAAGAAATTTCAGTATCTTTAAGAAATGTGCTTTTCATTCATGGAGACTGCTGTATTCCTATAAAAATGATTATTTTAATGTTCCTTTAGGAGTGCAATACACAATATTTTTTAATATAGATCTACGGTATTTATAATACACTAATTTTATATATAGATTCGAGTTAGTGTTGTAATGAACATTTTATCCTTTGGTTCTCTTATCTTGTTTTTGTTTAATGTAATAATTCTTAAACATGCGTGTGATTTATCACCATCACGATAAATTAGGTGGATATTATAGCAGACCATTGAATATACAAGCAGGTCTCATGATAGACTTAATGGCCTTGAATTAATATTATTCATTAAGCTTCTGAAATGATTACAATCATTTTGAAAACTTTTAAAAAGGTTTCCCAACAGAACAGAAATTCTGGTGCTGATTCAAACAAATTAAATCAAACTCAATCTATTGAATTACTATATTATCATTTTGTCTTGATTCCTAAATGTTCCAGAACAAGTAAAATGTTACTGTGACATAAATACGTCAAAAATCTAATTTGCAATATTTTATTTTGTTATTTCAATTATAGATGCTTCGACTTACGCACATTTTCTGTTTAATGCTTTTGACACAGACCACAACGGATCTGTGAGTTTTGAGGTAGGTAATCAATTAACTAAATCTTAGTGGTGCAAATGTATGCCTCATGTTAAATTGCTAAATTATAGAACTTACCAAGCTATTCTAAATTCAAATGAAGTTGTCAGAAACGTTATTCAATAAACTGTGGAGTCAGGACTGTGAAGAATTGACAAATGGAATTGCAAATTGTAAAACAAATGGAAAAATATAAATGCTTCCAACTCTCAGTTCTGCTATTTTTGCATATCATTTGCAATTTTCTTAAATTCTACAAAAATAATCGTTACTGTATGATGAGCATTTAAGTAAATGTATGGCATGATATGGGCACTATTACTACTAGGAGGGCTGGAAATCTTCCAGGTCTATTACCAGTAAACAGGGCATGTGTATAGGAACCAGGGCTTAGGAGATTTCCTCATCCATTATCAGTATGTCCCCATAATAGTTCTTAGGTGAAGTAGCAAGAGTCCTGGAGAGCTAGTCTGCTTCCAAGTGCTTCCACTAATGATATATGAGGTATAAAAATAGTACATATAAAAATCTAAGTAAGGCAATACACTGTTATGGATTCTGGAGGTTGTGCACAGTCTTTGAGGAGAAGATATCCGATGAACTGGACAGGTAATAGGTGTGCAAGATGAACATGACATCTGTTGATGGATAAGTCAAACTGAGGCCCTGATTGGGTAAGTGACAGATAAGGAAGCAAACATGAAAATTTCAGACTAACTCCGACTTACCACAAGACAACAAAAAGAAGAGAAAGGGAAATTGCATTGTCAAAGTTAGCCTTGTCTTTATTAGAAAAACATAAATGAAGCAATTTGATAACTGCATTTCTCTGCCGAGCAGGTGCACACTGTCTGTTCCACACATCCATTGCATACAGAACATTACATGCAATAAATAGACTATAATATGCAAAAACTCAGGAATTATTTTAATATCCCTATTTTTAAATAGTCTTACTTGGGCAATAAATACTTTATTTCTCATGCCAATAAAGTTGTTTTTTCTATTGTATTGCATACTGAAATTATGTGTTTCCTACAATTGAGTTGTCAATACACTCTTGGATTGGTACACTTATGATAACACATTTATTATAATTAATATATTCCGAGATGCTGCATTTTAAAGGAAATAGAATACATATTAAGTTAACATCATTTAAAATGTTACAGTTGGTGTACTGACTTATTAATGCATTATGATGGACGTTTCTGAAACAATGCTCTCATGATTTCTGTACCATCTGTCTAAGGATGTCAGTTTGTTACATTAGCCAAAGGCTCCGGGAGTCGATCTAAATTGTTTAAATGCCATTAGATTTTTTTTAAAGTTGTTTTTGTATTAGAACAATGGAGGTTATAAGGTATCTGTCATAATTTGTTTAGTTTTTTTTTTTTTTAATATGCACTGCTCTATCAGGGTATAGAAGCTACGGTTCCACCGATCATTTTTGAATTCCATGCTAGCTGGACAGAAGTTTTATTACCCTTATTTAACGTTACCACTGTCGTGGATGAGGAAGGTTTGCTAAACAGACAATCGCCCACACTTCCATCATGTACACTTCTCAGATCACTATCTGTACCAATGTCCCCAACAGGGCAGGTCCAAGACATTGTGTTGCCTGGTTCCAAGGATGAAATGCCTAACCCCGCCCCCCACCCCCCACCTCCCCCCAAAAAAGAAAACATATATGTTTCAGCAATGGTAGTGTCTCTATGTGTGTGTGCTGGGGATAAAACGTGTCTGTGTGCGTACCGGGGATGAAGTGTGTGTCTAACTGTGTGCTGGGGATGATAGGTGTCTGTGTGTTTGCTGTGGAAGAAGTGCGTGTCTGTGTGTGTACTGGTGATGTAGTATGTGTCTGAGTGTCTGGGATGTATTGTGTGTCTGTGTGAGTGCTGGGGATGTATTGTGTGTCTGTGTGAGTGCTGGGGATGTAGTATGTGTCTGTGTGTGTGCTGGGAATGTAGTGTGTGTCTCTGTGTGTGCTGGTGATGTAGTATGTGTCTGTGCTGGGGATGTAGTGTGTGTCTGTGTGTGTGCTGATGATGTAGCGTGTGTCTGTGTGTGTGCCTTTATATCTGCATGTGTATCAGTGTGTCTGTGCAACTGTATGTGTGTCTGTGCATCTGCATGTGTGTCAGTATGTATCAAACACTGACACACATGCAGATATTGACAGGCTTTCAGATGTATACACGCACTCTTACGATCGCAGATACACAGCCATACACACTGACACACATACACATGCAGACACTGACACATACAGATATACACACTACACACACACAGATGCACACATTACACAAATACAGATACACACTACAAACAGGTACACACACTACACACACATACAAACACACAGATACACACTACACATATACAGCAGATATACACACTACATATACAAGACACACACACAGTACACACACACACACTATGCATACATTACACAAATACAAACACACAGATACAAACACACACACTATACACATACACACAGATGCACACACACAACACTGATACATACACACAAACCCAGATACACACATTAAACAATTTAAGCCACTCAGCAGTTTCTTACCTTCTTCTGGCTGTGGCTGGTGGGAGTTGGGGGCCTGCTCTCCTGGTCCAGCCCCATCCTCGCGGCTCCCTCCTCCCGCGCGGCTCAGGCTTGGTGTGTGAGCCGGGAGGAAGTGAGAGGCTGCGAATGTCCATCGGGTGGCCTTAAGGGCATGGGCCACCCAATGGACCACCACAGAGGTTCCCAACCCATGCGGTGCAGCTGCACTGCCACAACGGGTTGGGAACTCCTGTGTTAGATGATGACAGGGGCGTCAAAATGCCGTCCCTGTCAGAGTGCCGTCTGGAGCCATGGCTCCACAGTGGTCTGTGGACGGGCCGGCCCTGGTCCCCAATATATTATGAATCACCCCTATATCAAGGGTCACATTGTTTGATAAAGGACTTTATTTAGAATTGTGGTTTGTAAAGTCTCTGCTATATTGTTACTGTTTTGGGTCTAAATATTTCTGAATGAGTTGTACAATTTAGAAATATAAACAAACAAACAAACAATCAGATGTTTTACACTTATTGGACTCTTGGTCATACCTTTCTAATACTTGATAGGACCCCATTGCATCCCAAGGAAAGACTAAATTATTTTGATGTTCAAAGCATTATACAGTTGCTGCAGATTTGTGGATTGCACAGTTGCATTGCAAATTTTTAAAAACAAGAAAGTATTCAGCACTTGTCAGGTACTGATACAATTCAATGGGTTGTTTAGGTCATCCTGTAGAGAAGCAGGTAAAACTAAAGGGGGAGGTGTAGTGCCTGGAGTGTCCTTGGAGTACATACAGTGAGGGAAAAAAGTATTTGATCTCGTGCTGATTTTGAACATTTGCCCACTGACAAAGTAATGATCAGTCTATAATTTTAATGGTAGGTGTATTTTAACAGTGAGAGACAGAATAAAAAAAAAAAAAAATCCAGAAAAACGCATGTCAAAAAAGTTATAAATTGTTTTGCATGTCAATGAGTGAAATAAGTAGTTGATCCCCTATCAATCAGCAAGATTTCTGGCTCCCAGGTGTATTTTATACAGGTAACAAGCTGAGATTAGAAGCTCTCTCTTAAAGTGACACTGTCATGCCGAACTTACCTGTCCCTAATCACTTCCTCTTCTCTTCCTCTCTCAGGATCTTTTCTTCATTTCTTCCAGTCTGCTCTAGTTTTCTTTAAAACATAAGAAAAAGTAGGGACTATTTTGTCTTATGTATTTTTCCTGTGGTCAGAGCAATTTCCCACAATTTTCATCTTTCCTCCATGATCTTGTGATGCCTCCTTTCACTATCCCCAAGATTGGTCTTTCAGCTCACTGTTGTAAAAAATACCCCCCCCCCCCCCAATAAATGGCCCCATGGTGGGTCATCTCTTAACTAGCGGGGGGGAGGACATAGTGTCCTCCCGATCCCTGTGAGTGAGGGATTTTAAACTAAACAGGGAAATAAGGTCCCCCTTGGCCCCTACCCATGAGCGTCGGGTGGGGGCCCTAAAAGACAATGGGTGGACCTATTGTCCTCCTCCCAGCTCCCACCCATGAGAGGTGGGTGGGGGCCCTAAAAGACAATGGGGGGACCTATTGTCCTCCCCCCCGGCCCTCACCCATGAGTGGTGCGTGGGGTCCCTAAATTAAAATAGAGGGGGGACCTATTGTCCTCCTCCCGGCCCCCACCCATGAGTGGCGGGTGGGGGCCCTAAAAGACAATAGGGGACACCTTTTGTCATCGTCCCCAGCCCAAATTATGAGCGGCAAGTGGGGGCCCTAAATGATAAAGGAGGGGACCTATTGTCCTCCCCTGACCCCCACCCATGAGTCCCGGGTGGGGACCCTAAATGAAAATGTAAAAATAGCAATCAATCAAATTCCAAACTCTCCACCATGGCCAAGACCAAAGAGCTGTCCAAGGATGTCAGGAACAAGATTGTAGACCCACACAAGGCTGGAATGGGCTACAAGACCATCGCCAAGCAGCTTGGTGAGAAGGTGACAACAGCTGTTGCGATTATTCACAAATGGAAGAAACAGAAAATAACTATCAGTCTCCCTTGGTCTGCTGCTCCATGCAAGATTTCCCCTTGTGGAGTTTCAATGATCATGAGAATGGTGAGGAATCAGCCCAGAACTACATGGGAGGATCTTGTTAATGAGTTCAAGGCAGCTGGTACCATAGTCACGAAGAAAACAATTGGTAACACACTATGCCGTGAAGGACTGAAATCCTGCAGTGCCCACAAGGTCCCCCTGCTCATACCTCCTCTACCCCTAACTCTCTATTTGCATATGCCTCCTCTACCCCTAACTCTCTATTTGCACATGCCTCCTCTACCCCTAGCTCTCTATTTGCAAATGCACCCTGTCACCCCGCTTTACATTTAGACATGACAACCTCTTATGCGTTTGGACCCAAATTGAGACTCCAGGGTGGTTGCTGTGGCAATCCTGACCTGTGAGCATTCTTTTGCAATTTTTGGCGTTATATATGTACTAGCTAGGTGGTTATGGAATTTATCCCATGAGGGAGACCATTGGCTTGAAATGTTGAGGTGGCATTCTTACTGATTCATCTACTGAAGATAACACTATTCTTATCCCAGTCTTTGATTGCATGTTTTTGCTTTAATTTTCTCTTTTCATTTTGTTTTGTTAGCTATTCCATTATCATGTGTATTTCTCTTGCTGTGTGTGAGATTATACATGGCATTGCGCATACAATTGTATAATACATTACAACTGCAGTTCACTGTATGTAAGAGAGACTTTTTGCGATAATTCGTTATTTAGATGTAATAATTCTTTATTTTTATACTAGTTAAGTTAGATGTATTTTATGCTAGTAATGTGCATTTTTTTTCTATTTTTGGCTAACTGGGGAGCTGGCTGTACTATATTTTTAACCCAAATAAGGTTTGGGAATATATGGCAGTTGGTCTAGTGTGTGTCTGTGTGCACGGCTTTGCACACATTGTTTTGTTATTATGTTATTTATTGTTCGCCAGCACTCTGGACAGTTCTTTGTATTGTCAAGATGTACTGTATGTGATGTGATATCTTCTCACCTCCTCATTCTACAGAAAACTATAAGGCTTGAAGTGTTACTACAACTAACAAACAGTGTTTTAAGGAAACAATGATTTTGGTTAAAGTAACCCTAACCTGGTCCCCCCACAACTTCTTTAAAAAAAAAAAAAAATAATAATAATCCATCACTGAGGCCAAGGTCTCCCAGCAGCCTAATCTTCCACCAGTGACATCACATAACAGTGAAGACAGACTGAGGGGACGAGTTAAGTGGCTAACATCACACAGAATTGACAGATGTCTGTTTTCAAGCGACAAGCGATAATATTTATCATGTGTGGCATTTTGCAATTCAGATATAATATTGATATTGTGCTGGAATTGTTGTATCTTTCCTTCCCACTAATCCCAGCATATTTCCATACCAACACATACTACCAAGACATGAACATTTGTATTTTTATGACATTGTCATACCTGCTGTGTGTTAGACATCTGTTATCGAGATTACTGTATAATCCCGAATACTTTACATCTCCAAATATTTCTGCAAAGGGCTGAGCAAAACGTTGGTAACAGATGTTTATAAAAAGCAGGACAGTAGACTTTTTCTAACATTCCTAAACTGCAATCCATACACCAAATTAATTTTCTGTGCTTACTACGCATCCTATGTTTAGAATAAATTATGGTTTGTTCTTTATTTTTTGGGGGAAACTTGGCCGTAAATGGGTTTAAAGCATATGAGATCCATTCATGTATCAGAAAGAACCAAAATGAAATTTATCGATGTCTAAAAAAAGAGACGTGCTGTGTTTTTCTGCATCAATGCTTGTTTCATTCCTCATCTATAGATGTTTTCCGTGGTCTGCAGGGTAATGTCACCTTCAAATCTTATTTCTTTCATGCTCAGTTTCATATGGATTTTTCACTTGATCAGAAAAATACAAAATATACAAAAACTAGTTGACTATGTAAAGGCATTCATTATTTTTCAATTTATTTTAATTCTTTGAGTATCAGATGAGTATTTAATAGCTGGTGCTTTGCTCAGATACGGCACTCTGTTAGTTAACAACATAAATTAACAAATGTGATTATATGTGCATCCAGGCATCAATTAAAAAAAAGACTGTTTGGTTGTCAAAATAATAGAAAACATGATTTTGTTGCTCCCTCTTTTGTAGATAACATTTATAACGCGTGATCTGTGAAGCTTAAAAAAAAAAAAGTTTAAATAGCATTGGAATCATCAATATAAATATATTCAGGATTTCTGTTTACAAAAAATACTGTTTTCTACCAGGCATTTTTAAATTTATCTAAAGAAAATATAGTGCTAATTGAATAAGATGTAAATACTCTCAAATATGTTGCGAAGGGATAATTTATCAGGACACCCACAAATATTTTGAAATAGGTATTTTCATATATTGGTACAGTTGCAGTTCACACAAGCAGGGCGAACTCCTACAATTAGAGAATCAGACTTTTAAATATCCATTTACCAGTCTATACATTAACAGTGTGAGCCAGCACTGGTTGAGTAACATAAAGAGTTGGTTAATAAATTTTTTCGTTCAGAAGTTCAAAAATCATCTAGCAATCGTAGGATTGAAGTGATAACTGCAGTATGATACCAGAGCCATTTGCCCACTGTATCCACGTACTTATCAAGATCAAGTGTTTGTTTCAAGAACATCAATAATAGAAATCAAAGTAATACAATACATTAACATAGACAAAGTAAAGTAAATTCTGTCTTATTGGTTCTCAGTTCAAAACTCTCCCCACATCTCCCGCAGAGATGGAAATCATGGGTCTGACGTGGTCTTTTTTTTTGTCTCAATCCAGTATTCCCTGGGAGAAGAAATTACACAGATTTCCCTTATCTCAATTTTCTGTTTACTGATTACTTATCAATTTATTGCTGTGCAGTTCAATTTGATACTAAGATTGTTTGTCTGTATTGTGTTCTGTCCTATATGATGTCCATAATTGATTAGCCTCTCTGGAAGCTTTCCCTATGTGCACACCCTGTTCCAAATTATTAAGCAAATTATATTTTTCTCATTTACCTAAATAATTGATGTAAATAACAGTCAGCATAATTCTCATGTTATCAACTATTAAGAGTACAATTCACATTTTATTGAACAAACTTCCTAATGATAACAGTATTTTTTTTAAAACATAAAAAACTTACAATGCACTGTTCCAAATTATTACGCACAGTATGTTTCAAAACACGTTATAGGTTGTAAAGAACTGTAAATTGTCATTTGTTGTGTTTGCAGCATATTTGCTGAAATCAAAAGCTATTTCAATCAAACTTATAACAACATTTTAACTTTTTAAACATTTGAACAGGTCACGTTACAGTTTAACATAGGACCCCTTATTTGATAGCAGCTTCACAAGTCTTGCATCCATTGAACATGTGAGTTTTTGGACAGTTTCTGCTTGAATTTGTTTGCAAGATGTCAGAATAGCCTCCCAGAGCTGCTGTTTGGATGTAAACTGCCTCCCACCCTCATAGATCTTTTGCTTGAGGATGCTCCAAAGTTTCTCAATAGGATTGAGGTCAGGGGGGGATGGAGGCCACACCATGACTTTCTCTCCTTTTATCCCCATAGCAACCATTGATGCAGAGGTATTCTATGCAGCATGAGATGGTGCATTGTCATGCATGAAGATTTTATTACAGAAGGCATCATTCTTCCTTCTGTACCAGGGAAGAAAGTGGTCAGTCATAAACTCCACATACTTTGCAGAGGTAATTTTTGCACCTTTGGGGACCCTAAAGGGGCCGACCAGCTCTCTTCCCATGATTCTGGCCCAAAACATGACTCCACCACCGCCTTGCTGATGTCGCAGCCTTGTTGTAACAGGGTGGTCGTCCACCAACCATCCACTACTCCACCCATCTGGACCATCCAGGGTTGCACGGCGCTCATCAGTGAACAGGACTGTTCGAAAATTAGTCTTTATGTATTTTTCTGCCCAATACAGCCGTTTCTGCTTCTGAGCATTGGTTAGTGTGGCCGAATAGAAGGTTTATGCACTGTTGCAAGACTGTGGAGGACTCTACACCTTGATGTCCGTGGGACTCCAGAGGCACAAGCAGCTTCAAATATCTGTTTGCTGCTATGTAATGGTATTTTAGCAGCTGCTCTCTTGATCCGATGCATGGTTCTGGCAGAAATCTTCCTCAATGTGCCTTTATGTGCACGAACCCGTCTGTTCTCTGAATCAGCCACAAATCTCTGAATAGTGCAATGATCACGCTTAAGTTTTCGTGAAATATCTAATGTTTTCATACCTCCTCCAAGGCATTGAACTATTTCACTCTTTCGGCAGCAGAGAGATCCTTTTTCTTCCCCATATTGCATGAAAATGGTGCTCTGCTTAATAATGTGGAACACCCTCCTTTAGTAGTTTTTCCTTAGATTGGGCTCACCTGGCAATCTAATTATCATAGGTGTCCGAGATTGTTTTCAGTGATCAAAAGAGCCCTGAGGGGGGGCGGAGCCTAGCCATCAAGCAGAGCAGACGTGTATGTCCTGAGCTCCTGCAAATTGGGCTGAATTTAAGTCTTTAACCCCGGTAAACAAGTGACTTTAACACAATAACGAGAACCACAATACTGAGGGGGATCCAGCAAAGCGACCTAAAGCCTAAGCAAAGCCTAATACCCACCGGGAACCGGCGATCCACTACTGCAACCTGCTATAACGGAGCGGAGGAGAGGCGGCCGATCTCCCTGCTCACAAGCAACACAAACGTTTGGAACTGCTCCTACCCCCCCCCCCCCCTTGGACCGGCGGGGGTTATCCCGGTCCCCACTGGACTATTACAAGGGGCCACCACTGCACTTACCTTATAATCCACACTGAGGCCCAGAAATGATCTACAGGCCTCACCGCTAACACACTCGGAGCAAAGCAACCTGAATTAAGATGGCGGTGGCGACTTACCCTCAAAACGATACCAGCGTGCAATCAGAACTGTTCCCTTGTTGCCCCATAGAGCGACTCCTACAACGAATTGATGAGCACTTTAGGCACTTCTGGAGAGCTCTGGGGCACCGGGTAGAACAGCTGCAGCCCCAACCACGTGCGAAGGCGCGGAGGGGTGCAAACCAGGGAGCGCAGGAGACCCCCTTGGGCCTAGTCGCTTCGGCCACTGGCCTACCTGGGCTGAGGGCCACCAAGGGCTCGACCCTGAGACATCGCCCACATAGACGGAGGGTTCACCGCCATTGGCGTCGACGCACCATCGGAACCCACCGCTACTCCCCACCCGGGAGGGACCCGGCCCATCCGGACTGTCGGGTCCGTGGCAAGAAGATGTCGGCCTCATCACCGGCCCGGGGCTGGAGGGCATGGTTGCCTCGCTCCCAACGGGCCGCTACCTCTGCGCACTACCTCACTGCAGCTATCACCGACTCGGAAAGGGGCTGGAGGTGGAGATATGCAGCACACTCGAATTGCAGCAGCGCTTCCCCAGTTAGATCCCGCAACCAGTCCCGAGCAGAGCCCAGACAGGGAATTGGGTGAAGAGCCGCTACACAAGGGACAGCCTGATTCATAGGTGCCGACCGCTAACTACTTCAGCCGATGACCAGTACCCGCACGTGAGCCCAAATCTGCAAAATAATGACCTAGGACCTCCTGGGCACGCACACTGGACTTCCACAATAGTGAGAGCCTCGTATGAACTAACTAATTACCTGCAGCCTCGTGCCAAAATGCTCGAATGTACAAGGGCCTTGATAACTGGGTCCCAGTGGTTACAGCGCCCGCTGACTTTTATCTGCGCAATATCTACGCATAAACAGTTCCAGCCTTAAGATTACATGCTTGTTTATTGTATTCCATTGCAGTACCGCATCCCTTAAACACTTGTTTTTGACCCATTCATATTGCGGGTATGATATTTTGCCTAATGGATAATCCCAGTGGAAATGCACGGTATATAAGATTTCGTGTTTCACATATATGTTTATATCCAGCATGTTGACCTAGCCTATTATTTAGCACCTACTATATTCGATCAGCAGGTCTAGATTTATATGTTGCATGTTAACCTGGCAAGTCTCTTTAACACTTATGAGCGAGACGTTGTTCAGCCTGGTTATACTTATTGTTTAATATTTAACGTGTTCCATACTCTGATACTCAAAAAAAAAAAAAAATGTGCAAAGTTTCTAAATGCCAACCAATGGTAAACTATGACTGCATAATTGTCTGCACCAGCTGTTGTGGCAGTGCAAACGTGTTTGTCCTCTATATGCACAAATAAAATAAAGATTGACTAAAAGAGCCCTGAGACACAATGTCATCCATGAGTTAAACTGAAAAACAAAACAAAATATTTAATCTTTGTGACACTTAAATAGAATTTGCATAATAATTTGGAACAAGGTGTAGTTGGGTAGCGGCAATTTGCTCATAGTTAACATTGGTTGTAATCTTGCCAGTAGTTCCGCCTCTGAGGGGATCATTTTAGACGTCCAATTCCAAGCTAAGAATGTGGCAGCTGCAGTCAAAGTGTAGTATATAATTTTGCAGAGGGGTTTAGGCAATCCTTCCGGCATGATATATAACAAGTATACGTCAATAGATTGGGATATATGAATGCCAATGGCCCATACCATTGGTCAGAATCTACCCAGTTCTGGGCATGTCCACCATATGTGAAGTGTTGTACCTATGTCCTCTTGACATCTCCAACATTGGTTGGCCAAGTTTTAGTAAGTTTATTTGATGTTGAATACCGTGTATATGAAAATGTATGGGTTATATCCATGTGAGAAGCACACAAGGGAAGACCTTTAGTGGAGGAATAACTAGTTTAACCATTGGGTCATGTGACTGGGCATCCCCATGCCCCCTCTTTGTAGGGTTTGAGTTTTTGATGTGCTTAAGCCAGTGAACTGGGTATCCCCTTGCCATCAGTAAATGACAGGTCCATAATGACCTGTAACATTGTTGCCCCGAGGCCCCATTCATTTTTTTTTTATCTGCCTCTGTTTACTACGGTTTTGAAGAATTCTACAAATTCCATAACATTATTTGTCTGCTGTATTAGACACATATAAAGTATCACATACATCTAATAATAACGATCATTTTCTTCTGGAATATATCAGATCATTTGAAGTTGGAGAGGCATTATGCATGTTTATTTTTGGTATAAGCATATGAAGTTTCCTAAGCAAACCTGCTTAATTTATGATGCTGTTCGAGAGCCATGAATCTGCAGGAACATTGTGGAAGTTCTTTATTAAATATAATGACTGCCATCAATAAACATCAGTGTTTTATCCCAGACTTCCTTTATAGTTACTTCTCGTCTTTGTACTGGCAGATCTTGGCAGAGAATCGCTCTTTACAAATTCTGTTTGATTGAATGGCTCTTCCAGCGAGCGACAGTTAATATTTATGACGTATTTATTCATTTTAAACATGCTTCCTTGAAGGCCTTTCTAGTAATTCGTGCTAATCAATCATGGATCTGAAACAATGGGAGGAAAATGTGAACATGTATCCACTGGTTTCCCTGTGACAGGATTTCTCTTTAACTGACAGTCAATTTAAATTCAATATCACCATTCGGTTTTTCGCATAAATCATGTGTGAATATGTTTATAAATTCTGCAGTCTGCCATGCTATCACTGGGTAAGTGATGGATTGACAGTTACTTGTAGTTCACTCTAAACACTCAGTGGAAGACCTGCAATGAATTAATTGTCAAGTCCCACATTTGTATCACATTGTTGGACATCTTCGATAATCCATATATAGCACATCTTAAATCCTTTTACATACAGCAGGGGACTCTACATATTGGGTGTGCTGCTTCTTATTCTTATCAAAGGGCTTGTCAAGGGCTTGGTAAACCTAGCTGAGCATTTAAATTAGACAGGGAGAGAAGTTTTATATCAATGTTTGCGATTATTATTAATTATTATTATTGATTATTATTCATTATCAATAATATTGTCACAAATAGAAAAAAATGTGTCCTAAAGCACTTTTTATATGAGAGGTGCAGTACTTAATTCTAATTTTTTTCTTAATTCTTTATAATAAGCAGACCTGCCGTTTACATTGCCTACCTGTCCTGCTATGTAAACCAGCACTGCTCTTTGGGAGGGGTTGAGCAGGTCACCAGGCCAAGCCTCACACACAGACTGTCGGGATATACTAATATGCCCAGCATGCAGAACTTAAGTAAAATTTAAAAGAAAACCCTAAGGCGTATTACCAGACCTTAGAACGCCCGGATTTAACGTATAAAAAAAGAAAAGTACGAGATAGGCTGAGGTCAAGAATACAGACTGTACATAAATGGTAGGCAAGCCAAAGGTCAAGGATTAAAGAAGTCAGAATACTCAGGAAAAAGGGAAAAGTCCAAGGTATATAGAAATCAGAATAGTCAATAACAAAACCAAGGTCAAAATACACAAAAATCAATACCATAAACACACTCTCGGATAACCACAATGGAAACCACAACAGGACACAGAGAAATGGTCAAAAAGGTTTATATAGCTTAAGGTGCTTTATGATTGGCTACAGAGGAGCATGTCACATTGAAACGTGCGTGTGTGATGTCACACCAAGTCCCCAGTGGTAAGGAACTATTGGGTTAACTAAGAACCTTAAAAGGTTCTGATTTGAAGCGGTCGGCATCTCTAATGATTTCAGACCAGGCGGCTGTGTGAGGGGAGGGGCGTCCATCAGCTTCGAGACTGAGGACAGCGGGAGTAAGAAAAGCTCAGAGTGAGAACAGCGGGCACCACGGGAGGACTTAAGTGTATATCGGTGGCTTTCCCATAACCACGTAGGAACGCCGTCGCAACGAGATGACAGGAGCGGATCTGGCTGGCGCCATGACACAGACACATGATAATCAGTGGGCTTGCAGCTTCCACAATTACAGGTCTCTAAATACAGCTTTATCAGTGGAAATGAGGGCCAGCAGCCTGTGTCATGTTAGTTCTGTGAGGGAGTAGGAGAGAGGCTATGCTGGTCAATGCATACCTCTCCTGCGCCCCTAACCCTAGCCAAAGGCCTCCTCGGGCAGCAAGTAAATAGGAGGAAAGGTTGTGTATATAGTGAAGCATTGTGATTGGCTGATCAATTCCTTGTGTGGGCAATGCTATTTACTGGAAATCTAAAGCCTGGGAATGTATTGCAAACACAACTTCAAATGTGAGTATATTTTTCATTCGTTTTTATTTTGCAATAGTTATTTTTGTATATGTTTTAACTGTATTATATATACAGTACATTGAAAAAATGTCCAATTCCAGCCTGGAGGGTCTGCTAGGCCACTTACAAAAAATACTTTGAAGTAGTAAAAGTATAAAGATAGTGGAGTCGGTGTTACTAACTAGAAAACAAAACATGTATCAAAAAAAATATTCAGTTAGGTTATGAGGTATATATTTGATTAAAATAAAATGTTAATGATGAAACAAGAAATATTTTTCAGAACAAAGACAACCTGTTTCCAATATAATTTAGAAGCATATTTGAAATTACTCATTATACTTAAAAGTTAATATATTCACCAGTAATAAATCTTTGCTCTACCAATATACTTTGTAATTTAAGATTTCTGAAAAAAGTTTAAACATATAAAACATGACTCAAAAAGACAGCTTACTGTATTTTTTAATTTTAAAATAGATGTGCATAATTTATATGATTGCAATCATAAATTGGACTATTCAAGTTAAATGGTAATAAAAAAAGTCTATAATATCTAAAATGAAATGTTGTATTTAGATAGAGTGATGTCTTAATGAGAATGGTTGTTTTCAGGCAAATCAATTAAGAATGCTCTCTAATTAAAGGGTCACTATAGGCACCTAGACCACTTTAGCTCATTGAAGTGTGTGGCGAAACCAACCTCGCCACTGGGCCCTGGAGAAGCCTGTTTGCTAGCCTCCTACCTACTGACTATGGCCCCTGGGTTATTTGGGGCATATTGTACTGTATATTGCTGCTACTGGCCCTTTTAACAGCATCTATGGACATATTGGGACTTTTGGGACTACTGTCCCTTTAAGACTGTGAAGCATATTCGAGTGTACTGCCTGTAATATTATATATGTATTTATAGATGTGTTAAGTTTATCCTGGGTGATTTGTATGCAACATTCATCTGATTGTTCGGTAGAATCACTCCATTCAGTATATTGAGTGAAACTACCGAACAACCAGACCACCCAGGAATGAGTGTGCCTCCAATTACCGTTTGCAACAATGTTGCAAACAGGTAATTGGCAATCAGTGCAGTGTGGTCTTTGTCCTCTTGGTGGCCGCCATTCGGGAAGTAAACACGTGGCGGCGGCCATCTTAAACTACCGAACAGCAGTGTTTTGCCGTCGAGTGTCTGGAACTAAAATCGGACACTTGACTAGGCAAACACCGCTGAGACCTCCATACTTCCAGAAATTCGTATGGAAACTACCGAATGACCCGCCGTTCGGTAGAAAGAGCCCCATAAACAAGGGAATTCATTCAAACCCTCTCCAGGCTCTATAACACAGGCAATTCGCCTGTTTTCATTCCCTTGTTTGTGACCGACCGCAGGGCCAAAATGCATGGAACTGTTTTCGGATACTTTACCCATGCGGTCGGTCAAATCTTTGGAACCCCATATCTCACGAACCATTCATCCGAATTACTTGAAGTTTGGATATGTTGTCCCCCTGAATAAGGGCTATCCAGCGATGCTGGATTTAAAGGTGTACCCCCGGGTTTTGGGGTACATCCAGAACTTGGCTGAAAAAGTGTACCGGATAATTGAGTTTAATGTTATCTGAGGGGAGGGGATGTGTGGGCTGAACCATGTATGTGATTGGTTATTTTATGCCTCCCCCTGGGTGTGGCCTGTATGTGGATTAGTGTAATAAAAAGCCAGGCTGGATGAGCCAGTCCAGAGTTCCTGTTTTACCCTCAAAGTGATGTGTCGTCTCATTATTGGGGGAAGGATTTAATGTATGCTGTTCCAGTTGACTGCTAGGAGTACAAGCCTATTCATATGGTTCCTATTCAATGGTCTACAGCATTCATACATTTGGGAGAATTTAAAGGTTTCTCGGATTTGGTGATTATGGTGTCTGCCAGAGTGCTTGGAGTCCTCAGGAAGCGCTAGGAGCATCCATTAACGGAGGTACCAAGTCGGGGTGCCAGGTGATCCGTTACATTGGTGGCAAGCGGTGGGATGGCATCCTAGTGTGAGGTAAAGCAGCTCAGAGACACGTTTTGGATTTACAAATTGAGGGCAACGCTAGCAGTCGTGCAGCGCCCCTGGGAGCAGACAAGTATGGAAGGTTCTGGCTCTGGAGATGATTGGCTGGCCGAGGTGAGGCAGCGAGTGGCCGAGTATGGGGATGATATACCCATGGAGACACGCCGGGTGATCTGGAACCAGGTCATGGCTGAGCGAAACACAAGGCTGGACCGAGAATTCCGGTTGGCAAAAGAGAGGAAGTATGTTCAGCAGCAGGAGCGGTACAGCAGCCGAGTAGAGGCTGCATCCGAGGAGGTTAGCCGTCTTTCCCTGAGGCGGCGGGAGGAACCCGAAGTGGGGGTCCTCATAGACTGGTCCTGTGAGGAACCACAACAGGCAGGTAGAGATGGGACCAAGGTCTCTCCACCGGGCCCACCGGGATGCTGGGCAGCCGGCCCAGATCCCCAGCAGCAGCCAGAGTTGCCAGGTGGGGAAGCAGGTGGCCCTTACTCACAAATGTTGAGGGGCCTCACGGATTGGTCCTGGGAAGACCCACAGATGGCAGGTGGAGATGGGACTGCGGTCTCTCTACCGGCCCTACAGGGATGCTGGGCAGTCAGCCCAGATCCCCAGCGGCAGTGTGCGTTACAGGGAGCTGAAGGTGCCGTTCTTGCTCCCCAGCGGCAGTCTACGGTGCAGGGAGAGGAGCCTGTTATCCCCTCTCCCCAGCGGCTGAAGGTGTGTAAGGGAGAGGAGTTTGTTACCCCCTCTCCCCACCGACAACCTAACCCACCAAGGGGAGACAGTAAACCCCTCACCAGCGCAGATGGGACCGTGGTCTCTGCGCCCAAGTTACAGGGAGCTGAAGGGGCCGTCCTCCCTCCCCAGCGGCAGTGTGATTTGTTGGGAATTGGGAGCCCAGTCTCCATTCCCCAGCGGCAGTGTGAATTGCAGGGAATTGGGAGCCCAGTCTCCATTCCCCAGTGGCAGGCTGAGTTACAGGGGACAGAGGTAGTTGGTCCTACCCCCCAGCAGCAGAGTGATATGCCGGGAAGGCAGTGTGAAGTGCAGGGAGAGGAGAGCAGCGTCCTCCCTCCCCAGCAGCAGGCTGAGTTGCAGGGGGCAGAGGTAGTTGGTCCTACCCCCCAGCAGCAGCGTGATTTTTTGGGAATAGAGAGCCCAGTCTCCGTTCCCCAGCAGCAGGACACTGAATTGGGAGGAGAGACAGTCGGTCTCCCTCCACAAAGACTGAAAGTAGGCATGGGAGAGGAGATTGTTACCTCCTCTCCCCAGCGGCAGATCATCAATGGGCAGAGTGTTCTAATGGGAGAGGAGATTGTTACCACCTCTCCCCAGCGGCGGATCATCAATGGGCAGAGTGTTCTAATGGGAGAGGAGCTGGTTACCACCTCTCCCCAGCGGCAGCTTAATGTACCAGGGGGAGACTGTAAGCCCCACACCTGTGCAGATGGGACCTTGGTCTCTGCACTTCCAGCACAGGGGGTAGGGACGGTCGGTCCTGCCCCCCCACAACAGGGCTGTGTAACTCAAGGGGAGACAGTCGGTCTCCAGCAGCAGAGCGGTGTAACTCAAGGGGAGACAGTCGGTCTCCAGCAGCAGAGCTGTGCAGCTAAAGGGGAGACAGTCGGTCTCCAGCAACCAGGCTCCAACCAGACTACTCCTGTAGTAGTGCTGGCACCAGGGCAGAGTACCGCTGGTCTCTGCCCACTCAGCAACCCACCAAAACAGCCTACCAGTCCCCCACACAGCCGGGGTGAGGCACCTGGACCTGGACAAGTTTTTCCATTACTCAGGTGTAGTAACCATTTATTGTGGGTGGGCTGTACTGCTGTTTCTGTTTTGTGGGTGGGCTGCTGGACTAACAAGGGCACTGACCGGCAAGAGGTCAGGTACCCTGTTAGTCTGTTTGGAAAAGGGGAGAAATGTGGCGAAACCAACCTCGCCACTGGGCCCTGGAGAAGCCTGTTTGCTAGCCTCCTACCTACTGACTATGGCCCCTGGGTTATTTGGGGCATATTGTACTGTATATTGCTGCTACTGGCCCTTTTAACAGCATCTATGGACATATTGGGACTTTTGGGACTACTGTCCCTTTAAGACTGTGAAGCATATTCGAGTGTACTGCCTGTAATATTATATATGTATTTATAGATGTGTTAAGTTTATCCTGGGTGATTTGTATGCAACATTCATCTGATTGTTCGGTAGAATCACTCCATTCAGTATATTGAGTGAAACTACCGAACAACCAGACCACCCAGGAATGAGTGTGCCTCCAATTACCGTTTGCAACAATGTTGCAAACAGGTAATTGGCAATCAGTGCAGTGTGGTCTTTGTCCTCTTGGTGGCCGCCATTCGGGAAGTAAACACGTGGCGGCGGCCATCTTAAACTACCGAACAGCAGTGTTTTGCCGTCGAGTGTCTGGAACTAAAATCGGACACTTGACTAGGCAAACACCGCTGAGACCTCCATACTTCCAGAAATTCGTATGGAAACTACCGAATGACCCGCCGTTCGGTAGAAAGAGCCCCATAAACAAGGGAATTCATTCAAACCCTCTCCAGGCTCTATAACACAGGCAATTCGCCTGTTTTCATTCCCTTGTTTGTGACCGACCGCAGGGCCAAAATGCATGGAACTGTTTTCGGATACTTTACCCATGCGGTCGGTCAAATCTTTGGAACCCCATATCTCACGAACCATTCATCCGAATTACTTGAAGTTTGGATATGTTGTCCCCCTGAATAAGGGCTATCCAGCGATGCTGGATTTAAAGGTGTACCCCCGGGTTTTGGGGTACATCCAGAACTTGGCTGAAAAAGTGTACCGGATAATTGAGTTTAATGTTATCTGAGGGGAGGGGATGTGTGGGCTGAACCATGTATGTGATTGGTTATTTTATGCCTCCCCCTGGGTGTGGCCTGTATGTGGATTAGTGTAATAAAAAGCCAGGCTGGATGAGCCAGTCCAGAGTTCCTGTTTTACCCTCAAAGTGATGTGTCGTCTCATTATTGGGGGAAGGATTTAATGTATGCTGTTCCAGTTGACTGCTAGGAGTACAAGCCTATTCATATGGTTCCTATTCAATGGTCTACAGCATTCATACATTTGGGAGAATTTAAAGGTTTCTCGGATTTGGTGATTATGGTGTCTGCCAGAGTGCTTGGAGTCCTCAGGAAGCGCTAGGAGCATCCATTAACGGAGGTACCAAGTCGGGGTGCCAGGTGATCCGTTACAAAGTGGTCTGGGTGCAACGTCCCTGGTCCCCGTAGTACTGCAATGGAAATCTTTGCAGCTTTATAGTAAATTGCAATAATTACATTGCGGGACTAACACTGCCTCTAGTGGCTGTCCACCAGACTTTTGGTTGCCTAACTGACGCTGGACAACGTCATGCTCTGCATGATGACATCCAGCGTCAGTAAAACCACCATAGGAAAGCATTGAATGCTTTACTATTGGAAGGACCTTATGTGCTTGCAGCAAGCGCTCTCTGTGCATGTGCCTTAGCCACCTTCCCCCATTGGGTGATGTCGAAGGAGGCAGAGCGTTGACCAAGCGCCGAGGGACATCGGTGTTGGAATTGGGTGAGTACAGTAAGGGTTTTTTAACCCTTACAGTGCTGAGGGGGGACCAGAGGGAAGTACAGTATAAGGAATACAGCTGTGTATTCCTGACACCAAGGATAGGCAACCTTCGGCACTCCAGCTGCTGTGGACTACATCTCCCATGATCCTCTTTTAGCTACACTGCCACGAAAGCATCATGGGAGATGTAGTCCACAACTTCTGGTGTGCCGAAGGTTGCCTACCCCTGCCTTACACTATAGCATCCCTTTAAGTAAATGTTTAAAATAGTTAGGTATCTGTGGATCCATATAAAAACATATTTTGTTTACTGTTCCTCCCGCACTTGTTTCCATCCATCCATCCATGCATCCCTTAGCAGTAACGGATTTATGGCTGGCTACATCTTTATGTTTTATCATAAATGCATACATTTTCATTAAATGTATTAATCAATTTTCTCTGATTAATCTATGCAACATAAAGTGCATTTTAAAGAAATGTGATTGTAAGTTTATTTGGACAGGGCTCTCTTCGCCTACTCTTCCTGTGTGTCAATCATGTTTTGTTAGAATTAAGGGTTTGTCTTGTTTACCTATTGTACACCGCTGCAGAAAATGTTGGCCTTATATACATACTTGTAACTGTAACCTCTTAAATGTATTCTTCATTAAAATGATTTTTTTGTGCAGTATATGTAATACATGCAATATATGTTTTTTTGCCACTGTATTTCATAGATCAAAATGTTTTTTTCTCACTTTAATAGGACTTTGTAATGGGTCTCTCTACGTTGCTACGGGGAACAATAAATGAAAAACTTAACTGGGCTTTTAATTTATATGACATTAACAAAGATGGATACATAACGAAAGAGGTAAGTGATTACTCTTCCATGATAGTTTATACTTACTAAGGCCTCTATGTAATATTGTTGGTTAAGCATTCGAACTGATTTGATATTTTTGGATAAACTCTTAAAAAATTATTTAATATTAGGAAACATTTTAATTTTGTAATAATTTTTGATAGATGTATATATATATATATATATTTAATATATGATACATATATATTTATATTTTTAATGCTGAACAAATAATTTAAAACGTTTATTAAATTGAGGCTTAAGTTAAAAAAGTGATATACGCCAAGCGGAGACAAGCTCTCTTTTTATTACTTCGTATATAAGCATAAAAGTGGTAAATATTAATCATGCTTACATTGATGTCTGTGGCATTCAGTAGTATTTTTTATTTTTGTGCCTGTGGCTTCAAGGGAAACGTGAGTCAGGTTCTGGTGGACACACAAGGTAAATTAGTGCAGAACAAGGACACCTTTAATTGCTTTTTAGATGACACTTTACCTTCTTATATTTAGTAAGTACATATTCGTATTTGATATAAAGTATCCAAATCATATTAAAAGAACACTGCAAATAAGCAAAAAAAATAAATAAATAACTGTTGAATAATATAATAATAATATATAATACAAACAAATGGTGAGCCGCACTTAGTAATTAAAAAGGATTATAATTGTGATAATTGTGAGACGTATCTTTAACAAAGAAATGTGCAATAGTATAATACTGTAAGAAATGCAGTAGATATAAAGACAGTGCCCATAAAACACTCACACTTTCCAGAGCTTCAATTAGCTCTAATATTGCAAGCCAGGACCGAACAATCCCCGTCCGAATGGCTACCTCACGTTTATGTACACTAAGGGTGAGGTTGTACTACCGTACATTTCATTTTATTGTTGTTTTATTTATATAGAATGAAACAAGTTCATTTAACCCCTTAAGGACACATGACATGTGTGACATGTCATGATTCCCTTTCAATCCAGAAGTTTGGTCCTTAAGGGGTTAAACCTTACAAATTAAGGATAATTGGAAGCGCTCCACTAACATAAATTTTTCAGTTTATTAAACATGTTGTTTTTATTAAATGAGCTAAATTAAACCAGCGTCTAGTGAAATACTGAGGAATTCACATATTTCAATCATAAATATATCTTGTTTGCAGGAGATGCTTGATATTATGAAGGCTATTTATGATATGATGGGGAAATACACATATCCTGTTGTTAGAGAAGAAACACCGAAACAACACGTGGATAATTTTTTCCAGGTATGAAGGTATCTACATAGTTACATAGTTGATCACTTCTACTGGATCACAATGATCTATATTTCTACTAACTTCTTCAACGCAATCAACTTAGTTTGGCATGACCTGTCTTTCAAATAACCGCGTTGATTTCTGCTGAAGATATTTTTGTTCAAAAACAATTCTTGAACATTATCTCTTAACATCCCTTCAAATAATTTCTCAACCACAGATGTTAAGCTCACATGCTAAATTTTCCTTCTTAAATATAGGCATCACATTTACTTTTCTCTAATTCTCTGGTATAATTTCTGAAAGAAAAGAATATTGAAAATGAAAAACAGTGGTATAGATATTTTTACTGAGCGCCCTAAGTACACTTGGGTGAATATCGTGTGTTAACCAATCACTTTGCTGTAAGGCTTTTGTAACAGGGATTTGCAATTATACAGCCATAGAATCTTCTTCCCTATATACTGAAGAAAAATATTTATTTAGAATATCTACCGTTCACTGATCCTCCTTGATTTACTCACCACCATCTTACTTTCTAATGAACCCACACTTTCACTCTTAACCCTTTTGGCATTAATTTGCTTAAAAATCGTTTGAGTTTGTTGTTGCTCTCTTTGACTATAAGTTTTTGATTTTCAAGCTTAGCACATCTAATTACCCCTGTGCCTGTAGGTAGATTTTATCCCACAGTGAAGATAATACTTAAATACTATACTTTTCCCTAATTGGAGTACAGTAGAATTTCATATATTAGAGAAAATAAGAGGGAAAAAAAGCATATTTGACAAATTAAAGCAAACTAATCAGATGCATTCACTTGGTCCAGAGCCATGGACAGGCTCTGTAAAAACTGTATAAGGGTGCCCCTTTCATGGGCTAATATTAAATTAAACTGGAACCAGGAACTAGCCAGTATTCCAAGAAAAGGATATATTTATTGCACATATGGTAAATAAGTATAAAATAACAAGAATCTCTTCAAAAACCAAGGCTGTGCCAAAATTGAATGAAGGAATAAAAGTATAAAAATATATATAAAGTGAGATGAGAGATACACGACCTATGGGAGTTTATCCCCGAACTTGAGTAGGCAAGCTAACACCCCATTTTGAGAGGCCACCTAATTTTGTGGCACTGGTGGGATACAGTCATAGCTCTTGGTTGGAAAGGGCAGATTATGTGACTCTGTTTCCAGTTCAGATCCAAGAGGTGCTTATGTATGCCATTGGTTAATTTATGTGATAATATTAGATCCTTGTTTTATTCTTATTCATGTGAAACAACACTGGAGATTGCTTACATATTTGACATTACTTTTTACCTGATTTGTTTGCACTGTTTCTTTCATTTACTTAAATGTACTTATATGGTTTATGTTCACCACTCTCATGCGTGGCCCTGAGTGACTCTATTGCTATTGACTCTGCTTTTGGGACCTGCGTGTCTCTGTTACTGTACATGTGCTCTTTGTATAATTGCACAATCCTCATACAGATAGTATACTATTAGATAATATATACTATTTTAAAAAGTACCCAAAAGCCCATATAATTTTCTTTTGAGTTTCTGATCCAAAGAAAACAAAATCGGATAAATAGCATTTAAAATAAAGTGTTTAAGCTCAAAGTCCAGATTTAAACCTAAAGAGTAAATACAGAGTATTTAATTAAAAATTCCATTACGTCTCTATCTTACTTAAATCACAAAAATTATCACCACCTCTCCAATTCTTTTCATTAAAAATAGCCATAAAGAAGAGGACAGAAGGGTCCCCATTATGGAATTGGGCAAAATAGGCATAGACCCTGTGTTGTAAAAACATTTTAGAAATGTTGTGAACATGTTCTGCAAATCTAATTTGTAATGCCCTTGTGGTCATTCGTAAATATTGGAATCCACATAGGCACAATAGTAAATAAATGACATTGGATGTATTACAGGTTTGTGACAGATCACCCCGTCACATTTTCAGTTTGTTTTACCACTGGTCATTCGGTTACCGAACAAAGACCCATTAAACCCTTTTATACCTCCTGAACCAAGACCACCCCCTGGCTCATTAACTTCATAGAACCCCATAACTTAAGTGCTCTTCTGGGTGGCAGCCATTCATATGAATGCACGCACGTGTTATGTGGAATGGCAGCAATTTGGTCTCGGAAATGCAGGCAGCAGTACTCGGATGTCAAATGCATGGAACTGAAATCGGATGCGCTACCTTGCAAACACAGCTGAACTTGTACAACCACCTGCTTCTAACACAAATAAGCCAGGAGAGTGCTTTTCGGGAAAAGGATTTATAAGAACAGGAGGAACATTCGTTCTCTAGAGCCGGGGGGGGGGAGGAGCATTCGGTTTTATGCAGACAGGAACTCCCGAATGGGGACTGGTCGGAGCTTATTTCATCATGGAACTGTTTTGGGCTATAAATCTCGTGGCCGGTCGGTCAGTACTTCACCCGGATTTACGATTTGGACAATTTGAACTCTTGGATCCGGGCTATCCGGGGATATAACACTTGTGGGGTTTGTCAGGGTATTTATATCGGCAGACATTTTGTGCTATGATAGAAGTACAAAGTGTATATTCTGAAGTCAATCTAAATAGACCAGACTCCATTTTGTATCTTCAAGTTAACAAAGACACAACATTTCTTTCCTTTCTCTATTGCTGACCGTTTAGCCAGAGCTGAATGGAATGTGTATATAAACAAACCAAATAGATAAGACATTGAGAATGGGGGTAGACAGACTGTCTAATTACTAATGGAATATAATAAATTCTATTCCCAGACTTAGGTGACAGAGGAGATTAAATAATAAAATTTTACTTTCGATATTGTACAACGTCCCATTATAGTTTAAGGTGAAACTTAGTTCACAAACTATCAATTTTAGGAAATATAGCAGAATTTGCAGACGCATAGTCTGAAGAAATTCTCTTGATCTGACAGATAAAATAAGTTATTGGTTACATAAAGATAACGTAAATGACGTCAAATATAGCCACCAGGAAATGTTAACTCTTTCCTGGATAGGTATGTGTAGTGGAACAATACTGCCATCTAGAGTCCAAATATTAAAATGATTACCTAGAAGGCAACCACACCCCACATTTGTGATTGGCTATCACTTAGAGGAATTTCCCCTTTAAAAAGTTAAGACAAGGGAAGAGTGAGAAGATTCAAAGATTGAAGAGAGAGACATTATGACACTCTGGGGATTCAGAGAGGTCCAGGCAGAATCGGGTGATCAGAGTAACCAAGAAACTCTTACACTCCATGCAGAGAACCACTTAGCTACCTGGGAATATCTGATGAGAAAATATCTACATAACTGGTAAATATACAGACATTTAATTAATTAAATTAATTAAAATTAATAGCATGATATATGACTGGATAAATCATGTTTGATTTCATATTTAGAAATCTTAATTATTAAAGAATATATATATGGTTATAGCATCCCATCTGCAGCTGGGATCAATATAATCATTAATGTATTTGTGTGATTAATATCACGTTAGCATATCATGACCATTTATCCAGCTGTATTGATTGGCTCTAAAATAAGATAAAATATCTATTTAGACAAATTAATTAAAATATCAGCTATTATAACATAGTAAGATTTCTCATTGGATGCAAGGAAATGTTTAAAGACTATGACTGGGTAAATGTTATTTATTTAAAATTACATAAAAGTAGACCTTAATTACTTAGGAGGTCTGGCCAGCATTGAAAGGGTTATTTCTAAACTGCCAGCTGAGAGTTTCTTTTACTATCTCATGCTGCACACTGAAACTTCACATTCTTTGTCTCTGTGAAAGCATCGTAAATCAATCTTGACACCTAATGTGTAGATTTTAAACTACGTCTTAGTCATTAGGAAATGTTTGTTTTAAATTACCATATTGTATTGCATATTCATGTTATACTCGAATTCCATTGATTATTATCATGCATGTTACTCATCATTATTATTTAAATTGTTAAGAAATAAATATCTATTTTATAACAATTTGTGATTTTTAATTACCGGTATATGGTTTTACATTTTCACTTATAACGATAACGATTAGGGATCTGAGAATTGAAATCGTGGGCAATTCTCTCTGTTTACAATTCTTATCCCATAAATATCCCCACAAATTGGAGGCACACGGCTGAGATCGTTTAAGTTGAAATTATATTCCATATACAATAATATTTGTGTAATTCATGCAATATTAATCTTAATATAGAAAAGAGTTTTGTACTGAGATTAAATCACTGTATAAAATATGGCCAGCGGCAGCGATACATCTGTAACAGATAATTGTGAAATAATTGAAGACCTAAGAAAAAATGCTCTAATCAATATTCATAAACATATGAAAAATGATTTAAGCTATGATGTTTGGTTAAAAAGTATTGAATGGGATGCTAAATGCACGATGTTAACTGATGATCACATACTGAAACAACTTAAAGTAATTGCTGAACAAAAGAACATAGAGAAAAAGATGGGGTACATAATACACTCTTGGCCTTTCTTTATGACAGCACTTCTTAAGGCGTTAGATGAAAACAAGGTATTGAATACCAAACTGGACACGTACAGTGAACAATTTGGCATTCAAGATGGGAAACTCCAAGATTTACTTGCTGAGCATAAAACTCGTCAGGCTGATCATGAAAAAGAAATGACAGCTTTGATGGATAAATATGCACAGGAAATAAATCAGCTCAAAATGCAATTGGATACATATGAAGAGGAGAGTCTGAAATCAGGCAGTGAGGTTGATAGCCATCATTCTGTGCCAAAAAGTTGCACAAAAATGAAAGAAAAGACTATCTATAAATCCCCTCCTTGTCATGATTTTCCCACACCAGACCAGGTTTTCATAAAACAGTCTGTAAGGAATGAGGTGAGTAATTCAGGAATATCACCTGTGAAACAGAATTCTCCATCTCCTGGCATTGCCAAGCAACCTTGGCAATCTTGGGCAGAACAGTTTGAAAAAGCTGTCTTGGCCAAACTTGAGAGGGAGAGTCCAGTTCAAGGTGATAGGAATGAAAACAGACATGGTTCTGTACACTGGCAGGATTCTGATGCTGATCAGAATTGTGACAGTGAACAAGAAGCTCAGAGTGATGGGAGTGAAAGTGATTGCACTGTCCACTCTGAAGGCCATGTGACTGATATGCCATCTGCACTGTTGTACGGGTCTAATTCCTCTTCAGCAGACAGATCGCATAGACGTTTACCCAAAAACAGAAACAGAAGTCGTAAATCAACGACGCCTGTTTATGAATCGCCAAAGGTTGTTAAGTTCCTTAGAGAGACTGTCCCACAATTTTCTAGAGGTTCAGGAAACATATCTGAACATCTGGAAAATATATGATAGAGCAATGAATTCATTGGGCATTTGGGCATGTATGATGACATTCAAAAGAAATGGTTCATTACATGGACCTTTGATTCAATGTGCCGTGTTTATCTTGAAAGTCTTCAAGCTATGCAGTTAATGTCCTGGTCCAAGATGAAATATGAAATAATCATGGAATATGGTAAGTATAAAACCGTTGCTTCTGCAAAGAAGGCGCTTTATAACTTAAAGTGCCGTCCAGATCAAAGTCCCAGAGAATTTTTAGTAATTCTTAAGAATGCATACTCCGTGGCCCAAAGAAAACCCAGGTATGAAAGCACAGATTTCAAAGATCTGTATTTTCATTCCATGCCAGTAAGTATACAAATGAATCTCGCAAGAGATTGATTGTAAACCACCATTAGAATGGCTAGTCAGTCAGTGCATGAAATTGTATACCATACACCATGCACATGACGAAAATCAGCCAAAGGTTAAGAAACCTGGTGCTAAAATGGTGTCAGAGACTAAAATTCAGTTAGGTTTAGAAACCCAACAGAAAAAGAGGACCTATTCTGAGGTTTTGAAAACACCAAAACCTCAGAAACAGGAAAACGGCGGAAGCAATTCTGCAAACTCCTCTGACAATAACTCTGAAAAATCCAATTCTGATGGGAATAAACGCCCCTGGGGTAATAAGAACCAAGGCAATTCCCAATGGAGAAGGAATCCTCAGGGAAATAGGAGATATGGAAACAGAAACAACCAATCTGCTCCCAATAACTCCCAACAGTCTCAGCCATCCCAGCCAAATTCTAATGGGCAAAGACAAAACGGCAATGGGGGAAATAATTTGCGTCGTCAGGTTGGTCAATTGACAGATCAGATGGGCAAATTAATGGAGCAAATGACAAAGATCAACCAAGTCTTTGCTATCAATCCTTTTTTAGGAACAGCGCAAATTGCAGAGACACCTGTGCAATTGCAACAGCAACAAGTGCCGCAGCAAATATAGCTACAGTGACTAAACTGGATAGGTTGTCAGTAGATGTAATACCTAACCCTGTTTCCTTTCCAGGTACTAACAGTCAAATAAACGATAGTTGTGTTAGGAAACCTATTGCCAATTCCGTCACTTCACTTCCGGGTGAAGGAGGCGCTACGTGTTCCTCTGTTTTTTCATTTCAGCCAAAGGCTAAAATAGCCCCAGCAGCCAATAGTTTCCAGGATCCAGCCCTGAAAGGGTTAACTGATGAGATGCCGACCACTAGTTCCCGCTTGAAAGTTCAAGATAATCCTAAAAAGGATGGGCCTGTGGGTAAGACTGAGCATTCCTCAGTACAGGTAGAAACTACTGCTGTGACCGGTAATGTATGGAAAACAAGTAATATGTTGACACATTCTAAATTCTTATGTGAATTAGAAGAACATGAAGGAAGGTACTACATGTCTGTAGAAATACAGGATTCGCTACCCCAGCCTTTCAAAGGGTTAATAGATACTGGTTCACAAGCCACGATCTTATCCAATACCTACTTCCAGCAGGTAATGGACTTAGCAACGGATAAGCCGAAGCTAAGAAATTTCCTCAATGCTTTGTTGAGCGTTGGAGGAAATGCACTTCATGTTATTGGCAATACCTGGTTAAAGTTTAAAATAGGTAACAAAACCTTTAGACACCCGGTGATAGTGGTAGATCTTCCCTATAACCGACTGATTCTGGGTATAGACATACTCAGAAGACTTAACACAATTATTGACTGTGTGAATGGAATTGTATGGTCGCAAGCTAAGGTTCCTATAACCTATGAGAAATCACATATACAATCTGATCGTAACTGCCATGTGATAGAAGAAAGACCTGGATTGAGGTACATTTTAGGAATAGTCAGTCACCTGACGTGACTATCCTGCAGGTGAATGACGCAATCGCACCTGTAGATGAGCATTCAGTAAGAATTGCTCCAGAGAGAATCCAGAATGTCTCTCTGGAAGGTGATGTTTTAACCATTTCTCTCCACAGGGACTATGTTGAATCTGTAGATCTGGCAGGTCATGCTCAATTCCTTGCCAGAATTGAAAGGGTTAATAACAACTTATTCTTTCCTATTCAGATAAATGACTTAGGAAGAAATAGGAATGCAAAGCTGGTCTTACAGAGTGAGAACAGCTATATTGGCAGAGGTCTGTTAAAGCAGATCGCTAGTCCTAAAATGATCAGGTACGCTTCCCCACATGACAGGTGGATCCAGAACCTGGATGGCGAATCAGAGAGTCACAATGTGATAGCAAAATGTTTACTATCTATTTCCATCGGAAATAAGACAGTTAAACATTTATTCCTAGTGATAGACGAACCTCGCTATCAGGTTTACATTGGCAATGATGTCATACATCGCTTTGCCATACACCTTGACCTGATTAATTCCAACTTGTGGACAAGGTTAAGAGGCAATCCTTGTGGATACCTTCACGAGGAAAACGCCCTGAAATCAGGACAAATACTCCCATATGCGGTAAGTATCCAAGTACCTGATGACATAACCATTCCACAAGGGACAAGTAACTTTCTTTTACCCCTACAGGTCAAGGAGGGTCAGAGATAAGAAAACTCTGATGCCCTAATCTGTTTATCCAACAGGATACAACAATTAGGGATGGTGGTAACACATACACCAATGGTAAGTATTGGTAAGAATCCCACCTATATAATGGTCAACAATGTTACACCCAATAGTGTTACTTTACCAAAAGGAACATTATTAGGTCTAGCATTGGATGCTGAGTACTATACATTTGGTTTCCAAAACCAAATTATAGGCCTCATCCCTGAAGAATACTTAACTGAGGACGAAATTGTCGATCAAATATTCCATTCCGCCCCAGAAGGATTATTCACTATCCTATCTGTATATCCCTTCAACGTCGAAGACGGCTCGTGTAAAATCGAAGAAGCATCAATCACCTTCGATCATCCGCTCAATGAGCAGGAATCACAAGAGTATCACGACCAAAGAGAAAAGGTAAATCAACACCGAACTGACCTAACTTCTAGGCTTGAAGAAGCTTATGAGATAGGCCAGCCTGAAATCTTTCCAGGATTTCAGGAAAGGCTAGAAGAGCCAATATCTTTAGCTGACGGTTGCTCCAACGATGCTGAGCGACAACAGTTAAAGGAAATCCTTTTGGAATTCCAAGATATTTTTGCCAAAGATTCCTACGACTGTGGGTTAACTAACCTCCACGTAGCCAGAATACAAACTGATCCAAATTTACCACCTGTATTTATCAAACAATATAGACTCCCATTAGCGTCATACGATGGTCTACAAGACATCATTCAGAATTTAAAGGAAAGGGGTATTATACGTCCAGTGCACAGTTCGTATAATAATCCGATCTTGGGAATTCTGAAACCTAATGGACAATGGCGTTTATGCGCTGACTTACGACAGCTAAATAAACGCGTCTATATGTCTGGTTGGCCAGTGCCATACATAGACCAATGTTTGGTACAAATGCAGGGATCCAAAATATTCACTGCCATTGACTGTGCGCAGGGATATTGGACTGTACCAGTCCATAATGAAGACCAATACAAATTGGCCTTCACATTTGGAAAGCAGCAGTATACCTGGACCCGTATGCCTTTCGGTTACATAAACTCTGGTCATGAATTCGCTGTGTTCATGCATAAAGCTATGCCTGATGCACTCGAGAGAGGAACGTTATCATATGTCGACGATGTCTTGCTGAAAAGCACTTCCTTTGATAAGCATATCATAGAGATTAGACATGTTCTCACTCAGTTAAGAGAGGCAGGGATTAAACTGTCTTTACAAAAGGCGCAATGGTGTCGCACTCATGTCAATTTCCTCGGACATGAGGTAACCTCTGAAGGATTAAATCCCCAGAGGAAGAAGGTTGAAGCCGTACTGAAGGCTAAAACACCTTCAAACATCAGGGAATTAAGATCGTTCCTTGGTATGACTAACTACTCCCATAAGTTCATAGATAACTATGCAGAAATAACGAAACCACTCTTACACCTGCTTAAAAAGGAAACTACCTGGAACTGGGGGGAGCCTCAGGACCTAGCGGTAAGTGAACTGAGGAGGAAGCTCACTCAGGCACCCTGTTTAGCATACCCAGAGGGGGGTAAACCTTTCTATCTGGAGACAGGATATACCGATTTAAGCATCAGTGCTGTTCTGTATCAGAAGCAGGACAGTTTAAACAAAGTTATTGCATATGCTAGCAAGACTTTGTCACCTGTTGAAGTTAAATTCAACACGTGTGAGAAGGCGTTATTGTCGACTGTCTGGGCACTACAAAATTTTCGTAGCTATATCCAAGGTGAGAAAATAATTGTAGAAACAGCTCACCAACCTCTACAGTATCTGCAGAGTGAAAGAATTAGAGACGGTAATCTCTCTAACAGTCGGATTACTGCATGGACTCTATCCTTACAGGGATGGCCATTAGAAGTCCGTTATAAACATAATAAGAGAAGCCCAGTTGCCCAAGGTTTAGCAGAATTACATGACTGTACTGCTCCATCTCTGGATGATAATGACACCGGAGATGACTTCCTAGAAGAGCAATTGTTATCCCCTTATAAAGTTTATGACGAGGAATACTGTCGACCACTACCGTGGGTATACATTGATGGTTGTTCATATCACCACGTCGCTGGTGCTGAACGGAAGTTAGTTGCAGGTATCGGAATCGCCTGGATAGGTGATTATCCCAATGTATCTATAGGATACAGTATTGGTCCCAAAAGCAGTCAGATAGCCGAACTCTGTGCAGTATATAAGACCATTCAAATGGCAATAGAATATAGTATCACAGAATTTGTTATCATAACTGATTCCAACTATGTTCGCAACAGTTTCGTCGAATATCTGCCTAGCTGGAAACGTAACCAAATGCTAAAAAGCAATAACAAACCTGTTAAACATGGGAAATTGTTTTATAAAATCGATGAGTTGGTTAAGGAACATGGTTTAACCATATATTGGAAGAAAACCAAAGGCCATTCTAAAATAGAAGGTATTGACAAGGATGGTAATGATTTAGCCGATTCACTGGCAAAACAAGCAGCCATCAATGGTGAAACCCTAAACATTGATGATCTTATGGGTTCAATTCACGTTGAAGCCATAACTAGATGACAGGCTAGAGATAATGCCGACTTAAATGTCGTGCAATGGAGTCAAGAAGCTCCTAGTGAGGATCTGATTACCAGTCAGAAGGACGATCCTGTCATAAGTATATTCTATAAACATATAGAAGACCCTACTGCCAATCCCATCTTAGATGAGGATTGCAAAGATAATGAAGATTTAAGAATCTTGATGAGATATAAAGTCCAATTTAGTATCATGGATGGGTTGCTGGTCAGAACTTCTAAACATGGTATTCAACAATGGGTAGTCCCAACTGTATACCGAGGGTTAATGCTCCAACACGCACATGAATCACCTACATCTGGGCATCGTGGTGATAAGATCACATATGAGATATTGCGTGATTATGCATATTGGCCACACATGTTAAGAGATGTTAAGACATACTGTCAGGGATGCTTGATTTGTCCGCAATATCAACCCCATGGTCCAACCCATCGTGCACCACTTCAGAAGAGGGGGGTGTCATTACCCTGGTCTGATATTCAAATTGACTTTATAGGTCCTGTAACAAGATCTTCAAGAGGTAACAAATACATGTTAACCGTTACATGTATGTACACAAAGTGGATAGAATGTTTGCCTTGTAAAGAGAACACGAGTACCGTGTGCGCCACTTTGTTGATTAACCATGTCTTTTCCAGGTTCAGTCTGCCTCAAAGAATTGAGTCAGACAGAGGTAGTCATTTTACCAGCGAAGTAATGGCTAAGATGTGGAATATTCTAGGTGTTAAACGAAAGCTACATATTGCATACCGCGCTGCGTCTAGCGGGGGGGTAGAGCGATATAACCAGTCTATCGTTAATATTCTAAAGAAGTATGTTAAGGAGTCTGGTAAAGACTGGGACATTAAATTGCCCCTAGTTTTAATGGCGATTAGAGCTACACCTAGCACTGCTACCAAATTGTCACCTTTTGAATTGATGACAGGAAGAAAGATGGTTTTACCACAGCATTTACTATATCGTACTTCGGATCATAATTTGATCAATGCTGCCACTACGCATCAGTATATTGAAGATTTGCGCAAGCATTTACAGCATGCGTTTGCTTTTGCCCAAAAGAATCTAGAAAAAGCAGCGACAGGGGTTAAGACCTATTACGATTTAAAAACCACGAAAAAGGAATATGAGATAACAGATCAAGTCTATCTGTATAATTTTGCGCGAAATCAAGTCAAGGAAAATAAATTTTTACCTTCTTGGAAAGGGCCATATGTCATCATTGACAAAATTTCCCCAGTAGCGTACAAAATAAAAATTCCTAAGGATGGTGATTTTATTGAAAAGTGGGTTCACATTAACCAGTTGCGTGCTTGTCATCCTAAATCTCAATTAAGGATTATAGGTGTGGATTCGGATGCAGAAGAGTGAACGACTAACCTGGATGAATGCTTGATTCAAGTGGTATCGTATGATGTGAAATGTTGTGATGTGTCATGATCTCATGTACGTTCATGTCATTAACCATTTCCTTGCCATCCAATAACTACATTTTTAAGCAGGTTAATAGCTTGTTTAATTGCTATAGGCATATTGCTGAGGAGTCAGTAATAAATGTAGTGAGGGATGAAGTTATAAAAATAGAATTAGAGAAAATACATATGTTGATGAATCGTAATAATGTGTAGTCCTAGGCCAAGTGATCCTATACATACAGTGGGTGGAATGTTTCGGTTCAGGGTTAGATATGATGGTATTGGGGTAGATGAAGTAACTGTGGAGATAAAAGTGTACAAGCACCTAGTGCAATATTGTACTGTGTAATAAAATTTCAACATACAATGTATAACTCAGTACTCACAAGGAGGGAGCCAATTGGAAATGGCTCAGTCCAGACGCCTGTGGGATAGTTAGAAGGGATCCCACTCCCTTCCAAAGTGCAGGTGATGTTCTGTATCTCTAAAAAAGGAATGTCCACACCAATATAGAATTGGGGACTAAGTCCTTTTATTGATAAAGTTAAAAGTGGATGTACAACACAGTAAAATAAAATGAAATAAAATCAAAACAACAAACTTGATAAAATCCACTAAAATGGTACTAGAGTAAATGAGTCCACTGTGGGATAAAAAGGATTACTTGCAAAACGCGTTTCGCCCAAGTCCTGGGCTTCCTCAGTTGCTAAGAGTGTCCTTCAGATGCTTTGTTTATATACCCACTTCAGAGGGTACTTGTTTCCGGGTTCGCGCCGGTATCTCTATTTCCGGTCGCATGTCTATGACGCACTTCCGGTCCGCGGTCCTGTTGTTGGAACGCATGTGCGTTCCAAATCATCAATAACTTTATTGTTCTTTTGAAAAGTCCAATGAACAAGGGGGATATCTAATCAAATGTCCACTTAGTAAGATGCATAAAGGGGAAAAAAAAAAAAGGGGTTAACGATCTTCATAGATAAAACATCCAAGTGACCAGAAATACATAAATAAAATCAGTAATGGAAATGTGTGGCAATAGGGAAAATGGTAGACCTATTGAAAAGATGATCAGTGAGTGTCATCTTTCATAAGTAAAACATGCAGCATAATTTAAAGATACATACATAAAATTAAATAATGTGGTAGGAAACTTGTAATAAAAACATCAATGAGAGTAAATGATTTTTAAACGGAATTAGAGGCATGATTGATTTTTAAAAAATGATTTTTAAATGATTTTTGAACGGAATTTGAGACATAATTTAAATAAATAAAACTTTTAACCATGCATGTAGGCATAAACATGTGTCTAGCGAAAAATGAATAGTTAAAATGTAGATTGCAGAACGTCCCAATACATCCAACTAGTGCTAGTGCTAGTTGAATATAGGGTAAAAGATATTATAAAAAATGACATATTTCAAAATCTGCATTGAGGCCGTTGGGTATGAGGGTGTTGAAGTTAAAAATAAATCTCATCTCCTCTTTACCTAGTTTGTTGATATAGTTGCCTCCCCTCCAATCCTTTTTAACTAATTTTATTGCACAAAAGAATAGTCCTATAGGGTCCTGGTTATGTCGAATTTTAAAATGTTGAGAGACAGAATGCGTTTCCAGACCTTTTTTGATATTGCGGACATGTTCTGCAATCCGTACATTTAGGGGCCGTATGGTTCTTCCTATATACAGGAGATTGCATGGGCATTTTAGGGCGTAAATAATTCCCTTCGAATGGCATGTGAGGTGGTCTTTAATTTTATACGATCGACCTATTATTGCACTTATGTCTATGAGGTGTCTTTTTCTGTTTTTAGTGGCTCTACATGGTAGGCACTCTCCACACCCATAAAATCCTATCAAGTCATTAATAAAGTGCTTAGGTGTTGTGGTTTCTAAATTACTTCTAACCAGCGCATTTCTCAAGTTGCTGGTACCTCTAAAAATCATTTTTGGTTTGGGAGGTAAAATATCCTTAAGTATGGGGTCGTCCTTCAGAATATGCCAGTGTTTGCTAATGGCTTTCTGTACTTTTCTAGTGTTTCCATTATATTTGCTAATGAAAGGAACTTCATCGTAATTGTGTGTCACTGTTTTGGGTTTGTATTTTAAAAGTTGGCTTCTTTCCAGGAGTCTAACTTCTTCCATATCCTTCCTCAGGGCGTCCTCATCATACCCTTTCTGTATGAACTGTTGTTTTATATACTCGGCCTGTTTGATATATTCTGTTTCTTCTCTACAGTTCCTCCTGATTCTTTTAAACTGCCCTTTGGGGGCATTAGTTAGCCAGGGCTTATGGTGGCAACTATTTCTGTTAATGTAGCTATTAGAGTCCACCGGTTTAAAGTAGTTTCTAGTGAAAATACGCGATTCTTTAATATAGATATTCAGATCTAAAAAATTGATGTTGTTGTTGCTCACATCGCTGGATAATTTCACGCCCCAATCATTAGTGTTAAGAAATTCTAAAAACTTGTTAATTCACAGCTACTGCCTGTCCAGATAAAAAATATGTCATCTATATACCTGCGGTAGGACACCAAGTTCGCCCTCCATTCATGGCCACTAGAAATAAAGGATTCTTCCCAGTATGCCATGAACAAGTTTGCTTAACTGGGGGCGAACTTGGTGCCCATCGCTGTACCGCAGATCTGTAGATAAAAACAATCCTGAAACCAAAAAAAGTTGTTGGTTAAAATAAGTAAAATCCCTTCTAAAATGAACTCTATTTGTTCTTTCTTAAAAGATGACTTTTCTAAAAAGTATTTAGCTGCTTCTAATCCTTTGTTATGGGGGATGGCACTGTATAACGAGCTGACATCACACGTGACTAGGAAATTCCCTTCTTGCCACTCCGTCTGTTCTAATATTTGTAGCATGTTGATGGTGTCTTTCAGGTAATACGGCGTTTTCACCACTAAGGGTGTATCGATATACTCAGATACCCGTGTGGATACCGAGTCAATGCCCGATATTATCGGCCTGCCTGGTGGATTGTGCTGGTCTTTATGTACCTTCGGTAGGTGATAGAACACCGGAACTTTGGGATAGTCAATGGACAAATAATCAACTTCTTTTTCATTAATAATCTCTAATTCTTTTCCTTTGAGGATGTATTTCTCGAACTTTTTTTGTATTTCACTCATTGGATTTGATGGTAACTGTCGATACGTCAGTGGGTCCAACAGGATTTTGTCCGCTTCTTTAATGTACTGCTCTTTGTTAAAAATGACAATCCCTCCCCCCTTATCCGCCGGTTTTATTACGATGTCCTTATTTTTACTCATCTCTTTAATTGTTTTTTGTTCTTTCCGGGATATGTTTTGCTGGTAAGGGGTAGTTTTCTTAATCTTATTGATATCCTTCATAACCATGATCTCAAAAGCCTTCATCTGATCAGAGATCATGTGTGTAGCGGTACTTACCTTATCCGGGGGCCGGACGCGGTCCTCTCTTCAAGCCGCGCGCGGTCCTGCGGCTGCACGAGCCGCGCGCGGCTCGTCCGACTGTTCAGACAGGAAGGCGGGCAGTGACCGCGAGAAGCGGTCACGTGTCCCGCCTGCAGCTAAGAGCGCGCCGCGAATCTCGGGCGCGCTCTTAAAGAGACAGTGGGAGCCTAAATTGCAAAAAGGCTCCCATTGGCTCCTGTCATGCCAATCACCCCATACACTTACCTGTTGGGGGAGTGGAAGTGACAGGAGCCAATCACATTAGTTTGAAGGCTACTTATACTTACCCTTTTCCCTTAGTTCCTTGCCCTATCGTGGTTTCTGCTACAGTTCCCTTTAGTGCTTGTTGTGTTCAGTTGTGTTTCTCCGTATTTGACCTTGGCTTTGTATTCTGACTTCGTTTTCGCTTTATCCTATTCTGTACTGTTTGCCGGCTTGCTGATTCCTGTGTACCAGTCCCCGGCTAGTTTTCGTTTACGCTGTCTCTTTGTGCCCTTGACCTCGGATCGTTCCTGACTCTGTCTTATCCTATTACGTCGAGTCCGGCCACTCTAAGGTCTGGTAGACGTATCTCTCCTCTGTACTGTCTTCTGTTAGGCTGGATCCTGCGTGTAGGGGTATATACTCGTTACATTACGATAGGGCCATGGACCCCGCAGATTTAGCTCAACAGATGGCGACCCATGAGGCTAGATTTGTAGAGCAGGATCACCGTATGGATCAAATAGCTCAGGCTCTCCAGACGCTCTTAGCTAGAACCATTCCAGCAACCGCACCTAACCCTCCTGCACCCCTGCTTCCTGAAGTATCGACTATGCCTAACGCTACAGCACATTTAACGCCTCCTCCTAGGTATGGAGGGGATTCTAAGACATGCAGAGGGTTCATTAACCAAATAGAGTTTCATTTTGAAATGTATCCATGTTCATTTCCCACAGAGAGGTCTAAAGTTGGGTTCTTTATGCACCAACTTACCGACAAAGCACTTGAATGGGCAAACCCTATTTGGGAGGCTAATGGACCTATGGTGCATAACTTTCACAGTTTCCTAACAGCTTTTCGCAGAACTTTTGATACTATGAAAAGGTCTAAGAATGCCGCTAGAGCATTAATGAGGGTTAAACAGGGTTCTAGGTCTGTGGCTGATTACGCTATACAGTTTCGTACCCTTGCCTCACAGGTCGATTGGACCAATAATGGGTTAACTACGGCCTTCATGGAAGGTTTATCAGACTCTATATTGGATGAGGTAGCAGCTAAGGAGCTTCCTATTGCCTTAGAGGACCTTATTGACTACCTCATCGATATAGATAATAGGATTCGTGACAGGCTCTATACTAAGAACAGGAATAGACGTTTTGTTACACCTATTCAACCCAGAGTTAATATACCGGAGAGTGTTAAAGTATCTGAAGAGGAACCTATGCAATTAGGGGTTGCCAAACTCTCAGATACTGAGAAATTACATAGGAGAAGGGAGGGACTCTGCCTATATTGTGGTAAGAGAGACCATATGGTAAAGGAGTGTCCTCTGCTCCCGGAAAACTCTCGCACCTAAGACCTTATAGGGGACTGGCCTTGGGTGTGATTTCTAAGTCTCCTACATTGCCTCCTAACCGACTGCTTCTCCCTGTTTCTTTACATATGGGAGAGAGTTGTATAGTTGAAAACATAGACGCCCTGGTTGATTCTGGGGCAGCCGAGAACTTTATAGACTCTGGTTTTGTAAAGAGAAACAATATTCCCATCAGAGAGAAGGAGATACCCTTGGCCGTTGAGGCCATAGATGGTAGACCATTGATATCTCCTGTTGTTACTCACGAGACTACACCGCTACACATGTACACAGGGGTTCTACACTATGAAACCATTCGGTTCCAGGTCATCACCTCTCCCTCTTCACAGTTGGTGTTAGGGTATCCATGGTTACGTGCCCACAATCCCATTTTTGACTGGGAGACAGGGCAGATAAAATCATGGAGTGAAGCCTGCCATGAGTCATGTACTATTGAAGTCACGCCTGTGAATTCTATTAACGTTCCTACTGTTCCTCCTTTATCTACGACAATACCCTCTCAGTATTTAACTTTAAAGACTGTCTTTGATAAAAGAGAGGCTGACAAATTACCGCCTCACAGACCCTACGATTGTGCTATTGATTTGTTGCCTGGTACTATACCTCCTAAGGGCAGGGTGTACCCCCTATCGGTTCAAGAAAACCGTGTCATGGAGGAGTACATTAAAGAGTCATTAGACAAGGGATTTATTAGAAGATCCTCTTCTCCGGCTGGAGCGGGGTTCTTCTTTGTATCAAAGAAAGAAGGTGATTTAAGACCTTGCATTGATTATAGAGGTCTTAACAAGATCACCATCAAAAATGCTTACCCTATACCTCTAATAACAGAATTGTTTGACAGGCTCAAACATGCTACGGTATTCACCAAATTAGATCTTAGAGGAGCATACAATTTGATACGTATTAAAAAGGACCACGAATGGAAGACAGCCTTTAACACTCGGTCAGGTCATTATGAGTATACCGTCATGCCATTTGGGCTTTGCAATGCCCCAGCAGTGTTCCAAGAATTTATTAATGATGTCTTACGGGACTTTATTCACTCATTTGTTATTGTGTACTTGGATGACATTTTAATATATTCTACTGACATTCACGCTCATCACAGACATGTTACAACAGTTCTGAAGACCCTTCTTGCTAATGGTCTTTATTGCAAATTAGAAAAATGTCTATTCGACCAGTCCGAGGTCCAGTTTCTAGGGTATTTGATTTCCGCCGAGGGTTTTCGGATGGATCCCCAGAAGCTCGCTGCAGTCATAGAATGGCCTCTGCCGCAAGGTCTGAAAGCCATCCAGCGTTTTCTGGGTTTCTCTAATTATTATAGACGTTTTATCAAAGGTTTTTCGTCTATAGTAGCGCCTATTACTCGTATGACTAAAAAGGATGGCAATACACGTGTCTGGTCTACTGAGGCACTTCAGGCTTTTGACTTTCTTAAAACTACGTTCGCCTCTGCCCCTATTTTACAGCATCCTGTCCCCTCATTGCCATATATACTTGAGGTTGATGCTTCCGATATAGGGGTAGGTGCTGTCTTATCCCAAAGAGAGTCTCCTGACAAGCCATTGCATCCTTGTGGCTTCTTTTCTAAACAAATGTCCAAGGCAGAGAGGAATTATGATGTGGGTAATCGCGAACTCCTTGCTATCATTTTAGCACTCAAAGAATGGAGACATTTGCTAGAAGGAACTAAGGATCCTATTCTCATATTTACAGATCATAAGAACCTATCCTACCTTAGCGAAGCTAAAAGATTGTCTTCAAGGCAGGCTAGGTGGTCACTGTTCTTGTCTCATTTTAATTATATAATCACCTATAGGCCAGGTGACCGGAACACCAAAGCGGACGCTCTGTCCAGACAATTCGAGACTATTGACAAACAGGAGATTGATGTCACTCCTGTCATTCCCCCAGACAGGATAATAGCAACTACTATATTGTCTATTTCCTCGTCCCTCTTGCAGGCCATACAAGCGAAACAAGGCATGGCACCCAGCGAGAGGCCTAATGATAAATTGTTCGTTGACATTCCCGAGAGACGGGATATTCTGTCACTTTATCACGATACTAAGACTGCTGGACATCCTGGTATTTCCAAAACAGTGTCAGCCGTTTCTCGGTATTTCTGGTGGGATACCTTACGTAAGGATGTTACTGACTATATAAGTGCTTGTACTACTTGTGCATGTATGAAAACTTCTCGTAGAGTTCCTTGTGGGCTGTTGCATCCGTTGCCCGTTCCCGAGAGACCTTGGTCTAATCTATCAATGGATTTTATTGTTGAATTACCCCCTTCGAATGGTAACACAGTCATCCTAATGATAGTAGATCGGTTTTCCAAAATGGCTCACTTTGTGTCTCTTCGCAAGTTGCCCACTTCCAAGGAATTGGCTCTTATCTTCGCTAGAGAAGTGTTTCGATTACATGGTATTCCCTTATCTATTGTATCCGATAGGGGTAGCCAATTTGTTTCCAGGTTCTGGAAAGCCTTTTGTTCGGAGATGGGTATTTCCCTCTCATTTTCTTCCGCTTACCATCCCCAGTCTAATGGAGCTGCTGAACGTGCCAACCAGTCTCTTGAGCAGTACCTCCGTTGTTTTGTGTCTCACCATCAGGACAATTGGTCTGACCTGCTTCCTTGGGCTGAATTTGCTCGGAATAATGCCACTCATGATTCTTCCGGCAAGAGCCCTTTTTACGTTGTCTATGGCCAGCATCCCGTTGTTCTTCCGGCTGCATTCTCCTCACAGGGCATGCCAGTTCTGGATGAGCATTTGGCTGGTTTGCGTAATACTTGGGAACAGGTTCAGCGTTCTTTGGTGGACTCTGCTGCCCGCCAGAAGGCTCAGGCTGACAAGCATCGCAGAGCGGCTCCTTCCTATGTTGTGGGGGACAGGGTTTTGCTTTCCACACGGAATATTCGCCTCCGGGTGCCTTCTATGAAATTGGCTCCCCGCTTCATTGGTCCTTATCGCATTATACATAAGGTTAATCCCGTTTCTTATGCCTTGGGTCTGCCTAAGAATCTGCGTATACCCAATGTATTTCACACCTCTTTGTTGAAGCCTTACGTACGCAACCGCTATACCCGGCATACTCCCCCTCCCCCTCCTGTCTCTGTGGAGGGTCATGAGGAGTTCGAAGTATCTGCTGTTATTGACTCTCGTTTTCTTAGGGGTCGGCTTCAGTACTTGGTACATTGGAAGGGTTATGGGCCTGAGGAGCGCAGTTGGATTTCTGCGGATGCTGTTCATGCTCCCCGCCTTGTACGTTCTTTCCATTCGCGTTTTCCTGCCAGGCCTGGTCCTGCCCGCCCGGAGGGCGTGTCCTCAGGGGGGGGTACTGTAGCGGTACTTACCTTATCCGGGGGCCGGACGCGGTCCTCTCTTCAAGCCGCGCGCGGTCCTGCGGCTGCACGAGCCGCGCGCGGCTCGTCCGACTGTTCAGACAGGAAGGCGGGCAGTGACCGCGAGAAGCGGTCACGTGTCCCGCCTGCAGCTAAGAGCGCGCCGCGAATCTCGGGCGCGCTCTTAAAGAGACAGTGGGAGCCTAAATTGCAAAAAGGCTCCCATTGGCTCCTGTCATGCCAATCACCCCATACACTTACCTGTTGGGGGAGTGGAAGTGACAGGAGCCAATCACATTAGTTTGAAGGCTACTTATACTTACCCTTTTCCCTTAGTTCCTTGCCCTATCGTGGTTTCTGCTACAGTTCCCTTTAGTGCTTGTTGTGTTCAGTTGTGTTTCTCCGTATTTGACCTTGGCTTTGTATTCTGACTTCGTTTTCGCTTTATCCTATTCTGTACTGTTTGCCGGCTTGCTGATTCCTGTGTACCAGTCCCCGGCTAGTTTTCGTTTACGCTGTCTCTTTGTGCCCTTGACCTCGGATCGTTCCTGACTCTGTCTTATCCTATTACGTCGAGTCCGGCCACTCTAAGGTCCGGTAGACGTATCTCTCCTCTGTACTGTCTTCTGTTAGGCTGGATCCTGCGTGTAGGGGTATATACTCGTTACAATGTGTCTCGGAAAAAAGGTAGACTTGCTTTTGAGGTCAGAGTGTACGAAGGTGTCGTCTTGTGTGGTAGTTGGCACTTCCTTTTTGTCATAGAAGAACTTCTTCAAGGATAACTTCCTAATAAAATGGTTAAGATCAATAAAAAAATCAAAAGAGTTAAAATCTGCCGTAGGTGCAAACTTTAAACCTTTTTTTAAAACCAGTTCTTGCTCAACTGTGAGATCTTTCTGTGTCAGATTAAAAATGCCTTTTATGTCCGTTTCCTGTTTCTCTTCTCCCTGTAATGTTGTTCTTGTTCTTCTTCTTCTTCTTCTATGCTTCTTTGTCTCTTCCCGGGGGATTCTTGAGGGAGAGTCTTCTGGGACCACTGCAGTCTGTTGTTGATTGGGTCCTTCCGAAAAAACAAGGAGGAAGAAGATGCTGTCCTCGTTATAGTTGAATCTGGCCTTGATTGTGTGTGTGGTTCAACGGTACTTGTTATTCCTGAATCCCTATTTCTCCTATTTTCAATTGGTTTTTTTACTACTCCATTGTCAGTGGGTTTCCTTGGTGTTCCATTTTTGACCACTGAACTATAACTTCTTCTGTCATCATTCGAAGTGTTCTTTCTTGGTCCTTGGATATTTTGTTCCCGATATGTATAACGACGTTGTCCTTGTGTGTTAGGTTCCCACTGAGTACTTCGATATTTTGGTGGGGATCTCTCTCTATAGTTCCCTAATCTCTTTGGTGGGGATCTCTCTCTGTAGTTCCCTAATCTCTTGTTGTATTGAAGTATATGATTTTCATAACCCGAATGTCGTCTCTTTCTGTCATTCCTAGGCCAAGTGATGTCACACTGTTATAAGTTTGTATACTTAACAAACCTTGAATCATTAGTAGATAAGTCTGAAACGAGTTCCTGATCCGTGACTGTTGAAAGATGTCCAAGAAGGATGTGGCGTATTTCTGGATCGTACTGCTCCTGTGCCAAGAGCTACGGACCGACCCGATCGCAGAGATGGGACCATCCTCCGGCATCCTGATTCAAGAGACACCAGGGTTCATCTTGACAGAGAAGAGGATCCTTACCCAACGTGTGTTCATCAGCTTGGACCCCAAGATTTCCATCGAGAAGGCGTACAACATTTCATCGATGCAGCTTCCTGAGTTACAGACTTGGTACCAGATGCACCTCCAAAGAGCACAGGACCGTGTGCGAAACATCTTGGAGCAAGCCCGGAAACCATTTGTATCCAGTTCTATTTCGATGAGTAACCGACCCAAAAGGTTCCTCACCGCTATAATTGTTGCATTAGTTTGTGCCACTGTTGGTGCAGTTGTCGCAACTGGAATGTCTGCAGCCAACTCTATTACTGTCCAAAAGCTGGATATGGAAATCTATGCGCTAAAGCAACACATTAACGATATTCATCAGGTGATAAAAGAGCAAAGAACACTTCTCCAAGACGTGTTAACTATTGTGGAAGACACAGTTGTTACAACAAATTTGCATTCGGAGTTAATTGCCAAATCCACTGAGTTGCACCAAAGTCATGACTTATTTAAGCGTGAACTTCTATTTCTGCATGACCCGATATTGTTCCACACACTTGCTTTTCTCGACGAAGTGCAAACTGGAATGACCGAATTGGCAGGGGGACGCATACCTCTGTATTTTGTATCCAAGGATATTGTTCATGCGATGCTCGCCAATGTGGATGGAGAAACAATTGAGCCTATGCAATTAAATCTGGCCTTTGAGATGGGGAGCGCTATACCTCTCTTAATTGATCCGGAACGTATGGAGATTTGCTTTTTATTGGCCATACCATATGTAACTCCCAAAAACATTTTTCAAATGAAAACAATTTACAACGTTGGTACATGGAAGGACAATATCCATGTAAAAGTCCAAACCCCAGATGTTTTGGCTTTTCAACCGTGGATACCAGATTGGTATTCAATACCCATTTTGAATGACTGTGAGAAATTCAAAGACAATAATTTCCAATGTGATGGAAAACCTTTTGTGTACGATTCTACCAATGCTTTGTGCGGAATCGAGTACCTTAAACATGGCTCGGAAACATGTCAAGTGACTATGTCAAAAACCGACAGTAATGCGTTAGTACATGCTATCTTAGTAAAAGATAAATGGTTGGTAAGCACGTGTCCAGGGACCAGGTGACAAATAAAGTAATTGCCTTACCAGCACCTGTATCATTGATCAAGGTACCCCACGACTCTCGTATCACCATCGGTGACGTTACGCTATACCCAGTGTACACTGACGTCCTCGAAAGTGCTATTGAGATGGTGGATCCCTTCCAGAATCTAGATATCCCTCTAGATCCTAATCTTAAGTTCTTGCTGGACCATAAGCCCAACCACACTATCCAAATGTCAATCAAGAAAGATAACATTTCTGTGGACATATTTAAATACTCTGAGTTAGATACTGACCTTATTGATCGTGTTGACTGGTTCATCCATGTTAAGATTGTTATTGGGTGTGTTATGATAATAATATTATGGTTGATTGTACTAAGCGTAAAGTTCAAAACACTTACAGGTACAAAAATATACAAAGATGTTCATTCCACGCATGAGCCTATGTCAGAAATTATGTGATTGCACAATATGTCTTGTGACTTCCATAGTGCCTATTCATAAGCTAAATTATTTGGCTATGACAGGCACTAAAGGGGGGTTATGTCAGGGTATTTATAGCGGCAGACATTTTGTGCTATGATAGAAGTACAAAGTGTATATTCTGAAGTCAATCTAAATAGACCAGACTCCATTTTGTATCTTCAAGTTAACAAAGACACAACATTTCTTTCCTTTCTCTATTGCTGACCGTTTAGCCAGAGCTGAATGGAATGTGTATATAAACAAACCAAATAGATAAGACATTGAGAATGGGGGTAGACAGACTGTCTAATTACTAATGGAATATAATAAATTCTATTCCCAGACTTAGGTGACAGAGGAGATTAAATAATTAAATTTTACTTTCGATATTGTACAACGTCCCATTATAGTTTAAGGTGAAACTTAGTTCACAAACTATCAATTTTAGGAAATATAGCAGAATTTGCAGATGCATAGTCTGAAGAAATTCTCTTGATCTGACAGATAAAATAAGTTATTGGTTACATAAAGATAACGTAAATGACGTCAAAAATAGCCACCAGGAAAAGTTAACTCTTTCCTGGATAGGTATGTGTAGTGGAACAATACTGCCATCTAGAGTCCAAATATTAAAATGATTACCTAGAAGGCAACCACACCCCACATTTGTGATTGGCTATCACTTAGAGGAATTTCCCCTTTAAAAAGTTAAGACAAGGGAAGAGTGAGAAGATTCAAAGATTGAAGAGAGAGACATTACGACACTCTGGGGATTCAGAGAGATCCAGGCAGAATCGGGTGATCAGAGTAACCAATAAACTCTTACACTCCATGCAGAGAACCACTTAGCTACCTGGGAATATCTGATGAGAAAATATCTACATAACTGGTAAATATACAGACATTTAATTAATTAATTAAATTAATTAAAATTAATAGCATGATATATGACTGGATAAATCATGTTTGATTTCATATTTAGAAATCTTAATTATTAAAGAATATATATATGGTTATAGCATCCCATCTGCAGCTGGGATCAATATAATCATTAATGTATTTGTGTGATTAATATCACGTTAGCATATCATGACCATTTATCCAGCTGTATTGATTGGCTCTAAAATAAGATAAAATATCTATTTAGACAAATTAATTAAAATATCAGCTATTATAACATAGTAAGATTTCTCATTGGATGCAAGGAAATGTTTAAAGACTATGACTGGGTAAATGTTATTTATTTAAAATTACATAAAAGTAGACCTTAATTACTTAGGAGGTCTGGCCAGCATTGAAAGGGTTATTTCTAAACTGCCAGCTGAGAGTTTCTTTTACTATCTCATGCTGCACACTGAAACTTCACATTCTTTGTCTCTGTGAAAGCATCGTAAATCAATCTTGACACCTAATGTGTAGATTTTAAACTACGTCTTAGTCATTAGGAAATGTTTGTTTTAAATTACCATATTGTATTGCATATTCATGTTATACTCGAATTCCATTGATTATTATCATGCATGTTACTCATCATTATTATTTAAATTGTTAAGAAATAAATATCTATTTTATAACAATTTGTGATTTTTAATTACCGGTATATGGTTTTACATTTTCACTTATAACGATAACGATTAGGGATCTGAGAATTGAAATCGTGGGCAATTCTCTCTGTTTACAATTATTATCCCATAAATATCCCCACAGGTTCCTGCGGAAATTGAGTGTGGTTCAGGGGTATTTTCTGCGTGGTTCTCTGTAACTGAGAGATAATTGAGTTAACAGTCTTTAACTCAATTATCTCCCAGACACAGGGACACCTGAGAGGGGTTTGTATTTCATTGTATGGAGACCTAAGCTGGGAGTCTGTGTATAAAATGAGGGCAAGCCCTGAATAAACCAGTCTACTCCCAGCATTAAGTCTCAGCTAATGTCTGGGGGGAAAAGCTATATCACTCTACCTGATTATAATCACTGAATACTGTGTTTACTGAGATCCTGGGAAAGGGGAAAGGACATCCTTGGTGGCAAGACTTCTGTCCCTACCCAAGTGGCCGCCACAAGGATAAAAAAAAATCTCTAGTTTTGTACTCAGTATTAATAAATTATGAGAATTGATAGATAGAATATATCACCTTAGGTTTTTCTCCCACTATTTCCTTTAGTAATAGATTTAATGTAAGAACATATGTCCTTAAATTACATTAAATTATGTAGGATCTTTCTAACCCCCCCATGATCTATATTAGAATTGGCTCTTATTATCATCTGAACTGTTTATATCTGATTAATTCTTGCCTATCTAATTTCTTGACTTCATCTAATGCCTTGTCTTTCTTCTCCGGTTTATATGTTTTCTCCATAAATATATTTCTGAGGTCAGAAGTCTGTTTCTCAAAAATCTTAGTATCAGAGCAGTTTTTACTTATGAACTTAGTTTACGGTATATTTTGGAGCCATGGTTCATAATGGCAACTCTCAATGTTTTGAAGGTTTGTTTTTAATGGAAGGATAGCCGTTCAAATTGGAAGAAATCATGAAGCTGGTCATGAGATTCACCAAAACAAAGAAATTATTTTTTTTAGAAAAGAAATCAGCATTAATATAGGAATACGTTTTTAATTATTCTTCCAAAAAAAGAATAGTCTATCCAACGGCGAAGAGCAAGAAGAATTTGTCAAGGAAAGGAAATGAAATCGGAAGTTCAACAATTGTCCCAAACACAAACTGAGGTTCTAAACAGAGGATTCAACGAATGCTTTAAGTGGTGTCCCCAAGTTCAACTGAAAATGAAACTTATGACATCTCCAGTCTCAAAATTATTCAACCCCTTCATGGAAAGAATCTTTAGTACTTACTAAACTTTTTGCTGTTATGATCTGCTGCAAACAAGATGCATAGCCAGCCACAAGCTTCTGTCAGCGTTCCTGAGAACTTTAAGCCTATTGCGCATGAGCAATGGCAACCAGTTCAGTAATATTCTTGGGTTTGCGTGCTGCAACCACCTTCTTCAAATTCCACCAAAGATGTTCTATAAAGTTCAAGTCAGGTGACTGTAATGGCAACTTCTTCTGCAACCAAGCCTTGGTAGGATTTGAGGTATCATTGTTTCGTTTAAAGTTCCAATGACGCCCAAGGCTCAATTTCCTCACAGACGGCATGATGTTTTCTCCTAGGTCACGCAACATAAATCACGTGACCGCAACCAGAGTCCTGATACTTCAAATAATTAATCTTGCCTTCCACACACTGCAGATTTCCAGTGATAGAGGATGTAAAGCAGCCCCACTGAACCACCTCAATGCTTAACTCTAGCCAGAGTTGTAACGGATCACCTGGCACCCCGACCGGGTACCTCCGTTGAAGGATGCTCCTAGCGTTTCCTGAAAACTCAAAGCACTCTGGCAGACACCACAATCACCGAATCTGAGAAGCATATAAATCCTCTCAAGCCTCTGAATGCTGTAGACAGTTGAATAGGAACCATACAAATAGGTTTGCACTCCTAGCAGTCAAACTGAAACAGCATGCAATAAATCCTCCCCCAATAATGAGACAACACTTAACTTTGAGGGTTAAAACAGGAACTCAAGATTTATTCACACAACCTCCTTTTAAGACATTCTCCCATGCAAGGGAGGGATTTACAATAATTATTACAATAGCCAATCCCATAGATGTTACCTCCCACACATCTCCTCCCCTTAGATTAACACTTAACATAATTATACAGTACACACTTTTCCCCAATTCTTGGATGTTCCCCAAATATATATGATACACCTCTAAAAATAGCCCTGATCTGGGTGAACAACATACTCAAATATCACCGAGATCGGACCAGGGGTTCGGGAGTTATGGGCAGGCAAAGATTTGACCGACCGCATGGGTAAAGTATCCGAAAATAGTTCCATGTATTTTGGCCCTGCGGTCGGTCACAGAAAAGGGAATAAAAACATACGAATTGCCTGGGTTATGGAGCCTGGGGAGGATTCAAATGAATCCCCTAGTTCGTGGGGTTCTTTCTACCGAACGGCGGGCCATTCGGTAGTTTCTACACGAAATACTGGAAGTCTGGAGGTCTTAGCGGTGTTTGCCTAGTCGAGTGTCCGATTTTAGTTCCAGACACTCGACGGCAAAACACCGCTGTTCGGGAGTTTAAGATGGCTGCCGCCACGTGTTTGTTTCCCGAATGGCAGACACCCAGAGGACAAAGAACACATTACATAGATTGCCAATTACCTGTTTGCAACATTGTTGCAAACGGTAATTGGAGGCACACTTATTCCTGGGTGGTCTGGTTGTTCGGTAGTTTCACTCACTATAATGAATTTAGTGATTCTACCGAACAATCAGATGAATGCTGCATACATGAATACAATTTAACCGAAGACATAATAACATACATATATAATTAAGACAGTATTACTACAATATGCTACTAAGACTACTAGTCTTAAAGGGACATTATTCCCAAAAGTCCCAATATGTCCACGGATGATTCTAAAAGGGCCAGCAGCAGAAATACAAAATACAACATGCCCAAATATAGTTCAAACGTACCAATTTTCCAGGGGCCATAGTCAGCAGGTAAGAGGTAGGCAGCCAGGCCCCTCAAATGCCCAGTGGCAAGGCGGGTTCCGCCACAAGAGTATTCTTTTCAGCGTATGTTTCATGTTCTTGCTCCAGGCAAACCGCTAATCCATTGGGCCGAAAAGATCCAGTTTTGTTTCATAGTTCCACAGAATATAATCCTAAAATTTCTGTGGCTTATATAAGATTATATACGATTTTGAGCATATTGGAGCCAACTTTTCTTGTGCTTTTGGGTCACTAGTGGTGTGCATCTTGGAGTTCTAGCACAGAGTGTTGTTATGAGTCAAATTACACAGCATGGAAAAATTCCAAAGAACTTTCCCACGCTGTGTAAAATGACAAAGAGCACTCTGATTGGCTGGATTTCAAGCTAACCGACAGGTAAATGTAGAGACTTACCTGTCAGAGCACTCTGATTGGATGGCTTAAACCAACCAACCAGAGTGCTCTGAGCCTAATTGCAGGGCGGGGCAAGGCTTTATAAGTCTTCCCCCACCCTGCAGAGCTCATTCTGCGCAGAGCCCTTCATGGGTGAAGATGGATTATTTTTTTTGCGCTCATGTTTTTCTTTTTCAAAGTGCGTCGGTTATTATGGATTTTTATTTGCCCTTTTTTGGGGCTGAAAAAAGAAGATTTTAGAAGAAAGAAGACATCAAATGCTAAGTTTTCTTTTTTCTTTTTACAGGTATCTAGTTAATGGTCCCCCCTCTTTATTTTTAGGGTGAGGGGTAGGTAGGGTTTAATTTTGTTGGGAAGGGGGTGACTAGGTGTTTGGGGACCCTGGGGGGGGGTTACATTTTTATTTAGGGCCCACACCAGCCGCTCGGGGGTGGGGGCCAGGGGGGAGGACAATAGGTCCCCCCTATTGATATTTAGGGCCCCAACCTGACGCTCAGGGGTGGGAGCCAGGGGGAGGACAATAGGTCCCCACCTTATTGATATTTAGGGCCCCCACCCACCACTCAGGGGTTGGGAGCAAGGGGGGAGGACAATAGGTGCCCCCTTATTGATATTTAGGGCCCCCACCCGCCGCTCAGGGGTGGGGGCCAGGGGGAGGACAATAGGTCCCCCCTTATTCTTCTTTAGGGCCCCCGCCCGCCTCTCTGGGGTGGGGGCCGGGAGGGGAGGACAATGGGTCCTCTTATTTCATTTTAGGCCCCCCACCCTCCGTTCAGAGTGGTGTGTTTTTAAAAAAAATTTTTTTACAGTGAGCAGCCCCTACTCGCGGTATAGCGAGTAGGGGCAAAATTTACTAATACTAAGTAATTTTTACTTAGTATTAGTAGATTTGGCTGAAAGACCACATTTATTTTTGGTAGATAACCCCCTAATACCGTGGGAATTAGGGAGTTATCTACTAAGCGACTGCAAGAGAAGTCCCGAAATTCCGAAGTTCCGGAATGCCGAACCGAAATCTTTACAGTATCACACTATATATATTTTCATCTCTTTCTGTTTTATGTTCATTTAAATACATATTTATGTGGGTGGTAAGTCTGACTTCTCATACTCTAGCGCTGCACTTGCACTTTTTGTTGTGAAGGGATTATTACCTAAACAAATGAGTGAAGGGATTATCACCTAAACAATTCACCTAAACAATTCAAGTGCGTTTGTTATAATTGTATGTTATTGGTGGGCTGGTTGGAGTGCTCACAAAGTGTTTTTCAGCAGCTACAGATTCTGACACTGCTTATATAACTAAGTTATTCTTATCACACTACTATGTTTCTTTGTTTGATTTTCAATGGGGGTTGAATCATTTTGATTACAACTGTGTATGTGGTTTTCATTACTTTTTAAAATAGTATATATATATATATATATATATATATATATATATATAGTTATATATATATATATACAAAAAGAGAAGTCCTGCGCTTAGTCCCATGCTGGACCAGCTGCAATGACTACAATACACATCAGCCCCAATATATAGTAAAAACCAAAGTAAAGAAAATGTTACTTGCGCTTTCTCCTTAATCCCTATGTATATTTAGACAAATGGAGGTCATTTAGTTGCTCCAATGGCCATTGGAGGTAAGGCCCGCCTGCCAACGTCAAGGCAGACCCCCCTAAGCGGGTCCTAACACTGACCCTTCAGCCTGCTTCCTTGAGCTTCTGGCAAAAATATCTCTAATGAGACAGAAAGGGGTATTTTTTATATACACCCCTATACTTATTAACCCTTAATAGGGAACACATGGGATGGGCAGCAGCATTGTAACCAGGCTGTGTGATACAAAGTAAATACAAATACAAAAAGAGAAGTCCTGCGCTTAGTCCCATGCTGGACCAGCTGCAATGACTACAATACACATCAGCCCCAATATATAGTAAAAACCAAAGTAAAGAAAATGTTACTTGCGCTTTCTCCTTAATCCCTATGTATATTTAGACAAATGGAGGTCATTTAGTTGCTCCAATGGCCATTGGAGGTAAGGCCCGCCTGCCAACGTCAAGGCAGACCCCCCTAAGCGGGTCCTAACACTGACCCTTCAGCCTGCTTCCTTGAGCTTCTGGCAAAAATATCTCTAATGAGACAGAAAGGGGTATTTTTTATATACACCCCTATACTTATTAACCCTTAATAGGGAACACATGGGATGGGCAGCAGCATTGTAACCAGGCTGTGTGATACAAAGTAAATACAAATACAAAAAGAGAAGTCCTGCGCTTAGTCCCATGCTGGACCAGCTGCAATGACTACAATACACATCAGCCCCAATATATAGTAAAAACCAAAGTAAAGAAAATGTTACTTGCGCTTTCTCCTTAATCCCTATGTATATTTAGACAAATGGAGGTCATTTAGTTGCTCCAATGGCCATTGGAGGTAAGGCCCGCCTGCCAACGTCAAGGCAGACCCCCCTAAGCGGGTCCTAACACTGACCCTTCAGCCTGCTTCCTTGAGCTTCTGGCAAAAATATCTCTAATGAGACAGAAAGGGGTATTTTTTATATACACCCCTATACTTATTAACCCTTAATAGGGAACACATGGGATGGGCAGCAGCATTGTAACCAGGCTGTGTGATACAAAGTAAATACAAATACAAAAAGAGAAGTCCTGCGCTTAGTCCCATGCTGGACCAGCTGCAATGACTACAATACACATCAGCCCCAATATATAGTAAAAACCAAAGTAAAGAAAATGTTACTTGCGCTTTCTCCTTAATCCCTATGTATATTTAGACAAATGGAGGTCATTTAGTTGCTCCAATGGCCATTGGAGGTAAGGCCCGCCTGCCAACGTCAAGGCAGACCCCCCTAAGCGGGTCCTAACACTGACCCTTCAGCCTGCTTCCTTGAGCTTCTGGCAAAAATATCTCTAATGAGACAGAAAGGGGTATTTTTTATATACACCCCTATACTTATTAACCCTTAATAGGGAACACATGGGATGGGCAGCAGCATTGTAACCAGGCTGTGTGATACAAAGTAAATACAAATACAAAAAGAGAAGTCCTGCGCTTAGTCCCATGCTGGACCAGCTGCAATGACTACAATACACATCAGCCCCAATATATAGTAAAAACCAAAGTAAAGAAAATGTTACTTGCGCTTTCTCCTTAATCCCTATGTATATTTAGACAAATGGAGGTCATTTAGTTGCTCCAATGGCCATTGGAGGTAAGGCCCGCCTGCCAACGTCAAGGCAGACCCCCCTAAGCGGGTCCTAACACTGACCCTTCAGCCTGCTTCCTTGAGCTTCTGGCAAAAATATCTCTAATGAGACAGAAAGGGGTATTTTTTATATACACCCCTATACTTATTAACCCTTAATAGGGAACACATGGGATGGGCAGCAGCATTGTAACCAGGCTGTGTGATACAAAGTAAATACAAATACAAAAAGAGAAGTCCTGCGCTTAGTCCCATGCTGGACCAGCTGCAATGACTACAATACACATCAGCCCCAATATATAGTAAAAACCAAAGTAAAGAAAATGTTACTTGCGCTTTCTCCTTAATCCCTATGTATATTTAGACAAATGGAGGTCATTTAGTTGCTCCAATGGCCATTGGAGGTAAGGCCCGCCTGCCAACGTCAAGGCAGACCCCCCTAAGCGGGTCCTAACACTGACCCTTCAGCCTGCTTCCTTGAGCTTCTGGCAAAAATATCTCTAATGAGACAGAAAGGGGTATTTTTTATATACACCCCTATACTTATTAACCCTTAATAGGGAACACATGGGATGGGCAGCAGCATTGTAACCAGGCTGTGTGATACAAAGTAAATACAAATACAAAAAGAGAAGTCCTGCGCTTAGTCCCATGCTGGACCAGCTGCAATGACTACAATACACATCAGCCCCAATATATAGTAAAAACCAAAGTAAAGAAAATGTTACTTGCGCTTTCTCCTTAATCCCTATGTATATTTAGACAAATGGAGGTCATTTAGTTGCTCCAATGGCCATTGGAGGTAAGGCCCGCCTGCCAACGTCAAGGCAGACCCCCCTAAGCGGGTCCTAACACTGACCCTTCAGCCTGCTTCCTTGAGCTTCTGGCAAAAATATCTCTAATGAGACAGAAAGGGGTATTTTTTATATACACCCCTATACTTATTAACCCTTAATAGGGAACACATGGGATGGGCAGCAGCATTGTAACCAGGCTGTGTGATACAAAGTAAATACAAATACAAAAAGAGAAGTCCTGCGCTTAGTCCCATGCTGGACCAGCTGCAATGACTACAATACACATCAGCCCCAATATATAGTAAAAACCAAAGTAAAGAAAATGTTACTTGCGCTTTCTCCTTAATCCCTATGTATATTTAGACAAATGGAGGTCATTTAGTTGCTCCAATGGCCATTGGAGCAACTAAATGACCTCCATTTGTCTAAATATACATAGGGATTAAGGAGAAAGCGCAAGTAACATTTTCTTTACTTTGGTTTTTACTATATATTGGGGCTGATGTGTATTGTAGTCATTGCAGCTGGTCCAGCATGGGACTAAGCGCAGGACTTCTCTTTTTGTATTTGTATTTACTTTGTATCACACAGCCTGGTTACAATGCTGCTGCCCATCCCATGTGTTCCCTATTAAGGGTTAATAAGTATAGGGGTGTATATAAAAAATACCCCTTTCTGTCTCATTAGAGATATTTTTGCCAGAAGCTCAAGGAAGCAGGCTGAAGGGTCAGTGTTAGGACCCGCTTAGGGGGGTCTGCCTTGACGTTGGCAGGCGGGCCTTACCTCCAATGGCCATTGGAGCAACTAAATGACCTCCATTTGTCTAAATATACATAGGGATTAAGGAGAAAGCGCAAGTAACATTTTCTTTACTTTGGTTTTTACTATATATTGGGGCTGATGTGTATTGTAGTCATTGCAGCTGGTCCAGCATGGGACTAAGCGCAGGACTTCTCTTTTTGTATTTGTATTTACTTTGTATCACACAGCCTGGTTACAATGCTGCTGCCCATCCCATGTGTTCCCTATTAAGGGTTAATAAGTATAGGGGTGTATATAAAAAATACCCCTTTCTGTCTCATTAGAGATATTTTTGCCAGAAGCTCAAGGAAGCAGGCTGAAGGGTCAGTGTTAGGACCCGCTTAGGGGGGTCTGCCTTGACGTTGGCAGGCGGGCCTTACCTCCAATGGCCATTGGAGCAACTAAATGACCTCCATTTGTCTAAATATACATAGGGATTAAGGAGAAAGCGCAAGTAACATTTTCTTTACTTTGGTTTTTACTATATATTGGGGCTGATGTGTATTGTAGTCATTGCAGCTGGTCCAGCATGGGACTAAGCGCAGGACTTCTCTTTTTGTATTTGTATTTACTTTGTATCACACAGCCTGGTTACAATGCTGCTGCCCATCCCATGTGTTCCCTATTAAGGGTTAATAAGTATAGGGGTGTATATAAAAAATACCCCTTTCTGTCTCATTAGAGATATTTTTGCCAGAAGCTCAAGGAAGCAGGCTGAAGGGTCAGTGTTAGGACCCGCTTAGGGGGGTCTGCCTTGACGTTGGCAGGCGGGCCTTACCTCCAATGGCCATTGGAGCAACTAAATGACCTCCATTTGTCTAAATATACATAGGGATTAAGGAGAAAGCGCAAGTAACATTTTCTTTACTTTGGTTTTTACTATATATTGGGGCTGATGTGTATTGTAGTCATTGCAGCTGGTCCAGCATGGGACTAAGCGCAGGACTTCTCTTTTTGTATTTGTATTTACTTTGTATCACACAGCCTGGTTACAATGCTGCTGCCCATCCCATGTGTTCCCTATTAAGGGTTAATAAGTATAGGGGTGTATATAAAAAATACCCCTTTCTGTCTCATTAGAGATATTTTTGCCAGAAGCTCAAGGAAGCAGGCTGAAGGGTCAGTGTTAGGACCCGCTTAGGGGGGTCTGCCTTGACGTTGGCAGGCGGGCCTTACCTCCAATGGCCATTGGAGCAACTAAATGACCTCCATTTGTCTAAATATACATAGGGATTAAGGAGAAAGCGCAAGTAACATTTTCTTTACTTTGGTTTTTACTATATATTGGGGCTGATGTGTATTGTAGTCATTGCAGCTGGTCCAGCATGGGACTAAGCGCAGGACTTCTCTTTTTGTATTTGTATTTACTTTGTATCACACAGCCTGGTTACAATGCTGCTGCCCATCCCATGTGTTCCCTATTAAGGGTTAATAAGTATAGGGGTGTATATAAAAAATACCCCTTTCTGTCTCATTAGAGATATTTTTGCCAGAAGCTCAAGGAAGCAGGCTGAAGGGTCAGTGTTAGGACCCGCTTAGGGGGGTCTGCCTTGACGTTGGCAGGCGGGCCTTACCTCCAATGGCCATTGGAGCAACTAAATGACCTCCATTTGTCTAAATATACATAGGGATTAAGGAGAAAGCGCAAGTAACATTTTCTTTACTTTGGTTTTTACTATATATTGGGGCTGATGTGTATTGTAGTCATTGCAGCTGGTCCAGCATGGGACTAAGCGCAGGACTTCTCTTTTTGTATTTGTATTTACTTTGTATCACACAGCCTGGTTACAATGCTGCTGCCCATCCCATGTGTTCCCTATTAAGGGTTAATAAGTATAGGGGTGTATATAAAAAATACCCCTTTCTGTCTCATTAGAGATATTTTTGCCAGAAGCTCAAGGAAGCAGGCTGAAGGGTCAGTGTTAGGACCCGCTTAGGGGGGTCTGCCTTGACGTTGGCAGGCGGGCCTTACCTCCAATGGCCATTGGAGCAACTAAATGACCTCCATTTGTCTAAATATACATAGGGATTAAGGAGAAAGCGCAAGTAACATTTTCTTTACTTTGGTTTTTACTATATATTGGGGCTGATGTGTATTGTAGTCATTGCAGCTGGTCCAGCATGGGACTAAGCGCAGGACTTCTCTTTTTGTATTTGTATTTACTTTGTATCACACAGCCTGGTTACAATGCTGCTGCCCATCCCATGTGTTCCCTATTAAGGGTTAATAAGTATAGGGGTGTATATAAAAAATACCCCTTTCTGTCTCATTAGAGATATTTTTGCCAGAAGCTCAAGGAAGCAGGCTGAAGGGTCAGTGTTAGGACCCGCTTAGGGGGGTCTGCCTTGACGTTGGCAGGCGGGCCTTACCTCCAATGGCCATTGGAGCAACTAAATGACCTCCATTTGTCTAAATATATATATATATATTTACATATTTTGTATTTTATTTTTCAGATTTTCTCATATATATATATATATATATATATGCTATCATTTAATTTTTAATTTTTTTAATGTTATTTACTTTTTTTTAAAATATAAGATTTTTATTTTGTCATAACAAACAAAAAAAGGAATAACTTGGGGATACAGAAAGGAAAAAAGGGTGGGGTATAAAGCAAGTCAAGTTTGTTGACATCATTTGTTCCTCTACAATTATATACATGTATACATCCATGAATAAATACACATGTACGAATAGGCATGTAAAAACAAAAACACAAATGGACATGATTGTTTCTAAATAAACATACTTGGACCCATGTCAGTATCTGTAGTGTAGTGAATTTTGTGTTTTAGATTATTGTCTAGTTCTACTCATCCTTATCCATTTAGGCTAATCCTCAACGTTCTTGATCAGCTTAATACGACTTTACAAATGTAAGTGCCTTCGATAGTTAGGGCTGTTACCTGTGCAGTTTAAACTGGCCACAAACCACATCTTATATATTAATTCGTGCCACCCCTTGTGTGCCATTTGTATCGCTTTTGTTACTTTTCTATACCGTTTTCTATGTGTAAGAAGCTAAAGTTAACTGACGGTTCCGTCTGTGTTGTGAAGTTCACCAGTAGTGGGTCGGACGGTAGATTTTGTTTGGTAGTATTAACCTTGAGCTGAGATGTTGGTCCAGATAGTTAAACTAGCGTTATGTTGCAGAGGGTGAGGGAGAGGGAGGAGAGAATATAGAACTGGGAGGGGGGAACAAGAGTTTCTGTATTGGACGAAAGAGTGCTTTCTAACCATGTAACTATTTAGTTATGTCTTGTTTATGTGTTTAGATGTGTAGGCAGTATAGCTATTCCATGAGATGTTCCTCTACACGCTTTAAACTGTCCATTTTCCATGGTTTGTTCTGAGTATTTTGATGCTAGTGTGACATATAGGTGTTTGAAAGCAGGCTATCTTATAAATAGTCTAACTATGTATTGGTCTCGTTAGTTATAGCAATCGACTGCTCATCGTGCAAATGTTTGTTGAGGTAATGTCTCTTCAACCACGGGGCCCAGAGTGTCCTTATTTTCTTGGACTTTTCGGGAGCGTCTGAAGAGAGAACTTCATATCTATAGTATTGATGTATTCTATCTATGAGTTCCTTTTTAGTCGGGCAGTATGTAGATTTCCAGTGTGCTGTTAGAAGACTTCTGGCTGCCAATATAATCAGAATAGCAATTCTCCTAAAATTCATGCTCCAGGACTCAGGAAATAGCAGGAGGATACCCATTATCAATGTTAGAGGATGGGTTGACTCTGTTTCGTCTTGTAGTAGTGTTTGTACTTGCAACCATAAAGGTTTGATCTCGTTACAATCCCACCATATGTGGGTCATGTTTCCCTCCGCATTGCCACATCTCCAGCATTTGGGGTCTACGTTTGGGTACATTTTGTGTAATTTGTGTGGTGTGAGGTACCATCTGAAGAGTACTTTCTTATGGGCCTCCACATGGGAGAAGCAAGACGTGGTACCACGTAGTGCATTTAATGCTTTGAGCCATTGTTCATCTGTGAGTTTAGGGAGTCCTTCTTTCTCCCATTGTGTCACATATTTGAAAGAGCTAGGTGGGGCTTTACATAATAGAATTTGGTAACAAAGAGATAAGGTTTTAGGTTTAGTTGGGGCCGAAAGGCACCTGTTATGGAGTAGTATGGCTGGGTCTTTCTGTGGAGTGGACTCGTCCGGCGAGAATGTGACTTTGGTGTTTATAATGCTCTTCAACTGGAGGTATGGAAAGATAAATGAATTGGGTAGGTTGTACTTCTGTTGTATTTCAGAGAAAGGTAGGATCATCGATCTATGGCAGAGGTCACTGATCTTTTTAACCCCCAGAGCCGTCCATGTCTTTAGGGAGAGCCAAGGGGACATGATTTCCAAGGTTTCCAAAGGTGCCTGAGCACAGAAGTTGCCTTCTTTAGACCAACTAGATCTGGTGGCATCCCATATTTTCAGGGTCAGTGCAGAGGTAGGGTACAGCCTGTTTGTGTGAGGTCGATAAGTTTTTGGTGACCATAAAATATTTGTTAGGCTATGTGGTTGTGAAATAGCTTGCTCCATGTCCACCCATTGAAAGGTATTCATCGGAGCATGAAGTCTGATGGCTGATTCAAGGATAGCTGCTTTGTAGTAAGCCAGCACTGTCGGAAGGCCCAGCCCTCCCTCAGATGTGGTCAGATAAAGGAGCGATACCGGCAATCTCGGCTTCATGCCTCCCCATACGAATTTGTTTAGTATGGATTGTATGGTTTTGAGTAACTGTAGAGGGACTTGTAAGTGTAGCATCCTGAAGACATATAAGATTTTCGGTAGTATTACCATCTTGATCGTATTCAATCTCCCTAACCATGACAAGCGCACATCTCTCCATTTCTGGAAAATGGAATTACATATATTCGGCAGGGTAGCGTAGTTAAGAGTTATCATTTTTTGTTTGTGGAGAGCTAGTTTTACTCCTAGGTATGTAATGTAGTGTTGCCTCCAATCAAATTGATAAGAGGTTCGTAGTGTTTTAGCTCTTTGTGACGGAATGTTGATTGCAAGTGCCTGCGTTTTATTTTTGTTAAGTCTGTAGTAAGACACCCGCCCATAAGTGTCCAGGATGTTTAGGAGTCTCGGCAGTGACTGCTCCGGTTTGCTAAGGGATACCAATATGTCATCTGCGAACATCGCTAGTCGATACTCACTTGAGTGGATTGGTATACCTGTGATTAGAGGATCCTGACGTATTTTATAGGCAAGGGGTTCTAAGGAGAGTATGAATAAGAGTGGAGATAACGGGCATCCTTGCCGTGTTCCATTGGTAAGTTTAAAAGGATGTGAAATAAAGCCTGAGTTAGAGACCTGTGCAGTCGGATTACCATATAGTGTAAAGATACCCTTTATTAGTTCAGGTGGAAAGCCGTATTTGGAGAGGACTGTTGACATATAGGCCCAGTTGAGCCGGTCAAAGGCCTTTTCCGCGTCCAAGGCGAGAAACAGACTTTCTGAGCCGTGTTTTTCTACATGAGATAGTATATTTAATATCTTTCTAGTATTGTCACATCCTTGTCTGCCTTTAACAAATCCTGACTGATCGTTATGCACGATACGGGGTATTATCTTTGCTAGCCTATTCGCTATAAGTTTGGCATATAGCTTGGTATCGCAATTCAAGAGAGATATGGGCCGAAAATTAGGGCAGTGTGTAGGGGGTTTGCCAGGTTTCGGTAATGTAGAAATATGGGCTTTCAGCATGTCTCTGGGCATGTTGCCTGTAGTGAAGCAGTGATTAAATAAGTCTGTCAGATAAGGAGCTAATATATGTCGAAACGTATAATAATACATGTTAGTAAATCCGTCTGGACCAGGTGATTTATGCTTCGGTAATTGTGTTATGGTTTGTAAAACTTCTGGTACTGTGAATGGTTCAATCAATTGTTGTCTTTCTATTGGGTTGAGGGACGGTAACTGAACATCTCGTAAAAAGTCATCAATGTCAGTTTGTTGGGGTGTGTGGAGGTCCCTATCATCAGCTAGGTTGTATAGTTTGCTGTAGTATGTGCCCAATTCTTCCACTATTTCTTGTGGATTAGTAATTTTGTGTCCCTCGTCTGAGTGGAGAAAGGCAATCTTAGACGAGGACGTCCGTGCTTTGAGCTGGGATGCCAAAATTTTGCCAGCTCTATTCCCGTCTTTGAAAAATCTATGTTTCATTCTGGTAAGGAGATATGTAGTCTTAGCTAGGTCCATATCTTTCAGGCGGGCCTGGAGTTGGAGTATTTTCGTAGTGTTGTCGTAAGAGGGAGACCTCTTGTCAGCGTGTGTGAGTGTGGCTAAGTCAGTTAGGATTTTTGTGTACGTGACCAGACGCTGTTTTTTATTATAACTAGCGTGTTTGATAAGTTGGCCTCTCAGGACTGCCTTGTGTGCTTGCCACAGGGTTTCTATTCCCACCTCCCCAGTGTTATTGAGAGAGAAATATGTTTCCAATTCTGCCTGGAGTTGTGTGATTAAAGTATGGTCTGACAAAAGAGTATCGTTAAGCCTCCAATTGTACTTGCCAGTGACCGGGTATTGTATCTTGGTTGTCAGCAAAATCGGTGCATGATCCGACCACTTGATGTCTCCTATACCCACTTTCGTTATTTGTAGCGTTTGTGATTTGGGAATTAAAAATCGATCTATACGTGAGTATGTTGTATGGCTAAGGGAATGGTACGTATAATCCCTATCTAATGGGTTAAGTGCCCTCCATATGTCCAAGAACCCATGTTCTAAAAGTGTATCTCCTATAATTTTTGCAGATCACACTCTTTGTGTAGCTGTAGCTTTTTTGACTTTATCAGTAGAGGTGGAGTCTAAGGTTGGGTCAAGGAGGAAGTTTGTATCCCCACCTATGATAAGATCGCCAAACTTATGTGCAAGTGACAAAGTGAGAATCTTCTCTAGAAAACTCAGTTGATCTGTGTGGGGACCATATATATTAACTAGAGTAAATCGTGCATTATTAATTACACATTGTAATATGAGGAACCTCCCCTCTCTATCTCCTATTTTTTTTATTAATTGGAAGGATAAGTCTTTGTTTATCAAGATTGTCACTCCTCTCTTCTTTAATTTATAAGTACTGTGGTAACCAATTGGGAAATGTTTAGAGAAGAATTTGGGTTGGTTATTTCTTTGGAAGTGGGTTTCTTGATAAAACGCTATATGGGCGTTATTTTCCTTCGCTTCCCTGAGTGCCAACCTACGTTTATGAGGCGAGTTCAAGCCTTTGGTGTTCAAGGAAAAAATGTTAAGAGACATCAAAACTATACAGACAATTCCTTAGATGACTGTTACCAAATTGTAAGATACTATGACTTAGGAAATAAAGAGAAAGGCTACCCAGATATTGATATCCTGTCAGATATTTACGTGAGTGATGCTGTTTTCTGCTGTACTTAGTTTGTGTGAGTGTTATTTCGCAAAGGTCAGTGTGGACATTCTCTTTGAGACCCGTGTTGAGGCTAGAATATGCACTCTTATTACGTTCCTTCAAATGTACCCGAAGGAGGGGAGATAACAGGGGTAAACAAAAAATAAACATAAACATCCAAATATATACAAGAAAAGTGTCTCCAAATCGAGACAAAACCATGTCTTGGTTAGTGGGCTAGATCAAAAAGCCCATTTGGGGGGGAGAGAGCCCCTAGTTTACCTTTAAGGAATGATATATGAGGGTTACATAGAATTTGCGTATATGACATATAAAATACATTTGTGTTTATCCGCTTTATGAGATTTGTGCGACCTATGACTTGATGGTGGGGCCCAAGAATAAGAGCCCCCCCAGCAAGCCAGTCTGCCTGTTCCTTGCAATTATGACAGTCCCGTCTACAACAGGAACAGTTAGGCATTGGGTGGGGATTGAAAAACCAGCATTACCCGGTTACCCATATACCCAGACTATAATTAGGTTAAAAGAGACCCAGAAAGGGTATGTGATGGAGTCACTTAGCTGTAGCGACAGTTTGCCAATTCTGGGTCAGTTTCATCGGTGACTTCGTGAAGTATCGGTGGGAGGCATGGTCGTTGTCGTTCGCCTCCACATGCAGGCCCCAATCGGCCAGAAGCTTGTCCCCGTCGTCTGGTGCAGGTAGGTGATGTTCTATGCCGTTTCGTCGAATAATAAGTTTCGTGGGGAAACCCCACTTATATGAGATATCTGCTGCTCTCAATGCTTTAGTGATTTGGCTGAAAGATCTCCGTGCTGCTAGCGTAGCCGCCGACAGATCAGTGAATAGTTGAAGTTTACTGTAAGTCCCAGGCAGCGTTTGCAATTGCTTTGCCGTTTGCATGAGATTTTCCTTCGTTGTATAGTAATGAAGCCTAGTGATAACATCTCGTGGGACAGATGCTGGGAGATGCTTAGGCTTAGGCAGTCTATGAATCCTGTCTAGCAGGAGTTCAGATGTCGGGACCTCCGGTAGTATTTCCTGAAAGAGTTCTTTCGTATATTTCCCCAGGTCTGCAGGGCCGATCTCCTCAGGAATGCCGCGGATTCGGACATTGTTCCGTCGATCTCTATCCTCGTGGTCGGCTAGTTTTGTAAGTACAGAGGTGAGTTTCGTCTCCAGTGCTTCACAGGCAGAGACCACGTTGTTATGTGCAGTTATTATCTCTTCTGTTTTTGATTCCAGACATTCTGTACGTTCGCCAAGGGCCTTCACTTCCATCCTGATCTCTTTAGCCAATTTAGCAAAGTCGGCTTGTAGAGAAGCTTGTAATTCTGCAAGCATTTTCTTGATTGAAGAATCGGTAGCCGGTGCCGTTGTGAGCGATATGACAGTTTCATCGCTTCTTCCAGAACTCGAGGCCGGTGATGCGGGCCTACCAGCGCCATCTTGCGCGCGGCGTGTCGGCGGTGATAGGGCCGTGACTTGTAATTCTGTCTGTTTCAGCTTCGCTTTTTTGGTGGAACGCTGTGCCATCTTCCTCTCCGTGACACCCGGTAATCTATGTGCAGGTCGGTTTTCGTTTTTTGCTCGTCTAATTGCTATATTATGTGGCTCTCTCCAGGAGCTGATCGCTTACACGTCCGTCTCCTTAAGCGGTCAGGCCACGCCCCCCTGTTATTTACTTTTTATGTCACATGCATTTTAAATGTTTTAAGCTTTCCATTTTAGTTAATACTCTTAAATATTTCTTGGTTTGCTTAATCCTGTTTTATATATTTTGTGTAAGTAAAAGGACTAGCTTATATTGGACTTAATACTATTCCCAAAATGAAGATGGTGTCCTAGTCACTAAAGATGACTGCTAGAGGAGGAACTGATGATGCCTTACAAGAGGGAAAACTGGCAATGGCAATACAATGTTTAAGCCAATTACACAATCAAGTCACGGAGGTTAAAACATGGCTGAGGTCATGTGATCGCATTTGTAGTCAAGTGATTGTGGTCACATGACCCATCTATGGATGGAAAGAACTTCAATATGGACATACTGCCTGGACCAGAAGTGACATTAATATATAATTTTTTTGGAATACTGGATGTTTCCTAGCTTATGTTTAATTTCATCTTAGCCCATGAATGGAGCACCCTTATGCAGTTGTTACAGAGACTGTCCATGGTTCTGGACCACGCGAGTGGATCTGATTACTACGAAGTTTGCAATAATTTTTCACATATGCTACACTATGAGTTTTATGTTTGTTTTTTCTTATTTTCTCTAATATATATCATGCTGCTGTATTCCAATTAGGCATTAGGAGAGTATTTAAGAATTATTTTCACTGTGGAGTAAAATCTACCTCTCGATATCACTGTTCGGAGTTTTCGGTTTGTGTATTGTATATTCTTTGTTGTAAGAATTTTGTATAGCGCTGCACGTGCAAATAATTTAAACAGAGCAAAGCAATCAAAAGGTTATTCACAGATGATATAAGTAGTTTGTGTTTTATTTATTTTACAGAAAATGGACATAAATCAAGATGGAGTGGTCACTATAGAGGAATTCATAGAGAGCTGCCAGAAAGTAAGTGAGTAAAATATTACTATAAGATGTAGAGCATTTTGTTTATCTAGAGGCTATAGACATGTCATGAAAATCATTTTTACAATCAGTCAGTGGTGGAACTATGGACCGCACCTAGGAGCACCTCGAGTTGCACATGCAGTAAGGGCCACCCATTGGTTATTGTAGAAAAAAGGCCTGGTAGGGCACTTTAGCAGCGCGACCGGGTCCCTTTCACATTGGCGATGCTGGGACGAAGTGAGTTCAAGTCACTTCCTTTTAGCTACAAGATCAGTGCAATGGAAGGAGAGGAGGCAGAAGGAGACCGCACTAAAAGAGTGGAAAAATCAAGGATAAGCCCAAATTTACACTCCCATCAGACTCAGTCAGCAGCAGGACCCCAGACAAGCCACTCTCCTGCACATGAAAGGTATGTTAACAGGAGGGTGGCTACAAATGTAAAAATTCTGACATACATGTGTGTATGTGTCTGTGTGTGTGTGTGTATATCTTTGTTTCAGGGTGTGTGTATGTCAGTGTGTGTATCTGAGTTTTGGGGTGTTCGTATACAGTTTATGTATCTGTGTGTCTGAGTGTGTGTATGTCTCAGGGTGTTTATATGTGTCATTGTGTTTGTGTGTCAGGGTGTGTGTATCTAAAACCCTGCAAGGATGGGCACATGGTAGATCCACAGCTGGCATAGCATTGTGGGAGCTGTACAATAGATGGGGATCTACATCTTGTCCACCCTTGCGCTAGAGGGGGAACCAAAACAATTTTGTGAACAAGGGCCCTCTTTACATAAGTTCCACCTTTGCAATCAGTAATACTCTAAAAAGAACCAATGGCTATAAAAGCGGTTTTCAAGAAAATAACAACAATATATTAACAGACGAGATGATCCAGCCTACACCAGTATGCAAGTAGAGCACTTAAACGGTGAGTATATGTACAAAATGGAATCACTCACCCTTTACACATTGTGGGAATGCACAGGTACAATGTGCTCAAAATAGGAAACAAAAAAGAGAGTGTATAGTGCAACACTGAATATTATATTTACTCCAAAATGGCACTGTCAAATAGCATAGAAAGTCAGTAGCATATTACATAGTTACATAGCTGAAAAGAGACTTGCGTCCATCAAGTTCAGCCTTCCTCACATATGTTTTTTGCTGTTGATCCAAAAGAAGGCAAAAAAAAAACCAGTTTGAAGCACTTCCAATTTTGCAACAAGCTAGGAAAAAAATTCCTTCTTGACCCCAGAATGGCAGTCAGATTTATCCTTGGATCAAGCAGTTATTACCCTACATTGAAAGATTATATCCTTGAATATTCTGTCTTTGCAAGTATGCATCTAGTAGCTGTTTGAACATCTGTATGGACTCTGATAAAACCACTTCTTCAGGCAGAGAATTCCACATCCTGATTGTTCTTACAGTAAAAAAACCTTTCCTTTGCCTTAGACAAAATCGTCTTTCTTCTAGTCTAAACGCATGACCTCGTGTCCTATGTAAAGTCCGGTTTGTGAATAGATTTCCACACAATGGTTTGTATTGGCCTCGAATATATTTGTATAATGTTATCATATCCCCTCTCAGGCGACGTTTTTCTAAACTAAATAGGTTTAAATTTGTTAGTCTTTCTTCATAGCTGATATGTTCCATTCCTTTTATTAATTTTGTAGCCCGCCTCTGCACTTTTTCTAGTGCCATAATATCCTTCTTTAGAACAGGTGCCCAAAATTGCACAGCATATTCAATGTGTGGTCTTACCAGTGATTTATAAAGAGGCAAAATGATATTCTCGTCCCCAGAATGAATGCCCTTTTTCATGCATGACAATACCCTACTGGCCTTGGCCACTGCTGATTATTGCACATTGCACATTGTTGCATAGTTTGTTGTCTATAACAATTCCCAAGTCCTTTTCGTGTGTTGTTATCCCTAATTCGCTTCCATTAAGTGTATACGTTGCTTGTGTATTCTTTACGCCAAAGTGCATAACTTTGCATTTTTCAACATTAAATTGCATCTGCCATTTGAGTGCCCAGTCCTCCAGTCTATTTAAATCCCTCTGCAGCAAAGTAATATCTTGCTCACATTGTATTATTTTACAAAGTTTTGTGTCATCTGCAAACACTGAAACATGACCCCTGGGGGAAACCACTTGCCACCTCTGTCCAGCTTGAAAATTTACCATTAACGACAACTCTTTGTACTCTGTTTTTAAGCCAATGTTCTACCCAAGAACAAGCATTTTCATCTAGACCGATTTCCTTGAGTTTGAACACTAATCTTCTGTGTGGAACTGTATCAAATGCCTTGGCAAAGTCCAAATAGATCACATCCACTGCAACACCCTGATCTATACTTCTACTTACTTCTTCGTAGAATGCAATTAAGTTAGTTTGACACGACCTGTGCTTCATAAAACCGTGCTGATTTTTGCTGATAACCATGTTCTTCTCAAGGAATTCTTGAATATAATCCCTTAATAACCTTTGAAATATTTTACCAGCCACAGAAGTTAAGCTCACAGGTCTATAATTTCCAGGCAAGGATTTTGAACCCTTTTTGAATATAGGAACCACATCTGCCTTCCTCCAATCCTCCGGAACACTTCCTGAAAGAAAAGAATCTTGAAAGATTAAAAACAGAGGTTCACTTATTTCTACACTTAGTTCCTTAAGTACATGTGGATGGATACCGTCAGGCCCTGGAGCTTTGTTTATATTAACTTTCTTTAGTTGCTGCAGCACCTTGTCTTGAGTTAACCAATTACAATTATTCTGCAAGTTTTTAGTAGCAATCATTTGCACATCTATTGCCATGGGTTCTTCCTTAATATATACAGAGGAGAAATAGTTATTTAAAATTCCTGCCTTTTCCTGGTCATTGACTTCATTGACTAATACCCCCGTTTCAGTTTTTAGTGTAGCTACACTTTCATTTTTGTTTTTTTTAGAATTTATGTACTTAAAAAATGCTTTAGGGTTGGTTTTGCTCTCTTTAGCTATCATTTTTTCATTTTGAAGTTTAGCAAGTCTAATTGCCTTTTTGCACGCATTATTTGCTTCCTTATATCTTTTATAAGATGCATCTGATTTGTCCGATTTAAATGCTTTAAATGCCCTTTTCTTATTTTTAATCTCTTGTTTTACTTTTCTAGTAAGCCACATTGGTTTTAATTTGTTTCTTTTATATTTATTTCCCAATGGTACATACTGAGAAATGTACCTTTCTAATATTTGTTGGAAGATGATCCATTTATCCTCAGTGTTCTTTTCACTAAAGAGTTTATGCCAGCCAATATATTGTAAAGCTTTCCTTAACTTATTGAAATTGGCCTTTTTAAAATTATATGTTTTAGTATACCCCATGTGCTTTTGTTTTTTTGAGTTTATTTCAAAGGACACTATATTGTGATCACTATTTCCCAAGTGCTCACCTACTTGAATGTTGGTCAAAAGATCAATGTCGTTTGTTAAAACCAGGTCCAGACAAGCGTCCATTCTAGTTGGTGCTTGTACTAGTTGTGACATGAAGGTGTCATTTAACAAGTTTAAAAACCTAATTCCCTTTGCTGAGCTACTAGTCCCTCTGTCCCAATTTATGCCCGGGTAATTAAAATCTCCAATAATTAAAGTGTTACCTAGATTTGCTCAAACAGCTGTTGTTCCTCGTCAATATTAACATTAGGTGGTTTATAACATATCCCAACCAATAGTTGGTTTCCCTTATTTTCCCCGAAGCAGATATTTACCCATAAAGCCTCCACATTTTCCTCATCGCATTCCATTTACTTAAGATTTGGCTTTAAATCATGGTTGACATACAAACATACCACACCACCCTTCTTGTTTTGCCTATCCTTCCTAAATAACATGTACCCATTTAAGTTAACTGCCCAGTCATGTGTCTCATCCCACCATGTTTCAGTTATGCCTATTATATCATATTGTTTAGTGTATGCTAATGCCTCTAGTTCCCCCGCATAAACAATTACAAAATATAAAATCAAATGGTAACGCATCTGGTCCAAGACGCATTTTGCCGGACAAAGGCCTCTTCAGTTGGAGAATATGCTGCCTGTGCTGTGTGATCCCTTCGCATGATGTTCCTTATAATTGGGCAATTAGCCAATCAGCCTGTTTGTAGAGCAGAGTCCTGGCAAAAATGTATAGTGTCCGTGCGCTCCGGAATGGAACTGATGTATCGGCCAAAGTATCGTTGTGTCACTTCCAGTTATCACAGAGCATTGATGGCCTTTCCATGTAACCAAACACAAAAAAATAAAAATACACCATCCATAAGGTGCAAACATCCCGTGAAATATATATAAATAGATAATGTCGCAGTTCACTTGATAAGCCAAGTAAGAGCTCAATGCGTACGAATGCACACACGCTTACACTCCCAATATAACTGATTGGATAGGTGGGTGACTTGGTGGGTTGGCAGTTCATGAACTGTATAAGGCATATTAAAATTCCATATGCTGTATAACGGATTTTTGAGGAGTAACTGTGAAACTGTCATAGCAAACTACCAGATATTGTATCTCCAGGGAGTGTAATGAAGTGTAATTGCTAAGCTACATAACTGCTGTAACA